>NW_024038913.1:0-1261810 GCF_016077235.1 Cyprinodon tularosa | reverse complement strand
CATCCATCTGTTCTTTTCTTCCTCAGTATATGATGGAGTGACGATAATAAAGAAAAAACATCTTATTTGTTGGTATTGACAATGAAGATGAGGATGATTCCTGGGATAAAACAAGGTCTCTGCCGCTGCCTCTTTAAAACTGAGCACTGTTAAAGGAGCATTGCCCCTTTTTCATTGGTTCTCCCATAAACCACATGTCTTGTGGTCAGATTGGCAAGCCAATGACTAAAAGGGAAGGGCAGACCCTGCTGCTGTTAGATAGCAACCAAGGTTAAAGCATAGACATCAGCATCAGGACTGCCCCCCCTTGTCCTCTCCACCCACAGACCGTCACATCCTCACTACCTCTCTGCCCCCCAGCACCTGAAATTACAACTGCATGTATCCTTAAGAGGTCTGTCCATATTCTCGCCTTCATGTGAGTGTACAAACTCAAAATGCAATCATCTGATATCTGGTGCAACATATTTGCACTGTCACTATGCAATTATTGTTTGACACTGCCAATGTAAAATAACATGATTGTCCGTATCTATTAACAAATCATCAAAGTACTGAAAATAACCTTTTTTTTGTCTTTTACTTTCTTGTACTACACTTTGTGCCACTTGTTTTTACAAAAAAATGAGCTGGCCTAGCATGATCTATACAGGGTTAGAAAAACTTTTCCTAAGCAAGTTCATTTGATTATCAAATCTTTATGTGAAAAGTATTATCACATTAAATCAGTGTATATGTTATTATCAGTAGGTTCCCTGGGAAAACTCATATTGCCATCTCTCAGCCAATGAAAATGCTGGAACTCGTCTGAGGTTCTGGTGTCATCAAACCTAATACAGTTTTGTACAAAGAACATAACCTAGTTCTCTTATTCTTAGCAGCCAAAAGAAGCAGAGGTGTCGAACGTATTAACGTTTATTACTCAAGTAGAAATTTTAAAACCCTTTTGTAGAAGTTTGTGGATCAACTTAAGCTTTTTACTCAAGTAAAAGTATAATTTTAAAACTAATTAAGGTATAAAAGTAAAAGTATGCAGGAAAAAATGTTAAGGGCAGATACTGGTTACTGCAATACCCTTTTAAAGGATCATTGTTCTACAAATATGGATGATAAATTCCTAGTTTTATAGCTAATGGTAAAAGTGTCAAATTCAACTTTGCATCCTCTTGAAAATGTATTATTATTTAAATAAAATTTTTTTCTAAATATTAATATTAAATATTAATATTTATTTTAGTATTTAGCAAAGAACAAGGTGGTGTAGTACCGAGTACAACCACAGATAAACTAACTGTCTGGATGAAACAAATTATCTTGATGCTTTTTATTATTTTTATTAACAACAGGCCATGACAAAAATGAGCTTAAATGAAACAAACCTAACAAGTCTATGTTTAAAATATAAGGAGTAGAAAGTAGGTATAATTCCAAAAAATGTAAGGAGTAGAGGTAAAAAGTTTAGAAAATAATCGCTCCAGTAAAGTAAAGAAGAGCCAATATTAAGTAAGGTAAAGAAGTATTTGTACTTTGACACCTCTGAATATGAGTGACCTTCTCAACAGAGGGCAGCACTATTTCATACTGACACCAATTATATAAAGTGTGTAGCACATTTTTAAATTGTTCCCCAAGTAACTGCCCATTTTGACCACATTAAAAAAACTGTTCTGAAAATATCATCCAAAGCCATTGCTGGTGAGCATATTTGTGTTTCAGTAGCTGCCCACCTTATTGGAAGCCATCTCACTGACTGAGCGGTGGGTCTGAATGGTCTCCAACTGGTCCAGACACCAGTCCAGCTCCTCCAGAGTCTCCCGAGCCATCTGCTGGTACGTCTCCTCTGAGAGAGAAATGCAAACAAAATATCAGAAATGATTTAAACCAACATAAGGAGAATAATGAAAAAAAAGCAACGAAACGAATGTTGGGCAGTTATTTTTTTTACATGGAATTCTTACAGTCATTTGGAGTTTACAAACTGAAATCCAAACATATATTTTGCATTATGTGGGCAAACATGTTTTTAAATGCAAACTCTATGCAAACTTAAGTAAAGAAATCTAGCCTTGTTTAAACCTTTAACTTAATGTATTCCTTTTTTATTATACAACTGGAAGTCAGCAATTATTTAAACCTCATATATAACACATATATTTTTAATGTTTCTTTTATATATAGCCATTTTTAAATTACTATAAACAAAAGTTCAATTGAAAAAGAATGGAATAAAGTTGAATTTCAGACTCAGCTCACTGGTCAGTTGGGCTTATTCTAGAAGAGGTGCCTCATGTGATCCCTGAGTGTCCGCAGACCCCACCCAGGTGACCCATTACAGGCCTTTTTTGAATCATTTTAATCTGATTTATGTCTAATCTTTTTCGTAGAGGTTGTTTTTTTTCCATTTTAATATGTGTGTTAAAAAAGAAATGAAACAATCACTCAATTGTTTTAAGACCTACAGTGCAGAGGATGTGCACACTTATCATATGCATATATTTAATATTAAATCTTTATTTTTTTTTGTCCTCTTCCAGGAATGAAGGATAACATAACAAACAGGTTCTATTAATTTAAAGAAGAGTTAGATGCATTAGTTTATGGGCTTTTTTTCTCTAATCTACGCAGACTTAGATATATAGTATACACAGAGAATAAGATCAATTAATTAATTCACTAATATACAACCAAATAAAAAAAAATGTTTGTTCATATCAAATAAATATATAATATTGCTTATATTTTTCGCTACCATAAAAAAAATATTGTTTGTTGGATCAAATAAGGAAAACAAAGGAAACTGAAGATTTTAGAATGAGAATTGTTGGACTTAAAAAATATGCAAATATCTTTTGGAACTACTCTTAAACGCTTTCTGAGTCTAAGGTTTAAGGTTTGAGCAACTGGAAATAACCATGCACCAAATAAACAGGTTATGATTACTGATAACAACTTGGGGGCCAGCTACTGGGACACCAGCATCACTGTTCCATTAGAAGTGTGCATAAAAAGGCGGGGTAAGATGAACAAACTGTTAAAGTTGATAGAATGTTTGCCTAACCTCCAGTTTTGTTGATACATCTGATAAGTTACATGGAAATTATGCATAGTAAAAATACCTCCAAGTTCGTATATTCAGCTCAAATCTAGACTTCAATATTGTGGAATGGTCGTTTAAAGGCACCAACACAAGCCCTATATAAAATTTGGGGATCATACTTCAAATTTGGGTCTGTGCCAGGAAACCTGCAGTGATGCAACTAAAACATTGAAACTGTAAGATGTTCCAACAATTAAATGATACAAACTTAAAACTGATTTGCACTGATCTTGGCCCAGAAGAAAAAGTGTGATCTATGTTAAAATGGCAAAACTGTGACAGCCATCCACCATAAATAAACTACTGATTATTCTATGGAAACTGTTCTGAAATCCAAGCCGCAGTTGATTTTGGTAAAACAAGCAATTGCAAAAAATATTTAAGTAATGTGCTGAACAGCCCTTTAACTATGGAAAGGAACAAATAAAGCAAATCAATAAAAGTTTATAATTAGTAGAAAAATAAATCGTGAAAATGATATAACAAAATCTGACAAACCAGAAAAACTCCTACCTAAAGTGATTTATAGTTGTTAGAAAAAATGTAACGAAACAGATGACAACGAAAAGTAAAAAAAAACAAACAAACTGTGGGTTGTCAGGCAGCATGCTAGATAAACTGTAATTTAAGCAAATTATTTGTAGGAGCTTTTTCATGTCTCTATTTTTGTTGTGCCATCTTGCTTTGCTTTTTATTAATGATTGTTTTTTGAGTATATTATTGATACCTTTTCCCTGTTGCATGCACAGAGAGCAGTGATGATACTGTAGATCACTAAATCTGACAAAGTTTTAATGTTACGTTGATAGCGTTACAGGTAACTTGTAGTGATGTGATTTCTTTTTCTTACCCTACTTAACATACATAAATAAATATCACATTTTATATCTTGTTAATTGAATTTAAAAACATGTCGCTGCATAGCTACATTAGCCAAAAACAAAATTACATGCAGTCATATCTAATATTATGTTTACAGAATAGACCATAGTATACTGAATTTAACAAGTTAAAAAAAACAAAAACAAATGAAAACAAACAAAAGTTTGTTCTTATTTGATCAATACAGAGTTTGGTGTTTTAAAGAAAAACAGACACTTTAAAATATTCACATATTTAATAATAATCATAATAATATTCAGTGACTGCAGACAGTGTTAGGAATCAATCTTATTGTTTTTATTTGTTTGTTCAGTTATTTTTTATTTTTTTTTATGTTTTGGGGGGTAAGTTGGAGCCATTATTAAAAGAAACTATTAATTAGCTGACAGCATACCAGAGAGAGTAGCTTGGGGAACCGTGGGTTGGCTTGTCACTGGTGACCTCCTGTAGATGAACACATAGCAGAGGATAAATAAAACACTGCTGCCTCCGTGTGGCGTAGGAATGCAATACAGTGTGTTCAGCAATACAGTATCAGGCAACAAAAGGCTTAGCACAGACAAAAAATAGTCTATAAGTATTCATTAAATATTTATGAAAAAAAATATAGCTCACTGACTATATCTAAAAAAAATCTAAATCAGTATTAGTACTGAACATCACAGCTTTTATGTGTATTTTTAAAGCTCAACAAAACAATTCAAAGGTAAAGTCTGTCTGGCTTTTATTCTCTCCTAACTGTGTTCTTTTACAGGCTCTTTCATTGTGCAGCGCTGTGTAATAATAGACGCTGATGATTCCGTGCAGCTTTGCTTTATATATCATATTGACGTGGTGCTAAAAGCCTGCCAGCTCGAGCTCCTTCTGTCTACTGCATTACAAGGGAGAATAATTTTAGCATTATTGACCGTCTCCATTGTCTGGGCAAAGAGTCAGGGACATACATCTGAGGCATAAAGCTCTGTGCACTCGGCCCTCAGTCAGCTAACTGGAAAAATGCCAAATGATGCAGATTAAATTTCCCTGAGCATTGTCTGAGACTCATAAACCAGTTAATCATGATGGTTAAAATGTTTCCACATGGGAGTGAGGAAGCAGAAACATTTGCATATGCACATCAACTACAAATTAAGCAGGCAGTCGTGATGAGCACAAGTGTGGGGAAGGGGTGTTTGACAGCATGATACTGACTTGTTAGTGGGTGTTGTGACATTGGCGAGGATGGTGAAGTTGCTTCTTACAGTTCGTAGGCTGGCCAACACCTGGGGGTTGGATGGACAACGTGGGAGGGAAGGAAGGAGCACAATTGAGAGGGGGGGTTAAGTTCACTGTTCTGTTTTTCTGCCTTTTTTTAAAGCAATACTGCAAAAAATAAGCATAGTATATAAAAAACAAGTGAACAAACCTGAGCAAAAGGGGTGACAATCATGTCTTCTGCATGTCTGGTGGAAAAAATAGAGTAGAGAAGATGATCATTGGTGTCACTAAATACATTAATATATCTACAGACAGATAGACAGACAGGCAAACAGACAGAAAGAAAAAATGCACACAAAGAAAGTTTTAATACATTAATGTGTCTCCACTAAAATGACGCTCATGTACGAAAACGTATATGCAGTAAATACTTGGTAAGGGTTTCCTTTTGTATGAATCAATGCAGCATTGCATTAAGGAGAGCAGCCTGTAGCTCTGCTGAGCTGTTGAGGAAGCCCAGGTGGCTTTGAAAGCAACCCTCACACTGCAAAAACAATCAATTTCTTAAATAAAATATATTTATTTGACTATATATTTACCCTCAATTTGAGTAGGTATACAAAATGATTTTCAAATGGACAGAGATATTTTTTACTCCTAAAATAAGATAATTAGATAATATACACTTGAAATAAGACAATGCAATTGTTTTTTTTTCTTATTTCTAACTGTAAATTGTCTTGTTCCATCTGCAAAGTGTTTCACTTATCTTCCAAATTCAACAAAAAATTCACTTTTTTTAAGAAAACATAGCTTATTTAGATTTACATTTTTTGCAGTGCAGGTCTTCCTTTCATTTTCTGGGGTCTGATTTATTTCATTTTTCTTCTTCCCTCCACTGAGGGGATTAAGTCAAATCCCTGCTGTCCACTCAAGCAGAGGGATCCCCTAATCATTAGCGGCTACCTAAACAGCAGACCTCAACCGATTCTGATTTGATTTGCAATATATGCAAAAATATAACTTAGTATATTGAGAAAACAGGAATTTCTAGCACTGAATGACTGCAGGTATTTTCTTCCATAACTGAGCTAAAATGTTTATAGTAGGTACAGAGCCCAGCAAGTGTCAGTGGGTGATAAAAACTACAGCTAATGGAAATCCGAGTCACGGTTTTTTGAACTGCTCACTTTTTTATCTCTGTGCACAGTTTGATAAACTGTGCCCTGCGCTTTGCAATCCTGTTGAGCAGATCAATAAAAGTTTGGCCCACAGGTGCTATAGGGTTAGTAGATCCTTGTCATATATAAACTTAAAGCCATGGCATGTTTTAATCAGCACAATCCACAGCTTGTAACATGACTTTATTCATTTTATGATGAGATAAGAATGTGACAGATGTCATTGACTGCACACTGACTGCAAAACTGAGCTCACAGTTTTGTAAAGCATGAGCCTGTATTTTAACCAGCTATGTTTTTTTTTAACCTGCTGACAGTTGTTTGGCTTTGTAGCCAGGCTTTGTGGTTCAGGGGTAGCTTAATATAAAATAAGTGACAGCTGTTGTAGGCCATGCTTAAACCATGCTCTGGAAATGTACAGGTGCTGGTCATAAAATTAGAATATCATGAAAAAGATTGATTTCAGTAATTCCATTTAAAAAGTGAAACTTGTATATTATATTCATACATTACATACAAACTCATATATTTCAGATGTTTATTTTGTTTCATTTTGATGATTACAAATGACAACAAATGAAAATCTCAAATTCATCATATCAGAAAATTAGAATATTACTGAAGACCAATAAAAACAAAGGATTTATAGAAATGTTGGCCAACTGAAAAGTATGAACATGAAAAGTATGAGCATGTACAGCACTCAGTATTTAGTTGGGCCTCCTTTGGCCTGTATTACTGCAGCAATGCGGCGTGGCATGGAGTCGATCAGTCTGTGGCACTGCTCAGGTGTTATGATAGCCCAGGTTGCTCTAATAGTGGCTTTTAGCTCTTCTGAATTGTTGGGTCTGGTGTATTGCATCTTCTTCTTCACAATACCCCATAGATTTTCTATGGGGTTAAGGTCAGGAGAGTTTGCTGGCCAATTAAGAACAGGGATACCATGGTCCTTCAACCAGGTACTGGTAGCTTTGGCACTGTGTGCAGGTGCCAAGTCCTGTTGGAAAATGAAATCTGCATCTCCAAAAAGTTGGTCAGCTGCAGGAAGCATGAAGTGCTCTAAAACTTCCTGGTATGTGGCTGCGTTGACCCTGGACCTCAGAAAACACAATGGACCAACACCAGCAGATGACATGGCACCCCAAACCATCACTGACTGTGGAAACTTTACACTGGACTTCAAGCAACGTGGATGAAGTGCCTCTCTTCTTTTCCTCCAGACTCTGGGACCTTGATTTCCAAAGGAAATGCAAAATTTACTTTCATCAGAGAACATGACTTTGGACCACTCACCAGCAGTCCAGTCCTGTTTCTCTTTAGCCCAGGCAAGACGCTTCTGACGCTGTCTGTGGTTCAAGAGTGGCTTGACACAAGGAATGCGACAGCAGAAACCCATGTCTTTCATACGTCTGTGTGTGGTGGTTCTTGAAGCACTCACTCCAGCTGCAGTCCACTCTTTGTGAATCTCCCCCACATTTTTGAATGGATTTTGTTTCACAATCCTCTCCAGGGTGCGGTTATCTCTCTTGCTTGTACACTTTTTTCGACCACATCTTTTCCTTCCCTTCGCCTCTCTATTAATGTGCTTGGACACTGAGCTCTGTGAACAGCCAGCCTCTTTAGCGATGACCTTTTGTGTCTTGCCCTCCTTGTGCAAGGTGTCGATGGTCGTCTTTTGGACAACTGTCAAGTCAGCAGTCTTCCCCATGATTGTGTAGCCTATAGAACTAGACTGAAAGACCATTTAAAGGCTTTTGCAGGTGGTTTGAGTTAATTAGCTGATTAGAGTGTGGCACCAGGGGCCATCAATTTTGAACCTTTTCACAATATTCTAATTTTCTGATATGATGAATTTGAGATTTTCATTTGTTGTCATTTGTAATCATCAAAATTAAACAAAATAAACATCTGAAATATATGAGTTTGTATGTAATGTATGAATATAATATACAAGTTTCACTTTTTAAATGGAATTACTGAAATCAATCTACTTTTTCATGATATTCTAATTTTATGACCAGCACCTGTATGTAGTTGTTATTGAAGTTTCTGGATTTAGCTGCAGTCGACCCCGTGAACCTCTACTAAACTCTTTAATAAACTTTGCTTTAAAATCCTTGCTGCTGTGCATCCTTTGTTACCAAACTTTTTCCTTCTGCTTAAGTTGCGATTAATTATCATATTTATTTGTCCAGTGAAATTTGTCCTCTGCATTTAATCCACCCCTTAGGAAGCAGTGGGCTTCCCCCTCATAAAATAGACACAGTCCTCTGTGAATAGCCCACTTCTTTAGCAATGATCATTTGCAGTTAAGTCTCCTTTAGGAGGATGTCCATAAATCTCTGCTGGATAACTGCCAAGTCCGCAATCTTCCCTGCAATTGTGTCAGCCATGAGATAACAATTCATCATTATAGCTCACTTTCTTTGTTGGTCTTGAATGAACTTCTAATTAGTTTAAAAAAATGAATCATGGGTTATTAGTAGCTGTAAGTCTTTTTGAAATATATCTCTCCGTGTGTAATGAATGAATACTGTGATTTTTTTCAACTACATTTCTGAAATATGTCTTTTTGATGATATTTTTGCATTGATATTTTGTATTGCAGTACTGGATCTGTGGATACATTTTGGACCTCAAAATTTTAAGCCCTCACCCTGATTTAGGCAAAAAAAAAAAAAAAAGATTTTTGTTACTGGTTAAGATAAAGCTCTAATAATTATAACAGTTAATGTGCTGTTTAGGCCAGCAAGTATTGACTATTCTAATAATCGATTAATCTGTTGATTCATTTTTTGATTAATCATTTTTGACTTCCTTAAAGGAGTCTTACACAGAAACCAAGTGAAGCTAAAACTGTGCCCTTTGATATTTTTGGATCGAGCTTATTAATGGACAAAAAAAACGGTTTTCAGCTTCAGTGCAAAATGTGTAGATATTTTTTTTACAATTTTGCTATAATAACTGCTTTGATTGGCTTGCCCTTTCAGCTAAAGGTATCTTTTATAGTCTAAACTTAAATTAAGGTTAATCAGTTGCAATTTTAGTTGACAATTATTTCAATAATTAGTTAATCAGGATTAATCTGATTAATTGTCTCAGCCGTAGTGTTGTTTGGGATCATGTCAAACTATAGTCTGTACGTTTATATAAGTGTGTGAATTTTTTACTCTGGACTGGTTTTGATCTTACCCCTCACTGTTGATGGAGGAGTTGCGGGACATGGTTTTGGGAGATGTGTCATAGTCTGAGTCCGAGCGGTACAGGAAGGACTCTCTTCTCTGACTTTGAGGAAAGGAAGGATGGAGCACCAACCCAGGACTCGCCTGCGAATCCATGGGACTTCGTCCTGGTGAGGGGCCATTTTCTGAATCGAAGCTGAAGGAATAGAAAAGATAAAAAGGACAATTGGTTTTACCTCTGATATACATACAAAATAACATTTGACTATTTCTTGTTATTTCCCAGTAACCATAGAAAGTATTTAGGGAATCCTAAATGCCCAAACAGCGCAGCCTGCTGTTTATTATTTTCTTAGAGAGAATATTGCAGACAGAAGATGAGACCTGAGATATCACTGCAAGTCTGCACTAACATGGTATTGGCAGATTGCCACGGGGCTGCTCTGACAATTACACTTTGCTGACAAGTCATTTTTCAGTAGGAATCACATTAGTCAGCAAACTTTGCAATAATAACTGCCATTTCTCTGTAGCTAAACCTGTTTCTTGGAGGATGTGAATGATTGCACGCTTGATGAGGGCTGAGATCTTTTTTTACAGCCCAAAGGTCTTAGATAAACGATTGACTGATTGAGAATACTCGCACATCCTGTATTTAAGGTTCCCTGTGGACTTTTGACCTGCAGTTAAACTACGAATCTGTCTTCTGCTCCTGTGTACGCCTTAGTAGGCCCACTTTAATGCACTAAAGGTGAACTGGAATCCTACCAATAGTATATTAAGAGCTCCAGATTGAATTGCTTCATTTTATAAAATATTCTATAGGGCATTTTAAAAAAAAGGAAAAGCATCAGCTTCAGAAAGTAAGAGACATTTAGAGCTTTTAAAGCCAGTTCTTTCTTTCTCTTCTAGTTTAGGAGCAAAAGCTAGAAGAAATCTGCAGTATTTATTCACAGTCAAGCTCATATATAAATGAGGAACTCCACATTTTTTTAATTACACGTCTCATTTACCCTGAAACCAGGCCTCATCAAACCCCTCAGACCATATCTTCTCTCAGAAATTAAAAGCGATGGGTCTTATGTGCTGTGCTGTTCACTAAACTGCACAGCACATAAAAAAATGATTTATCCATAAAAAAAAAGAAATATCACATTTTGAATAAAAAAAAAAAAAGTTTGATATTCAACTTTATTTTGTTAAAAGGTCGATGTGTTGCTGGCTTGTATAAGACTGTAACTTATCTGTTAAACTCACATCAACTTTAGACCTTATAAAAGCAACAAAAAAATGGCCTTGGGCGCCTTTCAGTTATATTTGTAAAACTCAGCCTATTTCTTAAGAATTCATACTTATAAATAGGCCATTTAGGAGCCACTCCTTCCCCCAACAGGGCTCTGTAAACATAACAGATCAAGTTATCATGAAACAAGTTTTCCCTGTAATGAAAAACACATCAAAAGTGTCTGCCAGGGGGAAGCTCTTTAAACTACAAGTGCTAATCCCCCCCCTTTTTTTTTTTTTCATCTCAAGTCTGTGAATAATATCAGACTTTAGTGCTCATATTTCAGATTCCAGTCTAAAATATTCACATTACACTGATGTGTGCTTCACTCCAAGTCAAATAAAAGTATGAAGATCACAGCACCCACTTTTATATAAAAAATAGGCCACATTAAATATTAGCGCCTTTGGTGCACAGCTGTACCTGTAGAGACAATGAGACGAGCGTCTGCGCTCCTCAATGCTGCGGTTCAGCTTCAAGCGCCGGAAGAGAGAAGACCCCCCGTGTCCACGTGACTGATCATCTGGTGACAAGGGTGAGGTGAGAACTTGGGGGGCATGAGGGGGCCCCTCTGGATTCTCCCACAGCCGCAGCTGCCGCGTCAGCTTCCTCTGACTCATTTCTGCCAGTTCTGTGGCCCTGCAGGGGCTGACCATCTAAAGAAAACTCCCCCAACCCTCCACTTACAATGGGCTATCTCACTCCCAGTGTGGCTGCCTGTCTCCCACGCATCCACTTTCTTACTGCGCACACGCGTAGCAGGCAGATATGACTGCAGCACCAGTTGTATGTGCTGCAAACTGTCCTCGATCCACAAAAAGATTCAGCCAAGCTTCCCTCAGTCCTGCTCTTCCATGCATGTCATATTGGCAGAGGCAAAGTTCAGAAACATGCATATCCCTTCTCTGTGATCCTCAGGCCCTTTAAACTCGCTTAAACTCTGAGTCCTTCGTCCCACATCGCCACTGTGCTCTCAGTTTCTCTTAACCATTTCTTTTAGATGTTATTTAAGGTCCCACAGGAGAGAACTTCTGATATTTCACCATCAACTCAGAGTGATCCTGCTGAAACCCTCATCCAGTCCTATGTAGTTTTCCTCCTCGAAACTCCCAAGACGCCTGTGTTCCAAAAACAACCAGTAATTATCCGTTCATTTTCTGAACAAGCCAGCCTTTTGCCCTCTTCTCTGTTTTAGTTTCTCTCCTCCCCCAGTCGTCCTATCACAAAGCATGTGCTCTCACTATGCTTATCTCATAGCTGACAGTTCCTCTGCAGCAACAGGAAGGCTGATCAGTGAAAGAAACAGACCACAGGCGCAAGAACAGAGAAGCATGCAGAGGCTGGGTAATCAGGATTTGAAGTGAATATACAAACAACCAAAGAGGAGATGGAAAAAAAATCAGGGGGAAAACGGGTTGAGTCATACCCCTGTGTAAATGTTTACATGCTCCACTAAAGAGTGTGCAAGGTTTGTCCCCAAAACATTATTTTTTATTTTTTTTGTATTTTGACATCAACAACCTTGCTCACCAACAGCTTTTTATTTGGCCTTTAGATGAGAACATGCACTAGGTCTCTTTACTGTTATTTTTGCAGCATTTAGATCTTCAAATAGGACTTAAAGATTGTGCATTGGATCAAATAAGGCACTGATGACATGAATAAAAGTCTCAAGCAGGAATTAAAAGTGTTAACTCCCTCTTAGATGTCTTCTGCTTTTGTTTTGTTTGTTGTGTTTCTTTTTGGGGGGGCAATGTTTCAGGTTAATTTGAACTATTTTTAATTTAAGTCAAAGATAAAATAAATAAATGGATAATAAAGTTTTTAAATAACTTCATCTATTCTGCAGAAGAATATATTTTTTTAAAAATCTGCCTCAGTGTAACAGAATGATGAATCCAACAGCTGGATGAGCTAACTTCCTTATTGCATCAACAGGTAAACGTTTGACATCATTGTGGAGAAGTTTTGCTCCACTCTCCTGCTGATTTGCTTTAAATCAGCCATGACCTTTGGGATGTTAAACACAAATAACCTGTTTAATGTCAAAACAAACCTTTTCAGACTTTCACCTGCTCATTTATTTTGGAGCATTTTTTCTCTTTCTCTTTATGACATTTGACATCACAAAATGGCCAGACAGTGTTTCTTAAAGAACAGAATTCACGATTCTAAAAATTATGGCATTTTGATCAGTTCTTTGAAAAATAAATCAGCCCCAGACCATCACACCACCACAGTGCTTCACTCTCAGCAGCCTGAGGATCTTTTTTTTCTGAAAAGCTGTAGTCTTACACCCAATGTAACAGGATATGCAACCTTTCATAATTCCCCAAATGTCCCAGGGGTTATTATAATTTGTATTACTAAATGTTGTATTACTGTTGTATTACTAAATCATGAACATTGATTTTGACCCCTCCCAATGAGGCTTGAAATATTGCTCCGGGTTCTTTTTTAACCTCCTGGATGAACCGTGGATGCACTCTTGGTATAACGTTAGCAGTCTAGGGTTATGTTGTTTTAAATAGGGGCATGACGTGTTGTTTTTGGAGAGTTTTTCAGCCAACTTCATGTTGTCAAACCAGTTCAAAGGCTTAAGTGAGTTCTTTATTCTTCCAGGTGGTAATCAGGACTGCTTGTGGTTAAGAAAACTAATCAATAGAAATTTTTTAAAGTTGGTTAATGATATTTTCACATACGGTTTAGTTAGTTAGAATAGTGTTTTTAAGGAAGGTTTTTTTACTCATTCATTAAACAAAATCATGATCTGAAAATAGTTTTCTTTTTGTTGTTTTTATTGCGATGATATTTGTCTATCTGTCCGCTATCCAGTTTGCCAGATGATTTAAAACATTGCACTTTGACAGATTACTTTTTTCTTTTTTACAGCACTGTATATTGCTTTCCAAAAAGCAATAAAGTATATATAAAAAAGGTACAGCTACTTGACCACTGAGCATGTGAAGTTTACCAGCTTTTCCCTTTCTGTAAGGCCTCTTGAGGTGTAATTTATTGCTTTCATAAATGCGGGCATTGTAACATCTGCAGCAACCCGATTAACCCATGAAGCAACTGGTGTGGCATTAAAAAAAAAAAACAGTGAGAGAAAGATGAACAAAGACTGAGTAGGTTTTGTAAGAAGGCCTCAGAAATATTGGGTAAGTTTACTGTAGAAATGACTCATACTCCAGCACATAGTGATTACTTTATGGAAATTAAACTGCATTATTTGAAGATGCAGATCAATTCCATAAATCTCCACACAGCCTTAGAAGTAAGGGGTATTCCAAAAGATCTCAGATTAGTTTCAGATAGAAGTCGATTTAAATCCTTACCAGTACAGTCCTGAATTCCTGACCATCAGGGTGGAAAAATACATCAAAACATCATTTTATCTGTTTGTGGTTGCAAGCCTAAACCTTTACCTTGTGTATAGAATACAGATTAGACATTTCAAAGTGTCTGTGTCAGATAGTTTTCTCTATTCCTCCATAGCTCTGCACATCTTTATACGGCACACAAACCAGATGTGAGAACAAATCAGATATTTTGGGAGAATTGTCTGTTTTTTTTTTTTTTGCATTCTTTTTTTTTTCACCAAAAAAAAAAAAGTACTGCAGGAAATTCTACCCCTCAGCAAGCAGCTTGAAGCATGAGCACAGTAAGAAACACGGTGAAGATAAGATGCCTTGTCAAGCTTTTCCTTCTCTCCTCCTGCCTTGCACATTTAGGACTTTACCCTCTCTCTTGAGTCTTTTTTTCTCTTAGCAGGGGTAACTACCATTTACTTATATGACACATTGGGGATGGATGATGTGGCTTGTCTTGGAAAGTTACACATAAAACGGGCCTTGCACAAATTTTGATTTAACAATGTTTTTCAATGACAGACCAAAAAATGTCAAGAATCCTAATTCACTTGACAGTTACTATTGTAATCTCTGGAGAGCCGATGAAGAGACAATTATTCTATCTGATGCTAAATACAGAGTCCCCGCTCAATGTTAACTCATGAAACCTCTGAAAGTGACTCATGCACACCCCTGTATGCTCTCTCTCTCTCTCACACACACACACACACACAAAGAAAAATGCTGTGGCAAAAAACATTTCTCAGTGTTTCTAATACAGTAGGTGCACCCACAACTCTTCAGTTTTAATGCATGAACTCACATTTACAGTTCTTTTCTAAAGTTTTACAGAGCTGGCTCAAATTTTCTCACGTTCAAACCACAAACCTCAAAGTATTCTACAAGAGTTTTACTGAATATTTCAACACCAATCAGAAGATATACAGAATAGTCCAGATGTAAAAATGATGTAAAAATTAGTTAATTTCTGCAGGTTAAAATGCAGGTTAATGTTTTTGTCTCTTTGCTTTGTGATGTTGTCAATATATACATATTAGCAGTTGCTCAGGATGGCATTAGACGGGGTTATATAAGCACCTGATGAAATAATACTAATCTTTCAGTTTTCCACTGAACAAGTTTTGTAGTATGCTATGCATGTGTAATCAGTGCTTAGTAGTGTTCTCTGCTAAAAATTGCGAGACTATGACTTTTTGACTATAGCTTTTTGCAAGATTGCACAGCTTTTTGTCATGTGTGGAATATCAGAGGGTTTTTTTCAGTTAGTTGTGAAGCTTCAGAAAAAGAAGTGACCACGCAAGAATCATCATTGCCATTAGAGAGGGGTCGAAAGTTTTTAAGAAAAACACTATTACAATTTCTCCCTGGTTAGGAACTACATTGTGTTATGCATACTGACTGGCTATTGTTACATTTAAATAGGGTTTTATCTAAACAGTTCCCTGCTACCTCCAGCTTTATTTTTAATGGTTATTGTCCTGCTAAAAGTGGAATCTCAAAGTTAATCCTTTTAGTCTTTTGTTTTTAAATATTATTATTAAGCAACCTTTCAATTGTTTTGTTCACTAACACACAAATGTGACATTGTCAATTTATTAGAATGTTTTTTTTTAACCATTTCTTTTACCCATACGAGAACCAAACAGGACAGGGGCTTTTTGGTTACAACTCAAGTTCTGCCAAAAGCTCAAAAATCTGCTCTATATATTTTGCTTGTTTCTTGTAGTTTGAAATTGATGTTCTTTTTAAATGTGATCTATAAATGAATAATAAATGCATGATTAAGCAAATTCTTCAACCTGAGAGTTTGATTCCTGCAGCTTCCCCAGAGATCCCATGGTCAAATTTTGTGCTTCATTGCTTCATTTTCCCTACTCTGTCCGCATAGCTCCTTTTGCTGCACGGCACTGTTTCTTCATAGATGTTCTCTAACAAACTTCTAAGACCTTCACTTAAAAGTGTTTTTTAAAAAGCAGGTATGTAAACAAGATATCAAAAGGTGGTGTGTTTTGCCTCTTTTTCTCATGAGGACTAATTCTGTGAGAAAAATATTGCACCCAAGTGTTTATATTTATTTCAAACATTGTCTATTTGCATACCACAATTGTTTTTATATGATATATAAAATATACTATATAAATATAATCAAATGATTTCTTCCTTTATATTCAATAATAAACTAGTTCACGCAAGAAAACAATTTACGGAGAGACCAAGAGGTGTAGGTGGGCTTGTGTTCCTAATCTAAGTTCATATTATTGGGTTTAAAATTACAATGATGTTTAGCTGTTATGAGATAGATATAAACAGACATCAGCTACTGCTACTTCAATCAAGGGTGTAACTTTGCGATAAACATTGGTGGGGACGCTCTGAGGGTGGTGGCAAATGGACCTACAGCTACTCAAGCCGAACGCTTTCAGTAGGGTTTATATTTTCCAAAAATGAGCTCAAACACATATCTATTGAAGGCTTTACTATTGTTGAGAGGACAAGAGTACCACAATATATTTGTGGTATTTATAGTTATAGACAGATGCCTGCCTTTAGTGCATTTTATAAAAGGCTCAAAAATATTAATGTATAAAAAATGGTGAATAACAGCCGATGCAAACATCAATATATCCTGCATCCCGAGTATGGACACAACTTCAACTCCATCCATCCATCCATCCATCCATCCATCCATCCATCCATCCATCCATCCATCCATCCATCCATCCATCCATCCATCCATCCATCCATCCATCCATCCATCCATCCATCCATCTTTTCCCTTTAAGCTGCAACATTGATTATCCTCCTTCACAGCCAAAGTCTATATATTGAACCTTATATTTCAAAAATCATTTATACACTGATCTTTATTATTTGTGCTTCAATTCTGGCAGGTTTCTTATACTTTAATTTTTAGTCTGTGTCCTGTGAATCTGGCTGTCTCTGGGTTGGCTGGCACAGCTATTTCGGAGTCTTGTTGAGCTACAAAAGACAAAAAGATAAGTTGAAGTTTATTATAGCATCGCATATTTTTTCTTGTAACCTACATTTTATTTCCATGTTGCATATCTCAGTAAATCTATTTCACGTTTAAATCTGCAGCTGTCCCTAATTGTGTCTCTGCTTTGCTTAAAATCAGATTGATGAACCTGTCTACCAATATAATGGTTCCAGAGAAAATCATTTTCAGGATCTCTAGAACCTCTGCAGTCTGATTGTCTGTTCAATAAGAAAACAACAGATCTGTGTTTATTTTAATCTGTAACTCTGAGTAATGGTCCTCTGAGAAGCCCAGCTTTTTTAACTTGTATAAATGTACAATCTGTTTGCATTTTAAGCTGAAAAAGCTCCATATGTGTAATGAACAGATTTTTCGGTGGCATCTTAAATTTTTTTAACCAACTAGTCTCCAGCTTTTATTTAAACTTATATCGAGTTGCTGCCATTTAAAATTCACTGAGTGCTGCTGCAAATGTATGTTAAAATGGCCATAGTTGTCAGACTATATGTTAATACGGATGTATGTTAATACGGCTTGCCATATCCGGTATCTCTTCTCATCCTCGTAGCTACTCTGTACGCAGTGAATAGAGATGCCAAATAACTGGTGAAGATTCTCAGTCATCCAGGTCCAGTGGATTGTTTTTTAAACTTTTACGGAATGACCCCACATTATGTCACAAAACGCAGATCTGATGATGTTTCACCGAGAGGTGGGACTGGAGAGCAGCGGGAGAGCGAGGAGAAAACACAGACTGAAAACGCTCAGAACATAGATAGCTGCAACCAAGCCCAGTTACTGTTGGCTGAAGTAAATCAGCGGAAATTATTGGTGGGGACTGTCCCCACTATGCCCAAAGTTGGTGGGGACATGTCCACACCAGTCCTTCAGAAAGTTACGCCAGTGACTTCAATCATATATTCTGGTCTTCTCCAAATTCGTCATTTCACTCACCTGCTTATCTCTGCCCAGTACTCATTACATTCTCATCTGATCCACCTGCTTCAGTCTCTATTTAACCAGCCTTCAGACCAGTCATCAGTGCCAGATTATTTTGAGTCTTTAGTGAGGGTTCTCTAGCGTTCCATTTATGTTTATTTTGCCTGATTCTGACCTGTTTTAATCTGTTTGAATGACCTGTCTTTGGTTACCTGTCAGATCTCTGCCTCTCTATGTACCAAACCTGGAACTGTTCCCCAACTCATTTCTGGATTTCCCCTTGGCATCTCTTTCGATCTCTTATCTCCTGGCTCTGACACAAGTCCCTGACACCGGCTTTGGCTTCGCCCTCTGGATTATCCTGCCTAACATTATCTGCTTGGTTCTGATCTCCTGACTGTCCCCGACTACCGAGACATTAGTGTCTAGAACTCTCTGGGTGGTGCCTGCTGCCTCGTGCCTCGTGTTAGCAGCTGACAGGCTGGAAGCAACCTCACCCTCTGTACTTGTACTGAGCTATAAGACCAGGTTAGTGACTCACACGTTCGTTATCCTCCTCCGGAAAGATGTTTTCACTAACCTGTTGTCTCCTCCTGCAGAGGTCTCTGCCTTAGACGCCAATACTGCTCACTGGGGTTCTGTTTCCAAAAAATGTCTAGAAAAATCTCTTTTTCCGCCTCAAATACTGAATCCTATTGTTCAAAGCCGGACACTTCTCCACTGGTTCCTGTTTTTTTTTTTTCTTCTCCAACTGGTACAGACCCTGGCACAAATCCCGAGGGTCATTGGCTTTTCTTCTTTGATAGCTAGATGCTTGATTTTAGTCAAATGCAAGGTGGATACTCCTCATTCTTATCATTACTGGGTAAGAGATAGTAGCTGTGCCTGGAGGTCAGCCCTAATCACTGTTTAGGGCACTATATAGTGGTCACGCCTTTTTTAGATGGCCTTCCAAATGTCTTGTGGATGAAAAGTAGAGGACTCAAAATATCCATCTTATACATATCTTATACATCTTGAAAAGTACTGATCATCCATGGTCAAGCATGGATATCCCAGATATCCCAGGCTGCTTTGCGAGAGCTCTCCTCAGAAAGTATCATGACATTTGTTGTGGCGTCAAGACAGAACAAAGACAACACATGCACCGTGTGGGGAGGCGTAGCTTTTTGATCAGCTGAGGATTGAAATCTGATCATCTGTCCCAATGGTGAGTTAACTGAGTTCACTATAAAGTCCACTATATAGTCCCTGCTCTTTATAGTAATTGAGGGATTCAGAGTGGTTGTTCGGACACATTATGTCAAATCTTAAATTGTGAAAGATTAGATGTACCCACAATGCAGTTATCAACAGATTCCACAAAACCTGGGACTCTGTAATAATATATGTGAACACTCTACCGGGTTTTGAACTAGAATTCTGAATCATTACATCTGCCTTTGAACAAAGTCTTTAATAACAACTAACAAGCTCACTGATTGTTACTGTTTTTGTGTTTTTTTGTTGCATGTGATCGATCTTTGTCCATTACTTGTACTGTCTGTTATAATTATCTGCAATGTATATGTAATATATGTAATATGAATGTTTTATATGTTAAATGAAATAACAATTAAAGCGTTTGAAAAAAAAAAAAACAGGAGGGCAGGAATGAATCGATCATTATGAAAGTAGAGGTGGCTGAGCAACAAGTTTCGAAAAAAGTGTACCATCTTCCTCCTGTCCTACTAGTTGCTTTTGTTGCATGAAACACCAACAAAAAAACATTGTAGTTTGTGGTTATAAGAACAGGCATTGTGAAAAAGTTCACCAGGGAACATTAAATCATCAAGGCACATGTAACCTCCATAGGTTTGGCTTCATAATGGGATTGTTTCTGGAGTGCATCGCTTTGGATAATGATATGATATCTAGAGGTTTCACAGGAAAAGGGGAGGGGGTGGGATTTGTGCCAACAGACTGACTCCTCATAGAAGATAACAAACTGTATCAGTCTGGTTGAAGAGGAACACATTAAAGCTGCTGTCTCCCATGTTGCCATGCTACCTGAAAGGCATCTCTGACGCACACTAGAGACAGCTTTGTGATAATGGATAATATGGCTTCTTTTGCATGACTGAGAAACGCAGCCACTGACTCGGAAAACATAAAGTTCATTTACTCCATGTGCGCTAACACTGTTACATCACGCTGTATTATATCTAGGCTGAGGGTGCCTTCTGTGCAGGTAGAGTTTAGTTTGATTATTAAATTACCCCTGCGCGTTTTCTCACACAGAGTTCTTGTATGCAGAGTAAGCCGGGAAAATGAGACTGTGCAGCAGCAGTAACAGTAGCAGCGACGGTGGCTCATTTAGTCTCCTCTCAGCACACATTTCTGCAACAAAAGAGGGAGTATGATTTTATGTCATTAATACAGCAGGCTTCAAAGGGCTTTGGAGCCCTGAGTCAATACAGCGATTAGTTTAATTAAACCATTAAGTCTATATGAGAGTGTAGAAGGGATTTACATACATCCCCTGCACTGACCCTCTCTTGCCATTGATTATTCATTAACTACCATCACCGAGAAGCCCCTGGCGAGGGCAGGGCTGCCAGATCAGCTAATTCCCAACAGTCTGGCTGGTGTCAGCGCTCCTGTCTCTGCCTTACACTGTTCACCACTACTAATCAGGTACCTCTAAAGGAATGAGCCAGCGCTCTTTTATTTAAACCACCTTTAAAAAATGAAAACTAAGTCCCAACCTGCTGGGTTTTCTATTCCTTCATCCTTCTCAGCTCACTAAGTTAATGATTAACCTGCCAGAGCCCATCCTGTGGTCTTTCCCCACAGGACACACAGAATCCATAGTCTCAGTGCAGAATGACAGATATTTCCTTCCCCTGCTTCCTACGCTGCCAAGCCAGCCCAGATGCTGATTTCCACGTGCAATTTCAGCTCCCACCAACCCATGAGCTGTGCCTCACCCTGGCATTTAGCACCTGGCTGATTGCTACAAATGTGGAGGAGGCAGTCAGGGTGGGGGATAGGGAAGGGGAGGGAGGACTTGCAAATTGGGAAAGTGGGCTTCTTTTATAGGTTGACCATATAATCACAGCTGTACTCTGCTGCCATGCTCGAGTCATCTGCACGACTTTTGAGTACATTAGCATTTTTTGAGGAGCTTCCAGCCAGGGGATGCTTTCAGAGCTGCATGCTACTGTAGTAACTAACATATCTCAAGCAACGTGTCAAGATATGGCGCACCGTGTCCTCTCGCCTCAGTTTGCCCTTTGTGCTTCTTGGGCTCACACAGGAGACAGAGCCACGCTCGTGCCTGCTTACATTTTAATGCCAACATTTACAGTAGGATGCACAATGAGCAGAAGCTCTGCAGGAAATGCTGGCGCCTCTCCGCATGGGTAAAGAGAGGGCATCTGGCCACTATAGCTTCATGCATGGGGAGAAAAAAAGAACATGGGGAGAAAAGAGCGGAAGTAAACAGTTGGACAGAGCCGTGGGAAGACTGCTAATGAGACTGTGATAAGTTGGTCAGCAGCTGCTCTAAAACCAAGAATTTATTGGAATCTATTAATCTTTTATTACCGCTTATGTTGTGAGAACAAATGAGTTGTTATGAAATTCAAAAACATCTTATAATAAGCATGAATTTGACTCTTGTGACTTTTTTTCCCTTGCTGCTCAATGCTCATTAAGCTCATCAAATTATGTGTTAAGAC
Organism: Cyprinodon tularosa; assembly: GCF_016077235.1. NCBI lineage: Eukaryota > Metazoa > Chordata > Actinopteri > Cyprinodontiformes > Cyprinodontidae > Cyprinodon > Cyprinodon tularosa. The sequence continues at coordinate 1,239,953 of NW_024038913.1, read as the reverse complement.
ACAGCCATCCTTTTAACAATACTCCCCAGCACAAATTGTAGGAATGAGATAAAATGGACAAAAAAAAAAATCCACTTTTGTCTCATTGGTCCACAGAATATTTCCCAAAAGTCTTCATTAAGATATATATATTTTTTTCTTTTGCAAATGTAAGAAGAGCCTCTTTATTCCTTTTGCTCCTCAATGATTTACCCCCCGGATCTCTTAAATGGATGCTCTTTTGTTGAGTCTCTTTTGCTGGTGAATCATACACTGAAAATAGTGACTTTTTGAAGCAGTAGACTCTATTAGAGTGTTCGTCATAATTTATACTCTGTATTTTTAATCTTCAGTAAATGTAGAGTTTCTGAAGTAAAATTAAACCTTTTTTTATGTAATACATGCATTTTGGGGAAAGAGTAAGTTTCACTTAGACTTCCTTATACTATTTAAATGTTTAATAGCAGTATGCATATAAATCAAATAATACTACATAAACTTTACTCCAGAAATGTAATGTCTTGAAACGCACTCACGGTGCATGTGCACTGTAGCTCACTGCAGGACTGATTCTGCTCCGAGTCCAGGATCACACACAAAGCAAGAGGTAGTCCCGACTACAGTCATTTTGGCAGGGTGCAACAGTACTGCAAAAAAAGCCTGCTCGCCGCTAATGGGACTGATATATGCCCTGAACTTGGCATACCATTCCACTTTCTGCTACACTTTTGAAATTTTCCAAAAACCTTTCCTGAAGTTGGACGGATTTCAACTGTCCCCAAAAGTAAACACCCTGAAGTTGATGTTGCTTTCCTAAATGCATTCATGACTTTGTCATCTTAGGGTAAGAACATGTTGCATCAAAAGCCAAGAATTAGCAGTGGGTTCCAGTTATTTTTGAGGAAGGTTGCCTGTCATTAATCTTTTTTATTTTTTGCCCAATATGTTGTATGTTATTCCGAAAAAAGTAACGAGATACCTTTATTCAAATATCTAGTAGAGATTTTGTTCTTCATTGAGAATGGTTAGAAAGTTTAAGTTGTAAATTTTTTATTGTGTTGACATTTGTTTCATTAATATTGTAAATGCATTCTTAAAAGTCCACTAGTCTGGTTGACTGGTTTAAATGTTGAAATTGCATTGGTTCACTGTGAAGGTTTGTAAAATTTTTACCTCATATTTAAGTAGTGACTATATTACCAGATCTGTGTTGGATGTGCTGTATATAAAATGCTGCGCGTTCGTTGTTTACAAGTCATACCAACCTTATCTTTTTTTTGGTACAAATTCTAATGCAGTACAACATAATGCACTTTTACCATTAATGCTCTATTTGTTCATGCTTTTTTATATCTAAATAGATCTGCATACATAATCTTTACACCACTGATCAAAGTTTAGGTAGCTGTTTCTGTTCTGACCCTCACCAAGAAGTTGTTTTTAGCATATTTGTTTAAGTTAAATATTCTTGATCATACATATGAGTATATTTCTGTAACAAATTTTGAAACTAACAGTTTCAGAGGGTTGTAAAATTTTTATTTCATATTTGAAAAGTACAATTCAAGTTAAAGGGCTGCTCAGTGGAGAAAAGAAAGTTTCAGGTTCGATTCCCAGCCCATGTTCTTTCTGCGTGGAGTTTGTTTTCCATGTGCATGCATTCTCTCCAGGTACTCTGGCTCCCTCCCACAGTCCAAAAACATGACTGGTAGGTTAATTGGCTTCTCTTAATTCTCCATAGGTGTGGGTGTGTGCGTGAATGGTTGTTTGTCTCTGTGTTGCTTTAAAATTTTGAGTAAAATACTGTTTGTGCCTATGAAAAACAAGTACACTTTACTAAATTTGTTTAAATAAATCCAACATACAACTTGAATGTAATTAAGTAAATGTTACTTAACATCTTCACAACTGTTATGTCTTATGGAAAGCAAAATTCACTTAATACTGATAACTGAGTGTTACTTCATATTGTAACATTAAATTTTACTAAATCGTTTGCGTGCAAATAATTACAATATATTTTTTAAGTAAATTTTATGAGTTGTTTTTTTTCAGGCTCTGACTTCATCTGAGGAGAATGAGATATGCTCCTGAATGAGCAGTTTATGGTCTCTTAAAGTAATTTCTTTAGGCTCCTTACCGTTCCATGTTTACATTTGTATAATCATAATACTTTCATCAATTTGGAGCCCTTTTCCAATAATATTCTTTCTTATCTACTCTTAAACTGGATTCAGATTTGGGAGATGATGTGATGGGTATTGAGATCTCTTGGGGAGTGTTGGACTAGTCATTAGAGCAGTGCACTTGTGCAAGTACCCAGTTCGATCCCCACAGCCTGCACTCTGGGTCCCTGAGAAAGACCCTTAACCCCTTTGGCAGCCCACTGCTCCCCAAGGGCATGGGTTAAATGCAGAGGTAAATTTCTCCAGTGTGAGTTAAATTATTATTATTATTCAACCTAACCCATGCTACACAGTTTGTAGATGATTACCTCCTTCTAAGGACCTGGCGGTGATGAATCCTTGGTGTCTCTATTAAACTAGATTTAGATTTAAAAATGAAGGCCTGTTATTTAAATAAGAAACTTGACTTAAAAAGCATGAAATTCAATATTCTGACTTGAGGTAGTGAATGTCCGTTAAGCTTTTCCCTCCTTATTAAAAAAATAATTATCTGAAAGCATTGTGTGGAGGAGCTAAAGCACTTCCTTCACCTAGTTAGATAAAAAAAAAAAAACTTTTCAGCTTCAGATGAGTCACTCATATTTTCCCAGCTAATAAATGAAAACAATGCTAACCCTGATGAAAATTCAGATCCACTTCAGCCTCTACCCCCACACTCTCCCACTGAGTTGCAAAGAGATCCACTTTTTAAAGTAAAACTGGGGTGCATCTAAAAAAAAGGAAGAACATTTAAATGAAGAATCGACTCTTTCACACTTGTTTATTCTGCAGATGTCTGGTAATGTGTTTAACATAAACAAGTTAGAGTCACAGCCCTGACCTCATTCCACACTCCCTTGTGTGCCCCACAGCTGTCCCACCAATGGCCTCTCCCACTCGTCCAGCTTCTTGCTGTGCAGCGGCCAGATCGCAGAGCGAGAGATTAGAGCAGATTATCCTGCCCACAGTATAACCAACGCAGCTTCAGCCTGCCAAGCAGAGCTGGGCACAGGCTGTGAAACTGCAAAACACATGCCTTTCAGGTAGAGCCTAAAGGGATTGGCTGCTATCATACACCTGGCAAATACCACAGGAAAGAGATTTAGTTCATGTGATACACTGGACAGGATAATAAGCCTTGATTCTGCCCAGCATCAGGACCTCTACACTTTGAAACACAGTCACTGCTGCCTTTTCTAAGAAACACTAATAAATTCCACCAGGATTCCTGGTGCGCACTCGCATTGCTCTTAGCACTGTGTTTTTTACTAACTCAAGAAATCAGGGCTTTGCTGTTTTTTTGTTGTTGTTTTTTTTACCTCTTCTTTTTCTCTGTCACCCGCCAAACCCACCAGAGGCATCCGTCACTTCACATCAGCAGCTCTCTGAACTCTTGGAAGCTTTCAGGAGTCTCTCCTCAGGTGCAAACCAACATGTTCTGTCACCGCTTGCTTCACAGGCTGCTCGACTTTCAGCTCTGTTGAGCTCTATCTTTGTGACATGACCTACTATGCAACCCATCGCAGGTGAGTGTTAACATGTAGTTAAAAAAATAGAAACCGTAAAATATGAGGGAACCTTTCTTTATGGGAAGACAAGTTCTTAAATTGGGCACAACTTCTATGAGTTTTAAAATCCATATAGGATATACAACTTTAAAATACACATTGTGCACTGTAATCACACTCTTTACTGCTGTGGACAAAATTCTGGCACAAATGGATGGATATGTGACCACATTTAATTTAAATTGTGGAGCTGGTTTAAAATGAATAATGTTCTGGTAAAATCTCCAAATTATCATTAAAGCTGTGGTTAAAATTTAGACTTGTGGAAACCAATCTTAGAAGTTAAACCTTAGATTGCTTTATCCATTCAAAGTCTGTTTAGTCTATTGGCACATTGATCCCCAGTGTGTCAAAGTTTGAACTAAATAACTCTTGATTTTTCCCCCCTCCTTTATTACTCCATCCACTGCATCATTAACACCACTACAACTGGAAATGTATTCTTTACCCTATCAGTATTTGTTTAATGGATGTATTATTTTGGTAAAACATTCACTCAGTATGAAACGTTTTGACATTCGGTAATATATGAACAATGAAGTTATTGAAAGCTGGCATGCATTATGATAGTTAACCAGCGGGGAACATTTGAGATTTAATTTTCTTTCTTATATAACAGGAATAAAATAATCTGTTCTGCAGGGTAGATCCCTGCTTATGAAACACAAATCAATCTTTCAGTCAAGCTTTAATTATAGGATACCTTACACACTCAATCTGATTAAGGTTTTGCACAGGTGTATAAAATAAAAACAACATAATATAATCACTGAATCACATAATACTACTTACTTACTTACTGTAAGCTGAAGTTTATTTCAAAATTTGGGAAGCCCAACCTGAAGTGTCAAATAACGAAATACAAATATTTTGTTACTGTACTTAAGCACACTTTTTTGGTATCTATACTTTACTCCATTACTTATGTTTCTTCCTACTTCTGACTTCTACTTATTACATTTTCACACAAGTATCTGTACTTTCTATTCCTTACATTTTTAAAACAAACGTTACTCGTTACTCTTGCTTCTGTTTAATGTTTATAAATATTTAATTCACATCATGTGCCCCATCCAATGAGGATCATTGGTGCCATCCACATCTAGTGAAAACTAGTGTAATTGGCTGAGTCATATAACGCAAACACTCATTGGTTAGCTATTCGTCAAATTTGTGCTGACCCAAAGGGAAATAATCAGAAGCAAGTAGGTGTTCTTCAAATTGCAAATGCGAATTGTCCATGCTACAAGTTTGGATTAAGAATAAGATGTTGAGGCAAGAGCGTATCGCGAGATGGAGATGGAGACCAACAAGACCTCCCTCATCCTTGCCCCTATCTCAAAGAATTAAAATTGAGCTTTTAATTCACTTACTTTAGTAATTTTTGGAGCACATACTATTTCACTTTTACTTGAGTAAAGAGGTCAAGTTGATACTTCAACTTTTACCAGAGTGTTTTTAAACTGCAGTATCTAAACTTCTACTTAAGTAACAAATGTGTGTACTTTTGACACCACTGACCCCAACAAGGAATAAGATTACCAGGAACATTAGAAAGCTGCAGGTTACCTGGTCACAGAGTTCTGGGGAACATGCTTTCATACACCCGTATAATTATGAAAGGTTCCTATACATCTCAAAAAAATAAAAAGTGAAATCTTATAAAGAAACCAAAGAACATAGGCAGTCGGTGCAGTAAGGATAACATGGGAGTCACATTGGTTTTTAGTAGTCAGCAAGAGAGCGTTAGAGTAATCCAGTCTATAATCAATAAAAGAGGGAATCCTCCTTTTAAGGGTATTGGAATGAGGAACATATGAGCTAATTCAGTTACATCTGTTATTCAACAGGAAGTGAAAACTAATTGGGCCTGTTTAAAGATTAATGATAATTTATCAAACTACCCTTTAAGATTTGTTCCCAGAGATAAGAGTAACTGCGTCTGTTAGTGGTTGTGCTAACCCTCATAAATTGGAGCCAGTCCAGCACTAATGTTCAAGCGTCTTCCATTGTAATAACCTTAAGTACCTTTGATTCCCCAATATAAACTATGTCTTTGTATCTGATATTCTAACATTAAAATAGTTTTTTGAAATGGATAAAGCAGACTCAACATCAAGCTTCTGGAACAGCCTTGCTAAAGCACTCACCTCCACCACCTTAGGAATGGCACTGTGCAACTTATTCCATGTTTCATTACCACAAAGCTGTACAGGGCATTTGAAACTGGATGTTGGCTGGAAGGGCTTGTTTAATACAATCACTCTAGGTTGGGTTGCGGGTGCTGGGACTGTGCCTGCCATTGCAAGTGCCATCAGAGGCGCGTGGAAAGTCTCCTCACTCCAGCTGCTCTCCATTGTTGTGGTTGAGGTACTAGTGTTCTTCTTCACTGGTGGTGGTTTTCCAAAAAAATCCGAAATGCGTTTCTGTCATTAGACTATGTAAATGTACTAGTTTGCTCTGTGAGCGGGATACTTCAGAGATCACTAGCTTGCTTGACGATACCATGACAATGTAACTTCCGTGAACTGGTGTTGAGTAGGCCCCGAAAATAATTACTCGTAAAATAAAAAAATATTCATAAGAATTTCTAAATTGTGCAAAGTATTTTTAATACATTTTTTTAAAAGTCTCCCTCTTGCCACTAGGGGCTGCTGCAGGTCCCCCACTTTCTGCGGCCATGCCCCTCAAAGTCCCATTATTCCACATCTGACCTCTATAGGACTGCTATCTGCCCCTTGTCTCTGCAGAGCACACCTTACCAACACTAGAACTATAGTCTTTTCTAAACCCAGATTTTGAAAAACATCTGAAAGAAGCTTTTTTACCCTGATCAACCTCAGTTTTCCTATTATTTTGTTCTCCAATTCCTTTTACTTTTCAAACTTTCTTTTAATATTTAATATTTTGACCTTGAGCGTCTTAAAAACAGCCTTTTAAATCAAATACATTATTTATTATCTGACTAATAAATGTTTCTTTAATGAATTTAAGCAAAAACATAATATTTCATTCCTGCTCAAAATGAGTATATGAAAACTCTACACTATAATTATAAAAGGTATCTTAAGATGTCAAAGTAATCGGTTTAATATTCTGGTCATAAATCTCTGTTTCGCTGAGCTTGAAACACAGACATCCTTGGTTCTTGCTCATTGAATGGCCTCTTTGCCTGCAGTCTGTCATTGTGAAATAAAACACATGTTCAATTAGACTAAGGTCAGAGGAACTGCTTGAAACGTCGTCTTAGTTTAACTGTTTAGAAATCAAATAATTTCCTGCTCAGTTTAAACGTTGAAGATTATTGTCATGTAACCCCGTAAAAATGTGGGACTATTTTTCTTTTTTTTTTCTTTCCAACTAATCATTTGGAGGTCTCTCAAATACCCTCAAAGCTGTGATTTACCTCTTTAAAAATTCACCGCCTCTACTCTCCGCCAGCTATTTTGCTGTTGTCTGCTGCATACATTATGCGACGGGGGGCAACAGGGTCGGCCTAGATTGACAGAATGGTTATTTCCTTTCTCGCTCTCTTTCTGTCTTTTTAGTCATGGGTCTCTCCTCTATTTGTGTTCTTCTCCTTCTCTCTTTTCTCACTGGTTTCTCTCAAAATGATTCATTACAGCTCGGTTATGTACAACCAGTAGCAGAAAAAAAACACATTTTTTCTTATTCTTATCCCCCCCGCCCCATCACTCTTCCAATTTTTTATGACTCCGTGGAGATCTGTACCCTTCTATATGTAAATGTACCCCCACCCTGCTGTCCCAGCAGTTGTTGAGTGTGAAATGTAAGTATTTTAGAGTCGTGACTTCAGAACTCCAGGGATTTTTCTTAACCACTGTTCCACTTTCAAAATAGCAGGGTAGGGAGCCAGTAGAGCAAGTCGTTTAATGGCATTATTCCACCTTGCTGGTTGGTTTTTGTTACGGGCGCTGCACTTTATTTCTCCTCCACTTGAGACAGAAGCTGAGCTAAACAGATGGATCAACTGAACCATCCGGAGAAGTGACAGATGGAGGGAGGTAATCAATAGGTGCTCTGTTTGGTTCCCGCTACTCACTTCCAGATAAATTGGGAGCGAAGAGACGAAAACTCTTCAAGGGGAGAGCAACTGTTCTATAACAGCATGAGCAATCTTATCATATTGATTTACTTTTGATGTTTAATGGAGTTTCTTGGGGAGGAAGTGCAAGCAGCAGGAGGTTTGATGGAAGGAGGCAACAGGGGTCAGAAAGATTAAAGGAGGTGTAATGAACTGGAGTTTAATTGAAGTATCCAGATTACTAAAAAAATGTCTTCGGGTGGGCTGACAAACACCAATCAGTTCAACCCTGTGATGTTGAGGGGATGAGGAAAGACATGAGCAGCAAGAAACGTGTGGAGAGCAGTGCAAACAAGGGCATCTCTGCTATGTAGCCAAAATCTATAAACCTGGCTCCCCAAGTAGTGGGCCCACCAACCCAACTTCCCCAACAAGCCCGCACAAGGGGTTGTATTTTTAGCACATCACCCATAACTGGCTCTCTGCAGGGCTGGAGCTGCTGGGTCTCTTTTATTTTAATCCAGATGGGAGCGAGAGAAAGAAAGGAAAAGAACGAGAGAAGAGTGAGTCATCAGGAGCTACCTTTATGTCACTGTGCCACCTTTCCTCCCAATTATCAGACTGCCTTGTTCATCATCAAGTCTTCATGTTTTTATTTAGCCTGCCTGTCTGTCTGTCTGTCTGTCTGTCTGTCTGTCTGTCTGTCTGTCTGTCTGTCTGTCTGTCTGTCTGCCTGCCTGTCTGTCTGTCTGTCTGTCTGTCTGTCTGTCTGCCTGCCTGTCTGTCTGTCTGTCTGTCTGTCTGTCTGTCTGTCTGTCTGTCTGTCTGTCTGTCTGTCTGTCTAGCTGGCTGCTGACTGGATGGATGGATGGATGTCTACAGTGTTTCTTTGAATCATATCATTCATCTAAGGAAAAAAGGATTATTAAACATTCTGTAACAAAAATGAAAAAGCAATCGTCAACTGGCAATGAGATTTTTTTTTTATGTCGCACTGAAGGAATATTGCCCCACTCTTCTTTGTAGATTTACTTTCAATCAGCCAAACTGAAGGTCTTTTTAGCATGAACTGTTTGCATCTCAGTGAAATTCAAGACCGGACTTCCCAATCACTCTCCTACTGCGTAATGCAAGTGCATTTGAGTTCAAGGGAACCTTTAGGATTTTCTGAAAAAGAGCTGAATCCATAGTGCCACATATTTGCAAGTTACCCGTAGTTTGAATAAGAGGACCATCAAAGTACCACCAGCTAATTATAGATACAGACTGACAGTCTGTCGATCCTTTATTTTCCACAAAATATTTCCCAATAAATCTTGGGCAGCAGATATTTTTGACAAATGGTAAAAGCCCATTTGTGTTCTTTATGGTCAGAAATTGTCACCTTATTTTTAGAACCTGCTGATGGATACATTTTACCCACTTTCTGTCTTACTACTGAATCTTCAACTCTGACCTGCTGAATATGATTTAACGTCTGCAAAGGCTTAGAACATGTCCTGGGTTATCTCCTGGATCAGTCTTTGATATGATCTTGGAGTTATATCACATTAAAGTTTTTTAATCATTTGTCCCAGACTGACAGATGTGGAAATATTTTCTGATACATTTAATATCTGATACCTTTAGATTGTGACATAATGTGTACATTATGCCCTAGTTAAACCATTTCCTAAGTCTAAAGGTCTAGCATTAATCAGCTCTTGGTTTTGTTGGTGAAAACATCTTCACACCCAAGTTTGTAAAACTTTTAGTATTATAAATAAAACTGCTTTTTCTTAACTATTATCCAAGACTATAAGTTTATTTGATAACCTAAAAAATCTAAAGTGGACATTTAGAGTAGAAAAGGCTCAAACAGAGCCTCTTTGGGCAAATCTATTTTGAATTTCATGAGATAAAAATTTCCATATTATTTCTGTAATTTCACATTCTGTCATAATGAATCCAGTCTAGATATGAACTGCACCCTTATAAGCAGCCTTGGCATTCCATTCTTCATAGATATTTCTCCAGAACAAAAGTGGTTGGCTGCATATCACCCCAGAAAGATAGATAATTAGAGATATAATGTGATGCACAGACCAATACAAAGCTCGGTGCAGCCGAGTGTGAAAATATTCAAGGTCAATTTGAACATGTGTGAAATGGTCCATTAAGCTTCACGCTCTGAATCGTACCTTAAAGCGTTCATGTTGTGGCTGAACACAAGACTGAGCAATTGCTTCCTGCTTATTTGTTTTCCATATTGTTCCTTATTTCACGTACTTACCACCTTGCAGTACACTTCCTATTTTTTTTTCTTTTGAGGTATTAAAAAGAAGTCACGCTCCTCTTTTTTTGGACACTTTTTGTGTAGCTCTTATAGAGATGAGCTGAGAGGACAGCAGTGACAGATTTACACTTTTAAAGTTGACGTGCCAGCATGTTAGCTGCTCGCCTGTCCAGTATTTGCTCTTTTTTCAGGCCTGTTATGTTCTCAACTAACCCCATGGGGAGTTATGTGGCTCTTAAGAGGAATTATGTGGCTCCACTGTGTCCACCAGTAGGCCCTGTCTGTTGGCAGTTAAACGATGTGAAGGTCGCTTTAAAATCTAAGAGACTTATACATAAAACCTGGAGAAAAAAAAGTTTCAGAACTGAAATCTGAAGTTTAGACCAGAGGGCAGAGGGAAGGCACATATTTGGATGATAATTTCCTTGTCATGTGACAGCTGTCACAGTCATTATATCCATTTTTAAATAACAGCATTAAGAATCTAAAGGCATGCTAGCAGCTCTGTTATGACGTGTACCAGTGCTTTGAATTAAACATGAATGTCACAGTGCATCATGCATATTACGCTCACCACATTAGTTAAGAACAAGCTTGCAAAAATCTGTTGCTAATAAAACCTCAACCATGAAAAACTGTTATTGCCACGATGGAAAAATATATACGGTAATAAGAGGCTAAAAGTCTGACCTCACCACTGCTGGAAAATTCAGACATCCTCTGTTATTACAAACTGCAACCTGACACGTGTCCAGTTTCTTGGAAGATGTAAAATGTTCGCCACATTCTAACTTTAGCAAATTCCCAAGCTGTAACTGTAGTCTATCAGGGTAATATCAGAATGGTGTTTGGAAATGCACAGAGGAAGGCAGACTACATTGTTGTTTGTTTTTTTGTTTCCTTTCCTCTTCGGGACAAATACTTAAATGATGCATAAAATCATACTGACAGTTTTCGTGCACATAAGTAATAACAATTACAACCACGTGATTTCAGAAACATGAACAGAGGAGTTTACTGATGAGCTCTAACACATATCATAGAAACTAACCAAAGTTTGTCTTAATTATAGATTTTTGTTTCGTTTGTTTTTTGTTTCTGTTTCATTCAAATTGAAAAAAGTGGCCAAAAGAATATTTGATGAAAAAAAAAATTATAATGGTATAAATACATACATTTATATTTCTGCCACCTAGCTCTTAGGCACATGTTTTGTTTTGTTTTTTTGTACTTTTTTTTTTCAAGGTTAAAGTATATCCTTGAATCCAAATCACTATCACAAATAACTGGCTGCCTCCCCTAAGCTTAATAGCCTATTATGAGTTCTTAGGTGAGAAACCTTTACCTGGGCTCCGCTCTGTTCTGTCATTGTGGCCACATGGCTCAAGCTTTGACTCATCTTAAACATTAAAAGTTTTTCCCCAGAGGGAACGCTTGTCTGTGGAGGCAGCTCGAATATTTTCTGACAAATGAAATAAAAATGTACATTTTGTATCCTTTAAATTACATCATTTATTTGCATCAATTTTGATACATTACGCATTCTTTTATATGTTTTCTGTTCACTACATATGGCTGATTATGTAAGTCAGGGTTTCAAGAACAAAATTCTCGCGCTCATGATGCAGAGGTTTCAAAAACTCAGGTATCAAATATGCTACACTTGGCTTGAAAGGGTTAAAGGTGTTCATTTTGGAGCAGGTGTAGCATATAGAAAGTGCTGCTGGTGTTGTAGCCTCTCTCATCTCATGTCAGACTTAGACCTTAACGGTTTCTGGGTTGTTCATTAATTCTTGGTCATTCAAACCCATGCACTTTATAGAGGACTTAATTAGATTACCCCATAATAAATTTCCACTTCAAGGTTTACTTGGATTGTTATTTATGTATTTTTTGTACCCTCCATAGATGAGACCATATATTTTAATATATGCATCCAATTCATGTTTTAAAAATCAAGCTGTGCTGTTTATTAGAAACTACATCCATCACAATTAACGTTTGAGTGGAAGGGTTGTTTTATGTAAGATTTTTCATTTTAAGATTCTATCACAGTTGGGTTTTAATTATCTGCAGTTGTCTGAAATAGATGTGTCTAAAAATGACTGATAGCGTGCAAAAGTACTTGCTTTTGCAAGTTTACAAAGTGGGCAAGTATTTATAGATCATTCTGATTCTCTGACAGAGACTGAGAGCCATTTTAGGCTTTAAAAAGTCTGGTGAAGAAACCAGCCAAAAAGGCCATATCCTCATCCTTGTTTATCCCCTAATCATCAGAGTAGGAAGCTGTAAGATCCAATTTAAGCTTCAGCCATCAGACTCCCCACAGCAAAGGACAATATTTCTCTTCTTATTGATACTGAGGCAACTCTTGTCCCTTCAGTTGTAATTTGGGATGTTTTCAGTTTTGACTCTGCAGGGTATATTGCTCTGGACCTCTGTTACATCCTCCAATCACTTAGCTTGTTTGTTCCTCTGGTCATCATTTCAGAAATTACAAAAGCAAATGAAACTGAGTTTGTCCTCTCAACTTCACAAATTGTTTTCTGATGGAGCAGGTGCATGCACATTTCTTCTTTAGTGCTCAGTTAGATTTGTGAAACTGCAAAAAGATCCAACTTGCTTACAAGGTTATGAAATAAAACATCATGTTCTCTTTAATATTTGTTGTAATATCAAAAAGCTGTGTTTAAAGCAAGTGTTAAATACTTTGCATGAACCTTGTTTTGGGGGTTAAAGTAATTTCAGTCAGATGAATGATGATGAGATTGTGAGTTTTATTCAGGTTTTCTGGTTTTATTGAAGACTGATGATCATGTCACTTTATTTAATAATGCACTGAAAACATAATCAACCTTAAACTTTACATCCCAAGTGCATTCTGCCCAGGTGCTTGTAAAGAGATACATTAAGCAGATTTATACTTATTTGATCTTATTGTTTAATTGGCAGACCCTTATAGCTGGGCTCTAATAGAGGTATTAGAGGCAAAAATTAGCAAAAGATTAAAAGGATCAAATAAGTATGTAGAAGATAATATTTCAGTGTAACCAAAATCAAATTTGGCGATGTTACTAGTATCACAAAATCCGCCATGATCACAAGGTACCAAGACCACTGATAAAGATACTGTATCTGTATCTGTTTTGTCAATATAGCTGTGAGAATAGAAGTGCCAGACCTAGATGCTAGCAGACCACTATGACTAATGCCATAAGGGCACACTTGGTACTTGTATATGAAACTTTACTGAAAATTATTTAGTGAGTAAATTCGTATACAACAGACGCAGAGATGGAAAGGTAGGTGAGAAAGAAAGAGGGGATAAGAACTAAGGGGAGAGAGAGAGATAGAGACAGGAAAGTGTATATGAAAAGAGAGAAAATTAAACACATCAGCCAAAATAGACAACACAAAAGATATACAGTAACTCCTAGAAATCTGATTCCACAACTTTAGGACATGAGATCAGAAAGCAGGGATCACAACAACAGCAAAAAGAAGACAATAGACAACCAAAGTAAACATCAAAAAAGCTTCCAGAGCAGCAGCTTTCCTTAGATATCTGTGTGTGTTGAAAGCAAAACCTATGTTGATTACACAATATTATTGAGGGTGGTGTATATCTGCGTAGTATTAGTGTGTATCCATAAACAACTTGAACAAAACTCCTGTGGTATGCATGCATGTGCATGCTCATGTATAAATGATTTACAAAGCTTATTCAGAAGGAAAATATGCTTAATAGCAGGTGTGGGTGGCCCAAGACTCGCCCTACAGAGTCCTAAATAGAAAAAGAGGCGACGCCAGCCCCAGATACCCACAGGTAACCCAAAAAACTTTTTTTCTATAATCTATCCAAAGTGTTTTGGAATGCAGACTAATTGTTATTATAGAGATATAGCTTCAAGATGTTTTGTCTTCATGCTGTTATCCAACTGTGACATTAAATGCTATTCTGTTCTATTCTACATCATATTTATACCACAAGGAAAAAGAAAGCCACAAAGTACTATAAAGACCCTACTTAAAAATCTGCTTTACTTTAGAAAGTATGAATTCAAAACATTTTTTGTTATTTGTTTTTAAGTCTGATTATTTATGTATATATATTTCTTTATGCATCCCCCCACCATCATAAATGAACTCAAATTAAAAGTAAACCTTGTATAAACCTTTTAAATTCATGACCACGTTGGTGCAACCAAACAGTAACACTTCAAGGACTGCTGCATATTTTTTCCAGAGATTTTGCAAATTTATATTCTATCATCCACATTTAAAGTACTTATATAAGCTTGTTTGTCTAAATAACCATCCTGTCACTTTGCCTTCCATTAATTTATCTACAAAGGATATCCTGAAAAGATTATAACAATTAGACAAAAGAAGCTGCATCTTGCTGCTGTTATAATGCTAATAAAAATAATAGCAGGCGCTACATGGGACAGTCATTTTAGTTAGAGAACAATAAGGAAATGAACATGATTATCCTAGATAGCAATGAGATTGCATTAGTGGGAAGAAGGCAGGGATGTCAGTAGAGATTCATTTATGGTGAAACTGCCTCGGGGCCATTGCCTTACAGCGGGGCTTGTCTGATGAGTCAATCTGTCTGTCATTTTAATGCTATGCTGCTCGCTGGCCTCTTGTGCCGCGTTTAGATTCGCTCTCTTTTTAAAGCATGAGCACTTTTGATTTCACTCATTCTCTTACTTTGTTGTTTTTTTTTCTTCTTCACATTGTGTGACTAAAACAGAACTTTTAACATTCGCTCTGGAAGCTTTTTATCTAACAGCAGCCTGTACAAAAGACAGGTCGGCTATTCACTCTCCTGATGAAAGGTTTGCCTTATTTAAACTCAATGAAATCCAAAAGCCAACAAAGCTGTAGGTAATGAATGTCTTCCGGTCATCTGCATGGTTGCTTTAAATTGCTGCTGCTGTCTTTCTCCATCACCTTCCTCATTTATACATGCTGTTCACTGTTATGATGCATGTTAGTGCAATGTTTGCTGCTAATGGGAACAGAAGTAGGAGATAATACTTACTTGTATTATATTTATCAGCACATAACTGATGCTTTGACAGGGTAATGAGGCCTGAGCATGGTGATAGAAATAGCAGTCAGAGTCTAGCAGACCATCTGAAATGTCAGACTTTGGGAATATGGGTTGTGAGAGTCATCAGTATGTCTAAACAGAATGCATGTCTTCCACTCTGCGTGTCCTCAGACACTTTTTACATCGCACAAAAGCAAGCATTCACCCAAACACATGCTCACGCACAGGCAGCCTCAGTTAATTGTGCCAAAGAGACTCACTGTCTGCCTTTTTACGAAAGCAGCGCGCAAGCCTTACGTACTGCGGTCAGCTTTTGTTTTTTGTTTTTTCCTCTGCCAGAAAAAGAGAGAAGAAAACTGCATGAAAAAGTCAAGAAGTAAAGAGGAGATTTAATTTCCAGTCAGAGGTTGAAGCTTCATGATGCTGCCGCATGGTGACAAACACTTTACCGTGATTATGAGAGCGTCTTCATGTGCCATGCCCTGCAGGGGGCAAAACGAGGACCTTACACACATACTCACACACGACTCGCACGTTATCACTCATCATTCTGTTGCGCTTTATCTGCCTTCCAATATGCATGTCTTCCCAAATGCACACAACATACTGATGCTTGATCAAAATGCTCTTCCATGGGCTCAGTTCAGCATGCAGAGGCAGCAGCCATCATCAATATCTTCAATATACATACTGGAATATAGCATAGAAACTGAAATAAAACTCAATAAAACAGTGCAAGCTGAGGCTGGTTTTGGTTTAATCTTATTACACTGAGAGCCCCGGGCTTCTCTCCTCCTATTTATAGCACCCTGAGAGAGAAGAAGGCCGGCGTTTATGTACACAATATCGCTGGTTTGTGCAACTGTGGCCATCAGTAGCAACGAGCATGACCAATTATAGACAGATATTGCATGAAATTTTATCTGACAAAGAACAAAATTGTCAGTCATCTGTGAAGCGAGCCGTCCTCATTTTCTGTCCTGGAGACAGATGTACGCTCCTGCCTTATATTTCCCACATTTACCTTATCTCAACTCTCCTTTCTAAACTGCATCCCTGTGGATTCTGCCTCTCTCATCCCACCTGTTTGATGAAGTCAACCCAGTTAAAGCTGACAATAGGGAAATTATCATAGCAGGGCTATTCTCTTCCTTCAAGATATTTCTAGTTTGAATTCAGCTGACTTAAGCTCCTGCAAATATCTATCTCTGAATTTTTGCACCAAACAGCTGCTTGGTTTAGGGAAATTGCCCATTTAGCCAGGCTCTATCTCTGCTGTGTATTGCATCAGAAAGCTTTTAGAATCTTCTTGAGGAAAAAACAAAACAAAAACAAGAAGCAACTCTCATTTGGGAGGGGGTTCCCAGAGATAGAAGTCGGTTCTGATCTCCGTCAAGGAACCCTCACGCTACAAAACTCCCAATCCACACAAGCAATCATAAAATAAGCCCTTTAATCATAAATAAACACAGAAATAAAGAAACCCAAGGCCTCATTTGTCCTAATTAGTCTGCCTTTGTTGGAGGTAAAATGCATTTCCCATTCGGCAGGAGTATCTTTCAGAAATCCCATCCAGACAGGGTAAACTATATAATGAAGAAACTTAAAGGAGGGATTTTTTTTACCATGGATCAAAGAAAATGAAGTGTCTTCAAAATGCCAAAAGAAGTAAGCTGGAAAAGAAGAGTGTCGTAAAAAATACCACCCTGAACCTCTGAGCCATGTTTTTCTCCTCTCTCTGCCCTCTAACAGCCTGCACATTTCCCCTTAATGTGTGAACATGAGCATGACCTACACAAAATGTTTTGGCAGGTTGTATAGCTCACACTTGACTTAGCAGAGGTCAGGATATGGAAGAGAAGCTCTTTTAAAAACAGCGGAAACTGCAGTATGCATAAGTCTACAGCTACTCAAACAAACCTTAACAATGGGACTTAAATGTACTTTATACAAAGCATAGCAAAACATTCATAACCGACAACCACAGATGTGGAGACATTTGACTGGAATTTTAATTATGCTCTAAGGAAAGATAAGCTGTTCAGAGATGATGGGAGGATGGTTGGAGCTGGTGTTGTTAAAAGTATCGATACTCAGCAAAAAGTGTTGATACTTATACACTACATCTGGAGACAATACTAAATATCAATATTAAACAGTTTTTTAATTTAACATTTATTTACACAAGGATTTAACTTATTGAACTAATCTCGATTTCTGTTGAGAAAAACGTTCCATGTTGAGATTGATAAAGGTGAGTTTTTCATCTCAATAAATGTGTTTTTATGCTTTTTATTTAAATGGTAACAAAAATGGTATCGAGTTTTGAATATTTCCCTGGGTATCAATATTGAATTTAAAATTTTAGCATCATGACAACCCTAGTTGGAACAAAATTTGTTATGATACTGTAAGAAATTCTGTTACAGACCGCATAAAAAAGAGTCTAGAACATCAGAGATTCAAATACAGCTATACAGTCACTATGAGGAATGGTCGTATAAAAGTATTTTATGTTTAGCACTGTAAAAAATGTTAATCTAAGCAAGTCATTTTTTTCTTAAAATAAGTTTTCTTAAATTGAGCAGGTAAGTGAGATACTTTGCCAAAGGAACGAGAAAATTAACTTTTGGAATAAGAAAAAAAGCTACTTTATTGTCTTATTTTAAGTGCAAATTATCTGATTATCTTGTTCTATGGGTAAAAATGTTCATTCCATTGGCACATCTTCTTATTTTCCTGCCCATTTTAAGGGTAAATACACATTTTGTTTCATTTTCAGAGGTTTTCTTACAGTGTAGAATGGCCTTGTAAAGTTTAAGTATCAACCTTATTTAGAGTCTGGGAACACTTCAAACCTGACATCAACAAACATTCCCTACTCAATTGACTTAGCTTCAGCTATTTTATCAAGATAAATTTGCAAGTACTTCAGTATATAGATGAGGAAGACAAGACTTACAACTTTAATTGCAGCAAAAGTTACAAGATGTTGTATTAGGGAGCTTAATACAAATGCAGGAGATATTTTTTAGGTTTCTGATGCTAAAGTTTTTTTAATCCTTTTGAAATTTTAGTAGCAATTTAGACAATTGAAAAGACATTGATATATTGATTGATATTGATTGTTAATTGAAAAAACAATAATGAATACTGTCAAGCTTGTTGTTACACAAGAAAATGTAAAAAGGTTTAAAAAAAAACATCTTTTGAGGTGAATTTTATATTTTACCTCTGTGCTTTTTGATGCTTTTACTTTTCTAGATTGCCGACCCATTTTTGTAAAGACTAAACTTTTGCATTTTAACCTGCTTTTATTTTCGTTGGTGAGTAGTAATTAATGGCAAATCTCTTTGAATATTTGATTGTAGGTACTTAGGAAGATAAAAGATTGAAAAAAATCTCCAAATATTAGTAAAAATATTGCTTACACCACGAAAGTAGCATAAATTAAGAAAAAAAAACAATTTATCCAGCCCTGAGCCATTAATGCTCCCCATGACACAGCGTTTAGCTTCTTTTTCTCACCGAGAATGTGAAACAGTCTTCTTTCCTTCAAGAGACTCAGACAGCAATCAGCATTCACTGCCTGATTTGTTTTGCCTATTTTCTAAATTAGCACATTATGAAATATTCATTGGCACATTTAGGGAGCTCTCATGCGGAAACTGTTTGTATTATCAGTATGTAAGCTCAAATAAAAGGACTTTCAGCAAGTTGTACGACAGGAGCAAGAGGGTAGAAAACAAAAACTCTTTTTGTCTTATAACCCTGCCTCAGCCACCCTCTCAATCTGTCTCTCAATAATGATGCACCCAGGAAAACAAATGTGGACCAACAATAGAAAATACAATCTGATCAAAGTTCTTTTTTTTTTGGTTTTGTCAGAAATGTTGGAGAAGGCCACAATGAACACAGTAAAGCCATCTGTCTGGTTCCTCCAAACAGGAAATACTCCTTTTTATGGCCGTCCAGTGAAGCTGACTGTGCCAGAAATTTTGGGCAAGAAAACTGTCCACAGGCAGGAGATCTGCCTGGGACCTGAGATGAGACGATGGCTTCAGTCGTCTCAGAGCAAGTTTCTCAGCACGAAGCGTAGTCTCCAGGTGCATGCCTTCATCCCTCTCAGCTCTGATTTGTTTTGAGCTCTTCTTTGAACTATACTCTGCACTTTCCCTCACCAGCCACATGACCGTCAGCCATGGCGCTCCGCCACACAGCCTCACCACTTGCTTTTTCTGCTCCACCGTGTGCACGCTTCACTGACACTCAGCTGACAGACGGATTGTCAGTCTCAGTCATTTAGACAGATCTTCACTAAGACAGCAGCCTAAAGCACGTTTCAGTGGGGGGTGGCCCACTCTTGGTAGCATCACTCCATTCCTATCATTGGTGAAAAACATTTTTCTCCCACTAAAACACAATGCCTGCTTCTGAGAGATCTCATCTTCTGGATGCACAGCGCTCTTGAAATGCAGGTTTTTCAAACCTCGAGTATTGTTCAGCATTTTTTTATTCAGTTGATGTATTTGCTCAAAGCCAAAATTTGAAAACTGCACATTGTGACATTTAAATCCTTTTTAGCATTGCGGACCTTTATCTTCGTTTAAAGAGGCCAATTTAATTTCAATCAAAAGATTTTATTTTTTTTCACTCTCAGTTCCTCTTTGCCAATGGGGTGGAAGAATAAATTACTGCTACTGCAGCTAACAAGGTTTATTTTTTTAATAAGAAGAACAAATCCAAGGAAAAACATGATTCAAAATTGGGTTTAAAGGAGATTTTTTTTTTTTTTACACTTCAGAGAAAATGGAAAAAAATATATTTTTTTCTATTAAACCAACATCTCTTTGATGTCTAGGTCTGTTTGAACTCTCTTTTTTAATGCCAGCTGATTTCCAGCCACATAAAGAAGGTGTTTGTTCTCAATATGCTCGTAAGAGAAGGAGGTTGATATCTATTTCTAAATATTATTATTTCTCCACATAAATGTTAAGGTTTGAGATTTGATACAGCTTCAAGATGGGGGGGTTTATTGCAAGGCACGGAGAAAGTCAAAGGACAAAAGAGAGTGTGGAATGAAATTATGGATTCGTGACAGTGTGCTTAATGTTGCTGTAAACAATAAGGGGCCTATCAGAAACAATCGCAGAGGCTGCGGGAAGCCGTAGAGAAGATAGGCAGAGAGGGAATGCACAGCGATCAGACAAAACGGAGAACCAAAAAAACAAAGATGGAATCAATATCCCTCATTTAGAGTTAGGTAAGGATCAAAGGCTGTCGTCTGAATGAACAAAAGACTGATTTAAACAATATTATAAGATAAGAGTAAATATGGCACCAGGCTTATCAAAATCCCAATGCTATCTCGAATGAAACGCAGGAAAGTGGAGCATAATAAAGACAGAAAGTTCAATAACAGGGAATTAATGGACATGAACACAATATGAGGAGTGACTACAGGTGCTGGTCATAAAATTAGAATATCATGAAAAAGTAGATTGATTTCAGTAATTCAATTTAAAAAGTGAAACTTGTATATTATATTCATACATTACATACAAACTCATATATTTCAGATGTTTATTTTGTTTAATTTTGATGATTACAAATGACAACAAATGAAAATCTCAAATTCATCATATCAGAAAATTAGAATATTACTGAAGACCAATAAAAACAAAGGATTTATAGAAATGTTGGCCAACTGAAAAGTATGAACATGAAAAGTATGAGCATGTACAGCACTCAGTATTTAGTTGGGCCTCCTTTGGCCTGTATTACTGCAGCAATGCGGCGTGGCATGGAGTCGATCAGTCTGTGGCACTGCTCAGGTGTTATGATAGCCCAGGTTGCTCTAATAGTGGCTTTTAGCTCTTCTGAATTGTTGGGTCTGGTGTATTGCATCTTCTTCTTCACAATACCCCATAGATTTTCTATGGGGTTAAGGTCAGGAGAGTTTGCTGGCCAATTAAGAACAGGGATACCATGGTCCTTCAACCAGGTACTGGTAGCTTTGGCACTGTGTGCAGGTGCCAAGTCCTGTTGGAAAATGAAATCTGCATCTCCAAAAAGTTGGTCAGCTGCAGGAAGCATGAAGTGCTCTAAAACTTCCTGGTATGTGGCTGCGTTGACCCTGGACCTCAGAAAACACAATGGACCAACACCAGCAGATGACATGGCACCCCAAACCATCACTGACTGTGGAAACTTTACACTGGACTTCAAGCAACGTGGATGAAGTGCCTCTCTTCTTTTCCTCCAGACTCTGGGACCTTGATTTCCAAAGGAAATGCAAAATTTACTTTCATCAGAGAACATGACTTTGGACCACTCACCAGCAGTCCAGTCCTGTTTCTCTTTAGCCCAGGCAAGACGCTTCTGACGCTGTCTGTGGTTCAAGAGTGGCTTGACACAAGGAATGCGACAGCAGAAACCCATGTCTTTCATACGTCTGTGTGTGGTGGTTCTTGAAGCACTCACTCCAGCTGCAGTCCACTCTTTGTGAATCTCCCCCACATTTTTGAATGGGTTTTGTTTCACAATCCTCTCCAGGGTGCGGTTATCTCTCTTGCTTGTACACTTTTTTCGACCACATCTTTTCCTTCCCTTCGCCTCTCTATTAATGTGCTTGGACACTGAGCTCTGTGAACAGCCAGCCTCTTTAGCGATGACCTTTTGTGTCTTGCCCTCCTTGTGCAAGGTGTCGATGGTCGTCTTTTGGACAACTGTCAAGTCAGCAGTCTTCCCCATGATTGTGTAGCCTATAGAACTAGACTGAAAGACCATTTAAAGGCTTTTGCAGGTGGTTTGAGTTAATTAGCTGATTAGAGTGTGGCACCAGGGGCCATCAATTTTGAACCTTTTCACAATATTCTAATTTTCTGATATGATGAATTTGAGATTTTCATTTGTTGTCATTTGTAATCATCAAAATTAAACAAAATAAACATCTGAAATATATGAGTTTGTATGTAATGTATGAATATAATATACAAGTTTCACTTTTTAAATGGAATTACTGAAATCAATCTACTTTTTCATGATATTCTAATTTTATGACCAGCACCTGTATAAGGACTTGTTTGGAATCAAATGAAAGCAGGCAAGCACCATCGAACGGGAAGATAATGGCAGGGTACGGGTTGACTGGTTGTGCATCATGCTGCAGCTCTCTTTTGTTTGTTTGCTGCCTCTGGGATTGCTGCCCAGTCACACTTGTGTGCAAAAAAGGACCAATCACTGCTTTAATAAAATTCAGTGCGAAGGTAATTAAAATGCAAGGATGCCAATGTTTCCGCTGGGTTAACACAACCAGCTGAATGTGCAAAAAAAAATGTGCTTGACTGTTCTGCCAGAAGCTCCACACAAGATGGGATTTTTTATATATATATATTTTTTTATATATATACACAGGGAAGGACCTCAGGTGAAGGCTACATGCTCAGCCCTCAAGCACACACCTGTTTGGTGTCATCCCTGTGTTAACTTAAAGGGA
Organism: Cyprinodon tularosa; assembly: GCF_016077235.1. Classification (NCBI taxonomy): domain Eukaryota; kingdom Metazoa; phylum Chordata; class Actinopteri; order Cyprinodontiformes; family Cyprinodontidae; genus Cyprinodon; species Cyprinodon tularosa. The sequence goes on along the minus strand of NW_024038913.1, from coordinate 1,217,361 downwards.
TTTCACTCAAGGTTTTCTATGATCTGCCTGAGCCGGCCAGTAGTGAGCGGAGTTCCAGCACACGCACCGCCTCCAGATACTAATTAGCTCTGAGAGTAAAGAGAAAGCATGATGTATTCACAGAGGAACACAATCTGTAGCTTAAACAGATGGTTTTAGCACACAAATGAGATAAGAGGTCCATTAGTTAGCGCTATTAAGACACATTTACTGGAAAGAACACCCTCAGTGTGGTGACTTCTTATTGTTTCTATGTAAATGTATGATCAACTTCAAGATACAGCTGTTAGGTAATTAGTTGGAGCTATACAGCATTATGATCTAAATTATTGTGGTGGATGACCAGTCAGGCAAGAAAGAGAAAGAAATCTGAGTTAGATTTAAAGCTTATTGGAAAAAAAAGAGAAATACCATTTTAAGATAGCCTGAGGAGGTTGGGAAGGAAAAGCAGGAAAAACTTTGATTTGAAATTGTTACAGATAACTGAACAGAAACCGGGCTCTCTGCAGGGATTCAACTTTGTGAAAACTTCCCTTCTTTTCGGCACTTCTTTCTTACTTTATAGCACCACAGTCCTAAAGCAAATCCAGAGGGTTTTGCTTCATATTTACACACTTTACAGTCTGTAGGTTTAGCCTGTATTTAGACAGGCGGATTAAATGAAATCTATAAAAGCACAAATCAAACAACCACAGCAGCAGAATTGTAAGATAAGCTGCTGTTCTGTGTTTGTCAGCTCAGTTTTCTGTCACTTTCCAGAGTGCGTAGAGGACATGGGACCTGATGACTGATACACACATATTAGCATCCCCGTATGGAATAGCTGATGAGATGGTTGAACAAAAGGCATCAGAGATGCAAGGAGGAGGCAAACTGACACCCTTAGGGAGAAGTTGATTGCCACTAAGACTGCCATTTTGTACGCAATAAGATAGGCACAAAAATAGACAAGCAAAAAACAGCTGCAGAAAGTGATTCTTCAAAGGATTACGCAGAACAGTACCCAGATTCTCTCATTCCCAGACTCAAGAGTGATAGGAACAGTTTGTATCTAGGGTTTCTGTCGCAGCTACACATCTCAATCTTTTTCTCTCTGAACCTTGAGTGAGGCTACCCCTCCAGCGGCTATCGGAATTAATGATCTGTGGAGCTGCAAGATGAGGTCTTGACCGACCCCTCTTTGATTGAACTGCCTGCTCTTTTGAGGCACTAAGGTCAAGCTCTGGGTCAGCCAGTTTTCGAGAGAACCAAGGACTGATTATGGCCCCCATTCTCTGCTGTATGAGGACACTCAGTCTTTCTCCTGTGATAAGATTGTATGCTAAAAATAAAAACATGTTTTGGTCCGGAAATTTACCTATGCATTGTCAGTGTTAATATAGTAATATCAATACAAATTTTAGCTATTTTTTACATTTTACGTTCCATTTTGGCCGTTTTTCCCAGTGCGGGATGACTGTTACTGATTTGCTTAAACTAAGACTTGGGCAAACAAATGTAAATTGTTTATCTCCTTTCATATACTCAATAAAATAAAGTAATAGATGCATACTAAAAATATAAATGTACCTTTTACTGATGTTTGGCAAAATGGCCTTTCATATCCCCAAACACAGGGGCAGGTCTAGGGGGGGATTTGTTCTTCCCATTTGGATGTTTAGGGTTTAGTGGTGATTCCATGATGGGGAAAAACCCAACTTAAATATTTTAAGATCTGGTTGACATGATATTGTCATTTTCTAGAAATTTTTTGACTAAAATGGTAGTATAATCAATAAATCAATGAGATCAACAATCTCTGCCATTCAGATGAGTCTAGCACTACTTAGTGACTGAGGGAGCAAACAGGAGTGCATGTATGCAGGAAAACAGCTAGGAGTTGGAACAGTGGTTTTATTATGGACAGCTGCTAAAATTTTCATGAATTAAGATACAGCTATGCCATCGCATTGTGTTGCAGCTTTTTTCTCCAACCCGCATAAGGATGGCATCGGCCTGTTAAGTTTCATAAGGGTGCTGAGCTGCTTTCAAAATTGGGTGAAGCATATCAGATGAGATTGGAAGAAGTTGGAGCTGTCCGTGGTATCTCTTTTGAGGAAAATTGTGAGAAGGGAAAGTGAGCAGCTGTCAACAACCGTACATAGGGTGCCCAATCCAACATTAGCTGGAGTTTAAGCCACACACTAACCAGTTGTTATTAACAAACTATTAATGTTACTCTCAGCTCTTCCACTTCCAGCTGAGTTGCTAAGGTAAAACCACACAGTAATGGGTTTTTACTAGCTATTTATCAGAGTGCTACTAAATATACCATATTTGTGTTAAAAATAAGTCTATTTCATTTGTAACAACCCACTTTAAAGTTTTTATATTAAAGAAAAAATGACAACAAAAGTATAGCAAAAACATTGCTAACAACAAGATACTAAAAAAAAGATTGATATAAATTGTTGCTACTTTATGAATTTGTTTTTAGGTTTTATAGGGGAGAGTTTGTCTCTGCAGCTATCTACTTTTCAACCTGTTTAATTGTATATGATGTAGAACTATAAATTATTTTAAACAGCACCAGTGTATAAATATGTTTGTAGCTTTATTAGCAAAGGCCTTGTAAAAATTTGATTTGTCTTCAGGGATTTATTTAGAAAATATCGATGTGTGCATTCATTTTCCTGTATGATTAAGTTTGAACAGTGGAATACACTTTACCAAAAACGAGGTACACCAGGGTACTGCACAACACAAACAAAATAATGAAAAAACTTCCTTTAAAATGTTAAACAGACACAAGTAGAAAATAATGCATTAGTCTGAACAAAATCATGTAATACAAAATAATGGAAATAGTGAAAATTAAAAAGCCCTATTTATTCTAAAACCAAGAATATAGATGAGTATTTAAAATCAAATAAAAAGTTTGAAGATTATGAGTTGAATATCTTAAATCAGATTATGTAACTTTGAGTAACTGCAGATATTTATGGCGTCAATTTGCCCTTTCTTTACAATCTTTTATGCTTACTTACATTTTTACCTTTGCAGAAAATATTCTTTGACTTGTCACTTTCCTTCTATTACCCCTGAATTTCTCTATTGAGGGAAAATAAAGGGTATTTCTATTCTATTATTTACACTTTAATGTATTCTTAGATTATTCCAAAGTTTGGGCATGGAGAGAGAGCAGGAAATATCACCTTTCTTAAAGCCTTATTTACACTGAAAATACCAGGTTATGGTGTGTTTTTCAAAGATGGGTCGGCTCGCTATCAATCGGCATTTTGCAAAAAAAGCTGGGTCTAACCCCTAGATTGCAACTCTCTGTCCCCCCACGTCTGGTGACATCATCCAGCTGGGTTAACTTTGATACTGTCACCAGTGTGACAGAAATCAGGAAAGTAAACAATGGAGGGCAACATGTAAGGAAGCCAGGGCGTAATAAGTGTGCTTTATTATTTCGCTCTATTATCTGTCCGAATCCCTCTCATAAGTGCTGCGCCATGTTTATCGAATGTAAATAATGTTGTTTCGGCTTGTTAGATCAGACGTTACTGACGGGGTGTGGCAACGTCCATATGTTGCGTTCAATAATATCATGTAAATACAGGTGTCAAACTGTTGTTCCCAATGTATACCGATCAAAGTTGAGGTGATTTTAACGCGGGTCACTTGCCAAGTCGTTTGACCTGTAAAGAGACGTGACAGTGAGATGCTTGCAATGCTGCTTAAAGCTGATTGTTTCTAGTTTTTTTTGGCCAGTGGGAAAAGGGAAAAGTGTTTGTCTGACTCTGATCTTAGTCTTCTTGTTGTAAAAACGTAAAAATGAACCCTGTAACTAACGGGGTCATCAAAGCACAGGTAGAATTGGAGTTATTAAGTATATTAACATATTGAGTATGTTAACATATAATTTGGAAGTTTGTTTTAAGACCCATCCCAAAGATTTGTTGAGGTTTGCTAATATAAAAATTCAAATGCACCCAACGTGATGAATTCCTACAAACCTATAAATATTCAGTTGAATCTTCAGAAGCTGAATTTAAGATTTCACACCTGGTCCTTGTCGTTCATCCGCCAAGCTATAGGGTCCTCATTTTTTTGCATCCTACTCATGTAAATAAGAGTGTTCAGAGGTTTTTCTATATATGCTGTCTGAGCTGTTTTCTATAGGCCGGATTTAACCTAACATAGCCATGGGCTACAGTCACAGAGATGCTGCATCAACATGGATTTTCATGAAAGCTAATAAAAACAAAGCCAGGATGAGGCATCTCCTCAAAGCATTTTCCATCCGATCATAATAACAGAGAAAGAATTAATTTTCCTTCTAATACTGGAGAAGGGCTGTAAGAACACAACAGAAGTCCCTCTGTTCTCCCACTGATGTGAGAAGAGATAAAGTCAGGTTTAATAGCAACCATATGGAGTACAGGTCATGCACCAACCTGTGCACAACCCACACATGGAGGACTCCATACACACATATGCACACACCCAGCAGACTGTATTTCAACCTTACTCTGGACACGCAACATTTATCTGGCAACCGTGGCCGCTCCATGCATTCCTGACCTGTGGGTATCACAAAAAACACACCATAAATCGCACACTACTCCTCATGCGCTACGATCCACTGACATGAACATGCACAGTTTGGTGTTGCACAGAAAGCTGTACTGGTTAGAATCAAATTATTTCCGTCTCTCTCTTTCTCTCTGACCGCCCACATAGAGAGGAGGGCAGGCTGAGTAAGTCCCAATGCACTAAAGATTGGACTGCCTTAGCGCGTGTCCTGGGGTCTCAAATACATATCCGGCTATCCTCTAGTCAGCTGGACATGTTTTCTATACTTCCAGGGGCCTGCTGGGATGACCGTCTGTGTCATTAAATAAATGACAGGGGCAAACGGAAAAAAAAGCCATGAATGCCTTCTCTAACTCTCTTTTATCATTAGTGTAAACTTCTAATCATATTCACAAAAAACACTAGAAATCCGACTTAAAACTGAAAAATCAGCATAGGCCTTGGTTATTCTCACACAAAAAATGAGTCACTTAACTGCAAACCTACCACATATTGAGCAGACTGTGCATACTGCACTGAAAAGAAGCAACTAAGAAAAGGAAAAGAACTGCTTCATTCCTGTTAAAAGGTGAATAGACCAAATGTTTGAAGACAAAGTGGTTGAATCAAACTCAAACTGCTTCACGATTCACTTAATGAAAAGACTTCAGTCTAATTTTATTGGTTAACAAGATACATTAAGGCTTATTTGTTTTTCAAAAAAGCAGCTTTGCAGGGATTTATGCTTCCTGCAGTTAGGCGTAGTGAGATTCTTGTTTTTTTAGCTTTTTCTTCAGTCCGCAGTGCCAGTCAAAGTCCTCTGCTTGATGCAATAAATATATCTCTGTCATATCTGATCAGAGAGAAGCCATGTGGGCCAGATTAGATGTTGTCTGAAACCATCTGTGTTGACAGTGTGGTGACACATGTTCAGGTAGCACTGCATAATTTCCCTCTCATCCTATTACATGTATTTCTTTTTATATATATATTTTATTTATTTCAACCCCCTCAGAGGGGTCAGAGGTCAGGGTAGTTTCATATTTGGGTACTGCCATGCGCTGCCTTACTTTTGCTCCACCGCCCACTCATAAGGCCCGGCGCGCGCTCTGGGGCACTGTCGCTGAATTAGGTGCGTATCGTGTTACCTATCTGCAGTTACATGTAACATGTGGATGCTCTGTAAAGCTGGTTCTGGGATTTACAGATGCTGATTCCGCCTAACGAGTGGGTGGAATGTTTTTTTTTCTGTTTTATTTATTTATTTATTTTTTTGCATTTTACTACACATCTGTCTGCCCAAGGACTCATAACGCACCCAAGCCTCCGGGTAGAAACCCCCGCATATGGGTTAACCCTTCAGATGCACTGCGTTATTACGCACTCATTAAAATGTCCCACTCTCCACCCCACCACTACCCCTCCTTCCCCGTTTACGCATATGCCTTGTGGGCTGCCATGGTCTATTATTGGGATGGTTGGGATGCGCACTGCTCCCCTCTTTCGCCTACCGTTTGTTCCCGATACAATTTCCGATGGATGTGTTTGTGGTTCCGTGGAAGGAGGATGGCCAGGACATCCGAGACTTCTTCAGTCCCGGTCGGTCACTCGTATCCACCGCATCTGAGCGCTCCATGTGCCGGTGGTGGTGCCGGTCGGTGTCGGAGTATCCCCGGTGTTTGATTTTAATCGGGGTCCGGGGCTGTCTCCAAAGATGCTGGGGAGGTTTTAGAGTCGCCTGTCCCTCCCGAGGAACCGGGAGAGACAGGGAAAGGCTCTTCTTTGAACATGGTGGTGGTTCCATCATTGTGCAAAAAATCAAATATAATGGAACTAATATCCCCCTGTGTGCTTATCGATTAAATGATATGGCTGTAATCGTGTTTTTCAAGCAAAAAGCGAATGGTTTCATGTCCCTCGCTGCCACTTGATTGAACAAATCAAAGTGACCAAGTCCAGCACAGCCCAGGTCTGAACCTGGTTTTCTGAATAACATCAAAAACTGTCACAGTGATAACCTGTCAAGCCATCCAGAAAGCCATTAATCTCATTGTTTTCGGTGGTGATCAATTTCGGTTTATCCCAGGTTCTCCTTTTGCCTGTGATCCTCAGTAGTATGGGCTTTTGGTGATGAGACACCGGTCCTGCTGCGTCTCCTGAAGTTTGACGCCTCATCGCCCATGGCGCACAGCCGGATGACAGTGTTTATTTTGGAGAATTTATTGCTTTTTATCAGCCTCTTATTGCAAAGACACGCTGGCGCTGGCTCCTCTCCCTGTGTGTTGCGCTGTTATTGCTGTGCGTGTCTTTCCGTGGAGCTAAAATCTTCAAGCCAATTTCAAAAAGTACTTCATCTATCACGATTCATGTGGAGCTACGGCATCCTTGTGCGCAAACTCCGCTCTGAGGTCTCCAGTATTCCCTCCAAAAAGATGACCATTTGTATGTAAGATTTAAAAGTGGACTCTGTTAACCACTCTGAAATAAATAAATCAGAATAGTGCAGAGATTTGTCCAAAACCCAGAAGCAATCCTTTGTTCTCAGTGGTCCAGTTTCCTCCAGATTCATGTGTTTAGTCCAACAGTATCATAAAAAGCACAAACTGATAGTTGCTGAGCTTCAGTCATCATTCTCTATATGGACCATTATCTCTCCATCTTCATATTTGCTTGGAGTTCGACGACAAACATTGGCTTCATCACAGCGCGCCCTTCCCCTCTCTATCTCTCATTTTCTCTCTCTTTCTTACTCTCTCTCTCTCTCCCTGTGGTTCGTGTTGCTTTTTGCGCGCATCCGTTATGTTGTGCCCCATGCCCGTGCACTGCGCATTTTCCTATCAGAAAACAAACCCTATTGTCTTAATGATATCCAGTTTTGTCATAGAGGGTAAATTTGAAAGCATTAATCTATTAGCATGAGCTTATCAATACTTTAACATGGTTTTGTATTTAAGGAGGATATAACCACAAATGGAAAGGTGCTTTATATTAACGCCCCATCACAGTGCAATTATATTTTAGGATGGAAAGCACGTTTTTTTTTTTTTGTATTTCTTTCTCTTTTTGTAGTAAAAAAAAAGGTTCCCATGTATTTGTTTTAATGCATTGATTGACTGAGACAGACATGATCATGATAATCAAACCCATACACTCATTCTGAATGTTCAGGATGGTTTCCTGCAGACAAACCTTATTCTCCAGTCTAAAATATTTGGCAGCCTCTGACATATTTTCTGCATTCCCATAGCATGATGCTGCCATCACCTTGATTTACTGTTTGAATCTTGTGTTCGGTATGATGCAAAGTGTTGGTTTGCTACTTAGGGATTAATATTTTGTTTATATAAAGAGCAAACATGCCTCCTTCTTGTGACCTTCACAAAGGACACGTTTCTGCAGTGCACAACTTATAAATGTCTCATCAGCAGATTCCCCTTACTGACCTGTATGTGTGTTTTCCCCTAGATACCTTGGATGTTGTGGCTTCTTTTGTGAATGATGCCTTCTATTAATTTCTTGATAGTTTAGGTGGATGGCCATGTTTCGGTAGGTTTGAGGTTGTGCTCTTTTAATTTTCAGACTTAAACCTTCACAGAAGGTTCACCTTCACAGATCCACCGACAAAACATTTCACCCAACTGCACTCTGTTTACTAATTATTTATTTATGTGTATCATAGAAAATGGTGAGTAACTACAAGTGGATCTCACACTTTAAAGCTTTTTCCATGGTAAAAAATGTTAAAATCAGTGTTTACCTTAAAGTCCAACTCAGTTTGTTAGATTCTCTCCTCGAGGAAAAAAAAAAAAACTGTGATTTCTATTAGGCAAAATTGACTCTAAAACTTATATTAGTAACGCAGTATAATTTCTCATCATTGTGCACATGCTGTGCAATTCAAATTATGCAAATTCAAAACTCTCTTCTGATAAGTTGCAGTTTCTCTGCCACTCTTGCGATTAATATTATTATTTGCCAAAGCCGGATTACACGGTTTATCCTTTTTCCTGCTTTAGCACATTCAATGCAGTGGAATAACTGACCCTATGGAGCTGTCTTGTAACTTTTAGGTCAGCTATACAGTTTTGAGACTTATGCTAATGAGAATACAAATTGATTGTACCTGCACAGGCCTAATGTCAGCTTAACTGAAATGACAAAATGTAAAACTTTTTTTATATATGAGGTTTATTTCTTTATAATTACTGAAATATTTTGAGATTTACTTATGACAGGAACTCTGTATCTTTTGAGGTACTGCCACATAGCCAAAATCTGCAAACTCATTTAGTTAAATAAACAATAATTCATTAAGTAACAACTAAAGAAGCAAAGCATTTAATAAAAACAGAGGACACGAAAATGAAGACACACCTTTATATACTGTATATTCTTTTGGTGATATAATTCTTTGGATTTGTTTCATGGCTTTGTACTTGGCCTAAAATAGATTTCTAAATCAAATAGAGGCTTGAAAGCACCATTTTAAAAGCTCTATTGATTGATATTGCTGACCCTAAATATATAGGGTATAAATACATAAATTTTTATGCACTCAGACTAAAAAACAGAATCTTTCTGCCCCTCGTTCTAAACTGCCAATACTGATTACTAACAGCTCAAAGGGAGGATATGGCAGCTAAATAAGCTCTAATGCTTGAAAATAAAATGTCCACATATTCAATCAAGAAGCTGATTTCCAATAATGGATATGCATCCGGCAGCACAGCTTATAGGTTGCCAAATGGAGAGGTGTGTTTTGCTCACAGCCTTGGCACTCAGTGTGTGTCGATCTGTACTGTGACTAGAAAAATACTACTCTTGGGAAACTGTGGCAGTAAGAATTACCCACAAGTCCCCCTTTTCCTCAGGGTTGGAATAAAACTAGTCTCTCGTTGCTACCAAAAGGTTCTGCCTAAAGCATTAAAGATCTGTATTACCCATAAATGTTTAAAGAACACATGTTTTAATGCCTTGTCCTTGAAGTCAGAATATTTCATAGATCCTAACAAGGAATGTGTGTTTGCATGTAAAATACTCTAAAATATTCTAAACTTCCAGTTTCTATTAGAGAGGGAAAACACTGATTGCATTCAACCTTTTAGGCCTCAAAACTTTCTTTATCAGTTTTCTTTCTTAAAGGCTTGCTTGTGTTAAAGTATCTGCCCCTTTAATAATGCTGGCAAATGTCCCTGACCATATTTATCTCTGCCTCCTGGTGACAGCTCTATCTTGCAAAGGTGCCCCAAATCCCAATGACCCTACAGACTTCTTGTCAGATTTACTTCTGCTGAGATTATCTCGTATCTTGAATTTTCTGGTGCAGCAATTAGTATGTTTGGACTCCCTCACACTAATGCCAGAGAATATGCTCTTAACCAGAGATTTCAAAGACAAAACCTCTTTGTGATTTTTAACCGTTTGTGATTTCATCCATGTTAACTAAAAGTCCAGGTCCATACAAAGACATTTTATTTAAAAGCATGTGGTTGCTATCACCATGTTGGTCTTTGTGGTGTGTCCTTTTGATGAGTGCCTTCTGTTCCCATTTGGTTTCACCTGACTAGAGGATGTTCTCCCAAGAGGTTTTGGATGTTTTATTAATGATTTATTTGGAGGGAAAACAAATTTCTTCAACTCTACTTCTAAGCCCGTGAAGGCTCTGGCAAATGGACCCAGAATTCAGGCAGACAGAACAGGTTTGTTCTAAGATAAAAATTTTATTGAAAGCTCACGATTGTCAGCTTGCTGGATTCTCTGTAGATACAGACAGTCAGGTTAATGATCACCAGGCACAGATGGGAAACAACAAGCATGTGAATCACTAACCTGGTTCTCAGTTCAGTCTGTGTCCAGAGGAAGGAGTGGAAACCAGTTGGAGAACTTCTCCATAGAGAAGAGAGAGTTACAGGGGTTGGAGCAGAGCAGCTTGTAGAATGGAAGCCAGCAGATGCAGGAGAGCAGAGGAGTCTAGAGTTTGAATCCAGAGCAGGCGATGAAGCAGGGGTCCAAACCAGAAGATTATAAAATTACAGAGATACCAATAGGATAATCCAAGCCAGGGTCAAGGGACAGATCCAAGGTCGCTAACAGACTGAGTTCGAACAGCAGTCAGAACACAGGAAACAGATTGGAACAGGGGCAGGCCAAAACTCAGGAATCCAAAGGCAGAAACAGGTCAGGAGCAGGCAGTCAAAAAGACAATGGTGTACGCTAGATACTTCTTACACTAGGCTTGAATAATCTGGCACTGATGGCTGGAAAACAGGCAGCATAAATAGGAGCAGGAACAGGTGGATTAGATGAGAGGTAATGAGCAACTGGGCAGATTTAGACAGGTGAATGGAATGAGAAATTAAGCCAGTCATCAGCACCAGCCATCAGCACCAAGATCACAACAAAGTCCAGACATATAGTAAATGCAGTAGACAGTTAAAACAATGCCAATATTGACCAGTAGCTCCATTACTGTTGCTGTCATATTCTTACCAGCCTAACCAGTTTCTGTCTTTATGTGTTTTTATTAAATATATAGACCTATTCAATTTACCCCCAAAACTGTTTTCTCAGCAAAATAATACCAGATATTTAATGTGTTGCAATACAATTTATATAAAAGTTCTGGAATGATCAACCTTGGCCTCGGTTTTAAATTACAGAAACTTTTGATCTTTAAAGGTGTTTGTTGAGTTTTATTATCTGCCATATTTATAGAAAGCCTGCTGTGCCATCACCTATTTTTTATTCCTTTTCCACCCAAATATGCAGCTATTGAACAAATGCTCTTCTATTATGTACTTTTTCATTTTTCCAAACAAAACAGCCTTCTCATCCTCTCCCAAGAGTTCAGAATGAGAAATACTTGAAACAATAAAAGTACGAACTCAAATGAGTTCTGTTTTAGTTCATTCTTATTTGCCAGGGGTGAATTTAAGGATATTTTTGTTGTTTATTTTAAGAGTTTTGTTAAGGTAGGATAATTGGTTAGGCATTTATTTAAAAAAAAAAACTATTTGAGCACCCTTGTTATTTTGTGCATAAATGTATTCAAATCCATTGTGTTTTACATACTTGTTTGTATTTTTTTATTTGCTTCATGTTCATATCATAACCTGCTATTCTGTTTATATCTCCTACTTCCCCTGTTTCTCCAAAGTCAGTGAAGGCGGGTTGCCCCCTACACGAACTGCAGGTTGCTTTTTGGTAAAAAAAAAAAAAAAGAAGAAAAAAGGAGTGTTTCCTCCCTGCTGTTTCCTAACATGCAGGTTGGAGGAATTCAATCAAAGTAAACTCTGTATGCGCTCTACTGAATTCCTCAACTGCAAAATTCATAAACTGGCATTTCAAAATTACTGATTTACTCAATCTGACTGGATTGAGTTGGCTCATAATTGGATTGATTTGCACTATATTTTGAATACAGTTTTGCTGAACATGTCCAATCACAACCTCAGATGACTAATGGTTGTAAATTGCATTGAATATAAAACAAATCTGAATCAAACTTGTATGTTATGTGTGAGAAAAGCAAAGGTTACCATAGGATATGCTGCGTCTATGTGTTATGGACTTGTAGCCTGGATCCTGACTATACTGTAACCACTAAATTTGAAAGAAGGCTGATGCTGTAAGGAACTGTTTCTCTCTTGCTCCCGTGTCTTCTGGCTCTTCACCTGTCTGGCTTGGCTCAAATGGCTCAAATGACGTTATTCCTCTTACTTTTCACTTGGATTTAAGTGGGGGAAAAACACCCCATGAAAGGGAATATAGCTTCAAGCTAAAGCATTAAACCAACATAGTACAACTTAATATCAATGACCTTGTTTGAACAATAAAAAATAAACAAGACAGAAATCAAACTGATCGTTCTGCAGGTGTTAAAATTCAGTTCACATTGACTCAAATGTTAGATTTAATTCTTCTTGGATATTTTTTTCATTTATCACAAATAAAAATCCACAAAGCTAATGTCGCTTTAACGTTTTTGCACACATACACTTAGCATCTGAATCAAAAAATGTTTGCTGAAAAAAGTGAAGGTTTAAAGTACTTTGGGAAATTGTGGTTGCAGTACTGTTGCTGGCGCTGAGCTTCGGAAGCTTGCAGGAGGAACACAGTAGAGCAGAAGAGCATTAATCATTTTGTCAGTGTCTTTAAATGGCCAGAAGAGACCTAATATTAGACATTTATCTTGGCTGAATAGACTGCTAGCTTTCTTGTTGCATTTTATTAAAATAGGCTAAACGTGTCAAATTGCTAAGAGAACACAGCAAATGATGCTAATATATTTCAACACTCAGGCAGTCTTGATATTTATGTATTTGTGTTTGTACAATGTACAGGTCAAATATGCTCAGCCTTGCTCTAAATGTATTGCTTTGAGGGGAATGTGCATATATAATACCACCAGGAACTGATACCACAGGATGGTTCACAATAGGGATGTAAAGCCCAGAGAATCTCAATTAGAAAATCTCTCCTCGGGCTTCATGTCATCCATCAAATTTCCACATGATTTAAAACCCTCTGAGCTAAATATTAACTTTAAAAGTCCCCAGATTTCAAGTCTAGCATGTCTAATGTCTTTAGTGTGATCCATACTTGTTATGCTTTCTTCACTTAAGACTTAATGCCCTTTCTTAGTCAGTGAATAAATCTGCAAATGAATGTCTGTTTAAATTGGGGTCAGTTTGACAAACACAATGGGACATTTACTTGACAAAAGATTGAGAGTTGAAGTGCATGAAATAGAATAAGAAAAAAATTTTTTTTTTTTTTTAATATTTTTTTCTCTCTGTTCGAGGAAGCTATCGAAATAGATTAAATTGTCCTTTTTTTAGGTCAATTACAAGGTCTAATGTTACTGTGGTATTTGCCTACTGCCTGGAAATTACTTGAATCAAAATGATAAATAAATATCTTTCAGCAAGCTCCTAGTAAGTGTTTGTCATTCTGTTGGCCCTTTCTACTTGCAGAACTGGTGTAGCTAAGCCGTGTTTTTGCACCACATTGCTTGCGCACACCTTTTTAATTCTACCTACATAAAGGCTTTGACGTTCCACAGTCATTTGTTAAGCAATTTAGCAGTGTGCTTTGGGACATTGTCCATTTAGAAGGCCTATTTTTTACCTACATGTTTTAGCTTCCTCACTAATGTCTTAAAAAAAACAGCTTCCATATTTGCAAATAATGTTGTTTTCTCATCATGCCATCCTTCCAATACAGTGCAAAACTTGGCTAAGCAGCAAAACACTTCAACAGCATTAAGCTGCCAACCCCAAACTTTACATTTGGAATTATGTCCTCAGGCCTGCCAGTTTCCCTTACTTTTCCTACAAAAAAAGAAAAAGTTGGAAACATTTGATTTAAAGGTATAGAGTACGATCTTTTATTTTAAGTGTGGATCATCTAAATAAGTGGTCCTCCTAATTGTCAATCCTTCTGGTGATATGTTTACATAAGGCTGTCCTATGTCTCATGCTGGTAGCTATCTTTTTCTGCACATGTGCACCTTCAGGCATACATGTGTGGTAAAATCACGTTTAGCGTAAGGGTCAAAAGAGAAGGTCATAAATGCAGTAAATAGAGTTAACAGGACACACTCATCCTGAAAACAAATATGCATCTGAGGGTGCAAAGTCACTGTATTGTGTCCATTAAGGGGGAGATATTTCTGTATGCAAGAAATTTTTTACCTAACTTTATCTTAGAAGCATACTGAATTGTATATAGCGACCGTCGAATGAAGCTCGCATTTTGTTGTTGACTTTAAAGCAAACCCATGCATGCAGTGACAGTAGAGAGGAAAAACTCCCTTCTAACAGGAGCAGAACCAGACTCAGCATAGGTCACCTTCTACCAAAGCTAACTGGGATTCAAGAGGAAAGAAGCAGACATACACAAGCACTGACGCACTGATTTATATATACTTCCTCTGTTAGAGGAGATAACATTTATTAGGGTGCTTTTAATTTTCAGCAATTTTACAGAGATGAAAGAATGAAACTCTAAAAACCAGTTTAGTGGGAATTAAATGGTAAATACTGTTAAAAAATAAAACCAAGGTCTTTTACGTTATTATTGGAGGCCAATCTAGATGAAGAAACAGAGAAAGCAGCTTCTTTTTCAAAGACTCCGGTCCTAAGACAATAACATCTGTCTTGCTGGAATTAAAAAGCAGAAATTTTAAAGTTATGACATTTTAATAGCTTTGCTAAATTCTTTGTGTTGTTATTCTGTGGTACTTTTAAGGAGTTTAATTTCTTTTCTTCTTCTTTCTTATAAAGACCTTATAAACCATTGAACATGTTATTGGTCATCCTTACTGTGCTAAAACAGGAAGCAGTTTTCTCATGTTTGATGTCAGAGTGAGACTAAAAAGCTTTTGCATTTCATACGCTGTATGTAAATATTTGATTTTAATTGTATGTGAAATAGATCATGTTGTAGCTTGCTGAAACAAGTTTCACATTTTTGTTTGGAGCTCAGCAAATATTTAGATAAACACCAAAAGACCAAGATAAACTAAAACGACTAAACAGTTTTTTTAAGAAAGGTTTTGTTGTTCTTCAAAGAGCTAATTTCCAAAGAAATGTTATTGCTTCATAGGAAAAAAAAAAATAAGAACACTAAACTTGTGAAGTATTGGGATCTGAAGTTCCTGCATGGAGGCTGTGCTCGATGTTATCTTGAATAAAAGTCCTTCTGTTGCGTTTTGAAGGTCATGTAATGAAAACCTTGACACCACAAACTGAAATGAAAAAACATCCAGACTCTTTCACGCTTTCAGCTCTTTTTACGTTAATCTTTGACCTTTCAGAAGCTTGCCCATCAGCTAACTTTTTACACTTGAACATAAAGTGCAATTCAAATTAAACGAAGCATCTCTGGAAGGCACAGAAACAGGAGATTGCCAGACCATTAGCATCGTTTTAATGTTCCTCGAATAAATAAAAAAGTTATAATGAAAAGCGATGGGATGGACGATGAAATGACTGCAGACTGCAGTGCAGATTGGATCTCTTCTCTGTGGTGTGTGGGGTGAAAAAAAAGAAAAAAGCCTTCAGTGCCTGAGTCAGCTGTGCACTTCACTTAGTGAGTATCTGATTTATTATGACCACCCTCATCAAATGGCTCTATCCATGTTATACATTCATTTTGTGTGGAATAATTGAAATGCCAGGCAGTCTGACTTGTGCAGTCCATGTGGAACAGATGGGCTGTGCAGCCTCTGGAAAAAAACACCAGGTTTTATACATACTTCCTGGTTTGATTTTAATGTTGCTGGAAGGAGTGTGCACAAGACTGAGATGATCTAAATCTGAACCCCACAGGGCAGCTTCCTTTTTTTGTGGCAATTTAAAAGAAAGCCAGGAGGTGTGAGTGTCCAACAGGAAGATGGTCATCAGCCTCTGGGCTTAGTTGAAGTCTAATCACCGGACAGCGGGGAAAGTGGAGAAATAGATCCGCGCTCTGCCAGCGGAGAGCCATGAAATATTAATCCTCACCTCTTTCCTGACAGTGAGCAATAGTCTGCCAGCTAATGAGTATGTGTCTGCGCGTGCGTGCGTTTATGTGTGTGTCCAAAATCGTGTTTACACATTAGGTAAGATGATAAAAATGGAACAGGTGAGATTTTTGTGTTTTATTTATATTTAGTGACAAATAATTCCTAAAATAACCCCTTATAACCCAGACTCCCATTAATTATAGTCAAATGCTAGAGCAGAGCTGTAGAAAAATCCTTTTCAACCCAATTAAACTAAATAACAGCAGCAAGTATTTCTCTTGTTTTTCTGAGAACCAGCAAGCTCTATATGGAATGCCTGCATGGCTGAAGGCAGTGGAGGGAAAGAGTTAATGTTGCAACATGGAGGCGAGGCAGTGTTTCACTTTAGGGACAAGCCGGGCACCACTGAGACCTCAAATGACGTGATAAATAGATTTCCGAGCAAATAAACCTTCCCTTAATGGCATTGTGAAGCCATAATGGCAACCTGGACATGGGAGTCAAGTGTCAGAATGACCACAGGGCCGATGCTCTTTGCTCTGAATGTTGCATTTCTCCAATAGAGTTTCATTCTTTTACTGAGGTCAAACTAATTCATCAAATGGAGACTAAATACTTTTAAGTGAAAATAAACTTTAATATTTGATATATGTTAAATAAAGCCTGAACAAACCCCAGAGAACCCTACAAGCTATCTGCAAAGGCAAATCTAACCGATTTACTGTCTTCTCTAGTAGCGCAAGTTTGCTTATGGACTTTGACAGATTTGTGTTAAAAAAAGAAAAAAGAAAGAAAATAAACTTAAAATGCAGAAACTTTGAAATTGAAAAGTATTTACCAGCTTGAGGCAGAGTCCTGCGTAGCAGTCAGGTGGTTCTGCTTTTGATATTGGAGGACTGTTTGCCTGAGGGTATTTGATTGTAAAGTTCATGTGGAGGGCATGAGCAGTCTCCAAAAATCTTCAGAGCCTCATTCCTCCAGCTCCAGAACAGATCGTGGACAGAAGGTAAAGCCACCCTAATTAATCCTTCAGCTCCTCTCACTAGCATCTCCAGGGCTCTCTTGTTCGCCATAACACAAATTTGAATTATATTCTCTGAAAAACAGAGCCTTGACTGTACATATTAGCTCTTTATCGATTATTTTCTAAACACAAATTCTCTCCATGTTGCATTTTTAATGCTCATTGGATATTCAGGAGTTTTTATGTCATTTGAGCAACAGAAAAAAGTGAAATGTAGAAGTACTCTTAAGCCGTTTCTGGAGTAGAAACAGCATTGGTCAAAATAGCAAAAAAGAAAGTGGCAAATGGCAGGAGGACTGAACAAAGCCCTGCAAGATAAAAGTGGTCCATTAATCTTGAACTGAGCTGTATAGGAGCCAGAGTTTATGAATTAACAAAAGAGGAGGATGAGAAAAATGGGTTTTTAAAATTTTGACTGGAACTGCTTTGTTTCCTTAAAGTACTGACCAGATTTGTGTGATTTTAATGCTTTCTGTCACTACTTGTGTTAAAATAGATGCATAATGACTATTCTGGTCCCAATAAGAAGCGATCAAAGAAGTAAAAAGATAAATGATCCTTTTTTTATAGTTTCCTAATTTGACACAGTATCTCTGGACAAAAGGTTTTTTAATGTATTATTTTTATTATTATTTTGGCATTACCTCAAGTGGGAATCTAATTTTGTGCAGCCGGTGTGATATTCAGTTACACAGAGGACTGAGTGGAAAAGATGAAAATGAAGAGCTTATATCAGGGGTGGGTAAGGAGGGATGTGTTAGGGCTGGGGATTTGAATCCCCACAAGGTTCTAATCTTGTTTGGGTCTATGAGCAGAAGCTCGGTTCAAACTGAAAGACTCTCCCACCTCTGAATACTGAGGAAAGCAGACTAGTGTCTTTCTCCTGGTCTACAGAGATGTTCCTCTGTTTTATAGACTGTTTGTCACGGAGGGGAGTGGGCTGCTTTCTATGACTAATCCAGCTATAAACAGCTCTTCTGACATACCTTATTCGGCTCTGCTTTGTTGCTGCTCCATCAAAATAAAGCTGTAATAAATCAATATGTGTGAATTTTCAGTTTTTTACATAAAAATTACAATATAATACACCTATTTCCTATTGAAATGCTGCTATAAAGTGAACAGCATGCAAGAGGCGTTTACAAGCATAAGGAGAATATATATCTTTTATTATCTTTTATGTTTGTCATCTGTGGTAAATGGTGCTGCAGTAATTTTTCTTCAGAGCTCTGCCTTTCAGTGCGTATTTGGAAAGAAATAAAAAAAAAAAACACACACACACAGGTTTCAGCAGCATTCACCAGCCACTGTGCAGGGTAACTGTGTGGGAGGAAAAATGAAAGGCAGAAATCTAAATGTGTCTGACACAGCGTCCACCAAGCCTCGGTGGATCCCTCTGAGAACTCTGGGTAGACTGGCTGCAGGTATTCGAAACACATTTCTGAGGTGCTAGGAGCATTAAAAATAAATATTACAGAAATCAAGCCAGAGGCGGCAAGCAGCACATTAACGTAATGGCAGTTGGCTTGAAAAATTCCCTCATAATGTTCTCGTTCCCATTGTATTTTTACCGATTGATGCTTAAAAACACGAGTCGCATGCCATGAAAGACTGAAACATAAAGTCAGCCATCTATATGAGAAATGTCATGAACTGTAGTGATGTTAAAAAAAAAGGGAGCTTTATATGCTTTTGCCTGCAAGGGGCAATCTCCCTCAGCTGTGCTGCTCCTTGACTCTCAGTGGGACCACAAGAATAACAGCTAATCAAAGCCTCTTGCTCTGACGGCTGCTGAGAGGAAGAGAAATACCGCCTGCCTTCTGGCACCTTCATCTGAAAAGTGAAGGACTTCAGTGTTAAAGGGGGAGAGAAGTCCCCTAAAGCCCATTAATCGAACACAACAATTAAAGCTTTTAATTTATGCAAGATAAGGCCTGCATTAGCTTGCTATCTCTTTCAGTGTGTTCAGAAAATAAAGGGCCTATATGAGCCTTGGTGACATTTAAAGCAATTTCCCCACTTTATTCCACCCGTATCTAAATGTCATCAAGCTGTTTATTTCATGAAACGTATTTAGGTTGACTTTCCTTCTGACAGGTTCAGTTTTTGTTGTACTTCAAGCAACCTTATCAGCCTCTGTGGCTGATTATTGAGTTTGTTAAATAATTATCTTCTTCACAGGAACCTGCTTAACATTCAGATAGGTCACATTCACAGCAATGAGACACTATTAGAGTCTATTAGTGCAATCCGTAACATGCACTGCAAATTGGGTTCACGGTTGAGGCATATCAGCAGTCTGAGCCAGATTTGATAATCAAGCATTAACTAATATGTTTTATTTCATGGCATAAACACCCACCACCTGCACAGGAAATCTTTATAGAACAGACGCTTCCGAATCATCAACTCGTTTTCTTTAAAAGCTGCCAGTGCAACTTTACGTTGACAGAGCAAAGCATCAGAGTAGCATCAAAATAAAATACAACTCTTTTTTTTTTACACCTGTGATGTGGCTCTTTACTCAGGGAGTCATAGTTTCAGAGAGTGGCATCAATTTGCTGCTAATGATACACAGTGTATACCCACCACAGTGAGGAAATATTCTGAGCTAATTTACAATTAGATTGCAAATTATTGCAGTCTGTAGGTTGCTTTTTATTTTTTTAGCAATTAGTCTATCAACTAATTGAAAATTCTATAAACCAACAGTCATTGTAAAAAAAAGTGCGGACTGCCAACCAGGAACACTAGGACATTTCCCTGCTGCCTAGCTGCTGCTTCAACCTGGCCAATGGATGCAGATCAGGTCTGTAATGTGTCCAACTTAATGTCTCCGTTTGTGTCACACTTGTTTTTTTGCAAATAAACAACCAACGCCAACTGTGTTTCCCCCAGGTATCCATTTTTCTCAAGCCCCCACTGACAGTAGTCTGTGGGGGCTTCACAGCCACGCAGTGGAGATTAGGGAGAGACAGACGAACCACTCACCACCTGCTTCTTTCTTTCTCTAATGCTGTCTGTCATAGAGAGCCACAAAACAATAGAGCACTCCCCCCCCCCCCCCCCCCCATGTTTTTAGCTTGTAACATGAAGCAAGAGAGACAGGGGAAAGGAGAAGAAGGCGGAGACTAACTGAACTCCGATAAAAAGGACAGCCTTCCACCTAAAACATTACCCAACCCTGGAAATCTACGTTTAACCTAAATATGACCAAGGATCTCCAATGAGTTATCATTTGGTTAAAGTTTGTAGCTTTACTGACACTCCACCCTCGTCTCTCTGGTGAATCCCTGGTTGTGATGCACCCAAATGGATTACAGTTCTAATACCCTCAAAGTAATGTGTTTGATTAGGAGAGTGAAAAGGACATGCCATGCAATCACATACAAGTGCTCACTTATTGTACATAATTGGCTTCCTTTTGTTTCTTATTTTGTTTTATGAATTTGTATTAAAGCTGGTTAAACATTCTTCTGAATATTTTATACTTTTACTTCCTAATTTGAACACAGACATCTTTACCTATTTTTTCTCTTTTTTCCCCCAAAACTGCTAATTACTCTTAAACTTCTATATGATACAACAGCTGCAACAAAATAAAGAAAAATAAAAGAGCATAACAGGAACCTGTCGATCAGGAGCACATTTTTATTATAGAACACTGATGGTGACATGAAGACTTAGTGCTGAATTTGCAGAAGATTGATATATAAATATATGAGTAGGAACATCTATGACTATAAGGAATATCAAAGGTTATTTCTAAAGCACCAAATGTAGGAGATATATTAGGTACAGTATAACAAACTGAGCGTAAAAACTGAGTATGGTGAGCAGCAGTAATGCTGCTAGAGCTCCTGGTATCAGGGAGGGAGTGCACAGCAGCAGGGAGGCATCAAAGCAGGAACCTTCAAGTCCAATTTCAGAGCGCAACACTTACGCTGCTGCAGTTGACAATGAACCATTTTAGACTTTCAACCCATGTTATTGTAACCTTACTTGAAATACTGTGTGAAAAGTTGTATAATTTAGCAGTAAGACACTTTAGAGTTTAGAATCAAGCAATCATAAACTGACACAAGTACTGCTGCCTACTTCAACCCGATGACTCTCCTTTCACATAGGATTTTAAAGGAAAGTAGATTAAAATTTTGTCAAAAAAAGATCAAATAAATATGCATTTAAAAAAAGTAACTATTCATGGCAACTGATTATTTGTGCTGCAGCTCTGATCAGATTTAGCTCAGAATCCAGATTCATGGAGTAAAAATACCTAAACCTTCTAATGCCACATGAATCAGACAATATGTAGAACTTAGTTTGAGATTAATGAAGCAATTCTTGTACATATTATGAAATAGGAACCCTTACAATTTTGGTTGGACATACAACCTGAAATTGTATGTTGTGTAAAATACAGGCTGAATTTATGAAACCTATTAATTACAATAAATCAATATTAACAAAAAATTAAATTTCTACTTTAATAACTGCCAAATGGAATTTCTTCTAGACTGCAGCAAAATGTATAAATATCACATAAAGTCTAGACAGCAGACAGAAGCAGTATCAGTCCTTCGCCATTCATCCAGGAGAGAAGAAGATCCAAGGGCAAACAGTGGATAACCGGGCAAAGTATTTCATTTATTGTGTTGGCCTGTTGTGACTGGTGCCATGTTGCATTTGTAAGGCGAGCCGCCCTCAGACCAGAACATAAGCAACCCATTGCATGACGGACCCCACTAGGACAGCACCGAGACCCTGAGGAAGGGAGCCTGTCCATTTGTGATTCAGCTGTAAAAATGGAAAAGTCGGAAGATTTTAGTGTGTAAATAATTATTCATTGCTTCCTTTTATGTCATTTTACAATGAATGTGGTAAAAAGAAAAAAAAGCAGGTTTATAGTTAAGTCAGATTGAAAGGATTAACTGAAATAAACTATTTTAGTATTAAAACAATTTTATATAACTTATTAAATATAAACACAATTTATAAAAGTGCTTGGGTTTTCTTTTACCTCCAAAGGGCGGTTGGTCTACACTATTAGACACGATTCCAGAAGCTGCGTTTCTGTTAAAGCTAAGCAGAAGGAAAAGTAAAAGACTAAGAAATGCTGCATTTTCTAGTGCAAAGATTTGCTAAAAAAGTCTTTGATAGGATAGCAAATTGTTTTTTTTCCCAGTCAGTCACATCAAAATTTCTGTCAAGAGGGAACCACCTAGCTTGTTATCAGTTCAGTATCACAGGCTGGTATGGGTTTATAGACCTGTCTGCACATCTGCAAATGTTTAAAGATATAAACTGAGGAAATATGCTCCAATTCTGGATATATTTCTACACTGCATCTATTAAAACACTTTAGAAATTCATTGCTTAGCACTTTGAACATTTGCAGAGGCAGTGGAAAGTGTAACCTACTGGATTTGAGCTTTTAGATAATTTTATTTCCACTAATTTCAATTAATGATTAGCATTACACATGTAGCGATGCCTCAATTCCTGCTACTTCTATCTATATAAACAGCTTATCAACTTTTGAAATAATCAGTCAAACTCTAATTGCTTTAAATAACATTTACTTGCACACATCACACAAACATGCAGAGACCATCATGGTGGTAAAGATGAGAAGACAGCAGTGAACGCTTAACCATTTATAATCAGCCTATGAGCACACAGAACAGCTGCATCTCTTGGTCCATACACAACATGAACAGTCTACTGTGGAGTCATTCTGTAAAACGTCAGTTTTTCAAACATACAGGAAATGACCAAAACAAAAACCAGGAAAATCCATTCATTAACAAAAAATAAATAAATAAAAAAAAACCTGACTGCATATAAGTGTGGGGGGAAAAAATGGCACGTTCAGGACTCTAAAAAGAAATCAAGCTTTAACTATTTACACAGCAGATAAACGGAAAAAGTAGATGGAAGCCAAAAGCATTGGGTGATTACAACGTAAAACAACATTAAGGCTCAAGTATGGCTGCTTTTAGAGCAGAAGTTAGAGGTAATGGGTTTTCACAATCAAACTGTCAACCATAAATTACTTAAAGGAAAAAGGGGACAGCCATGTTAGACTAATCTGGGACTTGCCTCTATTAGCATGTTTCCAGGCAGAATAAAACACAGGCTGCCTCCTATATTAAAGCTCATCCAGAGTTTATCAGCCCATCTTCCCCATCCACCAATTTATACCAATAAGGTGGTTGTTTATTTTTTTCCTGATGGTAATAACCCCCCAAAAAATAAAGATGTGTAGAGATGAGTAAGAAGCAAACTTTTACAGGTGAGAACAGGTTAGGACAGAGACCTGTGCCCTCCCAGGTGGACAACCAGTGCTGAAAACAGACCGTTGAGACATGTTGGAGCAACAAGATGAACAATGTGAAAAACAATCTCAGAAAACGTCCCCAAAAATCATAAAGCCCTGTTTTATGACAGGGCACATACAACTTATCACTGGTGGATGGAAAGCTGCATGTAGAGCAAAGAAGAAAAAAACAAAACAAATGCTTCCTGAAACAAGTTTTGCAGAGAAAAAAAAATGTGGTAGGAATAGAAAAAAAAAAAAAAAGTTTAACTTTTTACAATAAAGGCCATTTAAAAAAGCAGACCCAGAGATAAAAGATTTTTTTTAATACTTTCATGTCCCTTTGGAAAGTGTAGACAGAAGCAGCACCATTAACTGGCCAAAACAACCTTTAGCTAGCACATCACACTTCATGCATGAATCATAAAAAAAAAAAAAAAAAAAAAAAAAAACAATTGCTACTAATTTTTTTTTCACTGTACAAAATAAACATAAGCTCAAAATTAAAAAGTTAATTTACAAAACAGAAAAATCATAAAAAAATATAAACACACAAATGGATCAGAGAAGAACAAAAACAAGTTAAATTCACACCATAAAAAGTTCCCACTGTCCAGACAACAGAATGCACTCCCTGGCGCCCCCCAGGGGTCACTCGCAGAGGTAAATCCAAGGACGACCATTGGGGCTTTGCATCTTTTGCAGGACATGCTGCTTTGTTCTGAATACAAAACACCTTAACTTGCAATACTCAGAATATACGCTTACGCTTTAGATAGGAGTCTGCATAGTGACCCCCGAGGCCCTGGGAGTGCTGGCCCACATAGCCTCCCTCTGGGCTTGGCTCCGGAGACGGGATCAGCCGGGAAAATAAACGCTTCTGGCTGCTTGCTGGCGTCTAGAATACAAAAAAAAAAAAAAAAAAAAAAAAAAAGAGATTAAGAAAAGTTCCTTGTAGGTCCAACACACGTGGAGAAAGGTAATCTCCCACTTACCTTCATAACATTCCCCAGGCCTGGAGGGTAGTGGGCACCGTGGCTTCCAGGGGGCATCCCAACAGCCTGTAGGCAAACATTTCTTACTGACTTCTTAAAAGTGTGATCATGAAACGCCCCAACTCCCTCCTTTTATTTTTCCAAGCACAGACGGGTAATCAATGCTTTAAATGGAAACGAATCAAGTTTCACTGATTACCTTGTTGAGGTGGGTTGAAGGGAGGGGGCCATTGCTGGAAGCTTCCGGTCCTGAGCTGAAGTAAGAGGAGAGGGGTGCGCTGCTTGGATAAGTGCTTTGAGAAAATGGTTCGCAGTAGTCTGGCTGAAGCTGTGGAGATCCAAACAAAATACAAATTAACTAATAATGGCCATGAATTTACCTGGATGGTAAAAAAAAACAATTTAAGATCCAGTGTAAAAAAAAAGCAGAACACGGATTAACACAAACACGCACTACCTGCTGACCAAATCCTGCCAAGGCGCCGACATCAAGGTTCTCCCGCTGTTCATACAAGTATGCCAAGGCGTCCTGAGGAGAAGCAGCAGATGGGCATCAGACCAGATTACATCATATCAAGCAGTAATTGGGTAATAATGCGCAAGGACACCCAGAAGCAGTGAAGCAACATCTATTCATGTCAAACACAACCGACAAGTCAGTAAAAGATGGTAACCTGGTGCAGAGGAGGATACTGTGGGCTGTAGGATTCCTGGAAGCGGAGGTTATAACTCGGCTGCATGTGCTGATTGGACACATTACTTAGTGTTGGTCTCTTCCTGTAGGGGTGAGGTCTGCTACTTGCTGTTTTTGAGGCAGAGGAGGATAAGAGTATGGTACATTCAGCACCTGACACAGACTTTCAAATCTACTGTAAGGAGAGGGTGGATGGGAATAATATATACATCATCTCACCTGAAGGAAAAACATTGTTGACATTGAGGAAGGCACTCTGTGGAAGGTTCCTCTCTTTAGGAAGATCGCCCAGCATAGTTACCTAGAAGTGAGGAGAAGGGCTTTCGTTTACTTCTTGCTCAGAGATAAAAAATATATTTATGCAAATGATTTGGAAACATACCCCTTGCGCTGCGGGACCATCTGCCCCCATCATGCCACCCATCAGGGGTAAGGAAATGCCTGGCAGGGTGGGAGAAGGTGTCTGAGGGAAGTTGCACGCCGACGTGGGGGAATCCTGCTCCCTTGTCGGGCCTCTGCCAGGCGGCGCTGGTTTCAGTGAGGGCACACCATCTGACTGCAGACCCAGGCCTGGGACTACACCACCTACAGAAACATCAATCCCCACCAAAAACCAATTAGGATACATGCTGGCAAACAAATAAAAAGGTACTACAGAAGTACTGGACTTTAAGAAAATACTAATACTCTGATATCTGTGGCTCCATCCTGTCACATGTAACATTTTAACAATGTGTGGAAATGTGATCATATGTGATGGACCAACAAAACAAATGCAGTTGAAGCAAATTGTGCATCTTTATGTGATTCTACCGAACCTCTGATGGAGGATCTGCTGACAGAGCTGACAGACATTGGCTCTGCAGTTCAAGGCTTTAATGTTGGCAAGAATGAAATGGCAAATGGAAAGCCAACCTGAGATGGATCTCAGCTCTTCATTACCATCAGATTTCAGAAAAAGTAAGGTGTATGTACTTAAAACCCTACCACTACTGAAGTTAAATTATCTACAGGCTCCACAAATAATGAAACAAGTTAAAGATTTTCCGACTGTACCAGTAAGTTTTCTATTTTAGAACCACATATTCAGTTCTTTCTGATTTAAAGCTCTAGGAACTTAAAAAGAATAGAAAAAAATGAGTCATTGTGTGCATCCAGTCACTAAATATACCGTAAAACAAAAATGCTGATGGAAGAGTTTCATTTCATGGAGCAATTTTAGAGTTAAAAAAATAGAATGTTTTCCAATGTGTTCATTTTCTTCTTTATGGCGAATCTTTGCTCCCTGTGACCTTTAGCATTTTGGGGAATAACATTCATGTCTGGCGTTAGAATCTGCTGCTGAGAAATTTTACCCAGATACAATATTACAAAATAAATTATTACATGCAAGTTAATACAACAGCTAAGCTTTAAACAGTAATTTGCAATAATAAAAACCACTATTCAATTACAAATGACTAGAGGCGCAGAACCCAATATTAAAGTCTGTACAGATATTGAAGAAAATTCTATTTCAGTGTCATAAATTGGGCTGGTCTGTCGGAGTGGATATATAGTCTGTTTTTATAATTTAATCTGGGTTAAAAATCTATTATATGGCAGGGCATCCGTCTTTGATTTTATCAATACATTCCATTTAAAAACTTAGATTTGTATATTTTTGTTTTCAGGATTCATCTTGTAAACACTAGGGATGGGAATCGAAAACTCAAAGTCTTCACATCTTCTTTCTCACGAAGCTTCTTGTCTGTAGCCTGATGAACCGTCTCCAGATAGTAATGCAGACGTTTCACATCTTGAACAGATGGCACCTCATTTGCTTTTTCCCCTCTTAATGTCTTTGATATTCGATAACCCACAGGAGGTTTTCTGCTTTGTCATTTTTTTGTGATACCAGGAGAGGAAAATTTGACAAGACTTCATAGCTTTAGTATCACTAAAACCCTGGGCATTGCGCTCAATAATGCTGCAGATTTTCTTAAGGTGGTATCTAAGCCTGAGGGCAAGTGATGCTCTGGCATAGAGTTTTTTCTCGGGGTCATACCCTGTCAGCACCCTAACAGCAAACAGCACATGTTTAAAGTTCGAAGGCTAAAAAAAATCCTCCAAACTCTGCATCGGGGTTGACTTTTGAGCCTCAAGTAGAAGTCTTCGATTTGTGTGTTCCAATTCCATGGAATCGTTTGGGAGCACACTTGATTCTCTTTTAACAGTTCCAAGCAGCACCACTTATGTCACGGTGTTTATGCAAGTTACGTCGCGTTTTATACCAAAGTTACAAACACAGCATTCAGTGAGGAAGTACGACGTGACCAGGCGTAAGTCTAGAAAAGCGAGAGAGAAAAAAAAAAAAAAAAAAAGGTGTCCCATCAGGTAAATCAATCGAAAGTTTGGACGTAAAGTGGCAATAACCTCCGCGGGAGGAAATACATCAAACATGCAGAAACACCTGCGCACACAACATGGCATATATTTTAACAAATGCCTTGTTTTTTATGCTTCCGGGCAGAAGCTAAAGTTATGAACAGCATTGAAGGCAACTCTGATGGTAAGTAGCTAGTTTTATATCACTGGCTGTGCTTAATGTGGTTCCTAGTAAATCATATGTGATTTCTGGAAATAAACAAGTTTCCTACCTCTCTTAGTGGTTATTAAACATGCTACGAAGTTGCTCCGCATTTCAAGGAGCGACATAAAGGTGCCGCTCGATTATTTAAATCAGGGGAGAGGAGTCTATTTCGCCAAATTGTAATCCTTTTTCATTAAACGGATGCCTTCGCCATTAGAGTTAGATGACTGACAATACGGGTAGCCTGGCTGGCTCAGAGGCTGGCAGCTCCCGTTCACTGCCTTCCGTTTTCGCCGAAGCAGGCACAAATGGAACGTCCCAGGTGAAGGTGGATGAATGTCACTGTGCACTTTCCAAGTTCACCGTTTCACAAAATCAATAAGAGAATGGAATCATTTCACAGAATCAATAAGGGAATCGGAATAGTGAAAATCGTATTAATTCCCCTATTAACCCTAGTAAACACAACGATATGCTGTTTTTATGTGTTCCTTTCTGACCTTATACTGATCTAAAGATTCCATTTGGGAAATAAATGAATACATTCTTACATATACATGGTTTTAGGGAACAGTTTATGACATCAGTAATGATGACAACATTAAAGCAAACAGAACCATCATCAGAAGTGTAAGTATGACCTGCAGATATTGAAATTAACATATTGGAATCGGGAGCAAAAAAGGGGGCCTACAATTTTTTTTTTTTTTAAATGGTCCAGTCTTGGAAACAGAAAGCTAATATGCAGTAACTGGTCAATGAAGTTGGTTGTTCCCAATTATTGCCCTTCTTATTGAACTGGCTAATTTGGGTTAATGGCAATATCAAGATCAACTGTAGATGTGAAAAACCTTTACAGGTGACTGAACAGAGCTTCGTGAAATTTTTAAAGCTTGCAAACTATATTTCTTTCCACCTCAATAAAAGAAAATGTTCCACTTTGATTTGTTTAACAAAAATATCACAATAAATACAGACATTTTAGAGGCCAAAAGGTATAGAATGGTGACGCCTAAATCTAGGTTGATGCATTATTTAGAGGATACAGATGTTTATAATCAGATGAAAAGCAAAAACATGTCATTAGTGGCTCTGGGAGCTCAGGCTGGAAGTAAAAGATGCCAAACCTTGAGGGATATCTCCAAGCAGATGGACTCCCTGCTGGACGGGCAGAGCAGCCAGAGGATTGTCCCCGATGAGTCCTGCCTGCTGGCCCAAGGACAGATCAGTGTTATCACAGGGTCACTCAGCCTGGCTGGGAAGCTCAGACAAAAACGGCTCAGCAAACTAAATCAGCGCTGGAATTCACTCACCAATATTTCCCCTCAAACATTTTTTTTTAAATCAGTTCATATAAAGCACACCCACAGCATCACTCCACACCGCATAACAAATTCCTCACTTTTCAAGAGAGAGCTTACCAGCCAGGACAAATCTAAACCCTTTTACCCAAAAAGGCTTGAACCCATCAAGCCTCAGCCTCCACCTCACACACCATTATCACTCACACCAAACACTAGAGGGTTTTTTTTTCTTTACTGTGCAGCACCTGAGCCCAGAGAAGATGATTTCCCAGAAAGGCTTGCTAATAGCACAGGGAAGCAGAACAGAGAGGAAGAGGAGGAGAAGGCCTGCATGAGTGGGGTGAAGATGAATCAAACAGAAGATGAAGGGGCAGGAGGATAGATCCTATCAGGGAAGAGGCCAAGAGGTATCGGTACCTGCTGGGCCTTGGCCTGGTTCTGAAGGAGCAGCTGCAGCAGGGCAGCTGACAGGGCAGGGTTGGCCAGCAGCGGCAGTGCAGGAGGGGCTCCAAGAAGACCTGCAAAGAAAGGCCATCAAGATCCAAGGCAGCAGAACAAATATAAAATAATTTTAAAAATCAATCAGGAAAAGAGCAAAGGCTAAGAAAACCTTACCCTGTTTGTGTCCCTGTGCCAGAGTGTTGAGCAGCATCCTGAGGGTGGCAGGATTATTAAGACTTGAGAGAATCTGCATGACTGTGGGATCAGGAAGGAGGCCTTTACCTCTGTTCACAGCCTTGTAGGTAGGAACAAACCAAAACACAAAATCAGCACAAAACAGGAAAAGACAGACAAAGTAATGTAAGTGAAATGTGGCCATAATACCATGGTTTGGGCAGCAATAAGTGCAGCCAGCATGCTTCTTCCAGGAGGGCCGGGGGCACAGAAGGACACCCTGATGTGCGTCCCACCGATCAGCCTGCCATCTCCGACTCGTTGGGCATCCTCAGCCATCTCCGCAGTGGCAAACTCCAGAACGGCAAAACGTCTGAAACTTCCATCTTGTCCCTGAGCCAACTACAGAGAGGGAACATAAACAATCGAAAGGTAAAAACAATTCAGAACACCAGTGCCAGTCTTTGGATCAACAGGCTTTTGTTTTGTTTCCAATATTCTTTTTCCCTTTTCCTGAATATGTGGCCACAACACCTCAAAATTCAGCAACGAGTCAGCTATTTCTTGTTAAAATGAACAAAACTAAACAAAAATCTGTTCCCTTTAAAGCACCAAAAAATAAATTAAAAAAATTCACAATGGAGGAAAGAAGCAAAAGATCATTTTACAGGGAGGATAAAAGATCTCCCTCCCTCTCTTATTCTAGAGTAACAAGCTGAAGGACAACCTGTGGAGTCAGTCGGTCCAGTTGGTCTTTACAAATCAGTCGGCCCTATTGCTATAGAAACTGAGTTGAGCACATTAATAAATCCCAGGTAAAGATAAAAGGTGCTAAAGATCAAGCACAGAGGACTCCTTTAGAACATCCCTTTTAGCAACTATCAGATCCCATAAAGCACATGAATCCCATTATCCTCAGGACCGATTTCTAATAAACATACCAGCCTTTCATATTCACTCATCTTTAAATAACTAATCTGATCTAAACCAGATAAAAGACATGTCAGAGGGAGGTTTTATAATTAAAATAAACATAACATAAACATGATCTTCATTTTTTGAGTGAGACCTCATTAGATAGTCCACACTGAAACCCACCTGACAGAAAACCGGTGCATGGGTTTCAGCCAGAGCGTTCCGGAGATCCTGGGCGGTCAGGAGGCTGGGGGGCAGCCGGTCAACACACAGGCATTTGGAGTGCAGCTGCGGGTACGTGAGCGAGCCCACTTCAGTCCAGTGGACGTAGAGCATGCGGGAGCCCAGCTGCTTCCCCAACAGCTCGGATTTAGCTCGGGCCGCCGAGTCCTTTTTCATGTACTCCACGAAGCCATAGCCTTTGGAATGGCCCGTTGAGGCACTGTAAACCAGGAAGCAGCGCTCAAGGTTGCCAAAAGGGCGCACCAGCTCTTCAAACTGCTGCTGAGAGAAGGCCCGGGGCAGGTTGGCGATGCACAGCAGGGCGTCTGTCGGCTGCAGCTGCACAGAGATCTCCCGGTCCCGTAGCATGATCTGGTGGAACTCTTTAATGGCGCACTGGGCTTGATCACCATTGAGGAGCGTCACAAATGCTGCGATTGGAAGATGAATATGATTAGAATGTGGTGTATACTAATAAACTAGGCCTGAAACAGTTAATAGGATTAATTATTTCAAAAATCGTCAACTAATTAAGTAACTGGAGTAGAGACTCTAAAACATGCCTTTAGCTGACAGAGCAACCCACTTAGAGCAGTAATTATACCAAGATTATAAAACACATATATAAACATTTTATATTTAAGATAAAAAAAATGTATTCTGTCAAAATGCTCTATCCAGAACTCGTCAAGCGGAAATGTTTGAGTTTCACCTGGTTTAATTTCATAAAAAGAAAATAATCTAGCTATCCGATTATTAATAAAAAAAAAACTAAAAAAAAAAACAATCAACAGATTAATTGATTTGCAAATATTTGTTAGTTGTGGCCCTATAATAAACCAGATATCCAAAGATGTATTCAGCAAAGCCATCAGCGACGCCGTTTTCGCTTAAGCTTATCAGATAAGAGACGATGCAAATGGCAAAATGTCAGGATGCGTCTCGTATGCCAGTGCAACCTCAGCGCACTCACAGTGAGTGACAACTGACTCCCTGTCCCTGACAGCCACATCAAGACCTCATAAATGACGGCATTGTTGACCTTTACTATAGCCAATGTGACAGACTTCTAATATTGTGGAAAAGAATGAATGGGCTTACAATAGCTTATCAGAAGTAGATTTTCCCTTCTATTCATTTCCCCCAATATCATTATTCCCTGCTTTCTAGAGACATGCTGTGGGGAGGAAAAAGAAAAGCATCTCTGGAGAGCTTCAGTTTGTTTTATCAAATTTATTCTTCTGGTTTAAGGATGCAGCTCACAGAGAAACTGATAAAACAGCTTTACTAGAATTTATGACAAAGCAGTGGGAAATCGTGACAAAGCCAGTTTATGACTGCCATAATAATGAATTACTGGAACATACTGACCATTTAAATTGGGTCTTTCACCATAATAGGAAAGATTGAAAGACAGTGAGGGGAATATTCTGGAGAATACATTAGATTCTCTACATTTGTTGGGCTGAAAGTCAAAACTAGTAAATGGTAAAAGGTAGGTTTACTTATTTAAAAGGTATTTGAAAACTGCATTAA
This sequence comes from Cyprinodon tularosa, assembly GCF_016077235.1. Classification (NCBI taxonomy): domain Eukaryota; kingdom Metazoa; phylum Chordata; class Actinopteri; order Cyprinodontiformes; family Cyprinodontidae; genus Cyprinodon; species Cyprinodon tularosa. The sequence goes on along the minus strand of NW_024038913.1, from coordinate 1,185,096 downwards.
TATATTCAAACAATATCAATGAAGTACAAAGTCAGTACAATTAGGTGGCCTGATCTGACCTTCCTTATGGTATAATTAGCAACTTTATAGTCTGTACGTTTTTGTATTTAGCCACCCACATTGAAAAGAAAAATGAAAACTTAATTAGGGCTGCAGCTCACGATTATTTTGCAAATCAATAAATCTGTCGATTATTTTTTTGATTAGTAATCGGAGGCAGAAGGTTCCTTGAAGATTTTTTACGAAATTAAGCTAGGTGAAACTAAAATTTTTCCACTTGAGGAGTTGTGGATAGAGCATGTTGACAAATAACATTTTATTTTCTTAAATGCAAAATGCTAAAAGCATGTTTTAATGTGTATACTCCAGTTAACAATTAATCAATTACTAAACTAGTTGACCATATTTTAATAATCGATTAATCACTATTAACCCACTTATTGTTTCAGCTCTAATTTTAATCAATGTCTGAATATGTTTTTACTTTTTCTCTTTTTTTATTCCTAGCTAAAATTTAGCATCCAAGACTTTAAGAGTCCGTATTCTTAATAAGAATCTAAATGCCTTAATAATATTATGGACAAATACTTTGTAAAAATTTAGTCTATGATAGATATCTTTAGCTAATGATTATTTTAAGCTATGGTAATATAAAAATATGGAAGCAACAAAGAAAAATGTTTTTGAATATTTTTTTTTTTTTTTTACAACCCTTGGTAAATTTCAAAATTCTTTTAAAGTTTGATAGAAGTAGCTTAGAATTTAAGCCTTTAAAATGTGTCCAAACACATATGATCCACTGGACTACAGCACTGGTTAAACCTAAATGTATCATTTACAGGGAAAAGAAGAGAAAACCAACCTGTGCCCTTGTATTTGTCAACAAAGCAATACTTCAGATCATAGCTTCCCAACAGCTCATGGACCTCCTGTGAATATATATTTGAGATAAATAACATTTATTACACAACATATTTAGATGCATGCATTAACACAGGTCGACAGTGAATTAACTATTGTTCTGTGCTGAAAATTAATCTGTGACATGTCCTTAAATTGAGATTTTAAGCCTGGCAGTTAACCCTTTCACGTCCGCAGTGAAACCAGCGCACCTGTGGGGAGAAAGGGGGGGGACAACTGCTTCATTGTTGAGGCAGAAATTGTGCATCGTTTTTTTTTTTTTTTTTTTTTGCCTATTCACCAACAAATACTGACGCTCTCTAGCATTTTCTGACTCTTTTTGTCTCCACCCTTTCCATCTTTTGTTATAGGGCAGCGTACTCGAACTCACTGTCCCTCACCCCCCCCCCCCTACTGTGAACAATGGTACTGCCCGGAGGCCTACTGCTCCCCAAGAGTCAGGCACGTTCCAAACAAAAAAAAAAGAAGATCATAAGTAAATATACAAAAAGTACAAAAGAATTGTGACGGAGGCAGCTAGGTGGTATAGTAAAAGATAAGCAACATGCTGCCCCTTGTCTTGTTAACTTCTATTAGGAAAACCAAAAGTTAAAGTTGCTAAGCATTTACTAATGGCTACATCATGGCCACAGATAGGCCAAAAGGCCACAGATGACCACCAAACACTTATCTCCTCATCCGTAACCTCCCCTAATTCACCTCCCTTTTGAACATTCGCGGGTTATACAACCCATTTACAGCCACGGACTATTCCTATTACTCTTTGACAAAAAATAAAAACAGCTGCAGATTAAGTTAACACATCACGTCAGCATAAATTAAATGCTCCCTATGCTAACATTTATAGCATGACATATTGAAGCTGGGTTAAAATTCGACTAAATTTCAAACTGCAACCAATTTTTTAATCACATTTACCTGATTTGTAACATCTGGGGGTAAATTTTTTATTATTATTTTTCTACGGTTGTAAAACTCCCGGCGGGTCCTCTCCAGGCGGCTTTCAATGTCCCCTGGGCTCAGTGGTGTCAAATCCTCCTCTACTCTTCGCTGACATTCACGGCCCGATGTGGCGTCTCCTTCCCCAGTTTCGAATTCGGGGTAGAAGTTGGTATCACGGGCCATGAAGTTTCCTTTATCGGTAGCGAGGTCTTGGTTTGCACTAACTGGTCGAGAAGTAAGAGTGGGCCCGCTGTCTGAGCCTTCATCGGTACCAGAGGTGGTGCTGAGAGACACGGCAGCCGCCATACCCGCTGTTTGTTAGAGGTTTAATCAGGCTTGAAAGTCGGTCAGATTTTGAGCAGTTTAAACAATACACACATGGGTCCAGCGACGCTTCCCATTGGACGAGCGAGAAATGCATTCTCCATGACTACGACGCAGCGTGCTATGGGGCGGGGCAACACTCTTGATTGGCAGATCGCTAAGGGTATGGCAAGCTATGAACGGAATTAATAAGAATATAGCAAACTTGGACGGTCAATCAATGTCTTCACAGTTACTGTTGAAACTTAGACCCGAACCTAGATATATTATAGTTTTATAAAAAACAAAACAAAAACAAAAAAACTATATATATAAATTTCAATTCTAAATGTGAAATTTCAATTCTAAATGTGAAACACTTAAAAATAATATTTTAATTCACTTTTGTTCTGCCCAAGGTTAGAAGTTGGAGGTATGTCTTAATAATTTAGTTTAAAAAGAAGAACTTTTACAGTATTGGTTTATCTGTATTTTATTTTGAAGGCGAATCTTGAGGAAGCATTGCATTGTGGGTAGCAGAGGCTGTAATAGTAAGGAAGTGGTGTTTACAGAGAGAAAAAACCTGCCTGTTACAGAGCAAACTTCGCCTCCTGTGTTGTCAATCTTTTCCAAAACCTCCGAAAGCAATGGCTGTGAGTTCAATCTGTGTTTTGTATGGCAGTAAATATTTTATTAGAGTTTATTTAGAGATCGTTTTTTTGCATATGTTTATTCCAGGAATTAGCCATATCCCAAAGGTTTTTCTTGTATAGTTGTAACTGCTGGAGTGACTGTTTCTTAGCAACAACTTAAGTTAATTCTAATTTATGTTTTATAATGCTGGAAGTTTGTTCTGTGCATTTAGAGCTGATGCACATTTATTTTCTGTTTCTGTTTGTAGTTTCACTCAAAGCTTTCATCGAGCTTCCCACACAATTGTTCAAAATTGTAAGAAGACCGTAATAAAGGAGCAAGACGCTCATCTTCCTGGCTCATGAAAACTGAGTTTGGCTTGCTGTTAATCTGCGTTAACATACACAGTGTATCCAACACGTAGTGATAACAGTACAGTGAAAAGCCATACCAGCAGTTGGTGGAGGATAAAACATATGACACAGCGATGGATAACGCTCATGAGGAAAAGGCAGAAGAAATGTCTAACTTTGAAGCTAAAGCATCATCGAAAGCTAGCTCAAGATCCAGACACTCTAGCTCTAAGCATTCATCCCACAAGTCGTCCTCAAAGTCCAGCGTATTTGAAGCAGCCATTTTTGCACGAGCCGCTGCCGAAGCCAAAAATGCAAAAGCTTCCTACAATAAAAAACAAATAGAAATTAAAAAGCAACAAGCAAATCTAGAGTATGATTTTAAAATGCTGGAAATAGAAAAGGAAGCCGCAGCTGCTACGGCAAGAGCAGAGGTTCTAGAAGCTGCCGCAGCTGCTGAACAAGATAAGGAGGAGAGTGTAAAGAGTGGAGTCCCACCACAAGTCGTCAGACAACGAACCATGGAGTACGTGCAACACCAAGAACAGCTAAAATCACATTCATCAAAGGAAGAAATGCCTCTCGTCGAATCAGCATTAAAAACATCATCAGTCGGCCCAAGAAGATCTGTTAAAACTCTCTCTCCACCGGTGCTCAAGAAAATGTATGTAAAAGATGAACCGTTTGACACGCCAAGAGACAATGTCAGGCTAAACAGTTACCATGATCCCCACCACAGTTACCCACCTATGACTGACTTTGCTAAGTTCCTAGCACGTAGAGAGTTAATTACAACGGGGCTCTCTAAATTCGATGACACCCCTGAAAATTTTAGAGCATGGCAGTCATCATTTTTGAATGCAACTCAAGACATTGACCTCACATGTAGTCAAGAGCTGGATCTCCTCGTGAAATGGCTTGGTAAAGAGTCCTCAGAGCATGTCAAGAGAATCAGAGCCGTTTATACCACCAACCCCAAAGCTGCCCTCCAGTTAGCATGGGACAGGTTAGAAGAATGTTATGCTACACCAGAAGTAGTAGAAAATGCTTTGTTTAAAAAACTAGACAGCTTCCCTCGCCTTACAAATAGAGACAATATAAAACTCAGGGAACTAGGAGATTTGCTCCTAGAGCTTCAGGTTGCTAAAAACGAAACTTATCTCCCAGGCCTCGCTTACCTCGACACACCACGAGGTGTTAAGCCCATAGCGGAAAGGCTACCTCCAAGTTTGCAAGATAAATGGCTTCAAGCAGGCTCAAAATACAAACAAAAATATCAAGTAACATTCCCGCCCTTCTCATATTTTGTGAAGTTTGTCCAAGAGGAAGCAAAAGCAAGAAATGATCCAAGTTTTGTGACATGCAGCAACCAACCTTTCAACAGAGGTGAGAGACCACCATTTAAACAAATCGGCTACAAACCTCTAACTGTAAACAGAACAGAGGTTAATACAACCACTCTTCCTAGTACCAAAGAGGACGATCTAACTCGTTATTGCCCAGTCCACAGGAAATCCCATCCTCTAGCGAAATGCAGAGCTTTCCGGATCAAACCAATACAAGAAAGACGAAACATACTAAAAGAACACAGACGATGTTTTCGTTGTTGTTCTCCTACGCACACAATAAAGGACTGTGATATGAAAGTCAGTTGTGAGGAGTGTCAAAGTGAAAAACACTGCTCTGCCATGCACTTTGATGTGGTTCAACAACCCCGGCCAGAAAGCACAGCTGAAGCAGAGCTACAGCTCCAAGATAGCACGCCACCCGAGGTAACGTCACGGTGCACGGAGATCTGTGGTGAAGGCTGTCCCCCACGTTCTTGCTCTAAGGTATGTCTAGTTCGAGTTTTCCCTAAGGGTCAACCAGAACGCTCTGTCAAGATGTATGTGATCCTTGACGATCAGAGTAATTGCTCGCTGGCTCGCCCCGAATTCTTTGAGCTATTTGACATCAAGGGAAGTCATCTGACATACCACATGAGAACGTGTGCTGGTTTAACTGAAATGTGTGGCAGGAAAGCAGTTGGGTTCCAAATAGAGCCAGTAGGTGGAGGCCCATGTCTAGACCTCCCTCCTCTCATTGAATGTGACGAGATAGTGTTTAATAGGGATGAAATACCTACGCCCGAAGTTGCTCTGGCCCACGCTCATCTGAAACACCTCGCTCCTCTCATACCAAAGTATGATCCAGATGCTGAGATAGCAGTTTTACTGGGCAGAGACATCATACAAGTCCACAAAGCAAGAAAACAAGTAAATGGACCCCCAAGTGCTCCCTTTGCCCAGTGCCTGGATCTAGGTTGGGTAATTGTGGGGGAAGTATGTCTCAACGCTCATAAGCCAACTGTCAACGTCTACAAAACACACATTCTCTCCAACGGACGTCCATCTTTCTTTACTCCTTGTCCTAACAGCATCAGCCTCAAAGAAAAACCATGCTACGGCGGGGAGCACAAGAATAACTTCGCTAAACACAGCTCAAAACTTCACACAGCTGAAGAAAAGCTTGCAGAGAAGGTTTTTGAGCGCACAGAGAACGATAACCAGCGTGCACTATCCTTTGAAGATGAGATGTTCCTAAAAATAATGGAAAAGGAAGTTCATCAGGATGAAAACAACAACTGGGTTGCTCCTTTACCTTTCAAGTCCCCTCGTTTGCCACTTCCAAACAACAGAGATCAAGCACTGTCTAGACTTGGCTCACTGAGACGCAACCTAAACAAAAAACCCCAAATGAAAGAACAGTTCTCAGAGTTTATGGACAAGCTGTTCGAGAACCATCATGCAGAGATCGCTCCACCCACCATCAACAACACTGAATGCTGGTACCTGCCTATTTTTGGGGTATACCATCCCCAGAAGCCCGGTCAGATACGGGTAGTTTTTGACTCTAGTGCAGAACAGTGTGGTGTGTCACTCAACTCTGTACTGCTAACGGGCCCAGACCTTAATAATACCCTCCTTGGTGTGCTGATTCGGTTTAGGAAGGAGCTCATTGCAGCTACTGCTGACATCCAGCAAATGTTTTACGGATTTCTAGTCTCACCAGACCACAGAGATTATTTGAGGTTTTTGTGGCATAAGGACAATGACTTGTCAAAGGAGGTCCAGGAGTACCGTATGCGGGTGCATGTTTTTGGCAACAGCCCGTCACCAGCGGTAGCCATCTATTGCCTACGAAGAGCCATTCAGAAAGGCGAGAAAAAGTTTGGAACAGATACGAGACACTTCGTTGAGAGACACTTTTACGTAGATGATGGATTGATTTCACTTCCCACCGAAGCAGCAGCCATCGATCTGCTCAAGCGGACATGTGAATCCTTGGCTGAGTCCAATCTCAAGCTCCACAAAATCGCCTCCAACAGTGTCTCAGTCATGCAAGCCTTCAAATCAGAAGATCTGGCCTCTGGCATCAAAGACTTGAGTCTTGGTGATGTCCCTTTACCAGATCAGAGAAGCCTAGGAATGTGCTGGGACATAAACACTGACTCATTTACATTCAAGGTAGCTGTTAATGACAAACCCTACACTCGCCGTGGGGTTCTCTCAGTAATCAACAGTATCTTTGACCCTTTGGGACTTGCATCTCCAGTCACAATAAAAGGTAGACTTTTGTTACGTGAACTCTCAAATGGAGTTGAAAACTGGGATGCTCCTCTCCCTGCAGAAAAAATGGACACATGGGAAACATGGAAATTATCCCTCCAAGATCTGAGCAGCCTCAGAGTGCCACGCTGCTATGTTCCAGCCTCACTTTCCAAGTCCATCTACACTGAATTGTGTGTTTTCTGTGACGCTTCAAGTTGGGCTATTGCAGCAGTAGCATACTTGAAAACAGTAAATGCAGAGGGAAAGTGTGAGGTCGGATTTGTGCTTGGAAAGGCAAAACTTTCACCACAGCCAGAACCTACAATACCTCGCCTGGAACTCTGTGGAGCAGTTCTAGGAGTAGAGATAGCAGACCTCGTTCTGGAAGAACTTGACCATAAACCAAACGCTGTTAAATTCTACAGTGACACCAAGGTGGTTCTCGGCTATGTGTGCAATGATGCGAAGCGCTTCTATGTCTACGTGCATAATCGAGTTCAAAGAATACGCCAGTCTACATCCCCTGAACAGTGGCATTATGTTCCATCAGAGCAGAACCCAGCCGATCTAGCTACCAGGTCAATACCTGCACCCCAGCTCATGGACACAATGTGGTTTAAAGGACCAGACTTCCTTTACAAACTACCTGAAACAGAAATACGTGAGTCATTCGAGTTGGTGAAACCTGAAGTGGATGCTGAAATCCGACAAGTTGCAACCTTCACCACGCAGGTCCAAAAGAGTGGACTCACACCAGAACGCTTCCAACGCTTCTCGAAATGGAAATCACTGGTACGAGCCATTGCCTACTTAATTCACCAAGCTCGTTCTCACTCTTCAAGCAACAAATCAAACCCTTCATGCAGAGGTTGGCATGAATGTAGACAGCTGCACTCTCCAAAGGAGCTGAATGCTGCCAGTAATCTCATTCTCCAGTCTGTACAGAAGGATGCTTTTCCTGACGAGTATGCTTCTCTCCAAGCCAATCAAACTGTCCACAGCTCAAGCTCCATCGCAGCTCTTGACCCCTATATGGATGAAGGCCTAATAAAAGTTGGAGGCCGCCTCAAACATGCTTCATTGGATGCAATATTCAAAAATCCAATCATTCTGCCAAGCAAACATCATGTGTCAAAGTTGCTTGTCCTGCACTATCATGCCATGGTTGTGCATCAAGGAAGGCAGTTTACAGAAAGTGCAGTTAGGCAAGCCGGTCTGTGGATTGTAGGATGCAAAAGACTGGTCTCGTCTGTTATCCACCATTGCATAACCTGCAAGAAACTCCGGGGAAAATTAGAGACTCAAAAGATGGCGGATCTTCCACCAGAGAGACTCAACACTAGCCCTCCATTTTCATATGTTGGGTTAGACGTGTTCGGCCCCTGGTCAGTCGTCACTCGACGCACACGAGGAGGAGCAGCACAAAGTAAGAGGTGGGCAATACTTTTTACGTGTATGACCACAAGAGGTGTACATATTGAAGTTATTGAATCTCTGGACACCTGCAGCTGCATAAACGCGATACGCAGATTCTTTGCAATAAGAGGTCCAGCAAAACAAATGCGATCGGACAGGGGCACCAACTTTATTGCAGCAAGTGTGGAGCTCGGTATGACACAACCAAGCATAAACCCTCCCAACATTGTCCACTATCTTCATGCTAACGGTTGTACGTGGGAGTTCAATCCCCCTCATGCCTCCCACATGGGTGGCGTCTGGGAAAGGATGATCGGGGTAACTCGCAGACTACTGGATTCCATGCTCCTGCTGAACAAACACAGCCGTCTGACACATGAAGTGCTTTGTACCCTAATGGCTGAGGTGTCATCTATACTCAATGCAAGACCATTGGTTCCTATCACAACGGATCCTTCCTCACCATTCCTACTATGTCCTGCAATGATATTGACCCAGAAGCAGAGCGTTCCTTCTTCACCTGGAGAATTCTGTGGAAAAGACATGCTCAAAAGCCAATGGAAGCAAGTGCAGGCACTCGCCAACGAGTTTTGGAGTCGCTGGAGGAACGAATATCTAAACACTCTCCAATCAAGACGCAAGTGGCATAGATCGCACCGTGACCTTCAGCCAGGCGACATTGTGTTGTTAAAGCAAAATCAAGCACACAGAAACGAATGGACAATGGCCATCATCACATCCACTTTTCCAAGCAGTGATGGAAAAGTCAGAAAGGTGGAAGTAAGGACATCATCTCAGGGCGTTTCTAAGACTTATTTGCGTCCCATCTCAGATGTTGTTATGCTCTTAGAAGCGGAAGTGACTGATAAAAAGTAGTGGCATCTGTAATGCCAGGCGGGGAGTGTTCTGCCCAAGGTTAGAAGTTGGAGGTATGTCTTAATAATTTAGTTTAAAAAGAAGAACTTTTACAGTATTGGTTTATCTGTATTTTATTTTGAAGGCGAATCTTGAGGAAGCATTGCATTGTGGGTAGCAGAGGCTGTAATAGTAAGGAAGTGGTGTTTACAGAGAGAAAAAACCTGCCTGTTACAGAGCAAACTTCGCCTCCTGTGTTGTCAATCTTTTCCAAAACCTCCGAAAGCAATGGCTGTGAGTTCAATCTGTGTTTTGTATGGCAGTAAATATTTTATTAGAGTTTATTTAGAGATCGTTTTTTTGCATATGTTTATTCCAGGAATTAGCCATATCCCAAAGGTTTTTCTTGTATAGTTGTAACTGCTGGAGTGACTGTTTCTTAGCAACAACTTAAGTTAATTCTAATTTATGTTTTATAATGCTGGAAGTTTGTTCTGTGCATTTAGAGCTGATGCACATTTATTTTCTGTTTCTGTTTGTAGTTTCACTCAAAGCTTTCATCGAGCTTCCCACACAATTGTTCAAAATTGTAAGAAGACCGTAATAAAGGAGCAAGACGCTCATCTTCCTGGCTCATGAAAACTGAGTTTGGCTTGCTGTTAATCTGCGTTAACATACACAGTGTATCCAACACGTAGTGATAACAGTACAACTTTTATTTAAGTGTCTTATCTGTTTGTTTTGTTGACTTACAGCTTATGAAAACCAAAACCATTGCTGTTTCAATTAGAAAAAGTTATAACAAAGAAATGTCAAATGGGATCCCCTTTTGGACAAATTACTGTATGATTGTGGAGTGCCTTGAAGGTGATCAGCTTTTTTGCTTGGTTCTTTAAAAAACAACAACCTTCTGCTCAGCTGAATTGGATAAGTATCACAGATTTTCATTCTTCTATTCTTATTGGTCAGCCCATTTTTCAGACCTCAAATAATCTTAATCACGAGATACATTTCTGATAGCTCATCACATTTTCCAAGATATTTCCTTTTTTTGTGCAATCTATTCAGAAGTATTTTTTTTTAATAAAGTGAACATTGTAAGACATTCACCATGAATACTGTATGGTTAAAAAAGCTAATTTTTTTAATGATTGAATTTCAAGAATAAAATGTAATGCTTAATCCTAACTTTGTTTTTTGGCTTCCAGGTTTTAAACTTCGGTTTCAAAAAACTTGAAAACACTGAAAGAAGCTTCCACATTTCATAACAATGGACAGACATACTAACAAAATACACACACACAAAAAAAACAATCAGTGGTTAGGAGGTTCAAAAAGACTCAATCTGTATCACCTCACAGGGCTGTACTCTAACCACAACAGGATAGCCAGGGTAAAATCCACAACTGATTAAAGTTTTCCACTGTTTGACAGCTACACGTTTCTTTGTAAGTAAATACCACACAGATTTGCTGAAATCCACTTACGGCCAATCTGGGGAATTAAAGCTGTTTGTAACATGAAATGTTCCCTTTGCTTATGGTTGGACGTTTTTTTTTTGTTTTTATATATCTACTTTCCCCATTATAGTGATAACAGGGGAATACTGTGGGATACGTTTGTTTCTCTACAAGAAACAGAACAGAAATCTTAATTTTGTTGCATTCTGGATCAGTACTAAATGCTAAAACAAGGAAAAATGTAAAACTATTTAAGTGCCTGCAGGGGGCATTGCAGTTGGGAAATAGCCAGTATAATTAAAAGCATTACAAAAAACAGTAAGTCTTAAATTGTTAAAGGTTTTCTAGCCTAGTATTAGTAAAGAGTCTGGTATTCTTTCAGATTTATGCTTTCATTATGCAGTGGTACCATAACTAGGAGTTTTAATTCAGTATTTGAACTGCATGTCCTCATATGGTACAGTCAATCACTTCTTTTAATCAGAAAAAGCTTAAAGCAACTCTTTTGCTGCTAATATATGTATAAAATGTGCAACTATAACCATAAATGTAATGATAGCATTTTAAATAGTTTAAAAATATACCCTAACAGGACATTATTGATTATTTTGGTTGCCTTTAAATGTTTTTTTTTTTGATAATCTGCCCCCTGTGTTGGGATTTATAACCACAAATTGAATGTAATGTGAAATCCTAACTTATTTTTAATTTAACAGTCTTTTTTTAGTGTATTCAAGCTGTACCAAAAGCAAAGGTGGAAAAGGGTTTATTTGATTTCGAGTTATATTTATAAAATGCAATGCAAGATTACATACATGTAAAATTTACAGAAAATAAAAATAAAGAGCAGAAATGCCAGCCAAAACAGAAACCCTCCTGACAATTGAAAGTCTTTATAGAGCCGACAAATGATGCCTATTTCAGTACCACTAAAAGCCTAACTTTAAACATGATCTTTAATTACTTAGAGAACAAATGTCTGAGTTTTTAATTGTATTACCAACATCACATCATATGACTGTGCTTTACAGCTTTAAACGTCTTGGAAAGCAAAATTATACATAGATACAGCAAAAACTATACACTTGAAGTGACACAACTTGCAACACCATCTATTGCAATTGATCTTCGCTGATACTAATCAGCATATCTGAGACATGGAGAAGTTAGGGCTGAAGTTCCAGTCAAACATTGATCGTGCGGACTCAAACTTTTCAATGAGTTCGGTGAACGAAGGCCGACTATCAGGATTGGCATGCCAACACTGATCCATCAGCAACTTTATCTGTAAAAGGGCAAAGAAAATGTGAAAATTCTGAGCCATCCTTAAAAAAACATTGCATTTTTAAAAGAAATACCATATAATGATCTATATGGAGGTTTTTCTCAATATAATACATTTAGTTTAGAGAGGCTAATTCATTTAAGAATAAGAGAGAGAAAAAAGTCTAGATTCTACATTTTGATATTTTTTTAGTACTCCATCATCTTTTACCTTGGTTGCTTAACAGCAGACACAAGCGTTAAGCTGTGAAATATAAGAGCTATTTTAACTGTCAAAAAGCAAACTTCTTTAATTTAAAAAATTTTTTTATAACTTTGCAAGGAAGTTTTTTTTCTTTTAAATCATATCTTCAGCTTCCTAGTATCGAATCCTAAATAAAATATGGTTCATTGATTTTCTTGGATAACCTGAATTGTAACCAAGGGTCTGTGCAAACTAACACAATAAAACAAGACTTAAACATAAACTACTCTGATGTTCCAATAACGTCTCAAAGCCGATTAGGCTGTTCATAGAAACACAATGAACGCTGAGCTGCAGGCTAAGCTTTGTGCTTGACCTCATTTAATAATTCTCAGTTGTCAAATTTATTCATTTTATCAAAGGACACTCGCAGAAACCCTTATAACAACTTTAATAATGGGTGGACAATGCATTGTACTGGACAGAAACTTAACATGCTGCAGTTTCATTTATGCCAACTTCTATGATGATTTGGGACAAAAATGTACTAATATTCATAACAATGTAGAATTGTGTATATTTTACACGATACGTAATTCTAATATTGTTGCACCTTTGTAATATGATCTTTATTAGGGGCTAATTAATGTTAGTGTAATTTAATGTGATTCTTGGTTCTATAGCCCGGATTTTAGCAAAAGTTAAATCTAATTTTAGTTTTAAGGACTTTGAAGGACTTATCCATGCCTTCATTATGTCTCGTTTGTATTATTGCAATAATTATAAAGAAGCATGGATAAACCATAGATGCACCTACAAATGATCCAGAACGCAGCAGCATGGCTTCTTAAAGGAACCAGGAAGCATGACCATATAAGGCCTATACTGGCTTCTTTACACTGGCTCCCTCTCCTTTATCAAATAGATTTTAGGATTCTTTTATTAACTTATAAAGTTTTACATGGGCTAGCTTCCCCTTATCTTCAGGACCTTTTAAAGTCTGTGTCCAGAACCCTACGAACAAATAACCAGATACCATTGACAGTTCCTCGGATTCGACTTAAAAGAAAATGAGATCAGGCCTTTGCTGTTGTTACTCCTATTCTATGGAACAATTTACCTTTCCTAATTAAATCTGCCTACAGCCTGGATCAATTTAAATCGCTTCTTGAAACTCATTCTTATACCTTTGCATTTATTTGAAGCAGTGTTTCAATACTCTGCTTTTGTTAACTTGTGTTATTGTCTTTCTTGTACAGCACTTTGGTGCAGTTTTACACCTGTTTAAATAAATCTGACATTGACATAATATTACCGCATCTGGGCAATCCTTAGGACGAGGCAACCTCTGATTTCCCTCCAAAAGCTTTATGAGTTTCATCACAGTCATTTGTTCTTCATTGTCTCCAGTCATTTCAATGAATTTCTACAAAGAAAAAAAAAACAATCAAAAAATACATGCACACAGGAAATAAACATGTTTTTCAGACCAAAGTTCCAATATTTTTGCGACAGTTTTTGTATCTGGGTCATAACATACAGATGGAGGACTCTGGCGGGGGTCACAACGCGTCAGGATCTCATAAAGAGTAACTCCAAATGACCAAATGTCAGATGCAAATGAGAATTTGAGCTCCTTTAAGCACTCAATGGCATACCTAAGAAGTTTCAAACACGAAAAAGTAAGTGCTTGAAAAAACATAGAAAATGTTTCACATTAAAACTGTTTGGATACCGACCAGTAGACAGGGCTGTCTCCGTCCTCACGGACCCGATAATAGATCTCTCCTTCCGGGATGTACTTTGTCAGGCCAAAGTCTCCAATCTTCACCAAACTTTGGTTTTCCACCAAAACATTGCGAGCAGCAAGATCTCGATGCACATAGCGCTGTGAGTGCAGGTACTCCATCCCCTTCAAAAGAGAGCAACGCAATATTGAGGAATATTGTTGCAATTACAGTTGGACTAATTGGCACATCAGTAAATTATCATTTTGTTTTGAAAATAGCTGTCAGTGAAGATCAATTTTTAAGTTTAGTCACTAATTCCTAATTGGATTCTGAATCTGGACTTTCCTACCTTCAAGTACATCAATATGCTTGGATCTAAGACTTCATTCTGATCTATTCTAGCTCTGTCAGCATGTTAAAGTTATAATGGAGGATGATCTTTTTCCGTATGGATCATTAGTTTCCCATTTTCACTTACCGGTGGTGATTTTTATTTTGGGGAAAAATTGCAAACCGTAAGCTTGTATGAGCGATGCAAACAGCAACTTTTAAACTAGGCTTGTCCCGATCCGATCCACGTATCGGATCGGGACGCCGATATTGGCAAAAAAATGCGTATCGGCAAAGCATGTAAAATGCCGATCCAGACTGCCGATCCAGTTTAAAAAAAAAAATCTGGTCCGTATTTTCCAGTTTCGCCGATTGAAACGATCCATTCCACTATTTTGCGCCAGTGTTCCCGTTTTGCATTTTTATTAAAACTTACAGTAATATAGCACCTTTAACTGTTTACGGTTTTACTGCTCACTGTGCAATTTCAGATTGCTATTCATAATTTTGTCCAGTTTGTGTTTATCTCTTAATAAACAGGTAAGTTTGTTGTTACCAATCATTGTGTTTTATTCAATCTCACCTAATTCAGCTGGCTAGATGTTATCAAGAGTACTAAAACCCTTTTCAACATGAGTCTTACAACTAAGGCTAAATACTTTAACTTAAACTTAAATACATGCTCGGATAGGCTGGTATCGGCCAGTATTGGTATCGGATCGGAAGTCCAAAAACAATATCGGTATCGGATCGGAAGTGCAAAAACCTGGATCGGGACATCTCTATTTTAAACAGACTGTGCATCTGGAAAAATGAGCTCATGCATGCTCTTGCGCACGTTTAATAGGCATTCCCTCTTGGGAGCGGGGACAGGGTTGTGCATGTGCTTTTTTTTTTTTTTTTTTTTTTTTTTTTTTAAGTTTTGAGGCTAAGTTTTTCAAAAATTCTGGAAAATCCTCCACTTTACCTTTAAGGTTTGCTTAAAAGGACAAAATGTGTTCCAGACCAGAGTCTTTTGCAAAGTTTTTCTTCCATGGTTCACCTCTTCTCATCAACTTTAAATAGCTTACTTGGTTCTGCTGAAGAGAAGCCTATGATGCATAACCATGTTTGTCAGAAGTGGGTGTTTATTGTTGCGTGCAGAGTAAAAGAACAGATTTCTCTGTATTTGACATTAGCTTTAGCTTACACAGCTTTAAGCCTGAACCATCTTGTAGGTTTCTTAGTCTTCATTATGCTCCTTGTTTTCTCATGTTTTTTTAACAAATCTCTGAGGACTTCGCAGAACCATTACATTTCTATTGGTATTTTAGTCAACAAAGGTGAACTTTTCTAATTACACTTTTATTCACTGGCATCATAAAAAGGTTGCCAAATACACATGCATGTACAATTTTACACTATGTGTTGCTCCATTGGATGAAACTGCAGTTAAATGCATTATGAAAAGACATGGAAAAGCTCAAGAGGGTATGAATACTTTTCCAAAGCCCTCTAATTTACAGTTCAGGCACTAAATATTCGACCACTGATACTCACCTGACAGATCTGCTGAGCAAACATGAGGCAATCGGCCAGACTGACTTTATGTTTAGGAAGATACTCCCGCAGACTCCCCTGGGGAAGGTATTCCATTATGAGCTGGACCTCTTGTCTTACTGTAAGTGCACAATGCAGTAATGTTGTTATTTTTCCATTTTATTACATTCAAAAAGATGACCTGAACAAATGCTCAGCAGGCAGACAGCTCAAAAGCTTAAAATATAATCGCCACTCAACAAAAGCGGTTGTGTGCTTAGTATAGATTTTCAATTACTGAATGCGGACCCAAAACACCAGTTAACAGGAAACCTTTGAGCAGACTGAATATCAACAAGAGTTTTAACAGAGATTTAAAGTGAACAGATGATGCTATGAGCTCACCGGCATCAGGGCATAAGCCCTTGTACTTCACTATGTTACAGTGATAGAGAGACTTCAGGATTTCAATCTCCTTCATCCAGCCTTGAGCTGCATTTCCAGCCTCTTGCTTCAAAGCTTTCACTGCCACAAACTCTCCTGTCCCGTCGTTGGACGGGTCGTACCTGTACAGAGTGACTTTTCCAAAGTGTCCCTGCAGACAGAGGAGTGAGAATGATCACTTTCTGAACGGATGGGGATGGAAAAGTTTTCTGGCAGTGCTGCAGCTCACCTCCCCCAAGTCTCTCATCTTTTTCAGGTAGCGCTTTTGGAACACGCTGGGGTCAGTAGGTGGGAGAGTGTAAATGGTGGGTATATCGGGATCTGTGTGGATAAAATCACCCCTATTAGGCAACTGTGCAGAAAAATTTCAAAGTAAACTTCAGAAATAAGGTGTGCAGTTGATGACTTACTTTTCTTTAAGAGTGTTGTGAGTTCTCTGAGGATAGTTCGGAATGACGGCCTCTCGTCAGGCTCATACGTCAAACACATGCTGATAAACTCGGCCAGTTCCTGGGAGGATGGTTCTGCCAGGCGACCCCTTTGCTGATAAAAACGCTCTTTCTGATGGACGGTGGAAAAATAAAAGGAACAAAATGCTGAACAGTTGGATGGTGGACAAGAAGTTAAGCTTAAGGATCCAGCATGCACCCACCTCAGACAGTGTGCTGCCGCTCATAGGAAGATCGCCGTTGTTGCAGATTTCAAGCAGCGTGACACCAAAACTCCACTGGTCTGCAGCGTTTCCAATTTGAGCGCCACTGTCGACACACTCTGGAGCAATCCAGGGTATCCGATCCAACCGTTCTGTTGTGCGTTACATTTATTTATGATAAAACAGCACATGAAAAGGGATTTGGATTATTTACCGTCTAATACTGGAGCAAACAGTGAATTTTTAAAGTTGCTAAAATATCTATTTTTTGCCATTTCTAGATCAAAAACATTTATACAACAGTGTGGCTGAAAACACAAAAACAGAGTTGACATATTTTTTTCTTTTAGACAGCTTGAACCACTAGAGTAATGAGAGACAGATAACAGGAAGAGGACTACAGGAAGTGGTCTTCCGGTTTCCTTAATCTGACTCAACTGCCTAAAGTGCTTCGCAGTTAGAAAAACATTTGCTCTTGCTTATGGACAATTGTTCATCAGATTATTCCTCTTAAGCTACAGGGGCTGACCTTCTCGTGAGAGGACATTCAGTGCAATTCCAGGATCACTCAGCTTGACAAAGGGACAAGAGCCAGGTTCAAAACCTGGCCTTGCAACCAGAACGTTCTTGGCACAAACGTTTCCATGAACAAGTCGTTTTGTCTCCTAAGGCAAAAAAAAAAAAAACACCAATTAAAAATTTGAGCTTTTTGTGATGCAGATGAAGGTTTAACACCTGTTCCTTATGCCCCTTTTTTGTCAGCTAAATGTTCACTATAGATCTATTTTATTCGTTTATTTTATTTTTTTAAACAGCATCTGATCAAATGAATCTGTTCTTTAACATTATGACTGGAGTAAACATAAATTATCTTAAAATATCACCAGATAAAAGACATGTTTCCTCCAAAGGCAGCTGCTAAAGATCAGTTCAGGAAGAAGTCTCTTTCCGTGCATCAGTTTGTTAGTTTAAGATAATCAGTAAATAAATGTATGGTAACTGAAGGGTGCGAGCAATCAGACAAACAAAAAGAGGTTTCAAACTCACCAGATAATTGAGAGCCCTCGCAAGCTGTAGGGCAACAATGAATTTCCACTGAGCAGTGACGGATGCTTTTTCATTGCGGAGAAAAACATCGAGTGGGCCATACTCCAAGTATTCCTCCACCATGATGTCTGTGCGGGTAGGAACAAGTCAGAGAGGCGCAGCTTGTTATAATGCAACAAAAAATGTAAACACAACTAGAACACAGTTTTGCATTCACCATGGTGTTAGCTTCAAAGATTTGACTACAAACACTGAACACTTTACTATTAAAGGGAAGAAAATGAGGAAGTCACTAAAATAGGAATTAAACACATGTGGGCAGAAGGGTTATTGCTCTTACTTTCAGATCCTTTGACAGACACGCCATGCACAAACACCAGGTTAGCATGGGATACCTGGCTCATGAGGCTTGCCGTTTCAAAAAATGCCTAAGATTGGGAAAAAAAATTGACATGAATAAAAATAAAAAGACACAATAAAAACTCTAAACTGATGCTTAGATTTAAAAAAATAATTACAAGAGCAATATCCTTATGGCTTTCGTCTAGGATTTTGAGAACCACCGGGATCCCTTTGCTTTGTGACAGGTTGTTGTTGTTAAATTCGTCGTTTTCTCCTTCCCGCAACAATAAACATCCTGCGTAAATGTTAGTTCTTGTGCCTCGGCCCAAATGTTGCTCCTGCATGTGAGCACAGGAGGCAGCATACCTGATAAGTTACAGAGCTGGAAACACACGGTCTGCTTTATTACGGAGGTGGAGAAAATGTGATCACCTGTTTTATCTCTTTGTCTTTGATCTGGTGAAAGCGAAGCTCCGTCACGTTCAGGGGGAAGCAGTCAGATTGGGTACGTTGGTCAATGCCTTGCCTTCTCACCAATAGGTTGGAGATCTCTGGAGGAGGGAAACAAAAAACAAAAAAACAAAAAAAACACGTGGCGAGTTAAATTCTCTGTGACGTTGATTGCATGTTACAGTACAACATTTTTGGACACAGAACGTGCAAACCTGCTTGTCTTGGTAAGCAGCATTTTCTGACAGTGAAGCTGTCTGACCCCGACTTGAGTACATAGGTTTTGAGGCTATCTGTGAGCTCCTTGACCGTAGGGAACTCTTTGTCCCAGCCCTCCATGCAGAACACAGACTTTTTCTGCTGGATGCGAAACTGCTTGTGGCTTGTTTTGGAACCATTCTGTGTATTAAGAGAGGTGTAAATACAGAATCTGAAAACGATGAGCCTCACTGCACTGCAACATTTCCCAGAGAGGAGTGTGGGTGTTGCCTTACCTCGCTTCTGTTTAGCACAGCAAGAATAATGCGGTGATAGTCGAGGGCACTCCAGCGAACGAGGAAAGTTCCTTCCTCTCCAGCCTCCTTTTTCAGCTTGTGTAACACAAAGTCATCCCTGCAAGCAAACCAAATGATATAACTGTCTTTATAAGCAGTTTGTGTCTGACTATGCCAGGATCAGAACTGAGAACTCACTGCATAGGTCCATGTAACAGATTTGCTTCACTCAACACCACCCTTGGGGGAGCCACTTCATGACAGAGATAGTGGTGGGCGTCTGCAGTCAGCCGGTAGTAGCCATCTAATAGGGAGATGAAGGAGCGGGCCTCCTGGCTGGAGTTCATCTGTACCTCCTACATATACATACAGAAACACCACTAGATCATAGACTGAGCTTTCACCTGGAGACATAAGTTTAAAAAAAATAATAAAAAAAAGAATGCCAAAAGCAAACCCAGAGCACTTAGTCACTGTTACATAACAGATAAAGTAGACCTATACCATCCCTAAACCTTTAGCACCTGTGGTAAAGATTTCTATAAAGCAAAGTTGCTGAAGCACTTAAAAAAAAATAAAACATAAGTGTGATTTGTTTATCATCAATATTAGGGAGACTGAAGTAAAGAAAGTAGTTCAACTAACATACATACAATTAAGCCAGAAATGAATACCCCTGAAGAATCTAGATTTAAAGTACATTTTAATCAACAAGGATATTTTTTCGTTGATGTATCAACTGGTATTTTAAAGATGTCCTTTGGGATAAGCTCCAAATTTGTGAAAGGAATCCTTGTCCATACCCTCATCTTTACCTTCCTTTATATTTACAACAATTAAGTCAAGACTCTGAGCAACTCCAAGGTGTCCATATTATTTCCAGTGAAGATTAGGGCTGGAAAATGATTCCATTTGCACTATGATCATAATTCAACAAAGCGCTATTTTCAAATCGCAAAGGCACCCAATTTTAATCATGCTATATTTGACAAGAATAAGACACATCATTTCAGAGTCTTGTCTCCTCGAGACAAGTCTCTGCTGTCCATCTAGACCAGGGGTGTCAAAGTCGTTCCAGATAGGGCCGTGTGGCTGCTGGTTTTCTTTCCACCCAAGCAGTAGCACACCAGACTCCATTCATCCCATCAAGTCATCAGGTTAAGACTAGACTCACCTTGATGAGATGAATGGAGTCTGGTCTGCTACTGCTAGGGTGGAAAGAAAACCAGCAGCCACACGGCCCTTTCTGGAACGACTTTGACACCTGTGATCTAGACCTTATGGACAAAGGACATTCTTTTGAGGACCAGAATGTTTGGACAAAGAAAATTGGTGGTTTAAGAGGAGCATGAAGGAAGCAATCTATGTTAGAAAAGAAAAACCAACCTTAAAAAGAGGGGGTGGACTCAAATTTCAGCTTCAAAAACCTACAATGCATCAATTTAGTTAATCCCTTCTCGCTATCATCACAGCCTCAGTCTCATACAGGAGAGTGGAGGACCTCGCCTATTCAGCCAGGCCAACAATCACCTTTAATGACCTCCCTTTTAGACACTTAGACGGGTATGCGGCATTGCAGCCTTACAGAAGAACCCAAACAACCCCAATTTCTAAGTGGTGGACCCCTTCGTCCGTTCCAATTTGCATGTTTTCAAAACAAAAACAAGGCTTTGTTGAGCTACTGTATAAAACATCAAACTCAACGTTATTCCTCACATTTTGAATTGTAAAAGCTTCCTGGATGGGAAGAGAAACTTCCTGAAACTTGGAAACAAAGTCCAGTGGGTTGTTTTTAACTTTAAAATAAACCAGGTGAGGAGTTCTGGATAGAGCATATTGAAAGGCAAAAACATTTTTCTATCTTAAATGCTAAATGTTCATGTATTTTGATATAAATAGAGCTTTACGTGGGTTGCTCTTATTGTTAAAAGCATATTCTTAAGTTTCTATACTCCGGTAACGATTAATTGATTACTAAATTATTTGACAATTATTTAAATTAGTTGACAACTACTTCAATAATCGATCAATCACAATTAATCTGATTTGAGCCCTCATACTTTTATCACTAACATGAACCCTTTAAAGCCTGGATTGTGAAATAATTGACAGAAAAAATCTATTTCTTTTATTAGAGTTGTCAAGTAACTTTCTGTCAAATGAATTAAAAAAAATATATATTTTTTGATAAGTTAAATTAGAGCATTGATTTGCATCAATTTTGATACATTAAGCATTTCTATGTAATCTTTTACACATTTTCTGTTTATGTATTAAATGTGATACACTTGGCTTTAGAGGATTAAGATTTCTTTAGGACCAAGCAAACCAAATGGGGATGTTATAAAACAAAAGATAAATAAGCAGCCACGTAATCTCCGTTGTCAGGTTAAGTGAGGGAGATTTATGCCACGGGCTTCTTTTTCTAACATCTTTGATATTAAAGGACAATAAATAAACAACCCATAGTTTTCTGTTGGTTTTTGACCAGAAAACCAAAACTAGGTCATCTCTATGACCCCCCCCCCCCCCCCCCCCCCCCCACCCCACTCCACTTCTCTAGGCCACAATCATGTGAAACAATACAGGAGAACACAGAGTCCTCTCTTGGGTTGTACGGCAGTACTACTGTCATCAACAGCTGAGGTACACACGATTTAAAGTGAGAAATGCATTTAGAAATTTGTTTTTCTTGTACTAAAAGCTATTCCAATCAAAGATTGGACTTTTTTTGCATTTGCAGTGAGCCTGAAGCTTCTCCATTAACATATGCATTTATTTTTATTAGATGTCTCTAGTATTACAATTGGATTATAATGCATGTACAACAAAGTGAGCTCCAACTCTTGCAAAACTGAATAATCTACCCAGCTGTTTGCATTATGCAAACTAAATCAACATAAGTGATGTATCACATGCACATTAACCAATGAAATTAGTGGCACGTGTATGGAAAGATAAAAAGTACTCTCACCATGCAATGATTGTTCTGAGTGCTAATGAAAACATTAGCTTCAGTAATGGCGATGTGAGTTATTTCTCGGAAATCACAGAAGGAAGTCCATTTATCAGGAGGATTTGATGGAGTCTGTTTTGGTGTTTTCATATTCGCATAGCCACTCTTGTGGTAAGAGTTATCCTCCGCCTGGATCAAGAAAGCAAGAGAAATTTGATTAAAGAGGATGAAGCATCCACACAGCAGAAAGGAGATGTTACAGAATACAAAGGGTAAACTGTCTGTTGTGATAACAGACCTTTTGAGTTTTCAGAATCCTCCACTGAATCCCCTTAATGCCGGACACCATTAACTCATGCGTAAGCGGAGCTTCGAAGCTATCCTTTGACACATCGGCGCTTTGGCTGACATTGGAGTAGGAGCTGCTTTCTTCCCCGTCCTCCCTCAGTTCCAGGTGAGTTACAGAGAAAGTCTCCCTTCCAAAACTGGGAACCAAGTTTTCCAGGGTGGAGATGTACTTATACATGATCTCGTGGGGACCCAGCTGCCCCTTTCCCACAGTGTGCTGCTGGAAGCTCTGCACAAATTCGGAAAACACACGCCGGATCCTGATTTTAGTCAGGAAGTTGTCTCTGGAAATGTTCTCCGCAAAATTTCTTGGAATGCAGTTCTGGAAGCTGAAGGTAGACATAGTCAGATAAGGACAAAGACAGCAATAACCATTTAAATCACTGTTTTTATTTAAATTACAGGGATTACCCAATTTTTCCAGCAACTTCCTTTAAGGAACAGTTTTTTTGTATGGCGAGGTGTGACAGGTGGAGCACAGCCATTCCCAAGCTCTCGTTTTTGAAACGATTCTGTTCTTCTTCCGACTGAGGCTCTTCCACATTATTCACAAATTCATGCTTAGCCTTCACCAGAAAGAAAAGAACTTAGATCACTTTACTTGATAAGAAAAGAAATAATTCTCCCCCAAAGGAAGTCCAAAAATTTTCACTAAAGACCTGGGCAAACAGATACTCCAGGGATGTGATATCCAGAAGAGGAGAACCAGTCTGATCGGTCCCAGATTTGAGGGTGTAGCGGGACACAGTTGGCTCCTTTTCATTGAGTCCGTGCCAATTCCGAAAGTAGAACCTAAACAAAAGCATAACAGGCCACTGTCACTCATTCGGTTAGAGCAGCATTGCATTTGCAGCTGTATGTAAAACTGACTGACCTCATGCAGTAATGAACCACTTCGCTGGAGTTCTCCTCTGGACTGAAAACATGGTTCGGACTGTACCAGCACTTTGTTTGCGGGTTGTACAACGCAAACAAGACATGGCATAGTGGTGTTATCCCTATCAATGAGACGTTTAGGTTACATCCCAAACAAGAAGTATAATATCCTCCATGTTTTTTTTTTTGTTGTTGTTGTTGTTTTTTCAACTCATGCTTTCACCTACCTATTTCCTCAGCAGCTGTGATGCAAAGGTCCTCTGCTGTGACATCACCACTGGTGTGAGACAAATACCTTTCCCCTTCTTTAGTCCAGAACAGGTAGACGTGGATCCCCCGAGACTGAGGGGCGTCATGTGGGCCTGGGATCTTCCCTGACTTCAAACAGCCTGACTTTTTGGGCATGTTGGAAAAGATCACTGGCAGAAAGAGAGAGTACTCTGCAGTCACGTAGACATCAGCTTTCTCACAGACTGGGGAAGAGAAAACAGAAACTGGAAATGGGAACTCTTAAAATAAGCTCTTTCGATCTGCTTATCACGTTGTTGTTTTTTTTTTTTTTCAATCTCAAAGCTTAAACACTGGTTTAACAAAATGACTACCTAATTATGCTGGTTTGAGGCCTTCCGGGTTAACAACTTGTCAAACTGTTTACACACAACATAAACCCTTAAAGGTAAATACACCGCATTGTTATTTAAATAAAAAAAATGCATCAAGATCACAAAGTTTCTATCATTGAGGGAGAAAATGCGAGTGTCCATTAAAATAAACGCCATGTCATAATAAGGAAATACATTAGGCTGCGTGTTTATAAACACCGCCCTTTAAATGCGTATAGAAATCTTACCATTTATGTCGAGGTGGATGAAAATAAGTTAGTTTAAAAGAGGCACGGCGCAGAGAAGCGTCGGGTAAGCTTAATTATTTCTCGGTGCGTATTTCCCCTGAACCACTTCTTCGTCTGTTTCCTGCGAATTGAGAGCGAGGTGCGCGAGGACGCAGCTTCCCGAAAGCAACGTCACCCCTCCTCCAGTGGGCAGGTCCCTGCACGCGCCGAGGAAATACCCCACAGAAGCAGGCCGTTTAGTTTCAGTTTATTATATTTAACTATGAATCTTTCATGTCTAGGTCATTTGGCAAATCAAGACACGCTAAAAGAAGAAATAAAAACAATAATAAAAAATACTTTCACTGTGCACTATTTAAAATATAGGAGTGATTGCTTTAAAAAAAAAAAAAAGAAAGAGCCCAAGGGCGTCAGCTGACCCAAAACAATACCGGGGCACAATAGGGCACCAAAAAAAAAAAAAAAATGCGAGTGCGCAAGGTGTGAGAGCAAAAATTTTTGGGGGCAATTATTTATTAAAAAAAAAGCATGGGCACAGATAATTAATGCAACCACGCAAGCAAATATATTATAGCACTTATTTATTATCATAAAGCGTCATAATTAAATTGTACAATCAGATTATTATTTTCTGCATCATTAAATATCTACCTGAACCAAACTTAATCATATATATCTAATCCACTACTAATGAAGGCACAATTTATCTTCATTAAATATCTGATAACATGAACTTCAAAACTGAAAACTTGAGATGTGCAGCTGTAAAAGGAAAAACAAAAGAACACCTCTACATACATACATGTAGGCATTTATCTTTTTTTTTTTTCAGATGGTGTGATGGTGATGATCTATGAGGTGTGTATGTCATGGCCAGAAAGATGGGAGAGCGTCCCAAGCCGGCTTCATTTTTGTGAATCTCTCGATCAATAGTGACTGGCTTATTTTGGAGAGTTCTCCTCTCTCAACTCCGCTGTGAGAGCAGAGCTGTGAGAGCGGAAAATTAATGAATTAAAAAATCTGTGCCCCAGGCATCGCAGATCCACACCGGGCCACACGTCCCTGTGAAAAGGGTCTGCCGACGCCTATGGTCCAGCCCCAGCATGCACTCAGGTGGGCAAAAGTTGAATCTTTTTCTCTTTTTTTGCTGCATGAAAAAACAGAAAATTGAATTTTGCTTATTGCTGACTATAAGGAGAAATTTTACAGAAAAACAACACAACTGTCAATGGTTGGACATTGAACTTATGTCCACAGTGCAGGACTGGTTCATTGATTACAAGAAACCAATCCTGATAACAACCAGTATCCCTATCCATGCTACTCACTGTTTATAATATAATAGCTACACGTTTATCACTAAATTGACTAGACTTACATTCTAATGAAATGCACTCTATTAATTGGACCTAATTACAAAATACTATCACCATGTTGCAATTATTGACTGACTTAATTTTATTATTAAAAAAAAAAAAACTGAAATGTTAGAACTGTAAATATAGTCATATGTTTATATTACTGTTATGTATTTTTTTTTTTACTGTTTTCAAGCCTGCACTTTAAAAAAAGAAATGGTCTGGAGAGCTGTTCTTAATGAAATTTCTTTTTGTTTATATTCATGTTCACAAAATGACAAAATATATCTGTTTAAGTCTAAGACTTAACTGCATGTGCATAAAAATCTATACAAGAAGTGTCTAAGAAAACACCATAGGGTAAACAAAAGCCTCCATTTATAATATAGTAGTATGTTCAAATGGTCCATTTAGATCTCATTGAATGACTGGAAGGACAATAACTAATTATGCAGAATTATAATTACAAATTTGAAGTGCAAGGGGAGCTGTTTAAAAGTATTCATCCTAAAATTGAAAGCGTAGTAACAAAAAAAATGTATTTGGTATGTTAAGAGTACAACATACAGCCTATGAGTCCTGCTGCTGTTTTTTTTTTAAAGCCCATGTCAATGTACCTTAAATGCTTGAATTAAATTGATCATTGCAGCTGATAAATATCCAGCTTTGGGAAAACATCTGCCAGCTATTTTGGTCAGGCTTTCTTACACCACCTGTCATCCATCTATTCAGTATGTTGTTGTGGGAGGAAAAAAAAGCATTCATAATAATTTAACTGGAAAAACTAGGCCCATGTTTTTGGGCCATGTCTATTTTTCCGGTCTTTCCAAACTAGCACTACTGGAGGAAAACAGCCAACATTTTCAACAGGGATTCCTTTTAATTAAGAACTTCAGAGTAAAATGAAGCCATCATAAACATAAGTGTATTCCAAAACATGGGGTACAACATGCAAATGTCAGGGAAGATCAGTTGTCAAAATAAAAGCATGAGTTAAAGTTGAGAATCCATTCACAGTGCCACATGATTTGATTAAGCACATTAATAGGTCTTTGGACTAAATGAACACTCACTCAGGCCTTTCAACATATGGTTGGTGAAGAACAAACCTTGAGAAGCAGACATGAAGTTTTTGGCTACAATATGTAAGAGGAATATGGAAATGTGGAATTTAAGTTTACAAAAACACAGGCTGTCATTCTAACTTGAGGAAAAGTCTTTTACCCTTACACTATTAGAAGGCTTCTGTCCTTTTAAATTTACGATCAACTTAGAAAGCATAGACTGACAGTCTTAGCAGAGTGGACGTAATACAACTTTAAGCTCAAGAAGTTAGTAGAAAACTAGCATTTAAAAAAAATAAACCTGAAAAGTGTGAAACACCAGCACAAAGAAAGCAGACACCAAATCCAAGTGTATAAACAGCTTCAGTGATGAGTTTTTAGCACATTGAGCAGCTTTAATGTCCAAGCAGGGTTCCTGATGCCTCCAAATTGTGTTGGAACTGAACATTCCTCTCCAAGATCTCAGGAAAACATATTAAGAGAAGTTAATTTATTTATTTTGCAACCTAAATGTACACACAATGGAGCTGCAATACAGTGGGTGCAATGAATCATTTGGGTTAGACTTGTCACTCTTGCTTTGTTTCTTCCTGCACTTGTTTCACTTCTTCATAGGTGGGTTCCTCATCTTTACCCTCTCCTTCTGCCTTGGCATTAGGGACCCACAGCCCGGAGTCGATGCATCTCTTCATGTGAAGTTTTGCCTCCTAGGATTATGTAGAAGAATTACTTGCAATCCAAAACTTGTCAAAATGGAAACAATGCTCCTACGGAGTTAAAAATATGTCCATTGTAAAAATAACTTACCGTCGGGTCCATTTTGGTAATGACATCCTGCAACATTTGGATGTCTTTTTCATCGAAGCATTTCTGCATTTCCTGCATTAAAAAAATTATGTTTTATAAACCCCAAGAATCTAAGCCAAACTAAAGAGGCAGAAAAGGCTAACAAGGTCATAAACGGTGAACTTACAGGTGGTAGAGATTCATAGACTTCTACAGGATCAAGCCCACCAGGACCCAGACGCTTCTGTCGTTCTTCCTCTTCCAGTTCCTTCATGGCCTTCTCTATGCGGATCTTTGCCCTTCCTCTAACTCGCTCCTTGAACGCATCGAGCTCAGCGTTGAAAGCCTCCTGGTATTGCTGATCGGCTGTCTGTTTGAAAACGTACAGGACAAAGACAATGAGCCTTAAGGGATTTCAGCACATTCCTTTAAGGGGAGTTCAGAGGCATTCAGGCACAGCATTGACGGTGTGGAAGAAACTAGAGATACAGCTGAATTTTTAATTCTTGTCTCATATTTTGCTTCTAAAGTGCCATACGTTTTGTACGCTTGTTTCGGTCTTCCACTGTATATTTCTGGTAACTGACCACTTCAAGATTAATGGAATCATCTTAAGATCGAAGCATCACTCTAATCCAGAAGAGAAGGCTTCTATAGATGGTTCCCTGGGAGCTTATGGATTTATTTAAAGTCCCACTTCTTCAAATCATTTTAATAAATGACTAGAAAGAACAACCTCTATTCACCACAATTAGTTACTAGGCAAAGTAACTATACAGTTACCTTATATACTCTAAAATGTTAAAGTATTGGGATAACTTTCCCCCTTATGGAACTTTGAATACAACTGGAAATTCAATTATATTAGATGCTCAATATGGTTAATAACATAAATATTTAAAAGGACAATACATCTGGAAAAAATGTGTACTAATCTGTGCCATTTTGGTGTGTGTGATGGGACAAGTGAGTCACAACATAATTATGTAGATGTTTGTTTATGATTAAAGAAAAAAAGCTAATTGCATGTTTTAGAACTTAATATTTTTGCATGTTGACAGCCTACCACTGGCTACAAAATAGGTTGAGGCTGAAAAAATAATGCTTTTAAAACATGTGATTAAAAATATACTTTGCAATACCAGACGTTCTCTGTTCAAGGAGCACTGAACCCCCCGCCAACACTGCAGTTCCTCAGCCAATCAGCATCACCTATGAATATCTCAGTTCCCACCTCCTCCCTCCAGTAAAGATCTCTTCCCAGAGCAGAGACACTTAGAAAAAGTCGCTTTGATTAATCAACGATTGTAGTTACCTGCAGCGTTAGATCGCAAATGATGTACAATGTTCTCGCATTGCTGCATTTAAGTAAAATTTGTCCATAATTTGTACTTTAAGTCGTAAAGAACTTTTAATAGAGCAGACTTTAAGTTTTTTTTTATTTGCATTTAACATTATATTTGTTAACGAGCAAATATTAAATTAAAGGAAAGGAAATCAAATCAAAAACAAAAAAGAAAAGCAGTAGAACCACTGTCCGGATCCCAACATAGAAACAAATCAATATTCCTCCAGAGATGCCAGCGGGAACTTTTCAAGTGATTATGGTTTAAATGGTCCGTCATCATGCACACAAAACTTTGGATTATGAGACTGAATCATCTAGAATTAAAAACAAACACAATTAACCTACCTGACAACCAATTTCTTATGCTTCAGAGTTACCAACCAATTTAGGTAGAACTAAAATCTGATTTTGAGTGAGAAAATAATGTAATCTGTGCTTCAGAATGTCTGGAAGGTTTTCCTTCTCTGAAGCCAGAGTAACCTCTTCACTATAGAATAGAATAGAATTCAATTTTGTCTTTGTGCACTGTCACGAGTACAAAGCAACGACATGTGGTCTGCATCTATCCAGAAGTGCTATACAGAATATACATACTATTACAGATGTATGAACAAGCAAAAAGTAATAGTTAGGGACTGTAAAAAGTTGTGTATAAATATAAATAGGAATATGGGAGCTACATGCACAGATTATATAAGTCTGTTTGCAAAAATAAGTTTGTCTCATCTGGTCTTTCCTCATCTGTGTGTCAATCGAGCTCAAAGACCAAGATTTTTTTTTTTTTTTATATATGCTTTAATAAGTAACAATTCTACATGATTAAAGATATAATGATATGTTGTAAATTATGTGTCTTTGTTACTATATTTATGTAGAAATCCTTATACATGCAAAAAACAAATGATTGTTTATGGCGGGGCCCTGGCGGTTGGGCTGGGGTCCAGCTAAGCGACTTCAAAACTGAAACCTTTACAGAGTGTTAAGAAATATTCCTGAAGACTACTCTAGAACCTGACTAATCACTCTGGCTCTTTTAATGAAAAACACAACCTAAAAGATGTTAATACGGGGACAAAGTTGTGTAAGTTTGTAATTCTTGGGTAAAAAAGAAAAAAATATATAAAGATTAGCATTGAAAGTGCTGCTTTAACCGATCAATTAAAGTAGTAGTTTTGGTTAAACAATCCATCTTCCTACCTTAATCTTAGCAAAGAACTGGCGGAAGCAGCCACGGGGGTCCACTTTCAGGCTTTTTGCCAACTCAAGTATGAACTGCATCACTATAGTCTGATGAGCCACTTGCTCCATCAATGCGTGTTTCTGCAAAACAAAGAAAGTACATTTGGAATATTACAGATGCTTTCATCAGAGGACAAAGGGAACAGCTGGAAGCAAAATGGAAGAAGATCAAAGTAACATTCCAAATAACTTACATCATTTAAAATTTAAATTTTAATCAAGCTAAAGAATTTAACACAATCCTGTAAAACCAATGCAGATGGGGCAAAAAATAAACTGTTTACCTCTTCCACTTCAAGGTCAATGCACATGATGACAAGGTAATTAGCAGTTTCTTCACATACAAGATGCGGGTTGTCAGAGAGGTATTTCTGGCTGTCATCCCAGCGCCGCAACATGCCTCAAGTAAAAACAGTACAGAAATAAATATCTCCAGTTTTAAATAAAGAGTTAATTATAAACACACACATTAAGGTTTGTTTGTTGGTGGGCTTTACCGAAATGTTTGATCTGCTTCTCGTACTTCTCCACAAAGGTTTTATGTTTTTGCTCCTTCTCCTCTTCAGTCTCTTCCCCTGCCTCAGGTTTGACATTGACGATGCTCTGTCAAGGACAAAGCAATACATTGGTTCCATTTCAGAAGTTGAAGCTCTCACTAGGTGCATTATGGAAGATATTTGATCCACAATTGCAAATTTAGAGTACTTTTTATGCAACATATTTAATCTCAAAAGTATTACCCTTTTAACTTGAAATATGTCAGTGGTTTAAGATTGTACACATAGCCTAAAAGTTAACAGTGAACACATCATACCAACGTTCACACCAAAGGCGTGAACACACCAAATCTGATTCTGCGTCTGATTCGGACAGAAAATCGTGTTGGACGAGGCTGCGGAGTTTAGCTCATTGAAAATCGATAAGGAGGATCACACCCAACGCGATTCTGCGTAGCTCCGACTGAGCTAGATCCCAGGTCTATTTCAGTCAGGCTAAGCAGCAATTCAGCAGGAATTTTGTGGGCCTGACAGGAAGAGAGATACAATTATCTCTCCCCTAGAAAAAGAAAACTTTAGGAGGACAGAAAACAGATATGGCAAAAGAAAAGTGATCCTCTTTGAGACACACTAAGATGAAAGTAATGAGGAGCAGACACTGACACAGATAAGTGCTGCGTATCTCACTCCATTAATAAAAAAAAAAAATACAAAACCTCAACAAATCTTCTATTTCTGTTTGAGAATCACCTCTCACTTCCTCAGCCAGCATATAAACTGTTCCAAAGCCAATAATTTTGCAATTTCTCTTTCTTTATATGTAGTTTAAGATGCTTGCATTGAGTGAGACTTTGCTTTATAGCTGCGGCAGTGTTTTTCTATGTTCAATATATTTTTATATTTTGTCCAAGTCAAATGTGGAAAGTTATTTTAATTTGTGTGTAGCACAGACAGAAGTGAAAAAAATATATACCCTGCATAGTTGGAGCCTCTCTATACGCTAAAATCGGATCAGAGATTAAAAAGTTGGTGTTCAAGCCTTAAGAACACTGTTCAGAGTGAAAGTTGCTACTGAGGGAAGTTGACTTGGAGTTAGCTGTTTCGTTTCCAGCAATGACGGGTTTAAAATTAAGTCAGGAGAATGGGATGCGATGGGAAAATTAAACGCAAAAACATCACAATCCCTTATGTTGCTGGAGTGTCTGAAAAGCTCAAGAGGATTTTCTCCAAACACAAGATCCCAGTACATTTCAAGCCAAACCAAACCCTTAAACAGAGGCTAGTGCATCCGAAAGATAAAACCCCCAGACCAAATATGAGCGGAGTGGTATATGCTGCTCAGTGCAGTGAGGAATGCTCTGATCTTTATATTGGAGAAACCAAACAACCTCTCCACAGACGCATGGCCCAACACAGAAGAGCGGCCACCTCTGGACAAGACTCCGCAGTACACCTACACCTTGTGGACAAAGGACATTCTTGAGGACCAGAATGTCCATATTCTGGATAAAGAAAATAGGTGGTTTGAGAGGGGCGTGAAGGAAGCCATCTATGTTAAGAGAGAAAAAACAACTTTAAACAGAGGTGGTGGACTAAGATTCCAGCTTCCAAAAACATACAATTCAATCATAGACATGATCCCTTCCAGATATCACCAAACCCCCCACCCCATCACAGAGGAACGAGGGACTTACCCGCTCCAGCCGGTGAACAATACCTCCTTAACGACCTACCCTTAACAATCATAGACAGGTTTCAGCTATTACAGGAGACAATCCCCCCCTTAATGACAATCCCCCCTTTAACGACCGACCCCTAGAATCATAGACAGTTTCAGATATTACAGGCTAACGATGGAACTAACGACCCATTCATCGGTTTCTATTGCATGTTTCCAAGCGATACAAGGCATTGTCTATATAAGACTCAAACTCACTGCGGATCCAGACATTTGAATTGAGAAAGCTTCCTGGAGAGGTGGCGAAACGTCTTCAAATCTTGAAAACCAAGTCCAGTGGATATTTTTTGAATTTTTACAGAATAAGTCAGGAGAAGCAAAAAGGTAGATCCTATAAGCCAAGTGAAAGAAGGGTGTATTTTTTGTTCTATTTATTACAATAGTGGGGTGGTGCGAACAATTGTTATTCCAGAACAGGTCATTAAGCTCCTTTAATGCTTTGAACTTTTCACTATTTCAAACCCAGCTTTCCACCAACTTATTTAGTCTTTGCTTGACCAGGATATGTGAAATACCTCCACCTCTGGCACAATGATTAGAGCCTTCAGTTATTATAAAGCACAAATAAGTGAATGTCATTCCCACTTCAATAAAGTTAAAGTAATAACTGCAAACACTTAAAGAACTTGTCAACTAAAACTAAAGATTGCTCTACCAAATGAAATGGCATATTGTTTAGACTGTTTGGTGGGAACCACAGCATGAGTGATGGGGGTCACCTTGCTAAAACCCTCTTTGCTGAGCGTGTCAACGTTCCAGGGCATCTTCTTCTCCTCCCTCCGATGCTCCTCCATCTTCTTCGACCAGTCTCTTTCCTCTTTCTTTAATTTCTTTTCCTCAGCCTGGACTTTGCTCAGCTCTGCTTTGGCATCATCTGATGAGGCAACGCTCAGCTGCTGGAGTTTCTTCTGTGTCTCTGCCAGCCTGCGCCGACAGTCGTTCAGACTCTTGTTGATATCTTCTCCTTTCTTCTGAAACTCCTCCATCCTGTTCACACGAGCCTGAAAAGAAGCAGTTTTAACATCTGATGGATCTTTATCCTGCATAGATCCCCGTTTTCTGGTTTGCAAACAATCATTTATAAGCTGAGTCTTAACACCTGGTTGATATACATAAACTGATTCAATGTTTTGATCAAGACATTTATCAAAGAGATTTATCCTTTGTAATCTTTAAATCGTCTTAAATCGCACCTCGTGTCTCCATCTGAAGAGGCTCGGTGTGTCAATGTTTGGGTGGGTATCATCTTCATCATCTGAGACCTCAATGTGGTCCCACACGCTGTAGTCTATCCTGGACATCCTGCCAGAAACAACTCGAAGCTAACCAAGTTAGCCTCCTTTAAGTCGGATAAAAGGAAGCGTTAAACAAGTCTAACGTGGAAATGCAATGGGCAGCAAAACACCCAAACGCGCAGCACTACTTAGGAATACGAGGCTGTGTGTAATCTAGAAAATAAATGATTTTCTCTTCCCAGAACAAACGGGAGGAGCTCCACAGCAACTACTAGCCAGATGCAGCTACAGAATTCTAGAAAGATTCGTTTCAAGTTTCCGTACTACGTCATCACGTCGGACTCAAGGAGCGATTACGACGCCGTAAAGCAGGGTTGCAGTCGGAATAAATCGATTTTTGGTAATTCACATGATCTAGCACAGAAAATAAAACAGTGAGGAAACATAAAGACAAGCCTTATAGGGAAAAGGAAATATTTAATAACTTTTTTTTTTTACAATTCTTTGTTAATTTATGAATATGGTAAATTTACTATTTATGAATAACAGAACAGAAAATTGTATGTTATAGTAAGTAGTACAACATGAAGAAGTGGTTTACAAATCAATTGTATATTAAAATAACATTATCGTTAACACATATGTTGATCACCTTTATTGGGCTAGCGATATATGCTTTTCATTAGATTTGATGTTTTATAGTTTCTTTCAATTTTAGTCATAATGGCAAAAAGCTTTACCAAGGCTCTTTTTTCAACAAATTATGTCACAGATTCAGTTTAAATATTCACTTTTGAGTTTGACAAAATTTTTTCTTAAAAAGAGGAAAACTATAGATAAATGGATATTACCTAATTTTAATAAATTAGCTGAATTTTTTTTTTTTTGTGCTGAGGAATTAGTCCATGATGATCTTCAAACCGTATGCATTACATGAATCTCTCTCTTAAAAAACAAAAGTTCAAATATTAAATATAGGAAAAATAAAGGTTATATTTACCTGTTCATTATAATCCAAGATTAAATGGAAGAGACAATATCTTATGTTTTTTCCACAATGCAAAAATGAGGGAAGAAAATGCTAACAATTTCTGTTTGAGGTACATTACATAATTAAGAAAATAAAAAGCTCTGATTAATCTATAAAAAACTATTTTACAAAACAGGGAATTAATCGGTTACCCCTATATATATGTTAATTTAGGGAAGAAATTAATATAGAAACTGAGAAATACTACACTCACAGATAAATAACTTTAGTTGCAATGACATCAAAAATTGCATTTGGCAGCTAAACAGGTAGATTGAACGATTATTATTACAGAAATACACAATTATTTTCATTAGACAGATTATATCTTTTTCTATATGATTATTTCCATTGAAAAGAGATGAGGATCATGTAAGTTGAACTGATATTTGTTAAAGCTGTGATACATGTTGCAAAAGTAAACCAAAACTTGCATACAGGACTTTTTTCAAAGACTGTTTTCTTTACATTCACTGTGATTCTTCCTGTTACATATATACATTTTTTATATACATGTCCATAAATTATGCCATTAAAACATAAGACATTCAACTGATTTTGGTTCAAAATTATGAACTCTAAATTTACATAGTTATTATTCCTTTTTATATTTACGATTAAAGCTTACAGCAGGTTTTCTCACTTTCAAAAACAAAAAAACTACCATTTTAAAAACACATTCTTAGGTTATGAGGATTGAAAACCTCCACTTCCTTTGAAACCTCCCTGACCAGATATATTCAAAACGAGATGTTTTTCTGTTTAGCTGGGAATTAGTGGAAGAAGTGAGAGGCTGACTATCAGACATGGCATCAAATAAGACTCCAGAGACATTTATCTGATACCTCAGTGCAGTCCATAGCTAATGGATGTGGAGAATTAGATTAATGATGGTTGCCTGGGAGGGTCGTAACAGTTAGCCAAAATGTCCTTGGGTTATTTAAACATTTTGGAGTTTGAGCCAAATTATAATCCTGTTTGCTTTTTTAATGACAGTAAATTTATTTCATAACTGATGGAAATGCAGCCAATCAGCTTCAAAAACAGATGTCCTCGAAGTTGCCCAAAGCTGATTCCCCACTTTGCAAAACCCAATTTAGTTATGAACCAAGGACCAACCCTTCACTCTCAGCTCACAGAAAATAAAGCACATTTGTCAATGAAATCATAACTGTTTAGGAAAAAAAAGAAGAAAAAGAGTGACCCAGGCAAGGTTAAGGTCATCAAACAGAAATTTGTGAATTCAGTTATACCTTAATGAGTCATGGACGGCCTGCTCACTAGAGTGCTTCATCGTTCTTTTTCAGATAACAACGGGTTTAAACAAGTGATTTTATTGTCTCTAATTGCACCAACTATGCAATGTTCACTTAGATCTTTTTCAAAAACAACTGCTGTGGAGTATTTATGTGGCATGTTGGAGATGATTGGCTTGGATATTTAAAACAAGTACAAATATGACTTCCAATAACTTGAGAAACTCTAAAAGCAAAACATGGTCGTCAGATCATCTGATGCTGACGGTATGAGGGATGACGTTTGAGTCAAAGCAATCAGCTGGTTTTCCTTAGAAAACTTTGAATCAGTCTGACTGTATCGTCTGGTTGAGGTTTCTCTGTAAAGTGCTTTGAGATGAAATGTGTTGGGAAATGGCACAATATAAATAAACTGAACTGATTGAGCCAGTGTTAATTTAAATCACCTACTAGAGGGATCTCTTTAAAAATTAACCCAGACTAACACTGTACCAATCATTGAAAAATAATCAGCAATAGCACAGGAAAAAAAAAAAAAAACACTCCACCAGAAAAATAAACATTTAAATTAAAATGATAGAAAATAAATTATTTTATCAGAATTAAAAATGTATCACAATAATGATAAAGGATATTATAAATGCCCTGTGATAGTACCAGGGTTAGGCTGGACAAAGGATGGCAAATATCGTTTTGAGATCCTGACCTCTTGAAAACAAGAACTGTAAAAAAATATATAAATACCTGAATTAATTTAAATGAAAATCTAAAATTAATTCCATTTAACAAAACTGGTAATAAGTGGTCAAATACAGTTCAAACAAAGAAATGCTATGTTCTGACCATGTTACATGTTAGCAGGGCCTTGGCTTTTTAGCAGACTGGCTTTGTTCAATCTGCCCCAGTGTAGCTGTGGGTATAATGTGGCATGCCACATTCAGCACGTGAATGTGTGAGTGAATGTAAATCTTTATAAAAGTACAAGGCATTTACTTCTTACATCACACAGAGCCATGTAGAATACTGACTTCATGGTGACCTGCTGGCTCTTTAGTAAATTTAGATGCACCTGTATTTATATCACTTTGATGAAGGAATAATAAATGCATATGAGATAAAAATGCTATGATTGTCGAGCTGAGATGTCAAGGACTGTTTATATTCTAACACTGTCTCACTTGTTTAATCCTGACATGCACAAGCTTGTTCCTAAACGTTACAAACAAGGTGTTAGCAAAATGGCAGAGGGCCAGTTCAACCTTCTGGTTCTGCAGCTTCTTAATAGGCCTGTTTGAAGTCAAATATTTATTATACTTAGAATCTCCATGTGCAGTTCTTCTGCTAAATCACAGCATACTTTAGAATAACACAGACCCTATAGATTGATGGAGTGCAGGTTTCTAACTCCACATCAAGGAGAATGGCTCATAGTCATGTTTCGCTCTTGTTGTCCGCCGGTTTGGGCTGCTTAAAACCGGAGCAGCAGACCGAGTTTCCAGCATGAACTTCACAACACCTCCGCATGTCTCGGATCATATCCTCGCACAGACTCTCCAGGTACTTATTAGCTGCAAGGTGGGGATGGAGTTAGACAAATATCTTCCTAAAAGAACCTAAAACAGCGTAACACCCGAAGTACCTTGTAGACACTTCTGGATGGCGCACGCTTGCTTTTGACAAGGGTCTTTCTGCGGCATTTCTGAAAATAAAACGGAAATACGTTTTTTCGAAAATGTTGTTTTGTTGTATTTAAGCAAGATTGTGTTTAAATAGACCCAACGTGACTCCCACCTGTTTTAATAACATGTAAAGTCAACCGCAATATGGTACTTCCGCCTGTTGTGATCACGTGACGCGTCGACAGCCAATAGTCTCTGTTCTAAAACAGATACAGAGCGACATCTTGTGGTGGGTGGCGGGATTACAGCGTGAACAGAAAATGTCGCTCATGAATTTAAAACAAATTTAAGAAAAGAATTTGGCAAAACCTTAAAAAAATAATTATATTAGTACTTATTATTAGCTCCCTATATGAATTTCTGTTTTAAAGTTTCACTTTTACTCAGCAAATGTGTGAAATTGGAGACTTTACTGATGAGTCATCTGGATAGATTGTTTAGCTTAAGTTTTGACATAAATGAAACAGAAAGGCAATGGAATTGTATTTGAAAGCACTACGTTTTATTAAACTTCTGTTTTTTTTTTTTTGTTTTTTTTTAACAGAACCCGACTGACATTAGTAATCTAACAAAAGCCAAGTCATCATTGATAAAAAAAAAAAACGAGACAGTCAGTAAAAACCTTCTTTTTATTGAACATCTTTTGATAAAGATAATACAATCAAGAAACAACTCATATTTACAGTATCTCCGTGCTGCTATCTGTTGCTGTGCCAGTAGTAGCTGTGTTTTTGAAATGTTACAGGACTTGATTACATTAGTAGGTAAATAAGACTATCCGAAATATAAATTACACAACAAATATAACATGTGAATCCTAAAATATGAAATCTATCCTAAATCTACACAAATATATATTAAATGACAAGTTACCAAACATAGCAGTTTTTCTTCTATGATATCTAATGGTAACATGATACTCATCAACACCCACTGAATCATCAATTTGTCATCATTCTCAAAGCATCAACAGTAAAAGCAATGCGGTGCAATTTTCCCCTTAAGTCAGACAGCAGGCCAACTCATCCATCCCAAGATAAGCAAGCTTCAAACACCTGAGTAAAGCAAAAGGAAATTTGAGGATTAGGATGCAGAGTTTGGGGCATTTTAATAGCTAGAGCAACACATATGTCTTCCCTCTACCTTTGATCTTTTCTTTGATAATGAACTGCTTGCTCTTCTTTTCCAGAGTGTTAGAGGCAGTGCATGTGTAGGTGCCTGGGAGTAGAGAGGTGGAAGTGATAACTGCGTTCTCCTTCAATCTCTCCTCTATAGGATGGGATGATTGCCAGCTATATACAGGCGCAGGGTTTCCTGTGGCTGTGCAATTTAGGGTGATTTCTTCTCCAGCTGTAAAGTCTAAAACCTCTGTTTCTGGGCTCAGAAGTGTTGGTGGAACTTAAAAGTAAAATGTAAAAAAAAAAAACAGTGATTACTTATCCATACATATAATACCATAATAAAGTATTCAAGATGTTAGAACTTTTTCACATTTTATCACATATCAGTTAAGAAATATTTACATTTGAATAATATGGTGGACCAACACAAAATATGTGTAATGCAGAAAGAAAATCATACATGTTTTGTTGCAGTTCTACAAAAATAAAAAATAAAAACAGAAAAGTGTGTTATCTATTTCTATTCACTTGCCCTTTATTTTTGACACCTTTTAATACAATCTAATCCAGGATATAGCCACCTGAAGTCAACCATTTAGCTAAGAAAGTCCATAGGGCAGCCTTCAGCCGAGTTTTGCTTTAAAAAGTAGTCAGAATATGTCCATAAGAAAACCTGTTTGCATATTTGATCATAAGACATTAAGGACCCCTGTAGCCTCCAGACTAACACTATGGTTGGTGGAGACTGGTCGTTGGATAGCCTGGGGTAAAATGACAACGACCTGCTGGTTTAAGCAGCTTATAATTGAGGTTTTTATTTTTATGGAATAATGGAATAAACCAAAGTACCAATAATTGTAGTACATATTTTAAAGATATATCTATGTTTTTCACTATTTTTAACAAAATATATATATGACAGCCTTTGAAAAAAAAAAAAAATTCTATTAGAAAGCCTACAAATATTAACATATTTGCTAAAGTGCTATTTTTTTTCCCCCAAAATTTCATGTAAAATTTGCATCTCTAAATGAGTTTAATTTAGCTGGACCATTTTAAAATGGCTCTTTAGATTGTTAAGGCTGTAGACCGTGATTTAAAGGCATATTTAGAGCTAGAACAGCCTAGATAAAGGTCAGACCTAAATCTATTTGAGAAGCTGTGACAAGATTTTAAAATTCATCTTCTATGACAAAACAATATCATTTTCTTTCCACATTACTCTGCTCTAGCTTGTGTTGCTCTATGCTGGTAAAGCTTCCCAGTGTTCTCAGAAGCTGTGGCTGTATTCTTGACTCACAGTATATGGACACGGTGAGAGGCTCTGAGGCCAGAGTGGGAGGGGGCTGTGGTCCCTCTGGTCCAAGCTCCAGCTCTGCTACACACTTATACTCTGCATCATTCTCAGCTTTTGTTGGAGTGATGACAAGGGTAGAGGAAACTTGGACGGGTGAAGAAGATGTTAGATCAGAGAAAGAGTGCTGATAAACCTCAGTCTGGCCTCGGTACCACCTCAGTGTGAGGTACTGAACAGGAGCAATGTTCTGAACTTCACATAGCAGCTGGTACTCTTTCCCTTCCACCATGGGGCCACTGTGGTTTGCCTGTCTGATCGAGATGCTGTCTGGAGTTTCTACAAAAAAATAATATATGGATTTAGGAAAAAAAAATATTTAAGTTTCTAACACATGTTTTGATTTGGAGCTAACTTACTGTAGAGGACAAGGTTGAGTTTCTCCTCACATTGTCTTGGAGCTGTGAAAAAAACTCCATAGCAGATGGGCTCCTCTATCCAGTCAATCAGACTGTCTACCTTCCACTGGACAGATCGGTCCTCCTGCGTGTGCACTGCACTGATGGCTGATTCCCAGCCCAGGACACGAACCGGCCGTGCAGCTTCACAGCTGACTGATACCGACTCCCCAAAGCCCAACACAACCCGCGATGGCTTGAGGATGAGGGAGCAGCCTTCTCCTGACACTGAGGAAGACAGCAGCAGGCACCATCAGATGCAGAGAAAATCAGTCTGTATTCTATATTTAGAATTGATTTAACTTTGTGACAATTTAAGCAAATAAGTACTGAGAAAAAGGGTTGACCCTTTCCAGTTTTCTTCTTTTTTTCCACAACTAATCATGTCAGGACATCAAACATAATTTAGTATATGAATTAGTTTCATTTAATTTATTATTGAGTCAAAGCCCTTTACAAAACAAGCAATTCATCCCTGAAATACAAGATCAGATCCATTAATTCTAGTTCAAAGTCATGAAACAATAGACTTTCGTTCATTTTATAATATCATACTGAAGGCAATCTCTTGTTAGTACACATGAATAGCCAAAATTAATCTCACTAGCAGTTTTTTTATGACTTAATTAATAAGGGAATAAAATATATCCAAGACAATCTATCTACCTATTAATCATTAAATAACTGTTACTAAGCACATTGTCTTTGAAAACCAGCCACATTTGATTCTGATAACTGCCAGGATAAAGATATCACTTTAACAGAACCTGTTTTACAACATAAGGTAGAGTAAAATACTTCAAACAGAAACAAAGCAAAAAAAAGTGGAGACACTGATGAGAAACAAACTCAGGGATGTCTAGCAGTCTGGAAAGCATCACAGGACAATTTCTAAGAATTTGGACCCTGATGAATGTCAAATAAATGATCAAAAAAGTGAACATAGGTAAATCTCCCCAAGAAATTATAGGCTACAAAAATGACTCCAACAGCTCATCCATAACTTGGAGGTAACAAAATAAACCAGAACAGCATCTGAAGCTCAGAAGGCATTGATTGCCTCATTTGGTGGGGTT
The DNA here is from genome assembly GCF_016077235.1 of Cyprinodon tularosa. NCBI lineage: Eukaryota > Metazoa > Chordata > Actinopteri > Cyprinodontiformes > Cyprinodontidae > Cyprinodon > Cyprinodon tularosa. The sequence goes on along the minus strand of NW_024038913.1, from coordinate 1,143,939 downwards.
AGTTAGAGGGACCTGGATGAGCTGCTCTATTCAAACATAAAACTGTGCTAATGCTGCATTAATGATCAGAAGCACCTCAGCAGCTCTGCCTCCAAAGTCCTTCTAAAAAGGAGGTTTTATTAACTATATAGCTATTTCATTGACTTTACATTGTACCCCATGTTTAATCATAAATGCATTTTTGAAAGCAAAGGGGGTTGTAGTGTGGCCTAGTCAAAGACTTGACTTACATTCAATTGAGATGCAGTGGGATTACCTTAGGCAGGTTTTTTTTTTCTCAAAACATTTCAAAGAATCTCAATTAAAACAATTCTGTAAAGAAAAATAGAAATATTTCCAAAATTTTTAAGAGACCCATAGCAAGCAATTGGAAGCACTTTTTTGGGAGTGGCGCTAACAGTAGCACAAGTTAGGCCATCCATCCATCCATTTTTGCATCACGCTTATCCCTGCTGGGGTCGCAAGTGGTGCTGGTGCCTATTTCCAGCTGTCCACAGACGAGAGGCGGGTTACACCTTGGACAGGTTGCCAGTCTATCGCCAGGCAACACAGAGACCAACAGGACAAACAAACATTCACACACACACATTCACACCTAAGGAGAATTTAGAGAAGCCATTAACCTAACTGTCATATTTTTGGACTGTGGGAGGAAGCCGGAGTACCCGGAGAGAACACACACATGCACAGGGAGAACATGCAAATCCCATGTAGAAAGACCTCAGGCTGGGACTCAAACCTGGAACCTTCTTGCAGAAAGGCAGTGGTGCTACCCACTGCACCACCATGCAGCTGCTCAATATCAAACATCTATGTTTAAAAAGTAAAAACAGAAAAAAAAACTTTCGCATGGAAACACTGTTTACAGCACTCTGAATAAAACCTAGCATGGACAGGAGAGTCCAGAAGAATGGATTTAAACCCAAATCTAATGCAAAGAACTGTTTGTTTAAATAATTCAAAATGTTTAATTTACATTTACTAGTTTGGAATAATCCCACCATCAGGAAAAGGTATCAGTCTGTTAATCCAAGCCGTTCATTTATCATCACATCACTTTTACATCTCTTCTGCACATCATCTACGTCCCATAACAATGACAATAAATAAGCTATTCCCCACTTCTTACCTGAATGAAGCAAGCAAAATATCAGAATCCAAACAAGAAAGTTGTTTCCCATGATAATTGTTTTATTCTTCACTAGCAGTCGATGGGCAGAAAATTCCAACTTGAACAACCCTGGCAACTCTGCAGGGAACTATGTTGGAACAAAGCAGAGATCCCTCCCAGCTGACTTTACAGAGAGGAGGGGGTAAAAAGGGGGAAAAGTGAAGAGGAAGAGTGGGAAAGTTAAAGTGACCCATTATTTTTTTCAACAGGAATTTAAATCTCACAAATACATCTTTAGATGTGCAAAAAGATACCCAACCCATGTGTCTACAGCTGTGCCTACACATCATAAGTTATGTAGGAATTTAAAAATAAACATAAATGTCAGTGAACTTCCTTCCCCTCATTTAAATTTTGAAGCCCACTTCTTTAGGACTTCTCGTTATACAAAGTGTTGAAACAGCACCTATTTAAGTGTAGAATGAAGGCTTGTTCAGAATAGCTTGTTCTCTGTTCCTCTTGTACACTTGTCTGAGGCTGCCTCAGGCCTTCATGCTTTGTTAAACCCCAGCAGGCAGGAGAGCTGCTCTCCTGCAGCATTCAAGCTTTTAAGACTCACACTGTGACCAGAATGCTACACAGAATAGCAGCTCTGACTGTAACAGAGGAGCAGCAGAGTAAAATAAAACAGATTCGTTTTTTGTATTTATTTAGAGGGCAGCTGGGGAACCTAACATGCAACAGTTTACAAGCTCACACTACGTGCAGCTTTACATATGCTTTGACATGTTTTCACAATAAGCACTTCCACAGTAAAACCTTTATCTTTTTACTCTTTGAATCACTGAGCTGTATCGCGTCTGGTAGGTTGTTATGGCAGCACAAGAGCAGCATAAACAAAACAGCTGACCCTTTTTCAGCAGAATTCCAGTCTGAAATGACAGTAAAATAACTAAAAAGACACAGTTTTAGGGAAAAACAATATTTATTCTAGCAATGCAGACAAGATTACACATTCTTTACATTTACTTTGTTAGGGTCTTATTAGTATGTTAGTGTGAATGCTGTGGATGTCGATGTAAGGCTCTCTGAAAGAGGAGGAGAGAGGGGTCAAAGGGACTAACAAAGGGGGGGACGAGGAAACACAGATGCTGTTTTGACTTTGCCTCGATCAGTATTCTGCTTGAGGAGATCACTGACACAGAAAGTCGTTTTGTAATGTGTTAACCTTTTGGATTACAGCTCAGTTTTCAGTTATTTTAAGCATTCACATAACATAACACATAACTGTGTTTTGTTGACATGTCAATACTTTTTTCTTTAAAAAAAACAACATTAATAATATTAACCTCATGCAACAGAAATTACATGCTGTGTCTATATTGGCAAATTGCAAAGTCATTTTACAGTCCATTCAATAGCTCATATGCTATATATATTGAAACATATTACTATTGTATGTGGTTGTGCTCTGAGTAACATAACGTGTTGCAGCTATAATTAGACTTGCTATAACAACAGCAAAACCAACATAAAATTTAAAAATTAACAAGCAATTCTTGTGCAAAAAAAGTTCAAGCTGATTAAAAATAAAGAACATGAGAACATACAAAGTTTTTCATCAGCCATTAATCTTTTCTGTATTTACAATAGGATCGGTGCATAGTCCAAAAGTCCAGCAAAAGGCATACCCTTTGAAAAAAAACGTAATTGAAGCCATTTAAAAAAAACGAAAAAAAAAAAAAAAAAAACACCATATAAACAACTAACTTGACCCTGGAAAAGATATTAAGTGGTTGACTGAATGGCATAGGTATATGATACATCATAATGGTCCTCATAGATTTGAAAGGCAACGCTGATAAAACAGAGGATAGGTTTAGGGTGGGACAGAATCTGAAGCTGGTATATAGAACATCTAAAATGCAAGGAGACAAAACTTGTGGGGACTTCCTAAATGAGCACCGAAAAAAAATCTAATTTTTATGCTGATCATGCTGATTACAGTGCTGCCCCACCTTTCCGTTTACACAGAGTTCCATGGTTATTTGCAAATACTTAGAAGAAAAGAGAAAAGGCCTTAGCTGAATTACAAAAAGGTGCAATGTCAGCAAACAGCACTCTTTGTGATTTTCTTTGCATTAAAAATATTTTTTCTTTTCTTTTCAGTATTTTGACTGAACACAAAAAAATTATAACTTAAACTCAGAAGTTAAATGCTCAGAGATTGCAAAGTGCAACCTCTTTAACATCTTAAAGTAGGTGGTTCATGCCGTTCATACATTTGATTGGAAATACCAAAGGAGGTAAGTTTATCAGATATACCACAGTTTTCAATGCCCCACCCCCGCCCCCCACCCCGCCCCCCCACTGTATCAACCCCCACCCATGCACCTTCTCCTCCTTTTGTCATCTTCTTCTTTTTTTGACTATTGAGCTGATGTAACAAATTTCTCCACTGTGAGATCTATAAAGTCAATCAATCAATCAATAGTGGATCTTACAGATCACTCCAGAGCCAGACAAGCAGTGAATGCAAAAGAAAAATAAGTCATAAATCAGTCATACTAATAGGTTCTGATAAGGTTGGCTTTACTTTTGTGAAAGAAAATCCTTTTTTACGTACCACAAAAACAAGAATACCTACAAAGATCAGGGTAAACAGGCACACCAGTGTTATCCTTCTAATTGGGAAGCAGCTCCAATTTCCTGCTGAAGATAAGAGATTTTATTTTTGCCTTTCAGCTCATCACATCACATGAGTTTATCTGTATTTCATAAACCAGACACTTCAAAATATAACAATAGTTTCTGTTAGGATATATTATTACCTTGAACAGTAATGAGGTGGAAATATTTGGTTGTTTTACCCACAGCGTTCGTGGCTGTGCAGCTGTAGACTCCTGGGAGTTGAGATTCCAGAGTTAAAACTGGGCCTGTCTCATATTTCTCCTGGATTCCCTCCTGAGTTGTGCCTGTAAACGTCCAGCTGTAAACTGGGGTAGGGTTTCCTATAGCTGTGCAGTTTAATGATTTTGAACTAGCGAAAATGCTCAGCATCTCACTTTGAGGCTCAATGAAATATGGAGGATCTGATGATAAGCATGAAATCATAGAGAGACGGAGAGGGAAAAAATAAAATGTTAATGGACATTCAGCTTGAAATTCAGAAAAAATCCTCTCATTTACAAATCAAGAGTTCTTTCACACTTACAAAAAACTGTTAATATGTGTATCTCTGATCGCTTTGGTGGAGGACTTTGCTCTTCTGGAACAAACTTTAGCCTGGCTTCACACCAGACCTCTTCTCCATTATCCTCTACAGCAACCTTAAGTGTTGTGGTAAAGGTTTCATCTACAGGTGAATGACCTTGACGTGTAGATTTCTGTTCATGGATCATCTTATTTCCTTTGTACCACCTTATGACAAGGCTGTTTGCTGGTGCAACATCTTTAACGTCACACAGTAGATCATAGCTAGAAGTGGCTCTCATAGGGTCTTTGGGCTTAGACATGGATACTTTGTCTGGCATTTCTGAAGCAGAAAGTGATAAACAAATGAAAGACCTAATTAGAAAACTCATTAATTAATTCTGAAATGTAAATATAAAGTATCATTGGTTTTTTGTAAATGTCATATAAGCTACTTACTGTAAACGGTGAATGGTAGCTTTTGATTTATCGCAGAATCATCAAGAAACAAAACAAAACACTTGGGTTCTACATTCCAGTCCGTAACTTTATCAAAGGTAGTACTCAAAGTAGTCAAAGATTTATCCTCTATTAGTCCTGTTCCTCCAAATGAAGACTCCCATCCCATTCCGGCTGTATCGTTGCACTGGGATATGTGGCAGCTGGCTGCAGCAGAACCTCCATATTCAACAAAAACCTTTGGAGGATTGAACTTAATTTGACATGAACGTGCAGACTTTCCTACAGGGACACAGTGGACATAAATTAGGTAAATGTTTAGTGCACACATATTAATTTAAAGCAGACATGTTAATACTCTGATCTAGTCCATAGAACATAATTACACTATAGTTAAAGCAGATAAATCACCCCATAGTTTTTCTCATTACGTTACTTTTTTCTTTTGAGATGAAATTGGTCCATGAGTTAAGTCATACATAATGACATAGAATGGTACAGACAAAATGATAATTTATTTCTAAATGCTGCTATGTGCAAATCAATATAAGATGGTTTAATAATAAGAAATTTGTTATAAAGATATTACATAGAGCAGTATTACCGCTCTGGAAAGTGAAGAGAACTATTTTAAAAAGTCCTACTGTTTTTAAACCCTAATAAAAATGTTGACGTCTGTTATTTTAAATGTCATCTGGAGGCGCATAAAGCATAAAACAGCAGCAGCCAGTTGTTCATATTTATCCTAAATCCGCCCTTTATGTCCCATTCTATGCCTATGTAAATACAGCTAATGTCTTCTAATTAGCTGCAATGACCACAATGCACCAATATGGCACAGGACTCCTCAGCTAGAGAAAAGGCTGATGTTTAATTCATATTTGGGTTCTGATTTTTAAAGATTTCAAAATAGGCACTGAATTGTTTGCACAAAAAAAATGCACATGCACTAAGTGTGCATGTCATGGGTGTTGAATCGTGTTTAAATGAGCAAACGATAACAGGCGCAAAGCCAGTTGAGCCCCCCCTATTAAAAAGAAGAAATCTCATTGTAAGCCAAGGAGTGGGAGCTAGTAATGGTAAGAATATAACTAAAATACAAACTACTTAATTAAAACCACAGGGAAATTAAATGTTATTTTTACTTATAGAGGTTGTTTAAAAAAGCTGTTGTAGATGTTAAAAAATATTTAGAAATTTAATAATTAAATTCAAAATTAATAGTTTGAAGACGCCTTTCAAATTGGATTTCTAATTGTCTGATCCAAATATTAAATTTGAAATAGCTGTTTTTCTTTTGCAGTTGCTCTCCAAGGCAAGTTTATTTGTAGCACAATTCAGTATAAGGACAATTCAAAGTGCTTTTCAAGAATGAAACAATAGAATAGAAGAAAAATGAAAAATAAAAGCATAATAAATGCAAATAAAGAACACACAGCTTTGGTGAATAACAGCTGGGGGACTTCTGAATACACAACCCCCTTCCAAATGGAAATGGACAAAAAGGTTTGCAAGTCTAGCATGAATAGGGACAGAACAAACAATATGTCTTTTGATGATGAGTAAGAACAAGGCTAACAGGATGGACTGCATGCTATGCTATGCTATACAGAAACATTTGTTGAGCTGTTGTTATTGAAACTTGGACAAGCTTTATTTCACTAAGGGTTAAACACTGATATAACATTAGTGTTCATGTGTTCCTCATATGCTCATTACATTTCGATTACCAAGTATGACTAAGGGCCGGATTTATCAAGATCCAATTTTGCGTGCAGTAATTTGCGCTCGCAAACTGGAATTTTGCGCGAGGGGCTGAACCATGGTTTGCGGGTGATTTAACAAGAGTGATTGCGTAACTGGTGGAAGGTGCAAAACTGTTGGAGACGCCCTATTTAAATGATGGTTTTGCGCGTTTTGTGGTTTGCGGCAAAGTAGTTTGTAGTCTGTACAAACTAGTGCATTAAGAAATTTAAATCTTACAGTGACCCCCATCAAAAAAAATAAATAAGTAAATATATATATATATATATATATATATATATATATATATATATATATATATATATATTTATAAATTGGCAACCTTTATTCCCTAAGGTGGTATGTGCTGCAGTAAAAAAAAAAACAAAAAAAACAGGTGTTTTGTATTGGCCTGTGACTGTGGATGAGATTCCCCGCAGCATTTGGCACGTTGCTCCACAGGCGCAGGGGGAGAACCCCGACCCCGTCGGACAGCACTTCTGAAAAAACGAGATTGGGAGATCCCAGCTCACGCTGCAACCGAACGCTGGAATGACCCAGATGCAAAAAAGTGCAATGTTGCAAGGAGTTTTGTGATATCTGGTATTGCGTGGGTCCTCCTTGTGCCTGGCTCCAAATCCATTCGGAGTTCCCCCAGCAGCACCAAAATGGAAATGCTGGATAGACGATAAGTTTTGATGATCGTTTCCTCGTTCATTGCAAAAATATTTACACGGAGTGAAAAAATGCGTTCTCTGCGTCTCCTTGCTTTATTTCCATGTCTCCTTCTTGCGACAATAACCGCTGCCATGTGTGCGCAATTACGCATACAGACCATTTGCACCTTCTTTTGAAACGTGTTAAATATAGAGTCAGATACCGTTAGCAAAATTGCGTTCAAGTTTGATAAATCACTTTGCGAGTGCTAAATTAATATATTTACATGTTCTCCTCCCACAAGACACACTTTAGCGTGTAAACGCCCCATATTGCATATTCATTGCAAAAAAAGTACTAAATGGATCAGAGGCGCTATTTAGCACGTTTTAAAGACCAAATGCTTTTAGCACGCTGTTGATAGATCAGTTTGTACATTTTTTAGCGTGCGCAGTGAAATAGCTCACGTTTTAATACACGCAAACCTTTGATAGATCCGGCCCTAAGAGTCATTTAGTGGAATCCTGATGTCTATTCGCTTCTAGCTATTTCAAAGAGGGTAAAGAATCATTAACTAAAAGTTATGGGTTCTTGATTAAGCAGATCATTCAATGAAACATTATTTGGCCAAATAATGTTTTATTCACCTCATGGATTTGCATCGTGAATTGGTCTGAAAACATTCAAATTTCTCTAAATTAGCGAAAAGCTAATTTGATCATATCCCAAATTATTCCAGATAAACTTTGGTTTCAAACACAGAATCCATCTTAAAGTGTACTATGGTTTTCAACCATGTTTCCCCTTCCTCTTTGTGCATAGCAGTTTAGTTTAGATTAGTTGAATTTCACTAGTCTTAGTTGTAGAGTGTTAAACTGAAATATGTTGGACTTGGAGCTGAATGATGTTTGTTAATAAACTCTTATATTTTTCACAGAAGTTGTGGTGAATGTATTCCATGTATGTGCAGAATTAACTGTTTGACCATGATTAGTGCTCAAATCACTCTTTCATTTATTCTTCTAACATACGGCTAGTAGAGCATGTGTTCATAAACAGTATATAACGGCCAAAATAATATCTGGTTAAATAAGATATTTTCCACCCCTACCACGGAGGGCAATACACATCTTAAAGTATCAGAAATATAAATTCCCAGCTGGCTGGGAATAGAATAGAATATAAAATCCCAACACCTGTGTTGTTGTTGTTTTTTTTTTTGTTAGTTTTTTTTTTTTTTTTATGTTGCTGGTTCATCAGTTGTTGCTTTTGTCATATATGAAAGCACTATGAGATGTGTACAAAGTGTACCCTAGCACAGAATACTAAAAACCTTTGGTTGATGGCTTCAGCATGAAAATAAACACCTTAAAAAATAAAGCTTATGCCTGATCTTTTGAAAAGGCACTATGTTTTAATTAAGAAGCTATTTGGAAGTAAAAAAAAAAAAATGAAGTGAGGATTCATTAGAAGTTCATGGCTGATTCACGTGCACAGAGCTAACCACAGAGATTTGTTTTATCTTTATTAATACTGAAGGTGTGAACCATAAAAATACCAAGAATAGAACTGTGTGTGAACAAAGTAAAGCTAACACAAGTGAAGGAAAAAATGAGAGCATTAACAGGTATGAAAATTTGACAGAAAAAAAATCTCCGGATATTATTTATAAAACAAACAAAAATAATCAAAACCAAATAACAAGCATAAAAACAGATGGCACATTATTAAAGTTTGAACCGAAGGGAAATTTGCATCAATATCTACACTTACTTACTATTCATGACCACAGAGAACATTTAAAACATCTAATTCAGATGCCATGTGATTTATCAAAGATGGCTTTGCAACAAAACTACAACTAGGCTACAAACAGGGTTCTAATAAATTATTGTTAGCATGTGTAATAAATAAATAAACAAGTTAAAGTTGTAGGACCAGTTAGAAGGATAGTTGCTGTTAATATTTGGGGTTTCTCGCTCTTTTTTTCTTAATGAACTTGTACGTTTTCTTCTAATGTAAGGCAAGTAGTCATTGGAAACGGTTTATAATGTGCTCATCCAATGAAATGTTCAGATCTTGTGGTTCCCCTTGAAAGAAACCAAGCTATCAGACACAGACCAAAATACATGATAGATTAAAATTATCGTAAAGATCATTAAAAAAAAGGTTTAAATCTATGAATCTAGTATCAGTTAACAATATAATAACATGTTCTATTAGGGTTTGACCAGTGTTGGGTAAGTTACTTAAAAAATGTAATCCGTTACAGTTACAAGTTACCTTGTTTAAAATGTAATTGTAATGCAACTTTTTCGATCACTTTTAAAAAGTAATGTAACTAATTACTTTTCATTACTTTTTGATTACTTTAAGGTTTTAATGAGTATTGACCCATGTTCAACATTTAATTTTTGAGAACTGAATGTGAACCTTAAAAAAGCACTAAGCTGAGAGGGAACTGCTGACAGGCAATCACAGGATGTCCACAAGAAGAGATGCCAGCACCAGGCATGTAAGATTTTCTAAGACTCCTCTCATCGGGCCAATAATGTTTTCTGTTCCTCCCCCAGGCTCTACCATTTACGCAGTTTGCAGACTAACACAAGCAGGTTCAGGTTGATAGCCGGCAAACACTTCTTGCACTGCACGGTTAAATTTGAGCCATTTTCACAGATGTAAATGAAATGCTCCTTAAATTTCCAGTGCTGGAAGGCTGTCATTTTTGATGCGCTGCTTGAGCTGAAATAGAACCGTCTGCTCGCTTCTGTTCCTCAAGGAGGCCCCACCAGCACAGGATGGATCATCAGAGTGGCAAATATGATAGAGACAAGGAGCCGTAGTGGGAAACCGCGATACAGGGAGTGAAGCAATAAAAATATCATTACAGTAAACCCTCGTTTATCACGGGGGGACGTTCCTAAAAGAACCCGCGATAGGATAAATCCGTGAAGTAGAAACCTTTATTTTTTTTAAGTTATTATACAATGAAATACTCCATACAACATTGAAATCATGAACAAAAACTTTTTACAGGCCCAAGCATTTGTTAAACAAATAAAAGTACGGTATAAACTTTGCTGTTGTCTGTTTTTTTTTTTTTTTTTTTACAAATGACTACTGTACTGTAGGCTACTGTAAAATAATATAGTTATCAATAAATAAGTAATAATTTTAATCATTAATACGAACTGAAGAGTTAATATTGCGGGGATCAGCACCGCCCCGCCGTGATGGATTGGAACGGGAGAAAATGAAAAATGATTATGAAAAAAAATACAAAGTACAGTAGGACAAATAGTGACTTACGTGTACAGTACAGTATTTAACTGCTGCTGCATCCTGACTCTGCTCTGTGGCGTTTTTTTCTTCTAAAACCTTTCTTGTAAAGCAGGTGTTTTTTTTTTGGATAGAAGAACAGAGTTATCGGTAGTTGTTGTCGCTCTTTTTTCTTCTGGGCCTAAAGATCCTTATAAACCGACATGCCACTATCGATTATGTTCGACAATAAAGTTTAACAATGCATGATGCAAATCTGTGAAGCAGCGACACCGTGAAAAGTGAACCGCGTCATAGCGAGGGTTTACTGTACATATTTCGCAAAGGTTTTTCTTTATATTTTTTAAAAATGTAACTAAATTTGTAATTCCTAATATTTTCGGAAGTAACTGTAACTGAATTACATATTTTCTCATTGTAACTGTAACAAATTACAGTTACTCTGTTTTTGTAATTAAATTACGTAACGTCGTTACATGTAATCCGTTACTCCCCGATACTGGGTTTGACAGACTCACACATCACAATCCCAATGAAAATGAACTTAACTCCATTTTCATATCTTGATTCAACATATCTAACAGCTTAATCCTACACGCTGATGGCACGTTCACTGCAGAAACTCCACTAAATGAGCTGTGAAGATAAATATACTGTCCCTGCACAAGCAAGCATAGAACATACTCAATTAACCTACCTGTGAACAAGATTAAGATGAAGAAAATGAGGGAGCCCATCATTGCTTAACCCAGTTGAGCTTTTTGAAACCCTTCCTGTTACATGGTTGATATTTGTGTCTATTAAAAGACATCCCCTCAGTGGGAGGTTCTGCTGAACCAAATGAGAGTTGATTCATATGTGGATTATAGCTGTATTGCATGTATCTGAATCATTGTTGTTGTTTTTATCATATTCATGTTAAAAATGAGGAGGATTTGTCCCCTTGGAAGGAAGGCTGTAGCGCCCCGGGGGCCTCCTCACCGGTTCTTTTCCTGGGAGCAAGTTATTTACTACTCTTAACTCAAACTGGGTAAAACCATATAAAAAAGGACTATAAAAACAGGAGTAAAAAAGTAACAGAGTTATTCCAGATCAGGTCGTTACAGGACAGAGAAAAATGCTTAGAGCTTGCACAGCTGTGGTCTCAAAAATCACGTCCGCAAGCGTCCGGCAAAGTTTGAGCCCCGAACAATGTCACCTCCTTCTTCTTATACCTTTTGAGTCTGTGTTGCTTGATGTGGATGCTTAGCTGTCCGTATCAGAAACCGACACGCCATCCATGTCTTGAACTCCATGCAGCTTGCCTCTATGCTTCAGGGTTACAGATACAGTAGCTCTTCTATCAGACCGGCTCCAAGATGTGCCCATATCCTGTGTATTCTTAAAGACACGAAGGCTGTCCCGATTAGATGACCTCCGCACACACCGTGACATCCACAATGTGAAGGAAGGCCTTCTGCTCTGTCTAATCTAACAAAATAACAATGCACATGATGTATAAAAGAATAAACCTAACAACTCCCCCTGATAAGTTACCGTTTTTACAGGTAACTTAAAACACAGGAAGCGACACATCTTTGAAGGACCAGGTAACTCAGAGAGCATCTATAATTAGTCATGTATCATTAATTAGGGATCAAAAGTAATCACAATCAAAAACTTCACAGACCAAATGTCAATGGTCTCACTCGAGACCACAGTTTCAGCATTTAACTACAATTTGGGTTTCATCTAATTAAAGGAAAGCTGTTTTAGTTTCCTATGCGCACATTATTTGAAGTTACCTTAGACTAGATAATCTAAGCCTATAAATCTAATAAAGCCAAATTAATCTACTCTCACTCCCACCTGGAGGCCTCCTAAATGTGACCGCTCATCATGGATAAACCATCTATCCAACTTTACCAATCATTCAGTCACAGTAGGGGACGTCACAGGACAGGTTGGGCCGTTCTCCACCGGAAAACCCTACCCTCTCTAAAAGGTAGTAAAAACCGGGGTGACCCCAGGGAAATCCCACTCTCGGCCAAGCTGAGCAAGAAAACCCATTTTGAATCTGATACTTATCATTACCAGCTACTTAAAGAACCTTTAAGCCAATCAGGTTCTGAATCTTTCTACATCAAAGAAAAAGTGGCATAAAACTTGATCTTGGTGGGTCTGGAGCAAAATGTTTCTATGATTTTCATCAATCATATCATATCATATATATATACTTCTGATCTACTGGTTCTGAATCCTGAGCACGTCCTCAACATGGGCTGTGACTTTGCCCTCTGATCTCCTCCTTATCCTGTCCTCTGGGGCTGCAGCGTCTGGGCATTCCGGGCAGTACTGCCGAATACTGTTGGCACCCCCCGGTTGGATCCTACCTTGTTCTCTGGGCACGGACTGAACTGATACACCAGGTTTGTAACTCACATGCATAATCATCCTCCATGAGATTATCGTGGTAACTAACCTGCATTTCTTTCTTGCAGAGGTTCCTGCCCTAGACGCCCTGGCCGTTTCTACCACAGATCTGTTTTTATAATAAATTATTTTTAATAATCCCATCGTCTGTCTTGCCTTGAATACTGGGACCCATTTTCTGAGTTGCCACAATACCACTGTGGCTGGGGTTTTAAAAGTTACTAGCCATTAGGCTGAATGGTTATAATAAAATCAAAATTGCATTTACTACTATGTACTAGCTCTCTCCACCTTTCTGTATGGCAATAAACTCACTTCAAGCATTCTACTACCAGTGAAAGTACAGGAGTGAAAAAACCTAATGTCTTACTGTTGTTAAACACAGTCTGATTAAAAAGGTGTGCCTCTGCAGTTTAAAATTTGCATTTTGTTAAATTGCAATTATATTGCAGATCTAATAATTGCCCATCCCTACTAGCCACAGTTTCATTATCTTACCTGAGTGACAAATCATTCACTGCATGAAATAGCAACAAAAGACCACCAATATAATGGTTCCCATATTAGCTAATAATAGCACAGTATTATTTTATCTAATTATGTAAACAATAAACACTACTGAAAATAAGTACAAGTATTTGGCGGCACGTCAGTAGTGGTGGTAAGGTGGAATTTCTATGGAGGGCCCCACAGCCCTCTATGTGCTTGCCAGAGGTAGCATTACTGCCATTAGGTACTAAGATTAGATCCTCAGACCCCTTTGGAGACCATATACTATACTGGTGATTATTGGTAGATCTCATGTGGCCAAAGTGTGTCAGCAGTTCCTGTAAGATGAATGCATTGAAGCTATGGACTAGCCTGTCCGTCCCATCCATCCACAAATGTCATGTTGCACCACAGACTGTGGAGGAGTTGGCAAATGCTTTAGTGCAGGTCTGGGAGGAAGTCTCTTAGGAGCCTCTCCCCCATCTCATCAGGAGCATGCCCAGGCATTGTAGGGAGGTCATACAGGCATCTGGAGACCGCACACAGTACTAATCCTTGTTTTTTAACCTGTTTTAAGGACATTACATCAAAGTTTGATCAGCCTGTAGTGTTTTCCTTTGTGTGTGACTCCAAACCTAGGCCTCCACTGGTTTATAAATTTGATTCCTATTGATTATTTTTGTGTGATTTTCTTGTCAGCACCTTCAATTTTGTAGAGAAAAAAGTATTAAATGAGAATATTTCATTCATTCAACTTTTAGGATGAGTTATTTGAGTGTTCCCTTTATTTTATGAGCAGTATATATGTAAAAGAAAATTGTAAGGTGTTCATTTCAGGCTAAATAGATAGGAAATCACATAAAAAATGAATTACTGAACAGTTATTTTTTCTTTTCAGGTCTCCCCGGAGGATACCTGGTTGTTAAGTGGATTCGCCAAAGAACCAATTTCTCCCTGAGTCGTTTGTTCCTACCCTAAATGTTTTGGTGAAGGGTCATAGCTCTACATGAGCATATTTTTTATCTCACTGTAAACAAACAATAAACACCATTTACATATATTTATGTTTACCAATCAACCAGTGTTATTTAAGACAGCTTTACAATCCTAATCAGTTGAACTGCTAACTCAACTAAACTGCATTTAGATCAGAATTTCTTACACAATTAGTTAATGTTAAAAAGAAACTGGGTCAGGCTTGATTTTCACATCTAAGTGGATAAAATGAATTAGAAATGTGAGCCTTATTACTGTTCCAATTATTAAAGTAAGCCCAAAGTGGCAGAACCTGGACCAGGTGGATTTCAGAGCAGTACAGATGTTGAGTCCAATAGGATGCCGAGAGACTTCCCCTCTATAAACACCAGTGGCAGCAGGCAGTCTAAGGCTTGAATTCAGATGCTTGTGCATGGAGATCAATTGCATTAAGCTAAGAAAACCTGTAGGCCACAGCATTTACTGACCCTGTTCTGTGTTTTTACGTGGACTTTGGTGGCTGAGATTCAGTAAATCCCAGTTGATTCTAAAGTACACTCTTAAATATGGAAATGGTTGGAACAGCTAAGTGTAACTATTTGGAGCCCTGGAAAAATTTCGTTCAGTGTGATACAGGATGTGTTTCATAAGAATAAATATCTAAAACATCTGGCGAAATCATCAGATTGATTACCAAACTCTAAACCAGCAGTATTCAGTCATCAGACCTAAATCATTTTGAAATTATGTTTGTCAAATAAAGAGATGAGAGCAACTCAGTGAACTCGGGGCTCAACTCAAAGAGATATGATAGTCCAAGACTCAGACAGGCTGCACTGATGACACCCGTGCTTAATTGTTTACATTCTCACAATACCTGCAGCTTAAATATGCCCCAACAAGTCCCCAAGACAAACATTTTCAATGCACATCTTTTTTTTCATTTAAATCTATGACTAACTGTGCACAATCTCATTTGCCAGGTTTCTATAGCCACACAAGACAATAAGAATAAACAGTTAACCAACTTTTTCAGCTTAAACTCTTTTGGAAATGACACAAACAAAACAGTTTTACGTGTTACAAAAATAACAAGTAAAAAAGCTTTATTCTGTAAGCTATGGCAGCATTAAAACAATCGCCTTTACATTCTCTTATTTGTCAGGATCTACTTATAATAGTGGATCTACTTATAATATTGTAAGGCTGTCTAAAGGAGCCACTGAAATTACAAGGGAAGAAACAGTCTGCATATTAGTATTTTGCCTTAGGTTCATAGCACAGTAAAAGTGGCTCAGCAATACTTAGAGTACCCTTATAACTTAGTTTTGTGCTTAAAAAAGCTGACTATAGCAAAAAAGCTTTAATAATACAGTCAACTGGTATAGCATCACAGATATGGCACATTTGTATGTTTACACAGTGCAAGAGAATCACACAACACAAAGCAAAAATAGTGTAAACAATTAACAAATGGGAGAGCACTTTTAAAGAGCAATACATGAAAAACATTAACACCGTATGTACTGTAGTTGTGCTCTTAGTAACATCATTATTACAGTTATAAGGAAGTAAGCCATCTTGAAAAACAAAAAGAAACAGTAGCCATTGCTGTGAAATAAAGATTTATAGGCAATATTGTCATAAGTCATTATAAAGAAGCAACAGAATAAAAGATGCATCAGAAAATCCAAAAACTACGAGAAGCAGTCTAACATAAAGAACTACGATTAAACAGCTTGACAAAGATTTTCAGTGGTTGCTAGAATGGCCTGGGTGAAACGATTTCCCAATTTAGCAACACAATGATCCTAAAACTACAGAACATAGCTATTGTACAGCCTGCAGCTAAGTTAGCCGCCCCAATCATGTCACACAAAAGGAAGACTGTTGCTTTTGTTATAGCTGTTGTAAGTTTTTAAATTTGGCTACAAAATCTGTTGTTGAAAATGATCCAAGATGAGAACAGAAGAGTTCCATACACCAGTCCCAGTACAGTTCTAACTCCTGATGTGGTGCTGTTCTCAGAGGCTTCCATGCTTTACATTGTTTTAGATCACACCGGCTCCCGCTAGAAACATCAGATAAAGGAATAAAGTGTCAAAGGTATGATTAAACTATGATAACATTGAAGCACCCATAAACCCAAAGCCACAGACAGACATCCGGGTCGGCAGGGCGACAGACGGGCGCTCTATCTAAAATTGGGACAGATTAAGTTGCATCTCATCCCGGCTCAGGCTGCAATTAATAAATATCAATTAACCCATTGTTTTTATCTTTTTTACATTAAACATTTAATAATCGGATAGCAAAAGGTTCCTTATTGAATATTTTTTACAGAATTAAACTAGTTTAAAAAATTTCCGCTTTATTTCTGGGTAGAGCATATTGACAGACAATTTTTAAAATATTAAATGCAGTTTTTATTTTATTTTATTTTGTAAAATTACTGTTCTACATGGGTTGCTCTGTCAGCTTAATTCACGTTTTAGTCTCTATACTTCAGTTAACGATTAATCTATTACTAAATTAGTTGATGATTATTTAAATGATTAGTCATAAAATAAACCGATAAATTGTTTTAGCTCTAATTCCCACACTTTTTCAATCCTTCATTAAGTTCCTGCAAGAATAATCAGTCATTTAGCAGATTAAGTGGAGTTCATTAAAAAGATTTTAACAGAATAGCGTGATGTCAAGAAGACTTTCCAACACTGCAAAGTATATACACTAGGAAAGTCATTTTTTCTTAAAATAAGTGTATTTTCCCTTGTTTCTAGGAGGTATTGATGTCTGCCAATGGAATAGGGTAGTTTACATCTAAATTAAGAAAAACACTACTCCATTATCTTTTTTTATGTGAATAAAATCTAATTATCTTACTTTAAGGGCAAAAATACTCTGCATTGTCAGATCATCTTACTACCTGCTCAAACACCAAATACACTAATTTTAAGAAGTTTTGATCCCTTCAGACCAGTTTTTGCATGAATCTGAAGACTTGGAGCTTATCACAAAAATGTCGAAATACCAAAGAAAGCATCTAGAAAGCTCATCACTATAAACAGTTGAAATCTACAAATAAAAGCAGAAACTTGTTTTTCACTCTTATCCTTATCACATGACTTCATTATCTATTAAACGCTCCGTGTCTCCTTTTGATTCAGGAAGTTTTTGGAATATTCAAAATTATTTAAAATTTGGATCTGTTAAGTATATGAATAATTGTTTAATTTAGCTGTCTGACAGTAGCAAAACAGTATTATGTATATGTTTGCTTTAAGTGTACGGCCCAACCCTGCATGGAAAACAGTAGACTCACATTTAGTGTAGGAATTACAAAAGAGGAAAGACTATGAGAAACAAAGGACAATGCATAAGGAAAGCATTGACTTGGAACAGAAAAGCAGCAAGACTAGCGGGAAATAGGCAGGAATGATGCCAGAAAATCCAGGAAACCAAAATAATAGACTTTTAACAACTGGGAGGGTCAAAATGAGAACACAATCAGAGGAGCTCAGGGTAGCTGACTATTAAACACAAAATGAAAAGAGAAGAAGCTGAGCAAGGATAGATAGAATCAGCTAACCAAAGCAAAAGGAATAACGCAAAAAAAGGAACCTGAACCAACTAAACAGTGACTAGAAAAACAAGAAGGTATTAGGAAACTCAAAACAAAGAAGCAAGGTAATATGGAACAACCTTATTGGCTATAAGAACCAACCCGAAAAATCCCCCCTACCCACCCACTCAAAAAAAAAATAAAAAAAAACACAAATACAGCACAATCATTGCAACAAAATCAAGGAAACTTCACCATATCTGTTAGTAGAGTGATCAAATGTAAGCACTGAAATTAAAATGATAAAATGCTGTCAATGAGATAAAGAACAGCATGAATTTGATGATTGGAGTTACTTTCAAAACTCATAGAGGGACCTATGTCCAAAAAGAAGATGTGATCATTGAGCCTTGGCTTGTTTAAGTTGAGAAACCCATTTACCCCATATGCAACCGGTAAAGGAAGTGTTTGTTAATACAGAGGCAATCATTTGGAGAGCTCAACCACAGAACACAAATTTAGCATTTTTAAAGCAAAAGCACCTAAGCATGTGCAAAAAAAGATAACTTAATCATGCACCACAGATAAAAGCACCCAGTTCTTGGAAGAATTAATGTTTCACCAAGTGAAAAAAAAAATCTTCTTAGAGAGAGAGCTTTAAAGGAAAGCCATCCAACATTTAAGTATGCAAAAATCAGCTTCAGTTAGGATTGGATGAGGTAGGTTCATAGTTGCCTTTTGGTAAAGCGCATGTTCCTGTTGATTTCAGCAAATAGATACCGCCGATGAAAATCAGAACTCCGACGACCACAAATACCACCAGGATGGCTATAAAGGTAGTCCTATCCCCTGTGGAAGATGGGAATTTTGTTACATTCTCACTCTCTGGACAGACCATCATGTTCTTTCAACAGATGACTTTCTTTGTCTATGATAGACCACATATCCCAAAGTAAGGATTACAACAAATAATAAAATGAGTAAAATCCCAGCAGTGGTTCCTGGTTGACCGCCTAATGGAGAACAACAGCAAAGAGAATTACAGACAAAAACAGAGAAGGACATGAAAATACATTAGGTTTTGAAGCATTGTATTACCTGTAGGTGTGTCAACCTGGAAATATTTGGTGGTGGTACCCGCCACATTAGAAGCCTTACAGGTGTAGAGTCCTGGATTTCTGAATTCCAGAGACAAAATCGGCCCGGTTTCATTTTCCATTTGGATCTCCGGTTGTGTAGGGCCTTTAAAGTGCCAGCTGTAAACCGGGGTAGGGTTTCCTTCAGCCGTGCCATTTAAAGATATTTTTGAACCAGCGTTTTTTTCCAGGGTCTCGTTTTGAGGCTCAGCGAATGTTGGTGGGTCTGATGATTACAATGAAGTTACGAATAAGAAACAGTAGGATAAAGAAATAACAAAAACAATCAACTCCTGTTAATGTGTAAATTAAGAGAAGGTTTGAAACGTACAAAAAACTTTTAATACGTATGTCTCTGATCGCTTCGGTGGAGGACTTTGCTCTTCTGGAACAAACTTTAGCCTGGCTTCACACCAGACCTCTTCTCCATTATCCTCTACATCAACCTTTAGTGTTGTGGTAAAGGTTTCATCGACAGGTGAACGATCTTGACGTGTAGAATTCTGTTCATGGATTATCTTGTTTCCTTTGTACCACCTTATGACAAGACTGTTTGCTGGTGCAACATCTTTAATGTCACACTGTAGATCATAGCTAGAAGTGGCTCTCATAGGGTCTTTGGGCTTAGACATGGATACTTTGTCTGGCATTTCTGAAGCAGAAAGTGATAAACAAAACAAAAACCTAATTAGAAAACTCATTAATTAATTCTGAAATGTAAATATAGAGTATGATTGGCTTTTTTGTAAATGTCATAAAAGCAACTTACTGTAAACGGTGAATGGTAGCTTTTGAATGTTCTGTTCATCATTCAGAAACGAAACAAAACACTTGGGATCTACATTCCAGTCCGTAACTTTATCAAAGGTAGTACTCAAAGTAGATATACCCTCTTTAAGTCCTGTTCCTCCAAATGAAGACTCCCATCCCATTCCGGCTATATCGTTGCACTGGGATATGTAGCAGCTGGCTGCAGCAGAACCTCCATATTTAACAAAAACCTTTGGAGGATTGAACTTAATTTGACAGGAATGTGCAGACTTTCCTACAGGGACACAGAGGAGATAAACTAGGTAAATGTTTACAGCACACATATTAACTTAAAGCAGACATGTTAATACTCTGATCTAGTCCATATTTGAGATGAAATGGGTCCATGTATTAAGTCATACATAATGACATAGAATGGTACAGACAAAATTATAATTTATTTCTAAATGCTGCTATGTGCAAATCAATATCAGATGGTTTAATATTATGAAATTTCTTATAAAGGTATTGCATAGAGTGGTATTACCGCTACGGAAAGTGAAGAGAACAATTTTAAAAAGTCCTACTGTTTTAAATGCTAATGAAAATGTTGACATCTGCATCTGGAGGTGCCAAGAACCATCTATGAACATAAAACAGCAGGAGCCAGTTGTTCATCTTTATCCTAAATCTGCCCTTTATGTCCAAACTATGCCTATGTTAATACAGCTAATGTCTTCTACTTAGCTGCAGCTCAGCTAGAGAAAAGGCTGATGTTTAATTTGGGGTCTGATCTTTAAAGATTTCAAAATAGGCATTGAATTGTTTGTGCCAAAAAAAAAATAAATGCACATGCACTAAGTAGGCATGTCATGGGTGTTGAACCATGTTTAAATGAGCAAATGATAACAGACGCAAAGCCAGTTGAGCCCCCCCTATTAAAAAGAAGAAATTTCATTCTAAGCCATGGATTGGGAGCTAGAAATGGTAAGAATATAACTAAAGTACAAACTACTAAGTTAAAACGAAAGGGAAATTAAATGTTATTTTTACTCATAGAGATTTTTTAAACAAGCTGTTGTAAATGTTAATAAATATTGGTAAGAAGGATCTTTGGTAGAGATCTGTCTTGCAGCACATCCAAAGAAACCTTTAACTGAAGATGCTCTGTTGATGTTCAAAGGTCTTCTTTAGGGGAAACTCAGTGCTCATCTCCACAGGTTATAAATAATAATTATATATTATATATCAAACGAGATAAAAACAGACTTAGAGACTGCACCGTCAATACTTAAGAGGCTTGTTGCAGATAAAGTTTCATAAAGTGGGCACATATGTCAAAAAATAATAAATTTGCGCCTGCTCCACATATTTCAGACATGCTACACCCAGTTTGTTGATCAGCTGTGTGCGTGTTTTCAAACAGGCTCATCTGTTGGAGATTAGGCTCTTGATTGTCATGTTTCAAGCCATACAACCTAAGGATCCCATCGGAGAAAAGTTCAGATTTTTATTTTATTTCAATGCATTAGTGCATATATGCATCATACCATTGGGGGGGGGGGGGGGGTGCATATCACAGGGGTCTCCTGCAACTCTTAGGTGCATCCCTGCTCAAATACAAATCAAATGAGCAAATATCTCTTTAGTATGCCATCCAGTTAGGCAAAGGTCACTCATTTCATTCAGGTTTGCTGCAGCAGGCATGCAGCTATAAACTGCAGAACAGCAGCTCTGTGGGACTGGAGTTGTAGACCCCTGATTTACACCATGCTATTTATAGATTAACATCATGCTTTCTTCGTAATATTTCTTTTTTAAGGTCTGGCTCTTGGTTTAAGATGGTTTAAGATTCCTTAGATGTTAGCTGTTGCTTTTACAACTAGATCATTTGATCATCTCTTATGTTAAAATGCTGCAGAGATAAAATATTTAAAAAAAACAACCTTGGTTTTCTGACTTAAATTATTAGCCCTATAGTGATGCTTAGTATTTATTAATCAATTAGAAATAGTTTCTTAACCAGACAAAATGAAGTGCAGCACGGAATGGCCATGCATCTATCTAAAAACAAAGAAACTTCCCATATATGTAATTACATGGCAATGAATCACGACATCGATCGGCGAATTAGTTTCAACACCTTCGTGGATTCAACATGTAAATCATTTTCATTTTAACCTTGTCGCCAGGATATGCGTTTTACAGTAATATTTAAGCATATATCTATTGTGTTTAATGTAATCGGTGATTAAAATGGAGAAAATAAAGAATGGGCGTAGGCTGCGATAGAAACAGGCGACGCGCTAATATCCGGCGGACAGTGACCGAGCGGATCGACTGGACCCATGGAGGGAATAACCAGCCAGCTGGGAATGTTTACTTACCTGAGTACAGGATAAAGGTGACGAGCATGAATAACCGCATCGTGGTTAGCCGCTGCAACAGTCAGTTATGGGTACGGGGACGGTCTGTGTGGTAAATTTAACTTCCTTCCTGATCCTACAAAGACTGCCCCCTCCTATTACCTGGAACCGAGAAAGAGAAAGGAATAAGCAATGCGTTGCGTTTACGTGCGTGTCGTAAAAGTCCCTTTCATGAGTCATTAAATAAAATTGCGGCAGGTGTCCTCCCGCTACTGGAGAAAAAGGACCAGTTCGTAATTTTTGAGGAACCCTTTTTTTTCTTTTCTTCTTAATGTACTCCTTTCTGAATGGTATGTTAGGGAAGAAGATCAGGGCCACTGAAAAATAAAAAAAGTGAACTGATTTTTAAATATTATTTCCGTTAAATATGGGGAAAAAGTCCGAATTCTGAGATAAAAAAAGTCAGAATTCTGCAATTAAAGTCAGAATTCTGAGATTTAAGTCAGAATTCTGAGATTAAAGTCAGAATTTTGAGGAAAAAAAGAAGTCAGAAATCTGAAAGAAGTCAAAATTCTGAAAAAAAAAAATCAGAATTCTGAGATTAAAGTTGTCATGATGGGCTTAAAGGACTCAACCCACATGCAGAACCCCAAACTGGAGACAGAGGAAAATTTAAGAAAGTTTATTAAAGAGGGAACACACAGAGTAATATGGACTGATTCTGGTACAGGTCCGGGACTGGTTTCACAGATATCTGAAGATATGAGAGTTTGATTAGCCAACAAGTTAGATGGTTTGACGAGTGAGCAATTTCTGAATGTACCATGAAGTGGTTCTGACAGATCCTTGAGATGGGGAACCGGTTGGGTAAGGAGATTGTGGAGGTAGCAGAGAGCTCAGCAGCAGCAGCGTCTATCTTCTGGTTAGTGAGACTCTGACGTGGGTTTTGTTCCTAGCTCTTCCCTGAGAGCTGAGGGGGGAATCCAGACAGAGATCTTCAGGTTTAGCTTCCTAGCTCTTCCCTGAGAGCTGAAGGAGGAATCCAGACTGAGATCTTCAGGTTTAGCTTCCTAGCTCTTCCCTGAGAGCTGAAGGAGGAATCCAGACTGAGATCTTCAGGTTTGGCTTCCTTGGGCAGGCAGGCAGGTTTCCAGGTAAAGTTCATCCAGAGCTTCAGACTTCAGTCAGGCTTTCTGTGAGTAAAGAAGACAGAGGCAGGTTAGAATCCAGTTTCTCTCTAGAGTCTACTGTGATTCACTAGATTAACAGAGGCTTAGGTTTTGCTAACCAAACTTGGTCAACAGTCCGGCATCGAAGGAAGGTCTGAGTGCTGCTTATGTAGGAAGGTCTCCTGATGAGTTGATGAGTTTCAGGTTTGCTGGAGGCTCCAGCCCAGGAGACCCACAGCGCTCTCTGCTATGGACAGATGGTAGATATCCAGATCCCAACAGTAACCCCAGTCCTTAAAGGAATAGTACACCCAAAACATGATTAGCCTTCATTTTCTACTCACCCCCATGCTGAACAACACTCTGGAGTACTTTTTTGATATCTCAAATGCATCTGTAGATCTGGGAGGCTTCTTGCCGTCTGCTGACATTCAAATAATGGAGGTCTATGGTGCCCGAGACAGAAAGGTCCATAAAAGTCCACAAAAAAACGTGTCAATATTCCTCCATACTGCTCGTCCAATGTATTCCAAGTGTCCTGAGTGGGTAGCGTCCAGAATTTACTCGAAACGAAGTCATTTAGAATGTTTTTAGAACATAAACAGTAGTGTAGGATTTCCTGAAAGCGCGCCTGCGAGTTCACGACGCTACGGAAACTGCGGCAGACCAAACCAGATGAAAGTGCGCATTCAGCTCAGCAAAGAACTCATGCTCTTCCTCAACACTGAAGTCCTCAGACATTTTTCTTTTGTTGTTTCTTTCTTTGCACAGGTAAACAGCACATTCATCTGGTTTGGTGTGCCGGCTTCTGTAGCGTCGTGAACGCGCAGGCGCGCGCTTTTAGGAAATCCTATACACTACTGTTTATGCTCTAAAAACATTCTAAATGACTTAGTTTCGAGTAAATTATGGACGCTACCCACTCAGGACACTTGGAATACATTGGACGAGCAGTATGGAGGAATATTGACGCGTTTTTTGTGGACTTTAATGGACCTTTCTGCCTCGGGCACCATAGACCTCCATTATTTGAATGTCAGCAGACAGCAAGAAGCCTCCCAGATCTCTAGATGCATTTGAGATATCAAAAAAGTACTCCAGAGTGTTGTTCAGCATGGGGGTGAGTAGAAAATGAAGGCTAATCATGTTTTGGGTGTACTATTCCTTTAACAGAAAACATATAACAGAAGAGGATCCTCGGCGCCCTCTGGTGGGCAAGCCTCAGGATCCCAACAAAAATCAGAAATCTGAGAGAAAAAAAATCAGAATTCTGAGATCAAAGTCAGAATTCTAAGAAAAAAAGTCTGAATTTGTCATGATCTGGCCTGTTTGCTCTCCCTTAATTAGTAATTCCTTTCACCTGTTGTTTTCCCTCCCTGCCTCAATTATAATTTATTCCTCTCACCTGTTTCCTCTTGGTTGTATTCAGTTCAGCCTGAGCATTCAGGGCCAGATCATTATTTGTCTTTCTGTTAGCCTGTCTGTTATTCTGATTCCTTGGTTCATGTTTTGGATCCTGGCGGCCAGTGGAAAGAGGTTTTTGTGTTTGTCTTGTCTCCTGATCGTCCACTGTTCCTCCCCTGTGGAGTCCTTTGGGTTTTTGGCTCCATATGTGGGGAGGCTCAGTTTTTATCTCAGTAAGCCTGGCTCCAAGGAGGAGACCAGTTTAAAGGTTCTGCATCAAGTTCTGGTTCCACGTCCTGTCTCGGCTACCCTCTTCCACTGAGCCTGCTCATCTGCACCTGATCCTCTCTGCTCCTGTGCGTGACCGCCTGGTCACGCTTTTGGACCATGTCAGACTCTGAACCCTCCTGGGAGCTTGTGGATGCCTGGAAGGCTGAATCCTGCCACCTGTTCTGTTCCTGTCTGTTCTGGATCCCTGACCAGGATCGGCTTCCAGCATGTCTCTGGGACTGCAGCACTTGGGGACATTCTTGGACTGGACTGTTAAACCAGAGTGTCTGTGATTGGGTGGTGCCCCGCTCCCCATCCTGCAGTGTCCGTGAGCCACAGCTTAACTTTAGTTTTTGTTTTATTTAAAAAAAGTTTTTGAACTTTCCTACTGAGTGTCTCTCCTTGAATACTGTGTCCATCTGTCTGTGCTTCATGACAGAATTCTGGAATTAAAGTCAGAATTCTGAGGGAAATAAATTCAGAATTCTAAGATTAAAGTCTTTTTCAGAATTCTGAGAAAAAAACCAGAATTCTGAGATTAAAGTCAGAAATCTGAGATTAATGTCAGAAATTTACTATTAAAGTCAGAATTCTGAGAAGTCAGAATTCTGAGATCAAAGTCGGAATTCTGACTTTTTTTCCCCATATATATATATTCTAAAATAATATTTAAAAATCGGTTAACTTTTTTTTTTCAGTGGCCCTAATCCTCTTCCGTAGTATGTTCTTCACAAACAAGGAAGGTTTTATGCTCAGAGAAAATCCCAAGGTCATTAATTTGCCATAAAAATAATTCAATTATTTAAAAACAATTTCAACTGAATATTTAAACTCGTATACGATTTTTTAAATTAAGCATTTGTTTAGAATCAAATGACAATTTTAAACCAACTATTTGTATAAGATGGATTTTTCTGATATTTCAAGTAATACAAAACTTTGTTCACTGACAATTTATGAAGGTTTCAAAGGCAAAGTGGTATAAAAACATAATTTTAATAGTTAAAAAAAAACTTCTTTTGAAAAATAACAAATATTTACAGCAGTATTCACAAATGTGTACAGTGTTCTTTCAAATATCACAGTCTGGACTGCTTTGGTTTCAAAATAATTAACTAGCTTTACACATGCAGTCGCTTTTTAAAGCAAACTTTCAACTGTTCTTCATAAATAAATATAAACTCCTCATTTATATCAAATATTTTCTTGAATATACATTTAAAGGCTAGAAATGGCAACAGTCAGGCATAGAAAAAGCATTGAGAATTTCATCCATCGGGCTAGAGGAGCCTGGCACAATTTGGCACCAGTGAAAAAGGGCAGGCACAGTTAGAGGAGAGGCAAATGAATGCAAAATAAAACAGCTTCCAGATTTTCATTCATTTATCATGATTAACAACTGAACCAGATCAGTTTCAGGTTTTTCTTAACAGCTAAAGCTATGCCCTTTTTTCTTCTTTTTCTAAATGAAACTGAAGAAAAAAAAAAAAAACACAAACAGAATCTAATGGGGACACATTGATATAAATAAGACCTGAATGTTATACAAAACCAAAGCAAACACATTATATGCCCTTCTTATTAAAAGTACAAAATCTGTTTCTAAGGCAAATTTTATGACCTCATTTCTTCATTTTTCTTATCCATTAAAACAGATGATAACAACTTGAGAATTTTTCCATAATTTAAAGGCATAAAACCTTTAGAAGAAAGATAAAAAAAAGCATATTTAAGAATAATATGAAGCTACTTCCAGTCTGTCCAGTGTGAATCTCCTGTCTGCATTTTTAGACCTAACAGCACTGTAGAGATGGACCTCTGAAATAAACAGATATCCTTCATTAACAGCAGTTCTATTAAGACAGCTTGGTTACTGGCAACTGGATGTCCCAGCTGTTGTGAGCTACATTCCCATTGTGACTGCTGAGCTTTGGGTTTTTAAGACTGTAGCGACGCATCTTGGTGTTCTTGTAGTAGATTGAGTAGATGAAGATGAAGATGATGGAGATGATAACAACTGTGAGAGCCACAAATCCAGCTAGAAGGGGCAGGTAGTCCTCTGAAAAGGAAAAAAAAAAAAAAAACAATGTTACAAAAGGCTGCAATTTAAGGAAGTGTAATTTATAAAAGCTTTAAACAATGATTTTCTTATAAAAGAATATATATATATATATATATATATATATATATATATATATATATATATATATATATATATATATATATATATATATATATATATATATATATATAGTTTTCGAGAACTCTTTTCTTGATGTACAACAATTAAAAGTTGTGCATATTATTGTTTAGCACATTATATTCACAACATTGATAATAATTTTACATGCAGCATGTATGCATGATTTTCCTTTTACATCACATTCAAGATATCTTGTGTTGGGCTGGAAAACAAACAATTCATGCATTCAATCTTTTTTTTAAAAGGCCGAAGACGCATTTCAACCAACAGTAGAAAATCTGTATTTTAATCATACCTTTTTTTTTATTGTTATCCCCTGATGGCTGCTTTATATCCAAATAACTACTGCCTATTACACAACATTCAGACTGACTGATCTTGAAATGCTCACCATCTGCAAAACTAGGCTCCTTGTCCAAAAATAATGTAACATTTTATTTATCCCTATTTTGTGTTGGACTGTTTTTTTCTCGTCTTTTGCTGTGGCTTGGTTTCAATAAGCTTCTACAACTTCAGAGCTTCTTGTTTACACCACGAGTCCCTTTAATTTCCCGCAGGAACTTGTAAAGATAATGGGAGATGTGGAATTCTGCAGAATCCTCTTCAGTACATCACAAAGAAGATTACTGGGGATCAATTCTGGATGCTGTCGACAGATCCATGCGTAAACCTGATATCTAAAGATTGACCTCTTGCACAAGCCCAATAAATCCTGGCATTGCTATATTCAGGTTCACCCCATTTTTTGGATACACTTCTTTACTGAACCTAGATCTGCCATAAAAAAGCAGCAAACCATGATCAAAGCACTGCTAAGATTTCAGAAATTAAATCCAGCTTGTCATAAAAAAACAGTTACAGATATTCACATTCTTTAGACCATCCTGTGCCAGAAGACCAAGCGATGCAGTCTCTTTAGTATCTGCTGCTATTGTTGTGTTTATTAATAAACAGTGAAGTCAATACTATTTAAATCAAACTTAGGCAGCTCCCTTTAATTTTCCATACACAATGTATGTTATTCATTGTGTAAAGTATTTTTTCATATTGCATAGTCCATCCTTTTAAACAATATTAATACAATTATTACAATATCATTACGGTTGGTCGACCTTTGATTGACCAAAATCCAATCTTATTTTTCTTTCCCAATGAGCTTCTCCACTCAGTTCTTTTTTAAGGGGGGCATATCATTCCCTTAATATCACTTCTTTTCATATTTAAATAATTCACTTGTGGTTTGTATAAAGTGTGACTGCGGTGCTTTAGTCTTAATTTTTCTTATTGTTGCTTCACAAGTTCCTCTTTCACTCCTATTCTGAGGGTTGGGTCTTTCTGACTCATTTTGTTGTGCTCCATTTAATGCACTTCACACCCGACGCCCCTCAAGGTCCCAAAGCATGCATTCCACCCGGGTTCAGCTATTTTTGTAGCCTAATAACAGTGATACGATTATCTAGCAGAGATAGGGGGATTGCATGGCTTATTACAGCTACTTGCAGCTTCAGCATTCTTAAGGTTGAACTAAAAAAATCATTATAATGAATAAAAAAGGTGAATTCAATAAATTAATAACAATAAAGTTTATGACCTTGAGTTTTGTGTCTCCAACAAATACTGAAAGAAAAAAACAGCAACAGAGAATGGAGAAAACTGAATGGATAAAAAAAATATGACCCAAAAACAGAATAAAGATATATATGCAGCACCTGGATTAACAAAACAAAACTTTACTGTCGTATTACATAAAAAAAAAAAAAAAAAACATAATGGAGATTGGGTCAATGCGGTCGTTAAAACACTCAAGTGTGGAAGGAAGGCTGTATCAAACATCAGCCAGAACTCGCATGTAATGGGATCATGGATAACAGGATGCTGGACCCCTTTTCTTTGTTCCTGTGTCAAAAATCATCAGCGAAGGGCACATTTTTTGTATGTTTCATGTCAATGTTTTGAAGTTGATGTTACTTATTTTATGCTATCGAAGCAAAATTCTGTACGAGCTGTAGAGATCTGTTTCAAAGCACATTCAGCCAAATCAGCATGAATTGACACAATAGAAGAAAAATAATCAAAGTGTTAGAAATGCATTCTTCCCATTTTGTTTTACCCTGACTCTGCAGGGCTTCAAAGCAAGCCCCTCCCCACAAAAAACAAAAAAATAATTGAAGCCATTTCCAACATGGGTGCACTGATTGAGCAGAGTCTTGACCTGCTGATTCTGATCTTTACTGATCAAGATTTTTCAAACAACTGACACTTACAGGTGTTACAAGGTCACAATAAACTATAACTGCAAGATGTTAGGAAAAACTTTAATGGGATAACATTGTCATTAAGATATTTCCAGTGATTTGTGACTAAATATCCAAAAGATATTCACAGCCCCTCGCTTTTCCCACATTTTATCTCAGGTCCATTTTGTTCTTGAGACTAACAAAGCCCTTTCTGCTCATCGTACTTATGGCAAATCTCCCAGACTCTGTTGGTTTGTTGTAAATTGCACTGGCAGGCGTGTCTGGTAAAGTAGAAACAGTGCTAGAAACTTCAACTATGATTTTACCCATTGTCTCTTTCTCTGTCCCACTGATAGAAAATATGGAAAACGTACAACTACGTCATTACAAATGTAGGAAATTAGAAGCTTTACTTTGAAGGTAAAACCTCTGTATTGTCTGCAAAGTTTTTGCTAATGCTCACAGTATGCACACAGTTAGTGTGAGCATTTGGGAGCCTTTAGTTGTTCTAACATTTGCAACTTTGTTTTTGCTGGTGCCAGCTTTTTTGGAATTTTTAAAACTGTATTTTGTATTTAAGGTAAAAATTAAGATTAGTTAAATTTCTTCTTATGGCCACTACAGGTGCTCAGCTTGTCTAGTAGAGTACTTCTGTTTGCAGAACGTTGTCTCCCTCCTTAAAGAAAAGCATCTCAAATTAAAACACATGCAGTTTTATTTTAGATGAACTATTGGTTTTAAGTTGTTTTCTTGACTATTGTAATTCTGATTAAACTTGGTGAGTTTGTTAGCTGGCCACATCTATGAAAGCGGCTGAATCTAATGTTAAGAGATCCATCCAACTGGCCAAAAACTAAGGGGATCCATTTGACTGGTCAGATGTTTCAAGCTTGGGTGCGATTGATCAAACACAGATGAACCACATTTTTGCAAACATTTGAGCCAACCATTTTAGCGGCATGTGATATGCCTGCTGCAAAGGTAATATACATCGAAGACTATGGCTATAAGAATATTAATTTTCTGATTATGAATTCATTGTCATTCATTTCTACACATTGATTTATATAACCAAAGATCAATTTAAAAAGAATGCATTTCCACTGTTCTTAACTAACATTACCTTTTTAATTAGCTGGTGAATGTTAATATAATATTAGTATTAATATTTAGCATAACTACACAGAAATTTAATTCAGGCCACTGCTAAAAGTTATGTTTTTACTATCAATCCAATTTTAGATCACATCAAATCATATAGAAATTAACTCTAAACCTTGAGAATTGGAATGGAATCCATCCAATATGCATCAATATCCAGCTTTATCAATCTATCTCTGACTCTGACCTGAACCTTCAGTGGCACATAAAGACAGTTACTAAGTCGACCATACATCACTAGCACTGAAGGACTAATATATTAGCAGGAGGTAAAAAAAAAAAAAAACTTAACTAATTCATGTGTTCATCTTCAGTAGAATTGATTTCTTCATCACCATCTTGACAAGTCTGCCTAAAAGGTTGATCAAGAATACTGCTGCTCACGTCCTCATTTAAGTTTAGAAAGTGGAGCACATGACCCCAGTTCCTTCCATTCGCTCTCCGTATCTCAATTGACAAACTTATGATACTTCTGTTAGTTTATAAATTACTGAATGGCTTGGCTCCAAAATAGATTACAGACTTGTTGTCAGTAGATCAACCACCCAGATATTTCAGGTTTTCTACCTCAAATCTACTATGCATACCCAGAACCGGAACAACACATGGAAATTAAGATTTAAGTTCTCATGTTCCACTGATCAGGAACAAACTCCCATTTAACTGTAAGAATGCTGAAAACCTAAGTTTCTTATAATCAAGATTTTTTTAAAAACACATGTTTAGAGTGGATTTTGGCTGTGTTATCTAAACATTACTAGTGAGGTTTGAACTCCAACTTTTCTTTCATTTCATTAGCAATCATTTTATCATAATTTTTTAAGATAATTTTACCAATTTATCTATTTTGTTTTCATTTTTATTGCCTTTCGTTTTCATATTCATTAACTGTGTGATTAACTTTATGTCAAAGCATTGTACTTTTCCTATTTCCTATTTCTTTTTTCATTAACAGCACTTTGAATTGTCTTGCTACTAAAATATGCAATACAAAAAAACTCCTCTTGCCTAGTTTATGAATATAGAAAATACATCTTTTGATATATTGGGGGAGCCCCATAAAACAGCTTTAATATTCCAATCAAATTTTTATTGGAAAACTCTGAGCAACAGCTGTAAAACAATGCAAACTTTTTTTAACTGCACAGTTAAAAAAAAGTAATAACAAAGATGGTAGTCCTCTCAAATTAAGATGAAACATTTAGAGTACTAGAAGTGGGGGATTTATATACCATTGCAGAGCTAGATACCATTGATAGATATGATTGATATGTTAATCTCAACCCAAATTAAGAAAATCGACTAGTTGAGTCCTTGCTGCACCCCTATTTCCATATGTGTGTTTCTGCAGCAGAGTTATACTTACCTCCTAGAACGACTTTAACCCGATGTGTGTCCGAGCTGATGTTGTTTGTAGCGGTGCAGAAGTAGAGGCCCTCCTCGTTCACAATTAGTGTTTCATTTGACTCAAGAAAAGCTGTTTTTGAGGTGTAATTCCATTTGATATCTGGGGCCGGGTTGCCATCAGCTTCACAAACAAGCTCCCCTTTATAACCTCTGATTACTAGAAACAACTCTTGAAGCTTTGTTTTGTTAATCTTGGGTCCATCTGTTAATAAAGGAGAGGAGATAATAAAGTTTATTCTTATAATTCAACATCATAAATAGATATTTTGCCCATTTGATTTGGGCATTTGGGCACTGACTGCTATGAAGTAAATGTAAATCTCACATTGGACGCTGAGATTGAAATAATTGGATGACATGGTTGGAGGAGGTTGCGGTCCTTTAGGTCCCAGGTTAAGTTCAGCTTCACATCTGGCCTGGATTCCATTGTGAGTCCTATTCAGAGTGATGTTCATGGTGCAAGTCACATCTACAGCAGATGTATTGTTGGAGGGACTGCATTTGGCCTCATTGCTCACTCCCAAAGAATCTGGGGGATTACAGAAAAACCCACATAGCTGAAATAATAATACATTATAATGTATAGGGCTTTATATAAGCTGTGACTCTGATACAAGCTGATATAATAAAGGGTTCAAAGACTTGATGACAAAATTAAAATTTTTTTTATTTCCATTGGACACTGGGGCTGAACTGCAGTAAATTTATTGGAATCAGATCCTACCAAAAGAAATCTAGACAGAGACATTTACTTAAACTCTTCGGTATATTAGTAGTTTTATGAGTATATTTTAGGGCTGAAAAAATTAATCTGATTAATCGATCATTGCAATAATCGTCGACTAATTTTATAATCAATTGTTAACTGGCGTACAGAGACTCTAAAACATTCCTTTAGCTGACAAAGCAACGCACTTAGAGCAGTAAAAAAGATATATAAACATTTAGCATTTTTAATCTGTCAATATGCTCTATCTAGAACTCCTCAAATGGAAAAGATTAAGCAGGTTTCATCTTGTTTAATTTTGCAAAAAGTGTTCTTTAAGGAACATTTTGCTATTCAATTATTAATCGACAAAAACAAAAAAATTATTGACAAATGAATCAATTAGCAAAATAATCATTAGCTGCAGCCCTAGTTTATTTATAAATGTCTGTGGATAACAGCCATATATGCAAATCAGATCAATTATTGGGCTGTAAATGGTTAACTAGTCGATTACAACATTAAATATACCACAATGAGCGACAACTATAGCAGCTCTACACTTAGTGCCCTCAACCATTGGAGAAGTGAACAAGTGAAAATAACTGGATTGCCAAAAAAATAAAAAAGGAAGAAGTTTTAATTTTGTTTATAATCAATAGAAGGAGTTATTTTGTTGTGAATTATGATGGTGGGTAAGTTAGAAGTGTAGAGTAACCAACGTGTAAATAGGAGCTTTCTAACCCTTCTTTTGCGCTAAATGTGGAAGTGGTGAGCCTGCACCTTTGCAGCTGATCACAGCGACTCTTGTCAGTCAAAGCTATTCCACCTGGAGCACAGTGATGCGTTTCTAAAGCAACCGCTGGGAATCCCTGCGTCTATAAAACATGCGACTGATCCATTTTTGCCGCTAAACACACCAAACACATATCGATCAGTTGATGAAAACCAAATTGGATCCGGTCCAGTTTACAAGCAAATGACTACATTTGTCCAACCGTGCAAAGATGGCCTGCTCTGAACCACTCTTTAAGGAACAGGGCACCTGGCAAAAAGCAGGGCGTAGCTGCACTGTCGCATTTCCACCCTGCTTTCACATTTAGTGGAAACAAGGGGTTAGTTTTTTTGTGAATTAATCTTCTAAGAAAAATTGTAGGATTCTAGGAACCCTAAAACTTTTCTAAAAAACACATCTTGTGGTTTGTTGTGAATATGAGTAAAGAATCCAGCCATGCTTGAAGCACTAGAAAATAACTTTATCCTTTATCTGCTAATGTGCCTATAACATGCTGTTAATTGTCACTGTTTTACTTTGACTGATTACTTTTTCACCTTATGGATAAAAATAACTTAAAAAAAGGCTGTACCAGGGTCAACAGTCTCATTCCCTCTTTGCCAAGTCCATGTAACGTTGAGCCGGTCTGCAGGAGCCACATTCCTAATGCTACACATTAGCTCTATTTTACTTTCTTCCTTTGTGGACATATTATTGATGGTGATGGAGACATCATCTGGAGGTTCTGCACGGAGAGTTGAAGGAAAACAGTTAAAGTCCATATAATCAGGTGTAATGGCAAGAAGACAAACATTAGGCCCACTTACTGTAGAGAATGTAGGGCAAAGTTTTATTACACGATCCTATCCCCAGAAACTCTCCATGGCAAACAGGACTTGGGTCCCAATTTTCATGTGTGTCAGGACTCCAACTTCTGTTATTAAATTTATCCCCATGGACCTCCCAGTATATCTCCTTAACATTTGACTCACTGGTTGTGGGCATGCAAACTGCACTATGCCCTCCGCTTTGGTATTCCAACACCATTGAGTCTGGTTGTATTTCAATGGGGCATTCTTCTACATCACCTACAGAAAACAGGATGGGGAAAAAAAGTGTGTTTTACTGCAGTTTAGCAACCATAGTTGGTGATGATATTATTTTCAGGAATATTGAAATAGTGTTTAAGAGGTAATGAGTTATAATACAATGGAAGATCTGGGGGCAACAGGAAAAGGTCCAGGAAGGATATTCCTCCTGCTGCCAAAATTCCTTAAGCTGTTTTTTACTGATAAGCTCAATACGTCATAGAATAACAATCAGCTCCCACATTTCAAGTGAAATTAAACAAAGTCTGTTATTATTAACATGACACTTTTAATTTATTTTATTTAAGAAACGTACAACTATTTTTTGATCAACCTCCAATCTATTATTTCCCATAATGTTTTGACTTTTATAAATCTTTAAACAACATGAAAGACAACTTTATTAGTAAGCATTAGACAATGAACCGTTTTGATCCCGAGTCAAGCAGAAAACATGCGCTAAGTGCGCACACTCCAAGCGCCCCAACTTACTGGACTTAGTCCCGTTAGAGAGCGACGGCAGCATTAAAACCACAATCACAGAAAGCAGGCGAAGCCAGCTGAAATCATCCATTGGAAAATAAAAAAAAATAAAACAATCAGGAGCTAAATTTTGCAATTTTCTCCTCTTTTTTTGCTTCTCTTGAGTTTCTCCTGCTTCTCCAAAGCCGAACGGAAACAGCCAGAGGCGGACTGAGAGGAAGTATAAGGAGTTTTTTTTTTTTTTTTTTTTTTTACAGCAACAGGCTAAGCTAAGCTGTGGATCCAGGCTCCGAGTCGCTCCTCATCGGGTGGAGAGGAAACCAGCCCTCCCCCCCAACACTGGGCACGGAGTCAGGGCATGCCCACACACTCCCACTGAGACTATAAATGGAGCAGCTGAGCAACAAGCAGCACTGCCTGCAGCCAAACTGCCAAATGGAAAAAATAAAAAACATGTGACACAACGAAGGTGCTTTTTTAAAGTGACTCGTTTGGTATATATTTAATAATAATAATAATAATAAATCCAATTTTGTACCGCACTTTTCATTAAGAAAAATCTCAAAGTGCTACACAGTGCAAATAAAATCAAATATAAAAATCAACCATAAAAATCATGTGGTCAATAAAATCAAAGATAAAAATAAACAACATAAAAATCATGTGGTCAATAAAATCAAAGATAAAAATAAACAACATAAAAATCATGTGGAGGCAGAATAGGCTTGCATAAATAAAAAAGTCTTCAAGCCTCTTTTAAAATCATTCAATGGTTGTGGAGCTCTCAGATGATCTGGGAGAGAGTTCCAGAGACGGGGGGCAGCGACAGCGAAGGCCCGATCTCCCATGGACCTTAATCTGGAGCGAGGAAGGTGTATATTTATATGTATGTATGCAAAAAACAACAGTTTAAAATCGTAGCCTATGCAATTATTGTGTTACATTATATAAATCAGTGGTGTTTTATTCAAAGGCAGATTCAGCCTTTGTTTTTCCCATTTTATGCAAACATGAAAGGAATTTTACTTCAATTTCAAATCATTTTATTTATATAGCGCCAATTCACAACACGAGTCATCTCCAGGCACTTTACTGCACTTTACTGTTCTATCTAACAAGAAACTTGCTGATTGCATGGACATATAAAATTGAAAACAATCCCTCACACCAAGTATGCTTGTAGCGATGGTGGGCAGAAACATTCCAGCGGAACCAGGCTCAGTGTGAGCGGCCATCTGCAGAGGCCGCTCACACTTTTGTTTAACTACAAATGGCCTCTGTATCACCCACCCAAAGTAAGATGTCTAATCTGGTCTTTTTTAATGATTTGTGGCCCCCGTTTTTTTTTCCTGAATGGAGATTATTTGAATGGAGGAAAGTTTTTAAACCAGATTGTTTGTTGTATTTTGAATCTAATGGTTGGGGTGCAGAAGATGACCAGCAGCTTCATAAACTATAGCAGCACAAGGTACAAGGCATCATCTCTTTAAAGGTATAGAGGACGATCTTTTATTTCTGGGTGGATCATCTAAATAAGGGGTCCTCCTAATTGTCAATCATTCTGGTGATATGTTTCATAAGGCCGTCCTACGTGCTCTTCCCGTTAGCTATCCTATCCTGCGTATGCTTTGAAAATGGCTGAGGGTCATGAGAGAAAAAGTGTCTACAAAGTGTATGAGAATAAAAAGGCCTTAGTAGAGACAGATATATCCCATAATGCTTTGCGAGGAGAGCTCTCCTCGCAAAGCATTATTTGCTGTCACAACGCCCGCTGTCTCCATAGGCTGTCACTACCCGACACCAGCGACTAATAACAAAGATGGAGCGTGAGTTAACCGAGTCTGCTATAAAGTCCATTATAGCCCCCATTCTAGATAGTGATTGAAGGATTCAGGGATTAGAGCGGACATTCGGGTACAGGGTTGTGCATGTGCGTTTTTTTAAAAGTGGAAAGGGCGGGTCTTTTCAAAAATTCATAAAAATCCTCCACTATACCTATAAGGAATATTTTACAGATGCTGCTTCCTGTTACACATATCTAATAATTGAAAGGTTATAGGAAAGAAAAGCTTCTGTTTTGATGAGTCCCTTCAGTTTTATGGATCACTTCTGTGCGTCTCTCTGGGCTTACCTTTGACAGTGACTCGAACTGTTTTGGTGACGTTGCCTCTCACATTTGAAGCATTGCAGGTGTAGAAACCTGTGTTGAACCTAGTGGCATTATGGATGATGAGACCAGACACTCCATCTTCAGTTCTTACTTTAATGTTGCCTGCCTTGTGGTAACTCCAGGAGTAGGTTGGGCGTGGGTATCCCACAGAAGAGCATTTAAGTCCTAAATCTTCTCCCACCTGAACTTCAGAATCTTCAAGCTCCACTATATCTGATGGTGGGTCTGCAAAAAACAGAACAGCACATATGAATTATTGGAAAAACAAATGAACAATATAATGCACATCTTAAAAGAAATGGATTATGAAGTACTTACAATAAACATCAATGTTTATTGTAAAGTTGA
The DNA here is from genome assembly GCF_016077235.1 of Cyprinodon tularosa. NCBI lineage: Eukaryota > Metazoa > Chordata > Actinopteri > Cyprinodontiformes > Cyprinodontidae > Cyprinodon > Cyprinodon tularosa. The sequence goes on along the minus strand of NW_024038913.1, from coordinate 1,106,384 downwards.
GAGAATTCAGACTGTTTGAAACTGTGACCCAGTACTGCCCTGCATCTCCTCTTGTTAGCTGGTTTGGAAGTGTAAACTCCTCTTCGTCTTTATACCAGAACTCTTGAGGTTCTGGGAAGCCCCTGCTGCATCTGAGGTTGTGTGGAGTGTACTCTGAAATATTATATGCATCGGGACAGATCCACTCTGGTCCATCTGGAATAGGAAACACGAAACGGTATTTAAATTTCTCCCCACACCACCTACCAAATGTTTGGAATACGCAAAGTAAACATTTAACATGCCAGAGGTAAACTCACAAAGTACATTGACTTGGATTTCCTTAACCGAGGAATTTCGAACAGTATTTTGATCAGCTTTTACTTTATATCTCCCTGTGTCATCTCTTCTCAGTGGGTCAGTCAGGTTTATGGTTCGTCCATCTTTCAGCCACGTAACTTTTGGGATGGGGTTTCCGGTCACATTACATTTCCCTTCCAAAGATTCTCCCTCCTTAATCTCTATCTTGAAGCAGTCAATATGAGGTCCAACTGGCAAAAAATATAAACAGTTCAGTATTATTTAATTTTATTTTATGAAATAAGGGGCAGATTCAGCTCCTGTCACAGTAATTCCTAAAGTTTTTACACATCTTGGCAGGTTGAAAAGCAATAGTGACATACTTATAAAGATAGGGAAGAGAAGGTTTTTTTTTTTATTTTATTTTTAGAAAGTTCTATAACATATTCAATACCATCAATACCTTATTTTTCAGATGAGATCAAAGTCTCATTGTTATTTATTTCATTTTCAATATCAAATGATCTGTTGGCAACCTTTGCAGTGAAATTTAAATATTTGATTGATTTTCTTTCACCAGGTTAGCCAAAAACTTAGCCATCCAATCACTTTCTCTTTTAGTTACTAAGTATCCAGCATGTTGAGATGAGTGGATAGTGGAGAGTCTGAGATTAAATCAATTTTTTTCTATTTTCATTTCTCCTCTTCAAAACGAGTCTTTGAGTGGTGACATCTTTATAGAGTACAGGATGTAAGAAATTGTGAAACGGTTAAAAGATAGACAAAGACAAAAGTGAAACTGGTAATGAATTACTTACACTGAACCTGGATATTTAACATCTCTGAAGATAAATTAAATTGTGGACCTTCTGGCCCCAAGTCCATGTCTGCTTCACATCTGATAGTTGTTCCGTCATCCTCTCTCGTTGGTATAAATTCATATAAAGAAGTCTGATTTGTGGGTTTTTTCTCGTCATTCTGAAAAGTCTCTGTCTGGACGATTGTGTCTCCTTTGTACCACGTTATGGTGAGATTTTGAACAGGTAAAATATTGGGGACACCACAGGAAAGCCGATGCATCTGATTTTCTTCAAATGAACTGGGGGAGCTGATGTCAATGTGTTCTGGAAATTCTGGAAGATTGGAAAATATTGTCAGGCATTGTGAAATAACTGTTACAATCTGTTCGAATTGTAATACTTACGGTAGATGACAAGTCCCAGCTCAACACTACATTGACTATCATCCTTAAGGGTATAAAAGCACTTGGGTTTCGCTTCCCAATGTGTGAGACTGCTAACGTTCCACATCAGATGGGACACGTTTTGAAGGCCTGTGCTTCCTTGTGACGCCTCCCATCCGATTCCCTCTATATCAGTGGCTGATGTGGTGCAGTTCACCAAGACCGGGTCCCCGTATTTCACCACTACACGAGGTGGGTCCAGCTTAGTTAAACAGGCATCTTTACCTGCCCCATGAAAGTACAGGAATATATTCTGTATTAATATGAATGAAAATAAACAAAATCTTTGCAATATGTGATTTATGTTTTTTTTCTAATGCCATTATTTCAACAGTCTTTCACATCATCTCAGTAGAAATGTAAGCAGAACAAAAACATTTAATAACATAATGCTTAAAGATGTGTTGATTTTTAATTACTTAATTAAAATACTCTTGATGGCTCCAAGCTTTAGCAGCAACATAAAAGCACAATTATACACAGAATATGATAAAAAAAAAATAAAATAATATATATATATATATATATATATATATATATATATATATATATATATATATATATATATATATATATATATATATATATATATATATATATTAATCAATGAATTATCTTAATGTGAAGAATTAAAGGTATTGTGGAAGATTTTCTCGAATTTTTGAAAAGAACAGCCCTCTATACTTAAAAAAAAATCACATACACATCCCTGTACCCGTTCCCGAGAGGAAACGCCTATAAAACCCATTCAAGAGCGTGCACATGGATCTGATCAAGTGCCCTTCCTAGAAAGACATCTGCTCTCTTAAATCATAATAAACAAAATCACAACAACACAAAAAGCCCAGTTCCTGTATTTAACATGTATTTTACAGAACTTTACAGAAAAAACATCTTAATTTAGTTTTATCTTTTAACAGTATCAATCTGAAAGCTCAGCAGTTGCCAAAACAAAAAAGTGTCTTCATGTTGAAGTCATCTGGATTCAAAGGCTAACACCAATTTAAAAGAAAGGAAGTAGTTAGTAGCTGAAGTGTTGAAAACATAGACATATGAGCATCTCTTACTTTTTCGTTTTATCTGATTCTGTCACATTAACTACAGAAAATGTATCCAGAATTTTTTCTTATCAGCTTTTTAAAATGATTGATTAATGTCCACAAATTCAACAAGAGCTTTTTTTTTTTTTCTTTTTTTTTTTTTTGCAGTAGGATATGTTTGCTGCTCTCTGCTGGCTAAACAATACTTCTGCAGGTTCCTACAGTCTAACCTACCACATTTTTAGTTTGAAGATAGTTCAGATCTGACAAATAGTAGGCTTTGTGTTTTCATACAGATATGTCTCTTTCTTTGTTTCTTGGGTTATTTTTTTTTCTTTTCGGTTAACCATTTCAAGATGAAGGTACAAAATGTTATCTCGAAGGCAGACATCTCATAAATTACATGTAAAATTAGTCAACGACAACAAAATTAGCAAATGTTTAGCCTACCTGAAATCAGAAGGAACCCTGAAAAGAGTTGAACAAATATTATCCACTCAGTCATTGGATTTGCCGGTCAAGTGTGAACAACGTATCCTGTGTTTTGGACCACCTCTGCTTCTTGTGTGGGGCAGTGCTGTGCTCACTCGCATGAAAAGCAGGGGTTTTACACCAAGAGAGGGAGGTGGGAGCATAGGGCCAGCTCAGCGTCTTTATGCTGGACACACACACACACACAGGCTGCAAGCTGCTGGTTGTTTGTGTGTGGGGGATGAGTTCCAGTAAACTGCAAACTTTCCAGTAACCAGGTACTTTCCTTGCCCCGTTTATGGGCATTTAAAAGATGTTTTAGCTTTTATTTATTAACAAAGGTTAAGTAGGATCCCAAAAGTGTAATATCATTCATCTTTTACAGGCTTTTGAAAGATTTAAAAAACTGTTTAAGCTGATTTCCCTATGGGGTCTGATTCAATACTTGTTGAATCTCAGTCTTCAGAGTGCTTGGATTTAGACAAGCCATTTCTGAGAGCTAACACAATTAGCCACAATCCAACTGTCCAGATGGGAGTTGGCCTTAATTATGGGGTAATTAAGAACTATTCAAGGCATTGTCATATGGTTTAGTGTGCATCATCAACCATACCTTGCTTAGTGCTGCGGTATATCCCAGCTTGCTGGTTTTTATATTGTTATGGTGTCACACAGGCACACCTCCCTGTCCTGATATTTTTTTCCATGAAAAGGTTGGCCTCATCCAGGACAATAGCACTGAAAACATTCTTTATCTCACTGAATATATTCTCCATGGGGATACTTTTGTAAAATTCAGACCAGATGTTAGTAATAACCCAAGTTTTTTCTTCACAGTCTTTTTTTGTAATAAATCAGAATGATGCATGAGGAAGTTACTGAAGACAAAGGAGAGCATTAGCAAAAAGACAAAGACAGCCCAATCCAGCTGATGTTTGTCAGTATTTAGAATTCAATTCAGCAGAAATCACTGCAGCTTTTAGTCCTATCAAGTGGCTTTTATGTCAGGATTTGATTTTTGTTTGTTGACCCAAATGCAGATGCAGGGAGGCAGAGGTGAGTTTCTTGATGATTTATTGAAAAGGTAAACGGAGTACAGAGGCAGGAAATCCAAAATTCTAATATGAAAAACAAAGTCCAAACAAACAGGAAAACCAGGAATCCAAAAATCCAAAAATGAAAACAAAGTCCAAACTAACAGGAAACCAGGAGTCCAAAAATAATAAAAAATTAAAACATGAAAACAAGTCCAATGAACCTGAAACCATGGAGACATCAAGGGGAATCACAATTACAAGGAGGTTGGCTCAGAGAGACGGAGTAGGAGGAAGTTTGACGTGGAACCAGCACTGAAAAACTGAGTATTTATGGGAAACTGAAACAAAGGGGGAGCAAATGAGCAGATTGGGAGCAGGTGTGAGCAGAGCAGAAACAAGAAAGGAACAAGGGAAAAAAGGAGAACTCAAGAGGGCAGCAGAGGGCAACAAATAAAAACTTGAGAACTGAAAAATAACCAGAAAACACAACAAAATAAGAATGAAACCACAAAAACTAGAAAACATGGAACAAGGTAAAACCGAATACACAAAATAAAACATAACAGAACCAAGATTATAACATTTTAAAGCTTTAGAAGAAGAAGCATCAACATCTCTCTCAAAGCCTCACAAAATGTATAGATTCCTTCTTTAACCTTAAACTAGCCAGAGCTTTTTGCTTCTTATACATCCTGGCAAATGAGCCAGATGAACAATCGGGTATTTAGTCAATAACCCCTCACAGAGGGCTTAAAAAAAGCCTGAAATTAGAAGGAATATTACTTATGAAAATTAGAAATGCACCCAGAGACAATGGACTTTTACTACTCTAGACTCAAAAAATATATTTAATTTTTTTTCTGAACATTTTAAAACTGCAAAAGTACTGGCCATAAGGGATCAAGCTAGCATTCTTAAGATAATTTACTGTATGGAATGGTGGATGGGTGGTTAGATGGAGGAGTAGAGGAATGTGATCATATAGGTGAGGATTCTGTATAACAGAAGGAGATAAAGCGTGTTTACTTGAAGCTGAGTCACAGTCAGATCTGGAGGAAACTTAGAAGGGAATTAAGGAGGAGAATCAACAGGACAACAGGCTAGAACCTAGTAGGTTAGAAGGGCTGCAACTGCGGCAAAACACACAGAGAATCACACAACTTCTGCACACAACCTACTAAAATATGACTAATATTGTACTGGAAGCTTTATCAAGGTGAAACAGCATAAATATAGAAATATGTCAGGACAATATAACCTGCCTCCTTGAATTCCAGTGAATTTCAGTGGAAAGAAGCAAAGCTCATGGTGTACAGATTGCATGACACATGTTTCACAGAGGTTTACAAAATGAAAAAAAAAATCTCTCAGTGTTCATTTCATTTCATTTTTTACACAAAATCTATGAAAAACTTTGCTTTTTTGTATGTACTGTATGGTTACTTGAAAGCTTGCAGACAATACTATACATTTCCCATGAAGAACCTCCATTTAGCTGAGGTTATGTTTCTATCTAAATGAAAATGAAATATTTAATGCTCAGTAAAATTTTTAGGTATTTGTTAGACTATAGATAGCTCTTAATTACACAGTACATTTTCAAATAAAAGCCAACATGTGAGTGATTGCTTCTTATCATTAATCCACTCAAGAGTAAAAGTAATTTGATGCATCCTGACAAACAAGTCCCACATATCGGAAGTCATCCATTTGACGCTCATATTCAGCCTTTCTCATCTCTGATTCATTTCCACCTAAAAGAGTTACTCAGGAAGGATGCAGTCCAGATTCCAAACCAGCACAAACATCCAGAATTATAGTCATTAATGCACACTTGCAACCCTGGACTTTCCTATCCTTCACAGATACAGTCTGTGTTGTCTTTTTTTTTTTTTTTTTTTGGTACGAAAGCACATCTTGCCCCTATGTACTGATTGAATAACTGCAGGAATAATAAAGTGGTGTCAGCTCATGGTTGTTTAACTCCCAGGACAGTTTTTTTTTCCTAACAATGATTAACAAACCTGGGAACAAAATACTGTCATAGAACACAAGAACAAGATCAGAATGTATAAGCTCCCAAAGCTCCCGTCAGCCTCAGAAAAAAAGAACAGATCCCAGGGAAATGTGTTTTGAGTTAAAACAGAGGGTGGGAGTACAGGGAGAATAAATACACATGCACAGCATTTTTTTCTTAGTTAGGAAGAGTTAGGAGGTCAAGCGATATTTCAACATTTTGAATAAAGAGATGAAAAAAAGATTAAAAAAAAGGAGATGATAGACAAACAGAATGCCACACAAAGAGAAATCAACATTTATATTCCAGTCATGCACTAATTTCCCCTCCCTACTACATGATGTTTAGTGTAACAGATTCTGAGGGGTGCTGGAGAAGATGCAATCAGCCCTTTTTACTTACATGCCGAGCGTTCATCTCTGCACAGGGAGGCTGCTTTCCAGCAATGTCACAGGAAAGATAATTACGAAAAGGAACTTACAAACACATCATTAGCATTCTAAATGAGTTTCAGGTCCTCTCTTTCCACATGTCTAACAGCCACATGTGATCATCAACAAACAAGCAGGTTTTCCACTCAAACTTTGCGAAAAGATGATTTTGGGGTGATTGATGGAAGATAAACTTGTTTATGTTTTTCCTCTGGTCATACTCATTTATAAACAGGAATATGGCACGTTAATTTTTAAAACATATGTGACACGTGCTAATCTAAAGCACCTATGAAATTAGTTACAGGATATAGGCTCTAGTATTTTCTTTAGTGTTCATGAAAGTAAAGAATGACACATTAAGACTTTACATTGACTTAATTAATTTTAGTTACTGCATTTATCCTCGCCTTAAACTAAAGTTAATTCACACCATACCTCTAAACGGACTCTCTAAGGTTAGAAATGGGGGTCCACTGCATTAGGAACAGCCTTCGGTTACCATAAGGCCTGTTGATCCTCAGAAGGTTAGTAAACATACTAAAAACTGTCCTAGATAGGTATCATAAACAAGTACACAGCCCTCTCATCCCCAAACTATTTTGATTTAAAAAAAAAGTGGAAACAATTAGTGATTTTTAAAGAGTACAAGGAAATAAATCCCTTATTAGGAACTAAACCTCCCTTAGGTTTATTCTCTCCATTCTGCCATCAGCCCTGACTTCTTGTCTGCCTATTCTCTGTAGACACAATGGCCTGCTAATGGACTGTGTCGATGTGTCTATAAAAAATGGGGTCATAAGCATGTCTCTTGAAAAGCAAAGACAAAGGAAGTATCTTTCAAAAGTCAGCATTAGCAGCACAAGGGAAAATCCTTCAGCAGATCTAAAAGTGAAAACAGCCACTGTTCAAATTGGGACAGATTACTTTTTTTCCAACTGATAGGCTGGCCTTGTACTTTTAAGGGAAATCTTACATCAGCGTTAGAAACCAGTTGCTTTCTTCTCACCCGCTCTGTATCTCATCGAAACTAGCAAAGCAAAAAAAAAAAAAAAAATCAACATTCGACAGATTATTTGAAAAAGAAAGTTTAAAGAAAAGACATTCAAGGCACAACAGTGTCAGTATTGTTCATTTACTGAACGCCAGCTGTAATGTGATCATGCAAAATGCATGAGGCAAACAGAAGTCCTTCTGTTTCCACATTCTTTGTGTCTCTGTTGGCATTTAGTTTTATCAATTTGTAAGAAAACCGACACCAGTCTCGTGAAGTCTGCAGAGGCTCTTCAGTTTGATCCTCTTCCATGAACATTAATTTCCCACTGGTAACATGCAGTAACAATGCCAAGGCAATACTGCAAACTAAAAATGTGTTCCAATAAGCTGTTAATATGTGAAACAAATGTATGCAAAGTGCGTTAGATATATGTTGTAGGCACTTTTCTAGAAGACCCCACACGGAGCAATTTTCCCTCTGATGGATATTGCAATGCATCACAGTGTTGAAATTACAGTCAATGTTGTTAACGTCTAGATAGTGCTTTTATGTTTATAGTAGGGGCACACCAGTACACCAACTACTCAGTCTGATTTAGTCCAGGAAATACTGGAACAACTTCAAAGATCCTTTTTAAGATTCTGCTTAAACAACGCCCCTTAATGAGACCCAGCACTAAATGTAAACAAATACACTTGGAAATGTTAATTTTTCAGCCATGAAATGAACAATGTCGTCACCTTTGTTCTAAAAAGTGAAGGTTTGAAGATAAAGCTTTCTCTTTGATGAGATTCCAGTCCCAGTCCCAGCTTGACTTTTATTAAGGAAAACCTTCTCTATTTTTCATGTAATGGGACTGGACAGTTACAAATAAACTCAACAATGTTAATATTTCTAGCAGGACTAAACTTATACTTATCTTTTATAACCTAAAACCAGAGAATGACCAAACCTGCCACATAATCAGTAAATAGAGAGGAGTATTAGAGATATTGCAAGATGTGTTTCAAACTCCAAAACCTGGAGCAAATCAACAAGAATAAATAATTAAATATTGCAGGAAATATGCAAAAGCTGGTCAGCAATTACAAGGAGAGATTGATTGCTGAAATGCCAAGAGAAAAATCTTAACATCATACAATATATAAAAGTACAATTATTATTGGGACAGGCTGTTTTTATTAAAAATCCATATGCCCTTTTTATTGCCTATTATCTTAAAAAATTTCCCGTCTCATTACATTCATCTATTTTCAATGACGCAAAATATGACGTCCAAATACTTTTTTTGACATCTAAACACAGCAAAGTTGATTAAAATAGTGAATTTTTATCCCCCCCCCCATTTATTGCTGCTGTAAAAATGTGTGATTAGTGGAACGTGTTTGTGGTTTTAGTGACATATGAGGAGGTCCATTCTGATAAGAAAATATATCTGAATGGGTTTTAGTATTCTTGGAAGACAAACTATGAAACATTGTAGAATTATTTTCATAAGAACAAAAAATGCAACACACTTGGACTACATAGAGATAATTCAGTATCAGTACATTTTAACCAGGTTCACCATGAAAACAGCCCTGAAAGTTAAACAAAAATTTTTGAAAAATGTGATTAAGGGTGACAAGTCTCATGTGGAGAAATATGAACTTTCCAATGAAAGAACATTAAAAACACAGTTTTAAACATGATTTACAAGGATACAACTGAAATTATCTGGTATCAGTTTGATGTATAGAGAAAACATGGAGCATACACTATGCATAAAACATATACACTTGAGTCTATGCATACCACGCTGGACCACAAGGTCACAAATGTTTATTAATGATATGACTGTTGAGGGAAACAGCCAGATGAATTGTGCAAGGCTGCATAGTTTAATGAAAAGAACCACGGGTGGCGGCAAAAAGAGAGTAAACTGAAACCAGAAGTTGTTTTAACATTCTTCTATGGCTGAATCAGGCTTAATCTGTATTTACACAGACTTTAGCAGTTTCCCTGACAGAAAATGTATTAAAATAAAATAAAAAATATCTGTTAAATGTGCAAATTAGTCCAAATGTGCTAAAGGGCCAGATGGACAGGGCTGGCCTCTAAGGCATTCAGCATTGTTACTCTGTGCCACAATACATGGAAATATCATGTTATTACAATGCCTGTAATCATGCAACCAATGGTGATTTGTTTTTCAGCTCCCAGCAAGATGGTGTAGCATTTTAAGCATGAGGGAACCTTTTTGACCTCCAGAGTCTTGTCTAAGATCTGAGTGAAGAAAAGGGGCCAGTTGCTCCACACTAGACCTCAGGCAGGTTTATTACGATTTCTTTTGGTGTGAAAGAGGTATTATAAAATAGTTAACTTATTAATTTTGTTCATGAGTTCATGAGTTGATAAAGCAACTTTATCGGTATGTATAAGGACTTGAAACAGACGTAACAAAGAGAAGGCAAAAGTCTAATCCAGTGAGATAAGGATGACAGGAAAGGAATTTCTAAAAAAAAAAAACAGGGAGCATGCAGTAATCACTGGGGCATTCACTAATCACCAACTTAGAGAGGGCAATTTTTAATAAGGAACAACTGAGAATGATTAACAGATCATGGAAAAACTCTGAGAGAGCATGGGGGCACAAAGATAGACTGGCTACAATATGACATCAGGAGCAAAGTAACCAATCGCACTGATTGGTTACTTTGCTCAGACACAGTAGAACAAAGGGATCAGTAGAATTATAACTAAAGACACGGAAGCACCAAAACTCACAACAAACAGACAAAACTCAACCCTAGGGATTATAAGTTTAATATCCGTATTGGGGCCTAAAAAATTGCATTGGAAATGAAAATACTAATACAGGTCTAGAGTGTTATTGCCAGCCTGAACGGGTAACTGAGCTAGAGGCACTTTGAGCCTTAGAAATTACATGAACATTTTTAAAGATACCCAAAGACGTATATTTTCTGCACTGTGAATCGAAGCTTCATATAGAAAGGCTCCATATTTACCTGCAAGGTAAGTTGGAGTAAACAGCTCAAGTTTTAATTTTTCTTCTGTAAAAAAAAAAGCGTTTTTTTGGGGAAAAGAGTTTTATTGTGATACACTTAAATGTCAAGATTTGGTTGTGGTTTGTTGACCCAAATACAGAGGCAGAGAGGCAGAGGTGATTTTCTTGTGGGTTTAATGAAAGGTTAACTGAACACAGAGGCAGGAAATCCAAAAATCCGAACATGAAAACAAAGTCCAAACAAACCAGAAACCATGGAGATATAAGGGTGGATACAATCACGAGGAGGAAGACTGAGAGAGACGTAGTTGGAGGAAGTTAGACGAGGAACCAGCACTGAAGAACTGAACAGAGAGTATTTAAGGGAAACTGAAAAAAAGAGAGGGCTAACGAGTAGATTGGGAGCAGGTGTGAACAGGGCAGAATCAGGAAAGGAGCTAGGGAAAAAGAAGAACACAAGAGGGTAGCAGAGGGCAACAAACAAAAACCTGAAGACTAAAAATAACCAGAAAACACAACAAAATATGAACCAAACCACTCAGACCAGAAAACGAGGAGCAAAGTGAAACTGAATCCTCAAAAGAAAACATAACAGAACCAGAACTGTGACCGTAACTGATAAATAACCAGAGCACACAACAAAATGATAATTAAACCACTAAAACTAGAAAACAAGGAGCAAAGCAAAACTGAATACTCAAAAGAAAAACATAACAGAACCAGAACTCTGACAGTCTGCAATTATATGTACTGTTAAGCTTAGTAGCGTTTGATTTGTACGGTTTTAGTTGCATGTCTTATTGTTTGGGTTTTTTATGGTATTTCTTATCTGTCTTAGCTGTGAAAACTAAACAGTAATCAGTTTAGGGAGCCTTCTTGTTATCTTTGATTAGTGTATTGTAGTCTACATATACAGGAACCCAATACAAAAAGGAAATGAACAACCAGACTCTGTAACAAAAGAGAGCGAAAGACAAAATAAACCATCATTAACAAATGTTGAAGCATGAAAAAGGTACTTATACATCCATCCATCCTCTGCTTATTCCGTCGGGGTTGCATTTTGGCCTATCTCCTGCAGTCTATGGGTAAGGGGTGGTGTACACCCCGGAAGGGTCGGCAGTCTGCTGCAGGGTTCTTACACAATTATATTTAATGAAATTATACTTATTATACTTTCTCATTTAATAATCAAACCTATCGACTCATACAAATTCATGCTGCTGTTCTGTATCCTGCTTTACAAAAACACCACACATCCGGGGCTTTAAGCCTCCATTAATTAGCTTTGTGTGTGTTGACCCAAATCCTCCACCCATCTTCTCCTTTTACCCCGTTTCCTTTTAAAGACAGCAGCTGTCTTCATTTGAACATGGACTGCTGTTACTGTCTCAGTTGGCATGGAAATCATTTTTTCACAGTGAAATGCATTGTTTGATCAAACTGCTATGAGCAGATAGGCACACTGATGTCCCAATGAGTCATAGGAGGAGGTCTCTCCAAGAACACTTTTCCCCTTTAAGGACCCCTCTTTTTGCACAACAGCGGTCTGATCAGAAACAACCAGAAACCCCATGAGGCAGAAAAAGATTTCTTTACAGAGTGGATTAGGAAAACAGCAAGCTCTTTAGAGCAGCCAGGAAAGGAGAAAACGTATTATTTTTGCAGATCCTGTGGAAAAAACTGTATCTCAGGTCACATATTTTCACTGAGACATTTGACTTTTTTTATTCCTTTTTTGTTCCAGGGGGGATGAAGGGGAGTGATATGGTGTGACATCAGGATCCAGATCTTTACTTCCTCCCTCCCTAACTGCATTATCTGATCCTAATGGTCTACAGGACAGGGTCATTAATCTACAACATATAGCTTGACTCAAACATATGGAAACGATTAGGGAATAGGAGGCAGAGAAACAGCTTAAACAAAAGTTCATCCAGATCTTAGAGGTCATTGTGTTTAATGTTAACATTACTTTCAATCAAACTTTGGGAAAAAAAGACAAAAATTATATATATATATATATATATATATATATATATATATATATATATATATATATATATATATATATATATATATATATATATATATATATATATATATATATATATATATATATATATATATATATATATATTTTTTTTTTTTTTTTTTTTTTTTTTTTTTTTAACTCTGAACAGCATCTGTCAGATTTTCTTTTGTGCAGAGTGAATTGATTTGTGCTGCATGCAGAGAGCTTAAAATGATGTCATGCAGTCTGGAACAGATAAAGAGTAAATATCCATCAGCGGACAGTAATGCGTTATTTAATGGACTTTCTGTACTGCAAACATTTTACTTTTTGATATTTGCAACTAAATATAAAACATATCTTGGTGGAAACAGACAGACATTTGAGCATTACGTTGTTGGGTTTCTTTTTCTTTCTTTTCTTTTTGTTCAGGGATTTAATTGCAAAATCAGCAGTATGAAACTTATAAAACACTCAAGATCTCTGGCTCCTCCTGGAGACTGATTCAATAATGGGACGTTATATTACATTTAGTGTATAAATCACCAATTTATCAACACTCTCAGTTCAAAACATGCAGAATTTGCTAAAACAAAAATAAAAAATCTAGAATTGCGTAACAATGTAAAAGTCTTTCAGCTTACTTTCCTGCACTAAACTGTAAAAAAAAAAGAGGACAACTCGCCACTAGATGGAAGTATAGTGTTAAACAGCAGCAACTCTAAAGCATTCTTCATGATTTTTGTCTTTGCACTAACCTGTGGCTTGAGGTGCTGATGTAGCAGTAAGCATCTGCAAAAAGCCAGATGTTATCAGTCTGTAGAAAACCTCAGCAGTAGCAAACCACAGCTACAACATTTTCTCAACCTAAGGCTTTACCTGAGCTAAAGCTAAATCAGCAGGATTAGGCCTCATGGCCTAAAAACTGGAATTCTGTTCACATTTTTTAATTAACAACCAAAGACGTTTCAGTAATGAGATTCAATTCATAAAATGAATACATATATATGCACCTTAACATACAAGTCAATTTCCAAAAATTCCCTATAGCAGAAAAATTAAGTCAGTTGTTTGTTATCCAGGTTTGGGTGACATGTTATAATCTCAAATTAAAAAAGGTGCTTTATTTCCTTAATCATGTTTATGTTAACATAAGGTAAGGCTTAATTGAAATTTCAGTTTTATTCCGAAAAAGTTCATAGAAAATGTTTGGATCATGTTTCAGACGAAGCTTTTAATGGGTGGGTTTTTGATTCCAGTTAAATGAATGTTAGAATTTCAGAATTTTCTTTCGAGGAAAATAGCTTTCCTATTACATGCCAAAGAACTGCGGAGGATCTGCATAGTTTTATTTCCTATCTTCCCCCATTTTGTGGTGACCAGCTGTGCCTCAGCCAGCGGTGAAGCTGCTACATAGATTATTGGTGGCATTGCGGTGAGATAGACCACAAAATTGACTATTCCTCAAGCCTTTGAAATGGTAACAAGGTAATCCAGTGTTTGTTGGATTTTTAAACACACAGATCGGCTGTCTTTCCGTGGTTTAATTTTAACCTGTTTGCTTTGGACTTTTTCCAAAAGTGTGCTGCAGATGGACATTTTCTCACAGGGCTGTTCGGCCTGAAACTTTTTCCCCATCTCTCTCTCTGCTATTTGGATTTTGTTCTCCGACTCACTTGTGGCCTCTGTTGATCCCCCGGCGGGTAAAAACATTTTGTTGTCTGAGTCTGTGGCTATTTGTCTGACCCATGAAACCCAAATGATCCTGAACTGGCATCTTCCAGCATGTCAGGAAAAACTTGCCCTAATATTGTGTGTTTTTTTGACTATTTACCGCTGGGGCTTGTAGGTTTTACGTCAAGGATGATTATAATGCAGATAAAAAAACACCGGTTTTTAACTTAGAGAATGAAGTTGTTTCTCTCATTTAGAGAGCGAAGGTAAGATAAGTTGATTGATTGACTTTATTGATCTCACAGTGGAGAAATGTACTCATTACATACGCTCAAATAGTCAAAGGAGAAAAATATGCCAGAGGAAGAAGAAGAGGAAGAAGCTAAAACTTAAGGGTTTTTACATGGATACTAAGTGAACTCATAAAGGGCAGAATCTTAACAAGTCGAAGCAGAGTTTATGAAATAAGATACCCAAAACCCCAACCCAAGAAGGCACACAAATGAAACCTAACATTCACCCCCATTTCCCAGCTGCACGGAGAACAGCTGCAGAAGCATTGTTATTCTGCTTGTAAGCACACCCTCCTTTCACCATCGCTACCAGGTTGCCTATTTTAAACCCCACCCAGCCAGGTTCCTTGTGTAGCAATCCATTTGAATCCCTGCTGATCAATGCAAAGAGAGGATGAATCAGTCATTACCCTGTGAAAGGGAAAGCATCCCCAATCTCTTTTTGCAGGCTCTGTAGAGTTTAAAAAGGACCTGTGACCTCGCCTCCCTTCCCCCGTCAAAGGCCTCTTGGGCACCATTAACACCATGAGAGAGGGGCACTGACTTTCAAGGTCTGTTGCAGTACAGCATCCCCACATCTGGAAGGCATTATGTTGTTGCTGCCCTCGGGTGAAACTCAGGGACACTGTTACAGAGTCTGAATCTGTATGTGTGTCCTGACAATACTGTGTCATAATTACTTGCAGTGTTGTGTGAGATTATGAAATCATGGCTTCTTTGGAAACTCTCAAGCGATAGTTTCATCACAAACTGACCATAATTTGGCGGCATAGACGGAGAAATATACTGTAGGCTGTCTGATTGTGTTTGGGGAATGTAGACGGTCCTGTATGGGTCTTTGTTCATTAAAACTGTTTGAACATTTGGCTGTTTGGCTAGGCAGCAGGATGTGGAAGTTCTTGGCAACGGAGCAGCTCCATCTGAACCTGGACTTTAACAAGATGGCTTTGTGTGTAAGATCACCATCCTGCCCCTCCCTTCCTTCCCCTTTAGCGTACCTTTAGGGTTGCAGGCACTGCTGTTCAGGTCAGGCTGCTTAACAAGCTGCTGTTACCTCCGGGTAACCCCACCTTCATGTCCACCAAACACAGCAGTTTCTCCAACCATGGCAGACCATGGGACTCTAAGCGAAATTTTATTTTGGGCCTTCTATTTTTATTGCCAATAATATCTATTGCTACAATCAGCAGCTCAAAAATCACATCACACATACATCTATTCTAAACTAATCAACGCTATGCCTGTACTATTTATGCTCTACTATTTGTATGAATCAACTGGTGTTACTAAAAATAACATAAATAAAATAGTATGTGGTTTATTTACTGTTAAAATGTAATGAGGTTTGTGCTTTTTGGTTTCATCTACAGAAGGAATCCCCCAAAATAACCTCAAGCGAAACAGCAAAAATAAAAAAAATGGTTTGGTAAATAAAGGTAATGCATGAAATCATACAAAAACATCCATAATTAAATCAAATAACCAATGAAATATCAAGCTGATCTTTTGTTTTTCAAAGATACGTTTGTCTCAGAAATGCTTGCACTGGTCCTGCCTCATCTGTGGGGCAATCGGGCACCAAGACCGATTTTTTCCCCATCTATAAATTATGATTTATCCATGATGAAAGACATCTTGTTATAAAAATGCATTAATGTATAATGAAATTCATATTTTAAGATTTTTATAAAGGAATCAACAACAAATAATAATATTGTAATAGTGTTTTCTAGTGAGGTCCCTAGTAGTCCTTGAGCCCTAAGCAGTGGCTAGTTTGCTTATACAAAGTAGTTTAAATTTGGTAAGTTAAAGGATATATATATATATATATATATATATATATATATATATATATATATATATATATATATATATATATATATATATATATATATATATATATATATATATATATATGTATATATAAAGACTGAGAAGAATGTATAAGTTGCGGTGCATCTTTATACTTTATACATCCAGAGAAAATCCACTTCACCAAACTGAACCCAATCTCTGTGATAAAACAGATATTAGATGAAGGTCTCAGTGTTTTTGAAGAGAACACAAGAGAAAGAGCAAGGGATGTTCCAGACTGGTCAATGAAAGAGTCTCTGTCAAGTTCAAAGAAATCATGTTAGAAAACAGTATTAGCCTTATTGAAGATATCACTGGGAAGAGTTTAGTTTTTGAAATTAGAAATGACTCCTCCTTCCAAACTAGCAGTCCCGACAAGTAGAGTAAGTTGCCAAGAAGCCCCAAGGAAACACTGGAGGAGCTACAAACTGTTACTCTACAAATCTACCATTTATGGACCAGAGGCTAGAAGTATAAGCATTTGTTATAGGAGAGCCCTTGAAAATTCACAATGGCCGTATTCCACAAGCTATAGAGGGGACACAGTAAACCTTTTTTAAAGGTTCACTGTAACAGCAAGATCAAAATTCAGCTTTGGTCTTTAACAGTAAGACGAGAGGTGGTCACAGTTGAAGGGAATATGGGTTGAAGTTCAACACACAATGATCCTGAAATAAAGGCCTGACACTGAAGCAGTTTCACCTTCCAGCAGCAGCAACGTTAACCAGAGCTCTAATAGGTTTAGATCAATTTATATTGAAGATTTACTCTTGTTTGAATCTATAGATATTTTAAGATAGTATTTTTCTAGTGGTATTGAACAGTCAAAGAACCTCATTCACCAACTCACACTAACCAACATAACCACTTTCATACACTAGTAACCCTTTACTTAGTTTTTTTTTTTTTTTTTTATTTAGACTCAGGTCTTGTCCCAAACTTGAACATATGTCATAAGCTTCAGGCTTACAGGAGAGAAGGACCTAGACACCTCTCACACTTACTCCTTTGGTCTCCCCAACCTCCACATCAACCTGTCATCTACTGTACTCCCCTGTCCAAGCTTTGCATCCCAATCCTTCTCTTTCTGGCTTGGTTCCTTATCATCAGTTGATTGTTTTAAGCAGGCATTTTATAGACACTCCCACCAGGACCAGTGACCTCAGCAGCGGGCAGGAAGTCAATAGGGTTCAAGTTCCTCCTATGAGAGTTATCCCACACATCTCTGTGCATTTCATTCAGGACAGGGGATCTTTTGTGAGACTCCGGGGGTGTGGAGTCACTGCACAAGACAGTTTCTCACTCTCGGAGGATGCCACATCATCTCTGTCATCACAGTATTATAGACTTTGACGTAATCTGCTTTGGAAAAGGAGAACAATCTCTGAGAGAGACGAGCTAAATCCAGGTGTCTGCATTTCCTGTGATACAATAAAGCTGCAATGTGGCAATGGAACAATGAGGAGGAAAAGACCAGAATTAGCAAAGAAAGGAGAGAAAAGGAAGTACATTTTCACAAATGGTGTCGTGTATGTTTAACTTTCATTGATCAAGAATTTGGTTCGACATTAACAGTCAAATGCAGCTATGTCTCCTTATCAGCTCTCCTTTATGGTGGAATGGTCATTCATTTGAAACACTAGGGAAAACTGGGGGGTGTGTGTTCTTTTTTTCCGAAGTGGGTCGATGACCTCGACTGTTTGTCAGTCCCTTCCTGCTGAAGTTTTGTTGCAACAAATGTGATCAGTGGGAATATAAACCAACACTGACACGTCTCTTAACGGGACGCACCCCTTTTGGCTAATCATGGTAAAAACACCACATTTTAATTCTTTGTGGTGATGTTGTAAGATTTAAGTGTATTTTTACTAAACACAAGATATCTTGCATAACACGTGAACAGACACAAACAAGCAAAAAAAAAAAGGAAGAAAGAAACTGTCCTCAGTGATCATTCAGGAGAAACAATGGATTTGTTCCTGTAATTTTCCCTGTTAATGTTGCCTTATTGAGCCGCTCTCATTTCATCCCTCTGCGCTGGGTGGCATGTGATGACATATTTCATGCGGATCAATGGGAGATCATTGGATATCTACCATGGGTGTCTTTCAGGTTCACATGTTTTCAAATTGAGAGACAAACAGTGCTGTGGATTTTTCCTTCACTGTGTGTCCACAAGCAAAGGCATCACCTGGATTAAGGGAAGCAAATAGACAATCCATTGCATAACTACTGCTTGGATGGTTTTCTACTGCCGGCAACAAGTTATTCAACCATATCTGATGCAAAGAGACATTTCTTAAACAACCATGTAGGAGGACATAATCCTGTTTTTGAAGGACCGGGTTCTTGGCATGTAATAAACGATAAATGTATTGAAGAGAATTGTTAATTTAGCTGACAAATAGTTTAAGAACTTTCCAAAGCTTTATTAAAAGCATTTTTTTATGGAAGAACAGTGATCAGGATAAAATCAAGGTGATGGTGTTCTCAGATAATGTTACCCGATGAGTCCAGATCCCTGTTTTGGTAAGAAGTTTTTTTTTTGTCAGTAAAGGCACAGTTTGTGCAATGGCAGTTCAATAGTATGAAAAAAGATGAATTATGTACAAATTGTACTTCCAGAGAAGTTGGCAGACTCTGAAATGCTTCAACAGCTTTGATCTGTTAATTAATTAGCCGCTTTTTTCATGAAACAAGTTCAATGCCTCCCCTACAGCAGTATTAGGGGAAAAAATGCCTGCTAGTATCATTTGCGTGACCATCCTGCATGTTATTTTTTTTTTTACCTTTCTGTGCTTCAACATGCCTGGTTTCATGCTGTTTAATGGGTTATAAACAAGCTTCTGTAGAAAATGATCATTATCTGTTTTGGTTATATATTTCTTGAATGTGTTTGTGCAAGACAGACTGCCACGAGGGTTTTACAAGAATTGAGCATTAAAACAGAAACGAAAATAAAAGCAAGTAAAGATAAAAACACGATAAAATAAGGTAGTAAAGCAATAAAGCACTTGGAATCTAACCTTAAACTAATGATACCTCAGCTAACAGTTTAACTTAAAAAATCAAAGGTTGTTCTAAACAAATACCTTTTAAATTTGATTTAAAAGAACTCAGGCTTTCAGCACTTTTACAGTCAGAATGTTTTTCCATATAAGTGCAGCTGCTTCTCCATGTTTGGTTCTAGTTCTGGGTGAACAGAGTAGGCTTGAACTAAAAGACCTGAGTGATCTGAGAGGTTGATACACTGATAACAGATCTGTTAGGAGGTGCTGATCCATTCATTGATTTATAGACTTAGAATTAGACTTAGACTCAACTTTATTTATCCCTTGGGATAACTCCTTCAGGGAAATTCTGGTTCCAGTAGCTTATATAGAGTATAAAGAGTTAAAGCAAGGTGTCATTAAAGACAAAAATACAAAAGACGATATAAAAAGAGTGTATATAGTACAAAAGCGCATAAAACATTGCAATTTCCTGGAATATGTTTCCTTTAGATATACAAATATATGCACAGTAAAGAGCTAAGGAAAGACTACACAGTAGTTGGTTTGGATTATTGCACTTGCAGTGTAGAAATGTACTGGCCATATAATTAAGTAAAAATTATACAGACTAAACAGTATTTGGCATGCGTTATTGCACAGTGAGAAAGAAGAATATCACACATGAGTGACAATAGACTAACAGAAGGATTTTAAAGTTTATTCTCTAGGCTACAGTGAGCCAATGGAAGGACTTCAGAACCAGGCTGGAGTGCTCTGCTTTCCTAGTTCTAGTGAGAACAAGGGCAGCAGAGTTTTGGATCAGCTGCAGCTGTCTGACAGACTTTTTAGCCAAACCTGTGAAGACATTGTTGCTGTAAACAATTCTACCGAAGATTAATTAAATAACGACTCTTACTATGTCCTACTGGACATTAGTCCTTCAAACCTGGAGATGTTCTTCAGGTGATAAAAGGCTGATTTAGTAAATGCCTTTATGTGCCTCTTGAGGTTTAGGTCTGAGTCCATCCTGACAAACATTTTGGCCAAAATCAGTGGTTTCTAGCTGTAGCAGTTGAAGCTGTGAGCTAACTCTGGATCTCTCCTCCTTTGGTCTAAAGATAATTTCTTCAGTTTTGTTTTTATTCAGGTAGAGAAATATATGGGGCATCCACATATTGATCTGTTCTAATCAACGTTCTGATGGGTTCATAGTCACCTGGTGACATTGTGAAGTAAAGCTGTGTGTCGGCTGTATAATTTTGGTAACTGATCATTTTTTAAAAATTATAATCTGAACTAATGGGAAGCGTGTAGATGTTGCATAGGAGGCGCCCCGGAATGGAGCCTTGGGAAACCCCTTATGTGATTTTTCTGGTCTTTGATCTAAAGCTTTCTACTCCTACACAAAAGTATTGTCACAAATAATCACCCCATAAATGTGCTGAAACAAAAGAGAATGCTAAAAATCTATTCAGCCTTTTATAATTTTTGGCACCCCTGATAAGATTTGTGACTTTTTTTTAAATTAAATTAAGAACTTTTGAAAATATGTATATTAAGTAATGTTTTAAACGCAAAATTCCCTTGATTTTATTGGGATATCTTCTTTTAGATCAACAAAGACTTGTGAAAATTGTTCCAAATGATAAAAGTGTTGCATACAGTACATATATGTATTCAGCATTTAGTCTGATACCACTAAAAAGGAACAGTGCAATCAATTCCCTTAAGAATTCACCTAATTAGTACATAGAGTCAGTCCCCTGTGTATGTATTGCTCTCTGTTAAAAAACCGCTGATGTAACTCTGAATGGCACCAGGGTTGATTGAAGAACATCAGTGAATAAAAAGCTTCATAAAGAGGCAGGAACACACCAAACAGGTCAGAGATAATGTTGGGATAAAGAAGACAGTCAGATTCAAAACTTGTATTGGTGACATTGCAAACATGTAGAAGGACGTTTTCGTACACATTAAACTTTTAGATCATTATGCAAAACATGATAGCACTAGCATCGTGCAGTGTGGATGCTTTCTCTCAGCATGAAGGTGGTCAACTTATTGTTAAAGTGGATTAGATATTTCTAAATGCCTGCCAATAAAACATTAAACCTGAAAAAACACATCAAAGGCCACAGAAGACTTGAGGCTGGAGAGATGGTTCACTCTCTACCAGGAGGATAACCCTTAACACACAAACCTAAAACACAGAACAACAACTGCAACAGGATTGTACACATTGAATGAACTAAAATGTACCAGTCATATCCCAGATATGTTTATTATTGAACAGAATTTGAGAAATGATTTAAAAAGAGTTTTTCACAGAGGTCATCTATCCAGCATGAACAAGCTTGAGCTATACTAAAGAGACAGGACTAAGATGTCACTATCCTGACACATCACAGCTGAGAGAGACATACTTCAAAGACAGTTATAATTGCAGGGGAAAGAATTAAAGATGAAATGCACAAATATTGCCTTAAAAAAACTTACCGGTAGTTGGAAAATAAAAGACAGATATGCACCCATACTACTGCATCCATTGATTTGTTTAAACCAATCTTTTTGACATTTAACCAATAATAAAGCACACAACTAAGGGATCATGAGAACTGATTGTACATTCAACAGGGATTTTCTCCAATTCAAAAAGGTTTGAAATTATCCCTTATCCTTATCTCTGTTACAAAAATCTACAAATATATATTTATATATTTGGGCAGAAACTGAACATATGCTGGATGATGGTGGGATTTTTTTAATATGCCATATTAAATCAAGCGCTCACAGGGTTCATACAGGAGTGAGTGACTCTAATTTAATGCTATTTTAATGCTATTAGAAATGATTTTAATGCCATCAACAAGAACCATGTACAAAGGTTATTAGTGTACATGAAATATGAAGGAGCTGTAAGCAGAGTTCTATGACTGTAAACACACACACACACATATATATACATATATTCTCTAGCTTTTTCTCCGCCTCGAGCTTCCTTTCCGAACATACGGCTTTATAAACAGTTCCACGCAAAGTCACCAATCTGTTGCTACTATATTTTAATTTGACGAACCGGAATTTGTCGAGGTTCTTTTTCCTGTTTGGTGCGATTGCAATTGCGGATCTTGACTTGGCCGGACCGGAGCGGAGCAAAAAATAGCTTGGCTCCGTAATTTGTCGGTGACGGACGGAGAAGACGTACGTGGACGGAGACGTGCGGAGGAGTAGCGGTGGATGTGGAACCGTTCTCATTGATTTCCATGAAAGACAAGCGCTCCGCACGACGTACGTCAGCGGGGCGGAGCGGAGCGGAGCGCTGACGGAGTATGTGGAATCTGGGGGTAAGAGAAGCCTTGAGGCATATGTAAGATTGTTATTTAGCTGGTGGTAATCAGAAATCCTCTACTTTGTAGTGCTTGTGCTTGCTTCTTCATAGCAGGAAGTAACCCACACCCCAGTCCATAAACCTTCCTCTAATGTCCAGGTATTTGTCCTTAGAGTTTGCTGTAGATCTTACATCCAAAACTCTTAAGAAGAATCTCCCCACCGCTCCTCTGGTTCACCCATTCTGGATCCACTTCCTTTACCTCTTCCCACACAATCTTCATGACTCATTCTCCTGTCCAGCCTCACTGTTGTCTGCACCTGCCCCATGAACAAGAAACAACACACCATCATTATTGCCAAACTTCGATCTGTGTTAGTATACTCACCGTTCTCCTGGAAAATTCCACATCTCTCATAGTAAGGAGTAAGACCACATCCTTTCTTGTAATTTCAGAATTTCTAATTTCTCTCCATATGACAACCATCAAGCTCTCCCTCTCAGTGCCATTCTGGAACCCTGTACCCCCACCTGGAAATAACATGAATAATTTTGTGTCAAAACATTAAACAGTACTTCGTTTTCTGTGGCTGTTACCTGCACACAACTCTCATTAACAAGCATGTCATTAAACAAAGCTTATGCTAATGGTCCATTCATTACAAAACCAGTATGATGTCAATTTGGGTTTATTGCAATGCTGAAAAATGCAATTACATCCAAAACTTTAACCATTAAGCTGCTGTGGATATTTCCTTCTCTGTTGTTCTTGAAACAAGGTGGCACCAGGGACCCACAACATAATGCAGCCACCACTATGTCTGACAGTTGGTTCTGTGTTTGTATAATTAAAAGCCGAATCTTAAGTCATCCAAACACACCCCATCATCAAACCCAATTTTCTTTTGTGTTTATTGTTATTAATTTTGGAGCCAGGGCTTCTGTGTTCATTCCTAATCATCCTAACCAGAATCCTTTTTGTCCCATGGTTAGAAGTTTATGTTGGCTGGGACAAATGTGATGTATTTGGTTAATCCAACATGGCAACGATTTCAAAACAACATTAAAACTTGGGTTGGATTGGATGACTTAGACTAACATTAAACTTCTAAAGTGGCCAGGCCCTTAACCCATTTTTAATGGTAGGGGCTAGCCTTAAAAACCAGAAGTGTGCCAGGAATGAGGTGTACCAATTCTAATGACAACAGAGACCCATTATCCAGCCAGTATTACGCCACACACTGATGATTTTTAAAAAGCATGTGCTTAAGATCCTACTTTTAAAGAAACATTAGAGGGAATCATTATTGAGCAAGAATGTATAACTTTGTAACCGTCCAAAAATAAGATAATCAACATTCACAACTGTATTATGCAGTTTTAGAAATAAAAATGATTCATGTATATATTCTTTCAAGGCTTAAAAAAAGAATGATTCAAATTATTTTGTAAACTTCAGAAATGAACATTTCTAGTTTCCAGTAAGCCTCAGCGGGGACAGCAGGACAAGTGGTCATGCCACCATCATTTGATGTTCAGGGTCTCAAGGTCAGCTTGGAAAAACCATAGCCACTAAACACATCCTGCTACTGTACCCAAACCATAAAACTTTATTAGACAACAACATAATGATACTCATTGTGTTGCAGATTTGCTCTGATTCACACTTCTAAATGAATTCAACAGTACAAAATTGAGGAAGAGCCTTCAAGCTTTAAAAAGGGCAAAAGGCAATACAAGGGAGGATTGGTATGTGAAATACTCTGTATGCAGATGGACATACTGGAACTTTACATGCACTTATTGAAACCATCTAGATGTGACTTTTTTCCAAGAGACCTTTGATTGTCTCAGCAGGAATTCATCAGACTTCATTAGGCACGATTTACAACGGCATGCATTATACATATGCATAAATAGTATGCATTCTGTGGTGAATGTTTGGTACATTATGAATAGAAGAATCAGACAATGATAGAGACAGATCACTTAATAGCGAGCTACTAAGAATCAGACATCGGTTATTATTTACTCTTTCCAAACAGTTAAGAAGTGTAATTAGAGGGGAGACAAGATGATGCCCTCTCCTAACTTCTTATTTACGAGCATCTAACTGGAAGCAAACACTTCATTGATTTAAATGTCCTGACAACAAAAGAGAGGAGACTCATTACTCTTTGTGACTGTTACAGGGGAATATGAGCAAATTTCAGTTTTAGAGAACCCTAGTTTTCGGGAAATGGGGTTTTTATATTTAAGTGTTTCACATCCTGTGTGCTACTCCCACTCATAACCTCTTTTCTGGAGCCAGCATGGGGTAAGTTGCAACAGGTTTGTTATTGCTTTGTGCTGACGAAGCAGAACAGTTCTCTACTTTCATGGATCTGCTTTGCAACTCTGGGCTTGCAAAACACAAAGACAAACTGCCAAAAATCTTGGAGAGAACCTATGAAAAAAAAGGGGTTTCAGGGAATCCATGTAGAAGCTTACAAGACCAGGCAAACATCCCGTTTGGGGCGTTTCTTTGTTTCTATTGAAGGGGTGTAAAATGACTGCGAAATGGGCATCGGCCCAGCTCGGTTCATCAAGGATCTTTGCCTACGGGAACATTGACGGGTTTGTGCCCAGATGTGTGGGAAGGGCAAAAAGCTGAACAGTCATATCCAGTATTTGTGATTTTTTTCCAGCTCTTTGGACACAATCCATTCTCCTCAATAAATCTGCCACACTTCAAGGCACTTGGCATTAGTGACCTGATTACTGATAATACACGCACAAACAACATGCTTCTCTAGCCTTAGAAAGGTTTCTTCGCAGTAAAAAAGACCAAGAGCAGAAGGAAGTGTTAGCTTGTATATTTTTATCTAAGACTTATCATTCAGGAACCGAAACACAGGGGTAAAGTCCTGCAATTTAAACAGGGCCACATGTCCACAAGGCCCTCTGTCACCGGATCACATCACAATCAGCCCTCTCTGCTTTCTTTGTGCAGTCAATGTGGAAGCTCTATCTGTTTTAAGAGTCTTTTTTTTGTTCTCTGTGCCTGACTCTGTGCCAATATTCATACTTTTGTGAAACCCAACATTCAGATAAGGACAGCAGCGAGACTGGGAGGACATTCAGCGATAAACTTTGAACTCTCACAATGAGAACATTCAGGCTTTGTAGGCAGGGATTGGCTGCTTGCATTCAGCACCAAGCAGATAACCATGGTGACCTGAACTTTAAGCTTTTGACACCCAATCAAAATGTAATTACATCTTCAACCAAAGGTTTTATTTGATGCTCAGGATTTGACGTAGAAGAAAAAGTTAGGCTAAATCGGCATGGTAATCAATCTATACTGCTCTATTGATTAAGAGGAAGAGGAGGAGTGATACGGAGAGCATGTGAGATAAGTGCAGGAGCCTGCTTTGCTTAGGGTCGAAAAGGTCAGCTCTGATGTAGACACACGGAACGCCATGAACTGTTGCTGTGTGGGAAAACTGAGCGAGAGGAAAGGAGGGAATATTTTCAGGTCTGTTTGGGATAATTGAAGTGCGTCCTTAAGCTAGAGTGTGAGTCAACAGAACACTGGTCATATAGAGAGCAGCGGAGAGCAAGGAGAATGAGGAGATTTGGTCCTTGAGCAGATCTGGTTTCCATTAGATCAGAGGCCTGGGGTCGGTTTGTTTGTACAGGGAGAAGGTCCCAGAGGAGAGCGCAGTCAGCTTGATGTTGCTCCTCCCCAACTGGGCTGCCATTAAGGGGGAATATCAGCTGCAGTGCTTCACTCTTTTGGCCCTCTGTCCTGGTCTGCTTTCTCCCTCTGCCTTGTTCCACCCTTCTGGAACAAAGTCCAAAAGGGTCCTTCAAACTGTTTACGGATGTTCTCTGTTTATGTGCTTGTCGTGAGAGCTGAGCTGAGACTTCCAGTCACAGCCTATGGCCGTAATGGCACTCATCCCAGCCATGTGATGGATATGTTACTCATGCTGAAGCCTAACCTTCTGGATTAATCGACTCACCTGCATGCGGTAGACATGCAGCAACAGGCCTGTAGCACTCTCATGGGTTAGGATACAAACAGTGCTAACACTTGTTGTTTTAGGGCCTAAAAACATGATGATCAATTAAATTGTTTTCGCCACTATTGTAAAATATGGATTGCGTAACAGAACTGTGTCATGGAACATTTTCCCAGCCTGCATTTTGAAGTTCTGTCCTCCTCCTTTATATGTGTTTTTACAGCAACATGATCCTGTGGGAGGTTTTGGTTATTTGCTTTATTGTTTGCCCCACTGCTGTAACCATAAGAAAAAAAAACAGTGGTAGTCCTGCGTAGTGAGGGGCGATAAATGCTTCCAATGACAACATGGCCACATGCAGAAACACTAACAGATAAATCAAGCAGGAAGACTCAGTGACACCACTGTGGTGCGGCAGGCGGGGGCCATAAACACCTGAAGAAGTCACTGAAAGGAAACAGAGACCCTGTGGAGGATGCGGTATAATGGTGAGGAAGTTCTCATCTGCTAAATTTGGCTGTCTTAAAGCAGTCAGAAGAAGGTGGGTGGGGCTTTTAGGGTTCAGGGGGGCAGGATGATGTTTCTCACTCGGAGCTCCCAAGGAACTGCTGGGGGAGTTGGTTTGTTATTTATGGAAGAGAGGACTGTACAGCAAAAGTTTTTTCTGTTGTTTTTTTGGGGTGCACTTCGTAGGGGTAAAGGTGCCGCTAGAGAAGAAGATTTTATGAAAAACAGACCAAATCTAGAGCAAAAGCTGTATTTTTAGGAGGCTCCTTAGTCACCCAGGCTGCAGAGTTAGTGAGCATTTGTGTGATTTCCTTTGAAAAAGGATATCGCATTATGAGTCAGTCTGTTTCATTTAAAGCATGAACGGAAAAGCTTTAATAGATCTGACTGACGGAATCAAAACAAACAAATAATGAGTAGTTCCCAAAATATAGGTTGAACATTTATGCTTTTTTAAGCAAAGAAACACTTTAACCAGGTAAATGCTTAGTATCAAATCAGCCTTACTTAAAAAAAAAAAAAAAGAGACCATGCATGTAAAAAAAAGCTGAAGCTTGGACAAACATCTAACATCTGCAAAAAACTATGGTCCCACTGCTGCTTTAACAGGAGAGAAAATGTCCAATCCAATCTGGTTCAGGTTACCAAGATTACTGCCACTCACAAAAGAATTCGTGTGAACTGTTAATTAAAGCCGCAGTTTTGTTTTTTTTATCCAGCGGCGATATTCGTCAGTTTTTTATGTAGCGTTTTTTTTGCAGCCCATGCAGTGTTGCCAAAGACAACATTTTATGAGTGGCTACACACATGTCTTTGACTTTGCATTTCCCAACATTTACTTCATCTGTGGTGGGGAGTTAAAGCATTCAGTTTGTCACAAAGATGCTGCTCTTATCATGGATGCCTTTAAGTCAGATAGCAGTGCAGCAGGCTGTTTTTCCACTCTGCACACTTGGAAAACTCTAATGGCATGACTCACAAATCAGCAAGCAGAACCAGACCTGCTGGCAAGCAGCGGCATGAGCTCAGAGTCATCATTTTGTGAAAGTCTCACTCAGAGACGCGTGAGATCTGCTGACGCTAGGCCGCCTTTAAATATGTTTGGAGAGAAGTCAGTTTAAGGGCGTCAGACTCAAGTCTCTCTTACTTATTATGGATTTCATCTGGGAAAAAAGGGACAGTTCTTATCATTGGTGGTAATGTTGGGTAGTGAAATAAGGCCTTCTACTGTAATTCGGATGGGTTGCCAGTTCTTGTGCAAGTCAATGTAATCTGAAGTTTCTCTTGATTATCATTTAGCTTTTTTCAAATAGAGTTTTAATGTAAAAACAGATATAAAATGTATGATTTTTCCATGTTCTCTTGTCAAGTTGCTTTAATGTTGTTTTCTACTTAAAAAGTCAAGGTGCGTTAAGCGGTATCAGCTTTACCACTTTATGTTCAGTGTGCTTTTTCTTCTACAGCCTTTTTGTTAATCAAATTATAATGAAAGCCATTTTGAACTAATCTACATTCATCAAAACTCAGAGTTGCCTCATTTACTATAACATGTTTGTATTTAAAGACATAACAGACTTGAAACTTAATGAATAGAGTTCAACTTTATTGTCATTACATTTTGTCACTGGTACAAAGTAACGAAATTCATTCTCTGCATTTAACCCATCCCTTTGGGGAGCAGGCGGCTGCCATTTTGAGACGCCCGGGGAGCAGTGTGACAGTTAGGGGTCTTGCTCAGAGAGCCAGAATGGCAGTCTGTGGCAGTGGGGCTCGAACTCAGATCCTCTTGGATCCAAGCACAATGCCCTAACCACTAGCCCACCCCTACACTAGTTTTAATAAGATTTACATTTTGACTGTATGCATGGTTTCACCAGGTATTGATAAAAACTGTTGTTTTCATTGCTGAAATGGCTCATCGAAATTAGAAGACAAGACACTTGTGCAATCCCATGTGATCTGTTTGATTAGTTATTCAGAAAAGTAATCATGAAACCTGTTGAAAGCGCCAACTTTTTTTTTCTATTTGTACTTGTTAGGACATGAAAGACATTACCTTTTGCGGAGCTTGTTTTTGAGCTACTGTGTGACTACTGATAATAACATAAAGAGGATGTTCCTTTCTGTCAGTTTCGCTGCCATATTACAAATAAATTTAAAGAAACAAAGTCAGGAAATGTACTTGGGGGGTAGCTGCAGAGGATGTTAAACAGAAATAAGAAATAAAAGCAGAAGGTTAAGCAGACAATTGGAAAGTATTACAAGCAATAAAGAACACCTTACTTCAAAGTATTAAGGTACATTTTCATACACTGTATATTAAATATAAAGTCCTATCTCTAAATTTCTGACATTGAATCAGACTTACGTAGGTTTTCTAGTTTTAGATCAGTCATGATAGCCAGATTTATTTATTTTTCAAAAATACCAGAATAAAAACAAGAAAAACCATTAACGCATTATTAAACCGAAACACATTATTCTTTAAAAAAAAATGGAAGAGCTTAGCTAAGGATGTCCTTCTTAGTCTACAAATAACAGAATGGTTTAACCAAAATATATTGCAGATTTACTGTCAGTGTATCAACCATCTGCAGAAAAAGAGGTAAAGAAGGAGAAGCAGCTTAAAGTTATTATGCTCCACTAATCTGACAAACTACAAGAAAACTGTAAAAAAGTGCTCTACATAAAGAATAAAAACGTATTTGCTTAGAGCGGCCTTTAATTGTGCCATGTAATTATTAGTTTAAGTTTGTAGTTCAACTTTTCTGTCATTTTATTTCCATCATATTATTCATTTTTCAAATTATCTTAAAATTTACTTTTCTCTGCTCTCTGCATATTTTCCTATCATGCACAGCATTTTTAATTATATTGCCTTAACCTGTGGAACTATTTCCTTTTTTATTAAAGTGCCTCCTTCATCTGTTAAAAGACGTATAAAAGTTTAAACAGCATGGGGCTGTCAGAGGCTTTATTTTGGCAATACCTCTGACATTGATATTATAAAGGTGCTTTTACCACAGAAAACATACTGTATATTAGAACCCTGAGATGATTAATATAAAATAAGAAGACAGAAAACGTGTGAACACAATCACATACATTTGTGTAGTCAAATTAGTTCTGCATAAGACAACATTAATGAAACTAACTTAAAGCACCGAACATCTTTTTCTGAGTTTTGTTGATGAAATGCAAGACGTTTAGCTGTAGCTTTAGCTATGCTTGTTTTTGAGCTACCGAGTTTAAATACTGTTTCTAAAATAAAAAAGGATGTTCCTATTTGTCCCTCATCTCTGCCAACATACATCTTAATTCATATGCATAAAGTCAGGCAACGAAGCCACAGTTTGGTAGCAGCAGGGGTGTTAAGCAGAAATGACTAAATTAAACAGAGGATAAGTTTAGGTTGGAAAGTATCACCAGCAATAGATTGAAGAACTTTTTTTACCCAGGTATAAAGAAAAAAACAGCTGCAGCTTAATACAAATAACTTGAAAACATAAATAGCACTTTATCATGTCGAAGGACACAAAAGCACACTGCATCTAGTCATTAAAACACCACACAAACACTGTTGCCACTGCTGCTGTAGGGATCACTTTGACTGCAATACACAGGCAACAAAAAAAAAAAAAAAAACACAAAAGGAACCTAAAATGACTCCTTCAAAATCAATAGAAATAAAAAGCGGTTGCGTTTCGTAAAGGTATAGGGGAGGATTTTCACAAATTTTTGAAAAGACCCCCCCCCCTCCACTTTAAAAAAAATGCACATCTGCAACCCTGTACCCGCCTACTAAACGCATGCAAGAGTGTGCACAAGCCCATTTCTCCTCATGTACGCTCTGTTTGACAGTAGCTGTATGCATCGCTCATACCAGCTTACTTTCCAATGGAAGATTCTCAATTATTCCACTATGCTCCCTTTATCAACACTGGTTGGTGAAAATGTATTTTCACCAACCAGTGGTGACTGGCTGAAACCGTAGCTCACCACATATATATGTCTGAAAGTGCGCATGTACAGAAAGAGGGTGAGCACGTAGGACAGCCTTACGTAAACTTATCACCAGAATGATTTCCAATCAGGTGAACCATTTATTTAGAAGATCCAACCGGAAAAAGAACATCCTCCACTATACCTTTAAGTCAAATTAATTGTGCATAAAACAATAACAAATAAACTTGTTGATTAACTGACATTTTTTTTTATGATTTGGGACAAATCATAAATCCTGCTTGTTAATGAGCTAATTTTGACTTTAATTTGGAACATAGAGAGGCTGTTCCTTTCTGTCAGATATTACTGCCATCATGCATATAATCTTTATAGCAGTCAGGAAATGCACAGCAGCTAGGGTGCAGATGAGGGTGTTAAAGATTGAAGAACTTTTTTTTTTCTCAAGACAAATATAAAAAAAACAATCAGTTGCAGCCAGAAGCTGGTACTTAAATACACTTTTCTCTAAATTTAACCCTAACAGTTTAAGAGAGTCTAGTTGAGGATGCCAAAGCTTAGTAAGCTTCACATGCATTTGTGAAATGGATGCAAATGTGTGGATTTATTTCAGAGCAACATCACATAGCCTCTGCTTCCTTGTATAACATCCTGAAACATAATGATAAACAGCTAATATATCAGGAAAAGAAAGGTGCACATCAATACGTCTGTTTTAAACATGTTTAGGTTTAGAATGAGCCAATCAGTCTGTGAGGGGCTGAGCCAAAAAAAATCAGAGAAGCACAGGGAGGTTTTAGGAAAAAAAATAGTAACAGTTTTATTAACAACAAAAATGTGAGAAAATAAGGTAAACAAAACTCCACACTATCAACTGAAGTATTTATTGATGTTACAAACTGACACACAAGGGGAACATATATATTGGCTGATCAGGCCCTTTTGACACAACAGGGAACAAAACATATATTTACCTAACCAAAACTACAACAAAAAGATCAAATTAATCTATACAGTACAAAATCAGCAACCTTTTAGAGAAAGTAACTTAAGTAATTAAACTTTCTAATTCAATTTACAAAAAAAATCTAGCAAAATTGAAAAACTTAAAACCCTCTTCACCTCTTCTAAAATAATTGGAAGAGTCTAATTAAGTCTCAATGCCACTGAGATTCTTTGCAGCTGGTACTCTTGCTTCACTAGTCCAGCCAAGCAAACATGGCAGCCTCCAAGGAACTGGCAACTCAGAAAAAAAGTATTAGTTTAAAGTAAACAATACAAGAAAAATTAGTCAACCAAATGTGTGCACCCAAATAGTTAACTAATTCCAAAGCATAAGTAAAAAGAATCAAAAAGGCTGGAAAGATGTTTAGAGAGGAAGAACTTTATGAACGTGACCTTTGATCAGATTACATTTAATTTGATTATCTTAAAAACTAATCTTTTGTTAAGAAAAAAAAACAGGAAGCATGAAAATCTAAGTGCAACAATTTAATTAGAAGTTGATATGCCAGCACTGTTCAGTATTTGGCTGGAGGAGGTACTGTAAAAAGTTGCGCTGAAAATAAAACATTTAAAAATAACAAGGCAGTTAGTTTTTGCATAAATGGGCTGTGGCATTAAAGATACCCTGAAACAAGTTACTAAATAGAGGAAGGACAATATCTCAATGTCTTCGGCAGGGCCATCATGAGTATCTAATAGCCACTTACAAAAACCCTGTGTGAGCAAGGTGGTTGGACCAATTGATTCAGTCACAACAGAAGAGCTAAATTTTAAGCAATCTAGATTCTAGATATATACCAAAAATGTATTCAGTTTAAAATTGTTTTACCAAACATTAAAAAAATATATACTTGGAATAAAAAGAGGAAACAGAAAATATCTTCATATATATATATATAAAAAATATCTGCTGAATATTCTGGTATTCCGCAATGGGAAATGTTTGCAATCTTACAATGAGAGAAAAATAAAAATCTATTATTGGACAATGTATTTAAATACCTGGTTTCTATTGTTGGTGGGTGGCTGCAGCTCTGTGAAGAGGAATTTTGTCAGCCTGACCTCACCAGAGTGAAGGCCTGAGCAACTGGAGGGGCTCCAGCTGCAGCCAGTAATAAACAACTGGGGAGGAGAGTGAAATGGTGAAGTGAAGAATGTGTGCTGATCAAAGCATTGTTTTCTGGCTGACGTGTGGAAGTTTGACCACAAGGGAGGCAACACTTTGCAGCCAATAATCCTAGAATGAACGACAGGTCTCTCTTTAGTCTGATGGTTATTTCAAGTGTCTCACAAAAAAAAAATACCGTCAAATTTTTGTCCAAATTCTTTAAAAAAACACAAATATTACATTAAGAACCATTTTCTGCCTGGGGGGGTTTATTGTACAATCAAGTCCAGCGGGATGTTTCTGTGCAGGTCTGGCTCATGTTCACTATTTGCATGTTTACGTCTGTGTCAGCTTTAATGACTGCAGGCCTTAGGGCTGTATCGGGAGAGTGTGACATCTACACCCCTGCTGCCCTCCTACCATCTCTCCTCACATCCTTTGTGCTTCTGTTTATTGTACATTTTACAGCTTAGGCAGCGCTGCTCTGCGATTGTTCACTTTTAACCACAGGCAGAAAGTTCACGTTAAAGGACAGACGGATAAAAGTAGCAGCCGACCCTGATCTGTCTTATCTCATCACACCCTCATCACCCACCTCCACCCTCTACAACTCTAACCTCAGGCAGCAGTGATCCAGCTTCCTGCCGGGAAGTTGGAGATTGTCTCCTCAAGAAAAGAAATGCAGAGATTCTGACACCTTTCTCCAAACAAATATTAAGTATTGGACTCAAGCACAAACATCAGGAGAGCACACTGAAAAGCTCATCCTCTCTGTTTTAGCTAGACAGCATCATTCCTTCTACAGGCAAAACCCCATAATGAGTCTGCTTGACCTGGTTAGAAAAAGCTTGTTTAACACCTTATTGATCAGCTTCACTTCCTGTGCTCCTTTGCCCACAAACATCAGTCAAGTTTCCATTTCCTCCATTGCCTCCCACTCTGTGCTTAGCTGAGGATCATTTGTGTTTCATGCATAGATCATGTGCATGGAGAGAAAAAAATATATGTAAGATCTGTTTTCTTGTCTAGCTGT
This sequence comes from Cyprinodon tularosa, assembly GCF_016077235.1. Lineage (NCBI taxonomy): Eukaryota > Metazoa > Chordata > Actinopteri > Cyprinodontiformes > Cyprinodontidae > Cyprinodon > Cyprinodon tularosa. Next base: position 1,072,083 of record NW_024038913.1, on the reverse strand, counting down.
GGCTAAGGACTGTGAAACACTTGTGAATGCAGATTTTGTTATACCTCAATAAGCAAAAAACATTCTTTGAAATCCCACCATAACCACAGAGGTCAAAGAAGAAACAAAATGTCTTGTATTACAGTTGCAAATGTGACACAACATCACGTACTATTGTTATCACACAAAATGGTCTGGTTTTGGTGTCAGTAAAGAGGAATTAACTAATAATATTTATATATTTTCTATAATTAGAATTCAGTTTATTAATAAGATACATACTTTGAGCTCAACTAAAGGTTTAGAGATATTACACTACTGACCAGAAGAGGTTTGCATTATTTTTACTTCCACGATGTAAAAATATACTTTGAGCTAAGCAGTTAATGCAAATATCTTAGTGATAATCCATGCATTGGATTTGCTTTGCTAAGGGTACAACAGTTAGACTGTGCAAACCCAGTTAATCTAAAAAAACAAAACTCCACTATTTAACCCTGATTGCAACCATGTGGATGCCCTCTTTTTGCAACTTGTCAATAATCTACACCTGAGAGAATCAGAGGATCCGGAAAACAACAAACACAAAAACAAAAAATTTAAGCTCAGAAAATAAGGAGGGAATTTGCAGAAGTGGAAATTTGGTTACAAAATTTTAGGCTTTTCTGTGCAAAAAAAGCATGCATTTAAAATGACATTTTTAATAGATTCAGTAGACATTTTGCTGAATATATAAACACTGTGAATATATTAACAGGTTATATGTCGTGATTATGAAAAGACACAATGAAAAGATCAACTTCTTTTAACAAAAAAAAAAAGCATTGAGAAGCACAAAACTAACTCTGCAGGATTTTCTTGTTTTTTTGTGGAATGGGGTTAAAGTCAATTTGCAGGGAGGACGGATTTCTTCTAAAGCTGTGAGCAGAAGAGACATGCGACCTAAGCCCACTGTTTAAAGTACAGACGGAGTTAAGCCAGCCCGACTCCAGGCTCTCTTTCAAGAGAAGCGACTAAATCTCCTCTATTTCTGTCAACATTAACTTCCTCCATTTTGAATTATTTGCAAAATAAAGGAGATTTTGGATGCTTGTTTTTTCTTTCATTTTTTTTTCCCTCTTTTTTTTCCTCTTAATTTCAAGAACTTCTAAAGTGTAAAAAAAAAACAGTCATGTGCATTTCCTTCTTTGTTTTAGGGAGATCTTGGTCACACTGTTCTGACTAAATACTGCTTGCAAAAATCTAAAATGCCAAAATTACGTATCCCGTTTTTGGTATGACTATCAGGGCTGATGTCCCAGATTCTCCAACTCTGCAGCACTGTTCTTTTATATGTAGAAGAAAAAAGTGAAGGGCAGATATTTCATCAACTCCACACGCTCTGTGTGTATTTTGTGTTTATAGTTGAAACAGGTTAGTGTTTTCCTGTCTGAACGGATTAGCAGACACACACAAATATCAGTGATTCATAGGTACAACTAAAAAACAAACAGCAGACAGGCAGTGTGGTCTAGTGGAGCCAGAGGGATTTATTTTTAATTCATTATTAGCACACTTTTATCTGTGCTTTATGGCTTTATATGTTGCAGATCAGATGGTAAACAAGGGATGGAAAGTCCCAACCTCACTCAACTCAGAGCATGAGAACCATTCGAACGTGTTGTTAATGACTTCCCTAGTGTAATCCTGGGTCTGAAGGAGAAGCGCCTCAGACCACTTAGCCTTTTTGGGGTCTTTTTCCCTTTGAAGACAGATCTGCAGACATGAGATTCTTAAATGTCAAACAGGTATATCCTCGGTATTGAACCTGTCTTTTGTCACGTACCTGCAAAGTTCAAGCACAGTTTAGGAGACCACATCAGAACTCAAAAATCAAAGTATGTGACAGTTTTTGTTTTGTTTTTTCCTGTTGTGAATGCACAGTGTATATCCATATGAAAGCCTTTGCATAAGTAAAGAAAAAAAATATATATATCGTCATGCTCTTTTTTACTTTTGTTGACTTGATATTTAACGTCTATGTCAGCAGATGTGTGTCAGCATTTATCTTAATAAAATCTGCTTACCAGAACACATCAAGCTGGTTATTCATTACAGTTTCCTGTGTAATTTGTACAGAAACCAAAATGCAGTTCAGGACAAGACTTAATTAGAATAGCAGTTTCCGCTCTCACCTTTATACTCTTACTAACTACTCCACTTTACTACAGAAACACTCTACTAAAATGCAACATCAGCGTCATCTCAGCAGGCAAGCCTCATAAACAGCTGGACTATCCCATAGTGTAAAATTGGCTCTGCTAGCATGTGAAGAAACACTCGTCAGGGATGAAGGGGTGGGTACAGGAGGTTGCTAATAACAGCTGCCAGATGTGCCGAGTCCCCCGAGTCGCGTCCACATTCTCACAGACAATGGAATGCTTGTGAGGAGCCCCAACAGGAAGTGAGGTCAGGCCTCTTGACCCCTCCCCTGAAGGCCCAGTGAGGGATGTAGCAGTGGGGCAGCTTTTAGCAAAGCAAGCCCCTGAAAATGTGCCGCAGTAAACCCACAGACATTGAGCCAGGCACTACATAAAGGCTCTCTGCAGCATAGCAGTGAGCTTAGTTAACCTCTTTCTTTTTGTTTTGTTTTATTAACTTAAAAATTGTGACTTAAAAAAAATCTGTGGCTGGGCTTTAAAAACTATAGTAAGAAGAAATTTCACAATGTTTTTTTCCATAAAGGAAATATCACAAGTTTGATCAGTGCAGACATGCTGCAATGCATCAGGAAACTATAGAAACCTATGTTCCTCCATAAAACTTAATCTTCAGGTGAGGTGTGGGTTTGGATAGGAACGTGTAAATTCCCGTCAAATTTATTCTGACATCATTTAGCCTATGAGTCAGAGATGGAAGTAAGATGGGTAAATCTACAGAGTTTTGAAGAAGTGCCATCTGCTTCCTGTACCCAGTCTGTGGTCAATTTCCAAAGTAAATGAAAGCTGCCTGCTGTCACGCAAACCTATCATTTTCCATTTTCAGTTTTCATTGTATGGAAATACTTCAGAATTTTGACAAGGAAAACTGTTTATGCATTGTTGATTCGTAAAACTTCACAAATCTTCAAAAAAAAAAAAATGTGTATTTTTTTTACACAGAAGCCAGGCACAGATGTTTTGCAAGTTCAGTAATGCATGACAACATTAAGAAGCTCCTTCTTTTCATAGACGCATGACATCACTGCCACAAGGGATGACTTTTAGGTTAATGACTGAAGACATTATTACCTCCTCAGAGGAGGCTGGATAGAGGCTCTTTCTCTGTAGACAGCACCTGCAGCCTCAGACATGACCCTGATGACTAACATGCACTCACCTCCTCTCCATTACACCTGAAATGGATCAGATTTCCAATGCAAATTGGATCTCAAAATAAATGTAAACTGATTTCATAACATACAATAAAATTCATATAATTTCCATGACGTTTTGGAGGAAACATTTCCATCTGTAGTTGAAATGAATAATCCTTATGCTGTGTTTGTTGTGATCTCTCATATAAATATAGAATATCAGAAATACTAATACTAATTAGCAACCTCCTAAACTCAATAAAAATGGCTTACATTAAAAAGCATTCATAACTATAGCTTAAGAGAGAGAATTTCAACCATTAATTATCAGTTTATAAATAATTACCTCATACAATAAACTGTAAACCCCCTTTTGTAAACATACTGCTGCTGTTTTTGAAAGCAGTTATACTGAGTGGGTTGCTATGTCAATAAACAAGAAACTAAGTGAACAGGGTTCTGAGGTGGAACATGGTGACTGGATCATGCCAAGTTAGGTTTGATGTCATTCCCAAAAAGTTCTAGTTTCAGAGGTATCTGAAACCGACAGGTGGTTTCACTGTAGGTTTTTCAAACTTTTTTCCACAGTGCTTCTCTTTAGGGAGGTTTCCACACAAAAATGTAAATTTGTTTCAGTTTTTTATTTTTCTGGAAACCCCCAATTTTCCATAAAAGCCTTTTCTGATGTACCCTACAGCAAAGTCAAACTCATATCAATGTATTTATTTAAAAAATGTCCATTTTGGTTCAAGTTCTAATGAAATAAAAGCAAATACTTTTATAATCCCAGCTGATGGAAAGTAACAGATATTTGAACAACCCACTTGGCACAGGTTGTTCCTGTTAAAGCACCACCAGTCTTGCTCCAGTTTGAGAGCCTTAATGCTTGGAACAAAAAGAAAAAGGAAGTGAGGAGGTGGAACATCTGGACTTCATTTTGTGTTCAAAGTGGTTAAAAAACCTCCAGAAATAGGCTTAAGTTGTATTTTTTCCAAATATATTGCTCTCCGCCAATCTGCGCTGTTAGTTAAAACCGTCAGCGCGACTTGTGATGTTTCCACACACCCCACTCTCTCTCCACGCTGTGTGGGTGTGCGTTTTTGCGCGTGTGCGCAGTCTATTGTGTGTGCGCCTCCTTGAAGCTCCTCAGCCCCGTGGAGCTGTTGTTTCCACAGAGCTGCGGGACAATCAGTCGGGCGGCTGGATTTAGGGAAGACAAAAGAGAAAGTGAGATTTCTGCTTTTTTTCCCAACCCGTCTCTTTATGGGTTTCGCATCTGTTTGGTTCGCATCAGTTCCCGTTTTTAGAGGATTCATCGCGCTCTCACCGGCGTGGATCTAGTTTCCACAGACTAGACAAGACATGCAGTCTAGTCATCCGGTAAAGTTTTGATTGACATCGCTGGTTCTCCACCTCAGAGCGGAGAACTTTTAACGCTGAGTTTTCAGTTTTTTGGGGACATTTGGACGCGGTTTCTCTATCGCTTCACGCTCTCTTTCTCATGGGGTAAGTTGTGCGCCCTTCTCTTTATATATATAGCCTATATATATACATTATAAAAGCATGTGCTGTAGCCTCAAACAACAAGGTTAATTTGCATCTGGATGAGTCAAACGCGTGTAATTATCAACTGAATCTCTACAGTCACGTTGAATTCTGGAAATGTTTCGCCTTCACATGACAGCATCGCCCCCATTCAACACTTCCAGTTCCAGTCCCCGCTGCAGCCACTATGCGGGTACCGTCATGTGACAGATGTGCTTACAAAACTTTGTGAGTCTTTACAAAAAAAAAAAAAAACACTTTATAGTTTTGAATAGACCTACATCTGTCCAGCAGAGCCTGTTGCATCATTTCCAGACAGTAAAAGCTGTATTGGTGGGGGGACATGCATGTTCCCAGCTCCTTGGAGCCTGCTGTGCCCCCCCTCATCCCCACCCCCACCTTCTGACCCCATCCGATGCTGTTGAGGCTTGTTCATCCGTCACTCTAAAGAAAGCATTGCATTGAAAGGATGTATTAATAAGACAAAAGCCCCCATTATCCCTGTGTACAGGAGTTAATCGCTTGGGGTTTGGAAATGGGCTTCTCTGAGAGCTCCAGTTTAGAGATTCTGCAAGCAGTAACTTATCAGAACCCCATGTCAGCAGAAATTAACATTGCACAATTTCATAATGCATAGAATGTTAACATGCAGTTGAGTCATTTTGGTCTTGTCCAAAGGCTCTGGATTCTGGGCAAAACTGTCTGCTTTTCTTTTTCTTAAAAAGTTTGTTTTGGTGAGGAAGGAAACATAGGTGTCAGTGATCCAGAAATTGTCTTGGGAGAATCCTCAAGTCACGGAGTGATAAGATGATAAGAAAGAGGAACTGATGTTTATTGTCCTGATAAAAAGCCTGCATCCTCTTGCCTGTACTCTGTGCTTTGCCTGGTTCATTCTGCACAGTGTGAGGCTCATTATAAGGCTGTCTGAAACTGACTAGGCTCTTGAAGGCTTTATTTAAACTCAAAGCTGCAGTTGTGTGGGAAAAAATTAAACAAGTCATGCACACAGGGATGCTAAAAATCTTGTTTAGTTCTAGCCAGCATCTAGGTGTGATAAAATCAGGAGTGAGGGGTGAAGAGGAAGAACCATCAGCATAGTTTGGATAAGACTATCCAGTGTCGAAGTGGCTGTCAACAGACTGAGTGATGCTGCAGTTGTGCAAAAGGCTGCTGTCTTTGTTTGGGGCATGCATGACCACCTATGGTCATGACCGTTTTGAGGCAGAGGGCAGATGGATGCAGCGAACAGTCAGTCAGTTTTGGGTTTGTGTGATCATATGGCTCACTGGGCCTGAAACAAACAGCCATCACATTCCCAGACCTGACTGCTGCTTGGCTTTTCAACACTTGCCATACAGCATCGCTAAAGGGTACTATGAAAAGCTTCACTAGTTTGACCCCAACTTCTCACCTCAAGGCAGCCTGTCAAAGAGACAAAGCAATCTTACCTGGCTCAACAGAGCTGAGTTGACTCTTGTCAGCAGGCCATTACCTCAGAGTTCAGGATCTGTGTGCTCTTGGCCCTGCTCGATATACTCATTGCCTCTGTATTCCCTTAAAAGATGACTGCAGTAATTTGAGCCCTCTCTGTGGGGACGGCTATGGGGTAGCGTGAGAAATGAAGACAAGTAGATGACCTGAATCAATAAATAGATGTATAAGTGCATGCATGGATAAATAAATTAATAGAATTTGAGTGGTGGGAACTAGAATTGTGGGATTTTTTTTATTGGGCCAGCTCACAAGGGGATTGAAGGCGGGATGGATTTTGGATGGGTGGCGTCCATCACTGATGAGTGCTCACGTTTCAGCCAAGGCCTGGGAGAGGTCCGTTTATAGGAAGCAGCAAGAAGGCTTTTCCTCTGGGAGTTTTTTTTTTTTTCTTTGTTATTTTCTCCCCCCATTTCACTGAGTCGGATCAAATGAGCCGCATCTCCAAAAGATGGCTGCATGGAGCCACCTGCTAGCTCTGGCCTGTTTTTTATCTGGGTAACCATTAATAGGTCCTATTAATAAGTTGCAAGAGGTTCCTCCACTCAGACAGAGCAGAAACCACAGAATTTAGCAGCAAAAATGTAAACGCTAACAGATTTTTTTTTTGGGGGGGGGGGTTGCACAGTGATATGAAGAATGATCTTAGACAGCCACCCGGGTTCTGAGTGCTAAGAGTTCTTGCTGGTTCTCCCTTTAACAGAAAAACAGTTTCCTTGGGTGTGGCTGCTGGAGCAAAATAAACGCCTTCTGTTCGCAAGCTGCTGAAGTGCAAGTCACAACACACAGCTGACAGCATGTAGCCTTCTGACTCACAGCCTGGAGCTGGGAGTGTTTCCAATTGGAGGAATAAATATGGGGCTCTTTACTTTTGTTCCCATTTTATAAACACAGCTAAGAGAAGGAGGCGCTTACTCTTCCTTGGCAGGTAGAAGTATACATATGAACATTCACTGACCTTATCTTTCTTCTCTTTATTAAAACAACCCTTCTTAAATTTAAAATGAAGCTCTGATTATTTTATAAATATTTACATTCACTAATATTTGGAGGAGGGGGAAAAATGTGTTTGGTGATTTTATTCCAGTAAAAAAACTTTTTGGCGTAAACGTGTGCTGCTACATTCCTCTTCCTCTTAAAGTACTTGGATTAGCCACAGGACCCCCCATGACCAGGAACTGATGCTTGTAGCAGCATGTCAGGATTTCCTAATGCTTTCCAACATGAGGATAACGCGTCCCTCCTGTTCAGGATCGGATCAAACCTCAATCACATAAAGCTGCAAGATGAGAGACGTGACGAAAATACTTTGATCTGAGGTCTAATTTTCCTGCGTAGGTAATTGCTCATTGTTAGATGTAGACAAGCATATTGTCCCACCTCCAGGGACAGTGACAAGGAGACTGAATGCAGGGTTTCTGGTTTGCTCTGTGGCTTCAATGGGATCAGCAGCACTTTGCAATCTCTGTTTAGGCTGAGCTATGATTTATGACCTGGATGGGGAAAAAACTCGTCTGCTCTGGCTGCAGCCTTAATCGGTGTGGTCATGTCGTGGTTTCTTGATTTCTGGTCATTCTTAGGGCTCACTCTTGAGTGATTCTTTAAAAGGCAGGTACGCATGAAGATGCTGCTGCTTTCTGCAGACCTCCTTGTTTCTCCATGGGAAGTCTTTGTTATGCAGCTTGTTTGTACAGCTGGAGAACTCAACAGGATCACTTCAAAACCCCACCTCCAGAGACCCCAGGATATTTTGGAGAAAGTCTTGGATGTTGATTATCCCTGTGCTGCCAATCAGAGTCTGCTGAAGCTAATCCTTTTATTTGTCTGTCATTCCCATGAGCTTCTCTGTTCATTAGATTTTCTAATGAATAACAGACCTTAAAAATACAGTCCAACCATGCATCATTTGGTAGCAGAAAGTGCATCTGCTTTTTGAAATTAGTAGACAGAAGAGCTTCACTAAAAGCCACCCACAAGAAGGGTCACGGCAGAGGTTAGACAGTTCTCTTAGAACAGACAGTTTCAGTAGAAGTGGAGGCATTTTGTGAAACTGACAAACATGCAAAGGCATCCACTTTAGATGAGCCTTGCCAGACAGTTGAAGTTGGGGAATTGGCTTGTTCTTTTGATTAATGCTACACCACTGCGCTGGTCATCATCAGCTTGTCTGCCATACGCAGCCAGTCTAAAAGTCTAAGAGACTCCGCACAGGATTTAATTTGGGGCCCATATTCCATCATCTTTGTCCTCCTTTTTTCCTAATGTCAATACTTAATTTTTTTTGTTTTTTTCCTTTTCATTTTTGCCCTTTCAAATCTAATAAATGGTGTCCAATAAAGGCTATTACTCATTAGCAGAGGTAAAGTTTACATGAAATGTTTGCGCAGCTTTGACATAAAGCAGCTGGAGAGATGAACTGATCTTTAAATAATGACTGTTAACAGTTCATCAGAGGTTTTCCTTTGTATGCGAACTGGGGTTTTTGCTGCATTCGTGCAGAAGGTTTTCAGTGCAGCCTTTTTTAGTTCGGTGCAAAGGTGTAACCAACGGATACAACTTAAAACCTATACAGATGCAGAATGTTTTGTGCATGGGACTAAAGTGCACAAATCCATCCCCAGCAATCGTTAAAGTTTCTCATTCAGCTACATTGGCTATGGAGACAAATAGCATCATAGAACCAAAGCTATCAGCGATCAGGTATGAGGTTCACCGTTCACTGAACTTAATTACTGACTTAAAACAACAACAAAAACCTCAACATCATACTGATATGGAGGAAAATCATCTTAAGCAGACGTGTGAGTGCAACTGTATTTTGTTAAAAAAGGGGTCTGTAGTTGGCAGTTGTAGCTAAATCTTGATTAGTTCTCTACTGTGGTCATTTTAAGATGTGAAATGTGATAATATAAACAATGTAAACATTCCTCATTCGCTCTTGCATAGAGCTAACAAATGTGTGCATCGTTTGCCTAGACTGAAAAGTACTGAAACCTATCCGAACCTTGGCAATAATACCAAGGTACAGGGGGGATCCCAGGCAGCTTTACATGTTGCTTGTGTATTCGTGTATTCTGATTTTCACATGACTCTAGATAAAAAGCTCTTAAAAGCAAACTAACAAAAGCAGATCCCTAAAATGGATAGCAACTGGAGAGTATATGGGCAATGTTCCCTTTTCAGGGAACTGTGTTTTTGTTCTCCCCTCCATTAAAACAGGGCTTTGTTTAATGGATCTTCTTTTCCAAAGGAGTCTTTTAAGCATTTCCTATAAAGACCAATTAAAAGGAAAGATCAGATGCTCTGTCAAGTCAGATATAGATTAGTGGCCATTAGGTAAATGCAGTTGGGAATGCATTTTGATTTGTTATAATAGATTTTGTAGATGTAATTTTTCACCTGAATAGGCTCCAATATTAATTATGTTTTTCTATTCCTCTTTTGTTTACAAAATACACACTCTGTAACATATGCTCTCACGGTCTGCAACAAATAATGTCCCTCAGAGCTTTTCCCAGCAATGCAAGAAAACTTGAGAAGGGGTGGAGTTCGAGGTCTATCTAAAGATTAGAATGTGAGCAAAGAGCAAAACAAAAGACAACTAAGGAACCTTTTCATTAAGAACCTGATGTCTCTTAATGAAAAGGTACCATAGTTGTCTTTTGTTGACAAGAACATTGGAAGGTGGAGAGGTCCAGCTTTTCTCCCATCTGACCTACAAACTTTCTCTGCAGCTCTTTGGAGAAAACGTGCCCAAGAGGAAACTGCAAAGTAGAGATGTGAACTGGTGTCATCCGATGCACTAAAGTAACAACTTTAAGCATGTGGTTAACACTAGCCCTCTTTCAAACACGTAGGCCAAAACAAGTAACATCAATGTTTTTCACGTGAAGCTCACCTCTGTACTGAAGGGAAACAAAAAGCCTACGTTTTATAAATGGCCTACAGTACAACCCTGGGACAGTTACACAGCTAAAATAAGATCCTGCTCGTGGAAGAAAAGCTCATCGTTTCAGAACATACATAATTGCACATACAGATTTTATGTGGGTTAAAAATGTTCTTTTTTAACCGGAAAGCTCAAATGTCCTGATTTGAAAACTTACATCACAGTGAGGGTTGTGAGAGAGACTTTTTAAGAGGTCTTTAACAACATGCTCCCTTCAAATGCGTGCTAAATAAATCCGTCTTGATGTTCTTTTAATCACGTTTCTGTGGCCCCCTGCTTTTTGATCTCTGCGGTAAGTTTAAAATATACACAGAAAGGAGGAGGCGTTGGGGTGGATATGATGTGGCTTTAGAAATCAGGGTTTAGTATTAAATAGAAATCTGAAAATTGGAGAGATTTAAGATCGGAAAATGGGTCTGAAATGGCCAATAGTGGTCTATGAGTGACCATGATAATGTAACTGCCTCTCAGGCATAACCTTTAGACACTAACCCCTCCCGTCTTGGAAGAGTGGGACAGGGAAAGGCAGGGGGAGGGCTTATGCTTCCTGGGGCTACATGATGTCCTTCTTTACACAGTTCTTTGTTTTTATCTCGAATCGCTGCTGCTCTTAAAACCTCATTAGGAACTGCAATGGATAAAGCATTGTCTAGTTGCTGAGATGATGTTAGCAGCAGAAACTAAATCACCAACTTTGAAACTGAGAACAGAAGAAAAAAAACAACATTACTTTTGCCCCAGACTGACAGATTGGATGCTTCAGAGGAGATTGTGCCCAAACTGTCAAAGTGTTTGACGAGCGAAAGGGTAATCCCTAATTATATGACGAAACCCTGCATATTGGGGACACACGCACGACCCTAGTGTCTTGTAGATTATATGCGACGTTTGTGAAGCCTGAACGCCAATGGTAGACAACAAAGACATAGGGAGGCACGCTGCGTGTGACTAGATATTAAATATTTGACACAAAGAATACAAAAACACAAGAGGGAACAGTTAATTCTGTCAACAAAAAAGGAAGTGCTAAACGTTCACCCAGAAGCAATGATGCACCTGTGATATTATCATCATTTTGAATTTAATACTTCTCTATTTAGAAATAGGGTCTAAATTCAGGCCTCGGGCTGCTAAGCAACAGACTCCTCTTTGCTCTGCTTCTCTTCTGTTCTCTGCTACCAAAACTTTGATTCCTTTCTAATGTAAAATTGTCAAGATGTTACAAAGCCTTTATAATATTTAAGCTTCTTTCAAACACTATAAATTCTTCTAGATGATACTTCTCCTTAATTTTTTTTGCTTGGTTCGTGTGACCTTTTAGCAAAAAAAACACTTCCTACCCTTTTATCCTCTCACTTCTGTTGCATACACGCAGTGTGCAGGAAATAACTGAGAATGTGTGAGACTCCCTTTCTCTCTTTCCAGATATAACTGTCTCATAATCTTCTGTAAACACCTAAAGGATGTACAGATTAACAGATCAAAGGTATGAACTCTTTTTTTTCTTTTTTTTTTGGTGAGATTTTTTAGATGTAGCAATAGTTGAATTTTGAAGGTTTTTCTGCTGTAAGATGACATTTACTTTGATCTTTAGTTATTTTTAGTGATAGCTTCTGCTTGGCTTTGTTGTGAAACAGATGCCGGATGACAATTTCTGTCATCATAAACTGTCTGCATCACCTTTGGGTTTTTTTTTTAATCTCTAGTAATGTTTTTTCTGCTTTGATGCATGCAGAAAGAGATTAGCTCAGCTACTACTGTACAGATACACTCAGTTTCTCCAGATCACTTTAGTTTAGTTGATCTTATAGATGACATTTTCTCCAGCTGTGTAGATATGGAACACATGGGTCATTTGAAGGACCAGGATAAAAGTTTTGTCGCTGTACAGCAGCGGTGATCTAAACCCTCCCCCCTTGCTGTTGTAAGGAGGCTGGAAAAATATATAATTGCCAGTGAACAATCAATAGTTTGGCTTTGCTTATGTAAAAAAAAAAAAAAAGGGGTATCACACGTGGTTGGAGGCCCGCAGTTCAGTGATAGATAATACAGCAGAGTTGCTGCAGGCAAGGTATATTTCCATTGATTTCTGGTTGCATGTTGTAACTCTACGATGCAGCTCGATAGACCAACAAAAGCCTGCCTTTGGGGGGGCTTCAGAGTGCCTCACTGACCTCTCCATGGTCTAGATGGGGGCACGACCATCATAACGATCCAGTTTAAGGTTTAGTAGAGGAGCACAGACGAATAGAACATGTATTTTTTCATGTCAGTTACTTCTTTTGAAATGTTTTGGGAGTTGTGGTGAAAGTCTGTGGTGGGAACTGCTGTGCTTCCTTTACACGTGTGTGTGTGTGTGTGTGTGTGTGGGAGAGAGAGAGCGAGAGAGAGACAGAGACATGTTAACACTTGACTGGGGTAACTTTCTGAATACTGTATGTATTATCTGGAATTTTCCTTTGAGGTGATTTTGAGGTGTTTCGACATGTGTTCCCTCATAATTAAAATTATGGTCAGATATTTGCTTCCTTTAGCAATCATCCTTATTTGCTAACATGGGAAACAAATATAAAGCTAGTTTGCTTCATTAGTGAATACAATTTCTAGATACAGCCCAGTTCATCCATTTAAGCAATATGGAAGTATGAACAGCCTTGGATGGTAGAGGGATTATAATGGCCAGGAAGAAGACCGGTTCTGTTTTGGTTTCATTGTTCTTGTTTTTTTTTTTTTTTTATGAAGATGCCCCGGGGTTAAATTTGGGCAGAAATCCCAAAAGCAAAAAGAAGATTGTATCAAGATACGAGCTGAAGCTGGTAGAATCGAAGGGGTGCTTAAAATGCCTTGTTCTCAGTCATAACATTTTTGGGTATGGCTGAAGAGGTGAGTTTAGGCAAAGCCGTCAGCCGACACGAGCCAGTTATAATAATAGTTTCAGGAGAAATCATCCAATGTTTAAATAGTTTGAAAATATCATTAGTGTTTATTTTTATTTAGTTTTGACATCAGATTTTCAATTCAATTTAGGTTTGAATTTGTTTGTTGTATTTGTTAGCTACTTTAGTTTAGTTTAGTTTTAGTCTTCCAGATTAGGACAGACCATAGCAGCAACACAAATGACCTGACTGCTATACCTGTCATCTGCTGAGGTAGAGTGGAAAAAAGTGAAAACATCAACCAGAAACTCGAACTATATTAATGCGTTATATGATAAACATATAAATAAAAAACTAAACATATATCTAAAAAAAAAATCTATTAGTTTTGTAAACTATTTTAATGTCAGTTTCCGTGTTTTTGCAATATAAACCTTTTCCGTTTTGTCATTTTGTTAGTATCAGTTGCATGTTATAGTGAGAAGCTTGTGGAAGTATACCAGAAAATATTGGACCTAAATCACATAGTTTTTGGATGTTTAGCCAGTGTAACTTCAAACCCCAAATTATGTCGGGGAAAAAAAAAGATTTAGATGTTGCACATTGTAAACACGAAGATTTCTGAGTTCTTTTGCACAAGCTATGTAAATATCTTGATTCAGAAAAACATAATAACCGAATCAGCTCAGTTTTGGTTTTGTTAGAAGAATTAACAAAAAAGTAAAAAAGGAAGGAGATGTACAATCAAAAGCTTAAAAATATAGGTTGCTGATACTTGTGGCTGAAGAAATATATTACAGATAAGATAAAGCTTGTTAATTATAGAAGTAAAACTAAGGGGAAAAAGACTGACTCAGTTGTAGGACTGTGTTTATTGTAGATTTCTATTTATTAAACAAAAGGCTGGTTAAGTGTCTTTCAGCCTAATGTCTCTATGTGGCTGCAGTAAGTCATTAAACCACTGATAAATATGTCAAATATACATATGTTATACATATATTTAAAGTTTATTAAAACAAAAAATGTATATGTTTAAAGTCTACAGCGACTTCCTTTTCAGTAGCTTTAGATTAGCAGAAGCTGGATTGCCTCTGTTTGTTGCCACTACTGTGGCTTTTGTGCAGGGAGGATGAAGGGCAGATGGAGGAGGATACGTTACGTTTCTAACCACAAACTGCTGAAGTGCAGCAGATGCGTTTGTGACTGACTAAACAGCCCATAAAAACATTTGAATGCAAACTTGATAAGATGCAAATAAAAAACTGTCTAAATTTCAGCTTCATCTCTTATCTTAGACAGTTGCTAGAGATCATGAGAGGGAAATATGCCTCTGCTTGCTCAGACAATGGCGAGGTACCTAGCTGTTTCAGGAGCTTTCACACCAGGGGAAAGTGGAGTCTAATTTAGGTGTAGTTCAACGGCTTGCAGGCGATGTAATGAGACGGTGTTGCCTCGTATTTTTTAGTGGGCAGTCTGCTAATTGGGGCTTATCGGGTGTTACTGGGAAAGCACCTTAGGCCTTTTGTGCTGTCTTCAGTCCCATGTTGATGAAGGGAAATCTGTCTCCTCATGGGATTATCTAGTAGCAAGAGTCCAATTTCAGCAGCAAACTTTCTTCTTCACCTTTTGCATGATTAAAAAAAACAAAATCTCTGCGCTAAGTGCAATTGTTTGCAGCTGTGATGTGTGGTGTTGAAGTGGGCGGAGCTGTTAGAAGTATGGCGTGCGTTCATGGGAATGTGCACCACAACACTATCTCAAGTAGTCTTTGAGTTTTATCTCAAATAAGAAATGTACTCTTTGGTTGTTGTTTTTTTGAAGCGGATATCCTGTCTCTTTTTTTATTGCATTTACTTCTGTGACTTGATTTACACATTTGTTCTCAGGATGTTTCCTTTTATCCATTCTTACAATATTTCTTTGGCCTTTAAGAGTAATTTGAAGCAGGATGTTAAGTTCTTAAACCCTGCTTCTTCTTAAGTTGTCTTACAACGCATGACACCAGTGATATAAAGTTGGAATTGAATCCGCTTTATAATATAAACTTGCACTTCCTACCCCTGTGTACATGGCAGGTTTGGATTGTGACAGCTCTTCTGCGGTATTGCTTTACTGCTTTAATGTTTCTGTTGCTATTCTTTGGAAACAAAATATTTGAAATCATTGAATGAAAATACAAATATTAGACAAAGATAAATAAGTGACTTGTTTATTTATATATTTATAGTGTGAGTCAAACATTTATTTAGGGAAAAAGCTATTCAAACCAACCTGGCCCTGTTTGAAAACTGACCCCCCCCCTCCCCTTGTGTATAGTCATGAATAAACTGTGTTTAACCACAAAAGCTGAGTCCAGTTTCAACAGTCACACCCAGAACTGATAACAGTTTTACCTGCTGAATTAAGAAATCACTTGAATAAAACCTGTCTTGCAACATGAAGTAGGCTCTGAGATCTGAAAAAAAAAACAGAACATTGTCCACCAGTGGAGAAAACTTTCCACAAGCAGCTGTTCTATCAAACTTATGTGGCCAATTAATCTTAAACTTCAGCATTTATGATTCAACAATAGGAAAGAAATTGGGGAAAAGTTGCATCCAAGAGAGAAAGAACCAAAGTAAAAACTGTGCTGAACAAAAGCAGCACATCTCTTATTTTTTCATTAACATCTTGCTGATCGCTGGCTCTTTCTGAAAGATGAACGATGAAACAAAAGCATGTTTAGAAGGTGTGCATTCCAGTAAATCTTGCTGAGAGCCAACACAGAATTTTCGCCATAAACAGAGCCATGAATATTGACCACATAAAAAAAAAGAAAATCTTGAAGTGGAATTTAGACCATCAGTTCAAGACCTTAAAGCCAAACACATTCAGGCCAGTTATGTGAAGCACATTCAGCTCCTAATGACTTGGAACAAAAAATGTGACTCTAAACATGAATCTGAGATTCCATGGCGTTATCTCAAACTGAACAGTGGGACAAAATTCCTTTGGATTTAAAAATATCCCCTCATCTCCAGTTTCTAATGGCATTCACTGCTGCCAAGCGTGGGATAGCAAACCATTAGGTGAAGACGTGCCTGTCAACATGAAGGAGGGACAACAGTTTAGTTGTCCTAGGCCCAGGATAGCTTCACAAAAAAACACTTGTGAAGAATTATATAGGCTTTTTTATTTCAGTTAAATAAAATCCTTTCTTGTTGTTTTCTTCAAATTGTCCCTCACGGGGTTGGGGAAGTACACTTCCACCCTACGTTCCCAAAAATGGTTGATAACTGGTAAACAACCAGCTGTCTGTGCAGACTGTAATCATCTTATTTGGTAAAGAGGTGCATCCACCACTGCACCTGCAAACTCAGGCTGGATATAAACAATATTCTACTTAACAGCTAAACCTAAACAGCTAAAAATGTTTTTACTTTAACATTTAGAGCTCAAAAATGACAAAGTTTTAATGTGCTTGTAAAAAAAAAAAATCCTAGTAATTATGAAATATGTTTTTCCCCCCAATGGCCATATGCCAAAGACATTATGAATCACTTTACAAATCAAAATAATTCTTCTTACAATAAAACCAGCTGACTTTCAGTATCAGGTTTAGCATTGGAAGCCAGAAAGTGTGTTTAAAATGTATATTTTTATGCACAACATTTACCAAATATTTAATAAAAAATTTTATTAGATTCCCCTTTACTACATTGCATGATCAGTAAAGACTTTCAGTTATTCATAGAAAGATAAGATACATTTTTTCCTAGGTTGGTTTGGTTAGCTTTTGTCGGCCATTAAATGAAATCACAATTAGAAAACCATCTTTAGTATTACGTAGGATTCGTTGTATATTATTCATTTCTGTTTGAAGATCTGAAACTGTGTGACCTACAGAGAGTTTCGAACATAAGCCTCTTTTGTAACCTGGGCTGCTCTACAACCCAGTTTTTTTTTTGGTTGTTTTTTTTTTAAGCCATTTCAAGAAAAAAATTGTAAAACAGGATTTTTTTCAAAACCTTTGTGTCTGGGTTGAACATAGGGCACAACTTTGACAATGAGTTGTGTGAAGTGATGCTGGCGGTGGGGGGTGGTTCACGTTGCAGGAAGCTTGTACTGCGGCTGACCAATCACCGGAAGAAAGCCTCTGAATGACACGTTAGGTAGAAGGGCTTGGCCAAACACGAGTCAGCGCAGCAAGCAAACCAGTCTGTCAGGTTGCCCCACATGTAGCAAAATCCCTTAATGACAGAAAACAAAGACTCCACGCTGACTAGGGGACATTAAGTTGTCCATACACAGCAAACGAAGATAGACGCTGTCCTGCAAAAACTGGACCAAGAAAAAAAAACAAAGGAAAGTCTGTGGCCTTACTTAGTAGACAGAAATCTGTGGAGATGCAGCAGTTCTCCATGAATAAAATCATTATGCTCCAATAATGCAACCTAATGTAATAACCCTGCTGCAGCAGGCACATGTGCTTAAGCTCAAGTCTCCTATTTATGTCTATAAATGGAGCTGAAAAGGATGGGGAGAAGACAGACCTCCTGAGATGGCAGTTCGATAACAGAGTGCTTGGTGAATATATCCCTACTATGATCAAGTGTCAGCAGCTAAAGGGATGTGCTGCTTCTTTATAAAGACCAAAGGCCAAGGCTAGCCACTCTGAAGGAGCCTATTGTTCTTTGCTCTTGCTTAAGGAAACAATGTTCTTGTTCTACTTGGCAGCCGACAGCAGCTGTATACTTAACCTTCCTGTAAACAGGAGGATATTTTGCCCTAGTGATCAGTTGGTCATGATTAACTTTGTGTGTGAAGTAATATTTCTCTGTTTCTGGAAAAAAGGTTTGGAGCAGGTTTTTCTGTTCCTGCATGTGCGTACATCACAGTGGTGTTGCCTTTGTGTCCAGATGCTGTTCCACATGCCTGATCTTCGTCTGCTTTTGTCTCGTTTTGTCTCTATCTGCCTTCCAAGGTTCTGATTCAAAGCCCAGTAAAACCGTCAGCCGGTCCAGGCGTAGTTTCCATCCATTTATTTAGAAAAAAAAAAAAAAAAACTGGTTTGCTGCCGTCCAGGAGAGCAAATTCAGGCTGTGGAAGGAATCATCAGTCTTGAATTACTCTAGGAGCTGGTCTATAGAGGGATCGTGTTACTTTTGACAGGTTTTAGACACCAGCTTCACCTCTAATTAGATTTCCAGAGCTTAGACATACTGTGTGCTCAGTCCTAAAGCATCTCTCTCTCATATATTCTTTTATTTTCTGACATTTGGGAGGAGGCTGTTGCTACAAAAAAGTGATGGGAAACCATGACGGCGGTAGTGGAAGTTCTTTTTGCTTTTTCATGTCTTCAGACTCATTATTAAACTTAAAAGGTCAGAGATGTTTCCACCTTAGATATTATTTATTTTTACAGGTGCTTCACTTGGGGGAAATTTTAATCTGTCATATTACTGCTGTGAGCGTCTTTTTCACCAGTAATATGCAAAAGAGAAAGTAATACTACGGCACACAATCAAGTCTTAACAAGTATTTTTTTTTTTTTTTTTTGTGCAAGTTGGAGAAGCCCCCACTGCTTCCTAGCAGGGATCTGTTTGATTTGCTTCTGGCTTTTCGCCGCTGGCTGGAAGTGGGTGGTTGGGCAGGTCAGGGCGAGGAGGTCTGGCTGATCCACCAGCTATGCTAAAGTTTCAAGAGGTAGCTCACTGGAGTGGAATGGCTCACTCCGCACAACAATGCGGTGTGTTGACAGCCGGGTGCTCGGACAGGGTTAGAGGAATGTCCCCTTCAGACTGAGAGAGCAGCCCTTTGTCTCCATGCTCGGAGAGAATTCTTTCTTTCACCTGGAGAATGACGTCCGATTTCACAGGGTCACCATGAAAATGACAAAAGTAAACATTGTATTATTGCATTAGGAAAATCTAAATATGCTTTTCTGTGATAAGATTAAAAATGTGAGCAGGGCTTCAACTTGGATTGTTTGGCTGGAAATTGTAAATTCAAACTTCAGATTCTCATTGCGTGCTAACATCTGTTTGAAAACTCTGCGTTTGAAATCCTCTATATAAAGAGGCTTTGCCCTTCAGTTGCTAAAATAATCTGTTGGCTCTGTCTCTGTTTATTTAAATGCTGATTTCCTTTTTGTTGAAACCAAACTAATCCAGGTCTTCTCTCTGTCTTTGCATTGCAGGTGACCCTTTTACAGATGTGGAGACATGACTGTTGGACTGTAGTTCCACCCCTCACCCCCCCCTACAGACACACTCCCTAAAGGTGTTTTCCTGTCCTTCCAACAGAGACAGCCATTAATGCCCTGGACTCTTTGCACAACTTGACGTTTATATGGAGCTTTGCTGTAAAGCCACTGGGGTCGGCCACTCTGGCACCATGGAGTGCAAGTTCTCCCACTACTACAAAAAGGAGCTTATCATATGCCACTATGCCCAGGCTAAAAACAAGACCATTAATGATACATTTAATGACTATAAGGTAAAAGAGCAGTTCACTGTTACTAATATTGTCATCGTAATCCTCTGCACAATCATCATCGTCGAGAACCTCCTGGTCCTACTTGCTGTCCTCCGCAACAAGAAGTTCCACTCAGCCATGTTCTTCTTCATCGGCAACCTGGCGTTCTCCGACTTGCTGGCTGGTTCTGCCTACATAGCCAATGTATTACTCTCAGGATCAATGACCCTGGAACTCTTGCCGTTGCAATGGTTCATCAGAGAAGGAACGGCATTTATCGCTCTGGCTGCATCCGTCTTCAGCTTGTTGGCGATAGCTATAGAGCGCTTCATTGCCATCACCAAAGTCAAAGTATATGGCTCAAACAAAACGTGCCGCATGTTCCTGCTGATAGGAGCATGTTGGGTCACTTCAATTCTGCTCGGAGGACTTCCCATCCTAGGCTGGAACTGCATCTGCAACCTCCCTGACTGCTCAGCTGTGCTGCCACTCTACTCTAAGCAGTACATACTTTTTGTTGTCTCCATTTTCACCCTCATACTGCTCTCTATCGTCATCCTCTATGTGAGGATCTATTTGATTGTTCGCTCCAGTCACCGGGAAGCAACGAACACCCAAGCATATTCCCTTTTGAAAACAGTTACAATAGTGCTTGGTGTCTTCATCGTGTGTTGGCTGCCAGCTTTTACCGTGCTGCTCCTGGATTCGTCGTGCAGCATGCAGGGCTGCCCTGTGCTCGATCACGCGAAGGTGTTTTTTGCTTTTGCCACTGTGAACTCTGCTCTTAACCCCATGATATACGTGCTGCGCAGCAAGGACATGAGGAGGGAGTTTCTGCGCGTGCTGTGCTGCTGGGGTGTGCTGCCGAGCGGCCGGCCTTCTGAGCGCTGCCTGGTCAATTTGAAGAGCTCCAGTTCTTTGGAACATTGCACCAACAAATTCGAACACCAGACCACGCCCATCATGCAAACGTGTACCACCTGTGTCTGACTTGCTGCAAACACATTAGATGGCTTATTTTTGTGTGCACAAGAGGGAAAAAACATCATGATGAGGTGGACAGATGTTACTTACTGGGAATAGACCTCTGCGCGGTTGGGATACAGCTCACTGTTTGGACACATTTACTCAGTGCAGATTGTTTTTCACATAAAACACAGTGACTCTACAATCAGCTTTTAAGAGTTGCACTCTTCCTGAAAATGTTGTGAAAAGATTATAAGACAGGATCAATTGATAAAAAAGATAAATGTGAAAAAGGCTTTTTAGCTAGGTACTTTTATCAGTAAAATGTGGAGCATACCATTTTCATTTATGTGCTTCTTTTTAAACATGTAACCCCATATTAAAAAGTAAAAGTAGGGACAGAACATGCATTATATCCTTATAGGTTAAAGCTGTATCAATGCATAGCTTGCAGAGTTGCACTTTTATCCAGTAGAATGCAGATGGTCCTGTCTAAATTTTGACTGCATGGATCCTCGTTGTAGAGGCAGGAAAAGATTCTTCACACATTTTTATTAAAACAAGAGAAAGCAGTTGGCAACAATTAGCACTCCAAACCTCTACCACACCGATTGTTCCTTCACCAAATAAGGAATATATATTTCCTATATAACCTTGCTTAACCAATTTGAATAACCACAACAAAAGTACATATTCTGCTTTATTTAGTGCATGAGATAAAGTGTAATGCATTTGTAAGAGCTAATGTTTTTATTATATATTCCAACTTCCATCACTAGTAACCCTTCTTCCATGTCCCGTCTTTAACTGTTCCTCTCCTGCTATTACTGTTGTTTTCTAAATCCTAATTGTTTCCAGTGAGGAAGGCCAATCCAGAGAGCACATTAGGCTTTTTGGCGCTGATAAATTTTTCCCGTTAACAGCTTTGTCGACTATAATTAATGAAATGGGTGCCCAGACAGTGTTGTAGCCATGTAGCAGCCATGTGCCAATTTCTGTTTGTGCCTTCCTCTGAGAGAAAAAGGCTGAATGTATGAATGAAGTGTTGGGGGCATAGGCTCCAATATAGACAGTATTATTGATCAGGATTTTGACATGCCAAGTCACTGATGAGCAGAGAGTGGGACGAACAGGGTAGGTCACCCTCACTGTGAACTCTTCTTCCGCCAAGAACAAGAAATGAATTGTGAACACGCTGGTTTATCTTGCTAGCCATATGCTTGTCCGACTTACAGTGTAAACACCTCTCATCTTTCTGAAAAGACCCCACCCAGCTCCTCGCCATCTCTGCATGATGGGAAAAGATCCGGTTTCAAACGCACAGGAGGGTCTTGCCCTCCTGGAAGAAATGTTTCTTCATTCTCGGACATTAAACATGCAACTTCCTCCAGCCATAGGAAGTCCTGTTTTCAACTGTCTATTTCCTGTTGTTCAGGGTTACACTAACTTTCCTGGAGACAGACCATGACAACTCTTCCTTTCCGTTAGAGTTAATATAATTTCTTTTTTTATAAGAGTCACAGTTTCATTTAGACAGCCAAGTAGAAATGGTGAAAAGCACTTTGGCAGCTTCCGTGATGTTTAAATATTCCCTATTTTTCCCCTTTTGGGTTGAACAGTGTTTTAATCTGTGTATGACTTAAGTGTATGTCCATGGTTTTGTATGACATGTTATGAATAGCTATGTATGTTAGTAATTATATATCTCTGTACAGTATGTATGACTTTGTGTGGTATGAAATGTCTTGTGTGCAATAGCTTTGTGTGTTTTCTAGCACGCTGCCTGTGTTAAATTGGTACAATCCCAAACACTAATGGAGGTACATAAACCTTTTGTTAAATGCATTCCAGTTTTTTTGTTTTTGTAATAAATGAAATACTGAAACCAAATCTATGTCCTTGAGATTAATTTCAAGGCTGATGAAGAAATTCAGATGAAGCCTCGCTGCAGGCCCAGAGTTGTTTGGTTGCTGTGCCTTGATCTGCAAAGTATTTAAAATGCAGCATTAAATCCAAACATGCTCTGACAAGGTTAGAGGAGCACTACCTTCAACATGAAAGCCTGAAAAGCTGCGTGCAGATGCTGCGTGGGCATTAATCATGGCTCTCTTACCTAATAAAATTATTCAGTTGCTTAAAGGCTAAAGCAAGACCGGGCAATGATGGGAAGATGGGCAGGGATGATGAAGTGGGGTGGAGTGTGGTGAAGAAAACTGTCTGGAAGATAGGTTGTCCACATGAAGCACAACATAAAGCCCCTGGAGGTTTTTTATTTCTTCTTATTTTTGAGGGGGCGGAGGAGTCTTAGGGTGAAGGGAGAGACTGACTTATAATGGCCTTGGGAGAGCTGGGCCTGTTTCCCGTCAGACATCCAGAATTCCTGGGTGGGAACTCAGCCTGAATCAATCCCGGGAGGCTGTTCTGTTGGGCAGCCTGCCAATTCTTTCCAGCTTCTTTATAGATATAGAAACCAGATTTAGATACTTGTAGCTGAGGTTTTAGCAGAGTAAAGACCTCTGTGAATTATTCCTGTATTTATACGTATTTGTAATTATTTAGGAAATTATCTTCAGAACAAATTATCACAAATAAGCTAATTATGTATCTGTCCAGCACTAATAAAACGCCCTCCAGATCCAACTAAATCAGATCAGAATGTGATAAACATCTGTGTCCATATGTTAAATATTCCAATCACTCATTAGACACCTGAAAGCAAACACAAAACAACAGAATGACGCCCCAGAATAAGTGACTCAACAGTGCCATCTTGTGGCAGGAGAAGCAAATTGATATTTATGAAAGTTGTAAAGAGACTGTCTAGATTGTTATTAAGGAGTTGATTATTTCCTTAATTCAAATCAATACGTGAAATATAGAATATTTACATGTTAATGATATCAATCCTTTTTTATTATTCACACACAAAAAAGAAATCCATGAACAGAAAATTATCCACAAACAAGAAAATGCTAAACATTTAGATAAGGATTTCATAAGACCAATATAAGTAAAATAAAAGTATTGTGAATTCCAGTCTAAACTGTAATGTAATGTAATGTAAAAGACCAGACTATCATTGTATTTTACGTACAGTAAGTTGGAGCTCGTTGAAATCTGTTCCCTTTTATAGGAATTAAGCCAGGATGTGGCTGCGATTAGAGGTTTTAATCACATTTAAATTAATGTTAAATATGATTTTTTTTTTTAAATCAGCCCTTGGTTAACCCTGAGTAAAATTTAGGTTTTATATAAAGCATTTTCGGCACAACAGGACAATTTTGGGGAGTTTTTACAAAGACAGGTGACTTAATACTGAGAGAGTTTCCGCAAATTGTTTCTCTAAATATACGAATTGTGATGTTTTTTTCACATAGATGTTAGTTTAAGTAGTTCAGTGCTTTAAGTAGTTCAGAAATAACAGTTTAAAGAAAAAATAAACAGCTAACAGTAACAGAAAAAACTGTTAGAATTGATGGCCTTAAAAATACCATGAGAATTATATATGAATTTCTGGTTTCTGATGGAATCCTAGCCGATTGTAAATGCCGCATAAAACTGGCAGTTAGCTATGGAATATACCTCTAAATCCCTTCCAGAGGTGGGTAGAGTAGCCAAAACTCTTCTCAAAAAAAGAGTAAACCTGATTCATCATATTTATATTTGAGTAACAGTGAAAAGTACCCATCCAAGAAAGAAAGTTAAAGAATATTTGGGACAAAGGATACTCAAGTACTGAGTAACTCATCATAACTTCTGATATTTATAATGATTATGAAATAAAAGCAAACCTTTTTAAAAACTCTTGAGTTCAAAAGAGCATAATATAATAGTTTCAAGCCAAACAAATAATATGTCTGAAAAATACATTCAATTCCAATTTAAATAATTGAAAATTATTGTGTTTTTTCTTTTATTCCTGGCAGAAGAAATATTTCACAAACCATTTGATTTTATATATAAAACTTATGAAACCAGTACCTCCTGTGACACAATTCACCCCTTACTCTATATCACGTTGACCTCAAAAAACATATGTAGACATTAAACTCTTTCTGGGGGCCTTTATCTGGAAAACAAAACAAAAACCAGAAAAACAAGCTGGTTCATTATCCAGTAAAGTTACTCACTATGGATGGGATATCGAACACTATATTTAAACTATTACTCAAGTAAACGTATGGTGCAGTAAAATGAC
This sequence comes from Cyprinodon tularosa, assembly GCF_016077235.1. NCBI lineage: Eukaryota > Metazoa > Chordata > Actinopteri > Cyprinodontiformes > Cyprinodontidae > Cyprinodon > Cyprinodon tularosa. The sequence goes on along the minus strand of NW_024038913.1, from coordinate 1,047,289 downwards.
TCCTAAAAGTATATTGTGTTCAAAAATGTACTCAAGTAACTGTAACTGAGTAAATATAACTAGTTAGTGCCCACCTCTGACCTGCTTTCTACATAAGCAGAGTATCTTTGAGCTTGTTGAGAATAATTTGGGTACCTGAAAGCTAAACTACAGCAAGTGGAGAGTCTCATGTTTAAAATTTCTACATGTTCTTCAAAGGTGGAATTAATTATGTTTATGAGGATTATTGTAGTTCTACCTCTCTGTTAGTCAGTAAGACAGAAAAGTGACGTCCAGTAGTAAAATTCCCTCTCCGATGTTCTGTTTTAAAACCTGAATAATCTGGAAGTCATCAAGGGAAATCTGGACTTTTTTATGGGTTTTATGTAAATTGGAAAAACTTGAATGGAAATTTTACATCTATTTTTCTGCTTCATTTTTATATAGAAAAAAATAAAACATGTAAAAAATAAAAATAAAAAAATGAGCAGACAAGCTCACAAAGGGATACAAACAACATTTTCACCTTAGAAAACATTTCCAGGACATGACCTAAAACTATAAGCCTCCTTTACACTGTATGCAAAAATAAAGCAATGTAGAGAAGTAAGTGGAGAGGAAATGTTTATACAATTGCAACATCAGATCGTGAAAGTAAGAATTTTTTTCAAAAACCTTTTAACCGAGACAATAAATAAATAAATAAATAAATAAATAAATAAATAAATAAATAAATAAGCTGGGGTTTTTGCAATAATCTAAATTCGGATATTAAACAGAGAGGTTTAACAGCAAGGTCCGTATTATTTATCTACAAAGTAAAAGAAACAAGCCTATTCAACATTTTAACCCTTTTAGTAAACAACATTAGTTCAGCTTTGCTCTCTTTGGCGGTCATCTTCTTCTTCTTTTATTTAATGGCGGATCACAAGTCACTTTCAGGTGCATACCGCCACCTACTGTACATGAGTTTGCAGTAACCTATACTCACATCCTCTACATTCTATTTTATTTTAATGTTGTATTATGAAGAAAATAATTCATTATTTTACTGAATAAATGTCATTTATGCTTCCTTTCTGTTCCCAGTAATCCTTTAAGACTCTATTCCTGTTTTGCCTTTCTACTATTGTCCTTAATCTCATCCTTTATGACTCATATATTTTAAACTTCATCTATACATGTTCTAATTTTTTTTTCCTTCCACATCCCTCACATTTATCCGTATTTTTCTAACCAGTTATATAAAAAATGTCATTAAGATAGGTATGACATACTCTATTATTATTCCATTCAATTGTTCTCATTAATATTTTAACTAATATTGATTTTTGAACGTTATATGCATAAGAACCTTCCTTTTTCATCTTCATCCCACCTTTTTTTCCCCATATGTTCCGTTATCTGATTGGTATATTCTTCTATATTACCTTCTAATGTAAGAAACTGACTGGTTTTCTCACAATTTATTTAAAATATAAGCGGTTAGCTTTGTTAAAACACCATCTTGTTAATAGATAGTTCATGTCATATGTAATAATTTATTAGTCTACTTAATGGAAAATGATCGCTCCCTAAAGTAGAATCTTTCCTGACATCCCATTCACATGTACTTGGAGCATGATCGGGTATTAATGTAATGTCTAGACATGAAGCTGTACCTTTATGTAAGTTGACTCTCGTACCTCTGACCATTATTGATGCAAGCTAAAGATCTTTCATCCATCGTATCTTTTACTATACTTCCATTTTGATTAGTGATCTTGCTACTCCTATTCCCCTATTATGGGTGTTGAAATCACCACACAATTTCAATCCCCTTTAAACATTTCTATATCTATATTTTTACATGGATTATAATAATTTATTATCTTAATATTTCTGTATTTCCTATATATTTCTATGTTTATTAATTTTCAAGTTCTTTGGGTGTTGTGGCACATCCTCCTCCACAGCTATAAATGCTGTCCTGTCTTTCTGTACTATAACTTAAAGTTTTAACCATGTCAATTGGACATATATATCTGGAACTATTTCTAAATCATAAAAACATTTTTAGAATTCCTGTCCATTGACTATTAAACATCTGGTATTTGTTTGAAGAATATATAGGAGCATTGTAAATTCTATTCTTGAAAATATTCTGGGTTTTTTTTCAGTGGCATTCAAGATTAAATGAATTTGATCAGTTTGCTTTTCTTTAATATCCAAAAATATTCATGCGGCTGCTACAGTTGCCTTTATATTGTCACTTTTCTTCTTCATTTGCATTGTAACATTTATAAAAAAAAATGCCACATAAATGTAACAAAGTTTTCTTTTTTTCTCCATCATTGTAATTTCCACTGATCTACATTCATGTGGACATTGATTATTTTAGTTTGTTGACTATAGGATTTGCCTCTGGATGTTCTGACCTATGTTTGTTGTTCCGAGTTATTTGATTGGATTCTTCCTGCTTTGTTTCTTACCCTTTTTAGAGCTTCAGCAAATATTATCTTTTCTATAATTTTGATTCTTATATTTTTTTTTATTCTCTTTACAATACAACCACTATATGCTGCATTATGTTCTCCTTCACAGCTACATTCAATTTTTGCATCTTTATCCCATTTACCAAATTCATGTGGACCTCCAAATCTAGGACACCTTACTTTTTTCTTTACATTCATTTGCAATGAGCCCTATTTTTGTAGGTATGCAAAGCATGTGATGGGTTTAGAAAATATTACTGGGTTCTCAACTATTTACTACATACCATTACTACCATTACGACCATTTCAAATCATCCCGCCTTCTTTTACACGTTTACACGCTTCCTCCACGCCGCCACACCTACTGATCCTCCTTTGATGGACTTCAACAAGTGTGAAACAATATGGGGGGCGACGATACTTTTCGTTAATTCATAAACATGGAAGGCTGGGCAATTTAGCCATATGATAATCTTTGTTCTATATATATGTTCCATATATGATAAATGAAATTTCCCTGTGTTCTAAAAACATGGATATTGTGTATCATATATAGACGGTACTTCATCCATAGGTCGCTGTAGTGGTATTGTCTGAAACGCCTGGGTTTCCGTTACCGATGTGTCGACCGTTACCGAGCCTGCTTGCTTTACCAGCTCATTTGTGTGAACAATCGACACCTGCTACCATCCAAGTTACCTTTCTAATATTTAGGTTTGTTTATTTTGTCTTTAAGATAAGAATATAAAATAAATTAAGATTTTAACTTAACTTTAGAGAGATCCAAGAAAAATAAACAGACGAGAGCTACTTCTGCAATTAATTTGGTAATTACTGAAACAGGGAAATGGTGCATGCGTGACTGAAGGTGAACTAGTTTGTCCCATAACAACCTTGCACATCCATCCCGTATCCTTCCAATACATCCTGGAGTTTGTTCCTGTCTTTTCATACCATTCTGCAGTACAAAGACATGCAGAATATGCTTGGGTCATTGCTAAAAATAATCTCCAAAATATTTACAGAATGCTATATATATATATATATATATATATATATATATATATATATATATATATATATATATATATATATATATATATATATATATTTAGACTAAATAAATTATTTCATTGAAAATTTCTTCTTTGACATTCTCTATAACACTTAAAATAGCCTTGTTACTTTGTGAAGCATATATATAAGTGATACGTTAGAATATGATTGCAATTACAGTTATTATCTAAATATTGAAGTAATTCAAATGAAGAACAACGCAAATCATTTGATAGTTGAAAGAATGCGTATTTCAAGCCAGAAGATCTGGCTCCCGGAAAGCAAACAAAAATCCCACAACAAGATTCCGCGCGAAAACACGGCCCGCGCGCCCGAACTGCATTTAGCTTCCACGTTAGGAAGCATTACATACTGGCGGGTGACTGTGGAGCCGTGCTGTGGTGAATGACAGCGGGCCGACCGAGTTGTTTTTACAGTTTTTAAAGCAGTTCTATCGCGCGTGTGTTTCCCCTTTAAGTCGCTGTTTGCGATGCCAACAAAAACGTCCTTGTCTTTGCCCGAAGACGTAAAGAAGAGGTATGGTATTATTTAAAAAAATGCTAATATTAAGATAATTATGTACTTTATAACATTTCATGTTTAACACTAGCATGCCTGAAAATGTGTCACACATCGCTCTGTTAAAGCCTGTTGAATTTCACAGCTTTCTTTACCAAAGCTAGCAACAGAGCTAGCGTTAGCTTGTTCTCGTTCAGCTGGTAGTTCAGACGCTATTAGCTGCTAGCATGGTTAGCTTCATGATGGATGCGCTTCAATGTGAGATTTGGCGCCTCTCAGGAAGTTTTCCTATTTATGTATGTTTATGGCCGTTTAATGTTGCAACATAAAAGCCATTTTGCCTTTATACTTTAGACTCCTGCTGTTTTGTAATGTAACTTAATTTTAACGTGTTTTGGATACAGGCTGCTGATGCTGGGTGAAGATGGATCTACAGAGGAGGTTAGGAAAGTTTGCACCTCATAAAGCTGCATGTATGCAACCCAGCTTTCCAGTTTGAGTTTGTGCTATAATCTAACATTCCTAATAAAATGTATTTCAGGATCAGCTTAAAGAAAAGCTGCGGTTGGTGCATGATTTTCTACAGGATGATGCTCAAGACCAACTGACAAGACTTGAGGAAAAAATGAAGAGCTCTGAAATCTCAAAGGTCAGTGGTTGCTAAAGATCCCCATGCATGTGTTTTTGTTGCTGCTTAGCTACATGCTAAGGTACATCATATGAGATTTATTACAACATTTAATAGAACATTTTGATTCAGTTTTAGAGAGCCAAGACCGTATTTAAAGTTTTCTGTTAATTTGGATGAGGTCTCACATTTTATCACTCGACATTCTGTCTCTTGGAGCAGATATTTTAAATTTGATTAGATTGATGGAGCAGCGGTGGGTATCTGGTTCCTTTGCTTTAGTACTGGGCCGAGGACGCATCAAAAAGTTGCAGGATACTGGCCCTGTTATTGATAGTTCCCACATGTCTCCTGCGTTGCAGCAAAACTGCACCGTCATGATAGCACAGTAGGGTTGTCACGATACTAAACTTTTCAACTCGATACCGATACTAAGGAAAATATTCGATACTCGATACCATTTTCGATACCACAAGGATAAAAACAAAGACTCCAAAATTCTACAGAAATATTTTCATTAATAAATAAAATACAATAAATAAATACAATAAAGGTTGTATGCTGTGCACAATATTAAGCAAGCTTGATAAAAAAATTATAAAATTAAAATGAAGTGTTCCTTCCTTGGCTATCCTTTGCACACATAACAATGACGCTAGCCAAAAAGGTTAAGAAACAAAAATAATTCTCAGCAGCTGCACCGCTTACAAAAAAAAGTCTGAAACTGAAAAGTGCGTAGAATTATTCAATCACACAGTTTTCTGAATGTGCATTTTCCTCTATTCTGCACTTTAGATGAATGACTGCTTAGGTGCCACTGGTGGTGGCACTGTATCGATACTTTTAAAAACAAGTATTGTATCCGGATACAACATTTCAGTATCGATACTTTTTTGAGTTTCGATACTTTTGACAACCCTATAGTACAGTAAGCCAGATCGTAGCTCTGTTCTTGGTGAAGGAGCCATATTTGATGTAAAACAAATCAGCTTAAAAAGTAAAGATATTTTTTGGTTAAAAAGGCAGAATCAATTGAGGTGAATATGAGCAAACTATACAAATAAGAAATGATGAGCATAGTTGCCTGATATCCAGAAAAAAAAAACAAGCTATCTAATACAACTTGATATTATTACAGCTGGATATTGCTTGGATCACTTCATTTAGAGAGGATACTTTCAAACAAAGCTACTAAAGGAAAAATAACTAACGAATAAAGGCCTTTGTGATGCCGATCATAATGCTGTTTATGTAATCTGATCTACCAGTATCCTATCAACACGCCACGTTTCTGAGTCACTTGTTTTTCGGGTCTGGTGCGAACTTTCTATGGGAGGGTTAATAAAGAAATGTAGGTCCATTTAATATACAGTGCATCCACCTACCGCTTTATTCTTTGTGCTTTGTTTGCATGAATTACTGCAGTGTCACACTGTTAAGGTTCAAAGAAACCAGATATCTTCAGTAGTAACCTCAAGCTTGTTTGCTTTGTTGGTCCTGGTGTTTATTCATCCTTGTCTTATATGCCCATGGAACTGGTTTATGTGCAAGATTATGACAATATGAATAAAAGTAATTCTGCCGGAAAATGAGATCAGCATCTCAAAGTTTGTTAGCTTATGGAAACATGTAATGCTTTAAGATTGCAGGGTATATGTCTGCGTTCTCTTTGAATTTAGGGAGAAATAAGAACTTTCTGTAGCCTGGGTGCCAGTCCGAACTTAGTCCCGCCCACAAGGTTTGAGTTCGGGGAAGTTCGGTCTGGCTCTGCTCCATAGTAGCGCGAGTATTATCGCCCACTGTCAGGCGATCCAATCAAATTGTCAGGGCGGGCTTTATACGATGATGGACAGATGATCAACAGTAACGTTATCAACCACGTGACCAAAGCGCGCTTGGGTGACAACAATAATGGCTGCCGCTGGAGAGTTTGGGTGAGTAGATTCTGCTATTAGGTCTGTTCTAGAAGATATCGACAGCAAATTAATTTTAAAAGAGGAACAGAGAAACGCGATCAAGTCTCATCTTCTTATTCTAGGCGTGAAACTGCACGCTTTGATTTTTGTAGACAACAACTATGCCTCGCTTAAGATACGTCACGCACTCCGTTGCTCTTATTGGTTGTAGATCTATCCAATTGAGTACAGAGGCATTTTTTTCCTGGTTCGTTCAAAACACGCCCCATAATCACAGCTCTATGGAGCAGTATCAGACTCATATTCTGACTAGAATTGAGTCGGACTACGTCAGGCTAAACTTTCTGTGCTCCAGCTATAGAAATGACATTACTCCCTAAATCATTGCCAACTGTCGACTTCCAACAGTACCTTAAACAACCTAGAGTCTGTATCGTCACTACACAGACACTGCAGTCTTTGATTTCCACATAAAATGACGAATTCACTAATTTTAAGATGACTTTTGTCCATTGAGCAACACCCCTCTTGTTTTCTCCTTTATTGGCAGGATAAACCACTCCTGTCATTAGTTTTGTTTCCATTACAAAAATGTGCATATCTTTTAATTATTCTGCTGTGATATTTTCGTAAAATAAGAAATGGAATAAAAAACCCCAGTGTACATTTGCTCATATCTCTTAAAAACAACATGGCAGTGCCTGATGTAAACATATGAGATGTATCCATATCAGCCATGGCTCTAGTTCATTGTTGCTCTTCTTCTTTGTCTTTTCAAGGCAGTAGGTCCAGGGACTGATATAATGCGAAAAAGCTTTTTCCATTGCATTTTTGTGAAATATAAGAATTTCAATGCAACCAGAAAAACAACTTAATTGAAACATAAAAACTTTTCACAGATAATTAAATCAAAATTGTTTTTTTTTTACTGCATTGTTTCAATTTCACAAATACATGTTTCGTTATTGCAATTTGCTCAATTGGGTGGTTAATGCAGACGCATAGATTGTTCTTCGATCAGGATTGGCTGAACTTAAAAAGGATGACTGCTTTAGTTTATATACTTGGATAGAAGTGAATGTGGGGATTTTGTAGCTTTGACTTCAGCAGCAGTTTACTTTTGTGCAAAACTCTTACATCCGCTTTACTTTACTGATGAGGCTAATATAACCTTGTGGCGTGTTCCTTCCACTAAACTTTCCAATGATTATACATGGAAACGTCAACGACCAGCATGATGGCATTGGTGAAAACATTCTTGTATTTAAAAAAATATCTTTTTTGGTGAAATAACAATTTCTTCAAGCTGATTTATTGATTTTAAATGGCTGCAAACCATTATAACCATTAGCACATTGCTTGAAATGTTTCAGTTTGTCTTTCCGTCATTTTTATGGTGAAGTTGTTCTGGATAATCTTCTAATTCCTAGAGGTGAACCTCTAACCTCCTCTGTAACCTTTTTTCCTCAGGAGGTTTACATCTCCAAAGTGAAGGTGTTGCTGGGTAAAGAGCTTCATCTTGAGAACGGCTCTCTCGTGGACGGCGCTGAGCAGAACGGAAAGGCGAACGGCTTTGCAAATGGCTCCCATAAAGAGGATGAAGATGTAAATGTGGCGACAGAACAGGATGAAACTGAAACCAAGTCGCCAGCAGCTCCCAAAGGGAAGGGTGGACGCAGGAGCAAGGCAAACTCTGAAACTAAAAGTTAGTCTGGGACCTGTTTGGCATTTGTTCAACAAATCGTGGTTTTAAAGAGACTCAATTCACAAAATCTCTGACTGTTTCAGTTAATCAGAATTTATTGTTCTTTTTTTATTTTCCTCCTAAAATGTTTTTCTAGAATCCCCAAGCAGTACTAGAGTAACAAGAAACAGCGGGAAACAACCAACCATTGTGTCCATGTTCTCCAAAGTGTGCGTATAAGCCCCAATTCAATTCAGTTGGTTTCCTTCAAGAGACAAAATATGTTTCTCTCAGGAAGCGGCTGGTGTTTGAATTATTCTTTTTTTTTTTACAGTCAAAAGCGCAAATCAGAGGATCTGAGTGGAGAAGCTGTTAATGGAACAATTGAACCAAAGCAGGAAGACGACACTGAGGAGGTGATATTAGTAATCGTCCAGTTGAAAAAATAAATACCTGCTCAGGGTGAGACTTCCTGTGTTTGATAATATAACATTGTTGCAGATCCAGGAGGAGAAACGCCTCAAGGTGGATTCGGATGAAAAGTAAGTCCTATGCACCTAGATTTTTACTCCTAGAGTGAATGTGAAGCTAACTCTGTATTTGGTGTTTGCAGACCTGCTACAGAGGAGTCGAAATCCAAAACGACTAAAACTGGACTTACTGCAAAGGTATCAATGTTGGTTTTTTTGCTTTTGTTTTTTGACAAATAGTTTTACTGCAGTAGTTTCAACAGCTGTAACATTATTGACCTTTCTGTGTCTCTCCAGACTCCACCTCCTAAATGTCCTGACTGCAGGCAGTATCTGGATGACCCAGATCTGAAGTTGTTTCAAGGGGATCCCGATAACGCGGTGAGGCCGTCGCATTTTTACTCGCCCCATTACAGCACTATGTTGTTTCATTGCAAACCTGACTCTGCTCTGCTTGCCCCCTCAGCTTGAAGAGCCAGAGATGTTAACTCACGAGACTCTGTCACTGTTTGAGTCAAATGAGGATGGATTTGAGAGCTACGACCATCTGCCGCAGCACCGCATCACTAACTTCAGGTTGGCGATGCGCTCTGTATCCCAGCTGCTGTATGGATTGTGAGCTGTTGTCAGGCTAACCCTGGTGTGCTGTCTTTGCAGCGTGTATGACAAACGCGGCCATCTTTGCCCTTTTGACTCGGGGCTGATTGAGAAGAACGTGGAGCTTTACTTCAGCTGCTATGTAAAACCCATCTATGATGACAGCCCAGGCTTAACCAGTACGACTGTTACCTTTAATATGTAAACCATATGTTGTTGGCTTCTACTAAATATGCTCTCATCTAAATTTGACTTAGATGGTGTTTTTGCCAGAAAGCTTGGACCCATCAATGCCTGGTGGATAACTGGTTTTGATGGAGGGGAAAAGGCTTTAATCGGTTTCACAACATGTAAGTAGCGCTCCTGTTCCCACTAGATACTCAGTGCTGTGTATGCCACCTGCTAATATCATCTCCCCCGCCTCTCCAGCTTTTGCTGACTACATCCTGATGGACCCCAGCGACGAGTACGCCCCCATTTTCGCCCTGATGCAGGAGAAGATCTACATGAGCAAGATTGTGGTTGAATTCCTCCAGAAAAATCCGGACGCCACCTATGAGGACCTCCTCAACAAGATCGAGGTGAGCTCTGGTGTGAAGTTTGATCCGTTTCAGTGTCTCGCTCTGCAACATATAGACCAGCTCTCCCTGCTGTCCGCAGACTGCTGTCCCACCTGCAGGACTGAACTTTAACTGCTTCACTGAGGACACGCTGCTGCGCCATGCCCAGTTTGTGGTGGAGCAGGTGGAAAGCTATGATGAGGCCGGCGACTCTGATGAGCAGCCCATTATTGTTACCCCCTGCATGAGAGATCTGATCAAACTGGCAGGAGTCACTCTAGGAAAGAGGTACGATCTGTGCTCATCAGCTGAAGACGACAACCTCTAATAAACACTTTGAATTGAACGTGTTTTTCTAATCCTGTATTTATGCTCCTTACTCCCCATCTCCTCGATGTCTAATATTCCTTTAACATTTCCTAATGCAGCATGCAGCTGTACTGGTAGGTAGGCCATACTGTGACTGCATATTTAGCTTGTCTGTTGGTGTGTTGATGTGAAACATGCTCAGAATAAGATTCATACCATAGTATGTGCCAATATTTTATTTCTTTTTTTTTATCCAAACAGGGTTTCTTTATAGTCAAACTTATTTTCCTGGTAAATTTGAAATATATCAGCTGCATAAATTGGTGAAATCTGTTGCAGTCTTGAACTACAGTCTATATGTATTTTTAGACTTTGAAACAAAATTATAAAATTATTCATAAAGATGAAGCACAGGTTTTGTTTTATAGGGTATTATTTGATGTGTAAACATGAGAAATGATTAAATGCATCATTTCCAAGCTAATTAAGAGAAATTGCTCTGAAAACATATTTGATGCTTTCATTCTGTCTTAAAAATGCCATTTAAATATTCATTATAAAAAACACTTTTGTGTCTCTTGACTAGTATTTGTTATTTTAGTACATTAGCTAGTTTTTTTTTTTATATCATTTTAAGTCACTTAAGCCAGTGCACAAACATTCATTAGAGAGAAGGGCATCCTAGAATAGAATTCAACTTTATTGTATCTGCAGTAGGAAAAATGTAGCTGATTTTATATAAGGGTCAGGCTGCTCAGCTACTTTCATTAAGTGCATTTTCCATCCTGGGTGTTTTTATCTTTTCTTTTTCTTGCTTGACGCGTTGCATGGCTTCATAATGCCACCGCTCCAAATGTGATCAGACAAAACTGAATGAGCTTCTCTAAATGGAAAAACTGTGTGCTGTTGACAGGAGAGCCGCCAGACGACAGGCCATCCGCCACCCAACCAAGATAGAGAAGGACAACAAAGGACCGACCAAGGCCACCACCACCAAGCTGGTCTACCAGATTTTCGATGCCTTCTTTGCTGACCAAATCGAGCAGAATGATAAAGAGGGAGGAGCCAAACGGCAGCGCTGTGGAGTCTGCGAGGCAAGTTGCTGAAGCTCTCGTTTAAAACCAGGCCAGGTGAACCTTTTATGTGCTGCTAAACTAATGACATGCTTTGAATTTCCTTCACTCTTGTCTAGGTGTGCCAGTCTCCCGATTGTGGTAAGTGCACAGCCTGCAAGGACATGATCAAGTTTGGAGGAAGTGGCAAAAGCAAGCAAGCTTGTAAGCAGAGAAGGTGAGGCTGTCAAAGCAGGTTAAACTAAAACAACTGTACATGCCGTGTGGCTTCATTGTTTAAAGTTTTGGTATGAAGATGAGGATACATTTGGAGCTAAACTATGGGTGCATTTGATTGTTAGATGTCCAAACCTTGCTGTGAAGGAGGCTGAGGATGATGAGAATGTTGAAGAGGAAGATGCTCCACCAGAGAAGCCCAAAAAGGTTCTCCAAACGAAGAAAAAGAGACAAACCCAGTCCAAACTTGCATGGATCGGTGAGCCTGTGGAGGTAGGTTTATAGGTTTCTTTTATTGCTTAATGAGGTTACATTTATAGTCCAACGGTTTAATCTGCATAAGAGCAGACCTGAGAGAAGCCATTTTTTTTTTTTTTTTTGGAGAGACCTGCTTCTGAAGTGTCTGGTGACAAAAGCCATATTCACCATGTGGAGCACTCTTTCTTCACAGTATTCACAGTTACCATCAGTTCAATAGAACGTTGGACGTTCAGCAGCTCTTTCCAACCTGATTGAGGGGAAAAAATGATATCTAGTGTTGGCATACCAAAGTTTAATTTTTTATCATATCGGGAAGTAAAAAGGCACACCTTTCAGTCCAAAAATTGTACAAAGAGTAGGGCTGCAACTAACGATTATTTTAAAAATCGATGAATCGGCTGATTATTTTTTCGATTAATCGATGAATCGGACAAAAAATATTTTTTATATTAACCTCTTTATTCCAAAATAAACATTTTAGACAGAACAAACAAGCACACAAGTACAGGTTGCTAATTAACTGTACTAGTGCAATATGAAAAATAAATGTTTGTGTTAAAACTACGCAAACTTACATGAGAAATGTAGGTGTACATCCACAAAATATAGGGTACTTTGTTTCATAAAGCGCAAAAAAAGACAGGCATTTTTGTTTTTAAAAAGCCCCTAAGGGGTTCAAACAATACGTCCCCCGATTTCAACAAATGAGGTTTTTTTAGACTAGAAGAGTTCTGCCTTTTAAGACAGGAAAGTATAGCAGTTAAAGTTGCTACTTGAGAAAATACTTAACCATAGAGATAAAAATAGCCCTGTGATTCAAATTATAAATTGTATTTGGAATAAAAATGAGAGAACTAGGGTTGGGAACGGGGTTGGGATGGGGAAGGCGCCTCACAGCAGCAGCTGCCGCTGGAGGACAAGATTAGGAACGATACATGCTTTCACGTAAGAGTCTCCAAAAGCCGCCAGTGACACCGTAAAAAGTCGCCAGATTTGTCGCTAGTCGTTTTATTGAAAAACATTCGCTGGAGGGGTCTGAAAAGTCGCTAAATATAGCGACAAAGTCGCTGAGTTGGCAACACTGCGGGCGCTGGCTTGCTCTGCCGTAATTTTTTTCTTCCCCCGTTTCAGTCAAGTGGCAGCGATGATGGCGGCGGATGACGCATTAATCGCGCGACACAACTAATCGATGATGAAATTCGTTGCCAACGCTTTTAAAAGTCGATTTTTATCGATTCGTTGTTGCAGCCCTAACAAAGAGCTTCTCTCTTTCATCACTGCTGTATGTCACATTCTGCAACATAATTTGCAAAGCTGGTTTGCAGTTCTCAGACAGTTTAGGCAGGAGTGGGACAAAATGGTTTCTGTTTGTAAATGGACAAATACCACCAGAATTCAGCTTCCAGGCAAGGTTAGCAGAGTTCCTTTCAAACATATGCTGTTCTGCCTCTGTTTTCCAGCAGAGGGCAGCTTTAACATGGCAGTCCATCCTCCAACAAGACTCAGAGGAGGAAGGTTGTTGCAAAATGTTTGCCTTTTAGGGTTTCCCTCCACTTATCTGCAGCTGGTGTTTTAAGGTTCAATTGGGGAAGTCGGACAGATTTGTTGAAACTCCTTTAAAAAAAGAAAAAAAACTTGGTGATTCTAATGGAAAAAGCTCATGAGATTACTTAAAATGTCTTTTTTATGCAAGAAAAAAGTTATAATTCTTAAATTAACCTTTTTTTTTCTTTGGGGAAACATTCTTCAAAAACCTGCATATCTGCAAAGAAGCTTAATTAAACTGATCTCTCTGCAGACTGTGGGAAAGAGGCACTACTACAAGAAGGTCTCTTTGAATGATGAAGTGCTGGAAGTGGGAGACTGTGTCTCTGTTTCATCAGAAGATCCATCCATTCCTCTGTATCTAGCAAGGTATGACATTTCCTAAACTGCTCTGACATTTTGTTCAGTCTAAGCTGTCTCTGTTTAATGAGCTGCTCCTTTCTCAGGATCACGTCTCTATGGGAGGACAATAATGGGAAGATGTTTCATGCCCATTGGTTCCTTCGAGGCATCCACACTGTGCTTGGAGAGTCCTCTGATCCACTGGAGCTCGTCATTGTTGACGATTGTGAAGACATGCTGCTCAGCTACGTCCAGGGAAAAGTCAACGTAATGTACAAAGCGCCATCAAACAACTGGTCCATGGAGGTAGATTATAGTTTTACTGCACCTTGTTGTCTTTTTATTTTGAGCTTTTAATTGAGAAAATATTTTTGATGTTTCAGGGCGGGGTTGATGTTGACCTCAAGGTGATTGAAGATGATGGAAAGAGTTTCTTCTATCAGTTCTGGTACGATGTGGAGTTTGCCCGATTTGAGACTCCCCCCAAGATTGAACAATCAGAAGACTGCAAGTTCAGGTAAAAAACATCTATCTGTTTATCAGATACTTAAAAGTCAAACCTGTTTTCAGTTTTGCACATTATAAATCAAGGATGTATATATATTTTTATGATCTCTGCAGAGGTTGGTAATCTAGGTCCAGAGTGTAAAAAGCCTGTACAGAGATTAGTTCCAATCATTTGCAAATCTAGCTCTACAACACACTGGGAGCGAATCACCTGGTAATGTGAACAGGATGAAGGAAAAGTTGGAAGGATTTTTTACATTAACTCTGTATTTTTCCTTTAGATTCTGCGGCAGCTGCGCCTGTATTAAACAGCGAGATGAGCAGGCAACACCTCGAGCATTTGAGCCTCTGGAGAATGAGAACAATGACAACAAGGCTCAGTATGCATTAGCCTGCTTCAAGGGAGAACAATTCAGGGTTGGAGACGGCGTCTACCTGCCTCCTGAAGCCTTCAGCTTTAGGTAAGAATGTAATTTGTGTATTTGTCATTTGTTTTTTATGTAGTTTTGTGGAGTAATAATTGGGATGCTTTGTACATGTTGGGATCAGTGGTAAAATATTCAGACAATGATGAACCTGATCGACCAATCATTGACCAGCATGATTTCTTTTGTGTATAAATAAAGGTCTCAACCTATCTTGATTAGTTTAACTCATACTAGTGCTTCATGTGTAAATATTACATTACTCTTTTTACATGAGATCATTTTTAAACAAATGAGCACAATATCATTAAAACTCATTAGAAAACAATGTATTTAGTGTCTATTTTGAAGTCAATTTTTGCAGCTCGTTTACTTCTGGTTCTGGGAACTAACTTCTGATGCCTTACAAGCAGATCTGAAAGACTGTAAGATCCAACAGCATTTACTTCTTTATAGACCATAAGCTATATACATTCATTATTTTAGTAACAGGGAACCAGTGCAATGATTGGAGAACGTGTATGATAAGATTCACCGTGCAGATTTTACTCGGGCTGCAGTATTCGAATAAGATGTAGTTACCAGATTTGATAACAAGACTATTATTTAACCTACTGATAAATTAAAGGATTTCAGTTTAGTTTATTGAGGTGTTCATCTCTAAATGTGCTTTTTAACACTAGAAGCTGTTGTTTTATCATTTTGGTGCATGTACATATTGAATTGACGAGGTTTTAAAACAGCCCTGAGGAACCCCCTGATATTTTATGCTTTATATTGGATTACTAGCGTCCAAATATGGTCACAGTCGGCCAACCTTTCCAGACTGATACCCTAATTATCACCTTTTATCAATTTATTTCTGGTCATCAGTGTGAAACCGGCCAGTCCAGTGAAACGCTCCCACAGGAAGGAGGATGTGGATGAAGATCTGTATCCTGAGTATTACAGGAAATCTTCAGACTACATTAAGGGCTCAAACCTGGATGCTCCAGAGCCTTTCCGTGTTGGCCGCATCAAAGAAATCTTCTGTCATCGCCGCAGCAATGGGAAAGCTGACACAGCGGACGTCAAACTGAGACTCTACAAGTTCTACAGGTAGATGCATTTTTATTCCTTTCCAAGGTCAATTAGTTTTTGCTTGAAAGAAAGTCAAACATTTACATAATTCTTGGTCAACAACCAGGCCTGAGAACACACACAGAGGTGTCAAAGCCAGTTACCACACAGACATCAATCAGCTCTACTGGAGTGATGAAGAAGTGACGGTCAGCATGTCGGAAGTTCTCGGTCGCTGTCAAGTAGAGTACGCAGAGGACCTGAATGAATCTGTGCAGGATTACTCCAGTGGTGCACCGGACCGCTTTTATTTCCTGGAGGTATAAGTTCTCACTGCTGTTTTCCTGCTGTGGTCTCATGTTTACATAATTGAACATCACTTAAGTCTAGAGATGAACCTAGTTCTGTCCTACAGGCGTACAATGCTAAATCAAAGAGCTTTGAAGATCCTCCCAACCACGCACGCTCTTGTGCTCATAAAGGAAAAGGAAAGGGCAAAGGAAAAGGTTTGTTTTCTAAAAAAAGATGGCCTACATGCAGAGTTGTATTAATCTAAAACTCATTGCTGACTCATGTTTAACTTCACTTTTATCAGGTAAGGGTAAAGGTAAGGCGTCACAAGAGTCTCAGGAGCCTTGCTCGGAGCCCCAGGCACCGAAAGTACAGAAATATCGGACTCTTGATGTGTTTTCTGGGTGTGGTGGACTTTCTGAAGGCTTCCACCAGGCTGGTAAGTTCCTCTTCCATTTCAGGCACTAGAATGTTATCAAATTGATAACCGTTTTGCTTAGTTTCCACTTACTGCCTTCAGGTATTTCTGAGACGCTCTGGGCTATTGAGATGTGGGAGCCAGCTGCACAGGCGTTCCGCCTTAACAATCCCGGCACCACGGTGTTCACTGAGGACTGTAATGTCCTCCTGAAACTGGTCATGTCTGGAGAGAAGACTAATTCTCTCGGCCAAAAGCTGCCTCAGAAGGGCGATGTGGAAATGCTGTGTGGTGGGCCTCCCTGCCAAGGTTTCAGTGGGATGAACCGCTTCAATTCTCGCACTTATTCCAAATTCAAAAACTCACTCGTGGTTTCATATCTTAGGTGAGTGTCTACAAGACTGGCTGTATATCAGAGCAGGTAATCGGACTGAGTCACTGATTGGTTCGGATCCTTTTCTTTTGCAGTTACTGTGACTATTATCGACCAAAGTTCTTCTTGCTGGAAAACGTGAGGAACTTTGTATCATTCAAAAACTCCATGGTCCTGAAGCTGACTCTGCGCTGTCTGGTGCGGATGGGCTACCAGTGTACGTTTGGAGTCCTGCAGGTGGGAATGACGGCTTATTATCCATTCTATTGAGTTTTGTGGGGGGAAAAATGTTCTCTAAGGATTTCTTTCCTTTGCTGCTTCTCAGGCCGGTCAGTACGGTGTTGCTCAGACTCGCCGCAGAGCTATCATCCTGGCTGCTGCTCCAGGAGAGAAGCTGCCTCGCTACCCTGAACCCCTGCATGTGTTTGCTCCCAGAGCGTGCTCGCTTACAGTGGCAGTGGATGAGAAAAAATATGTCAGCAATGTGACACGGTAATGGAAACCCCGACCTGAGTAGCACTTATTGTTCTGCAAACTTTACTGAACCTTTTCTATTTTCCAACAGAGGTAACGGTGGCATCTATAGAACCATCACAGTCAGGGACACCATGTCTGATCTGCCTGAGATTCGTAATGGTGCTTCTGCCTTGGAGATTTCCTACAACGGAGAACCTCAGTCTTGGTTCCAGAGGCAGATCAGAGGCACACAATATCAGCCTATTCTCAGAGACCACATCTGCAAGGTAAGCAATATTAACATTTTTACAAAAATGCATCACTAATTACTAGTATTAATTATTGTTTTTATGACTTTTAATCTCAGGACATGAGTGCATTAGTGGAGGCCAGGATGCGTCACATTCCTCTGGCTCCAGGCTCAGACTGGAGAGATCTGCCCAACATTGAAGTCCGGTTAAAAGATGGCACCATGACAAAGAAACTACGTTACACGCACCATGATAAGAAAAATGGCCGCAGCAGCACTGGTGCTCTCAGAGGCGTCTGCTCCTGCGCTGCAGGTACATGAGGCTCAATTATCGGATCTCTGAAAAAACTAAAATAAAATGGTTAAACTTAGATTCCAAGCTGATGAAATGCTCTTCTTTGTTTTAGGGAAAACCTGTGACTCTGCCGACAGGCAGTTTAACACCCTAATCCCGTGGTGTCTGCCCCACACCGGGAACCGCCATAACCACTGGGCCGGGCTCTATGGCAGATTGGAGTGGGACGGCTTCTTCAGTACAACTGTAACCAACCCTGAACCCATGGGCAAGCAGGTATATCATGTTTTCCAGTTTTATGCCTGAATGTTGGGAAAAAGATCAGAAGTTTATTCTATGGCTCACGAAGGCTATGTTCAAAGTAAAATCTGAGATTTGGTCGCTCCCGATAAATAAACCTGAAATGTAATTCCTGTGAATCTTAATCTATTTGTGTAATCTCAGGGCCGCGTTCTGCACCCCGAGCAGCACAGAGTTGTCAGTGTGAGGGAGTGTGCTCGCTCTCAGGGTTTCCCTGACACCTACCGCTTCTTCGGAAACGTTCTGGACAAACACAGACAGGTAAGAACCAGTTCGAGTTTACCACAAACTGACATGGTTTCACAATCGGTTTAGTTTGTCAAGCTTGTGACATATGAATCGTTTCAGGTTCTTCGTCAGCTTAGTCTTTGTTTTCTTATTACTTTATTTCACCCAGGTTGGAAATGCTGTTCCTCCCCCGCTCTCTAGAGCCATCGGGCTGGAGATCAAGAAATGCGTCTTTGAAAGGATGAAGGAGGAACAGGCTACAGCAGGTACTAGGGAGAATTTCCCTTCTGCTTTTTCCTGTTGATCTCACATTTACAGTTTTAACTCGATTCTTTTTTTTTTTTTTTTATTGCAGACATCAAACAAGAAAAAATGGACGTCTCTGATTAATTTCCCCTTGTCCACATTTTAAAGGTTTTAATACTGATGACGGAATACTTAAGTGATTTGACTTTCAGCTGTCACCAAGCGGCCACTATGTTCTATGTAGTAATCATTCCATATTGAGTCTTGTTTTTATTATGCTGTTAATTGTTCAATGTGGAGTAAATTGTATGTAGATTTTATATGTAATATTTCAAATAAAGTTCTTCTGAAATTGTATTTGTGGTTCAATTGACGTGATGGTATTGCAGCTTTGTACTTGAAAATAAGGATTTGTAGATTTAGCTTGGCCGAAAATCTAATTAGAGTAGTTTGAAGGTATGCTCGTGTAACCAACTTTTTTTTTTTTTTTTTTACATAGGATTCCTGTTATAGTTTTTGGACCAGTCTTTTAAACAGAAGCTGATTAGTCACTTCATTTGGAAGGGATTAAATTGATCTCAAAGTAAATTTTGGTGTTACTGGATCAGTCCATTTGCTGCACATGTTCAGAAAGGTCCAGACAGCAGCAAACCATTTGAAAACAAACTATGCGAATAGCAGTGTTGCCAACTTAGTGCTTTGGTCGCTATATTTAAGTGACTTTTCAGACCCCTCTAGTACTTATGTCAAAAAGCATCTAGTGCCAAATCTAGTGACTTTTTTTCCTGCTAGAGACTTAGGCAACAAAAGCGGTGAACTCTGCTCTACAGGATATCCGCTTTCCTCCTACACATCCAGCTCAGCAGCCAAAAGAAACTGGCAGGTTGAATCCAGAATTTATTATTTAATTAAATTTGAATCCTAAACACAAAATAAATTTGGATAACAGCCCAAAGCCCAAAAAGGAGAACTTGAGGTTATGCTAAAATGAAGTTCAGAATTTGTCAGGTTTTTCAGCACCAGTAGAAATGAAATGCTTTAGGTTTCTGGTAGATGGCTTAAACGAATTTGGACTTCATAAAACTGGACCAACAAGACATGGAACCCCAAATTGGAAACTTAAAACTGGACCTTAAGCAACTTGGATTCTGCCCCTTAAACTCCAGTCTGATTTCAAAATGATTAGATGACTTGAGTCTCAACTTTGGACCACTGAACTACTGCCTAGTTATTTTTACTCCCTCAAAGTAAAAGACCTGACATCTTTCAATACAGGAAATGTAACGGCAGCCTATTTTTATAAATAGCTAGTGGATGCAGGTTGTGACAATTTTCTAAGTTTTTTATAACTGTAATAACTAAAACTGAAGCTTTGAATATTTTAGATATACAATCCAAAGAAAAATCCAAACAACAAAAAGTGACAATTTACTATCTTTATTTAGGTAACAGCCACATTTACAGTGAAAATCTGGCATTTGGAAAGTAGATGAATTCCTCAGTTGTTGGAAGGTCTGAAAAGAAACATTTAAAGTTAACACTAGAAAACCATACTGCTAACATAATATGCAACAATGGTTATCAACTCACTTGGCCCATTCAACATTGAGAATAAGATGATCGTATCCAAAGCCGGACACTCCTGCAATGGCTCTGGCTGCATCCTCCCTGCGGTGGAAACTGATGAAAGCAAATCCCTGCAGCAAAGAAGATGCTAGATTAGAAAACTGGAGCTTTTCTTTTCAATGGTTGTCCATCTAATTCTAACAGACACTGCTGAATGGTAATCAGCTCATTTGTGAGGATCTAATAGAGACAGAACATGCAGAAAGTGAGTACCAACCTTGGACTGTCCTGTATTCTTGTCCTTTGCCAGGTAAATCCTTGAGATGGAGCCAAATGGTCTGAAAAGCTCCTGCAAGTCAGTCTCACGGGTGTCCTCAGACAGGTTGGTCACACGGATTGTAGCGTTGTCATCAGCTGGAAGGAGAAGTCATTTAGTGTTTGATCAAAGCTGTAGCAACTGACACACTTTAACTTCTTCTCACCTCTGCGGTTCGGCTGCATAGACTCCCCTCTTCGGGTACCTCCATCCCTCAGGCTTGGGGGAATATATTTGCCAGTCTTGCTTTGTGCAGGCTGCACAGGTTCTGGTTCAGCTAATAAAAATATATATATATATATTTTGACAACACAAATCAAATAGCAAAAAAAAAAAAGAACACTGCACAAAGACCATAAGATTATAAATAAAAAAAAAAAAAAGCAAACAACTGGTACCAGAACCAGGAGCCTTGTCCTTGTCTGCAGTGGAAAGGCCAAGCTGCTCAGCCAGTTCCTTTTGCATAGGGCCCAGGGTGTCCTTGTACGGACAGCGGGTCGTCCAGTGGTCGCCTTTACAAATTCGACACGACACAATCTTCTGGTTTTTAAGTTTGTTCATGGGGTCTTCCTCCTGGTCTTGGGCATTCAAGTCCTGCAAAAAGGAATAGCATCTCAGGCAAAAGGTACACAACTCTGAGACCAGTGATTCTGCACTGCATAGCAATTCTTTCTCTTACTCCTTTGCTAAGCAATACAGCAGAGAAAGTTTCTAGACTGATTTTCAAATTGAAAGGAAAGCAACTGGAAACTTTAAACTAACTCACTATAGTGTTCAGAAGAGGATGGAGGCAAAAACTTAATTTCTGAGAAATTATTGGCTTCATTAATCAAACTTTAACTTTACTATCACTGGGTTTTCATGTGCAAGAATCTGTCTGAGAAAACTTGGCGAGAATTAAAATAAATGCAACAGATTCTCACATCTTTGCTGGAGATAAATGTCATGAAGACATCGTCGCTGACTGTAGTGGTAGCAACATTGGGACCCGGTGGATCACGCTCAGAGTTTCCGAATTTCTTCCAGTTCTGCAAAATATTTCATCACAGGAAAAGTTCACAACACCAAAATCATTGGGTAGTTAAATGCCCCTCACACCTCAGGTGATGTATACAGACCTTTCTTCTTGCAACAGCTTTGGATGCCTTCCTTGTCTCGATTTTAAAGGTCCGCACAATCTAGACAAAAATCATTTAAGAGATTAAGAGCATTGCATTGGTTCTCAACAACATGATGACCTGGTAGCATCGGTTAAAAGAAATCAACTTATATCAAAGCGCCTGGGATATAAAAACCAACAGATACTTTGAAATATATCGCAGAAAAATAAACCTAGAAAAGTGTTCTGTTTAATCATCAAATTAATCACCTTGTATTTTTTCTCATCATCTTCATCTATTTTATATTCGGTGACAGTTTTTATGTTTCCTTTGATGGTTTCCTTCGGAGATGGGAGTGTGTCTAGTAAAACAGGGGGAAATGAACATGACACATAAGCATATAGAAAACAATATGATCATTAGTTATCAGTTAAAATTTTTGATAAAACTGCTCAAGTTTCCCATCTGTTGTTACATTTCCTATTCTTTTATCCCGGACCCAACCTAAAACAATCAAAAAATATTGTAAAAGTCAGTTGACTTCATTAACATGTTTGTAATTAATGTTAAAAGTCTTGTAGAAGCAGCTTTCTGCATTTTTTAAGCGCTAGAAAACGCTTCCTCCATCACCAGAGCCGCTCTCTAATCGCCAAGTAAAAGAAACTAAACACCCCTTTAAACTACTCACTAAAATTCAATAACAAATACAATTGTAAAGCTATGTGTCCAGAACAGTCAGAATAGTAATTCCAGTAACCGACTGTCAAAAAAAAAAAAAAAAACAACACGTGGAAATGGAAGCCGACTAGCCGGGCCTTAATATCGGAGCTATGCTAACGCTAAAAAAAAAAAAATCCTCCCAACCGTCTCCTTCTTCTTCGACCTGATCGGCCCAGCTGGGCTTTGAGCTGGAAGAAAGAAAGGAAATTCGGGGTTATATTCCTAATAAAACCGTAAACACAGATAGGAACAGTGTAAAATTCTGAATGAAACTTACTCGTCGTAATCAATCGACGGCATCCTCTCCGTTAGCTTAGCTTCAAGAGGATCACCGCGAAGCAGCAGAACTCACTTCCGCTATTTACACTTCAAAATAAAAGCAAGACGTGACCCAAGTTTTTCTTTTTTTTTTTTTTTTTTTTTTTTTTTTACATAGTTTTGTCACAATAAAAGCGGACACAATAACACTAGCATGACGGTGGATTAAAGATTTTGGCTCTTTTGACGCTCTAGGTCCCTGTTATTCTACATTGAAGTAGATTTTTTTTCAAGATCCGTCTTACACAGAAAAAGTAAGTTTATCAGAGGGGCGATGGTGGGGAATTTTTTTGTCATGGGGGACCCTGAAAAAAAAAGACATTCCAGAAAATAAGGGCTAAAATCTTTTTGTGTATTAAGAGAAGCACAAAGCCAAGTTTGCAAATACCCAATCTAACAGATTAAAACTATGATCTTATCTTGATGCACCTTGAAGCTGGCTGTAAATGCATCTAAAAAAGTAAATAAATAAAATAATTCCATTTCCCCTAATTTGAACAGGCAAATAAAAAATGAGGGCCAAGGGAAATAATATTTTTGCTCTTAAAACAAAACAATCGATTTTATTAATTAGATTTAAACGCAGTACAGGGGCCAGCACTAGTCTGACAGGGGCACTGGCCCCTGTTGGCCCTTGCTTTGAACTGCCCATGTGATTAATCTTTAATAACATGTTTGAAAAAACAGAACGAATACAGATATTGAAACCCAGACTTCGTGGTTGCATTCTGTGGCAGGGTATTAAGAGAACAGTGCAGAAATCTGGCTTTCAAGGTAAGGGCTGAAAGAGACCAGAAATGAATGCATAATTAAGTGTTTCAGGGCATCAGATCAGGATGCTTTGTTTGGAGGGTTTCCAGGCCCATCACATTGAGCAGGACCCAGATCCAGATTTAGCTGGAGGAACCGTCCCTTTTGGCATAAATAGATGCTGGAGAGGTGCAGGGGAAGTCTGGTTTCTCTTCTTGTTCTCTGTCTGTCACCTTATCTAATCTAACAATATACGAGAGACTGCATGGACATTATTGAGATTCTTTAGAGAATTTAGTGAAATGTTTTTCTTCAAATGTTCTATATTTTGTTTAGGTTGAAAATGAGGGGTTGCTTTCTTTAAATCTACTTCATTTTTAAAACACATTGTAATTAAGTGTTTGTTGTTGTTTTTTTTTTTTTTTTGATTCTGTAGGGAAGGTAGCCAT
Source organism: Cyprinodon tularosa (assembly GCF_016077235.1). Classification (NCBI taxonomy): domain Eukaryota; kingdom Metazoa; phylum Chordata; class Actinopteri; order Cyprinodontiformes; family Cyprinodontidae; genus Cyprinodon; species Cyprinodon tularosa. The sequence continues at coordinate 1,023,593 of NW_024038913.1, read as the reverse complement.
TTTCTTTCAATAAATGAAATCACCCTAAAACTTCCTTTTGCATTTAGTTTTGTTATATCTGATACAAAGTTTTTCATGCTCAGAAACATTCCAGTTCAACCAAACAGCAAAAAAAAAAAAAAAAAAAAAAAAAACACTTTTTCTTAACATCATATAAATTAGATGGGATGGTAATACAGAATGCAACACTTTTTTTTATTTTATTAGGAAAATTATAAGATTATCTGTTTTTACAAACATGATTGGTCAAAAAGTACAAAACTGTGTAATGTAGAAGTTCTGCAAAGATCCTTCTAGCAAAGCTATTTTCAGTCTAAAACAAGGATGTGCTTCATGCAAGAGCAACCAAGCGGCACCTCTACTTCCTCATCCAGCTCTGTTGTCTTCTAAGCTCTGTCCACAGCATACCAGTCTAATACTGTCAAACACAGCCATGTAGAGGATGGGATGGATACACATGTTCAATGTTGCCAGACCTTTGGATACTTGGTACATGTTGTAGACCCAACAAAGAGTGTGTTGGGGATATATCCTTAAATACAGATGATAGACTTGGTAGACATGATAGGGCACAAAGGAAACAGCATAGAGGACAATTACTGATAAGACTAACAAGGCAACTTTACGCTTTTCAAGCGTTGTTATGTTGGCATTTTTCCACACAACCCGAGTCACTACACAGTAAGAAGTAAAAGTTACTATGAAAGGAACAAGACAGCCAAACACAGCAAGGAATACTTTGTAAATAAAGTCAGACTTGGGGTCAGACGTTTGGTGACAGAAGGCCACACATAAAGTGTTGTTATTGTAACTGTGTTTACAAAGAGATGCAAATTTCAGCATAGGGGAGGAGATGACTCCTACAATGATCCATATGATTACACTAACGGCTTTAATATGGGATGGTTCCAGGTAGGAGCGAGTGAAGAAGGGCCATGCGATAGCCACACAGCGGTTCACACTTATGGCCATGATGAAGAAGATGCTCACATATAAGTTGCAGGTGAAAAGAAACCTCTCCATTTTACACACAGCCTCGCCAAAAATCCAGTGTTTCCCCAGGGCGTAGTAGACGATCAGCAGAGGCAGAGTGAGGATGTACAGCAGGTCACTGATGGCCAGGTTGCAGGAGAGGACGACACCCGAGTGCCAGTCGCGCCTTTCTCTGACAAACAGCAGACACAAGGCAAACAGATTTCCTGCAAAGGCCACAACAAACTCAATCCCATACATGGTAGGCAGCAGGCTAATCTGAAACTTCTCACAGTCAGAGAAGTTGACCGACATCCTGCTTTCAGCTCAACACAACCCTTTAATAAAAAATAAAAAAACAGGAGTTAAAAAAAGTCCCTACCGATGTTCTTTGCTAGAGCCTAGAAGCAATACAATGAGCTGCAGCTTACCCAGATGCAGACATGCAAATATGCCAAAGTAAAGCTTTGATTTACTAATTCATTGATGAGAAGGTTGAGGGTAGAAGTCGCTCCTTAGTCGTCCAATGCTGATCTGAGTGACAGAAGAACAGCAGAGTCATTTCCTTGTGCCCCTGCTTGTGTTGTTAGAAATGCAGAAGGAAAACTGCAGTGACGACACCAGAAGCATCAATCTGAAAATATTGCTATGAAAAAAAAACACTGTTTGAAATAGAACTAGAGGCACAATAGATGAAAAGTACTTATTTATAATGAAAATTCTAGCAGCAACCAGGGCTATAACCAGAGGAGACTGTAATGTTCAGCTTAGGCCCAAATTTGGCCAAATGGTTGCATCCATCAAAGGAACAGTTATGGAACAAACTGCCAGCTCATGTTAGGGGCTCTGCAACCTACAAAAGTTTTAAAATCTTATTGAAACATTGGTTGAAAAATAGCCAGACCCACACTCACAGGTGAATTGATCCGTTTCCTTGGGGTCGTTAACCTAATTTTATTGTGATTTCATATTATTGGCATCTTATCCGTTTGTGTTCACTCTGCTGTCTCCCATAGTGTCATGTTTAACGTTCACTGTTCTTACCTGCCTTAGGAAATCGGATGCAAATGACCTGTTAAAGCATATTTATATTGATGCTTTAAGCTGATATGTTAATAAATGTGCATTTTCCTAATTCAAATAAATAAAAATTAGTTTAAAAATGCACACTCTAAAAACCTTTTGTACCTATACAGGTTTGTCTTTGCTTTGTTGTGACTTCTGGTGAAGAAATAACAGTATTTCCTAATAACCTTGTCCTGGCTGACCAGTTTTTAAATGACATCTGACAGAGCATCCCACCCTTGAGAAGCAAATTCAAAACAAATTTCAGGGAAATCTCTTCAGTTTTTTTCAATATTCCTGACTTTTAGAAAAATATCTGAAGGTAGAAAAGAATCAGAAGATTGTGTGTGAGCAAGCCAAAGGCAAACTTCTGCTATCGTAGGATAGAAAATACGTTTTTCTATTTGAAGATGAGAAAATGATCATGGGTGGGAATAAATTGGCCACATAAAAAATAAAAGACAGAATGAGACTCACCATCTTCTTTTAAGACCAACTTTAAAGCTTTAATAAAGCTTACAATAACTTGGACTATCCTGATCCTGAGCTAGTTTTGCCATTAGGCCGTTGGAGGACATAATCACCATCCACCCTGCTTCTCAATTTCCAATTATTTGCAGTTTTTACCTTTTTTTCTATTTATAGAAGCCCCATCTGATATTTTATTCAGACACCTTCCAGAGTGGGCACCAGCTGAGCTACTGCTGCCAAAAACCTCATGATCTCCGTTTACCACCCTTTTTAAAAGACCTTTTGCAAACCATCACCTACCATTAACCATGTTTCTTCACTAGGTAAATTGTAACTCAATAAAATTCAATTCCAAACTATTTATAGCTTAACTAATTTATAGTTTTGTAGCAAAACATTTTAACGTATTCATGAACTTCAATAAGTGGAAAGAAATGACAGAACACAAGAATATTAGAGTGTCATATTTACAAAAAAAAAGTTTATTTAAGAACTGGGGATAACACAAATGATACAAAATAACTTTTCCAAACAATCATTGTTTTGAAATTGTTCCAACAACATCCACTCAAATTGAGTGCTTAAATGTTGAAGCAGTCAGAGCAAAGATTTGCTGCCCCCTGCTGCCTCTATAAGGTACTGCAACCAAAGTTCAACGTTTCCCTTTAGTCCGTTTGAAACCTTGTTTTTCACCTGCGCCCTTCTTATTCTTGAAGCCAGGTTTGCTTTTGTGTCCCTTTGAAGAAAAATGCTTGTCCTTGTTTTTCTTTCCATCAAAGTTTTTCCTTCCAAATTTGTTTTCTCTCTCTCCAGATTTCTTGGAACCAAATGCTTTCCCCGGAGGCCATTTTTTCTTACCGAATGCTTTCTCTCCATCTTTAGACTTTTTCCAAGCTTTTCCTTTTCCCTGTAGAGCGGTTCCTGCTTTGTCCCTCTGCTGTCCTACTGCTTTTTTTCTTTTTGGTGATTTAGAATCTGGATCTCTGGAGGTTTTACCAGCGGACAGTTTTCTCTTCCTGGGACGTTCCTGAGATTTGTCAGAGCGTCTCCTCTTCTTAGCACCAGGGAACATATCTGGGAAAAAGAATAATGCATTTTTAAAAGATTTTAAAGAAATAGTGTAACCAAGGGTGTAAAGCAGTTAAATATTAGTATTACCTTCATCTGGCTCCTCCCCCACAGCCTGTCTGTAGTACTCCACATCATCATCAGATTCAACAGCAGCAGCCTGATCTTGCATCCCTGGATCCTCCACTTCACTGTCCTCCTCAGCTTCAGCTCGTTTTTTCTTGATGCCTTCTAGACTCTTTTTCCTTGAAAGTAACACAATTTTTTATAGACAAACATTTATGAAAATAAAAGAAATCTGCCTGATACGTTTAGGTCTAAATTACTTGTTTTCTTCTCGTTTCTCTTTCTTCTTGGCCACATTCTCTTCCTGTGTTTTCCTTCGGTTCTCCTTTTCCTTCATCTTGGCCTCCTTTCTCTTCAGGATTTCCTGAATCTCTTCCTCTGTCTTAGATACTGCAAGGAGAAAAAGACCAAAAAAACAAATTAAGAAACAGTTTGTGTCTCATGAGCATAAAATCTAAACAATGCTCAGGATGAATCAGTAAGCGTTTACTTTTAGGAGAAAAATCATAGGAATCATATTGTTATTTTCATCAAGTTCATCCAAACAGCTCAAACAGAAAGAATTTAGGAAACAGATGGACTAACTCATGGAGTGGTAGATGATGTTCCCGTCACCCATCCCTTCCTGGATCTTTACCAGCTGCAGAGTCATTCGAGGGCCGATCTATGGAGAGCAAAGTGGAACAGGTTGAGCTGATATCCAAACGTCAATCGGGTGTTTCAGATATAGACGTTTTTGACTCACTTCTGTCAAACGGACAGCGCTCTGCTGGGATGGCATGTTGCCTCTTCCAGCATACATCTGTGGCAGTTCAGTTATATTGTGTTCACCGTCCTGCTCGGCTTCGCTTTCAGACAAGTTCGCTCCCCTAAAGAGTTGTTAGAGAAAACAAAGCCTTCCATCTGATTTCCATTTCTAAAATATAACAGTGGTTCACGTTCTTTTTAATTGCTGCAAACATAGATCCTTACTTCACCAGCAGCTCGGCAATATCCTCGAACTTGCTCATATTGGGGAACTTCTCCTGCATCAGCTTCTTTACTCCTCGGCTCATCCCCACAGGGACGACTTTCAGGCTGCTGCAGATTGGGAATAAAAATATTTGACCTCAATTAATGAGGGAAAACAAAAAAAGTAACAGACATTCTATAAAGGCCCATCAGTGCGTTTACTTTGGACATGCATCATGACAGAGTCAAGTCGTGTTTGGTCATCATCTGAGCCCACCATTTAGAAGACCTGTTTATTTTATCACAATACTTACTAGTGTCGAAACTGAATTTCCTGAGTCTCTGGGTCAAAACTAAACAGCACACACCTCTTGATACTGTTGAGATTTACCTAAAAAAATAAAAAAATGTCATTAGGCCAAAGCTTAAACTACTTTTTATGAGATTAAAAAGGTCTACTTCATGGATGAATCAGAAAGCGTTTACTTTTGAAAATTCTTCACATTTAATCAGAAGACTATACTTTCATCATATCATAACATTATTTACAAATTAGAATTCTTACAAAAGGGTTTGTTTTCTCACCTTTTGGACATTTATTGAGGGAAACATATTCTGGAACATGGTGGCCATGAGCTTCACATGCATGCCATCCACTCCAAAGTTACTGAGGATGAGAAGTGGATGATGGGTGAACTGCTGCTCATGCATCCTGTGCTTCTTCAAAGACGAAACCACATCTTTTATAAGGGAATACTGTGGATGAAACATGAAATAGAAAAGTCCTTATAAATATGGATTAAATAAAGAAAGATAATAAAGGTTGCATGACTTGGCTGCTAGGGTTCATCAGTGCGTTTACTTTGAAAACATCACTTAACAATCAAGTTTTTTATGCATCATCACATGAACCTGACATATTAACTAGCAAATTATGAAGTGTACCTTTACAACTTTAAAATAAAGCATGGGGCCTTTAGGAAGACGAGCCAGTCTCTAAGGAGGAGAAAAAAAAGAAGAAGCTGAATGGATAACAGAGCATCTTACATAAGAAAAAGTAAAACCAGATATGCCTTTAATCTCACCATGTTGATGCTGTCGCTGGTTTTGCCAAAGATAATGAAGTGGGTCACTCCCAGAGGCCCCGCTATGGACACAAAATCCTTCAGGAGATTCTTTTTCCGTACCTGGTTTTAAAAGACAAAGGCATGAGAGGGAAACTATATTTTATAAATTGTGTAAATTTGTTAAAGTAAGCGATGCTAACATCTGGGGGAAGCTGTATTTAGAGAGGCGACCTCCAAGACAGAGTCCTTTGGAAAAAAATAAATAAAAATAGAGAAAGACATGCATATTTTATAAAACTATTGTTAAATTATCCCAACAGATATTTTTTATATCCAGGAGCCACCATCAAAAATAAAACCACCATCATGTCACTGTAGATCATTTAAAATCAACGGAAACATTTTAATCATAGGTTATACCTGTAGAGGGTTTAGTCATATATTGATTTAATTGGAACTATAGTGTCTTTTAAGCAATATTTTTAAGGAACTGACATGTCTTTCTGAAATGATTCATCCCAATTAACCCAGATCCTCTTTAGTGTTTAGCTCTTGAAAAATAATTACACATAGGCATTTCTGAGAGTTGAAGATAAATTAAGGTCGAAGCATTAATTCATCGATCAATTAAGTGACTCCAGAACATGGCATTTGCTAGAGGACATCAAACTTATAGCTTTAATAAATCAAAAGGAAATATCCTTTTGTTTCACCTAGTCCAAATTCTAGGGGGAAAAACTCACATAAAGCAACTTTATCTAGCCTATTAGAAACTACTCGCATGATTATTTTTGTAAATAATCATGAATTGTCCTAGAATAAAATGTAATTCAAATTGTAAACCTGAAAAGTAATATAGGTCCTTTGTTTTAACAGGTCTTAGGGGGTTATCACTGCAATTTTTCTCAATGTTTCAAACTCCTGTTAAACTTAAGGTTATTTTACTTATATTGTGATTAAACTGCACAGCTTAAAAGTCTTAAATGTCCAGATATGACTTCCAAAACATGACTTGTGACTTTTTCAGAGTGAAAAGATGCATTTTTGTTATTACTGTGTAATAAAGGAATCAGAACATTTCGTACTTTCAATCATCTGAACATGTGGCCCTGTTTTCAGAGGGATTCATACCTTCAGAGACTCGGCGGTGTACGGCTGCATGACTTTCCTCATGTCCTGGACGAGCTGACCCACGTTTTTCCCAATTTGACCCCGATGGAACACAAAGGAGTGGGGGATAGTTCTGTAGGCATCCTCCGCCACATGGACAGCTTGGGCTCGGGCCTTCTTCTGGTTTTTGGTCTAACAATTGTGGAAACATCAGGCACAGGAAGCAATAACATAGATAAATATCAACGCTGGAAAAAAACCCTAAGCGTAACACAACCCTAAACCGTATAACAACGTCCAGACCGGGCTCACAACAACGCTTTTCCAGAAATGTTTAATTATGTAAATAACTGTAAAAGAAAACGCATATCATATTCGTAAACGAATCCTACAATTTCCTCCTTGATAACTACCGTCTATATCAGTGCTTATAAAACATTAGCTAATATGCTAGGCCAGGCACGTACCTTCGATTTCCCCATGCTTGATTTAGAAGTCTGTAGGTTTATTTAACAAAAACAAAACCTCTTTAAATGATGCTAAAGTATATTTAAGTAAACCATGCTTCAAGTGCCTCAGTAAAATGTCTCAAAGCATTAAAGTAGAAACCCTCTGCTACGAAGGATCTCCTCTATCCACATGGTTTCTCGGCGTGTTACACCCTAATATGTCCGTGTTCCTCACTAGAAGGTAGGAACTTTTTCTTCCTCTTCGTCGATTTATTGGGGGTTTGCAACAAACATTTGGTAGCATTACTGCCATTTACTGGTATTGAGTGTGGTTCGTGATGGACTAATTTCTAATAAAAAAAAATAAATAAAAACTATATACTTATACATAAGTTTTTTATTCTACCCGTCTACATCATACACACATTCACCCTCTCTATAATAAAATTCTATGAAATAATTTAGTTTTCTTTAAAATCTATTGATTAATCTTTTCCTTAATACATTTAAACTCTCTCCCCATATATCATCTCTCGCTTTCATATTTAGTATAACATGTTCTATTGTTTCATATTTTCCACAGTAATCACATTTGCCAGTAGTATGCTGTTGAATTTTGAAAAGTGTATAATTAAGTCCTGTATGCCCAAATCTTAACCTTGTCATCACTCTCTCCTCCTATTTCTCTTCCATTTCTTCTTTTTCCTACTATCTTCTGAATTTTATAAAGCCATCTTCCTTCATCCCACCTTTCTCTCTTTTTTTTGCCATTTTCCCATCAATTTTCTTTAATAATACTCTTTCCCTCCGATTTACTTGTTTTAAAAGGTAGGAACAAGTCTGGCTGGTTCCTAGATATTGCGGTTGGTAGGTTATACTTTTGACCACAAGAGGTCAGTAGATAGGCACGCAACGAAAGATTTAAATACCATTATGTTGGTGGGCAGAAGACAGGAACACATGATACAGCTTAGGCAATTCATTCATTCATTTGTTTAGATCCAAATAATGGTTATTAAGTTTTAAGAAAAAAACCCTACAAATAAGTACATATTGTAACCGAATAAATAAAAATTTGTAATAATGCATCTTAATTTAGTTTTTAATCAGTTCTATTTGCCAGGTATGTGTACACATAAGAGGATTTTTGACTCTAAATTGTACAACGCTCATGATGATGAGCACATACGGTATACAAATACTATAAACAAAATGGGAAGATCCAAATTGTAGAGCAGTGGTGCGGTTGCAAAGGTAAACAACACAGTACTGAATAATAAGTGGTTATTAGTAAGCAGGTGCTGGAGAGAAGTGAGTTACTGGGTTATTGTTCAACAGTTTTTCCTGACCCTGTTCATTAGAGTGATGGCTTGTGGAATAAAAACTCCTGAATCTTCTAGTTTAGGCGTGGTCTGTCCTAAGAGAGGGGACAGTTGGATAAGAGCACAATATAAATTAAAAAGAATAGAAAGTATAGGAGCAAAAAAAATATATATTTTTTGCTTTATAAATTGGTGGACAAAATATTGTTTCACTTTTTCTTTCTTTTTCTTTGTCTCTTTCTCTTTCCGTCTAAAACACAGATACACACAAGCAAAACTATTTTTTGGCGATATCCTTGCTGAAATTGTCATTGAAACCTAGTTTCCACTTCATGGTTAAATGGAGTAAACGCATGAGAGATCTTTGTCTGCTTCGAAAGGTTTTAGTCTCATCTGCAGCAATAATAGTGGCATTACAAACTATAAACCTATTAACTGGTTAACCATCTACTTTTAAGCATTACTTACAACAAATCCAATGCAAAAACTGAAATCTGAACAATGGCAATTTCACCATAGCACATTTGTTGTGATTGTGAGTCCATGACAGACAGGATCACAGACTGATGGGAGAGGGAGGAGACATCCAAACTCCTGAGTCTACAACCCAATCAGTAAAGGGAGGCCACAGTTGGATAGTTTGTGATTAGCTACCCTCTTTCCTTAAGAGATCCCGACACAAGAAACCAGCAGATCATGAGCAAACGCAGCTTCTGACAAAGTTGACTGTTGTTCTAACCCAAACCTTTTTGCTTTCTGATTAGATTTGCAGGCATCACAGGTTTTCACTCAATTTATAGCTTCTGCCATTTTTTTTTCATGCCATTTTGATTTTGCATGATCAGTCTCTGAAACCTTCTGCTTCTCAACACAAAGGACGCATGTAAACCTCTTTGATCTGCCACGGTAAGTTATTAAAGATTACCACTTTTATACAAACCTTGCATTTATTGTACTTAAAATTAAGGTAAAATTGAGTGAAGTAGTAATAACAGTTGTCTCGTTAGGAAAAAAAAAATGTCTGGTGACCGCACTGATTGTCAGCATATAAACAAACTGAAATAAATGAAGCTGCATATTTAATTGACTTTTATTTTATGGTGAAATGTGTGCATAAGATCATGGCGTTGCTGAGTAGATTGATGGGTGTTGGTTCTGGCTGGTCTGTGTTGACTGATTAACTCAAGATTATTACAATCAAGATATTTGAATTGAGAAAGCTTCCTGAAAAGGTAGTGAAACGTCTTCAAATCTTGGAAACCAAGTCCAGTGGATTTTTTTTTTTTTACTTTTACGGAATGACTATGACCTGGATGACTCAGAATCTTCATCCGCATGATTACACTCACAGCGCACAATGGGGAGACTCTGTTATGAGACATAACATGTATAGATATGTTACATTAATATGTGATAGTTTGAACTTTATTTTGCAGTTTATCTGAGTGGCTGATGTTAAACGAAGCCAACATTAAAGTAAAACTATTCCCTACCAAAAGAACAAATAAAAAAACAACAAAAACATTGTGGGACAACACAGAAAAAAGAAATGTATTTTCACAGAGGATGAAGAATAAAAATCTTCATCCATTTTTAAGAATCAATTTTCCAAGTAAAAAAGAAATACATTTCTGGATTGCCTGTAATATATATGATTTTAGTAATATAATAATATAACATAGTTTGGATTCCCTAAAACAATTCAGAGCAGAACACCCCAACTTAAGTTACTTTAAAAGTCCCATTGTATTGAAGGGGGAACTCACATCTAATTGTACAAGTTACATTTAACACTATCTAAATATTCCCCAAAACACTACAACCATCTACATTAAAGATCTTAAATATAACATTTTTATTTTTTTAATATTTTTTGCTAGGATGATTTTCCTGAAACACTCGACTGATTAATGGATAAGACACTGGAAACAGCTCTGACCCTTTTCTTCATCCTTTGTGTTCCTACTCAAAAAGTTGGAGGGCAAATGTTGGGAACCAATGGAGGGTACAAACAATCACCACGTTCCTCAGATCTGAAAGCAGGCCGTTGCTCCTACACCTTTATTGTCCCACAGCAAAAAATTTCAGGAGCTCTGTGTTTGAACACACACTCCCCAATGCCCAACAAATCAGAGGTTGCAGCTCTGCAGTTGGGGTTTAAACAGCAGCAGGAACAGCTGGAGAAGCTGCAGAAACAACTGGAGGATGAAGGGTCTCTTGCCACAGAGGTAAGAGCCCTGCGCAAAGAAAGCAACAGCATGAATTCTCGTATTGCCCAACTTTATAACCAGCTGCTGCGTGAAGTCATCCAAAAAAAGGAGCAGGCTGTGGAGCACCAAAGGTTGGAGAGCCTCCTCCTCAATGCTACAACACAGGTAAGCATGGATTCCCCCATATCACAGCTTCTCATGATTGGGTGAGATATGGATCTTGGCTTATGTTTTCTCTTTTTGGTGGGGGAACTACAGGCTTTGCAGGTGTCCAGTAGTTACAGGGAACTGGAGAAGAAATATGGAGCCCTCACCTCCACGATAAGTTCCCAGAACCAATTCATAGCCAAACTTGAAAAGCAGTGCCAATGTAGGCATTCCAGCCAGACCTTTCAAGTAGGAAGCATGCAGATCTTTTTATTTATTCATTTTTAGATTTGATACTGATGCTAACTGCGGCCTGCAAATGAGCCTGTGTTGTTTTATGTTGCTCTGAACAGACAATGACGGAACCCCCCAAAAGCAGTGATACTGAGCACCATAACCACAGCATTGAAGCAAGCATAATGACAAATGATGTTCAGAGGGACCAGAGTGCTCCTTTACATCAGCTTCAAGTGAAAACAGTCGTCGATCATTCCCTTCCTACCTCTACAATCAGCCCCCCTACTGAATTGCCTTTTGTTGGCTTCCCTGTAACAAAATCTCCAGGTATCCAAAACACATTTCAGAGCATTTGATAAGACTCCAAACTTTGTCTATAGATGAGTCTTGCTTGTGTCAGACATATTTATTGTGTCTGATAAGCAGCAGAAGCTGGTGGTGTCACTGACCTGCTGATAGAGGTTTTATCTTCTTGGGAAAACCTAAACAATGTCAAACACAGCCAGCGTCTCTCAGAGCATCGCCTCTCTAATGATCAGGCGCTCACTTTTTATTAACACACCAGCAAAAACTTATGCGGTTAATAAAGAGGAAGAAATAGGCAGCTTTCTGAAAAAAGCGACCATGTGATGCAAGAGCGTTAGTTACATCCAGCTTATGTAAAAGTGCTTGTCATGGCAGCTCATCTATATTCATTATTGTGGGAGATGCTTCTTAGTCTGTACATTCTGGCCATGCAGATTCCTATGTTGACCTTATCCAATTCTTCATGTCCAAAGAGATAAATAGAAGCTAATCTTTCAGACGCCAAACATGTACTCCAGTTCACTCTAAAGAAACCAGCACTGATTGTTTAAAGTATGTGCAAGAGCTGCATGGCAGGCATAAATAAAATCCACACCTACCTGCAACTAAACTTTCATCATCAGTTTTTAAATAATCAAAATTCATGGATATTAAATAGCATAGCTATCTGAATAAAAGAGAGGTTTTTTGTACAAATAAAAATGTAAAGGTAAGATTATTCTTTGTTACTGTTCATGTATGAGATATATCACAAAGCTTAAAATGAAAATCTTTGTTTTTGTTGTCACATAAAATCCCAACATCATAAATACATTTACAAGAAGCAGAAATACACATATAGCATACGATGTTGGTTGCCTATTTTCATCTCCTCCAGGGCCGTGGAGAGACTGCCAGCATGTTCTAGATTCAGGCGAGACCAGCAGTGGGATCTACCTGCTTCGTCTTCAGAGCGCCAACCTACTCTTGCAGGCATGGTGTGAGCAGAGTCAGGCTCAGGGTGGCTGGACCGTCATCCAGAGGAGACAGGATGGTTCTGTCAACTTCTTCAGGACATGGGAGCAGTATAAGGTGATTTCAAGCAAATTTAAAGTCAGGAAAGGCTGAGAAGTACTGGAATTTAGAAAGAAAAGTAAAAACATGCTAAGTAAAAGTCAGTGATTGCAGTTTTGAGTTATAATAGATATTTGGATATATACAAAAAGTTAATCATTCAGAAATTGCTAAAGCTGCTATTTTTGCATTGTTGCAGCAAGGATTTGGAAACCTAAATGGAGAGTACTGGCTTGGTCTAGAACACCTCTACTGGTTGGCGCAGCAGGCCAAGTACAAACTCAGGGTTGTCCTTGAAGACTGGCAGGGCCGGCAGGTGTTTGCTGAATATGACAGCTTCCACCTGGAGCCAGAGAACGACTGGTACCGCCTGCGCTTGGGACGGTACCATGGAAACGCAGGAGACTCTCTCTCATGGCACAACAACAAGGCCTTCACTACTCTGGATCGAGACAAGGACAGCTACGCAGGTCTGCTTCCGTCATACCTCTGCTCAGCAGTTCTCTGACATGACTTGACTCTATGTGTCAATAATTGCTTAATTCCTTCACTTGTGTCATTAGGTAACTGTGCTCATTATCAGAAAGGAGGCTGGTGGTATCACACTTGCGCACACTCCAATCTGAACGGTGTGTGGTATCGGGGCGGACACTATCGAAGCCGCTTCCAAGATGGGGTCTACTGGGCCGAGTTCCATGGAGGATCCTACAGTCTGAAAAGGGTTTCCATGATGATCAAACCCACTTAACTGCATTGCTGCAGATAACACAGGATTTCATTACAAGGAAACAGAACACAATAAAAAAGAAATTTAGAGGTTTGAAACAAAATACATTATTCTAAAAAAAATTTAATGGACATATTATTATTTACATAAACCCTTAAGGACGATGTTTCCTCTAACTCTGTTCAAATCTTCAAATTCCAAAAAGGGAAAATGGTTGTTTGTGAGACTGGGCGTTTCTTTCTCATGCTCAGATTACGCTGCAGTTTCCTGAGTTTTACACTGTTGGTCATTATCTCTCAGTGATGTGAATCTGCTTACAATATTTCCATGTCAGGAGAATCTTTCTCACATCTTTGATGGAAACCAATGATCCACACCTGTTTGTATTTTCAGGGGATTTTACACACAGTTTTTTGTTTAGTTTCCCCCTGTGTTATTTAAGCCCCTGCCTTTCATTTCCCATTGCCCGCTCCTATCTTGTCATCCCAATACCACCTGGTTCCTGGTTCCTTGTGTTTTTTGTTGTACCATGTTTGTTATTTTTATCATTAAATACTCCTTAACCATCATTCACCTACTGATGTCTCTTTTACATTTCAATCCTTCTCCTCGAAAAATCACGACAAGAAATACTTCAGTGTTAAAGCAAAAAATGTAAAAAAAAAAAACCCTTAACAATTGAATTTTTCTTTTGAAGAAAACCACAAACCTTTGACATGTTTGCTTGTTTAACTTTTTTCCTACGAAGGAAACGCTGAACAATAGCTGCACTGTACTTGTTTCAACAAATCTAATAACAATAGACCAAAGGTTTAAACTTGCCCAACTTATTCATCAAATGTGTTTTTGTCCTACTCTTAGGAGAGTTCTTATTGCACATTACCTCATTTATCACACATTTATTGAAAATACCCAAAACAGTAGCTTCTCGATTGGGTGGAGGGAATTGACAACGGTTTCACCACTGTTTCCTGTTTCCTGTGCAATAGGGCGTTTGATTCACATTGCAGCTATAGTTTCATTTTCCTCCCAGTACTTGTTTAACTGCCAACCTTGAATCACCTCTACAGGCCAGCTATTAATGAAAATTATTAAATGCAGGTAGACAGCCCATCATCATTTGGATATTTCTGAAAAACGTATTACCTCCCTCGACAGCCTTCCTTTATCAACGTGCCTGTTTGGCACGTGTTCCCTCAGGATGTTGGCACTTCTCCTCTTCTGTCTGGTACCCTGCGGTGAGTGGAAACTATGCAGTGATGCTATAGTATTGCTTTGTAATATTTCTTTTTGTTTATTATTGTTTTTAGAGATGTAAATAAAATATCAGTGAGGTAGATTATTCCTGTGATAATTTTTTTCAGCTGATCTTGGTGAGTTAAGTTAAAAACACTTTCAAATGGAAAATTATAATAAAAATAAAAAGATGCTTTATACCTTTTCTAATAGGCATTTGATAGTTGAAAGTCCAGGGCTTAAGTTAATATTAAAACGATAATGTCAAATAAAGATTTGGGGGTAATCAGCACAATAAGCTGCTTCTAGGTGGGAGGGGTCGGTGTTACTTTGCTAATCATCTAAATCTAAATATATAATTTGGGATGTCTGTAAAAACTGGGTGTGGTGATAAAGTTTATTTCACAAGAATTGCAAAACCACAGCTGATTCACGACCGATGTCACAGAAAACAAATTCTTGAATTCTTGAACTAATGTTTGCAAGAAATCAATATCTATAAAAAAGGTCAAATCCACCGACATGCCAGATAATTAGCCTTTCCTCTACTATATGGTTTCAGGATACTTATTTTGTGAGTCAATGTGTACATTAAACAGGCATAAAGTGCATGTCTGTGTCGTTTAAACCACATAGTTTCAGGAAACCTTTGAAATTCACCAACATGCACATGCAACATTATCAACACCAGAGGACAGCATAACAGCTCACCCCTGTATTTCTGTGTCAACAGGTGCTGACGACTCATGCATCCCGGGGATCCTAAATACTCCTTCAGTTGTAGGATATGGAACAGATTTAGAAGCAAACTGCTCCACCACCAGAGATGACTTTGATGAGCTGACCCTACGGCTTGGAAACACAAGCTGTACAAATCCAGAAAACAATTCTGTGGTTACATGTGCTGCACCGGTGTTAGACTTTAAGATGAAGGTAGAATGCAGGCTAAGGCTAAATGGCACCGAATGCATGAATGCGACTGATTTAATCGTATACCGTAAGTTTACTTTCAAGGAAGCTTTTTAGAGCAATATCTAAATACAATAGAGTTTAATTTCTATTCATTTTGTTTTAATAGAAAACCCAGAGGTCAGGCTGTCTGTGAAGAATGGAAGTGATGAGCAAGAAGATTACACACTCCAGTGTGATGTCTTGAGTGATATCCCTGCTCAAAACTATTCTGTCACATGGTTCAAAAACAATGAATCCATAGAGACAGAGTTCATCATTGGAGAGCAAGAAAAAAAAGATTCCTCCATACTGGCCTTCAACATCAGCAGGGAGGAGAAGTTTGCTCAGTTTAGATGTGAAGTTCAACTGGAACTGGAGCAAATAGAAACCAGACCTGTTATTTCTACAACACAAAATGTCTCAGCACGCTGTGAGTAAGCAGGCTGTCTGAAGATAATGTTTTCTTGAATACCTTTTAATTCTCTGCTCTGATGGTCTCAATTAAGATAGCAATGAGTAACATTACTGTGCTTGCTTTTTTAGATGCTCCTGAGCTCAGGATGAATTCTAGTGAAACCATCACTGTGCCCAATGGCGGAAATGTAACCCTGCATTGTGATGTAGAGGGGAACCCTCCTCCTGAATATGTGTGGGCTATAGATGGAAACCCTATTTTTCAAACCACAAAATGGTTGGAAATTGATCAGGTTAATAGCAGCATAATCTACAGCTGCACAGCTAGCAATGTTCTGGGTAAAATAACTGTGAAAATCCATGTTGATGTTGAAGAAGTGAAGACTGAGGCAGAGAAACTTGAAAGTATATATTCATCTTAATGTTAAATTGAAAAATTTGCTATCTATTGTGCACCAAATCAAAGTATTGATTCAAATGGTTGTTTTTGATTGACAGATTGTGGATTGACCCTGACCCCCTCTTACCTTTATGTGAAATATGGTAATCCAGCTTCCATTGATTGCTATACAGCCAGCACAGATTTGGCTAAAATGGCCTGGGAGACTGCCGTCGGGAAAAACTTTGGAACACCTCCTAATGTAACTTGGAGAGTTGAGAAACTAGAGGACTTCACCGTGAAGCCGTTTTGCTTTGTCACTCTGCTTGATGATACACAGTGCATTAAAAAGCCAGAGATCACTCTTTATAGTGAGTATGCATCATCGTGCCTTCTGGCACAAACTGTTTAAAACCAGAAAATGATTTCTTTATAGGGAAATAGAAGTGGATGTGAATTATTCATTTCACTGTTTTGATTTGTCTATAGAGCCTCCAGATTTGGTGGCAGTCTCTGGCATGGTTAAAATGAAAGAGGGTGAAGAGCATACGCTGCGGTGTGATATTTTCAACGTTGCCCCTGCTAATAAGCTCCAGGTGACATGGTATAAAGACGGTAGAAATGTCCACACAGCTAATTTTGAAAGCTTAGACTTGGTCCCACACACAGAATGCTTTAAAAACTCAGCCGTACACCCCTGTGATGTCTCATCTAACTACACATTTATCCCTAATAAAAGTGACAATGCAGCATTTTTCACATGCACGGCTGAGTTAAAGTTTGGACCTGAAGGGCCGCTGCCCTCTGTGGCTTCAGCACCTTATACTGCTGTCGTGGAATGTAAGTTTTTTCCTTCACATGTCTAATATCATGCATAACAAATACCTTAATCCTTATTTCCTCTCATAGATAAACCAACCATCAAAAAATGCATGTTTTCTGGTGTGGAAGATAGCTTCAGACTGCATGATGTGCCTTGTGAAATTGATGGGAACCCTCCACCTGCTATTGAGTGGCAGTACAATGGTACACGGATCGATGAATTCAAGCTCCTGGAAAGGACTGACTCTGGGACCTACAAAGCTAAAGTGTATAATTCAATGGGCGAGGATAGCACTGATGTTGTTATCACAGTTGAATGTGGGTCAACAAGACATCTTTCATATCTCACCAGAGTAGCGCTAAAATGGAGGATTGATTTGAATTTTGTTTGTATTTTCTTTGCAGACAAACCCATGTTTTCTTGTGAGAGGAATTATACGGTTAAAGTGAACGAGAAAGCAAATATTTTGTGTGAACCGGATGGTGTACCCTCTCCCAACCTCCGTTGGTTCAAAAATGGTACTGAGATCGTTCCACATTATTGGAAGAAAAACGAGAGTGGGTGGTATTCACTTAGAGCGTCCAACAAACACGGGGAAGTTGAGCACCAGTTTTATCTGGATATTTTATGTAAGTCATCAACTCTAAGTCACAATCTCACTCTTTTTTTGTGGTAATCGCAGCTGCAAGTAATAGAAGTAGAGACAAAACTATTTCAAAGCTCTTTATTCTCTGTCTTCCAACAGACCCCCCTGTGTTCACAGAAACAAATGCAACCGAGATTCTTGTTGCAGGCAAAAATGTCAGTTTTGTTTGCAAAGCTGAAGGCAACCCTGAGCCTTTGACCGATTGGAGCTACCCGTTTGCAGATAATGTACAGAAGACCACTAAGGGGCGCCAGAAGATCATAACCATCACAGCAGCCACGTCTACTAATGCTGGTTCTTACATCTGTGTTGCCACGAATGAATTTGGGAGTGTGACAAGAACAATCCAGCTAAAAGGTATTATTACGGACTCTGTGCAAAAGACTAATGCAAATAAAACAGTAATGTGCCTACACACTAAAAGCTGAGAGTAATTATTTCAGTTAAATTTTTTTTTTTCCTCTTGCAGATAAATCCACTGACCACTTCCAGTTCTGGTGGATTATCCTAGTGGTGCTACTAATTTTTCTTCTAATAATTTTTCTGGTTTGTTTTTATCGGAGGACCAGAATACATGGGGAATATAACTTTGTTGCTACCAATGACACAAATATAGCTATGCAAAACAGATCTGCTGTAGAGAATGGAGTAAAATCAGCGAATGGTCAGAGCTAAAGTTGAGGAAGAAACAGCCTGTAAGTGCACATTTTGAAGCAGTTGGGGAAAAAAGTACTTTTGTGCAAAATGATTCAAGTATAAGAGATATTTGTCAAATTGGTCAGACAAATCAAGGTGGCTGCTTTTATTGTTATTTTTGTCTCTTTTTATATCATATTGTATATTTTTTCTTGCATTATTGACTGTGTACAAAATGAATGCGTGCAAAATCTGGAATCTTTATTAAAAAAAATTTCTGATGTGAGATAACTGAGTAACTTTTTACTTATTCTTACTGTTCGTATATTCGATTCAATTCAGTTTATTTATATAACGCCAAATCAGAACAAATTAAGGCACTTTACAGTTCACCAGATTATACAGTCAAATTGATTCAAAGTTTTCTACCTAAGGAAATCCAGTTGATTGCATCAACTCATTGACTAGGATGCAATCACTTACACTAAGCATATTGTAGCGACAGTGGAGAGGAAAAACTCCCTTTTAAACCTCCAGCAGAACCAGGCTCAGTGTGAGTGGCCAGCTGCCGAGGCTGACTGGAGTTCAAGGAGACAGAAGCAGAGGTACTAAAAGCAACAGCCAGGCAGACGAGCTCAGAGCCAGCTTCCATGTCAGAGGATGAAGAGAGCTCATCCAACCAGTCACGGTCAGAGAAACAGGACAACGGAAAAACAGGCCGATCTCCAACATCTATAAACAAAGGTGTTGATGGCAGCAGCACAGCTGATATTTCTCTCCAGGGTGGTGTCACAGCCAAACAGGAACAGATGAGGTGAAGCTACTATGAGAAAAGGCAGCGAGAGGATAATGTCAGAGATTAAACTAACAGATTTTGCAGAGTGGAAGAATAGAGATAGAATGAAGCAAAATGATGAAATAGGGGCCCCTATGTTCTCGAGAAGTCTAAAGCCATGACAGCATAACTATAGAGATAGCTCAGGATAACCTGTAAGCTTTATCAAAAAAGAAAGTTTTAAGCCTACGCTTAAAAGTAGACAGGGTGTCTACCTCATGGACTAAAATTGATAGTTGGTTCCACAGGAGAGGAACCTGATATCTAAAAGATCTGTCTCCCATTCTACTTTTAGAAATTCTAGGAACCACTAGTAAACCTGCAGATTGGAAGCGAAGTACTCTGTTAGGAACATAAGGAACAATCAGATCTCTGATATAAGATGGAGCTTGGCCACTTAAGGCTTTATATATGATAAGGAGGATTTTAATGCATCTCTAAAAAGATTCATTCAGCATCCTGATATCTGGTGTAAAGCTGCAAGATGAGGACATGGCTGAAGTGTCCAAGCAGGGGGGTTCCATGTGTGTGCTGGCCCTTTAAGAGCGCGCTAACCCTGGGATTTGGGAGTGACGCGCATACGTGAGCTACTTTGTCCCTCTGTTTTCTTCGCTATGAAAAATATTTGGATTAACAAGAACAGCGTCTGCCAGCACAAGTTAAAATCGATTGGTTAGTTATGAAGCCGATTCAGATGCGTCATTAGAAGAAGCGCCAGCGGATCTTTCTGGTGATTTACTGATTGATCAAGTCGGGATTGTTTGTTTGCGGGCCGTCGGTCCTCTGATCTGCTGCTGCTGGGATAACTTTGGAAGAACTTCTTTGTATTCAACAAACAGCCTGGTGGAGATCATGGACTGGGGAACAGAACTTTGGGTGAGTTCATAATGAAAACTATAATCAGGATGATAAAAATGCACAGTTGGGTCTTTTTCTCTCACCCTGATGAATTTGCAGTAGAATAAAGTTTAATCAATGAGTCAAAATCTTTGCAAAATAAAGCCCATAAAAGCAACCCCCCCTTTCTTCTTGTTTTTTTTTTTTTTTTTGCAGATCTTCAATAAAAGTAGGCCTACTGCATTGCTTTGATTATTTCAGTCATAAGACATTTAAGGTCGTGTTCACGGTTTGGGGCAAAGCATGAAGATTGATTTCCTACAGTGTCAAAACTCATTTTGTCCTGCATGCGGGTGCTTAAACCGTATAAGGGATGTGTATTTTCTTTGTTTACATTTTGTCACACTTGGCTTCCATAGAGATGAAATCAGCTGCTGTGATGTGGCTTGGCAACAACACACATCACTGATAAGGTGCCCCTACCTGAGTGACATGATTTCAATATACTAAGGGGGGATCTGCACTTAAAAGAGCTTTGCGCAAGGTTAAACCAAACAAAGGTAGTGCAGCTTTGTGTTGGATATTAAGTCATTTTCTTAGAAGAAGTGAACGGATTGGCACCTGAACAAAACAAGCTTTGACACTTATGTTGTTAGGGAGCCTAGAAGTGGAGCATTGCAAAGAGGAGGGAAAGGAGGTTTTGGCCTCATTACTGTCTCCCTCCGGGTATGCACTCTCTTTTTCATCCCATGCAATGGTGCAAACAGCCTAATTAGTTATGCCCTACTTTGAAAAATTCAAACATAGTCCTGTTACACGGCAGAAAGTTTCTGCAGGTGCTTTAAGTTTATTCTGCACATAATATCTAAAGGAAAAGGTTGATATTTCATGCAAACTTAGAAAAAAACATATATTGTTTAATGTGGGTGCAACTATGTCTGCCTGATCATCATTGGTTTTGTTACTGTTTGGCTGCAGAGTCAAAGCGCAGGTCCAATCAGCCGTCTGGCATCTGTCTTCCTGATTGTTGTTAATCCGGTGGCTATTTTAAGGTACTAGTTGGTGCAGGGTCTGAGCTGTAGTTGTTAGTGAGTGCAGCTCCTGTGCTTCAGGTCTAGCTGGGCCATGCCCCTGATTTTCTGCAGGAATGAATGATTCAAGCCTGAAATATTTGTAGAAGCTTTAAGAAAGAAACATGGCTCCTCTCAGCATTGAATGGCTTTGATGCTAATTAGATATTTGTTTTGGTTCAGGAACATAGTGGCAACAGTTGCATTAGAGAGAAGATGATCACCTGCTGCATAATGCCTTGGCGTAACAATAAGAATTCAGAAAGTATCTGGAGCCTAACAAAAATATTTCATTTAAACTAAAATGCGAACACTACAAACAAAACCTGTTAAAGTTGCTTTACACAATCATTTCTGAATTTTAAAAAAGCTCTAACCACCCAAGCAAAGGCCTTTAAAGATAGTTTTGACTGCGGCTTTGGGATGCAAACAATATTCTGAGTGCTGTGGTTTTAAAAGACACCAATTAGGTGCCTTTACCTTTTTTTTCTAAACATAACAATAGTATTTTGAATTATGCGTCTATGAATAAACCTTCCTTTTTAAAGTTTGGATTAATCAAGGAAAAAAAGTTGTATATAGAGATGGTATTCCTATTTTATTAAAGAGAATCCAGGTCATTACTTGTAGGCTACTTTAATTGTTTGGATTCCTTTGAAATGTTTTGGGAATGCTGTTTGTGCTGTTGGGGCCAAAGAAGGGGAGTGGAAAAACATCTAGTAAAACTGCTGTTTTCTTCCATAATGTAAAAAGTCTCTAACAAAGAAAAAAAACCTCCTTTGTACTTCCTTGGGTCAAAGAATATTTCCTTAGAATATTTGTTAGAGTTTACATTAGCAGCCATGTAAAGTGAAAATCGATCAATGGTACAAATGACAAGTGTCAATTTAGAATGAGAGACAAAAAACATGGTTGGAAGCCTGAAATCAAATATGCAGTTGCTCATGTTAGATTTGCAGAGCTTTAAAGTTGGGGGTAGGGGTGTTCTCTCCATGCTGAGGTGCCTGTTTATCTAGGTTAGATTCCTCAAATGTGATTACTCTTATCAGGTTTGTTTTGTGAAACTGTTTTGCTTTTGTATGTAAATATGTAACAAGGCAGAAACATAAGAGGGTTTAAGGTCTATAGGCACACACTCCATCTTCATCCAGGACAGTTTTCTACTTCCTTTTCACTCTCTAATTTATGTTGTAGCACAAACTGAACCCAAGTCAGAAATCCAATATGCAAACAATATCCTAAGTCATGCAAACTACTTGTTTCAGGATTAACCAACAGTATACAACTTTTAATCTGCACTTTTGTTGTTGTGGTGAATGAGGGTAACTCATAAGTATCAATAAATGTCGTATTTCAAGATATACCCGAGAATCAAGCAGGAAAATTAGAGCCACATTCAGCTTTTTTCTTTGAATTGTAAATGTGACGCTTCCCTCATCTCTGGCATGGAGGTGGGAATAGCATTATTTGAAATGTTTTACAAACTTATTGGTTTACTGATTTAACTAGATGACATGAGCCACTTAAACTTAATAAACTGTTTTCATTTGAGTCTCAAAATATTTACGCTTGCAGTAAAATCCAAATACTCACAAACATCATTCTACTTATTTTATTGCAAGCTTTAAAGGACACGTTTAGGGAGAACAGGTTCTATATTGATACGAAGGAAAAAAATGTTTGGGTGTTCCTGTCTGAAAAATAAAGCGTATAACAAATTACAATTATTTATTTCTAAACTTAAAGCTAAAGATAACATGATTTATTATTTACTTTATTAGATTCACATTTAATCTTTTCAATAAATCGTCTAAATTTAAGAAGCCTGAAGATCTGGTTTTGTCATATTTAACAGAAATGCTGGAGATTCTGCACAGATAAAAAAAATATGTAAGCGATGGGCAATTATTCAAATAATGTAAAATAAAAGGCATCAGAAGACTCTTTGCAAAGAAAAAGAGTTGAAAAAATTAAAGGCCCGTTAAACAATTTTCAGCATTTTAATAAGCATAGAAAACATATTCTTTTTGGGAATTTTTTTTAATGCCTTTTGCATTTTATTGTAGCTTTGACTTAAAAGCTGTGAATATATGTGGCTATTGTAAGGTAAAAATATAATTGCTGATTACTTACAAACTTGTGATTTTAAACATATTCAAAAGAAATAAATCATTAAATGAAAAACCAGAAACTAAATAAACATAAATTTCAATTTAGTGAGCATAAAGTGTACAAAGCTTGACCCTTTTAATAGCCCATTAATTAGCTTTATAGTTCTCCTAAAAATTCTTATCTTTTTTAGTGATAATAGATAGTAGTTAAATAATTAGCATAAATTATTTAGCAGTTTTCCTGAGGAGGAGATTTAATTTTATTTAAATTTCCCTCAAGCTAAAGATTTAGCAAGTTTGAAAAAATAAAATGAAACAGATCTGGTAGAAAAATTAAAGTCTGTACAGGAAGGGAACAGTAAGGCCTGTTTTTAGTTGGCATTTGTGACCATATATTGATAGATTGATCTCAGCCCTTTTTAACTGCATGTATTATTAGCTCAAATATCTGTTATTTGAGGACCAGTCTAATTTGTTTTACCAATAGAGAACAAGGCCTGACATGTAAGGAATCCGTTTTTAACAGGCCCTGAGCTCAATCTAAAAGTCAGCTGCGGGGGAAGCCGTACAGTGAGGAAAGACGATCATCTCTCAACATTTTATAACTTGCCTGAGCTTGAAGGGGTCGTAGCATCTCTTACAAGGTGAAGCAGAGAATGAAAAGAAATCATCCGCCATCTTATATGATGGAACAGCAGGAAAGAATGGTGCTGTAAATGATAGAAAATTGTTCATCATACCTGACTGCTCTTCCCCATTTTAAGAGCATTCAAAACAATAACATGCAGACAAAATGCTTGTCGGGTTTAGTCTATTCCCTCCCATTCCAGATTCTTCTAGGTCAGGGCTGCCCCAGTCCAGTCCTTGAGCAATCCTGAATCTAACCGTTGAATTTTCTCAGCATTTATTCAGAACAGCAAAAACCTACTAATGAGGGGCACTGAAGAAGGGATGCATCTAGAAGCGGCAGAATAGTGGGCTTCGACTGACTGGACTTGGGCAGCCCTGTTCTTGTTGCTCTAAGTCTTTGAGAAACATAACAGCTGTGGTCTGAATTTCAGCTCAACTCTGAAACGTTCTTTTTCGTATTTGTCTTCCCGCTCCTTTTCTTAGGACCAATATGACATCATAGAGAAGCACACGCAGTCTGGTCTGGAGCTGGTGGAGAAGTATGTGAAGTTTGTCAAGGAGAGGACGGAGATTGAGCAAAGCTATGCCAAACAACTGAGGTACCCCTTCTCTCTCATACTGACCATCTCACATTTTTGTATGCAGCTCAAAGCAACTTGTGTTTGTGTTTAAATGTTTGCATGTTAGAAGCTTGTTTATGAAATGCTTGTTGGTCTTATGACTGCTCTGGGACAGATTCTAGCTTGTCCCTGAAACACTAGCCCAATTCTCCAGCTGCTGCATGCTTTCTGCCTCCCGTCTCTCTTTCTCTCCTTATTCTCGGCACTTTCTCACCCAGTTGTTTCCTCACACACACACATACACACACAAGCCCACATCTGTTGTAGTGCTGAGCTCTGCTGGAGAGGGGAGGAAGTGGGAGCAGACTGGCGCATGATAGAGTGGATGTGGTTAAAAGGATAGTGAAAGAAGGAAAAGCAGCAATTATTCATAATATATCTTTGTTTTGAATACAGTTCTGTTAAACAATTACAGTGGTAGCATAAGAGTGTCTTCTATCTTTTTTTAGTCATATCCCATTAAGTTTGTTGAATAACTTGGTTTTCCTTTTATATCCACACCTTCAGGAATCTTTCTAAGAAGTATAACCAAAAACGAAGCAGCAAAGATGAGCCAGACTGCAGGTAATTTCATTAAAAGTCCTTTTACTTTCTGTCAAATCTTTATGAGGAGTTACCCCGTTACCAGTGCTCTTCAGAAGATTGTTATGGACCAACGCTTGTGACACTTTAAATGCCCTCAGAAGGAAACAGGAATAAGGAAGTAACAAGCTCCTTATCATAACTTAGCTTGCCTGCAGAGTCTTTTGCAATTACCACTATCAGTGGTCCCATCTGCATGTCCTCATCTCTCCACCCTTTCCTTTCTCCCACATAACAGGCTATCCAGCTACCAGTCTTTTTTGGACATCCTGAATGAGATGAACGACTATGCAGGGCAGAGGGAGCTAATAGCCGAGAACATGATCATGAACATTTGCATTGATCTTACCAAGTACCTGCAGGAGCTCAAGCAGGAGCGAAAGACGGTGAGCTTGATATACAAAGTAAAAATTAAAAGTTCAGATATTTAGTCATTTCAGATTATGAATTTAGAATATCTACACAGTCCTGTGAAAATGCAGGATTAAAAAAAAAGGAGAGATATAATCTGAGAGTATAATCCCCCTGTTATGTGACATTAATTCTGTACAATTCGTCTGTAAGGCAGTGCTGTTATTGGTGCTGTTGCTTTGCAGTAAGAAAGACGTTCTGGTCTTTATATTGCTTGATGCAGAGTTCTTTCTGAATAAAGTTTGCATAGTCTCATCTGTGCATATGTTAGTTTTCTTTCAGTGCTCCAATTTTGTGTCCCCCCCCCCCCCCCATTGTCCAGAAACATGCAGATTAAGTGAAGTGGTCCCTTTTAATTTTAAAATGAACTTTGACCGGCACCCTATCAAAGGCCTTTTGCCGGACTTGTCCTTGAAAGAGGTCTGTCAGTCCCCATATCTCAACTCTGTATCATTTTGTAAACCTATGCTTGAACTCAATTAAACACCTTGAGGTTTGGAGTTTGAACAGAACTGTTCAGCCTTCATCTGAGTAAATGTCACCCCACAGCATGATGCTGCCACTGTTAAGTGGTTAAGGCCACTGATTTCATTCTAAAAGTTGGCAGTCGGGAGAAATGCATACATTCACATGCTGTTCAAAAAAGATGTGTGTACACATGTAACCACATACCTCTGCTCCATACATCCATACATAAATAAGTTTGCAAATTATTTACCCAGGGACTACGGATGGAAACTAGCTAACTTTGGTACAAGACATATCTTCTTTTAAGATTCATGCATTTTGTACACCGTTTCTGTTATAAATAAATTTAAGTCACAATGTGTCCAAATACCAATGACAATGGAGACTTTGTCTGCAGACCATGAGGGTAACCCAACAACTTCTTCAGTGACTCAAATCCCTCTAAAGATAAATAAAATGTTAGATCATTTCCGTTCCATCCATTTTAAATCCAAACTGTGCTTTTTAGCTTTGCATTGAGCTCAAAGCATAATGCTGATCATTGCAATATATAAGAAATTGATGTAAAGATGTGGATATGGCTCCCATATTTATATTAGGAAGACTGTGACCATCACACACAATATGATGCACTTTAAATCTTTAAAGCAATTCTGGGATGTTTCTTAATAAAAAAACCTTGCAGGAGTCATTGCTCATGGCGATTGCTTAAATTATGTTCCCAGCATCATCATCATCATCATCATCATCATCATCATCATCATCATCATCATCATCATCATAATAATAATAATAATATACAGGAGTCCTTTGATAAACTGCCAAAGTCCCACTTTTTTATATTGCACATCATAAATGGATGGAACGTTAATAACATAAAACCTGCTTTTTTTTTTCACTAGGCTTGATTCAGCCATAGTTCTGGATTTCATTTGGAAATCAGCACCACGCTGTATAGGAGAGGCATAGTTAAGGGGAATTTTTTATATATATGAGCAAAATATAGATGAGGCCGTTCCATATGGCTGGAAAGGGATGACTGTGAAACAGCCGACCTATAAGTCAGCCCCCTGTGAAAAGCTTAGGTGGCAAAGAATGCAGCTTGGTAAGCACTTGAACCGACACCGATGACACATGGCCACTCCTAGTTCCTGTATCACTGTGGCCAGTTTCAAGATGATTGCCCTGAGCAATTTTAACTGGTTAATAAGGCATCCATCATCATGTGCCACTAGGTCAGTAGGATCACTAAGCACATGTTCTATCTGAATTCTTCTATTGGCCACATCCTGCAGCAGTACTGAGGCTGTCAGCACCCTGCAAATGTATGTTCCTCTGTTCAGCTATTTATGAACATGTGTGATTGGTCTACAAAGAATGGGGCTCCTTTGAAAATGTACATGCATTTTATGGATGTTGGTGCACAGACTGATGTGCGTTTCCAAATGCATGTGACAGGAGGAGAGATGCATGTGAACTTTACATCTGACTAAGATCTTTGGTATCATTTTTGCATTCTGTTACTGTACAACAAAATGTGAGTCAGTGTTGTCAGTGAGGTTTAGGAGTTAAATGCATGAATAAAACTTTGACTACGATCCACATTGTGTTAAATGTAGTGATATTTCATTGTGTTTAGATGGGTTTTTGGACTTTAAGGCTGTGTTCATTGAATACGTTTTTGTGAGTGTCACCCCTTTTTAAGGCAGAAATATTTGTGAGGATTACAGCACATGTTTACGCAACATTCATTTTCATATGTGGCAAAGTTGTGCATGAAAGCCCTGCAAGGTTATAGTTTTTACACACAGTTTGCACATAAGGCATTTTACTTTAAAGTCCCCACATTTTGTTGGTAATGTGGGATAATAAAGTTAAAAGTGGTTAATTTTGTTTTATTTCCCATAAATCAGTGCATATTTGTAGTGGCCAGTTAAATCTGGTTTTACCTGAACACAGGCCTTCTCAAACAGCTCACTTATTCCTAATCACAGTCAGTTTGCTAAGCTATTCTTGCCTGTAAGTTGAATAGAAATATGTTTACTATATACTGTCCAGACATAGTGGTGTGTGCCCTCATGACCATATTAAGAAGTATTTTGACAAACCGTCAAAAGGGTTTTATAACACACTGTTGGTCTGGAATACAAAGCATGAGGGAGGATTAGAGAAAGTCGATGTGTGGAGGTTTCATTGCTGCTGCAGGAAAGGAGTTCAAGCGTCTCCTAAGGGAGATATGGTCTGTGCCGTGGTGTTCCATTTCTCAATGAGAAATGCTCTCTTTGTCACGTTAGACTGCTCAGTATTGCCACAAACAGACAATCGCTAAAGTTGCCTCCCGCAGACACACTGGTATTTGTTTTCTTGTCTGTTATGCTGTGTGGCTTTTTTATGTTATTGTTTATTCTGTGCTCTCCTCCATATCTCTATCTTTTTATTTATTTATTTTTTTAAATGTTTGCAGTATCTTTTGGAGGCCAAGAAGGCCCAGCAGAGTTTGGAGAGCACCTACAAGCAGCTTGACAATGTAAGTGTAGTTTTAATATTGAAAAATCTTCTGATGAATGTAACTGTGGCCTCGGGGTTAAAAGCAAAGACAAGCACAATCTTGTGAGTGAGTGGCTGGACAAGCAGCCCGGTCAGGCAGGTGACCTTATTTGTTTATAGTCAAAACAGGCAGAGTGGGAAGCAGCCTTATTTTAAGTTCTCATATTTGTACTATCAATCCAACTCCTGCGTAGCGCCACAGCACTCCTTCATATTAATCAGTAACTCTGGTAAACATCTGTGAAATCATTTGTTTTAGTAAAGCAGCCTAATCTCACAGTCAAAAAGTTAACAATCAAGAATTCAACATTTAGGGAAATGAAATAAAGTTCCCTGTAAGTACTTGTTATTCACTTGTATTAAAAAACTTTTTTAAAGGACTGGTGCCCCCGCTTCTTGCACCCATGCTGCTATTGATTAGTTATGTGTGTTTTGTCAGTCAGACAGCTTGTTTTTTTGTTTTATATTTTTAATTCCTGGGCCAGAAAAGTAAAAATGATCTTTAACTATTTTTCTTTGCACACCATCTGTCTTGCTGTGTATGAATGTTCATTTTACGTCTAGTAATCATTTATTCTTTTTTATTTGGAAATCTACTTTAGATCCATATCTAAGCTATACCAGATTTTTTTTTAAATGTTTTGTATTTCAAGGAATTCATCCAGCTCTATAGTCTGTACTGTAATCACCAATTATTCAGCGACTATACAGCCCTGCTCTGTATGTCTGTAATATATTTAATGATACGCTTTTGTGTACTTCAGCACAAAAAGGTAGTAGTTTGGTATAGAAACTTCCCAAAATACTACATGTAAGCAGATTTTCTTGTTAAAACAGCAATTGTCTGCCACAACCAACCGCTCTGAGATGGAAATAATACATTTTGTGTTTTATGTCTATGTATGCTATTAGCCTAAGGCAGAAGGATAATGATACTTTTAAAATATTTGCTTGTTTATCACAAGTCCTATCATTATCGCAACATTCAAAAACATTCGCATATCATAGATGATCAAAATTCCACTGCCACAGGCCTCGAAAAGCTTTACAGACATGTTCAATGGACTGACAAATCCAAACTCACTGTCAAACAATTCTGTTTGGGCTTTGCAATTCCTAGGAGAACTGTGAAGTTTGATGCAATGGGGATGATCATTTCAGAATGTTTTTTATTTTTTTTTTATTTTAAGAGTAAAAGAGAGACTTAATTCCTCACAATACTGCAACACATTTAGAACCATTTTATGCTCCTAACCTTGTAGGGACAGGTTGGAGATTAACTCTTTCTGATTTTTACACGACTCGCCACTGGACAAAAGAAGATCCATTAAAACCTAAATAGGCTGAACATGGATAGCCTTCCCACTTTGACCTCAAAGCTACAAAATACCTTTGGGATGAATTTGAATGGAGAATGTGAAGCAGGCATTCTCGTCCCACATTGATGTCTTATCAAAAATTCCCAAAGTAACACCGACACACATGGAAAAAACACATTTCTCAGTGTAGTTGAAGCTACATATGATGGAGTGACACAGCTCAGGGATTAAGAATAGCAGTTCATCATTAAGATCATCTATGTGTGAACATGAACAAAGAAATACAGCAACATGTTTAAATGTAGGTTTAGTTTTAGGTGTTTGGTGGGGGCATCATAACTGCAATTCAAGAATAGTAGGTGGTGACTTATTTTCAAATCCCTGTTCATTCTAATGCAATCTATCCAAAAAAATTACATTTGAAATAATTACATACAGTGAACATTTCTCCTGATTATAATAAAGGACAAATAGCTGTTTATTCAAAAACAGGAAGATATCATCGCACCTTTGTGCAGAAAGTAAAGATTTTTGTTTGTTTAATCTTATCTACAGAGTAAAAAGCGCTTTGAGAGAGAGTGGAGAGAAGCAGAGCGTGCGGCACAGTATGCAGAGAAGACAGATCAAGACATCAATGCCACTAAAGCCGACGTTGAAAAAGTAAGAACGACTGTAAAATACTATGTTTAAACATAATTAAAGTTGCACTTTATAACCTGTCTAGCTTCATCTGTGCTTTTTAGGCCAAACAGCAAGCTCACATGAGAGCATGTGTAGCAGAGGAATGCAAGAATGACTACGCTGCCCACCTTCAAAAGTACAACAAAGAGCAGAACCAGTTTTATTTTAATGATATGCCAATTATTTTCAATGTAAGTAGATCTGCTGCACACAGAGCTGACATCAGTTCCTTTGGAGTTTTAGCATAACTGTGGAGAAATAAGTGAGGATTGGGTAGCCAGATCTGAGAAAAACTGCAATTGAATCAAATGTATAACAGATACAAAAACTTGGTTTTAACTTGGAAGTGTTTCGTTGAAAGTTTTTTTTTTTTAGATATATATGCACTCCCTGTGCATATATATAAATATATATACCTGTCACTTTAAATAAGTGACAGGTATTTTCTTGAATTTCCAGATAACAGTCCATTGTGTATAAATGACTTTGATAAAAGAAATGTGTCTCATTTATTTTAAGATAGATTCAATGTGCTGAAATTTTTAATTACTATGTATGCATCATATTAACTAGAAAACTAGGTTTTGTGCTTATATTTTGCTTAGTCTTATGAAAATCAACAGTAACATAAAGGTCCTACTATTGAGAGTTTGATTTGAGAAAATGGGAAGCATCAAAAGTTCAACTTTAGTCAAATAATAGCGGGTATTTTTAATGTATTTATTCACCTTTTATGATATGGACTAAGCTGTGGAAGAGACATTTCTATTAACCCATTTTCTCCGATTCTTTTGCCTTTCTACATTTCATCTTTTAGAAGCTATAATATTGCTTGTGTGTGCTAAATATTGTCCAAGTATCTAAATAAATATTTGTGCTTCTGGTGTGAAAGGGAAGACAAAAAATTACCTGAACCCATTTAAAGGTTCTGAAAAAGGTTGAAGATTGTGTTCCAATATAAATATTGTATCTCAAGTAATGGTTTTATTATTTCTTTTTTTGTTGTATTTTCTAGAAATTGCAGGATTTGGATGAGAGGCGAATACAGAAGTTAGGACAAGGCTACATCTTGTTCTCAGAGACAGAAAAGCATGTGATGCCTATCATTGGCAAGTGCCTAGAAGGCATTACTAAAGCTGGCACTAATGTTAATGAGAAAAATGTGAGTTGGTTTTAGACACTGACCTTTTTATTCAGCAGGATGCATCCATTCAGTAGTTAGTTCTTGGAAATTATTATTCATAATGAATTGAGCTTTCTTCCATAAATAAGCATTAATCCAGCTTCTCTCCATAACCTCGTTTACTGCAGGACACAATGGTTATAATAGAGCAGAATAAGTCGGGATTTGAACGTCCTGGAGATCTGGAGTTTGAAGATTACAGCCAGGGCATTAATCGAGCCTCTTCTGACAGCAGCCTCAGTACACCTAAAGGCCCTCTGGACCTACTGGGGAAGAACAAAAGTAAAAACTTTTGGCTTTTCAAGAGGAGTAAGGTAGGACATTTTATTCTTACAAGCTGGCAGTGATATGATCTGACTTTGTAAGATTTGAATTAGTTTTATATTCCCTTCAATCTTTAATTTAAAAACACACACAAAAAAAAAAAAAATGTATCGATGTCTTCCATTATCAATGCATGGTTTCAAAGGTGAGTTTCTGTTACTTAAACTGATGGGTTATAAGAACTCAGTCATAGCTCCAAATGTCAAATCAAAGAACTTTCTTTATTCTGTTTTTGCCTTTAACTATGAAGAGGCTTTGATGGCTGATTTCAGCTGTTTGACACAAGGTTGTTAAAATTTCTGATCTGAGAAAGGGGAGAAAACGTCTGCTGCATAAAAGGAATAAACTGTCGCTCTTTTTCTTTTTAAGATCTGCTTTACACTCACTGGATTTTAGTGTTTGCCTCACTTTGCTGTGTGAGTTTGTACTTTTGGACTATGATCGATATGAGTCTGAGGTTGTCTAGTTTTCTTCTATTTTCTGTCAAGACCTTTGATTTCTCATCGCTGCGTCATCACTTGTTTTCTCATTCACCCACCACACATTACTGTATGTGTGCTGCAAAACTCCTTTGTTCCCTGCAGAATTTACAGCTGATATTGTGTTGTAGGTTCCCATCTAGTTTTGTTCGCAGCTCTTTTTATGTTGTGGATTTATGCTCAGACTTTAGGACTGTCTCCTTTGTCAGCACTCTGTTTGTGTAAGTCAATAAATCCCCTTTCCCTCCATTATTTACTTGCATTTAGACAGTTAAGTGCTGAGTTTAGGCTTTTAACGGGGATTCCTATTCACCGAGCACTGCTGCAGCATTCATGGTTCTTAAACTTATTCGCATTTCGTTAGATCAAATCATCACATTTTAAATTGTATTGTTTCTCATTAAATAAAAGTATTGAACAGTAGGGAAGCTGAAAGAAAACAATACACATCATTTCAAAATTCGACTGTATGTATGAATCCATTTTAATTCAATATTTCTCAATATTCATGATATCTGTTGCAACGAAAGGCTATTAAAATATACCAAGTAAACAAGCAAATGCAGCTTTTATGTTAAGGCCACATAGGTTTGTTAGAGATGAGTGAACTAACAGAATCTTGGAGTCCATTAAACACATCAGACATCTGACAGCTAAAAGTTTTTGAGAAGGTTTAATCACATCCCAAGCTTTAAACATCTGACAGAGAACTGTTCATTACAAACAGAGGCTCATGTTAACTAAAAGAGTCACAGAGATCTCTTCATAGAAGAAAACCTGTTGAGAGGACAACTGTTAGCACTACATTCAGCAAATTGATATTTATAGAATAGTGACAAGAAGGGGGCCATTGTGGGGGGAAAAAAAACATAAGAAGTTTCCTCTTCAGTATGCCACAAGCTACATCCCCATGCAAAACAGTATGGGGTGGAAAACCTGGCTCACAGTCACTTTCCTTTAGCAGGGTGAAATGGTTGGTGTTAATTGGGTGATAAATGAAGCTAAATAAATGGCAATCATCAAAGTAACTGATAGAGATTTGTGTTTTAAGAGGGACAAGAGCCCAAAGCATATTATTGCGTTAGACTGGCCTAGTCAAAGTCCAGCTCTAAATCCAACTGTTTCCAAATTGATGTTCACAGAAATTCAACATCCAACCTAAAAGAGTTTGAGATAAATGCATATTTATTTTGCACTAATTAGCACAGATGTCAATCTTTTATTCTGCAGTTTTTGCAGTTTCTGCAAGTCTCTAAAAGACTTGAAGATCAAACTGCAGTGAAAGGTGGTTAAACATACATATTTTGGAGACCAATAACTCAAAAACCACAAATTCTTTTCAATCTACTTCAGAATTACCCCTACCTTATTGCTATTGCCAATTATTGTATTTATTTATTGTTAATATAACTGTAATTGGATTAGCTTTGAGATGCGGTAAAGAAATGGATGTAAGTAAGAATCTTGATTTTTAAGGGTAGCCAGTACTTCTACTGAAGACAAATTCCCTTCTGAACAATAATGATGATTTATTCATTATATTGGTCTAAGAAAAAGAAAAAAAAAGAAAACATGAATATTTGATATTTTGATGTAAATGAAAGCTTCTGCAAGGTTCTGCAGTTTATATGACTACACAGGATGACTTCATCTTTTGAGTGTTTTAATATTGTAGCCGACTTCAGAAACTATGAAAATGTCCTGATCTCCAATGAAGCAAAACCAGAACTTTTAATAAGGCCTTAGAGGTTCAACAAGCATGAAAACAGCAGCTGCATTGCTTCCCTCTCACTTCCCCCCTTTTCTACAGACAAAGGTGAATGTTTAGTAAAGTAAAATATGTGGTTGAACCCCTGGATATAAATCAGGCAAATAATTTCTAATGAACTGACAGATTAATTTGTGACTCGGTTGTTCCTATAGAGTTTGTTTAAGGTATGAAATTACAGATTTAGGCTTCTGACTTTGGAGACTATGTACATCAGTTTTATGACTGGGCAGATGTAAAAATGTTGCCAAAACTGTTGTGTTCTAAATGTCTTTGCAAATGGAACGCCTTTGAGCACATTCACAGCCTTTATTTCTACAGGAAAATTGTTTTTCACATTGATACAGAACCTGTTTCCAGCTTTTCATAACCTGAGTCAGAATACTTGTTGGGAATAATAAACAAACTCAAAATGGTAATGTTGCTATTTTAGGATAATAGTTGACTTCTGGCTTGCCAGAACCAGGAAATCCTCCCAACAGCATGTTTAGTGAACCTGTAGTTATGGCAACACACACACACACACACACATTGCGGCTAAAAAATGTGAATACTTTCTCAACTCAAAAGCTCAGTATATGAATGCATGAGTCTCTTTTGTCTCATTATGAATATGCATAAACACTCCAGCACTTCTAGAAAATGCCTTTTTGCATGATTCTATCCCTGGCTGTGAGTGAATAAACTTCGACCATCCGACCACACATACACACACCCACACCCACCCACCGACGCACACACACACGTAACTCTACATTCTGGCTTCCTATAGGTCAATTTGCAGTCAGCATTTTGCTGTGCTTGTGGTTTCATAAACACGAGACCCAAACTACATTGAATTCTCCTCCCTGGGCCTCTACAAACACACTGGCTCTATTATCCTGCCCAGAACCTGGCATTATGTGCATCACAAAAAATGCTATGTGCCAACGTCACAATGAAGCTCAGTTTGTTATGATATGAAAACTCAATCAATTTATGTTTTTACATAGTTACATTTGTCTTTAAGAATCTATTTGGAGCACTGAGCAATTTACACTGCTATGAAACAGTAAGCTGTAATATTCCATACTGGTGCAATGGTTGGCTGACTGCTAACCAGCTAATGGCCCCCCTCCTCCAGTCCCAAAACTGAATGCTCCCTTCCTTCTTCCCCGCAGCGTTTTGCTTGTTCAGCACCTCTTCTTTTCTCTGCATGTCTTAGTGGCTGTGCTTTGCTTTGCACTCTTCCTGTCCTGTGTATGTGTGAGGCACAGAGCTCTGTGTCATCAGTCATGCCCTCCCAATTAGACCTTTAAAGTGTGAATAGGAGATTGGGTGTACTGGTTCGAATAAGCTCTTGTTTTATATCTGGGACTTAAGTTATTCTAATAACAGAGCTCCAGTAGTTAAAGCTCTATAACTTCAAGAAATATAGCACCAAAGAAGCAGACATTCGCATAATAACAGTCCTTTGCTTCTGGATTTCTGTGTTTACTCTTGGGATCTTGTCGCAGGGCAGTTTAGGCCTGTTTGAAGACTAGAAGCCATCAGCATACTGTGTAATTTAGCTAATGGACCCCACCCCACCTCCTTTCAGCTTAGATGTTGAGGTTTGTAGTTCACTCCTGCCAGGTCATCAGTTTAACCTCTCTCTCACAAAGGGCATTTGCTCTGCCTCTAAAATCTATATGTGCCATACCACTGTGGTAATTAAGTCAGCTATTTATAACCACTGAACTGTTTTACAAGCTGGTTTTTATTTATGTAGGTCATTTTCTAGAGGACCTACATTTATACTTGTTTTTTTGTTGTAACTCTGCACCTTGTTAACCAGCTGTTTACTTTTTCAGTATTTGTCACTTTTCATTAAAAATCTTTTCATTAAAATTACAGACTTCCAAACTCTGAGAAAGCTGTCATGTAAATAAACAGCTGTAAGCGGTTTCATCACAAAGCGGCAAATAAAGACACTGAAATGTTGGCCTTGAAATCTGTGACAACGCAGAGGTTTAGTCTCAGTGACCCGCCCCATGATCCTCACTGGGACTCGCTCCGCCCTGCAGCCTCACCTGGGGTTTGTTACCAGTGTTGGGCTAGAGTAGCACCAGTGTGGAGGCATCGCTGGTTTCTTACTGTGTCATTTTTGTGCTTCTGGTCATTCCATGCAAATTCGCAGTTCGTCAAATCCACATTTACTGCAGTACTCTCTATTTATGGATTCCCATAAATTTTTAGATTCAGACATTTTTAAGAAGTGGAAATCCTGTCCCCTGTTCTGACTGAATACAATAACAGTTAAAACGGCTTTTACAGTATATTTCAGGAGGAACAAATATTGCAAATAATGATATATCTTCCTTATTTTTCAATTTATTGCAATCTATGCTTGATATGGCTTATATGGTATATATTCTTTATTTTCTTAAGCAATATCTTTGATGACAAGCTTGTATGCTTGTTATTAACTATTTTCTCCACTTAACTTTGCAGTTTTGTTCTTTTTTCCCCTGCCTTTTAGGTGCTAGACAAGCCTTTTTTCCACTGGATTTCAGCTCAACAGCCTAAAGTGATTTTCTTTATATTAGCCCTGCACTACAAATTAAAGGCATTGTGTTTCTATCACTTTAAAAAGCAGGAGGCTACTCTGTTGTTTTGGTTCACCCAGAACATTATCTTTTTTTTGCATTAGAATCAGCTTGCACAACTGGGATCAGAACCACAAACGATGGGAGACGGTGTAAAGCATAGACTTCTGGAATTGTGTTTTATATTTATTTATTTTCATAGTTGGAAGAAAAAACAAAAAAACAAAACAAATGTATGTCGATATGAAATGGTTAACTACATGAGTGAGTAAATGGTTTATTTATAGATTCAAAATGAAGGCAGAAAATGAACTATCTGGGAATGAAAAGCTACATGAAAATTTGGTAAACGGGTTTCATTTACCCGGAGTTTACAGCCACTTTTGCAGAACTAGACTATTGCAGAACAAGCTATTACATCACTAAGCTCTGAGACTTGGTCATGTGGCACAAACCAGACATGATCAGGCTCTTGTTATTACATATTCAAAAACTTCAATGCTTTACAGCTCCAGACAGCTTTGTTTTTTTTTTTTTTAAGTTTCTAGAGTTTTCCTGATTGATTATCTTGCTGAAACGACAGTGAGTTGGCATGGAATGTCTTATTTGATTAGAACCAACGATGTATGTTCATGCTTTCATGCTTTTTGGGCTTGTGTGCAGGGTTTGTAATGTCTGCCAAGCATTGTGGTGTGCTGTAAGGTGTTGACGGTGTCTTTTTCTTTCCTTTGTCACCATTTTTGTGTGTGTTTGTCCTCCCTGCCCTCTCCCACATCTGTTTTATCCTCTTTTACCCCCTTCCTCCCTTTTACACCATTAAATACCTGCACACCTTATTTTTGGGTGCTGGTTCATTCGGTCTTGCCTGACCCTCAGCTCTCCCCCTCAACACACACTCCTTTTTCCACACCCCCTGCCCCTTCACCTCCAAACGGAGCCCCTTCCCCCAAGTTTGGCCGGGATCCTCTGTCGTACTGTTTGAAGGAGATCAATAAGACAGTCAAACCCAGAATCTCTTCATTCCGGACACTCAGGAGATCGGTGAGTGACAAGAGGAGATGATTGGGGTGTAAAGCATCCAGCACTTCTAATGATTTTGCCATAAACCTTTGCTCTTTGCTTCAACAAGAGATTCTTTATCACTAACAGAGTTTAGGCATGTCTCATAGAGTATATTGCTTGTATTTGTTTAAAGGAATTCCTGACATCATACAACCGTTTTTGAGGATACTTAAACAGGGAAACAATTAAGGTTACTGTGAGGCTTTCACTACAGATGTGCTGTTTCTTTTTCTTTCCCCCCAGAAATTTACCCCAGACAGGACCATGGTACTGTAACAATGTCATCAAACCTGGTGTGGGGGTCTCTGTTGTTTAACACCTGAAACACGTGGCCACTTTTTCTTGACGACAATTTTATCACAAAAGTGTTTCTCTTTACTAAAAATGTATTTGTGCCTAATGGTGATCCTAATATGAGGGAACATTTTTTTTTATTGGAGGTCGTGTTGAAAAGGTGGCCATCTGGTGGAGGAATGTGGTGACGCTTGTTGGCTCAGGTTTAAAATGCAGCAGTCACTTTACATTTTGGTCATGTCTGTGTTTTGCTTCTTTTAATCAAGTTATTTTGTTCTTTGCATTTTTTTTGTCTAAAAAAAGTCACATCACGCTCGGTGCAACTGTGTTATTGTTGGTAAATGGGGAGTGGATTCATGTCAAGCTCAGTAATGGGCTTTTTTTTTTTCAAATTGAAGTGTAAATTATCCAGAGGTGTCAGGTAACAAAGTACAAATACTTAAGCAGAAGTTTTGGTTATCTTTACTTTACTGCAGTAATTTTTTTTTAGACAACTTTTTACCTCTACTCCTTCTATTT
Source organism: Cyprinodon tularosa (assembly GCF_016077235.1). NCBI lineage: Eukaryota > Metazoa > Chordata > Actinopteri > Cyprinodontiformes > Cyprinodontidae > Cyprinodon > Cyprinodon tularosa. The sequence continues at coordinate 984,980 of NW_024038913.1, read as the reverse complement.
TTTTTTGCAATTATCTCTACTTTCTACTCCTTACATTTTAAAAATAGACTTGTAAGTTTTATTTCATTTAAGGTCATTATCGTTATGGCCAGTAGGTATTAAACATTTTTTAATCTAGACAAATTCTCTGTGGTTGGACTCTGTGCTGCACCAAGTTGTTCTTCATCACATACTAAAATAAATAGTTTATCAAGATGATGCAAAGTTAAATTTGACACTGTTACCATTAGCTATAAAACTAAGAAAATTAAGTACATGGAATTTATAGTTTTACTTGTACCTTTGTGCATTCTCTTATCATTTCTAAACTATGTGTTGAGAAATTACATTTTTTGGAAATGCAGTATTGGTGCTTTGTATTGTATGTTTTTAATCAGGACCCAGGAAGAGTAGCTGTTTGCCATGGCAACAGCTAATAGGCATACTTAATAAAATGAAAACTTACAAAATTATGTTTCGGAATTGTAGAAAAATGGTTCTTTAATAGGTTAGTGCAGTAACCAGTATAATTTTTTGAGCTTCTCTCCTAAACATTTTTTCCTGCTTGACTTTTTTTTTAATACTTAGTACATAGTTTTAAAAAAGGTACTTATACACTTTTACTTGACTAAAAAGCTTAAGTTGATAGTCTAACTTCTACAAAAGTATTTTTAAACACTAGAATTTATAATAATACTTGAGTAATAAACTTTAATACTTTTGACACCTCTGGAATGATCTCAATAATTGACCTAAACGTTGTGCTAAACTGTAACCATAGGCGCGGCATTCCTTCTCACTCGTTTGTTTCCATTTTTAACAGGGATGGAAAGTTTATGAAGGTGTGAAATGTGGGTCGGAGTTCAGCGCTAACCCACCCTTCCTGTGACTTTTTTTTGGCAGCCTACAGTGACAGAGGACTTTAGCCATCTCCCCCCAGAGCAGCGCAGGAAGAGGTTACAGCAGAAACTAGAGGAGATTTCCAAAGAACTGCAGAAGGAAGCAGATCAGAGGTGTGTGGGTACATCTGCATGTACACTACAACTTTTTGCCCACTCGTAATCATTGTTGTTTAAACCTGCTGAAAGGACAAATTAGATATCCATGCAGTGTAACTAAGTCTTAGTCGCTTGTGTGATACAGACAAGGGCGATATGATTTTCACCAGAAGTCACTTTGCTTCCGCTTCCCCCCTCGTTCTTTTCCTCTTCCTTGTTTTCCTTCACAGTGAGGCACTCGGAAAGATGAAAGATGTTTATGAGAAAAATCCTCAAATGGGAGATCCAGCTATTCTTACAACCCAGATCAGTCAGACATCACAGAATATAGAGCGGCTCAGAGGAGAGCTTAATAAGTATGAGGTAATTCTCTGCCCTGTTCTTTATTCATTAGACAGAAGTTTCCTCTTACTAATTTATATCTAGGCTGCTGTATTGTGAGACGATGTAAATCAGCCATATAAGTGAAACTTAACAATAAGGATGTTTCTCCTTTTATTAGACTTGGCTGTCTGAGGCAGGGGTTCGGGGGGACACACTACGATATAGAGCTCACTCTGTTAACAATAACGGAGCTCATGAAGTGCTTAGGTAAGGGAAATTTTCTTTCATTAGATATGCATTTAAAAAAAAGTGTTGTTGTTCGATTTCGTATTTGATTTGGTTTTTCTTTTCCAGTCCTGATGGAGCTCATTCTGATGAAAGCACGCCTGATGCCTCACAAGCTATATATGCAGAGTTTGATGATGACTTTGAGGATGAGGAGCCAGCAAGTCCTATTGGAAAATGCACAGCAATGTATAACTTCCCTGGTATGTCCCATTTTATTTCATAATATCTATAATTGTTCTTTTCATTTTATGTTTAATTCTTCTTGTTCTTCTTCTTATTTTTTATTATTCACTTCTTTTTCCAGGATGTGTTTTTTCATTGGAATGGCAATAGGCTTCCTTACCCTCATTATAACCAACAACAGGCTGTCAATAGACCAGTGGACATTGTCCTAAAAAAGTATATATATTTTTTGTAGCAACAGCTGCCTTTTCTCAAGAGTAGCATTTTAGTCCATGTCCATCCACTTCTTTCATTGGGTTACTCACCCTCTCTTACAACCTTCATCGAGCATCTTAGGCATTGGTTCTAAGGTAAATGCAAGTACAAATGCAATGTTGATACTTTACCTTAGTGATTCCCAACCAGGAGTGCTCGTATCCCTAGTGGTGCATTGCAAGGGGTACATGAAAGTATTTAATTTCTTAGGTTACAAATTAAAATAAAAGATTAAAATTAAAATAGAAAATTAAAATAAAAAAATAAAATGTATATATATATGTATGGAAAATATAACAAACTTTTATCAACCAAAAAGTAAATTTTTTCTTGAGTTCACCAAGCAGAGGAACAGACTGGATGTAAAGAACAGTGTGGTATCAGCTGTTTTTCATACTGAGCTATCAGAGCTCTTCAAAGCTGCTCATGTGTCTTGATGAAAATGAAGTAAAACAAATTAATTCAGTCTGACTATAATTTTTGTTCTGTACTTTATTCCCAATTCCTCAAGTTTAAATGTTATTATAAGGGAGCTCCAGTTTTATAAATTCAGGTTTAGATTATAATTTTAATTTGTATTTATTTCGATTCCTTACTAACTTCCAGGCAACATATTTGTTGTTTTTTTATTTGAGTTGGAAATAATAAAATACCTATGAATTAAATGCTGAAATTAAAAGATTAAGTAAAATAGTTTTCATTTCATAATCATTTTATAATTGTACGTTCCACTTTTGGACAATCATTAATACTTTTAAATGAGAGAGATACTCATGGTAAGAAAAAATGCCCAAAGGGGAACACAGTCAAAAAATGTTGGAAAACACTGCTTTACAGGTACAACTTGCCCTATACCTGTAAAGTCTCAATGCTGGACATTCACATGGCATATTTTTGCATAGAATTATTTGAACAGATAAATATGACATGCTTGTTTCTTCTAAAGTCTGCCTGATTTCTCTACAAATTATTTAGCAAATTTGCTAGAAAATTATATTGACTAAAATGTAAATAAAAAATATAAAATCTACTATTTGAAGAAAGTAGTTTCAGTAAAAGGTTGAGAGTGATGAACATTTTTTTTATTAGCAGAGGTACAAAATAACTCAAGATCTTCTTACTCTAAGCTGTATGAAAAGGGAAAGTTTTAAGTCTGTTTTTAAAAGTAGTTTGTACTAGTAGTGCAGGGGTTAAGCATGCTATCCATGTAGTTAGACCGTATAGAGGACAATGGTTTGTTTTTCACTGTCTAACATTAAATTGGACTATAATAATAAAAAAAAAATGCATTTTGTGTTTCAGGTGCTAGTGAAGGAACAATTTCAATGGAGGAGGGAGAGGTGCTTGCTGTAGTGGAAGAAGATAAAGGGGATGGCTGGACCCGCGTCCGGAGGCAAAATGGAGATGAGGGCTACATACCTACTTCTTACGTCACCATCACACTAAACAAATGAGGGAGAAGGAGAAAATTGGACAATCATTTCAAAGCTGTTTCCACCACTGGTTGGAACAATTACAATCACTAAGCCATATCATCAATGAACAGTACATCCAAAAGTGCTATTTTTTTAATATTTTTTTTCGTGTACAGCGAGGCGTCCTATACATGCAGTTCATACTGCTGTGATCCAGTTTACCCACTACATAATCCTTAGTATAAATTCACTATAACATTCTTGCTCACCTCTTTGGGCAAATATTCTTATTAACACTTTTCTTGGTTAGGAAGAACAAATAGTTTTATTTTCATTTTTTGTGTGAAAAACTGATCCATGATGTAGAATCCAGATTATGTTTTACCTCCTTCAGTTCTCATCCGCCTCAAGAGTGTCCGTTTGGATCCATTTTGCCTACTCAAGATTGGTGCAAGAATCTTCAACATTTAACTTTCGGAAATTTGTCTCATGTAAAAAAAATAAAAATAGATAAAATGGAAATAATCTATACAGGAACTGTTTAAACTATACAGACAATCACATTCATATTCTCATCTATATTCAGTCATGCATCAGTAGCAAAGAAAATACAGCAGATGTTATTTTCTTACAGCAGCTGATAGAAACCTGCTGCTGTTTTCTTTTAATAAATATTGTACTAGAGATAATTTATTTCAAGTGTGTTTGAGTAAAAATGTTTATATTTGGAAAAAAAAAAGAAAACCTTTGTATTTAGGATATTCTGATGTTTATTTTTTTTTCTCCTTGCACAAAGAGTGGGACAGACTGTAGCCACAAAAGGGAGGAAAAATGTACACACAAAATGTTACATTAAGAATATTGTATTTATATAATATATATTTTAGCTATCACAACACCACTATTGTCTTATTAGCTTTTTAACTATACAAATAAAAATGTTTTGTCATAAAAAACACAGTAAGTTTTGATATTTTTGCTTTATACTTTTTATTTACTAAAAGTTCACAGGATGGTCCAAGATTTTTTTTTTCTGTAGCAAAGATCATTACTTACCTGCTTAAAATTATTGTCTCTTTGGTGCCTTTCAGATGAAAGCATTGTGTAAAAACCTGTTGAGGTCTTTTTTTTTTGTCTTTTTTTAAAACACTTAATTGTAAAACACATTTCAACAGTAGAAGTCATTATGTTCACTTTGAACTTGAAAAATAAACTAGTGAAACATAAAATAATGGCGTAAAGTGAGTATTACTTCATGGTCACTTATAAAATGATTAATGCTTCTTGAAAGTTTTCCGCACTTGATTATTCTTTCATGGGAAAAATCTTTAACAGAATACTTACAGAATATGCTAAGATACCAAGGTTGTTGAATATAATAGCAAATGCCTCTCCATATAGTATATTTTTTCTACCAATAGTATGATATATAAATTCTAATAATTTATTTTATCTCTCTCAAAAGTTGGATGGATTAGTAGCATCTGAGATTCATTATGTCAGGATAAAAGTTAAAATCTTCATTGAGTCACCAGCTTAAGAGGAAAGAATGAGAAGATATAGGGCAGCCTATATAGATTTAATAGCCCATACAGGTATTAGTAGTAGTTATTCTTCTCAAGTGCCAGGTTTGTTACATTTATATAATTTACTTTTGTGATTAATAAAGTATTTTTAAACTGAATAGAACTTAAATTGTATTGAATAAGGTTGAAATGTCTGTAGTCATGGCAGTTACAACATCATATAATGACGCTGCCTATCAGAGAGACATCAAATGGGTGTGAAAGATAGTTGATAGATCTTACTGAGGTATAAGAACACGTCTGAACTGTTTTTCAGTTCTCATCTTCATACCTTTGCTGCTGAAGACATGAGCCACGACACTGCAACTCTGCATACCATTTCCCACCTAAACTTGGATTAAATCGTGTTTAAGTTTGAATTCCTGTTTAGGAGTCATTTGCTATAGTAAAAAGTGTTATTTAAAGAATGATAACTTCAGAAAAAAATCTAAGAATAAGCCTGGAGATGTACAGTAAGTGTCTTCTAGGGGGCAATATTACACTTAATAACTGCAAATGAATTAAAACATGATTGAACGCTGAAAACCCTTGCTCTTTATTTATTTTTTGAGTTTTTACGGCACTAGTGGCCCCGTTTTTCTGACCGTAGGCTAAAAAGAAAGCGGGTATGAGAGAGGGGAAGAGACATGCCACAAAGGACTACAGGCTGGATTCGAACCCCGGATGGCTGTGTTGAGGACTAAGGCCCACATACATGGCTCACTAACAATCAAAATGAAGTGGCTCAATCAGACAGCAGATCGAGTGATGGTAAAAAATTATTTTTATATTTAGACCAAGTCAATGCTTTGATCTAAACCATTCCCTTGTCTTTTTCTCTCTACTCTTAATAAACATTTCCACAGGATGATGCTGCCACCACCATGTTTTGCCATGCAGATAGTATTTGAGGTTTGTGAATTTCTGCCACCTGTAGTGTTTTTGCATGTTTAAAGGATTTATTTTGATCTCCTATAACCAACATACCTTTTTCCACATTTGCTGTGTACTATACATTGTGAAAAACATATAGACTTAACTTCTTCTGGACATCTTTCCAGAAATTTGCCACTCTTACATAGAGACCAAATTTTTGGAATTTAGGTCAAATAGCAAAAAGATTCACCTGCCTCAGTTGTGCATTCCTACTGCTCCTCCAGACCTTTTTGGATGGCTCTTTAATAGAAATTGTTCTATCGCCCCACCATTCGATTTAGGAGACATATCTTAGAAGCTTTGGAGTTGTGTCACACTATTTACATTTGTACATGATGAATTTAAGAGTGTGAGAGTTTCAGAACGTTTGGGGATATTGATATTTTATAACATGAACTTGATTAAAACTTTTTCACATTTCTATTTCACAAAATTAATGACCTGTCTTTTTTCCCCCACAATCTTCATGATGCTGTTTGTTCATTAATGTTAAAGAAAAAATAAATAAACAAAAAAATAAAAAAATTAGGCCTTCATTAAACAGCCAGATTTGAAGAGAATTTAGAAACAGCTTTACTCCAGTTACTAGTTTGTTCAGATTTTAAGACGATCAATTGTTCTGGATTAGGTTAAATAGGTCTTAATAGATAAGTAAGTCACAATTTTTTTTCATTTTAATTTGTAAAAAAAAACCCAAACAAATTGAAAATCATATTTTTCCCCCTCCAATAAAATATAAAGGTTTTAGTTTTAATGTGTAAAAATTTCAAGGATATGATTGCTTTTAGGAGAGACTATATATCGTGAATTTGCCATAGTTAATTTGTGCTCTGGTCGAAATGCATCACATATTGGAAATTTAACTCAGAGACACAGAAATAGTGTGTTTTTCTTAAGACAGTATATCCCATGAATAGTATTTTTATGTGTTCTTTTTATCTTCGAGCCATCATTATTTAAGTCTAGACATCACATCTATATTAACAGCTCCAGTAAAAAAAACTGAGCCCAACATATGTTTGATAAATCTCCAGAATCCAGAGTTAGATTCAACAATGTTGCAGAATATTACTTCTTAGAAGTGAGTTGGTATGAAAGGTCTTACATTTTATTGCCATTAGGTGGCAATATTGCATAATTCCTTCTTCCCCCCCCTTTTTTTTTTCCTTTTCTAGTTCCATAAGATTGCATTTGTGATTGAATTGGATTGGGTTCATACACTTTTAATTAGTAATTAAATGATCCAAAGTTCACAAGCTGCCACTCTATTGGTATCTTACTCACAGTGAAAGCAAAGAGAAGAGAATTGCATAGATATATAGATAGATAGATAGATAGATAGATAGATAGATAGATAGATAGATAGATGCATTATAGTCTCCACAGGGAAATATATATTGGACATCATACACTAAGAAAAGATGCTTCAACAATTAAATACACCACAAAGAATAAAAAAAAAAACTCATCTGAGCAGTGAATAAACATTCATAATTTGATAAAAGCTGATCCATAAAAAGCAAAACAAAAATGAATTGAAACAAAATTTTAAATCAAACATTCCTTCATATTTTGTAAAGAGAATAGAATCCATCCATTTACTGAGGAAAGGGAGAATCCAGTGGTAACATTCTGTGCAAGTGAATTTCCAGCCAGATGACTGAGGAATCAGATCAACATTTGTATGCAAAGCCTTAACCCTTTAGAGACATTAAAGGTCAGCTTTTCCCTAAGCTGATATCTTGCACCTGCTTGCAGCAGGGAGGTAATGCTGCATCCTGGCATCACGACCCAGCCTTGTGGGGTTATTATCAAGAAACTTCAAAATGATCACATCCAGATTAACGAAATAGGGACGGCAAAGGCTTATTTTTAAGTGGTCCATAGGCTTTCTTGTACCCATCAATAATATTAAAACGTTTCCTTTAAGAAAAAACAGTTTAGCACAAATATAGGAACATTATAGAAACTGTTAAATAGAAAATACCAATTTTCACATATGAATATATATCACAAATTAGGCAAATAAGATTTTATGTTTAAGGTCAAATTATAAATGTTATCCTGAGCTATAACATTTAAACAATCACTTTCCATTATTTTATACACTGAAAAGGTCTCTTGTGGATAAATGTGACATTTGAGTGGAGTTTAGTAGAATAATAAATTTGGTTGTTTTTGTGCGACTCCATGATTCTCTGGAAACAATAATCATACATTTCAATAACAAGCAATTCAATAATAAACAACTAATGGTCCACACCTTCCACTTAATTCCTTTTGTTACTGTTTGATAAATTGACTGCTATTCGGTGATAATTAGCAATGCTTTTAGCCCATTCTAATATTGAGCTAATATAGACATAAAAGCGTCTGTAAACAATTTTCAGGCAGAAATTTACCAACTCTGTCTCTATACTAAGTACCGGAACACCTTTATTGAGAGGGGCGATGTTACAAAATAAGCAATTAATTCTCTGCCTACTGCACCAGAGCCAGAGGTGATTGAGGAGCTTAGAATAAATCTTCCAGCTGTTGCTGTAGAAGGAGAGATTGTGCACAAAGTCTTTAGGTTTTTGCGCCTCAGTGGAGCCGAGAAGAGAATTAACTGTACCTTAAGGAAAAATACATTTTCAAAATATTTCTCAGATAATCTATAAATATATATATATATTGGGAAGTTGGTGGGAAAGTTCATCTATCTGCTCTGTCTGAAATGAGTTATACCATCTTTTTTTCTAAATATCCGATGTATTTAGACTTTAGACTAAAAGAAAGAACCCTACTGTTTGGACACTAACTCATATACAGTCGCATGTTTACAGTTATCACTGCTCCACTTTAAAAAAATGAATAGCTTTTACTCTCTGTGTGTACAAAATGACAATAAAGTCTGTCTAAGTCTTATTTTCTAAATGTTCATTGTAGTGCAGTAATGAAGTTTGTATCTGATTCAATTCATATTTGGTGCTAAATCAAAGTATAATTTTTCCTGTAAAAAAAAATAAAATACTGGGTGGTGAATTTGGCTCAAAGTCTAAAATACACACAAAAAAGATAATTTTTACTGTTTTTGGCTTATATCAACACAGGGTAAAAACTGCAAAATGCAGACTGGTTGAACAGTATTATTTCACTTGCTTACAGTTTCTTTCTAATACAGATTTGTGTTTTTTTGAAACTTAAGTATAAGATGCAGAAGGCAGGATATACCCAGCAAAACATGAAATACTACTAATCACCAATCTAACTTCCTCATGTTAATTCATTTAGTTGGTTTTACAGAAACAATTGTTTTGTAGATCTTCTGGACTCAGAAGACATTTTTTATTGATTGGACTTTGACAAGTTTATCAGTTGATAAACAAATTGACAGCTTTCACCAGAGAAACAAAGCTTACATGTGAGTAAATTGTTTTTTAACCCCCGTATAATTTATAAATCTAGACAAAGGTTATGTATTTTTCAAGTTCATCTGCAGGAATATACCCATCAGAATTTTGCTGACAGCTATATAGATATTAAAAGGTTGAAGATAGCATGAGTTTTATACTCTTAATAGTGCAATAGTGGAACCTATTTTACCCTGTAGCTACAAGAAACAAAGCATGCTTTTCAGTAATGCATAAAAAACAAAACAAAAACAAAAATCAAGCAAACAGAAGAAAGTAATGTGAAAAAGGTTGACTTTAGTCCTGTTTCTCTAGGAAAGTCTAGCTCTTATTCCACTGGGGGTTTATGGAATATAAACACATCCATCATCTCTCACTTGATCTTTAAATACACGTCGGTTTCAAATAAGATGTCACAATGTTTTCCTGCTTTGATTAGAGCTCTTTAAATGTTGCTTGACAAATACGGTGATGCAATTTTTTTTCTGTCTTGCCGTTTCAGGCAATACATTTCCAGTGTCTGATCCAGCTCTGATACGACCTCATAATGTTGTACAAACAACAATCCAAAAGAAAACGGATCTGATGTGTCATACTGCTGCTTCCTATTTGTTGCCATTTCTGCAGAAAATATTTTTATTACATAAAAAAATGTGCTGCATTATCAAGAGAGATCAAATTTATAGAATAAAGAGAGCCCATTAAATATATAAGAATTTGGAATTACTACTTGGTTTGAGAAAAATATTAGCTGTAAAAAAATTTCAGATTTTATATGATTGGACAATAGAAGACAAATCATAAGTTTAATTGAAGACAGGTATGAGCATTTCTTTTGATGTTCTTAGGTTTGAATAACTGATGAGAGGAATTTTACTAATGATATATATGAATGTATGACATATTGTCAGGGATTAAAAGTATAATTTGTCTCTATGCAGTTTTACCTAAATATTTGACACATCAGATGATTCCATCTTTGAACAGGGTTTGATTCCCAGGGTTCCCTCCATGGTTGCGATTTGGAAAACTCAGTCTGAAATTAAGAGGTAAGATTTGTATTCAGCTTCAGGGGAGGCTGCATCTGAGAAGCTCAATTGAGGGCAAGAGATACTAATGAGCTCTTTTCACCGGAAGAAAATGCAGACTGCCAAAATGTGTCCCCCACTGTATTGCTAGAAAGTCTGGACCAGGATGAGCTGCACATGTAAGAATAGGAATACAGACTCTGAAATAGGCCAGTTCTCCCAAAACTAAGATCAGTGAATATCATATATTTTCCTTTTTTTTTTAAACCTTTACTTTTGTTTAACCTTTGTTGCTAATCACTTGCTGTGCACTTTGAACAATGAAAACACAGTATTTATGTTTACCAGGTTAAATATAAATAACTTTTGTGTTTGGCTGACCCTTCGAAACCAACATGTCACATTGAGTAATAAAACAAACACTGCAGACACAAATGGGTAAACAGTTGAAGCAGAAACACATAGAAGTGTATATATGCAGTTCTTTAAATGAAAGAAAGTCAGTGTGCAAGCATGGATAGAGGACATTTCAAATAGAAAAACATATGCCCAAAATCCAAGACCCAATTTTATAATTACATTTTTTAATTCTGTTGGTCTTAGGTAGGATTTGCTTCACTATTTATTAGTATGTATTGTTTCACTCTCCTGCGATGGACTGGCGACCTGTCCACGGTGTACCCCACCTCTCACCCGTAGACAGCTGGAAATAGGCAGCGGCACCCCTCGCGACCCCAATTGGGACAAGCATGTCAGATAATGGATGGATGGATGGATGTTTCACCCTCTTCTCATTATCTTATCTATATGTCTCAGTTATCTGTGTCTTGATTCAACTCTTATATAGCACAATTCAATTCAAAAATACAATTCAAATATTGTAACACATATAGGAGTTTCTTCCAATTGTTGTTTTTAATGTGGATGTTTGCAGACAGGAAGGATCTGCTGCTGTAGTCTACATCCACACCGAATGCAAAGGTAGTGAGATATGTCCAAATTATTCCTTTGTAGAGACGCATCCAGAAGCAACTAAATGGTGGGTGATGCAAATTACATATTTTGAGCAAAGCAAAATGTATTTATTGTGTGTTCAGAGTGAACTGGTAAAATAAATTGCAAAGAACTTGTAAAAAAACCCAGACTTCTCCGTCGGGCAGGGACTGGGTGCGGTTGTAACAGGTGGTTAATAGTACAGGGAAGACAATACTTTTTTCAGTCAAAAAGTTACCAGAGCCAGCTGATTGGTCCACCTGCAGCAGCAGAGAAGCTCCTGATGCTTTTTCCTGGATGCTGACATTGTTAGTTGACTATTGCATATAGCGACTTGAGGGGGGTGATGTTACATATAACGACTTGATTTCAGCTATTGTGGTTTGAACAGCCAACAGGAACCAGTGTTACACCATATTCCGTGCCCCATCATATATTGTGATCCATGGGGAACAGATTATCGTGTTACACTAGAAAACGGATAGAAACTTCTCATATTTGATGATCCGTCGTCCAGAGCAGTAAGCTGAAATGTCGGGCAACTCACACAGAAGATTAGCAATTTTTGAGTTTGGTGTGAATGTGCCTTTACAGGGGATTTTAAGAAGCCTATGAATAAAGGCACTTTGTTGTCAACGACAGTCAGAGGAAGAGCATAATTTTTTCCCCCTCAGTTTCCGAAGAAATGTTAAATTATTTCCTGGGATTCTAGATGAGTTAATAGAACAGAACCACTTCATATTAGATAATGGCTGAAGAGATCACACTTTCCACAGACTTAGAGAAGTTATGCAGCATATCGCTCAAACAATGAAGGGCTAAAGCTTCCTTAAGGAGTACAGTCTGTTCTGTCCCTATTTTAGACAGATTCACAGCACTTCCTTTGGTCTAGTTTGTTTTACAGAGGAAACCAATGTATTTATACTCATTACAAAAAAAAATATTATAAATAGTATTAACCCCCTTGGTGGGAAACACACCATCACATAGAAAACTCCAAAGACGTTGCTAACAAAGTCAAACATTAAAAGATGTGCATACCTATATCAGAGGCAGTGGAAATAGTCAGGAAACATCTTCAACAAGGCAGTGACCTAAACAACAGGACTAATTTCATTCCGGAACAGATCTGCACCCTACTGGACCTTTGCCTTTTCACAACCTATTTCAAGATTCAGGGATAATATTTATAGACAAAAGCATGGTTGTTCAATGGGATCTCCCGTGTCATCAATTTTATCCAATCTTTACATGGAAGAAAATGGAAACGAGAGATAATTTTGTGCCTTTCCAATCTTTCTTTAGATTATGAGTCCTTGATTTCCAAATACAATGCTAATTTTACCCCTATGTCTGAAAAAAGGACTTTGAATTTTGAAAAAAGAGTCCAGTATTTGGTTCAGGAGGGGCTTATTGACGAGAGGAATGCAACATTTCTAGTCATGGTATCTAATTTGACTGTGTGCAGGATCACTCCATGTACTGACTTCAGTGTCAGTCAAACCCTTGTGAAGCTCCTCATAAAGTCTTCAATTGATTTTGCTTGATACTCCGAAGAGGTTCTGTCAATATTGTTGCTGGGGCACCTTTTTGCACCACAGTTTTTCTGCTACTCAACTATCTATGTAAATGCTTAGGCACAGCTTCTTTAACAATGACCTATTGTGGCCTAATGTGGCTAACCCTCCTTGTGAATGGTGTCAACTGCTGTCAAGTCAGCAGTCTTCCCCATGTTTGTTAGCTACTGATCCAGGGAGAGACTTTTTATGAACCTTTGAAGGCACATTGAGTTAATTGAGTGATTAGGATGTAATAGGATAGGATTGCACTATTTTTTTTACAATATTATGGTTTCAAGGGATTTTGAATTTTGAGTTATTGTATTTTTTATGTTATAATCTAAAAATATAAAGAAACAAAGGCTTAAAATACATTTCTCACCGTGGTTCTCTGACAACGGCCGTGGCTCGTAAGAGAAAAAGTGTCTACGAAGTGTATGAGAAGAAAAGAAAGGCACCAGAAGAGGCAGATATATCCCAGAATGCTTTGCACGGAGAGCTCTCCTCGCAAAGCACTATGGGATATGCTGCCACAGCGGCCCGCTGTCGCCAGAGGCTGTCGCTATTCGACAGCTGCGACTGATAACAAAGATGGCACAGGCACTGCACAGTGGAGGAGGATTTTAGTGACCAACAGGGCAAAAAGCCCCGTTTCTCCCCGTACACATCCTCTTTAAAATGTACACAGGGAGAAATTATTTTGAAAAGAAATACAGATAGTGTGACCATTGGAGGCATTTGTTTTTGTATATTTTTTTTTATCTGACAGCTGCAGAGTAGCTCTTTAGAAAACAGCAGCCAGCTCTGGTTCTGGATTTTTTATTATTTTGAGGGGGAAAAGGCTATGCCAAAGAGTTTAGAAATGAGATGAGAATGAATTTGTTTCTCGGGTCATTTGGATTTTCGAAAAATAGTAAATATATATATATGTGAACTTTAGACACAAAGGAGATTTTTCTCTGTAATTCATTATTTAAAAACAACGAAAAAACAAAAAGATTCTAAAACACAACATGGCATCTTTCAGGATGTGAATGTCTTTACAGTTTTTATATAAAATCTCCTAGAATTTTTCCTAATTTTCCCCACTTTGGTCTCTCTTTCCTGTATTATGTATTTAGTATTTTGAAAAGTTAAGAATTAAGCTCTTAATGCCTAAATCTCCTTCTGTTCTTCTCTGTAATTATCTCTCCTATTGTCTTTTTGATCCTATAAAAATCATTTTTCCCTAATTTTCATCTTTCCAGCCACTCTTTCTTCAGTTTTTGATTGATGATACTCATTCTCTCTTATTTACTAATATACACAATAAAGCTCTTCCTATAGTTAGGTTGATTGATTACAACCATTTTAATTACTTTGCATCAGGGATGGAGAGTAACTGGTTACATTTATGAGTATGACCATGTAAACATGCTTAATCATATTTTAACAGCAAATATAAATAATAATATTAGTCTTATCTGCTGTTGGGATTATAATTGATATTGGCTGAAACCAGAAACAGTGGATTAGGCCTTTAATTGGGGGGGTATTATCTAAAAATTAATTGATATGAGGGATGGTAGGTATATTAGACAAACAATCGGATGAAGATGATAATCACCAGATTCTCATTAGAGGGAAGACCACACAGAGGCTACATAGAGGGTTTGTTATGAGAGAATGATGCTGAATTGGGAGAAATAATCAGTCAGAGAACCCTAAAGACAGCAGCTACATATAATACCTCCCAGAAATGTATAAAGCCATAAGAGAATTACCTTGAGAAAACAGGTGTTGTAAATTAGTTCTATATAAATAAATTAGTTAACATTTTTTTTTTATTTTGTGCTGCATTTTCTTTCATAAAAGTGCTTCTGTAATAATTGATCCACATTTTTAGGCCAATGTAACATTTTTTCCTTTATGAAATGGACCAGACAGATTTATTTTTGCCTATTTAATTTATACTGTCATTTGAAAAGCATTCCATCCATCCATCCATTTTCTTAACACGCTTGTCTCGAGTGGGGTTGCGAGGGGTGCTGGTGCCTATCTCCAGCAGTCAATGGGCGAGAGGCGGGGTACCATTTGAAAAGCATTTTGCACTGATAACTTTACTTTTATTTGAGTATTTTTTTTATTTAAGTTACTGTGCTTTTACTTGATTGAATTATTTTTGTACTCTTTCCACCTCTGTACAGTACAGGAGCTGGTGCTATGAGAAGTAAATCATCCGAGGGGGAGCAATGCCCAACAACCCCCCTGTCCCCAACCACACCCCCACACCCGAATTTTATACACCCCTAAAGACAACTTTTTACTTGTACTTCTTAGATTTTTTTTGCAATTATCTCTACTTTCTAGTCCTTACATTTTAAAAATAGACTTGTTAATTTGTTTCATTTCAGCTAGTATAAAGTTTGAAGCATCTGTTCTTAACACTTTTTCTTGCATTACTTTACATTTTTTACTTTAGGTCGTTTTAAAAATGGTAGTTTTACACTTTTAACTGAGTAAAAAGCTGAAGTTGATACTCTAGCTTCTACAAAAGTGTTTTTAAACAGTAAGATTTATACTTCTACTTGAGTAATAGGTATGAATAATTTTGACACCTCTGCAGAACAGGTAGCTAGATTTTGTTTAGTTTGTTTTCTTGTGTATTACACTGTTTTCTGGAGATATGTAGACATAATATAGCACTGATTTACTGTTGCTTATAATTGGAAGGGTGTTGGTGGGAGTGCTACTCTCTTTTATTTCACCAGGTTGTTTAGTGGATTTCAGACGTCAAAAGGACACCTGGTGTTGTCTGACTCAGTGCCACCAGCCGCTGAGCTCAGCCTCCGTTACATTGACTAGACAGAATCTTCTGCTTCTTTGCTATCTTCCCCTTGTAGATTTTGACGACAGAGGACACATTGTCCTGTTGATACCAGCCCCCCTGTTCCAAAACTGTTGCTTATCATTTCTTTCAGTCTCTTTCTTTTGCTGCTGTTTCTGCTCAGTTGCATCATAGCTTATTTCTTCTGTAGTTTGAATAATTGGCACCTTATTTATTCCCAACTCTTCTGAATCTCTGCCATTGTTCCTTGCATGGTTTTGCATCACTGTAGAGGTTCTCCTATATTATGTCCTTAAAAAAAAACAAAGAATGATTTCAGTCCCCTTCATTCTAATGTTACTACCAAAATAGCTCATTTCATGTTCACAGGCTTAAAAGCGTTTGATAAAGCTTAACAAGAACAATGAGGAAAATAATCACAGGTTGTTTCCTATTGTTTAGCTGGATCTCAACACAGTGATTGTTTTTTTTTCTCTGCTTGTGAAAAAAAAACATTGTCAGTTATTTGTTGTTGTTCTTCCTAAATCTATGAAGCCAGAATATAAATAATTAATGTTATGTTACATTTATGAAAGCTTTGGATGGCTGCCCCCCCCCAAATTATTCACAGTTTAGTTAACATCTTTCAACAGAATTGATTTAATATATTTTGCCTTCATAGTATATATCTGTAAAGAAGATGTCAATAAATCTAAGGAAATTACACAACATAACTTATTTTTCTTACAAAGACCAATTCTAGTGTTTTTGCTGTGAGAAAACAAATAAATTTAAGTCATCAGTCAATCAGTGACTCTTGTGTACATTTGAAATAATGGAAAATTCAATACTGATTCAATTTAAATAAAACAATAAGACTTCAATGACATTTAAAGATGCATTAAAGAATTTTTGAAAGATACTGTGACCTGTGGCCAAACTAAGAAGTGCAGCATTCCCTGCTTTAAAAAAAAAACTTTTTCACCTTCTGCGTATTCACTAAATCTGTCTTAAATAAAATGCTTCAATTGTTTTCTATCCACATTAGACTCAATCCCCATGGACGTGCTGGACGTCACATCTGCTGAACAGCGTGGGAACTTCCAACCCCAAGTAATTTCAGGAAAATATGCTATAGACTTATAGATGATTCAGTGCTGAACTGCTGAGGTGTTAGTCTTCTCGTCAAATGAAGTTTTAGACGTAAAATCACAAACAAAAAGGTTATTTTAAAGATGTTTTTCAGTAAAAACTTACATAATATCTCTTTAATGATACTCAGATCAGATATCACCTCTCATATTAACTAATTACCTGAATCGAATATCAGACGAATTACTTTGATCTATTTCCATTTTCCTTGTTTTCATTCACAGAAATACAGTTACAGTAATATAGTTATTGGAATTTTATGACAGCATTGCTGATTATGTCATTGTGCAGAGAGCACACAGCAGCTAGTGATGATTTAATTTATTTTTTATACTTTTTACTACTGTTGGCAAGGTACATCGTTAATTCATCTAACACTAGTATTGGGTTGGTCGAGATATCGGCCAATACGCTCATTCCATTAATCGATATCTATTTAGGTTGGGAAAAAAATGGAAGGTTGCATCTTCAATTTAATAATACCCCTTCTTCTTCCTATAGTCCTTAACTTGTTTTCTTTAGGAAGGGTTCATTGGAACATGTGAATAGCAAAAATACAACATAGGAATCATACAAAAACATTTGTGTTTTTTTCATACATCTACTAAATCAGGCAGTGATTAAAAGTTTTGTGGTGTCAAAGTCAAATTTTGTGTTTATCCTATATTTTTAATGCAAAAACCATATTAATACCATATGACCCCTCTATTAATTCCTGGAATGTTTTTCAAGTCTTGTTGGTGATTTACATCACAATAAAAAGCTATTGGTTTCTTTCTGTGAGCAACTGTAGTTCAGTGGAAAAAGTAGTCATCCTGCAATAATATTTCCATTTCCGATCCAGCTGCTGTCAGGCTCAGAACAATAGGACCAAGTATTCGAGGCAGACAGACAGATTACTCAGAGAGTTCATTAAAAACAGAACTGTAGGGATTAGCATTGGTGTCTAAGGCAGGGACTTCTGCAGGAGGAGATTACAGGTTAGTGACCATGTCTATCTGGCAGAGGATGATAATGAACTTGTGAGTCACTGGTTCCAGCCATTCAGCTGCCAACATGCATGGTGGGTGCCGCCCAGAGAGCCCTAGACACTGAAGTCCTGGAGGGTGGAGGACAGGCAGAAGATCAGAACCGAACAGACAAAGGTAGGCAGGATAATCCAGAGGGCGAAGCCAAAGCCGGTGTCAAAGATGTGCTCCGTAGTCAGAGCCAGGAGATCAGAGGTGCCGCAGGGAAATCCAGGGCGGAGTGTGGAAACAGCTACAGATTTGGTTCACAGACAGGCAGAAATTGGGCAGGAGTCCGAAGACAGGTCGGGCAATCTGATCAGAACAGGGACAGCCAGGTTCAGAGGTCCAGGATCAGGCAATCAGAAAACACAGGTACGCTAGAGAGAACTCTCACCACAGGCTTGAATAATCTGGCACTGAAGACTGGTCTAAAGGCTGGTTAAATAGAGACTAATGCAGGTGGATCATGTGAGCGGTAATTAGAACTGTGTTGAGATAAGCAGGTGAGTGGAATGAGTAATCAGACCAGACATCAGCTCCAAGATCATGACAGCCTCCTATATCAAATGCTTAAACCAAACTTGCCTACCGATCTGCTTATCAGTGCAAGAATATGTACAAGTTAGTGAGTGTGACTGGATAATTGTGGCTGTACCATAAAATGATTTGAGTGGTCAGTATACCAAGGAAAGGGCTATATGTTTATATATTAAAAAATCCATCTTGAGACAATTCTTTTATTCCCACTAAAAATGTTTAAGCTAAATTTTGTTTTAGTGCTTAAACTATTCATGTTTCTTTGATGGTATAGCTTACTTCTGAGATAAGGGTATAACATTGCCTGGCCTCTCTAGCTGTCTGCAGCCTCCTTGGGTATTCACAGTGGCCCCTGGTGATTGATGATTGGGCAAGGGCAGAGGAAATCTATCCCCGGGTTACAATGCTGCTCTGGTGATGGATAGCCCCTTAGAGGTCTTGGTGGGACTGATGGGTCATGAGCCTCAGAGAGCCTGAAGCTATGAGGGGGAGTGAAGAGATGGATCAGGGAAGGGCTAATACAACGAGCAGAGATACAAGCTAAATATGTCTCTTGACCTTTTTGTTTTTACGTGCATTATACCAAATATCTTTGCAATGTTTCATTATATAACAATTTATTTTGGACTTACAATGAAGGGAAATTCATATTTTCCTTGACTTCAATTTGAGAGCAGAGATTTAGGTCAGGATATAATCTCTAGCTTAAATATGAGAAACATGGAAGTATTTGTATGTGTAGCTGATAATATTAAGGATTGGTCCTTGTCTGTGGATAAAAATTTAGGGGAAATGACCTGATGAATATATCCAGCAAAGGACCTTAGATGTTGTTCGTCTCGTAGCTGACATCTTCTCATCAGGTATCTTTGGCTTATATGAAATAATTTGGTGATTTTTTTATTAGTCTTTGACAGCTCGAAAGCTACCTTGACCTGAAATAATCTTGTATCAGAGAAAAAACACTGCATGCTGCCTTGTGGGGCACACTGGATCATCTTCCTGGAGAGAGTTAACTGAAAATCAATCACAGTAAGGCACAGGCAGCATGCATCAAGTGACAGAATTATCTTTGCTGTATTTTTAATATCACAAGAGATCAAATGGATGTTTTAAAATATAGATATTGATACCAGTGAAAAATTTTGTCTGACAGGTTTAGCATTATAAAAGCATATACTTTGGCCAGTAGCTGTGAGCTGAATCATAAAAATGAAATACATGATCTGCCCTGGCCTTGTTTGATTATCTAATTTTATCACAGCAAACTTTGTAGAGCCTGTTTCCTCCTTAGGTTGTAGAGGGATCCATTATTGGGTCTCTGCTTAACAGTAAAGCTGGCTGGCTTCCATGTATCCATTAAAAGGTGAGAACAGTGGCAGCCTTTATGATCATCCTTCTTTTTTATGCAAATGATAAGATTTCCATATCACAGCTTTATGCAACACAAACAGCCCCCATGCACAGCGAACAAAACCAATAAAAGAAAAAAAATAACATGATTTGTTCTGTCTGCGCCACGGGTTTTGCTCTGAAGTAATATAGCACTAAGGTGGAACGTATTTGTGATAAATTGCCATGGTTTAGATGTCAGCACCAGAGCAAATGCACTCTCACTGAGGCTATAGTGAATCTACTCATGCCAGAAATGGACAGACAAATTAGTGCATGCACCACGCTCGGAAGAACATCATGTTTTGGTAGTGGAAGATGATTTAACAGACGTAATGACTGACAGAGCCAAAAGCCTGAGATAATACTACACGGACGAGTTAAGACAAGCTTCAGGCATTGGATCACTCAGCTGAGACTCTCAACTACTAAGGCTTTACTTTGTCTGGTGCAGCTTAAAAAAGGACTTTAGTATGAGGGAAACTTGATTTAAGCATTTACAATAGAAACTTCACTAAAAAATGTGTTAAACCTACTGTGCGGTGCAAAATACCAAGATGAAAAGTATTTTTTTCAACATTAAAAGACAAGAAGTCCCAGACATACTATCGCTACTTAAACACACTTTTGACCACTGCTCTGGACACAGTAACCTCCTGGTTTCTTTGTTTGCAGGCTTCACTGTATTTCAGGCACAGTTCATTTTCTCCAGTCTCAATTCCTCTCTACCATACACTAACAGTACATCACTGAAGAGAAGAAAGTCACACACACATCAATCAATGGTTGGATTACAGGAAATCATTTTAGCTTTGGTTTTGCTTTTCTGAAACTTGGGTGCTGAAAGACAGCTGGCAAGCTCAATTAATCATAGTATGAGGATTTTCATTTTCTGTGTGCCTGACAAATTTTGTGAACACTTCTCATTTGCCAAAGGCCTGAGCAAGCTCCCATGCGAACAGCAATTAAACACAAGCCTCTTGTGGAGAAGCCTGATCTATCCTGAGTATAAATTGTGTCCCATTCTACAGACACTGGCTCAGACTCCAGGTGTCTCTTTGGGAAACCTCTGACTGTTATTTCTGCTTCGTAGAACCTTTTAAAAATTATATTGGTGCCTTGTCCTTAAAGCAGGTGTGAAGGGATTTATAAAGCACTCTGCATCTGACAACCTCACATTTGTATTTTCACACAGGCTTCAGGATTGTGCCGCTTCAACAAGCAACGGCTGAAACCGATAACTGGCTTTTCTGTCAGCATGTATTATAAATGTCTGGTTAAAGCCCCAGACCAACTGCTCTTCCATGATAACGCCTTTGGGTGAGTATAAAACGATGCATGAGTCATCAATCATTAACTTCCTTAGCTCCACTTTTCTCATACAATATGAATGTGTAATATGTCCAATTTTGATGTTTATATACTGAAGGAGTCACAACTGTGTCACTAATATGATTTGCTTATACATAGTTTACTGTCATGATGGTGCACTCAGACATTATTCAAGTCTAAGTGCTGTGAAGGACAGACCAGCATGTGTCTAGGGTGGCTGCTGGTTTGCCTGGCAGGAAACCAAGAATGTGATAAGGGCTTTGGAAGAAGCAAGCAGGACAAAATGGCTCTATTTTGATGGACAACTGCCCAGAACTAAGTTATTACAGCCCCTGAGGGTTTGGAGTAAAACACGCTTGTTCAAAGCAAGGAGGGAGGTATTAGGTCTCTTCTGTTTGAGAACACAGTACAGTCATAAAACACCTACTGCTCTGAAAGCAGGATGCTGAACAAAACGGAAAACATATTGGTACAGGGCAGAGTGTTAAATCTATAAGCTGCTTCCCACTCAAGCTATCAGACCTTTGTCAGCTTTCTTTGTCATAATGTAAGATGGGGGCAGTCAGTATCTAATTAGTTCCCCTAGATGGAAACAGGATTTATTATAAACTTGCCCTCTCCATTCGGGCAGCTTGATATCTGGAGTACACGCTGCACTCATTTGGCATTAGACCAGAAAAGGTACCGCAGTGGCAAAGATGTTCTACTGAGGTGACTGGTAATTGATATATAGCTTCAGCCATCTTACGGGTGAGCACAGGAAAAGAGGAGAGCAATTTGTGTCCCAGCTTGGGTCCTTCTCAACAGCTTCAGAAAGCTCTCCAATTTGCTTCCAGTATGCCCACTGCTTTTGTCTGAGGATAAATGGCTTCCTCTGATCACAACAACTACAATCCACACACACTTGAAACGGACAGCCTTTTTTTTTTTTTAGCCTCTTCGAAATGTTTGAGTGTATATAAGTGGGTGTTTTATTTCTGATGCATGGATAGAACATGCAGTGCCAAGAGGAGGAGGAAATGGGGGTGTTTCATTTTTGTGCCGATAATTGATTGAAGAGCTGTTTGAACTGACAAGAGAAGGTAGGAGAGGAGTTGGCTGTATTTTTGGGTTTAGGACTCTCTGCTCAAACCTTTTTGCAGGCATCTCAATACTAAATGTGACTATCTCTGTGTTTTAACTGCTAAGATCCTGTCATTGCACAAATTTGCAGATTATATGCTCACTGACAAAATAGGTCAGGCTTGTACATGACAGTTCAACAGCTTAAAAAAGTTGAGCAGATCCCCATAAACTGTTTGTCTGCCACCTTCAAAAGTTCTCTGACAACTCTGCCGTATTGAACCTCATCTCATGTGAGAACATAGTGGACTGGTGGCATCCAAACACCCTCCTTATGTAATAGAAAAACAAAGGAACTGGTAGACTTTAACAAGAACAAATCAACCACACTGGTTCCGGTGAATATCTAGAAAACTGATGTTAAGATAGTGGACAAAGTATTTACCTTAACAAAAAAATTGACCTAAATAGCAACACTGGTGATCTTAAAAGAGAGTCCATGCATTTGTTACTTCAAGGCTGGACTATTGTAATTTTTTTACTATCAGGAAGTCCACAAAATGTAGTTAAAGACCATGAGCTGATCCAAAATGCTGAATCCAGGGTTCTGATGAAAATTATTAAGAGAGATCATATCTCTCCTACCCTTCTCTTCATTGGCTTCCTGTTAAATCCAGAGTGGCTAGGGTTACCCAGTGTTCTCTATAATTATGATAAGACTGCTGGAGGACGTAGGTGCCCTTTTTCAAATCGGCTTCATTCTATCTCTCTTCTCCGTTAGTTCAATCCCTAACGTTATGCTCTCTCTGCTTTTTCTCATATTAGCTTCATCTGGTCTGTTCCTGTTTTGCTTTAACACCTTCCTGGTGAGAAATAACAGCTGTGCTGCTGCCATCAACAACTTTGTTTATAAATATTGGAGCCTGGCCTGTTTTTCAGTGTAGTTCTCTAATACTCTTTCTATACTTCCCTATATCTCTTTGGTGTCACTATTGATTGTGACAAGGGATTTTCCTCTAGAGAACTTGTTGTCACATTGATGATAACTGTAACATTGTATTTACTTTGCAAGTAACTTTGGACACAAGCATCTGGTAAATGCACAAACAGTCCTGTTTCTCTGACAGTGACTATCTGTATGTGCTCTCTTTCATCCTCTGATATGGGTCGGAGTTCGTCTGCCTGGCTGTGTGTGTCTTGGATGGGGACGCCTGTGGAGCTGGTTGACAGTTACCTTTTTGTTTGTCTTCTTCTGTCTTCTTGAACCACGGTCAGCCTCGGTAGATGGCCGCTCACACTGAGCCTAGTTCTGCTGGAGGTTTCTTCTTGTTAAAAAGGAGTTTTCCTCTACGCTGCCGCTACATGCATGCTTGGTGTGAGGGACTGCATTTGGGTTAACAAGTCGATGCAATCAGCTGGTTTTTCTTAGATAGAAAACTTTGAACCAATCTGACAGTATGATCTGATGGAATTGTCTCTGTAAAGGGTCTTAAGATTAAATATGTTGTGAATTGGTGCTATAGAAATAAACTGAATTGACACAGACACTTTTTGAAATGTAGGGAACAGTCCTGAAAACCTTCTTTCACTATGTGGTGGCATCAGCCATCTTTGAATGTGTGGTATGTTGGAACAGCCGTTTATCTCCAGGGGAGAGGAAGTGCTTGGATAAGCTCATTAAGAAGACCAGCTCTGTCCTAGGATGTCCCCTGGATATGCTAACTAAATTAGCACTATTTTATGCAGATGTCTTCCACTGCATGTATGCATGTCCAATGGAGTACTGTCACAGATTTGTCCTCCCAGCAGCTCCAAAAAAGGCCCAGTAAGTGTGAACAAGCATGCTGCAAGTTGCAGCGTTTTATTGTATCAAGAATTAAAGCCCAGTTTAGTGTTTATCTGCTCAGTAAGGTTTTTTTTTATACACCAATGCTTAAATTTGCAGTTTTTTTTAATTTTTGTCTGTAAATAAGCTGCTTTTTAAAACTTAATGTTGAAAATGTTTTGTTCAATCTGGGCTTGTTATTCTTTAAATAAATCAACACATTTTTCTTTTCTGAGATATGCTTTATTATTACCTTTTAAAGACTTTTTAAACTTGGTTTAATTTTTGTTGTTGTTCAGCTGCATGTACCTATATGCTTTCATTTGCTCATTTGCTTTGCCACTGACACATTTTTCCACAGTGGCACATTAAAGGGTATTTCTATTCCACTTTTTGCCAGCTATATTTTCTCCTCTTCAGATCCTTCTGACATCCATCTCGTACCATTTTTGCTTACCTCATTGCCTTTGGTCTAATGATATGACTGGCACTCCCCCATCTTTGAAGTCCTTATTTACAAGAAACCTTATGTTTAATATGAGATTGTACTCCTCTGGTACAACCATGATGTATGATAAAGGGTCTTTGGAGCCCCCTGCTGATTTTTTGGCTGTAAGCAAAAGCTATGTAATTCAATGAATTTTAAATATCATATGGAAATAAATTCTATTCTATGAAAAATAGTCTTTTGATCTTTCTCTCTCATAATTTAAAGTATTTGACATTTTTGTAACATGTTGTAAAATTTTATTTCAGTTGTTAAAGCAATGGTTAAGCCAGTTGTGTCATGATCATGTTGTGAGAGGACCTAAATGCATGTTGTGGCAAACAAAAGAAAATGAGGAACTCAGAATAAACATAGAGGAAACTAGAAGAAGAACAAAGAAACCCAGCATGGAGACAGGGCGCAAACTAATGTAAAATTCTTGTGAAAACGATGGAAACCCCCCCCCCCCCCCCCACTTAAATACTGGGATAGTGAAGGGGAAAAGGCAAAGCAAACAGATGTGAGCAATCAGGTGAGAAATGGACAACTGCTAAGGAGTGTTAAGATAATGAGCTATGGAGAGGAGGAAAATGAAGCAGATGAGGACTAGAAAGAAACCAGAGAAGAAACCTTACATAATACAAACACAAAAAACAGATCCCCAAAAGAAAAACAAAAAGCAGCAACTGCAAAACAGAAGAAGAAAAAAAGAAACCAGAACACTCCAGTAAGAAATTAAAGAAAAGGAACTAAAAGGAAAACACTAAATTGTGAAAATGTCAGAATATTCAGCAAGTAAGGTACGTATTAAGCAAAAGCGAAATACTAGAAAACAGTAAAACAAAGTGGGAACCATAACCAAAGAGCTAAGGATAGTATCAAGTTATTCATCTTGAAGCTTTTAGTGTCATGATGGGTGTCACAGAGAGTAAGCCCAAGATGCAGAACACACACGGGAGAACTGGGTAAAAGTCCAAAAGAGTTTATTTAGAACACAAGCACATGAATACTGGAACTGATTCAGGCAGGGGGGCTGGTTCACTGGGGTCTGAGCTGGAAAAGGGAGATGGTAGGTAACAGAGTTCATGTGAGGCTAAGCATAGCTAACTTAGGGTTAGAATGGCAGTCCTGGGTTGGAGCTTCCAGCTCACTGCAGGGGAAAACACGGAGAGTCTTTCAGGCTGAGCTTCCAGCTCACCGTAGGGAACAACAGGGGAAATCCACGTAGGAATCTTTGGGTTGGCTCACCAGGGCAGATTAGCAGGTTAGCTTTCCTAGAGCGTCAGGCGTGGGACTGGCTTCCTATGATGCAACTCTCCTAGAGCTGCAGGCCAGAGACAGGTTGCCAGAGAGTCAGTTCTTCAGAGCTTCACAGGGAAACAGGAGGTTAAGCTCATCCTGAGCTTTCACAAGGAGACGGGTGGTTAAGCTCATCCAGAGCTTTCACGAGGAGACAGGTGGTTAAGCTCGCCCAGAGCTTTCACGAGGAGACAGGGGGTTAAGCTCATCCGGAGCTTTCACGAGGAGACAGGTGGTTAAGCTCATCCAGAGCTTTCACGAGGAGACAGGTGGTTAAGCTCATCCGGAGCTTTCACGAGGAGACAGGTGGTTAAGCTCATCCAGAGCTTTCACGAGGGGACAGGAGGTTAAGCTCATCAAGAGCTTTCACGAAGAGACAGGATTCCTGTGAGGCAGAGACAAGGAAGAATTAGATTCTGATCTCACACTAGAGATAACAAAGAATCTTCTGTAACAGAGGCTCAGGAAGCTAACCAACTAAGATCAACACTGCGGCGTGGAATCTAGGTCTGGAGGCAGCTTAAATACTGTGGTCCTCCTGATGAGTAGATCAGCCACTGGTGTGTGAGAGGCTCAGCTCAGGAGGACCCACGGCGCACTCTGCTGGAGGCAGAGGGTAATCTCCAGAACCTGACAGTGACTCCAGCCCTAAGAGAAAAAGACAAAGAGAGCAGAAGAGGATCCTCGGCGCCCTCTGGTGGGCAAGCCTGAGGATCCCAACATTTAGTGCCCAATTTAAATTGTTTTCTGGCTGGGATTTTCACATCAAAATTATTATAACTAATTGAATTTATCATAGGAGTAAGTTAAAATATTGTCTTTGACTTAGTTTGTTATTGGCTGGCAGTTGACCTTGTGTGAACCTTATCTCCATCCTTCTATAACTAAAAATCATCAGGAATATGATAGCTTACAGATAAAATGGATAAAATGGTGTATGACATAATTATAAGCACATGTATTTCTATATTTTATGTATTGCATCAAACATTAGTCAAGTTTTTTTTTGCAGTGTCAGACAGTTCATCATAAACACTTAGTGTTGATGAAAAGCCATGTCAGTGTTTATCTACTAAATCCCCTTTTACGCATTGGCAGGAAATTAGATGTGTCTGTCACTTTGTTTTTCTAGAGAAGTCCATCAAAATGTTAAAAACCACATTAGGAATGTATTTTACATTAAACATTTATTAAAACACACAAAGACATCCACACATGCCTAGTGTCACCATATTTATATTAAGTGCTTGTGACTTCCCCCTCTTATTAGAATTTCACACACGTGTAGAAAATTATTTTTGAAAGACCATGCAACTGAAATAAATAGTTGTTGAAAAATATGGTTAAAATCTAACTCTAGAAAGCACTTTCAGACTATTTTTTTGCAGTTTTGTTTGGCTCTTTTATAAGGTGTAACGGATTCCCCCACACATAAGTTGACTGATTCTGCAGGGGCTAACAACACAGACTACAGTGACGAGTTGGATGTTTCCAAAGATATAATTCTATCACTATTGGAGACAGATGAAGCACAGTGAGATGAAGAATGTCAGCTATCATTAGATGGCAAAGCCTGAGTTTCGGGCACACAGCAGTGAAACAACTGCATGTGAAGCAGCAGAGTAGCAAAATTGATGTTAGGAGATTACCTGGCTTTTAACTTATTTCCACTTTGTAATCTGTAGTAAATTGTTTATTTAAATATGCAACATGCATTTACCTTATAGACTTATGTTTTTACTATTCAGTTAAAAATCAATTAAAAAATTCTTCTTCTTCTTCGATGAGTTGTTGTAAATGTTAGTTTCTGTTATAACTTGTTTGCAAAAGATCTCACATTGTCCGTAATGACTAACGGAAGAGATGACTTGTATTTCCACTCCTCTCTTTTTTCCTTGCTCCTACTATGCATCCTAAATGGCTTTTATAACTTTGCTGGTACTTGCGGAAGTAGTTGAAGTATAATTTCATCTTTAGCAATGATAGTGAGCTACTCACAGATAAAAAAAAAAACAACCTGCCACCTCCAATCACAGTGGAGCTGAGGTGTCACACACACGCTAAAGCTGCGTTCACACCAAACTCAGCAAGAGCAGCAAAAACGCCTCTGCTGCTTCGTTCTTGATGCTTGTAGTTTAGTTCTGATGCGTGGCTGAACTAGCTTTGCTGCTCTGGCTGCGCGGTTGAAAAGTCGGTCTGACGGGCGTTGGGCGGAGCTACTCTATCCTTTTTTTACCCTGCAGCTATATTTGCTGTGATAGGTGGGTATAAAGTAGTGTCCAAGTAGTAGTCCAAACTGCAGGCACCAGGATAATAAAAGCGAACATGTTTTGCTGGCAGATTTCTACATTTAAGTTAATTTAGGCATTAATAAACTGATTCAGAGGAGTGATCCTAGTCATATGTATCATCAGTGATGTGTATGTCTCCCTGTTAGCTCCCAGATCAGCTTCTCTGATTGGTTGATGCGGCGTGTCAAGCAGCAAAAGCTCAATTTTTCCATCTCAAGCAGCTGCGTGTTTGCGGCGCTCGCGTCAGATGCTTAAACACTCCCAACATGCTGCTTCAGCTGCTCAGACGTGCTGTGTCTGCTGCTTCTAGGAATCCTCATAGCCTGAAGGCAGGTTCAAAGTTCTATGAGTCAAGCATCGTGCTCAGACAGACATGCTCAGATGGAGACAGGCGGCCTCAGTGGCTGAAGGACAAAGACAAGACATGGTACCAGGATAAATGCTGAACATTAAACTGGTCTCCTCCTAAGAGCCAGCCTTACGGGACTAAAACTGATTTCTCCCATGTTCCGAGCAAAACCTTGAGGGCTCCACGGAGAAGGACCAAAACCTTCGCTCCCCTTCACGCCGAATTAAAACCCTGAGGGCAGCGGAGAAGAGTCGGGACACGATCAGGAGACAAACAATAAAGCCTCTAAATCCACTGGCCTCCGGGGACGGGAACATTAATCAGGAACTTAAATAAAACTCATATAACAAGCATGAGTACTGATGCAACAACATAACATGAAGAAACTAAGAATGCACGAATAAACTAAGGAAAAATGATCTGGCCCTGATAGCTGGGCTGAACTGTATATATAGCAAGGGAGCAGGTGAATACGATCATTGATAACTAAAGAACCGGGAGGGTACGGCAGGTGGATGAAGTGAGTAATTAGATCAGCCACCAGGACTGCGATGATGACATGTATACTGTTTATTAAAATGTCTTATTGATTTTTGTATGCCTCAGTCTGCCCCTGCCTGGGCTCTATGTGAATCCAGGCATGACAAACCTAAATGTTTTCCCTGTCATTGAGCAATTTATCTTATATTGCCCCAAAGCAGATGCGT
Source organism: Cyprinodon tularosa (assembly GCF_016077235.1). Taxonomy (NCBI): domain Eukaryota; kingdom Metazoa; phylum Chordata; class Actinopteri; order Cyprinodontiformes; family Cyprinodontidae; genus Cyprinodon; species Cyprinodon tularosa. Next base: position 955,816 of record NW_024038913.1, on the reverse strand, counting down.
TTTACTTTGTGTCAGTGTCTCTCTTGCTGTCATACCTATGACATTGTAGCTTTTTTTTAAATAGTCTTGATCAGCACTGTGCATCTCCTTTGCAGAAAATCGGACGCAAAATTGTGTTCAGGGCTTAAAGCAGTCATCATTTGCATTAGCCTTCGCTATTTGTTCCACTAAAGATTAAATAAATAATATCAGGAAAAATTAGAATAAAAGGAATACAAATTAGTATGTAATGTTTTCAAAAATGTTTTAAGTTTTCAACTCATCAAATTTTCTATGACCTTGTTTTTTTTCTCCATTTTTCTTTTTTTTTTCTTACATCTGAACTTACACTGGCTTCTGTGATTATCCTGTTCCTGCAAAAACACAGATGACAGAAAAAGTGGGACTCCTGCCTTAAAGGTTCTTCTAAAACCACTTGAATTGTTGTAGCATATCTACAAAGCCTCTTGACATCAATTAAACAGACCCCTGTTTCATCAAAGTTCATCCCACATTTTTTATGAAATAAACTAATAATCTAAATATTTATTTTCTTCATCTGCTCAGTTTAATGTAACCGTTTATCATGGTGCAGCAAGCGGCACACTCTCTTCTTTGACACTACCGGTAATACTTCAGATCATATAAGCTGGTGACAAAAATTCCTGTTTCATGCGTCTCCTTTCAAGATCCATTTTACTTTTATTATTATTTTCATCTTCCTATCCATGTGGACACACACATGCACATTCACACACATCTACATTCCTAGTGATCTGGCCTCAGAGGGCTTTACTTTGAGTTGCATCATTTCCAGGAGATGTACTCTAAAGGTTCACCTTAGATTTTTTTTTCGCCTTAAAATTTGTTACCAAGGCAACCCCACCAACACACACCCCCATGACCTTCTTTTAAAACATGTTTGTCTGAATTTCTATTAAAAAAAAGACTGGTAGATCTCTGAATTTGAGTAACCTTTTCTTTTCTTGTCATAACACATATGCCAGCTCAAATGGTTATGGTTGGCAAAAAATTATGAAAGAAAGAATGCACACCTTAAGATAATGTGCATGTTTAAAAGAAATTTAACCAGAGATGATTAAAATAAAGAGGAGAACTCTTATGTAGAAACTTTAAATCTGGGTAAAGATTCCTGTCTGTTGCTCCCTGGGTAGCTGCTGTGTGCAGTACCATGATGTTGTTCCCTGCTCCGTCTGCTGCCCTGCCAATGAAGGCTGGGCCATTACACCTGTGGTAGCCCCTATTACTGGGAGTTGTTGCAGCTCAGAGGTGCCCTCCCTGTCATGGTTTTGGTTCTGTTTAAGTTTCGTTTTTAAAGCTACAGTGTGTAAAAATTACAGGGATATACAGTCAGAAATGTAATATATTATACATAACTATGTTATTTATCATCATCTACAAGCTCAGCCTCTTAACCTTAATATTTGCGTTGCCTTAGAATTCGTTATTTATAAATAAATAGGAGCGGGCAGCTCAACAAACTAGCATGCGACATCGCCCATTACGCTCGAAAGTAACTACGGCAAGTTGAGACATGAACTGAAATCTGACTGTATATCCCTGTAATTATTACACACTGTAGCTTTAACATCAGCCTTTTGTCTTGTCCCACGACTGTTTGACTCTGCCCCTGTCTTGTCTTAGCCTGGTCTATTGGTCTATTGTAGACAAGATTTTAATCAGCCAATCAGTGATCCCTTTGGAACCACGGGGATCAATCATCAGAGCTAGCTCAGTCTCCTGATTTTGAAAAGGTAAGTGACTTTCCTACCACACCGCTGAGTTGTTGTTTGTTACTAACTCTGTTATTCTGTCCACAGTGATTCAATTTCCAGTCAGATCCTGTTCCCGCAACACTCACATTCCCAGATCTAACAATCCAAACCAGTTTTTTAAAGTATTTGTTACACTGTTTCTGCTTTGTCTAATTTTGAGATAGCAAGTCCAAGATAACTTGTATCTGGTTCGCATGAAAACAGACAGAGCCTTCAAAGATGATCACCGAGAACACAAAGGAGAACTAGGACAGCGTATGAAGAAGTTTGATATGAAAAGCAGACAGACTTTCTAGACGTTGAGACCCAGAGTATAAAATACATGACCATCAGGTGAGTTTAGTGTCTGAAAAGGGTTATATTTTAGGTAAAAATTAAAACGCCTAGTTTTGTATAGCTTGTTACACTCCTACTTGTGTCTTCCGCTGTTTATATGAGAATTATATTTAGCGTTGCACCGATACAGATACCAGTGTCAGGCGATGCCCCGATCCAGAACTAAAACTGTGGTATCGGTATCGGCTAGTAACAAGAAATGGGGCACCGATACCACTTTGAGAGCCAAAAGTTTATTCAACTATTCTCACCATTTCCAGGTAGGCAATAAAAAGTTCTACTGGATTCACTTTTTATTAGTCATTTTCCTAGCTTCAGAAAGGTAGGCAGCAGCTTGACAAAGTCATGATGCCAATCATTTAACATCCAAGCATTATGCAGTTCTTCATATATACACACACACATCCATTTCAAACAGATGGTATCAGTATGGTATCGGTATCAGCCAATATTGCGCAGCCAGGTATCTGGTATCAGTATCGGGGCCAAAGAATGGCATAGGCACAACACTAATTATATTTCTTTAAAAGGAAAATTTAAATTATAACTTTGTATCAAATTATGTTTAACTGAAACCATGATCTTTTTAATGTTCAATATACCGGTAAGAAATATTATTTTCTCCTTGGCCAGGGAGAGTAATTCTTCTTTTTGTGTCTAGCAACAATAAGCAAATGCTGTTATATTAAAGTTTTAGTTTTAGGGGCAGACCTTCAGGGAGATAAACTAACAAAGCAATTTCAAGAGCTGCAATGAACTCTTGGATGAAGTTTAAGCTAAATATGGGTGTTTAACTTGAAATAAAAATCTAAATTCTTTTCACATCTCATAAAAGTATTTTAAATAATATTCTTCATCATCTGAAGAAAATTGTTTGAGCTTAACAGTTATTTTCTGGACCCTGCACTTCTAAGGTCAGTTCAGGGACCACTACAGACGTTTAGCCATTCTGAACTGATTACTTTTACTCTGGTTCGTTGTTTTCGACCAGTTCACCAGTCCTTGCATCCTTCTTCATCCTTTGCAGGCCTCCCCCCCGGAGCCCAACCGTGTGCAGAAGGAGGACAGCCTGGAGACGACGGCCCAGCAGCAAGCGAGGATCACTGGCCTGGGCAATGCGAATCCTGCGAATCCTGCCTTCCATGCTCGAGCGCCCTCCGCCAGGTAGACGCGCCTGCAAGCGCCCTCTGACAAGACGTGGGGCAAAGGCCAGGTTGAGAGTGGTGAGCATGGCCACGGGCAGCCACACCCCGAAGTAGACTCCCTGATGCTCCCCCTGGAAGCCTCTGAAGCACTGGCCATCGGACGCTCTCACGGTCCAGCAGGAAAGCGCGAGGGCGCACAGGAGGTCGGCCGCCAACAGGTGGAGCCTGTATCTGTCCGCAGTCGTTCTTTTCATCCGGCCCCGGGGCGAACACCAGTTGCTGTCATATTAGAATGATGGGTGAGGCTTCTGGGTAAATTGTATGGTGATTGGTCATACTGTTTTGCTTTCCGTGGTGTGACCTAGGGTAAGCAATTACAGGTCAGGGCAGGGCCATAATAGAGACTGACACGGGAGTGGATTTTCACTCCTGTCCCGTCCCACTCCCACAGAAAAAAATGGTGTCCCGTCCCGATCCCGGGCCAGAGTAGAAATTTAAATCCTGTCCCGTCCCACTCCTGGTGAAATTACTCAGAATGACTCCCGCTCCTGCACCACTCCCATTCTTGTTTTTTTTAGCGCGGGTGAAAAACTCAGAGCGGAAGTTACTATTGGTTTGCTCCTGCTCCCGTCTGCTCCGTTAATGTTTAATCCTGTACCGTCCCAATCCCGTGATCATTACTAATACTGACTCCCATCCCACGGGAATCCCACGGGAATCCCGTGACCCGTGGGATTCCCGAAAAAATGTCAGTCTCTAGGCCATAATAGGGGGATTTCTGTGTACTGTGAGTGTTATGTATACTTTAGAATATAAAATAAAAGTAAGCGTTTAGTTATATGTGGAAGTAGTGTCTGATTACAGGCCACTAGCTTGAAATCGGATAAGTGGGTGATGTGATGTACAGCATGCCATAGTGGTGTTATTAAATAGAGAAAGACTGGTTTCTAAAGTTTGGTTGCAGACCTCTAAACAAGTTTGTTCTCCTGTTACAAGCAAGAGTTTTATTTATAAAGTTAATTGGCTGATTACAGGCCATCCGCTTGAAACCAAGTAAGATTCTGAGAGTCTGGCTGACCTCTAGCAAGGTTAAAAACTAATACTGGCATGTGCTTGGTTCTATGTGAGACTAGAGTCTGATAAATGTTGTAGCTTGAAAGTACATAAACTAAATGTTATATTCTTTGGGGCATTGTCCCCACAGCAGGGTGCTGTCCCTGGAGTGGTAGCCACCCGCTTTTTTTTTTTTTTATTTCCAATGACATTTTCTCGCTTTTACAAACTTGATTCTTGTCTATTTATTTATTAAGATTTAATAATTAATTACTTTCCTTTTGGTAGTTATTGGAATGATTGTTATTTTCCTTCTTAAGTTTAAAGCAGTGCATGGATAAGAACTAAATTATTAAAAGTTGAGTTTGGCATATTTGTTTCAGATTTTTTAAATTGTATATTTCAGAGTACAATTTAGAAATTTGTTGGTTTACTTTAACAGTTGCTCTTCTGAACTGAAGTACCAACTGTGTCCTGAAGAGATTCTTTCAAAGTTGCCCCCTAAGGCAATAGATATCCCTAACCACCTTTCTTTTATTATGGTGCACATGGGCTGTTAAATAGAATTGTACCTCATTTAACCACACTGCCCAAGAGCTATAGGAGTCATAAAGGACCAAGTGGGCAAAGAGGTATTGCAACATCAAAGGATCTCTTTAAGATTAGAAAACATTTGTTTGTGTGAATGCGTGAACCATACAGTAATGTGGATAATAACTTATTTTATTTACCAATGACCCTGAATTTCTGAGAAGCCACTGCAAATTCTTCTTTTTGCAGACAGAGCAAAATTCAACAAGGATAGAAATGAGTATCATCCCATAACTTTGTCTCATTTAACAGATTACATCTCCCTCAATCTTAGGTGTCTGCACACAGGCTAGGTTTCTGGTGACAGTAACAATATGTGGAGTCTGCCTCTTAAATTTAAAAGCAAATTGGTAATAAAGCACTGTTGCTTGGGCAATTTACTCCAACACTGACTTAGTGCTTAGGGTTACTGTGTTTCTTGAACTGAAGTGGGTCCATATTAAATCTATATTTTATCCAGTCATAAACTGTAAAATAAGAACTATGCTCCAAAACAATGTATTATTTGTAAAGCACTTAAACCCCATGTTTTTTCGCCATGCTCTTTTCTAGATGCATATTGTTTGGAATTGATTAATTCATATAAACATGCAGTTTTATTACTCCCTTCTTCAAAACACTAACAGAAGAAAAGCTTTAACATTGCATTCCCTCCAGCTTTGATTTTTTTCCACAGGAAATATTGGTGTTGTGGTCCTCTGAGCTTTTAGCCTGATCTGATGAAATAAAAACAATATTTAAATTTACTTTGCAAATATTTGATTTATCAAATATCTTATAAACTAAAAAAGGAGAGGGGGAAACAAACAATGGTCAAGACATAGTTTTGTTCCTATTTAGATAAGGAAGTAGATTTATTCCGACACCTCCTCTTAACATAATCAGATTGATCACTTCCTGTTAATACAATTATACTTTACTTTCTCAACTGGTTAGGAAGTCTGGATTATATATATATATATATATATATATATATATATATATATATATATATATATATATATATATATATATATATATATATATATATATATATATATATATATATATATATATATATATATATATATATATATATATATATATATATATATATATATATATATATATATATATATAATGAAATATTTTCAGAGACTTTAAGTCCTACATACAGGGCTAAAGATATTTAATAACTGCCCTATATTGCACTCATTGACACTAGTAACTGATGCTCATCATTAACATTACTCACATTCATTGTCATAATATTGCTAATGTGTAATATCAAATGGAAATACTAATAGTAATTATATATGCTGTATATTTTTAATATTCATTGATATAGTAATAAGAGTCATTCTTTATCAGGCTTTTATAAAGCAATAAAATAAATATTCATAAAGATTATATATGAAGAGTTTGGACTGACCAGACCGGGCCCCTGCCTGATAAGGCAGTCGATGCACTGATGCACTGCACTCTTGATTTCCCCCTTAATTTGTTGTACGTGTTCCATCATGTATCAATATCTATAGTAGTAACAACACAATATTGAAAAAGAAAAAAGTAGAAAGTACAGATTTTTGTGTTTAAATGTAGGGAGTGAAAGTAAAAAGTACTCAGAAAAAGTACTGAAGTGATAACAAAAAAGGGACTTAAATATAATATCTAAGTAGTTATTTTCAGTTACTGAAACCTCTGGGTATAATGTTGCACATGCATGCAATGGGTAAACATGGAAGTAATGGAGCGAAGCAATTCAGTATTTCCTTCACGGAGATGTGAATAGAAAGAGGCAAAGTTTAAAAAAGTGCAAGAAAAGATTGAATGCAAAGAAGGAAAAGAGCCAAGTAGTACTTAGATTACAATATGAATGTCAGGGTCCATTAAAGCTGAATCTAAAGCTGCTGAAGCCACCAAGCTGACGGATGAGGGAATAAGTACTGCGATCAGATGGTGAAAGCACACAGCAATTTTTTATGTCTTCTGACTATGCAGGGTGCAACGATCATTTAGGCTCTAAGAGAACTAAGTAAACACTAACAGGACAAACGGTTGGCAGATATTGTTTTATATGTTTAACTGTTTTTTTAGATCATAGAATGTGACTAGGCCTCTTTAAATAAAGTAATGATGTAAACTAGGACTAGCTTTTCCTTTAAAGTATCTTGCTGTCATTTACAAAAAGGTCAACTAAATTCCCATCAATTTACTGTGTATATCTGATTTTATTAGCCATCTTTTTTTAAGCATAAACATACCTAAAATCCAGAAATTATTACGTGGTTGAGCATTAACAGCAAGTTTTGCTTTTCCGTTTGAGAAAAATCACTTAACTCATACTAGCAGAAGAAATGAGCATTTAAGGTTGCTTAGACCAGAGTTCTGACTAAAGGCAATGCATTATGAAAAAAGCAAGAAAAGAAAAAGCAGAATAAGCATCCATTAAATCCGTAAAACAAATCGTCTTCTAATACTTGATAAAGGTCAATGTTTCTTTCTATATCTCTAGCTGAATCATCTTGATAGTTGATATTCTAAATATGGAGATTTTTACCAAACATTCCTGTGGCTTAATTAAGCTTTGCACTTACAACAAAAATGTATACTGTTTTAAATCTGATTTTCTTGCTGACTTGTGTCTTTTTTCTTTTCTTTTATTTCCTTCTCATGTGGGTATTTTCACACCTGAGTTTCTTTCAATAACATCTGAAAAACACATCTGGAATCTGCTATGTGCAGGAAGTAAAAGTCCCTTTTGGAAAATGTATCATAACAATGTTCTTTTTTGTCGTCTGCAGCCTTAATGGCATGACTCATTTTGTGGACAAATAGGCGTCCTGCTGAACAAACCTCCAAGCAGCAGAGCTTTGCAGCCCCAGGGAATCCGAATCCTTTATTTTGCTGCTTTATATCAAGTGTTCACCTGTTATTTGCCCCACATCTTGTAAACTAAAAGGATGAACAGTTATTTTTTTATATAAGCTCTGTACTACTGTAATGGCTCTTGTTTAAAGGCAGTTAGTTTGTGCTTTTTTGCTCTGACTGCTCATTTCATGCAGCCCTTTCTCTGTATTAGGGTCGATTGTTCAAATTTGGCTCGCTCGATTTAGAAAGTCTATCTTAAGCTTTCGGAATGTGTATCTTTTATTTTTTTTTAACTAACATTTAGAATAAAAGCAGCATCTATGAAACATAGACTATAAAAAACAATAGTCTTGTATTACAAAGGTTTTCCTTTTATCTGCTGTTAAGAGAAAAGATTTCTTGCTCTTACACAAACAGCTGAAAAACAACTGAACAACAGCACCTTAGACTGAGACAAATGACTATAATCTATGAGTGATTGGACTTGTGGCTGCATTTCTCTACATTGTCTCACATCCCCTCCCCACCAACCATCTCCCTTTTGTTTCTTATTGCCTCCTTCCACGCCAAATTGAAATTCAAATAAGCTGCAGTGGTACTGAAGCACACTATATTAGTCTGTCATATCATGTTGTCGTCGCTTCTAGAACAAACATTACACAAGATAAGATAAAGTGGAACCTAACATTTATATTGGCTTCTTGTTTAAACATTTAGAGGAGTAATTTGCTCTATTATCTTGGTATTACCTCATTGCTAATTCCAGTACAAATGGCTTTTGATTTAAATGCAAGAATTAAACCTCCTCCCATTACATTTACAGAGGTACATATTTGTTTATTAAACAACATATATCACAAGCCAATTTTTACTCATACGGGCTGGCTCTTCGATCACAATAAAGGAAACCTATTTTATCGCAATTTTTTTTATGTATTTAGCTTCTGTCTCTCTGCTAGTCTGCTTTCCATATATCTATAAGTTTCTATAATCTTACTTGCTAAGCAGCCTTATATGAGTAAAAAAGTAGGCCGAAACCTGCAAAGGGGCCATGTTAATCAAAAGAGTCTAAAATTAGCAATATGAGATTGCACTGGCACACTAAAAATGGAATACTAAATAGTTATGCAAGTGGTGTGGTGAAATACAGCTTTAATTATTGTCTGGAAAATGTATACCAAATAAAGTGCTGTCAGAAAAGAACAGGCAAGCCTTAAAATAGGCTCTTTATGTTAGACTTAGTGTTGAGCTGTTACCCTGGAGGACAACTACGAGTTTCTGGTTAATGTTTCATAGTTTTTTTTATGGTTATTTCATTTTTTTTTTTTATCACTTAACATTTTTCAACTGTTTTAGGCTTGTAGCTTAAGATAGCTATAGAAACAATCCTTTTTTTTTTTTTTATAACAATAGTTATATCAATTAAATGTGGTACACACATGTATTCAAAAGATTCTTTTCTTAGACCAAATAAACAGATATCTAAATGTGTGAAAAAGAGTAAGCACGGTGTAGCTAAGAACACTCACGCTGAAGAGTGATGATGCTTCATTTAATTAGAAATTGAACATAATATGAGGTAGACCCCAGACAAACATAGTTTTAGAAACATTCACAAATTTGAGTTTATAACACAAAGACTTATTTGTGGTTTCATTTATTAAGAAGGCAACCTGCAGAAATTTCTGAGAGCAAAGCTTGGAGACTAAACAGTACTTTATCTAAAATCTCACTGTGGCAAGCGCAGCGTGTCTGTAAATTACAAAATTGGGAAATAACCAAATTTCATATGGCAAAAACACGAAATACAGAAATGCTTAAAATCTTACAGCATTTAGCTGAATGGAATTTCTGCTCAGGTTCCTTCAAACAACTACTCTAGTCTGCACATGCATAAATCCTCTTTATCCAACAGCTTTGCATTTGAAATGGCCTACTTTATATCAGAGAGCCTTGCAGCTTGTGCAAGCCCATATGTTTCTTAACATAATCAGTCTGTTCTTTCCTTTGACATTTTAACAACTTTTCATTTATGCAGCTATCGAAATGTAATTTAGAAAAAAAAAAGTCAATCAAGCTGACCAAACGTTGCTTTGACAAAGTAACCAAAAGACAAAAGTACCGGGTGCACATATGTAAATAGATTATTCTACTGTTTATTATTCTACTTAAACATTCAGTTGGATTGTGATAAATGGATCAAGTAAAAATTGTTGTAGAAGACACTGGACTCCATTCCTCCATTTATTGGTCATATTTTAGTAATGGCTATATTGTTTACATCCTTCCCCTGCAGGTAAAAATTAGCTTTTGAAAATAACATTTAAGCAGATGTGAGACATATTTTTAATTGAGTCTACATTGAATTGCTCTCATATATTATATTCCAATCTTAAATTTTCAGTATAAGCAGGGAATCCTCATAATTAACAGAGACAGAAGTGCAAAAACAAAATTCCTTGTTTAATTAAAACAATGAATGAAGCCAGTGAATTGAGTAGCTGACCTAGATAAACCTTTTTCAGTAATATTCATATTTATTGAATATGACTATATTGTGATCTATTGCAGTGGATCTCAATTGTTTAGAGGTTTGTGATTCATCATTATTGGTCAACGACATTTTACAGTTATTTAACTGAAACAAAAGATGAAGAAAAGTGAAATTCAAAAACATTTAAATTTATACACCAAAGATTTTCCTTTGATTATTCAGAAGTACCTATTATAAACAGGGTGGTGTTTGCGTACACTGATGAATTTTTATTCTGATAATGCCGACAGTTTTGGAACGTATGCAAAATATAGAGTGGTTATAAATAGCCTGTTTCCCTTTCTCACTGATGTTCTTTTTCTCCATCTTGCAATGAAAAAAACAACTCATAAGATTTACTTAAAAAATATAGTGTAAGTATTTGCACACCAATGATATTAGTAAAATGTAATGCTTGTTATGGTTCTCATTTGTTGTGACTCTGAGTTTTCTGTTATCAGTTGTTTTGTTTTTATTTTCCATAATATTCTAGCATTCTTTAGTTACTCTCTGTTGCCCCCTTGTGATTGTTTTCTTTCCCCTTGGATTCCCTCTTGCCAGTTCCACCGACACCTGCTCCTCATCCAGCTCGTTAGTCCATCCTTTGTTTTGTTCCCCTTAAATACTCCACCTCTGCAGTCACTCAGTGCTGGTTCCTTCTCGTTGCTGTATTGTCTAATCTGCTCATCTCTCCCCGGCTCTTCAGACTCGTTTTTCCCCTGATGTCTCCATGGTTTTGGTTTGGTTAATATTTTAAGTTGGATTTTGGGATTTCTGCCTCTGCTACCTTTGGTCTTCAATTAAACCTGTCAGAACTATCTTTGCTTCACTCGGCTCTGCATCTGGGTCCTTAAGCAACCTAACCACCGATTGTTGACAATGCTGCATTATCAAGTAACACTCAATTGCCAGTATAAGGTGAATTTTACTTTCCCCAAGAGATAACAGTTTAGAAGATATTAACTAACATTTACTTAATTACATCCAAGTAGTAAGTGAGATTTATTTAAACAAATTAAGTGAAGTGTACTTGTTTTTCATAGGCACAAACAGCATTTTACTCGAAATTTTAAGTAAATCTTATATCCCTGTAGTATTAGCTATTATGAAGTGTTTAAGTACATATTAATTATTTTTATATATTGATTTACTTTGTTGCATTATGTTACATTACTCACAAATATTAGGTAATCATTGCCAGTTTTGAGTCTGTGAGCTACAGTGCGCATGCGCCGTGCATGCGTTTCAAAACGTTAAATTTTTAAAGCAAAGTTTATGTAGTATTGTTAGGTTTATGTACATACTGCTATTAAAAAATTAAATAGTATAAGGAAATCTAAGTGAAACTTGCTCTTTCTCCAAAATTCCTGTATTACATTAAAAAAGGTATATTTTTACTTCAGAAACTCTAGTTTTTACTGAAGCTTAAAATACAGAGTATATATTATGACAAATTCTCTAATAGAGCTTACTGCACCAAAAAGTCACTTTTTCAGTGTGGTGATGATCAAGCTGCAGGATGAACTCAAACCTTCTATCATAAAAACATTCACTCTTTCATTCAACCCCCTGCATGCTACAGTTATATTATATTATCATATATTTTGTGCAAAGTAGGTTGTTTTAAGTGTGTTGAGCAGGTTCTTTTAGTAGCACAACAAAGTACGATGATTTGCATGTACTGAAGGGCATTTGGGAGCCAGATTTAAACAAACGTGAATGCTAAGTTAGTTTCAACTACACCTGGACTCTAATTATACAAAGGCTCTAGTGCAGTGGTTTCTAGCTGTCAGCCTTGTTTTATGCATGGATGTGCACATGTTAGACATTTGCACAGAAAACATATGTTCTGTGTTCCTTTGCAGTGCTTCCTGATGTAGAAGCTGTCAGCTGCTGTCAGGTACTGTGTTTTAGTGAGACTGATGTTTGGGAAAGAGTGGGGAACCTGCTGTGGAAGTGCATGATTATTCCACAGCTGGCTGTATTGACTTCTTTCTTGCACAGACCTAGAAACAGTAAAGGGCTATAAGACTTCCTCCAGTTCTTCCACCTCTGTGCCTCCTCTGACTATTTTTTTTGTTGAGCATGAAAAAGGCCACCATTTCTTTCTATGCTTTCTGTTCCGGCCCCCTTTTCTCTGACAGCCAGACAGTGAAGCAGAAGTTCAACCATGAGGCTGTGACCCACACAGGGGTTGGTGCTTTGCTGACAACACTGGAGAACAAATAAGGCTGTCAGACTTTTCAGGATAGGCAAATCCGAGATGAAATGGGGTGTAGGGAGTCACATATAGCATAAGATAAGAATAGAGCAGGTAGCTCGGTCGAGTAGGAGAAGGAAAATTGGACGACAATAACCTGCACAATCAGTTTTTTTTGTACAATGGTTGAATGTTGCTTTTAAAAAAAATAGTAATAGAGCTCTAGAGATTCACCTCACAGTGCCTTAACATTGTTCTTGACAAAAGCCTGAAATACACCAAAACATTACTGTTTATAATGTGCTAGGAAATACATTTTAAACCTAATTTGTGTTAAACCTTTTTGTTTCACAGGCAGGTTATATTTCTGACATTTCTGTAGTACTGTGAAGCACAGCTTCTCTCCCCCTAAATGGTTTTGATATTAAATGTTGCTGTAGTATTCTGTTGAAGAACATCTATTTGAAGCAAAGTTGAGGAAAGGTTTGAACTTTCCCATTACTAGGAAACATCTGAATGTTTCCCACCAAAAGCTGAGTAAAATACAAAAAATGTACAAAAATTATGACTAAATGCACATTTGGCTCTTTGGGTAAACATTATGCTCCTGTTTTTTCCTGCCTTTTATGCTTCTCAAATCTCTTAATAATTTCATCAGCCTCTCTTCTTTTGCTCAGCTGCTCATTAGAACCTCTTCATCCCCCTCTCAACTTAACTCTGCATTTCCAATGCTGATGAATTCTCTGCTACAACAAAGGCCTTGTTTGCACTTTATTTGGCATCTGGTTTCTTTATTGCAGCTTTAATTCTGAGCCATCCACTTTTGAAAACAGCTCATCTGCACTGCCTGTAAAATCCTGCAATCTGTCGATTTTCATGCTCTCCAAAACTTTGCAATATGACGATAATGATGATGTGATGTTCCTTATGAAAAATCTTTTTGCTGAGATCATAGCTGTTGGTAAAGCATTTACTGGGTAGATTGTAAATTATTTACACTGTTGTCACTGAACAATGCTGCAGAGTGCAAACATTGAATCTATTCCCCTGCACAGGGTGATGATTTTGTTGATAGGTTTACTAGTTTCCTGTTTTTATGTCGCATATCAGGGTCCATGAAGAAGTAGGTAATCATCACAGATTCACTGACCTACTTGTAACATTGGGTTAAACGTTTGAAATTACACTTTTGGCTGAAGCAGTGTTACGTAACACCATTTGAAATAGTTAATGATATCCTGCTTGCTCATAAATGCTTCATTAAACTCATTAGACTTTAAATAATTTAACTTGATGTTCTAGAAAAACCTGGGAATAGCACCCAGGGGCTATTCCCAGGTACACCCAAATACATGACACAGGAAAAGAAATAAAATAATACTGAAATTACATTAGTAAAACATAGTATTTAAAGCAATGAAATTCAATTTGTATTGTACTTTATTTTTAGCCGTAAAATACTGATAGCTGTGGTTGCCAGGAATTTACCGTGAAATTTACCTGGTCAAAATAAAATGTTTTCCAACTTTACTGTGTTTTTTTTTTTAAACTTAGCCTTTAAAAAGGTTTACCACATTTTAGTTGTTTTAAAAGACTTTTTACCGTAATAGTGTTTATTCCCCATTGTAAAATAAACAAGAAATCACTGTAAAAAGAACTGTAACGTATCTAAAGTTTTACAGCAGCTAAATGTAAAACTATGGAAAGGGCTATTTTTTCACAGGACATTACAGTTTAAGGGTTTATGGTAAAAAAAAAAAAAAAAAAAAAAAAAAGGTTTCAACTGTAAAATTTAAGGTTGCCAAAACAATGGACTTTTTTGTTTTGTACAGATTCCCCTTTTTCTAATGGTAATTTGCTGCCAACAACAGCTGCTGTTGTTTTAATGTAATTTTGACTTTTTTTTTCTTACATACAAGGGAAATGAAATTACGTTTACTCTCTAGAAATATACAAATATACAAGAAATATAAAAGACTGACATTTAAAAACTGACATAAAGTGCTGGACATGACAGGTAACAGTGATAAGATAAATATAAAGTATAGACATTACAATAAAAGCAATAAAACAGCAGCAATAGTTTATTCCAGGCTGAGGTAGTGCAGGTAAGGTGCAATCTCTGGTACAGTGTATGTGTGTGTGTGTGTGTGTGTGTGTGTGTGTGAGAGGTGTTTGTGTGTGGGTGTGTGTGTGTGAGAGGTGTGTGTATGAGAGGTGTTTGTTAATTCATTAAATAGAGTTTTTAACTTTTTGATAATATAATTTCTAGGACAAAGATTGCTAAGTTAATTCACTTGAGAGCTAAGAGTGTATTTTTTCTCTAAGGTTTTAAATATTTACATATTCATGTCAATCTTATATTCTCTTGTTATTGACTCTATAATTCCACCAATATTTTTTTCTGTATCAGAGGGCAGTTTGATGTCTTTTCTGCTAGATTCTGTCCAACACTTGTTATGTTTGATCTTTCTGGTGGCCTGTATGTATACTGTTCCTTCTCTCATGTGAAATCCAAGAACACACTGATATGAATTATTAAAGAGCCACAGAGAGAATGATTTCTTTTCTTCTACTGAATCTGACCTCCCCGCAGTGATAGCCAGTTTGTTTGAGCTCTACTGCTTTACTGAATCTGTCATATGCTTTCACTCATCTTTCCCCCCTCGAGATCAGCTAGGGTTTAATCACTCGTAACAATAACTTTGAAAGAAAATTTAGATTTTCTGCATCACGGCAACGACCTCTGCAGTTTTTCCAACCCTAATCACAATTATCTTTTGACACTTTCCTTCTCTATTGTTAGGCCTTCTACTCTCATTTCAACCTTACTCCTGATTTCATCTTCTAGGGATTTGGAAAAGGTCAAAAGGATCCTTTGAGTAATATGATGTCTTGATTGTGGTTTGGACATCTGTGTCCTTAAGGAAATTGAATTGACCAGCAGTTGTACCTCGATGCAGTGAGCTCATTGACCTTTGTCACCTTTTTCCTATCAGCTGAGGCCCAGACTCAGTCTGGCCATGCTGGCAGGCCAGTTTTTCTCTGACTTCATGTCCCAGTCTGAACAACAATGGTCCAGACATAAAAGCATTTAAACACATGCCTCGGAGAACCACACTGCTGCATTAGAAATCAACGTTTTTGCATACAGACTTTTTTCCCCACAATGGTTTCTTGCTATTATTCACTTGATTAATCTTGACTCCACTTTTCTTCCTTTCAAAGCCACTTCCTTCCTGCTCTCCTCTCACACACCTGGCTGCTGGTCTTTTCATCTGCTGGCTCCTCTCTCTCATCATCTCCTTATCCTACCTACTCTCTTGCTCCACTTCCTCCAACTTGCCTGCAGCTCATTTTCTTCACTGCTCATTCTCCAGCTTTTTCTTCCACTTCTCTTCCATGTTAGATTGTAAACATAAAGCTCATAATTGCTCCCTGTGGCCCTTCGATTTCCAAGTAATTCCTATAATGATGCTAGCTGGTTTGCTAATGTTCCCCTTTTTGATTCTGTGCCCAAGGTTACTTTGGATACAAACAAAAGCAAGCAAATAAAATCAGCAACCCAGTTGTTCTTGCTCATCTCTCTAGAGCAAAACATTATTTCCCTGGTTCTTTTCTTTACTGATTTAATTGGAAGAAAAAAAATATGTTGTCATTTTGAAGGAAACTGTTTTGATGTCGACATTTTTGTGTGTCTTTGTGTATACGTGCCAGAAAAAACAACAAACTACAGCAGCAGCCTGTCTCTTTTTATTTTGTTTTGCAAGACGTCCCAGCTCTGAGACCTATTTTCCTCCTGAGTGTGTCAGTGTCCTTTCACATACAGCAAGCTGTGGATATATCTGCTGCTATCAAGAAATTTAGTGCTGTGACAGAGCTGCTCCTCTGAGACTGCAGCACTGGGCTGCTGTGTGACATCACCTGTTGCCGTCACAGCGAAACTCAATCATAACATCTTGGTGTGAAGCTTCAGACACATTGCGACAGCAAGGTAGAGGGATGATATAAAGATCCTGGCTCCCCTGCGTGTTGGCGCTGCTGTGGTGATGGATGACCCTGTGACTGCAGAGCCGGGTGGCCTGCCACAGGGGAGCCGGTGTCATCTTGCACCCCCACCTCCTCGATCTCCCTTGCAGTGATGAATTCAAAATTGATAAAGAGCTATTAATATGCACAGATAAAGGGGAAAACTATTGACTACCTCAGCAGCTCCTGCTGCTTGTTTTGGGGAAAATTAATTTAATAACTGGATGTGTGAGGCGTCCTGATCGCAGCACTTGCACCAATTTGCATGTTAATGTGGCACGGTGAGCACAGCCTGCAATGTTTATGGACTAGTGGGGCTGAGGCGACTGTTTTTTAATTATCTTTACTTAGTGCTACTCAGTAAGTGTCAGGGCGGGGGCTTTTTCCCCCCAATATTGTGGTTGCACCAGGTGATGCCAGGGTTTTAATGTGTTTAATGTTTTGACTTAGCCTTTCTTTGAAACGTTTTCTACCTAATGCATATTACAATAAAATATATGCAATACAGATCTACACATATTTCATTTAAACAGTTCAAGTGTCAAACTTGCTCATTTCATGATATGTGCAACACATCGGAAACATTTTTATTGAATGTGTTAGCATGATGTTTAAAACAGTATATGCAACATCTTTTTTGTTGCATTCCGAGTGTACATTCACCTTAGTTTGGAGCAAGCGAGAGAAAGTAACAAGCAGAGGCATCAAAGTGGAAAAATAACTGTAGGAGCTTCGGAAGGTATCTGAGTCACAGCTGAGAATGTGAAACTGTTCGGAAGGTGTTAAGATTGGAAGGTTACAAAAAATCTGGAACTTATTTATAGATCTCCAGTTCTGCAGCAACGGCATGCTATTACAAAAAATAAATAAAAAACTAACAAACACCTGGCTATGTTTAAATTTGAGGTGTGAAAATCTTATAAAGCCAGAGACCAAAACTTAAGTGATTCCCTAGACAGATTAATATGCAGTGATTCTGTTGATTTGTATTCAATATTCAATGTTAATGAATGTGAGCTAAGCAACAAAATGGCATAAATATAAAGAAATGATTTTAAAAAATGTTTAAAATCTATAATGATGGCTTTTAGTAATCAAAAAGAAACTTTAGAAAAGTAACAGGAAGACGTAAGGTGCATTTACACCAAAATGCGTTGTATGCAGTGATTTCAGTGAGCAACACGGGGAGTTCACAACTGTGCATTTCAGATGTACTGTGTTTACATTGTGAACTCTTTCAAATAGGAGGAGCTTGAAGTACGTGAAGCTGACACCCCACTCATGTGAAAAAAACTCACCAAATAGACTGAATGGTTAGTGCTACATTAATGCAGTTTTTTGTAGGCAAAGCAATTGTTTATACTGCTTTGTTTTTTGAGACATAGTCATTTTCTAATTTGGCTGATGCATTCACCATCTGAGCCACGGTAGCCAGGAGGTGCAAACCAACATTACAAAATCAAAAAAAAAAAGGCTAAATACATTTTTTAACTAATGAAAAATTTTCATCAATGTCTCACTGTTTAAATGTTAGTCACAAATATAAGCATATTTAAGTTTTTCACTTGATACTTGTTTTTGAATCATATATTCATGTGAAATTATATATTTTGTCTGTGAAAATAGAAGTTCTGAGTTTTCAAATACAAGTTACAAAGTTACAGTTTTGCAACCATACAGCAATGAAAATGCAAATAAAGAATTGTAAAAGTGCAATTCACAAAATTTTCAAGCCTTCATCACATATTTATAAGTTTCAATTTAGAACCTTT
Organism: Cyprinodon tularosa; assembly: GCF_016077235.1. Taxonomy (NCBI): domain Eukaryota; kingdom Metazoa; phylum Chordata; class Actinopteri; order Cyprinodontiformes; family Cyprinodontidae; genus Cyprinodon; species Cyprinodon tularosa. The sequence goes on along the minus strand of NW_024038913.1, from coordinate 937,532 downwards.
GATGAAACTAAAGAGTAAATTATCAGATTTTCAGTTTCCTGAAGTATATATACTTAAGGAATATATATATATATATATATATATATATATATATATATATATATATATATATATATATAATGTATTCCTTACTTAGTGCTTTAGATAAAATCAACTTTCATGATGAGTAAGAAGTCAGTGGATAGACATAAAAGTCAAATCATGAGACTTATAGTAATTGCACTCAAAAAGCTCCAAACACATTATTCAATTAAGAACACAGCTTGCCTTTGCATTTGGTATTACCAGAGTTTCCTCATTCCTTCAGTTCCCCAAAAAACCCAATGTTGTGGTGCACGTAGGTGCTCAGGCAAAACTAATTTCAGTTAACAGGAACAAGGCTGTAACCCCAACACACACCATTCTGATGTAACATCCAATAAAACGCAAAAGTGGATCAGATTAAGGCTTTTCATTTACATCTGTTTGGGGTTAACAGGGCTGAGCAGTCTGCTTGCAATTTACATAACTGTGCCTGCATTGTCTCCACCAAGGTAGAGTACTGGTCAGTCTTGGTCTGAACTATGAAGCAATTTGACGAGAAAATTAAAAATTAGAAAGGAAGAAAAGACACAGTGGCAAAGAAAAACATACCTGGCCAGGGTTGTCCCGTACAGGTTTGTCACAAATCAGCACTGCACCTGGACAAAAAAGCAGATTAAAGAACTGAATAGCATTCTTCTTTGAGCTTGTTAGACTTAGTCTTAGACAGTATTTTATTGATCCCTTTCGAAGACTTCCTCCGGAAACTAAGGAAATGTTTGAGCAGTAACTAAACTTTTTTTTTTTTTTATGTTAGCACAATTTCCATTACTAATCTGAATCTGTGAGATAACCTATTAATTCAGCCAGACACTTTGTTGTGCTAAAAGAATTAGACTCAATGCCAGGGAGACATTATACTCAACTGGAGATGGAGGCAGACAGGCTGGTGGTAGTTGGAACAGGATGTTTGCAAATAGAACAGGCTGGTAGCAGGCTTAAAAAGGTGAATGATGGTGGAGCTGGCTGGTGGGTTAACAGGCTTGTGGCAGGCTTCAGAAGGTGGATGAAGACTGAACAGGCTGGTGGCAGGCAGAAGCCGTACACGTCAGAAGCAGACACAGAAACAGAAGCTGATAAGAAGCCAGTGAGGGCAGGGAAAGCACAAGCGCACAAGGAGGCAGACACTCAACAGACAAGATGACAATAGGTCAGCTAACCTTTTATTGAGTGAGTCTCTGAGCTTCAGTTTCCTCTGAATATTGTTACTTTTTCTCTCAAAGGGATCCAACCTCACTGTGACATCACCGCCGGAAAAAGCCTCTCTCTGACTAACAGAGGAGCCCATATCTAATCCCCTTTCCTCCCTTGGGACATTGAGAAGGTTAGTGGCTTATTTTCTTATTGATCCATTGAAACCTAAGGACAGTTACTAGCCTGATCTCTCCTCTCAAGAGGTTCCTGCACCTGTTGCTGATAAGTTCCCTGCTTTTCCAGAAGGGCTCAGTAAATGAATAATTTAACCGCCTACCACTCTGTCTGTTTGAATTTTGGGTCCTCATTCTGACGCCTTACACCATCTGGCAGTTGAGAAAGGTGGAACGATAAATGCAGCATCTTCTCTCTTTGCTTTATGATGCAAGGCTCCCAACCAATATTACACTCAACACCTAGTTTAAGAGGGAACTAGTTTAGCAGAACTGAACTAATGGTGAGGCTCTGAGAGCTTGATATGTTTGATGTCTTCATATCCCAACAGCATATAATTGGATAGAACTGACTATAGAAAAGCTTTGTAAAAACAGAAAAGCTCTAGAAAAAGATTATTTATTTTACACTTTATGGATCCCAGAGCTCTGCCAGCTGATTTCAATAGATGTTTCCTTTCCCTCAGGTAAAGCACATGAATTCATTAGGTATTTCTAAGAACTTATGTTTGTTTTGATCTGCCATTTTAGGATTTTTGGTTCTGTTTAGTTTTTACTTTGTGTTTTCAGTTAGGCTTGGATTAATGCTGTTAGGAGTTATATCTTTTTTAAATTATACGTTAGTCTTACTGATCCTGTTGGGAGTTCCTTTAGTAACTCCTCCTCAGCATTTCATAGTCTTTGCTCAAGTTTTATTTTTGTCATTCATTGTTTACAGGTATCTTAAGGGTATATATCCCAGTTACTCTTCATTGCCCCCTAGTGTCACCTTTCCTTCCCATTGGGTTTCTTCTAGTTCTTTCTCTGCACACCTGTTCCTCAGATCATTACTCCAATCTTTGTGCTGTTAGTCTCCTCCTCAGTGTATATATACCCTTCCTCTGCAGTTTGTCTTTGCTGGATCATTGGCATTATGTCATGTCTTCATCAGTTCCGGTCACTCATGTCCTGTTAACTCTGTTCTGGTTCCCATGTTCCTTGGATGTTAAAATTAGGACTTAAATCTACAAGAAATCATTTCTGCCTCAGGTTCTGCATTATGCTGAATAAATCTGTTCACACATCAAGTTAATCCTGGTGCTTTGTGCACTTGTGGTTGTCATTAAGATGTAGTCTCCATTTTTAACGTCATGCACTCAAAGTATTTAGCATTTTTTTGTAAATCCCCTTCATTGTCTGCAAGTAATGTAATATCTGGGAGCTCTTTTTCTAATTTACCTTTTCTAATTTAACTGTTCTTTTGATACATTTGCCCTAAAGCTTGCTCATCAAATAACAGGTCTTCCACCTTAACAGTGGAGCCTATAGTCATTTCCCCATTTTTAGAAAACCCTATCTATTATAAATCATGAATTCCTCCCAGTTGAACTATTTTTTTCTGAGGACCTTATTTACTCATTTAATTCCAAAATATTTTGCAATTTAACTGTAAATGCTCAAGGTTGAGGGACTATAGTGTTTGCTAAATCGCTGTTTAAAGAACCATAGCTTGTAAGAAAACTCATTAAGTTATTTACACTTAAGGAAACTTTTCTTTTCTGCCTTATATTTAAGTGTTCGGTACTTCTAAGTCTGTTAAGATTTTTGTAAGAAGGAGCACATTGGAGATATGCCAACTTTAGAATCATCCCACAACATATTGTTGCGAATACCTTCATTATCAATTCATTCAAATGTCTCATCCATGAGAACACTTATTCTGGAGGGAAACAACAACCTGAAAAACATAATTGGTCAGTGCCCCCACATGAGATTATTCTTTTAGTGCCAAGCCACAAGAGGCAAGGAAACTGTTTCAAGACATTAACCACTTGGATTTATTTACATGCATAGGTTTTGGTAAAACAGAACAAACAACAACAGAAAGACTGGTTGGTAGTATAATACAACAAAACCTTGTGAAACTATTGAATTGATGACCGAAATACTCAAAAGACATAGGGGAGATACGTATTACAATTAGTGGTGGAACTTGATTCAAATTTCTGATCGATCTGTAATTAATCAATTGCAAATAAACACATTTTATTCATAAAACATACAGGTGCTGGTCATAAAATTAGAATATCATGAAAAAGTAGATTGATTTCAGTAATTCAATTTAAAAAGTGAAACTTGTATATTATATTCATACATTACATACAAACTCATATATTTCAGATGTTTATTTTGTTTAATTTTGATGATTACAAATGACAACAAATGAAAATCTCAAATTCATCATATCAGAAAATTAGAATATTGTGAAAAGGTTCAAAATTGATGGCCCCTGGTGCCACACTCTAATCAGCTAATTAACTCAAACCACCTGCAAAAGCCTTTAAATGGTCTTTCAGTCTAGTTCTATAGGCTACACAATCATGGGGAAGACTGCTGACTTGACAGTTGTCCAAAAGACGACCATCGACACCTTGCACAAGGAGGGCAAGACACAAAAGGTCATCGCTAAAGAGGCTGGCTGTTCACAGAGCTCAGTGTCCAAGCACATTAATAGAGAGGCGAAGGGAAGGAAAAGATGTGGTCGAAAAAAGTGTACAAGCAAGAGAGATAACCGCACCCTGGAGAGGATTGTGAAACAAAACCCATTCAAAAATGTGGGGGAGATTCACAAAGAGTGGACTGCAGCTGGAGTGAGTGCTTCAAGAACCACCACACACAGACGTATGAAAGACATGGGTTTCTGCTGTCGCATTCCTTGTGTCAAGCCACTCTTGAACCACAGACAGCGTCAGAAGCGTCTTGCCTGGGCTAAAGAGAAACAGAACTGGACTGCTGGTGAGTGGTCCAAAGTCATGTTCTCTGACGAAAGTAAATTTTGCATTTCCTTTGGAAATCAAGGTCCCAGAGTCTGGAGGAAAAGAAGAGAGGCACTTCATCCACGTTGCTTGAAGTCCAGTGTAAAGTTTCCACAGTCAGTGATGGTTGGGGGTGCCATGTCATCTGCTGGTGTTGGTCCATTGTGTTTTCTGAGGTCCAGGGTCAACGCAGCCACATACCAGGAAGTTTTAGAGCACTTCATGCTTCCTGCAGCTGACCAACTTTTTGGAGATGCAGATTTCATTTTCCAACAGGACTTGGCACCTGCACACAGTGCCAAAGCTACCAGTACCTGGTTGAAGGACCATGGTATCCCTGTTCTTAATTGGCCAGCAAACTCTCCTGACCTTAACCCCATAGAAAATCTATGGGGTATTGTGAAGAAGAAGATGCAATACACCAGACCCAACAATTCAGAAGAGCTAAAAGCCACTATTAGAGCAACCTGGGCTATCATAACACCTGAGCAGTGCCACAGACTGATCGACTCCATGCCACGCCGCATTGCTGCAGTAATACAGGCCAAAGGAGGCCCAACTAAATACTGAGTGCTGTACATGCTCATACTTTTCATGTTCATACTTTTCAGTTGGCCAACATTTCTATAAATCCTTTGTTTTTATTGGTCTTCAGTAATATTCTAATTTTCTGATATGATGAATTTGAGATTTTCATTTGTTGTCATTTGTAATCATCAAAATTAAACAAAATAAACATCTGAAATATATGAGTTTGTATCTAATGTATGAATATAATATACAAGTTTCACTTTTTAAATGGAATTACTGAAATCAATCTACTTTTTCATGATATTCTAATTTTATGACCAGCACCTGTATATTGACAACATAAACAGTTTTTTAAATAAAAAAAAACACCTTTGCTCCTTAATGAATCTTAAGCGAACATTCTATCTGGAAGACTCTTATCAACTTCACATAGACCACCTGTGATGTCCCTTGTTCAAGCCTCAGCCAATAAACGTCGGGATCGCACCCCTTCCGAAGCCAATCATCTTTCAAGATCCCCTTTGTTTAGCTCCTGGCCAAGCTTCCCTCCCACATGCCAGCAGACTTTCACCCACCTCTGGCCCATCTGGCTTATTCCACCACCAGCATCCAGGCTTTTCCAAAGTTACTCATCCAAGAGAATGTTGATTCCAAGCATCAACCTCTTATGCATCTTCTTTGAAAATTTACTTCTTTAAAAGTGTGAACTGCCTTTCTTTTGATCATGCACAATATACTGTAAAAAAGAGCAAAAAACTTTGTAAGACTAATGAAGCTTTTGCAGCATTTTTCTCATCCAGCTGAGAGTAGTGAGAGGATGTCTCATTTGCAAAAAAGGTGATTCATTATTTTACTAGGCTTAATTTTAAATCAGTCCCAGGAAAGCATTACTTTCCTTATATTTAATCCACCTTGTGTTCACCTTTACCAATTCTAAATGATTTAGATTTTAGGTCACTTTGAGTCATATGAAGTTTATTCCTTTTAAGAAATTGGCACTTTATTTTAATTTGGCATTAAGTCTGAGTTACAGTCATTCAGATTTGCTGCTGTCAGTAGGCTCCTGCCATCATAGACTCAGCAGACTCTGACTTTGAGGAATTACCTTTGGCAGTAAAGAGTTGTATTGATTGTGTGCAGGTCCCTCCAGACATTTGCAGAGACTGTGCTCACAAAAAAATTGCTAAATGTACTTCACCTTAAACCAATGTATCTTTTAGTTAAGAGGTGAAATACAGGGCAATTTCTTGTACTTTGGACCTAAATGAAAATAAACTTGATGTTTGCAACAGGAAGAGGTTCTAGATTCTAAGATTACACACCTTTAGTAAACTAACAGTATCATCTCCACAGGGCTGTATACAGGTTTGTTTGTGTGTGCAGATACACATTGGCACTTGTTATTACAGGCTGTGATGTGCAGGTGCATCCTTACAGTTTACGCTTGTTATGGTTCAATCAGGAGAAGCTTGTAGAGGAGCAGATCCCCTGAGGCAGATGCCTGATTGTTCTTGAAATTTATTAAGGGCTGAGCTAGCCTCCTCGTTACTTGTGATTACATTTTTTGTTATGTTACATGCTTGCCTTGGTGTTGTTCTGCTATCAAGGAGCCATTACTGAAAACATATATTTCCACATATCCAGGCTTCTACCTCCTCTTCTCTCAAGTTCACTGGAAAACTCATTACAGGAATCCCGACACAAATCTTCTCTACAGTACAGTCTTCTGACCACTCCTCCAAATCCACTGTGTGGACATGTCCACAATCCAGGATTATCACTTACCTGTGGGTCGACCGTCATCTCTGTCTTGCCTAGAAAGCAGCACAAACTTCATTATGAAGCTATGCAGCACTGGCCAACCTGGTGACCTTTACCTCTCAGCTTCTCCCTAGAATTTATATCCCTGCAACAGCAGTAAGATTGCAGCTCTTCTCTACATTCCGCATGAGTCATCTGAAGTCATTTCCTTCAACAATTGACATCTCTTTCTCGGAGTCACCCTGGAATCCTCCTCCGATTCTAGAAAAAACATTGATTTTCTTGAGTCTGTCCACAAACTTGATTAATTTACTTTTATAATCAGTTGCTCCTATCATACACAATTGTGATTACTCTTGTTTTATTTCTTCAGAAAACAAAATTCAATTTCACAAGCTACAGTACATCCAGACCTGATTACTGGCAAACCCAAAGCATTAAGAATCACATAAAAATCAATCTCTGACAGCATAATGTTATCTTCAAAAGCACTACAAGATTCTGATCCAATATGCAGAAATTCACAAAAAAAGTAAACTGGAAAGAGTTTTAAAAAACCATTACTAGATATTCAGACTGCAGCAAGTCACAATGAAAGTCATTAGACAAAAAATGAGAAAGCAGTTGTGAGCCTTACCAGGAGTCAATGATCTTTAAAACTTGTTCAAGAATGGATCAATTCACTCATGGGTTAATGAAAGAATCCAGAACAAAAAAAAAAACAACAACAACAACATAGACCTTACTTGCCTCATCAGAGGTGAGTTTGAAATTCAAGAGCAAGACCGGAACTGGACAATAAGGGCAATGCCTACTGATGAGATGAAAAGGAAACTTTTTTAAAAAGACATGTCTCTATTTAGAAAAAGAGCACATAACAAACAGTCAAACATGGTAATGGTTGTATGATAATCAGTATATGTTTTGGTGTTTAAGGACCTGAATTACTAGCAAATATTAAAGGAACAACTAATCCAAGTGCCTGTGCAGTTTCCTGTACTGCACGGCACGGTTAGGAGTTTCTCTCAAAGTGTTTGGTCTATTGACTTAGATGGCTATTGCACTTTTCTTTTTTGTTTTTTTGAGAATTTAATGTTTGTTTTATGTTTCCGGAGCCTTTTATCTACAGCCACACCACAAGTGAAACATCATCTATTTACTCCTTTGGTATCTTACAGCACTAACAGGATAGAGAAGGTTCCAAGAAAGCACTCAGTTTAGAGCTTCCTGGTAAATCACCACTGCATCAGTGAGGCGTGCAAATTCTGGACATTGGGGTTACAAAATGCCATTACCCATGACTGGAGCCAAGAACAGGTTTACTGTTGGGCTCTAAACAACAAAGAGATTAAAGATGCGAAGGACGAATGACTAAAGGTTCAAAATATAATTAAGGAAGCAGTTAATAAGCAAGGTTCCCCGACATGCTGAGTAAATGTCTTTTTGCAAACTTGTGATTCAATTTCAGCATCCTTCACAGCTCTTTTGAGTTTTAACATGAATATCAATTATCTTAGGGAAAAAGTAAGTTATGTTTAATCATGAGGAAACAATTCAAAGCCTTCCATGCAGTGCTATTTCACCTCAAGGGGTAGGGAGAAAAGATGCTCTATTGTGAATCAGAAGAACAGGAAGTATTGTGCAAAAAAAAGTGCTGGGAGGCCGCAATTAATGAGGAAAGTGATGCAAAAAGGTACAGAAAATTAGAAATAGAATAGCAAATACTAAAGCATAACAGAAAGTAAGCTTTTGGTTTTTTGCTTCCGACCTTAGGTCTTTCTGCATAGAGTTTGCATTTCGTACCTTGCCTACAATGGTTCTTACCAGATATTCTCAATGGATAGCAGAAATGGGAAAGTTACTTCCAAAGTGTAATGTATTTCATGTCACAACTGAACCTTTGCCAGAACGTAATATATGTCTTTACAATATTACCAATATATGTCAAAATATTTTTTTCATGAATAGCCATATCACAAAAATGTAATTATAAAGAATAATTAAACAACAACAACCTTAACACAACATGACACTTTAGTTTGGCAACAACTTAAAGAATATATTTTTAATTAAATGAAGTACACATAGATGCATGTTTATACTTTTAAAGACTAGATTAGAGATTATCTTACCGTGTCACTCTGTCGAACAGTGATTCTTTAACAAGCTTTTGAAATGTTGTTGACTCAGCTGTAGAAAGAGGTAGTGCATCCTCTACAACATACTCAGCCACCAGCCTTCTCACCTCTCCTGGGTCAAACATCTTCACCTTTTGTCTGGAGAAATCCAGCTTTCGTTGTTTAGATTTGCTCACTTCATCGTCTTCCGACTTCTTCGCTGTAAGAGGTCGTTAGCCTCTAGCTTTAGGTTGCTGTGTACTCTCTCCAGGTGTTTCTTGAGGATTCTTTGGCTATTTTTAAGCAGTAGACCATTCTTTAGCCTGTCCACCAGTACACAAGGTGTATCTTGCTTTAATGCACTTCTCCATTTTGGTGACTTAACCAAAATAGTGGGAGTATAGCCAATTGGAAGACGTTGAAGCGATTGTAGGCATATTGTCATCACCGTATTCTTATTCTTATGTTGCTTTTGGTTAACTCATTAGTATCAACACTGTCCAAGATAGAGCATTTTCAAATCAGACATGAGATCCTTGGAAGGACACTGACAAGTAAATTATGTTTCTTTGAATGATGCAAAACCATATAAAGAAATAATACTTGAAAGATTGCACCCCACCGACATGCCCATCGCGATAATGTTCTCCTAAAGAGGATAGCTCCAGCATTAAAATGCAAACTGGGTTTACTTATTATTTTTTTAAGCTGCTATCTATATTTAAATCTAATATAAAGCCAGCACACTCCATTAAAGCAGTTCTATTGATTTCACCTGCACTCCACCAGTCCTTCTGAACTTTTAATGCATGTCCATGGCCACTTTGAGTAAATCAACTTGATAAAGACACTAAATTGTCACTTGTTTCTCTTGGGATTCTGCTTTGAATTAATGAAGTCTGTAATGGCTGAGTATTTTCAAAAGATCGGTGCATCCTCCAAATAAAACTTTGCCTATTTATTGAAAGGATTTCTCACTATTTTATCTTGGACTCCAATTTGACAATAGAGAAACCTTCTGACCTCCATGAAAAACAAAAAAAGAGAGAGAGATTATAGGACATATTCAATTCAATTTAATTAAATTAAATGAAAAAAATACTGCATTAACAAAAAGGGAAATTAAATGTTGCAGTAACTCATAGGTTATTTTTTATCCAGGTATTGTGTTGTGGGTGTTGATAGCTGTAGGAAGGAAGGAACCTCTGGATTGCCCTGTCTTGCACCAGATCTGGAGAAGCCTCTTATCACTGAAGGCACTCTGTTTAAAAATCAGCTGAAGAGGATGCTCACTGTTGTCTATAAGGTTTTTCACTTTCTGAGGAATTCTCCTTTGTGAAATAATCTCAGTCTCCACAATAGATTTATAAAATATATGTAGCATGTTTCCGCAAATGCCCAATGACCTAAGCTTCCTTTGGAAGTACAATCTGCTCTGTCCCTTCTTGTAGATCGCTTCTCCTGTCGCATCTCCTGTCTAGTTTGTTGTCCAGGCGATAACTAAGGTATTTATAGTCCCCAACCACCCCCACTTCTTCTCCTTTGATGTGAACAGGAAAGTTCCTGTAACTTCTAAAATCTACAATAATCTCCCTGGTATTGTTGACGTTAATGATCAGATGATTGTTTCCACACCATGCCACAAAGCGGTTCACCAGCTCCCTGTACTCAACTTCTTGTCGATCTTTGATGCACCCAATGACTGCAGAGTCATCTTAGTAATTCTGCAGTACAGGACTCTGTCTGGTACTGGAAGTCAAAGGTATACATAGTGAAAAACAATGGTGAGAGTACTGTCTCCTGTGGTTCTGACTACTTGATTAGACAGGCTCACCATTCAGTCTAACTATGGTGTGTTTGTCAGGAGGGCTTTCATCCATGTAAAGGTTGATGGGTTCACCCGGGTCTTCTGAAGTTTCTCACAAAGTAAATTAGGCTGAATTGTATTAAATGCAATGGAGAAATCAAAGAACATGATCCTCACAGTGCTGTCTACCTTTTCTAAATGACAGTGGGTTTTTCGAAGCAGGTGAATGATGGAATAATCAACTCCAACTCCACTATGATTAGCAAATTGCAGGGGGTCCCTATAGATGCTTGCTTTTTGCTATGTTAGAACCAACGGGAGTCTCTCTAGGGCTTGATGACGTGGGATATCAGGGCAACAGGTCTATAGTCACTGAGGATTGTTAGCTGAGCCTTTTTTGGTATTGTAACAAGATATAAGAATTCTAAAACACTGGAATGGTTTCTGGGTCAGGCCAATGGTGCGTTCACATCGTAATGTATATTGCCAAAAATGCTTTAAAGCCAAAATTTGGACACTAAGTAAAATGTGGATCAAGATGCTTTGGCACTTCAACATTTTGGATGCTCTGTGCTGTGGTTGTTTATCTGCTCTGTTATATCGTCACAAGCAAGAGAGCTTGTCTTTATTTACTTTGATGACTTGGAAAAATACATTTAACAAGTATTTAACAAGAAAGTACACCTCAAAACATAATTTGTGCAGTCAGTTCATCAGGATTATGATCCAACTAAAATAGGCGTTTCTTGTTTGGAGTGGTAGATCCCCTGCACACCAGTGTGCAACGAAACTGGGACTCCCCAGTGAAAGCTTGTTAAAGCTGGTCAGGCTGTTGTGGATTTCCAGATTAAGTGAATATGAAGTGTTTTTAAGGTTTGTAGTAAAAACTGCAAGTACCAGAATACCAGGTTGGCTCTTAATCTATGGCAGGTTTTAACATTTTTGTAAATTTACGTATTTATAAACTTTTCCCTACAGGTTATGTAAAAAAAAAAAAAAGTTTTAGTGGAGAAAGAATGATCAGAGCTCGCTCTCTTTTCCTACATAATTCATTCTCCCTGCATTCTTTTCTTTGAAACTTGTAGAGTTCAACTCCTTATATTTATTAATTTTCATATGCAGACAGCTCTACAGAAGTGATTACAGCCTACTTACAGTGTCTGTCTCCCAAAATGCTCCTATATTACCTTTTTTCAGATTTGTTGATGCTCCATGTCAGGCTGCAAAAGTTCAGATTTCTGAACTCTAGAGTCGAACGCTCAGACACTTCGACACTGTGACGCCAGGTCTGCTCTTCCTGATGCTCGGACATGGCGCGGGACCTTTCGACACTGTTTGAAGGTGGCCCCCATAGACCTTTGCAAATAAATCAGATGCTTTTATACCCAATACGCGTTTGGTATTAACATACCTTCACAGGTGCTGTAGAATCTTATAGAGTTGTTCTACACAGGCTTGTAGAGCTCTGTGGCTGACACCATCTGAACAGGATAACTATAGCTCTTTCCAACTGAAAATACCAGGTTTACACATGTTTATCAAACATGGGTCTAACAGTCAGCATTTGGCTCCCTTCCCATTGACAAAAAAGCTGGGTCTGACCCCTCGCTGTGTATCTGGTGACACCATCATGCTCTGTTAGCATTGTTGATGTCACCAGTGCAACATAAATCAGGAAAGTAATCAATGGAGAGCAACATGTAAGGAAGCCAAGACGTAGTAAGTGTGCTTTATTGTTTCACTCTAGTATCTTTCCAAATCTCTCTCACCAGTGCTGCAGCATGTTTAACAAATGTAACCAGAGTTGTTTTAGCTTGTTAGATCAGAAGCAACTGGTGCGATGTGCTGATGTCCGTATGTAACATTGACCGGGTCAACCCGGCTCTGGTGTTCCCAAAAGATGCCGATCACAGCCAAGGTGATTTTAACACAGGACACTTGTCGAGTCGTTTGTTCCGGGTAGTTACCCAACCTGGTGGTCTCCCCAAAGCTATTCAAAAGTTTATCATAAGGAACAATTTAGCATCAGTCTTGATGTTAAGTTTCACCTGTGCTTTTATTGTTAAATGCCGGCAGCGCGGCCTTGACAGGACATGCGTCTCCACTAGACGCATCAGTTAGCCGTTCCCACTGCCACTAAATTCTGATTGTTCCCAGGTTTAAACTGGTTTTTCAGACAGTGGGAAAGGGGTATTATGATTCCATCTCTCCAGTTGCCTCTTCACTTGACTTCTAGAGACAGACAGTTGGGGGACAGCACAATCTTCGATTTGGTTAAAAAAAGGTAAACATCCAAAGTAAAGGTAAAAGATTAAACATTTGTTTGTGTGAGAGGGAAGCTTTCGGTCAAATAAGGCCAGAATTTTGGTTTAACTGTGGGCAGGAGAGAAGGATGTTTAGCTTGTTCCTTAACTGAATCTGTTAAACAATGTGTTCAATTAATTGGCTCTTTCCACTCCTTCAGCCATTTTATCCTGTCTTAGCTTGAAGTGTTTTATCTTATTTATCCCTAACCACACCTCTCTGATTTAGTTTTGCTGGAGCTTGCTTTCCATAGACTTCCTGTATTCCTCCTTGCTTTTTCTTATCTTGACCTTAAGTTGCTTCTGTATACTCCTCAACAGTGGCGGCTGGCCAATAGAGGACGCTAGGGCACCGCCCTACCAGCCCAATGACCTTGAATAACACATAATCTGCCGAGGCAGATGACCTCTCACACTGATTCTGGTTCTGCTGGAGGTTCCTTCCTATTAAAAGGGAGTTTTTCCTCTCCACTATCACTACAAACATGCTTAGCGTCAGGGATTGCCTTCGAGTCGATGAGTCAATACAACCAATGATATTATCTGGTTGAATTGTAAAGTGCCTTGAGATGACGTGTGTTGTGATTTGGCACTGTATAAATAAACTGAATTGAGTTCAATAAAAAAAAAAAAATGTAATTATAAAATTGAAATATTTCGAAATATGACGATATATATTTTTTTAGATGTGCAAAATAAATATTTAATCTTTTATGATGAGTACAGCATCATTTCATTTTTCATTGGACTACTGAAACATTTCCTCTCCAGGGTGCAAAGATGTTTGCCCATTGACTCTCGTTAAAAGTCGTACATGTGCCGTAGCTCCTTAGCAATACAGACGTCTAGGAGAGAAACCTGGGCGGACCAAAGCAATGCCAAAGGTGAGAGGAACTGTCATCACAGTTGTTGTGTTGGTTTTTGAGAGGCTGAGTCACGGGAGGGAATCAAATTTACCAAGAGAAGCTGGAAGTGAAACCATTTGGACCTAATCAGCCAAAGATCAAAATTTATCAGCTCTTCAAAAGACATTTTCCAGGACGTGATTTACCTACAGGGCTTCGCTAACTGCATGGTGCGAGGCTAAGGCTTTGTTCTGCTACCTTGACTGGTAGGACTGATAAAGCGCTTTTAAAAAAAGGCAAATAAGCATGAAAGATCTGGGATTCACATGGAATATAATATAATATAATATAATATAATATAATATAATATAATATAATATAATATAATATAATATAATATAATATAATATAATATAATATAATATAATATAATATAATATAATATAATATAATATAATATAATATAATATAATATGATATAGAGTACTTTTGACGATGATTGTTAATTTGCATAGTTGCTCTTAAATAAACACATTCTCAAAAAATAAATACATTTTTCTGTATTAAAAAATATTAAGCTGACTAATAGCTTCTCCATTATTAAACTGGCGCATTATTTTTTCAGTTTTTTGACACAATATTGGACCATGCAAAACACAGATTTGCCTTCACAAAGCCTCAGAAGGGCAAGATTTATGTACAAAGTGTAAACCTGTACATTAAATTGTGTTTTTATAATGTTTTTTTGTAGCTGGTATTCATATAAATATATTGGTGTGATAATTTGCAGTAAGTTTGATTGGTTTTTGGTATATGTCTAATTTGAATTTCAGCTGCCACTTCTCCTCAATGATCATCTGTCTCCTTAAAGGCTCTTTTTCATGTTTAACATGTTTATCAGTCAGATCACTGGTGATTCAGAGTTTATCAGTGGGAAAGCATTTCACTGTTCTGGTGGGGACAGTGTTATCTACAATGTTTATATAGTCAGTGCTCTGCAATAATATTTATGCGATTATGAATAATGATAAATATAACCCAAGTTAACTCACAGCCAAATGATGTTTATTGAAAATAATTAACAACTCAGTTTATGAATCAACAAATAATAAGTTAATTTACCATATAATGTGTATTTTTTAAACTAGTTGCAAACCTGAGTTTGAATTAACCTCTAGTAAGTATTAATAGTTTAATTTACAACTGAAATTGGTAATTACTGATCATTAACCAAACCATAAGAATGTTTCACATCAAACTTTTTAACCCAAAGGGATAATTACAACTGAAGAAATTGGATCCTGGAAGTAAAAGCTTTGTTATTTTGTTTTGGTTTATTACATTCAATCCAAGTACAATACAGATTGCAGGTATAATGAGGGAAATCCTTAGTTGAATTAGATATCTTTTAAAGAGACTATAAACAATTCAACACATTATTGCCTTTACATTAACATCAGCTTAACATAAAAAAATCTAAAAATCTAAGATTCACAAGTTAAAGATGTGTATGACTATGATTTAAAGAGACTCAATTGTTCCCTCACATTTCACTGTTAAAGGTGAATGTTAAGGATAAAATGGAGTTTGTGAGTGATCTACAAGATTTTTTTAATGCTTTCTTTTCCTTTTGATGCGTTCATGGACAGTCCCCAACCTTCTGTGCAGTGCAAGCAACAATTTAGAGAGATTACATTTCAAATCATTTATATACAGATGAATCAAACAGCCTCTCCATTCATTGTTAAGAATAATAACTGCTGAGAGATGGGTTTAAGGCAGGATTTTCAAAATCCAGCGGTATATTATTGATGAAAAATATGTATTTGGAATGTTCCTGTTCAGATAATTTGGGTTAATTGAAATTATTGGCTGGGCTAAAACCCTCAAAGAGTAATCTTGCATATTTTCTTCACAGTTTGCATTGTGGTTAAAAAGGATGTTTGTTCTTTTTGGAAAGACTGGTGGGAGTGCTGCAGAACCAGTTTCTCAAAGGGCTTAGTGATTACTGATGTCACCAGCAGTGATGGGAGCCTATTTTAGCAGTGAGGTAGTTGTTAATTATTCAGGAAGTGTAGGGGTCCAATAGGGATTATGTTAGAAACTGGTCTCAAGATCTCAGGCATCAGAAATCTGATCAGAGAGTATGCTTTTGGCTCCAGATTCAGTGTATAAAAATGCCTGTGGGTGACAAGAAATAGTCTAGCCATAAACAGAGGATGGTTGGAAACAGCACAATAGAGTTAATTTATTTCAAATTTGGCAAAAATAATCCTGGAGTAAATCAGGTTGTATGTCTAGGTATGTCCAGGGTCTCGTGTAAGTAGGGATCACCAGCTGGTATAGTCCGGTCTGGGTCCGGACATTTGGACATTTGAAGATTTGAACAAATGAATCTATAGTAGTATCGCCCAAATGGAATTGTTTTATCAGGCACGACTTTGACAGCTCATGCTGTGGCTCTTCAGGCACTCTTCACAACCAATTCCATGTTAGACCTACGGTTGGTTCGAACTCTAAGATGAAAAGGGGGTAAGATAGAAGCTAGCCGTTAGATCTCAAAACATCTGAGATTGCTTGTTTAAAATTTCAGGAAGGTAGACTATGAAAACAGGGCATTCAAAGAAGAGTGGGCGACAAATATGCATTTGTTCTCCGAGGACACGCTGCACGTCCGTGCGGTTTAATCTACTGTTACTCTGTGGAGATTATAAAAAGTGGCAACATTAAAACAGCACCATGATTCCAAACATAGAAATTTTGAGGGAACTTACTCAGAAGGATTTGAGGTAAAAAACACGAAAATAAACAAACTCTGACTTCTGTTAAAGCTACAGTGTGTAATAATTACAGGGATATAAAGTCAGAAATTTAATATATTATACATAACTATGTTATTTATCATCACCTATGAGCTCAGCCTTTTAACCATAATATTTGCGTTGCCTTAGAATTCGTTATTTATAATTACATAGGAGCGGGTCTCGCAGCCATGGAGGCTGACATCTTTGCGCTACGGCAGCGCAGAGGCAACAAACTAGCGATTGCGAGGTCTCCCATGACGCTCAAAAATAACTACGGCAAGTTGAGAGAGATGAACTGAGACGGTACTGAACAGTAGATGGCAGTATTATGCCTGAGAAGCGTTTAGTCTGCCTGAAACCAAAGAAGAAGAAGAAGAAGCAGGTATACTGCGCCTCAGTAACAAGAAAGGTAAACAAGGCGGCAGGCGTGAGTGACTTTGCAAACTGTTTGGCACTGTGTGGCCAAACATCAGACGAATGGAGGATCATGCCTACTCTGTATCACAACGAAAAGCGGCGGACACCGAACCCCCGTCATCTAAGAAGCGGAAACACGACGAGAATAAACGCAAGCGTGACAAGAAACGGCAAAAAACACGGATCAACATTGGCACGGCATTTACACGATGGAAGTCACTGATGGAGGAAAAAGGTTTTCAAAGTGACGCTCAAGTTGCCAGTTTTCTCTTGGACAGGTAATTAATCCTACACACACAATTGTCTAATATCACTGCAGTTTTTGGAGTACAGGATGCTCAGACCTGTCTAAAACAATAACATGCTGCGTGATGATGCTGTTACTCTCCAGTATACTTATTCAGCAACGTCCCTGACGTTTCACAGGTAATGATTCAGTAATTTTCTGTAAAATAATTTTCTGGATATATACCTCGGTTACTTCTCTCCGGCTCCTTTGGAGATCTTCAAGCCTTTCCTCCTCTGCTCTCACCCCGCTGGCTCCCCTCTCTCGCCTGGCCCTAGCTGCACGGCCTCCCTGCCTTCGCCCTCGTCCTCTCCCTCTCCCTCGCGTTGTAACCCCCGTGCCACCAAAATGACTTAGACTCTGTAAACGGGGAATATATATTCTTCCAGCGAACACAATCTCGCTGTTAAACTAATGACTACAATTACTTCGTCTGTTTATATCACCATGCAAAGCAGCTCACCAAAACGTCACAACGATGTAGAAAAAATAACGGGTATATTTATTATCTTAAGTCTACATGAAATCTATATCCTACACAGACTAATGAAACACTATCTGTAAAATTATCTATGTAAACAAACCTCATCACTTGAGAAGGTAGGTGATGCGGACGTCGTGGAAGACATTTTGTCCCGTAACGCTCGCCGTACTGTTGGGGGGGAGAAGCGGTGGGGGGGAGATGTTCATGTTGCTGCGGTCTGCAGTCTGACCGCTAGATGTCGCTGAAAATTACACACTGTAGCTTTAAATTAATACTTTTTTCTTGGCCCTAAACTTGTACTTTTGTTCTACTGCCTTGTGCCGCAAGTGGATTCAGCTTTAGTGCAAAAAAAAGTACAGAACCCAGGTTGTATTTTATAAATTGCTTTTAAAGAGGATTTTCATTAATAATGCTTTTGCTGTTCCGTTATCTGTTATCTCTTAATGAGAATGCTCAATATTTAAGTAAACTGTTCTTTAAATATCTGGAAGTAAAGTATTTATAAACTGAGTGGTAATACAGTACTAATGTTTAAACATTAATTACCCAAGCTTGCATTTGTGTGAACAGCCCATCAGACAGACTTTAACATATCCAACCTATAACTCATAAAAAAGTCTAAATTCTAAATTTCAAAGCAGAAAGTCCAGTTTGTTTTTTCTCAGAGGCTTGCCTACTCTCTCTAGACTACTCAAAACGAGTGAGTCAGAGGATCAGATGATGGAGTCTCTAGTCAGAGTTTGACCTAGTGGATGTGTTTTCGCCTTTAAATGTTTAAAAAAGGTATGGGCAATGAAATGGACTCCTTCTCTTGATAGACTTCTAAACTAGCCAAATAAACAGGCTTAGTATTATTTAAAAGGGTCTCTGAAAAGACTTGTAAGGTGTAAATGTCATGTTTGCAGGTTAGGACAAAAACATTGATAGACAAGTAAAGGGACAGAGGTTTAAGTGATTTGATCCCAAAATAACTTTAATCAAAGAATGAAGTATCTGAACCACTTGGAACTGGCATGGAGGGCACAGACATGCAGAACTGACATTAGTGAATAGAAACAGAATAACAGAAAATTGTGGGAAGATAACAGACACAAACAATTGATCATGCTGAACAGACAAAGACAAACACTAAGTATGGCAGGAAGGAAATAGAAACACTTTTAACCAAGAGCTGGCAAGTGGTATGAGAACCAAACGAGACCTATTATGGGAAGTAAGTGCGGCTGGGGAAGAAGAAAATCAGGGAAATCGATCGAAGCTAGAAGATTTACTCAGTTACAATAACAAGTATCATTTTGAAATAAAGTTACATTCACACCAATTGTAACAAAATAATCTACATAGCTATATGTAAAGCCATGATCAGGAGAACATAAATGGTTGGTTATATGAAGGACATGTTCAAAAACTCACCAGAGGGTGCTCCCTTCCCAGATAGGAGACAGGAGGCCACTAATACGGAGTCCTTGACAGATGGAAGTAACCCTGGAAACACTTATACAGCTGCAGTTACTGGTAGCAGGTAGTGGTACTTGCCAGACTGAGCACGTCTTTTTGGGACCCCGGTAAGCAGCCTGCATTGTTCTGCTTTCCAAAGAACGTACAGCGCTGTGATTTTCTGGGTAAAATAGAGGTCCACCAGGTTGAGCAAACAAAATAAACTGGCAAGCTGATAGAAGCCACGCCTGTTTAATGCTGGGGTGAAGCAAGCTGGACGAAATATTGGGGCTTCGTCCGTGCAAATTGTTTAAGAGAAGTGAAAGATCAAATGATCAGCAGCAGGTGAACAACCCTAAAGATTTGTGTTTTTGTCATTTAATAGAATAACTCAAAAGACTACTTTTGGTGTACAATTCTTTTTAGTTCTGCTTTAAAAGCATTATTTTGAGGTATGACTATAGAGCACAATTACTGTTTTAGGCACCTTAAGTCACTTAATGAAAAAAAGAACAAACTTGTTTTAACTAAAGCGTGCCAAACTCCATTGAGGTTTAGGTTAAACTTAGATATAGTATATTGCCTGTAAACAGTCTTGGTTGCTCTAATATTATTTCATACCTGCTGAGCCTGCTGTGCTGTTTGGAGGTTAAGTAAATAAACTGAAAATAGTAGATGCTATCACTTGAATTAGGTACTTTTCTTTACTATTGTTAGCTGTAGTGCATTAAAACGCTTAGTTTTAAAAGCTTAATGTTTAGATATGTTTAGATTGGAAATGTATATTTCTAACAGTTTTTTTTAATCATTTTGTTATGATGTTATGTATTTTTCTTTTACATATTTCTTCTAACATTTTATTTAATCCTATGGTATGCTCACACAGATACTCATTATTTGAATAGTAAGTTTTTAAAAATTAAATACTGTTTTACTCTTGAGTAATGTTTGGGTGATTAATCTCTTCTAATCTAAGATATGATAAAGTTATTCGACTTTTAATTAACAACATTTTAAGCTGCTCTATCCAACCTTAAATAAACATAAAAAACACAGAGGGAGATGGATACAATACGTCTAAATTAGGGGTGGTTAAATGTTGCATAATGCCAAAAAGGTTAAGTAAAAAGTACTTGTGGGACAATAATATGACTTGAGAAATACTACAATCACAAAAATGGTTCGGCCTATACATATACTGTACATTTTCTACCATCTCCAGAAAATGTAAACAGGATTCATGTAGAGCAGCTAGATTTTTGTAGGGAAGAAATGTGAATATCACCATAAAACCTATGCATTTATTTAAGAAAGATGTTGAGTTTCCTTAGTAATTTGGAGTTATACAAACGCACTGTAAAACATGCATAGTCTAAAAAAAAGGAAATTTTAGTCACTCTCTCTCTTTGAAATTGCTCACTGTATTAAGTCTGCATTAAAAGCAAATTATAATGCACTAGAGTCTGCTTATGAGTAAAAGTCGATATGTAGATGGGGTGTTTATATAAAATGTTAGTACTTTTCAAAAACTGTTCTACATCAACCAGCAGTTCTGGTGGGACAAGTCTTTCTGGAATTGAGGGTGTAGGCCACATAAAACCAGTCCAGGGGCTTCAAATTGCCCAGACAGGACTTTGGACTACCCTGGTTGTCATGGTTTTGGTTCTGTTTAAGTTTTCTTTTTGAGATTTCATTGGTTTCATTTCCCATTTTGTTATTCTAGTTGTTTTTAATTTTTAGTCGTCTGTTGCCCCCTTGTGTCAGTTACCTTCCCCAAGCTCCCTTCTAGATGCTTCCATCCACACCTGCTTCTTGTCAGCTCATTAGCTCAGTCTTTGTTCAGTCTCCCATTTATACTCCTGCTCCAGTTTCTCAGTGCTGCTTCCATGCCATTTCCTTGCTCCTCATGTGTGTTTTCCCTGATGTCTTCTGGTTTTTGGTTTTCTGTATTTTTTTGTTGTTGTTATTTTTTTTATTTTTGGTCCCTGCATTTGGGTCCTCTAAAAAAAAACCACACAACCTGACACTGGTATAAAACAAATGCATAAGTACATGACACAGACTTATGTGAAAAGACGATGACACTAATAAAAAATACCTCATGTTCCTTCTTTTGATGAATTTGGTTCCTAAAGAACTTTCTTATATGTTTATATAAATATTTTAGGTTTGGATGAATTCTTTGGATTAAATGTAATTTGTGTTTTAAGATCTTTTAAAGATGTTGGAGAACTCTTTGGTCTTGTTGCTGAGCTAACTGCTTATTATGGAAACACTTGAAACTTACTAGTAGGCAACCATGATCAATTTTGACTGTAAATCAAACTTAAAAGAATGAAACTTGAATAAAAAAAACTAATCTCTTGTCATGATGAGAACCATGTTTTCATTGACTAAATGGGTTACAGTAGCTGTGTAACAGCAAACAGTGCTGAACCTAATTCCGCACAAAGAGTAAAAGTTTTACCCATCAGGAATGTCTTATATCTATTTCTTTCTTCAACATTTTTATAAGATTAGTTTATACAGATGCCAACTGCCTTTTGAGCCAGGTAATGCTGAAGTCTCCTTCCAGTTAAAATGGAGTTCTTCACCTCCACATTCTTCCCATGCTCACTTAATTGAACTAAAGTTTTGCTGCAGTCTGCTGTGGTTTAGATGATAAATCATTTGAAACTGCTCTTTAGTTCTTTTAAATTTCACTGAGGAAAATGTGATGGACTCTGCATCTGACAGCATTTTATCAAATTATTAAAAGAAAAAAGTTGGGTGTTTCTTACAGGGATCCTAAATCAGGAAGTTGGCTATTTTAATAGATTAGCACCATGAAAAAACAACTAATTAAGTAGAACTTTAAAATTTTTTGATTGCTGACTGCTCTTTATCCCCTTGCTTTGTCATACCTTAAATGTCAACCATTAGGGTGTGTAATGTATTTGAGTTTCCCCACAGAATAACCCTTATTGAAATAAAGGTCAACCAGGATGAAAAGTATCACCATGGTTACAAAGGACAAGAAAAGTGGGACCTCCTATGACATTTATGTCTTTGTGGTCCACTATGGCCTCTGTAATAAATGGCTGCATCCTCACAGGCTTGAAACATAAAAGTAATAAAATAACAGCACAGCGGACATGATGTCTGCTCTTTTATTTACAGCAGAAAATACTGATATTTCTTCAGATATATCAATGTAGTAAATAATGAAAATCCTGCAATGAAAGGTCGGCGGTTTATACTTTAATGCCAACATTGTCCCACCGTGCATGCCTTGTGTTTGTACATTCTCTGTAAAGAGCTCTAGGGAATAAAAGTATGAGCCTAACAAGATTAAAGCCGATTGGAGCTTGACAAGGAACACTAAGTGCAATGTGTAATTTCTCAGCTCAGCTGTAAACACAATTTACATTCTGCCTCTTAACTCCCAGTGTTCTTCTCAGTCCATCACACCGCCACCTGCACCTTTTACCACATGTTCAGCTTTCACTTTCAGTTCACCTTGGTGAAATGAGATCTAAGTGGTGGCTGTTGCTGTTAAATTTGACCACATTTGTGTCGGTGACATATCACTTTTTATGGCCTAGAATTCTCAGAAGCTTTGTCATGGCTTTTTAACATGGATGCAATGTTTTTGTTATGGTTTATGGGTGTCTAGAGATTATTTCCCTTCGTGTTTCCTTTGGCATTAAAAATAATACATCTATTCGCAAAATGAAAATCATATTTTAGCTTTCAAAATTCTTACACTGGCTGGAAAAGTATGGAAATTGATGTCACTGTTTTTGTCTAAACTGTGTGTTTATACTTTCTTATATCCTCCCTCCTTCCCGTATATTTTTTTGTTGTGCCCTAATCTTCATTCTATCCTATTGCACTTTCTCCTTCCATTCTTTACTAATTGCCTTTTTGTTTTGACAATTTCATATGATTTTTATCAGTGTTCCAAGAGCCAATATTTACATAACACCGAAGATGACAAGAATTAGAAAATAAAAAATAATTGCTAGTTCTTAATTGTAGTTTTTCCACATTTTAAATTGGTCACCTTGTTTATTCGGATCTTTAAAGTTTCAGGGCTGTTTTGACACAGGGCAACTAAGACAATACCACATCATTAATGTTAAAGTGGATGTTTATTTGTCATCACAGATAAAAAGAACCATGCTTACTCATCACATAAAGAAAAGAAGAGAAGCGCTCAGTCATTAGGTCTTTACAAACCCAGTTGTTGGACATTTTTTGAATGTGAATAATAGCACTCTATGAAGATTTAAATTCTTAAAAAACACCCAAGGCGTATGCCCACAGATTAAAACCTCCATCCTATACCTTCCCCAGACAGTACCCATCTCTAACTTGCTCCTTTGTCCTCATAGAACAATGATCAAAGCATTTTTTTTTTTTTGAGTGGGTCATTTATTTGAGCCCTCAGTCTCCAGAAGTCTTAATGACTTGGAAAAGTGTGACATTATAGAGCACCTGGTGTCCGTTGTTCCAGGTGTACAGGACCCTCTCCCTAGGGTTATAGTCCATCATGGAGATGTGAGAGTACTGATTGTGGAAGGGGATATCTGTGTACTCATAGCTTGATGTGTTGGTGTAGTAAGCAAAGTAGATTTTAGCACCGGCAAGGTGAGAGTTTGTGACATAGAGTGTGCCACAGATCATAAAAGACTCTCCAGCACTGCGTTTTGGGAAGCCTGTGTCCCAGGTTTGCAGGACCTCCAAACTCATTGGCTCCAGGCGGCTAATGACGATGTTCCCCGCATTGGGTATGGTGGTGTAAACAGCCCAGAGACCATTCTCGTCCGCCATCAGGTCAATATCAGAGGAGCCCCCCCAGGAGTAAGGAAAGGTGTTGTTGTAGCCAGCTCCACTTAGGCTGCGTTGCACAAGCACACTTCTAGACCGGAAGTGGTATTTGATAATTATGTTGCTCTGGTATTTGTTGTAGTACAATGAGCCATTATAGACCACATGCCCAGTGCCAGCCCAAGGATGGGGCAGCAGGTGCTGCACAAAGTTCTGCCCCTTCATGAAATCGCTCATTGTTCGGTATTCTAGGACACGCCTCCCCTTGAAGTATCCATCCATTGACCAAACCTGTCCAAAAAAAAAGAAGAAATCTTTGAACAAAAGCATTACATTCTGAGGAGCTACTGAGTTAAAACACCTTAATATAAACATCCAAGGGTTATCAGAGATTATTGGTGTGTTTTACCTGATGCAGCTATCTGCAGGAACTCTTTGATGTTTCATTACAGCCTAAGGCAATGCCGTGGGCAAAGTAAGAATTAGTGTATGTGTGTGTGGTGAATCTACTTGTTTGGGTGTAAGTGTATTTTTTTCATGCATGCAGAAATGTGTGTGTTCAAATCTATCGATCTCTCCTGTTTGAGGGGGGAGATGTTGCCTGTGCTTTGCAGGGAACCACTGCTTGTGCACTCTGCCCTTTCCAGTCCACATTTACAGAAAATCAATCCATTTAGCAACTCTATTCTTTTCCCCGAGCTCCCTCAGCAGATCCCTCCACTGACATTGTGCTTCTGTGGCTGCATCACCCTTTTAATTCACTCAGAAGGGAGAAACAATTTAGCATTTGAATTATTCAATTAAGCTATTACTGGATTAAATATTTATTTTGTTCACAATGTAACTAGGACATCTTTAGAAAGATGCAGCTCTTTTCTTTGTTTTCTCTGATTCTTTCTTCTTTGTCTAATTGCGCTTTCATATGTGCAGAAAAACCTCTTTTTACTCTGCAGAAAAGGAGAGGGGAATGGGAATAAGCTGTGTTGGAGTGGTACAGCAAATGAATTATGGAGCAAGGTTTATTATAAACCATTAAGCTTGGTTTCTTCTATGCTTACTGAATGAGTCCCTTGAGCTGAGCAAGAGAAAGAGGCTGAGCCAGGCCAAAACTCTGGCACGTTCTAACTATCTTTATAGCTTTTGTATATTTGCCTGCAAAGCAAGATTTTCACATAAGAGTGTAACAATTGCTGTGATACTGACGTATCTGCCGCTTAATGGAGTAAGAGGCGACTCAGTTCGTAGGTAGAGAAACATAATCTCAGCAAACAAGATTAAACATAAACATAATCAGAACATTCAGAACATTGATAAGGCCCTTTTCTAACATCCATTTATCCTCTTGTGATTCAATTTGTAGAGAGGCCAACATAATACACTCTATAAAAGTTTCTCAGCTTCTGTTAGGTACTAGAAATAGCTAATAGTTCAATTTCTTTCCACTCTCTCTACTCGCCTACTCCTAACATGAAATCTCAGGTTTAAAAACCCATGGCTGTTCTGTTTGAGTGCAGAGCAACCCTCTGATAATTACCTAAGTGAATTTAGAAAACTTTAGCCCAAACAGCTCTTTGTTTTTTTTCCCTCTGATGATGGAGTGATTAATCAGCTGCAGTGTGTAATGAATGAGGACGACAGGCAAGAAGGAAATAGATGCAATTCATCAGTGACTCTGCTACGAATTCTCAATTCTCTTTGTGTCTGTCATATTGTGGTATTCATGAGAAGTGCAACTTGGACAAAATGATCAATCACTCACTGACTAACAGTGACAGCTCCGCTGGGTGGATGTGTTTTTTTTTATTTTTTATACTGAGTAGCTCAAAGAGTTTAGATGATTTTGTTAGAGCTCTTGGTTATATCATTATTTGCTTCTTGAGCCTCAAACTAGAGAGGATCTGAAATACTCACTCTGTTGTCTGAGCTGGGTATCATGGTGTCTGTCATCCAGGAGCCGAATCTTGATCCAGATGCACGCACTGTAATGGGATTGCTGACACCAGTGAGCTTTCCACAGCCTGCAAATCAAAAAAGAGAAGGACATAAAATTCATGCCTCTGGACAAGTGATGTAAAAAAAAAAATAGTATTCAAGTTCCTTTTAAGTTTGGCAGGCCTCGATCTTTTTACCTGTTTTTTAATAGGCGATAAATGAAATCATAGCACAGAAAATGGCATCCTGCTTTTACTCTTTGTACCCTATGTAAGCGACTGGAACCATAATGTCCCTGCAGGAGTAATCCCAAGGGATAAATAAAGTTGAGTCTAAGTCTAAGTTCAAGGTAATTAGTTGTTGCTTAATATATTTGCCATAATAAAAGACCAATGAGCTGAATTCCTCTTTATCAATAGTTTTCTTTTGTTGTGTGTAGAATCACTATAGTTTAATTTGTTACATGAGAAAACAATCAATATACCGTATTTTCACGACTATAAGGCGCACTTAAATGTCTTTTTTTCCCCTCAAAATGTGCGGTGCGCCCTTTGGTGCGGTGCGCCCTATGTGTGTTGTAACTGCGACTTTTGAGACCACCTCATTGAGGAGATGATGAAAGAGTGGCTGAATGTAAGGAGACCAGGTGTTTTTTTTCCACTCATCACCATCGCTGTTAATATGTAACTCCATGCGTGCCCATCTCACAGCTGATGTGAAAAACATGGGGAAACAAATTAACGCTGTGCTCGCTGTTCAACCGCTCGACATCGGTGTGAACCGGACCCAGCAGGTGCAGCAGAAGCAGCGAGTTTACATGCAAAGTCAATGGTTGACGCGCGTATAGGCGCAGCAAAAGGTCCCGCAGAGCGTTTTGAACAGCAGGCGCAGCGCCTCGGGAGCGTTTAAGTATCTGACGCACTGCCAACGCGCTGCTGCTGCTCGAGATGGAAAAATTGAAGTTTTGCTGAGGGACGCGCCGCATCAACCAATCAGAGAAGCTGATCTGGGAGCTGACCGCGAGACAGACACAGCGCTCTGATGACATTAACGCATATGAAAAAGGCTGGATGGATGAGGAGATGATGAAAGGCAGGTGTATGTGAGGAGACCAGGTGCTTTTTTCCACGCATCAAAGTAAGGCTGTTCAAAGTAAGGCTGCGAGTGGCGTGGGAGCGATGGATGGCCGACAGAGACCACAGTTTCAGGATAAGTGGAAGGCAGCGCCGGACAAGTTACGCCACCGTTTGCGGATGGATTGTAGATGCTTGGACTAACGTGTCTGCTGGCTCTGTTGTTCAAGCTTTCGTAAAAGCCGGCATTATTTCTGAGGAGCCGCGCTGCACGGAAAGTGACTCTGACAGCGAAGAAGGGGAAATTGGCATGTCTGATTTAGCGCAGCTGTTTAATTCAGAAACAGAGGATGATGACTTTGATGGGTTTAAATAATACTTTGTAATAACTACATGAATAAAGCACAATCATACTCAGTTTTGCTCCCGCTCTATTTTTCTACCTGAAAACTTAATTCAACAGCAGCCTCTGGGCCCGGGTCTCCTCCTCTTCACAGCGGTGGCTGGCAGGTGTTTTTCATCTAAATAATCTAAATCTTGCAGCTGTATTTGCTGTGATCAGTGGGAATAAAGTAGTTTTAATATGTTTTTAAGTGAGAAAGGCCACCTGAAAACTTAATTGCAGTCAGTTCATCCAGATTATCTATTTCTGTCGGAGGCGCTCAGACCCCCACATACCAGCGGTGCACCGAAAGAAATCCCTTCAACAGCAGCCTCACCGCGGCGGCTGGCAGGTGTTTTTCATCTAAATAATTTAAACAGCAGGCACCAGGATACCTGCAATAAAAGTGAACATATTCCGTCGGCAGGTTTCAGGATTTTAAGTTAATTTAGGAGTAATCACAGCGCTGTGTCATCTGCGATGTGTCTGTCTCATGGCCAGCTCACAGGTTTGATTAATACTTTGTAATAAATACATGAATAAAGCACAGTCATACTCAGTTTTGGGCCCGCTGTATTTTTAAATACGCTGTAGAGGTATTTAAAGGTAGTAGAGGACATGTACCTGTATATAAAAAATGCGCCCTATAGTCCGGTGCGCCTTATGTGTGTGTTAAATACAGAAATGGCACACATAACTGAGACTGCGCCTTTTAGTACGGTGCGCCTTATGGTCGTGAAAATACGGTAGTAACTCTCAGAACACCAACTCCAACCCCCCCGCCCTCTGCCAAGGTTGATTATTGGAGGTCTGAGATAAGAGAAATTGTTGGCAGCATGCCAGACGCAAATAGCCTCAAGACTGAAGCAATGCTTTTAAAAATACTACTTTCACACTTACGGAAGCTAAAACTTTTCATTGAAATATCGAGACATTTTTTGTCCTGTTATAGTAGGTAAAAATGAATGTTTCTTTTATAATTTTGTTGTTGCTCTTCCTTAATTTTGAGCTTTCACAATTGCGTTTTTTTTAAATATCTTTCTTTCGCTCTATTAAGTTACGTTTTTTTAGTTACTCAATTGCCAGTGATAAACTGCATAATACTTAAGAAAATTGGTTTTAATAAATTCATCTTTATTTATAACCAGAAAATGTTATAAAAAAAACCTTAACATGTCAGTGTATGATTTAAAACTTATTTTAAGGTGTATTATATTCTGGTGAAGTTTTTATATGTATATATCACTACAAACATTTTCAGAGGTCCCTAAATTTAATGAAAGATATAAAGAGGTAGAGGGTATGTGATACTTAATGTGCAAAGCAAACCAATTTACTGTCAGCAACAAACTTTCTATTCTATTCTATTGTTTTATTAATAAGACTGCTGTCTATAATAGTTTCCTTGGTCCTCAAATGCACTACAAATTTTAAACTTTTATTA
Source organism: Cyprinodon tularosa (assembly GCF_016077235.1). Lineage (NCBI taxonomy): Eukaryota > Metazoa > Chordata > Actinopteri > Cyprinodontiformes > Cyprinodontidae > Cyprinodon > Cyprinodon tularosa. Next base: position 908,854 of record NW_024038913.1, on the reverse strand, counting down.
CTTTGTGAGACTAAAAAAATATATATTTCCAAAAAGAAATAATATACTGGTTATGAGAAAATGGCTTTTCCAACCAATGATAAAATAATCTAGCAATAATGAGGTAAGAACTTGTGATTTGGGGAACAGCTACTTTCTTTATTTACCAAAAAAAGTATCATTTAAAATATGTAGGAAAAGTCCCCTGCCATCGAGCCCACATGTTTCATACCTAGTTTCTGCATGCAGGAGTGCAGTCGGGTCTCCAGCAACAGGACTCTCTGCCGCAGCTCCTCATAGTCGTAGGCCCCCATCTCCTCCTGGATGGCCATAAGCACCAAAGAAAGGTTTCTCACCTCCTCTCGAAGACGCAGGATCATCTTAGCATCTGTCTTGTACTGTTCCAGCACAGGGAGCAGGGGAAGCAGTTGGTTCACCTTGTCTTTCAACTCCTAAAAAAACATGGCATAGGGAAATGTGGAGGGAAAATGTGTGTAACATTTCAATTTCTGAGGAAGAATGAGCATTAGACTATACTAATAAATATCTAATTATTGAATTTTTTTTAACCCAATACAAGCAGATAATGTTGGAATGGAATTGGAGATTTAAAATGTACATCATTTTAATCTTTATAACAACCTAATCTGACTACACTGAATCTCTTTCAAGGATGAAATAAAAAAAAAAAATAGAATTATATATACAACATGCAAATTATGTTTTAAATGATTTTTTTCTGAAAATTGGATGGTTAGATGGTTTTATTTATTAAAAAAATTTGTCAGTTATTCCTTTTCAATAATCTGTGAAAAACACTTTATTGGTATTGTAGCAATCGAGCCTTTTTACTTGTTCCCACTGGTATTTTAGCTTTCAGATTTTGTAATATGCTTGAAAACTCTCCTGGCCATCACCCTAATCTCAAGAACCCTAGGTCGGATTAACACCTGCAAATCCAGATTCTTTCTGGGCAACTTGGAAATATTGTTTTTATTGTCAGAAGAACATGATGGAAAAATTAAAAGTACAATAAAGCTAAATCTTATACGGTTATAAAGATTTGGGGGGATAGATTGTCTGTGTTGCGTTTCCTGTGTCTTCTGTCTTGCTGATGGGTTGGGTGCATCCTGTCTCTTTTTAATAAACTTTTTGAATTTGGACATACTGTAACCCTTTTCAACCCTAAAATAACTAAACAGGCATAAAAGATGAACAAATTTATGATTTATTTAATGCAAATATCTGTTATGTAATCCTGACTACGGGTTATTCTTTCAACCTCCCCTTTGGTCGCCTAAATGCTAGACATTAGTCATATTGATCAATATTTGGGTCCCAGGGCCGGGTAATTGCTCGCTTGACAGCTGGTGCTTTTTCACCCCGTTAGACAACTTCTTATTAGATTAATGGATATTGCTGACAATTTCTGTCATTTCCGTTTTCATATTCCGCTCTGTTCTAATTCAACCTGTCACTTAGTCTCCAATGATGCAATACACCAACACACTCTCTAAATCCCCTAATGTATTTATGTAAATGCATTGGCTGAATTTATTTTAAAGTATTTTATTTGAAGAGGAATTTTTAATAACTGAAAAATACTGATTTACTTAGAAACTTATTTGATTGGAAATCAAATTATTAGGCATTTCTTTTAATATATAAAAAAACTATCTAAACAAAATGTCTTACTGCCATCTGATTAAGGTTGACGTTAGTGTTTTAGCATGCACCAATAGCGGCATATTTGGATTTTAATGAGTTTAGAAGTAAGAGCAAACACCTTTGCTTTAGACAGGGGTGCAAGAAGCAGCAACAGAGTCCAGCTGAATGTCTTGAAGGTGGATAGCTTAAGAGGGAAAAAAAGTCTATCAATAAAGTGTGGCCACCACAGGAGGGGCTGTTTCCTTCTTGTTAGGGTTTATCGTAAATCTGGTGATGGAGCAGCTCTCAGCCTTGTGGCGCCACATCATAAATCTAATTTTCACTTTTTCAAGCTGAGAAAATTCACTCTCGTTAATCTCCCTCGCTCCACCATTGGCAACTTTAAACTGCGCACATTTATCAGCCAACTGGCTTCGATCAAAATCCGTCAATTTTTTTCTGCCTTTTAAGAATGGAAACGTTAGATTTGCATTCAGACAAATGCTTTGGTTTTCTGTCTACAAAGTAATCTCGAGCTTTTCTGATTTCCCTTTCTTTGTTGGAATAGCTTTCGGAAAGCATACTGAAAGCTAAACAGATATTCATGCTTGCCTCTTTGCTGAGGCACCAACCCAGTGGCAAAATGCACTTAGTGTTTATCAGAGCATCTTTTAATCACACAATTTTATGGCCCATCTAATATCTGTAAGGTTATAAAAATATAACAATGCTACTGAGCAAGGCAGTCTGCTGATAGAAAAATATAAGGGCTTGCTGATAATGCTAAGCCAGCTAAGCCTGAATCTCTGAATGAGAAATTCAAACAAATGTGAAAATATATAAACCACAGATGCTGGGAAGTTTCCTACAGAGATTAGAAAGAAAGGATGGGTATAGAAAAGTGAATGAGATGTCCAGTGAGTTAGACAGAAAAAAAAAACAAAACTGATGCCCTTCTTGGTTCACAGCTTGAATCATCGGTAACATGTGAAGCTCATGAAGCACAGTAGATTAGTCAACCTTAGCGGGGTGACCCAATAAATCATGTAAAGTACTCCAACAGGATATCACTACCAATGTTTATATGCCAGTCCACCAGGAGTCGTATAGAATTTTACTGTCTGTGAAGAACTAAAAAAATAAATGCATTGTATATAAATTCTATTCAAATGATCTATAGTACATACAATTCTTTGAACAGAGAGTAACACCAAGCCGATTACCTGAAAGCCCTTTGGATTGAGGCTTCGGGGATTTTCAGAGGCCACCTTCAACTTTCCATCAACAACTTTCATCAGACTCTCAGTGTTCCTTACATACTGGAGATCTCTGTAGGTTCTCAGGTCTAGCACCTCCATTGATTGGCTAATATTCTGAACCTGCAAAGCAAAAACAATAAATCATGAAGATGATAGTGTTTACTAAATTTTTTAGTATTTTATTCTGTTGTATTTCTTGGATTAATGATAAGAGTGCAGATAAAATGTTTTTTAAAAACATATTCTAATCTCTGTTTGGAAATAGAATATTCTGCAAACCACAATAATGTAAACAGTCACAGCTCAGTAAAACACAGATTATACTCCTAAAAATAAAAAAAAATATCCATCACCAAGCAATCTACTTCTTTACACAATTCAGATTAAGTATTTTAATTATACTTAAAAAACATGGAGGATAAACTCCATATAAGTAACAACTCTATTTATTGTCATGATTAATCACAATTCTTATCAGTGTGAGACATTTATTGCAGTCAATAAACACTACTGATCGCTTATGTCCAATTGATAGCATACATGCATATAAACTAGATTATTTTTTATACGTACATACTTTACACTGCCACCAACTGGACTGCCAATGGAAGTAAACAAAAATAAAAGTAACACATAGCTACTGTACAAGTTTACCAGAAATACAAAACTTCAAAGTGAAGTTCATTACATATTTATTCGTGATTACTACATTCTACCTGAAATTTTGGACATCATCCTGGTTTTGTAACTCCTAAAATCCTTTCAACAACAGTCACCCTTTTAACCATAAAATTATACTTCATATTAAATTGTTATTTTTGAGATTTGAGAGGATGCCTTACAGTATAAGCATAACTTGTTGCCACAGAACTGTGTCAGCCTGATCTCACAAACATATCAATTTAGATCTTTTAAAGTCAAAATCCACTTTGACTTTGGTCGATTTGTTTGAAAACATAAGCATTTTGTACATTTATCTTCACAAGATCACGTGACTGTATGTATGATATTGTGCATACACACAATAGGTAAACAAGTCATACGGCCAATCAAATGAGCAATTTTTTAGTCCAAGAGTACTAAGAAAAGAAAAAAAGATAATTCCAAGAACAAGTGTGCAAAAGAGCAGAGAAGCTGGTAAGTTGATGGAGGCTGAAGCAAAAATGTTTATATCTGCCTATTTGTCTGTTGCAAAAGTTATCTTCAGGCTTTAAAGGAACTAAGTAAACACTATCACAACAAATGCTCTTCATGCGCTCCTTAATTTGAAGATTAATACATTATTTTTGTGTTCCTAAGAGGTGAGTACATGACTATGCTCTCTTCAGTGAGTTTATACCTACTCATTAAACAAAGTTAGTAGACATCCAGTACAGTGGAGTGTGCACCGGTTAAAGGGTTCATCCAAATAATATGTGAAAACACCTCACTGCGAAGGAAACTCTGCTAAGTAGGCATTTACTGTTCTTAGACAATTTAGTTTGGCACTTAGTTAAAGTTTTGTTAAGTACTGAGCTTACTCATCCTCTGACAGCTCACTATGCTGCTGCATAATCAGCCTACTGCCTTGCACACACCCCCTCATCTCCTGTAGATTGCACAAAGCATACCAGAATTCATCCAAACATTAAGGGTTGTCATGCATATAGGAGACTTGTATGTCCAGCAGCCCACTTAAACAGGTGCAAACCCATAAAGATGGCGGCAGAAAAATTCAAAATGAAATGAAGAAAAAAAAAAACAGACCCAATATTGAAAGGTTGCAGCTTGGCATGAAAGTCTGTTTTGCACCACACTTCCTTGCCTGCCTGATCCATGACAGCCTACTCGATGCTTCATGCTCAGCCCACAGTTTCCCTCACCCTGTGTTACTCCCACGCATGTAGTGAACTAGCAGAAGAGTATTTGGTCACAAAATATTTAGCAATTAAACTTTTTATTTTCCTAAAGTGGAACACAAGGAATAGGCAGGGGGATATTAAGGAATAAAATCTTCCAGCAGCCAAATTCTAAGCAATTTCTTTGTCAACTTGATGCATTAACATTTGGTACTCCTGCATCCTCTTCTTATTTAATAAAAGACAATCCTCATCATCAGTGTCCCAGATTTACAGTCGCAGGTGTGTCTGCTTCATGCCCAGTGTTATGACTCATTCTGCATCAGGCTTGTTTGTGAGTATGTCTAACCATATTTCTGCCTCATATTTAATCTGATTTCATCTCAATTCAGCCAGACAGACAGTGAGGTCAGAAGGGGAGGAGATGTTCAAAGATTTGCGGCGACTATTGCCTCGCTGTCATCCGTCAGGGTCAGGCTCTATCTGGCTAAGAGAGAGCTGAATAAAAATTCTGTAAAAACCTACTTTACATTCTTTGAACAGAGGGTAGTTTTGACATCGCTAACATAGCTTTGGCTCCTGATGTCAGTTGTGAATCTGGACTCAAACAATTCCCCCTCATGCTCTGGGTTCAAATGAGGATGTCTTGGTGGGCACTGCTCTTTTGGGACCACACATACAAGCAGACTCACACAGAGCTTTATATTTTGCAGCTTTTATTCCGGTGAAGCTGAAATAGTGCTGACCCTGGGTGTCCTCATTAAGCCTGCTTCAGGCAACAGTGAGTACAGAAAGCATGCAGACACACAGTAATGAAAACACCCTAATAACAAAATGCAATACAGTGATAAATAATACATCATAGAGCATATAATATTCTATTTTTGCTATGACTTTTTCTAAAAGCTGGCTTTAATGTTTATGATAGAGTTTTCTGAGGGGTGCATTACAGTAAGTCTACATCATGGTGCCTTTGATTTTAGTACATTATCTACAAAGTTTTAAAGTCATTAAACAATCTAATAACAATGATCATAATCCATATTTCCTTAAACTCAATAAAAACATGAACAAAATGTATGTTCATATTAAATAAATATTATGAAACATAATTAATTTCAGTTATTTACTTCACTAAATAAAACACATTATGTAGATTAATTACACACAGGGTGTTTTCAACCCTTTATTTGCATTATTTATAATAATTTTCCTTCAACAGCAAATGAAAACATGACATTTAGGATTAGAATACTACATCAGACCATTAATCAGTCCATTTTTTACACTCCTTTTATTACAAGAAGGCAGGCTAAGTATGTTTAATAAATGGTTATGGTTGTTATGCTGAAAAGGTTCCTTTAATCTAAAGTATAAGCAAACTATTATATAAGTATATGACAGTAATTATATAATTGCATTAACAAAACAACACAAGATATAATAAAAGTCTCCTGTGAAAGGTGTGTATGAACTTGATAACTCTTTCATAATCAACGCTGTCATATTTCTGTGCTCTACTTGCTTAAGATTTCACAAAATCTTTCTAATGCTATCACAAGCTGCAACAATTCATTCTGTCTCTGTGCCAAGATATGCTTTTTTCCCCTGTTAGAATATTCATTTAGTGAAGCATGTGGGAGAGCGAATTTTGTCTCTGTAAACATGCTTTAAACATCAGGACACAGATACTGTCAGAGGGGAAGAGGCAAACTTCATAGAGAATGAATGAAGGTGGATGCAGGCATCTCACTGATTCATCAGTGAGCTCTGAGAATCTTTTCCAGTATCTTTGTTTGCATCTGCCTTTTCTCAAAAGACCATATCAATGTCAATCCATCCTAGCCCACCCCCTTTTTTTCTATCTGCTTTAAAATACTAGGTGGAGCCTCCTTTTTACAGGAGCATCGGTTGAAATTGTTCAAAATATCTACTTCTGGCAGCAAAGTGAATCATTCAGTTCCATTGTATTTATCTGTGTTTCTAAGGTTTATATTACTTAACTTGTAAAGAAGAAAAAGATGTAGGTGTATGGCCTCCAGATCTGGAGACTCAACAAGCATCAGTTCATGGCTAGAACTGTCTGCCATGAATAAAAGGAGTTCTAACAGGATGTAACATTTGCATACACTCCTCTGTAGGTCAGTAAGCCTCCTGAGCTTGGAAATTTTGCAGTGTGTGTTTGTATGCTTGAAGTTTTAGTGACTAAAAGGTTCAATGAGAAGATGCATAAACAAACATATATGATACATAGTTTTATCTTTGTCTAGAAGTAAACATCTAGTAATGTGATGCACATATATATTCCTCTCCTTTCAGGCTGATATCTCTTGATAAAATCTAATGCAGCCTTCAGAAAACAAACTATTTAGATTATAGATTTCACCTACAGAAGGTGTAATTCTACCCCACTATTAAGGAGTTTTTATATTGGCTTTGAACATCTTTGTCATCTCAGAACACTGTCCATGACACGCACTAATATTCACTGTGTATCACAAAACAGTATAACATTCAAGTGGATATTTTTCAAAGGGGCTTGTAATTCAGGTTGTAATTGAAATGATGTTCAAATGGCATGAGAACACTTGAAAGGCAATGTGTCTTAGAGGAGTTATTAATCCATCTCTCACTTTGATACTTAAAACTGAAAATCATATTACTTCTGACTAATTAGCGATGAGCTGAAGGAGGTGGCACAATTCAGCAGCCTGCATGTGACAGACGGCGTCAGACGCTAAGCACAAAGTATCAGTTTGTGTTGTTGTGTCTATGTGGGCAACAGTGGAGTCTTGGAGTGTGCGTGTTATTGACAGCTGTCACCTTCTCCATGAGCTGGCGGAGCTGCCTGCTGCGTGGGTCGCGATTACACATGTTCTGGGCTGGTGCGACCACGGTGCAGATACATTTCCCATCTGCGTCCTGTGCTGAGCTGTAGATTTGCCAGCCTTCCTCTGGGCTGGGGTAGAGAGCCTGTAGAAACACAGATAGAAATGTGACCAAGTAGGAAAAAAAGTTGCTTCTGTCTTACTTTATTTATTTTGTTTATCTACACTGCCAGGCTTTTCAAATGTAGAAGAGCAGACAAGATATATTTTTTTCTGCCAGCATTAATCAACAGCACTCTAAAAAGTGTTTCAGAGTTATAAAATATTTCCGAGGCAATACATTTATCCAGTACTTGAAAGTGTTGTAGAAATCTTGAGAGGGGAAGAACACTTTTGATATGCTAGTTGTGCTCAATCTGTCACCAACTAAACTGGTAGATCCTATAACCTTTCTGATGCATTATTTCTTTGCAAAATAAAAAAACAATACTATTTCTGAAAATGAAAAGCAGTGCACTCCTCCTGACTACTTAAATTCAGTTGTAATAAAATCTTAGTTGTGAGAAATAGAGAGAGGACTTGATTAAAGACATTGGACAGAGGTGGTGCTCACGGTAGTAAAATACCAGAGGAGAAGACCTGGCCCCAATAGAGTTATAAAGAGGACAAGAGAGAAATGGGTATTTGTGTGTTGATCAAGATATGATAAGCAGTTTGGCAGAAAATGGACAAATGGTTAGGAAAAACACAAAACTACGGAAGACAGCCAAAAAGGGAACTGTGAAGAGAGGGAATGAGAACGAGGGATCAAGCTGGGCTGGTTAAAGGTTGAACATCTAATAAGTTCGGACAGCGAAAGGAAATGGAGCCGTTCAAGATCAATAATGCAGCCCCTTACCAGGGAAAGAGGGCTGGGACTAAAAGGATGGATGTCTCTTTCAGACTAATCCAATCAAAAGTAGTGCATTGCGGTCACAGGTACACTCTCACTGGCATACAGGCTTGGCTTTGCCAATTGTTCATTCACAGTAAATTTAGTCCCCAGGACACAGTTTATAGATAAACGTAATAAGAAAAAGTACAACACGTTTTTGCAGTGAAATTAAAAACCCATTGAAATAAGTGAAACAAAAAAAAACATTCTGTGGTTCAGGGACACTCAGATTTTTCTCTTTCAAAGCAGGACTGGGATTTGGAGGTTCAGGTTAAAGTCTTTTGGGGGAACAAAACACTTTAGTGTGTTAGTGATCAGAGTTTAAAGCATCAACCACCCTGCAAGCGAGTTTTCTGACTGTCACACTGTGTAATTCCTGCCTTTACCTTCTGCCTGGTCTTTGTTTCTGTCTCCCATGTATACACCTCCTGTTCAGTTCAGTAACTGTTTTCTGGTTTTTCATCATAATTTCTTTGCCCTTCATGTGAGTTTTCCGTAACGTTTTCTGTATTTTGGTCTTTTTTGCTTCTGTTGCTACCTATTTGATATTAAATCTGCAAGAACCACCTGAGCTTCAGTCTCTGCATTTGGGTCATCTTCAAACCACTCAACCTGACAACATGAGCCATGTTTACAGATTTTGGACTTACCTTTTGCTTCTTGGAACCATGCAGTGGTGGTTTACACAGACTGGTTTTCATACACTATTAACATCATTATATTTAGTCCATACTTAGTACACTTATGACATTTTTAGATGAATGTTTCCTGTTTTTATTAAACAGGGGTAAAATATCATTCATAGCACATTACCAATATATGCAAGTGATTTTTTTAAACTGGGACTGAATGTCTAACTCCATGAAAATGACTCATTGTGGGACTTTTGGTTCAAAGGGTAAATGACAGAGGCAACATTTTCAATATTGATGCAAATTTTTCTGTTATCGTTCAGTCAGACCCGTCAATGACCTCGGAAGATTTATTCATTCCCATCAATCCCAGTCCTACTTATTTTCTCTTCTTTGTGGCAAACAATAGAATGTTGCATGGAGAGGAAAACAGAGGTCTAAAGCAGCAAAAGCTGAAGTGTAACAATACAGAAAAACTGAATCTCACCCAATTTATTTCCACCAGGTCTGATGGTCTATTACATTCAGTTATTGTCTAGGGCATGAGGTACGACTTTTTCTGTACTTGATTCCCTTACCACATCATATCCAATCTGTCAGATTTCCAGCTACAGACAAATTTGTCTCTCCACATTTGTTGGGTCTGAGAAACAAATTAAAAAAGGGTAAGAGCTGTGAAGTGGTGGTCATATTTAAGCCCAGCAAATTGTTTGACTCAAAACTCAGAGTTTTCAGTATGAAAGCCAAGAAAAAAACTGACATAAGTGCTGCTATTAAGACTAAACTAAAATTAATTTTTGCAGACAAAGATATGTATTAACATGATGCAAATAAAAAGTAGGTATTTTACTCTTTTTGTATGTGTAATAACAAAAAGTACTGGAGGAGTTTTAGGTCAAGATAAACTTTTTAGGTTACATTAAAAAGAAACCATCTGGATAATTTTTTCAGCTAATGAGATTAATATTAAAAATTTTGCCAAAATAAATAAACACTTTCTTTAGACATCAAAGAAAAATGAGAATTATGCTGAAAGATGTGTTTTTGTCACAAATCTTGTTTTATTCTGTGATATTTACAAAAAAGCAGATGTAGTAAATATGCTGATTGTATTAGTTTGCATCAAATACTGTTTGAGGAGTAATTCATACATTAAGAGACGCAGATGAAGTCACAGTTACTTTAACAACCATTTGTTTATTTGTTAGTAAACGCCTCTATCCGCATATGGTCTTCTGTGGACACCCCTCAACGTTATCTACTTCTTATACCTTGATATCAAAATATAAAGACAATTTGCAATGTTGGTGTCAAGGGGTTAATATCATTCCTTTTGCATTTTAATAAAAGAAACCCCCAATAGTATTCAACTATGAAATGTAATAAGCGGAGATAGGAAGATTAGTGTGAGGGTGACTACAGAAGTCGATTAAGCAACAAGCCCAGTTAAGACAACTGCAATCCTCTACTTTATAACCACAGCTGTGTAATATTTACATCATCAGTAGCTATTCAGATTCGATATACATCAATTATCAGATAAAATAGTGCATACAGCATGAAAATAATATATATCACACTGAGCAGAGATGCTGATTATTTATAAACAAATTCCATCCTTCTGTCTTTGTGCAGGACGTCTAAGGATCCCCATTTAGTATCAGCCATTGAGGCCAAAAAATCTTTGGGCAAAAGTCAATCTAAAATGAAGTTTGTAGCTAGCTTAAGTTGGCTTTAATAATTTAGCTCTAACTGACCAATCAGGGGACAGAAAAGGCTGATGTAGTGGTGGGCCTGCCCACTAGCCCAGTGGGGCAAATCTGATGTTAAGGTAAGATCAGCCAGCATTGCTGATTCTGAAGGCCCTGGACAGATTTGATCAACATTGCAATAGACAGAGGCTGAAATCTGATTGGACAAAAAATATAGCAACCCCATTAATCTAATGGAAGCAGCACAGCCAAGAGAAACGCTAGAAAATTAAGAGAATAGATTAAAGAATAAATTAAAACAGTTGGAAAGAAAAAAAAAAGTTTAGGTTGTGAATGTAGGTTAGTGTTTCTGATTGATTTTAGGCCAGCAGTGAAGGCCTTGAAAGCCCTCACAGCCCACCACTGTGCTTTTCATTGCAGTTCTGCAGTATGCCCATATTGGCTACTATACTACTCTTCCTGCACTGCTGACTGTGAGAAACGGAAAGCACAATGGCCTATCATTATTGACTGTATCCTGTAGAGTTAACAGGTGGGGGTTAGTCATACTGAAACTCTGGAAACCATTCACGCAACTCAATCTGTAAATATTTGAAGTATTCAATAAAATATTCCTATAGCCAAATGAGGGGGCTGGCAATTCTAATATTCGTTTTCAGTAGTCTGAAAGGACGTAGAAGCCTGTGTCCCTTTTTAATCTTTTGCCAAGGGAAGGAGCTAATGTTTGTGTTACAATGGCTATGCTTTATAAATGTGAAATATAAATTAAAGAATGGGAAAAAAAGAACAAAAGAAAAGGCAAAAAGTCGTCACATAAATAACTTGAATTTAACAAAAATAAATGCAATTTCTACCAAAATGAACAAAGGAAAATCAACCATTGCTTTCCAACCATGCTTCAACACACTTATAAAAAAAAAGAAAAGAAAAGTGATCTAACAGGCCTGGACAACAATGATGGTACCCCTGGAAAATTATAAAATTAATGTGACCAAAGGACCATGTTAAATCAAAGAGTGTCCATAATTAGCATCACAGTTGTCTACAATCCTGCAATCAGCAAGTGTGTGCCTATATATAAGGCTACAGGTAGTCAGTGTGATGTCTGGTGACATGGTGTGAACCACAATCAATATGGACCAGAGGAAACAAAGGGAAGAGTTGTCTCAGGAGATTAGAGAGAAAATGATAGACGACTGTGTTAGAGGTAATAGCTATAAAACTCCTTTCCAAGAAGCTCAATTTTCCAGTGACTACAGTACAGTCACACAAACTATTAAAGGAAAAGTCCGGTCACATTCAGAATACAAAGTTCTGAAAGTACTTTAAGTAGGAAATTAATGCAGACTTTTCAACATATGATAAGTGGTTTTAATTGAGAGTAATTTCATTTGAATGTGCTTTACCAGAGACACCATGTTTGTCAAAGAGCACTACTGTGACCAACTGGTTTGTGACATCACAGTGCGGTATCAGCCGTTGAGCAAATCCTAATGCTGTATCTGGTGTTTGTCACAATGTGCTTTTATCCATGATGGCGACAACCAGTGTACTATGCAAAGCAGAGAGTAATGGATTAATGATGTATTTTTTCTCTGGCTAGAAGTTTGATGGCAAATCCTCCCTCTTCAAGTTGGCAATCCAACCATGGACCCGTGGTGGATCATAAATCGGAAAGGTAAAATAACTCTTTTTTTTCACTTTTACCCGATGTATTACAACATCCAACTGCAATGCACGTGGGCATTGTCAGTTTATCTATAGCTCTTGTGAATTTAAATGGTAAAGTCCTCTTGAAATCTTAAATAATTGTTGTTGATTGCAGATGTGTTAAGTAGTTCCCATTGATTTTGCTTGTAAAGCGGGAAGAATGGTGCTAAGCTTACCGCACCGTGACGTCAATGCCGGAAGATGTCAGGAGTGAGGTGTTACTATATTTGGGCAAAAATGGCCGTTCCCATGCTCAGTGATGGCAACGAAAAATATTGTTTTAATTTTTTAACTGACTAAATTCATAAATCACAATGAACATATTCGCTTTAGGTATAAATAATGACCCATTGGTTGTTCCTTGCTGACCGGACTTTTCCTTTAAAAAAATTTAAGATCTATAGCCAATCTTCCTGGATGTGGTCAGAGGAGGAAAATTTACGTCAAATCAAAGGAATAAATAATAAAAATGGTAAAAAAAAAAAAAAAAAGAACCCTGAAAAACTTCTGAAAAGATGAACTTTAAGCTCAATGAACATTAGTGTGAGATCACACCAGCATCGCTGTTTTAGCCCAAGTGGGCGTAACAGGAAACAGCCAAGGAAGACAGCATTGATGAAAACAAGTCATAAAAAACTTGCCAAGCTAGGTATTGACATGCCACAAAGCTTCTGGGAAAATGTCCTATGACAGATGAAGCAAAATTCTAATGATTTACCTAAACACATCAGTTCTATGTTCACAGAAAAGATGAAGCATCAAGGAAAGATTGCAGTCGTGATATTGTGACATTATGCTCTGCGGTTGCTTTTCTTCATCTGGCACAGGTTGTCTTGAATATCTGCAGGAAATGATGAAATCACAAGACTGTCAAGGAATTTTAGAGAGAAATGTGCTGCCCGTTGTTTGAAAGCTTGATCTCAGTCCCAGTTGATGCTGCAACAGGAAGATGACCCAAAACACACAGCTAAAGACACCCAAGAATGTCTAAGAGGAAAACATTGGAGTATTCTCAAGTGGCCTTCTTTGAGCCCTGTCCTAAATACAATTGAGCATCTTTGGAAGGAGCTGAAAATTACTGTCTCTGCTTTAATCGGTTTAAAGTTATTTCTGTTACCGCAGTTAGATTTTCTTTGATCATACAAGGGGGACCACTTATTTTGTCTGTTTATATGTGTTTTTAGTTAAATAAACATCAAAGAAAGCATTTATTTTTAAATTATAATTTTCTACTACTTGGAAAAGTATTCAAACTTTTGCTCCACTCCCCCTGAGTAAGCGAGATTTCACTGCAACTCATCTTTCCCCTTCATCATTAATATTTCATAAAGCCAGGCTGAAATTAAGAGCCTATTTGAATCACTTCCAATTTCATTACCACCCACCTATCCATTCTACTCCAACTTTCTCATTCTCATCACAGTTAGAAAGCAGGATGGAAGAGGTAATTCTCAAATGCAAATGTCCTTATATGCTTTGTGCCTGGGCGCAAAGAGATATCTATATCAGATCTTATAAGCAAGAGATTTCCTAGGATACAAATGAACTTGTTTTTCCAACTCTTGCATTGTGTTTATGTAAATTTTATTAAGTCCTCTCTTTGTTACAATGAATGGCTCATTGGCATTTGTTCATTTAGGAGATTCATGCTCCCTACAGCCAGCAACATACCTCATTAATGCTGTAAAACTAATTTCCAATATTCATTGATGCTAAAAGTATTGTTTGTAAATATCCAGAATAAACTGGAGCACAAGTAATGTGTTCAAACCAAATGTTGGATACAGTGATGCTATGCAACCCGTTGCTGTCTATAATCATGTTGTCATGTTGTAAACAGTGGCTAACGGGAGCACTTCAGGTTTGGTGCTTAATCTCCTCGTCCATGAAAAAGACAACAATTTGAGCAGAGAGTAGGCGTTTAGTTCAACGTCCCAGAAATTCACCCATTAGCTATGAGAGATGGCAAAGACTATCTAAGCAGAAGATCTGAGACAGTCTGTGCAAAAGCTCATTAAATAAGACACAAAGGAATGAAAACAACTCAAAAATCACACACAAAAATAAATCAATGCTGTTTACTCACTGAAATTAAAATTGCACCTAAAGATTTCTGCCTTGGGATTCCCTTTTTGGACCCTAAATTAGACTCGCTGGTTGTGTGAAGCCTCGCCATCAGCTGCAGGCATGCACTAACCTCAAGCTCCCAAGAGGAAACTGAGTAAAGCAAGAGTTACTGATATGCTCATAGACAGAAAAGCACCAACTGGCAGTGAGGAGAAAAATAGCTCAGATTTCGCCTGCTTAATTTAAATGATACCAAGCTAAAAAGCTGAGTGACGATTTAAGGTGAATTCCAGCTGAATGGGGATAAACAGATATGCAGCATCTTTCCTCTGTTTATTTTATATTCCTGAAAGACAGATCTAATTTCAAAATGACTATCTGTATTGTGACAATTTTGTCCATTTCCTTTTTAAAATCTTTGAGAAAACATTGAGAAATCCAGCTTTTCTGCTCGGTCCTCACCTGAGAAATAATTATAGAGAAAAATGTAAAAATCCCTGTTCTGTTGCTGACTACCAAAGTTCAGAGAGATTATCCAATTAGACATTCATGCCGCTGGTATCGCTGTCGACTTGCAAATAGACTTCCTCTGGCGTTTCATTAGCCAGACCCAGGAACTGGCTGCTGCAAAGCCAGAGTTAAATGAGATCATAAATCTGCAGATCCTTACTTTATGAGCATGACGGCAAGTCTATTATAACTTTCATGAGCACCAGGCTGAAGGGGCAAATGTTAGAACCAAGTTGTGAGATATGAGAAAGAGCTGACCGTGACACTGAATGCTTTACATCTGAGGAAACACATCACCAAAGAGAAGGGACACGGCTAGGAAAAGGGCAATGGATAAGATGTTCAGAGCAGAGAAAGACTGGAATAATAAGAATGCAATAGGAATCAAAGAGACTCTGAAGGATAGAAAAAAAGAATAACTAATTGTAATCTCAGTCTCTTTTATTTCCACTCGTCATCCCATAATTTCTTCATCCGTGTTCAGCAGCTTCCATATCTTTTACTCTTTACAAATCTGCATCGCCTTAACTTCTCTCAGCACTTGTTGCCAAGTAGGCTGACTCATCTGCCTATGCCAAACACAACTCAGTTGCATCGGTGCTGCAGCCAAACAATCACATCTCATTTTTCTAATTTGCAGCTCACTTGCTGAATTGACTATATATAAATAAACATGCAAATACACAAACCCACTCTGGAAATAAACAATCTCTCAGAGCTCAATGCGCCAGCCAGCTGCTGGCCTTTAAAATAAAACTCAATGAAGTCTCTCATCCAAGTCCCTAGTCTCCTCTGCTTCCAAGGAAAACCGATTACCACAATCAGTGCAGTGTGGTTGCCAGTCAATAAAATGAATCATAAACTCATCATGCACCCCCCCCTCCCCCTACACGTTTTCCTCCCCACTGCCTTACATTTACTCCCAACCTATCAATCCTGTAACTGTCACTGCTCTGAATGCCTTCCCACTCTCTCCCCATCTGCGGCATCTGACTTGTTCCAGTCCACATCACACCTGAATGGCAGCAGTGCTGGACACTGAGTTGACCAAGTGTTTTGTTTTCCTACGTTGGCAGCAGAGTTTGAGAGGTAGAGGTAGGAGAAACAACACTCATAACAGCTCTGCAATTTCCAAAAAGCAGTTGCAACCACACTCTGTAATAAAGCCTGCTGCTGACACCCTGCCAGGTGCCCTCGTGCAGCATTTGGCATCTGCTCTAGCAACACATGAGAATAAGATAGCTCTATCACATCTTAGGCTGAACCAGAAGACAGAGACGAGGGTGGTTTGTGTGATAAAACACAGTATAAACTGTTAAATCACAGTCTCTGCTGCAAATATGGATGTCAAAATTGTGTGATCTCATTAATAGGTAGCTTTTTCATGATGCCGTAATGTTATAGCTAATTTTGTCGTTTTAAACATATTCTTATCAGGATGCTGATACACTAGATGTTTTTGTTGAGCCGCCACATAGTTACCCAAACTATTTAAAATGCTTTCATACGCACTGACTTTTACTGATATTCTGGCCTTGAAACCTGCTTTGCAATGAATAGACATAAAAGCACACCAGTCAGAGCCTGAACCCAAATAAAAAGTGTCTAAAAGCAGGGCGATAAACATAAAAGTAATGTGCTCACATTAAACTCTGTAAGCAGTCTTTAATCTTTAATCCATAACCGAGGATCACTCTTAACTATCCGCTTTATGTGATTGCATGGTGGGTGTGATAAAGTTTACAGCTCCAACATCCAGACAGACACTGTCTGCGTGACCCCAATCAGATTCAGATTCCTGGCTCTTTCTTACTTCCATTATATGTTGCCTTCTCTCTGCTCATGGTGAGAATGCTTAAAACAAACTTCTGTCGCAATGAGATTTTATGCTGGATATCAAACACAAAGACATCCTGCTCTTCTGTCTTTCATAGCGTTGCTCTTGGGATCCAACCACATCACGATGGTGATTTATTCATCCCCGCATTGCACAAGCCCTCCTGAAGTTATTTCAAAACAAAATATGATGCAGTAGTAATCACAGGCCTAAATTCCTTGACTGTTGAATATGTTTAGAATAGTCATGATCATAGAATATTGAAAAACAGCAGGCCTTGGTGCAGAATGAGAACCATATCTTGGTTTTAGTTCAGAAGAAATTTGGAGGAGCTTTTGAAAAAAATGGACCACAATATTTTTCAGCTTCCTGGAAACACCTTAGTAATATATGTAAGTTCTTTATGGCATTTTAATTTTTTATAAATTGAGCCATTTCTGAAGAGTTGTGTCTCCGCTCGAACACAACCTATCAACTTGGCTGAATGGCCTGCTCAAACTCCCATTTCAGTAAAGTGGGAGAAACAAGGCAGACATCTAAAACATGAACGCACTGCCTCTTAACGCCTAACTTTGTATAACAATGAACACTATATGGCCAGCAGCCTTTAAAAGCTTTCTATGGTTAACTTGCGTAATGATGTTAGATCTTTGTACCCTTCTCTTCTAAAGCTGGGTGGCTGAGGTCAATTATATTATCTTTAAACTCATACAATTTCCATCATTCTAAGACCCCAGAAATAGAGGCAATAAAACTCAAAGCATGAAGGAACATCCACAATATTTTACGTCTGCTAAGATGCTCTGGGCCAGTTGGATTTAGCAAAATACTGCCCTGCATTCCCAAAAAGAAATGGTTTATTCCTTTTAGCAGACATTATTTCTTGAAATTGAAGCAAGTCACATATTCTTTTGTCAAAGATTCCTTCCTTCCTTCCTTCCTTCCTTCCTTCCTTCCTTCCTTCCTTCCTTCCTTCCTTCCTTCCTTCCTTCCTTCCTTCCTTCCTTCCTTCCTTCCTTCCTTCCTTCCTTCCTTCCTTCCTTCCTTCCTTCCTTCCTTCCTTCCATCCATCCATCCATCCATCCATCCATCCATCCATCCATCCATCCATCCATCAACTAAAATACCCCAAAATCAACTGTGTTTTGGTTTACTGGAATACATTCAGTAGGCTCTCTTATCTTGGCACAGCAAACAGTCTATTTTTAGTTTGGAAATCAGCACACCTTTATGTTTTTAGCACACCAAAACAAATCAAGCCCTACATACTGTTTCTTTCAGCATTAAAAAAATTACATAACACATTATAAACAATTGTGCAAACTTTGAAATGGTGTGATTTTAGACATATCTAATAATGACAGATAGGGAAAATTAGTGCAATTCTACAGTTGCCTTATATATTGGGCAACTGTAGAAAAGGAAACCAATTGAATAAAAAAATATATTTTAAGGACCAGCAGTCGTGCTGAATGACCGGAAACGTAACAGCATGATCTTTCTGAATATTTGAAAGGACGTCTCATCTCAGTGAGGCAGAAACATCTTGCTTCAGATGTTTTGCCTCACTGATTTTGATTGAAATACTGATTATACATGTATGAATGCCACAGATTTAGGTTCCTCTCACTTGTTCTGTTTTAACCTGAACTACTGCCTGTTTTTAGAAAGACAATGTTGAAATGGATATTATTAAGGAGGTTTTATTAGAAAAAAATAGGAAAAAAAGATAAAACGATTCTCTTGATGTTCTTGTTTGATTGTAAAAATGATTTTTTCTGATTTACTGTAATTATCTAGGCTTTCAATGGTAATTTAAGTATTTAACATCGTGTTTATTACACCTATCAATTTGAAAACATCCTAAGTAGCCTTAGGTGATGTTTTTCACAGTTGTTAGTATGTAAGAGGACTAAATTTCCACAAGCAGATTTTTCCTATACTGGACAAACTAAAACCAATGTTACTGAACTTTAAAAGCTCAGCAGTTCCCAATGAATCACCTAAGGGCTTCTAGCTCTAGCACTCTCACAAAACTCAATAAATTAAAGTTGCTTCAATTTCACATTGTCTATGGATTAACAAAGCATTTAAAAACTGCACCGTGAAAAAGTGTTTAATATCTAATCGGTTTCTTATTTCTTACTATTTGGCAAACTTTCATATTTCAGATTATCAGACAACAAATGCAATCAAGCGTGTGCAATAAGCGTCAACAGCTCTTTACTTCACTGAAAAAGTTGTGATAAAAATTTTTTGGAGAATGTTATAAATAAACAACACTTGATAGTTTTGAAACAAGACGAAGTTACACCACAGGAATTAAAATTTCCTGTAACGCTGCTGTGCCTAAGGTCAAAGGCTGATTGGCCGGGCTTTCTGCTTCAGGATTTTCAGTGAGAGGCAGAAATCTAGGTTTAGAAAAAGTCAACTCAAATTTAAAGCAGTTAAGTCTACCCTAATCATTATTTTATCACTGCCATGATTGTTGTAGTGGTGGGGGGTTTTGGGAAAGTTATTTATTCACAAAATGTGCAGGGTGGATTTAAAAAGCCTTTTCCCCTTAAAAAAATAAAATAGGTTTGCATTTACTCTGTGATCTTTGACTGTTGTTTAAAGAAAATAGAAGACAATTCTTTTGTAAGAACAATGTTTTTCAGTGTAGTCCAGTTTCTCTGACTGTGACTAACTGTATGTGCTCTCTTCATTCTCTGACATGGGAACTGGCTCAGAGCTTGTCTGCCTGGCTGTGTGTTTCTTGGATGGGACCGCCTGTGAAGCTGGTTGACAGTTAACTTCCGTATTTCTGCTTCTTTTTCTGTCTGCTTGTGTCTCCTTTAAACGCAGTCGACCTTGGCAGATGGCCGCTCACACTGAGCCTGGTTCTGCTTAAGGTTTCTCCCTGTTAAAGGGGAGTTTTCCTCTCCCCTGTCGCTACAAGCATGCTTGGTTTGAGGGATTGCTTTCAAATTCTGGATTCGGTGCAATCAGCTGGTTTTCCTCAGATAGAAAACTTTGACTGTATGATCTAATCTCTGTAAACTGCCTTGAGATGACATGTGTTATGAATTGGTGCTATATACTAAATAAACTTAAATGAATTGATAAGAATACATTTTGTTCTTTAAAGCCTACAGAGGTCTTTGTATGTGATTATGCTTGTTTAATATAAGTCTTTGGGTTCTAAGAATTTTCCCCTCAAAAACATACACAGGTTTGCACTACCCAGACATGTAAAACCATCCAGGCATAGGTTGTGCTCAGTGCCATTGCAGAAAGGCATACATATACTCAGTCAGCTGTGTTCTTAAATCAGCTGGTGAGAAAACAAGCACAGCAAACAAGCGAAGCAGACTTTGAAAATAGCTCTTAGCAGGGACGATGCAGAGAGCAGCAGGCATGAGCACCAGAGTGGGGAGTAGCCAGCTAACAGCCACTGGCACGCCAACACAAGACCATCACAAGAAAGCAGCCCGATTATCTTTGATTGTAGCTCGAAACATTTTGTGACTCACGCCTGCTTGTAAGATCATCTGGGGCAAACGTCTCGTTAATATTGATGGGATTTTGAGGCAAGGCTTTTTTTTACAATAAATAACTGCTTTATACACCGCAATTGTTTGTCAGGTAAGAATATTCCTGTCACAAAGCAAACATGTTTTCTATCACAAAAGTATTTTATAATGCAGATGTTCCTCACAGCATCAAACTCTTCTAAATACTGTAACTTTAATTTCTCAAAGTGAATGTGGGAAGTTTTGTTCTGCCACTGGTTATGCCTGGTAATTTCCCCAAAGCCAGCATGCACTCATGATAATGTATGATAATTTTGTTATTTATTATGAAATGCAAATATTAAGCTATATGTTCGGAGTTTTAATAGGAATGGGTTTAAGATAGAATGGGTTGAAGAGTTTTGTTCTGCATGGAATGTTGTAACCTAAATGTATGGTTAATCAGGGAAAGGTGTGGACTTAACGTAAGATTTTGTAAATTAATTTTCTTAAAAAAAGAAAAAAAGACAATGCCAAACACATATATGTTAGAGACCGAAATAAGAATTCAGATATTTTTTGAGTAAATCCTCCCAGATAATTTTTCATGGTAGAACAAAGATATAAAAGTGGCAGATGGTTGTTATGATTAAAAAAAGCATTCTCATAAAACAGACGGACTTTCACCCTTGAGACCCAAATGTCTCAGAGATAGATTGAACATCTGAACACTTGTACGTGCATACTCTACTACAAATGTGCACAAATGCCTCCATAGATGTATATCCAGATGGTCATCACCTCTTGGGATATTCAATTTCTGTCATTTCAACAGATCAGGGCATTTGGCTAATGGGTAAGATGCCATAAAAACTCACTCGGCTTAGAAGAAAAGGCATTCAAGTTGACACAAATGAGCACTGAATATATTGTAGCTCTAAAATAGTAAAATTAAACCTTTGGACATAAATGCAGACAGTCCACAGTCCATTGATACTGTAAGGTCCTATTCCTCAACTTTCAAAATTACTTTAAGGTCACAGATATACCGGTATTCAAAAAGAGAGCATTAAAAGGCAAAGTAAAGGAATGGGGCACATGGAAAATAGTAAAATTGTCTAAAGTCTTTGCCACCCAAACCTTGGATAGAAGAACCGTCTGTCCCTCCCTGGAGCTGACTGACATACAACATCAGCCCGAACATCACTCACTTAATCTCTCCACCTCCCATCAGCCCCACAAAACCAGATGGTTTACCACATTTTTCATGGTTGCATTCTTCATCGCTCACATGCCCAGATCCAATTCTGCCTCATGTACATTTCATATCTCAGATGTAGATCTAATTGAATCATGTGTTGCTTTTGATACAGCAACCTCTCTGACTCAGACTCTTGGTCTACCATTCATATGTAAACTTCACCTCTGTCACAGCAGTTTTCTTTAGCTAATAATGAAAACATACATACCAACTTCATTATCTATTTTTTTATGATTCTCTTCTGCTCTCACTCATTTGTTTTGTCATCTTTTGAATATTCTTCTTGATTTCCAAGGACATGCATGAAGAAAAACACTGAGTGCATATAAAGCTGCATGAAGTAAAATAAGACATACTCACACTAACAATCCTTTCTGAAGTGCCCCCTCTTGATACGGTTGTCCCATTGAGTCCCACTATGGAAGGCAGCGTCTGAGACATCCAGTTGGTCACCATGGCCATAGTGCTGAGCACTGCCCCGATCTTAAGCATAGGAACAGTCATTTTTTCCTCCTGTGGGGCCTGGCTCAAATGGCCCAACAGTCAGCCCTGCCCTGCCCTAGCCTAGACCTCGGCTTTAGTCAACTCCCCCCCCACCTCTGCTGCAGACAGCTTGGGGACACTAACAAGCCAGTCAGCCTCTGCTCAGGTGGAGCAGCAGCAAATCCCTCAGAATAAGTTAAGCAAAACTATCTTATTTACATGCTCTTGCTCGGCCAAACAGTGGAAGCAGAGACCGGTCAGAGAAGAGCAGTTCACATCCAACATCATCACACTGGGAACCTTTCCTCTCAGAGTGACTGCCTCAGCTTCCCTCCCACTTTCTCTCTCGCCACCCTCTCTCCTCCTCAAGATGCAGAGCTGCGCATTGGCTCCCTCTCCATCTCATCCCCTCCCAATAAGCCTCTGCTCTGTTTTTGCATGCATGTTCCCAGTCTGTCCCTTCCCTCTCTTTTTCTCTGACATTTGGTTGTTGTTTTATGACTCAAAGATTTTTTTTGAGTGTGTCTGATAAGGTGTGTGAGTGTGCATGCATGTCTGTTGAATGGAGAGAGACTGATTTAAGGGCGCTGATCTGTTCTCTATGCTATGTGACATGTGGGTGCCCAGGGCATCTGATTGCCATCCTTTTCACAGCAGACTTTCCTGCAGTCTAATTACCCTGTCTGTGCGGAATAGAGGATACAGCGTGATAGATATGAAAGCTGGACAGCTGGTTTGGCATGGTATTAAAAATGGGAGAGATCCAGGTGCTTCTGCCTACTGCTGCTTCTGACAGCTCATCTATCATTTGTGCTTTATGACAGTATAGATGTGCCGGCAGCCGACACTGTTATATATTCTATACATTCACTTTACACACCTGCTCTGTTCTGTCATAAGGAAGTCGCAGAGCCGTATTCCCTCGTAAGTCACTATTTTCATAGCATAAAAATGAGCTTGAAGAGGGTTGAATTACTATCAAATTAAAGTGTAACCCCCCCCCTATAAAATTACTACCTTATATTACAGGGTTTTTGTGAATGATATAAGTGCTGTATTTTGCTTTTACATTTACTTTTATAAGACAAACATAAGCTAGCATGCCTTCCTTTATATGCAGGTTTTTTATGCTTCTGTTGAACTACATAAGCACAGTTTGGACATTTCATAAAGCACTTGACATATGGTATATGCTTACATCTGGGACTACCCTTTAAAGCGTTCTCTGCATATTTTAGAAAAGACAAACATTTGTTTTGAAGTACACTATGATCGTGTAGATTTAAGGAAAGCTGTGCCTGAAATAACTTCACAGAGCGTACAATTTTTTCATTACCTTTTTTTTGGTCAGAAATTTTACTGGTGGTTTTCTTTTTTTAACACATAATGATGACAAAATGCAAACTAAGACATAAGGAGATGGTCAGCTTGTTATCTTGCTCTTTTGAGGGTCTGCTGACTTATTCAGTTTGTCAGTTGAATGTGTGTGGTGGTGGTGGGGGTGTTGGGGGGGCAAACTGTGCTGCAGGGTGACTGACATGGATTCTTCTGTGCTGAAGTGATATGAAGAGAAATCGCTTTCTGTGTTCCAAGTCAAACTCCAGCTCACCTGCTGGCTGCACATTATATGCTTTCCTATTATTGCATCAATACTGCCCCCTTGTGGTTACCAAGGGAAATTGCAAAAAAAAAAAAAAATCACATAAGATGACTTTGCTGATTGAGAAGAAATCAGAAAAGATAGTATTTAATACTTGCTGATTTCTCGTCCCTTGGGTTCTATCAATCAAATAATTTTTTTTGATTTGAGACATAAATAACCCAAGGAAATACAAAAGGTATTTTTTAAGTGATTTCCTTTATTAAAGGGGAAAAAAAACTATCAAAAGCTGCTTGACCCATGCCAAAAATGTATTACTATACTGTTTGCTTTAAACCAAAGCTAAGTAACTTTTCAGCCTTCATAAAACTTTTTCATAATTTTTGTGATTATACATCGACGTACAACTACCTGAATGAGACCTCAGTCATGACCTTAGAGTGTGGCAGTAACCCACACAAACAAAACAACTACAAATATGCAGGCTGCTTAATGGCATGCATCCCTTCCACCTTTCCCCATTTGCTATAAAGAAGAAAGTTGATGCGACTGTTTCCCTTACAGACTTTGGCAGTGACTTTGCCCTAACCAATATGTAGAGCAATATATAGGAGTTACTGCATTTTAAATAAGTGTCCAAATATCGGGTGGCTGAAAAAGTAGTGGACTCAAAATTTCCCACAATTCACCTTAAAAAGTAGCGGTCATCCATGGGCTGAGTTCGAATTAATGAAATGCGTCCTCCGAAGGGCAGATTTGAAGGCCGATTACATCATAGTGCGGCGCGTAATATATCTGCAGTATGGGGACTATAAATCTGATATGATTTTTATTTTCTAATTGCTATTTTACAAAATTTGCTTAACTAAGTACTTTTTGTTGTTGAAAATAGGATATTTTTTATACAAACATTCTTAGGATTTACTTCTATCTTTCTACCCCTTTTAAAGAATAGAATAAATTAGAAAATCCCTTTATTTTCCCGCAATGGGGAAATATTGGTTAACAACAGTAAAAACATTATAGAAATAAATGCACACAAATGTGGACCTTAGAAATATGTATAAGAATAACATAATAGTGGAGAGTTTTATTCAAAAAAACTGAATGTTGGATCTGTAACTAATATACAGTCGTATGTTTACATTTCACTGCTGCTTACCTTTATCACGGCTGTACTTTATAAAAAGAAAATGTCATGAGAGCTGTACTGAACAAAATTTATTTTTGTATGCACAGGTGTGTACAAAATGACAACAAAGTCTGTCTAAGTCTAAGTAAAGAGTTATAAGATGAACAATAAAAATACTGTACTGTAAAGTGTTTTAGCAATATAAAACTGTGCACCTGGAGAATAAATAACCAATATACAGCTATGGACATTTTTACAGTAATTGATATTTTGAAATAAAAGCAAAATAAGAGATGTGCAAAATGACAGTAGCATGTTATTTAACTGGCTAAGGTAAATATAACTACATTTGCTTTTATTTGTTCATGCTCCCGGTGGTTGTCACCTTTATTCCACTCTGTATTCTCATGAGTATAGTCTTTGTTCACTTTACAATAAAAATTTGAAAAGTTTAGTACTCATTCTTTTCCTGCTTTGTGTGTCAACTGTCACGATTGCTAAGCGAAAGAGCATACAGTGGTAAAAGCCACCGAAGGCTAGACCTGTTTGAATTCACAGCCAAAACTGTTCCGGTCTCCTTATTTTCACGGACTATGAAGGATCCAGTCCAGGCAGACACAGCCCATAAATTCGAGCACAGCCATGGTCACTAGTCAAGCAGATTAATCCCAGAATGCTTTGCAAGAGCTCTTCTCGCAAAGCATCATGGGATTTGCTTTGTTGGCAAGAAAGAACAAAAATGGCGCAGGTAGAGTGCGGGTAGCAGGAGTCACATGACCAACGGGAAGTGAAAAGCGATAAATTGTCCGAACGATCAATTAACTGAGTTCTCTATTAAGCCCACCATAGAGCCCCCACTGTATATGGTGATTGAGGGGTGGATTGAGTGATTGAGGACATTCGGACACAGCCTGCATATTTGTGCAAATTGTCCATGGTTGATATTCAGGCAATGCAGTACACTCCTGTTGGGATCTATATATCTTTCAAACTGCCACTGGAGACAGAAATTTCAGTTTAGTCCAACTGCGGGCGACCAGGAGATCAGGATTTTACCACGTTATGGTCTTTACCATGCTGGTCCGCATGGGAAATGTTGTCTTCCTTCAGGCAAAATAATACAGCTTTTGTCCACTGGGTGGAGCCAAATTTGACCAAAACTGAAAGTTCTTAAAGGAATAGTACACCCAAAACATGATTAGCCTTCATTTTCTACTCACCCCCATGCTGAACAACACTCTGGAGTACTTTTTTGATATCTCAAATGCATCTGGAGATCTGGGAGGCTTCTTGCTGTCTGCTGACATTCAAATAATGGAGGTCTATGGTGCCCGAGGCAGAAAGGTCCATAAAAGTCCACAAAAAACGTGTCAATATTCCTCCATACTGCTCGTCCAATGTATTCCAAGTGTCCTGAGTTGGTAGCGTCCATAATTTACTCGAAACTAAGTCATTTAGAATGTTTTTAGAGCATAAACAGTAGTGTATAGGATTTCCTGAAAGCGCGCGCCAGCGCGTTCAGGACGCTACGGAAGCCGGCAGACCAAACCAGATGAAAGTGCACATTCAGCGTCTGCTCTGCTGATAATGCAAGCGTAGAAGAAGAAATGTGCTGTTTACCTGTGCAAAGAAAGAAACAACGAAAGAAAAATGTCTGAGGACTTCAGTGTTGAGGAAGAGCATGAGTTCTTTGCCGAGCTGAATGCGCACTTTCATCTGGTTTGGTCTGCCGCGGTTTCAGTAGGGTCGTGAACTCGCAGGCGCGCGCTTTCAGGAAATCCTATACACTACTGTTTATGCTCTAAAAACATTCTAAATGACTTTGTTTCGAGTAAATTATGGACGCTACCAACTCAGGACACTTGGAATACATTGGACGAGCAGTATGGAGGAATATTGACACGTTTTTTGTGGACTTTTATGGACCTTTCTGCCTCGGGCACCATAGACCTCCATTATTTGAATGTCCAGATGCATTTGAGATATCAAAAAAGTACTCCAGAGTGTTGTTCAGCATGGGGGTGAGTAGAAAATGAAGGCTAATCATGTTTTGGGTGTACTATTCCTTTAAGTACAGCTTTGACTTAATTTGTCTGGGAAAAAAAAAAAACGTAGCCAAAGAAGAGATCTAAAGGAGCAACTCTTTATGTCCCGATTTATTTTATACCACAAAACAAACATGCACATGTACAATCCTTTACATCTATAGTGAGAGTCATTTCAGAAAAAAAGGTAATCATACAAAAGGTCAAACATGATGGTAGCAGTGTGTTAGGCTTGAGATATTTTCCACTTCAGGTTTTGACAATATACCATAATTGAGGGAACAAATCGTTCTGCTGTTCACCAGAAAGGGAAGCAGGGAATGTTCACGGAATGGAACATGATCCACTGCACACCAGCAATTGCAATGACCCCCAAAGACAAAATAATGAATCTTTTGAAGTGGCCAGAAAAAGTCTGGTCTCCAATCATGCTTTTCATCTTTAAAAAAATGTCAAAGATGGAATAAAAACGAATTTTTTAAAATGAGTTGGCCAACATTTCTCCAGAACAATGCAAGAATAAAAAACTAAATTGCCAGTTTGTGATAACAATGTGCAAACCAGAACAAGGGTGTCCCTGTCTGTATTCAAGTAACTCTCAGAAAGCATCTCCTAACACCTATCCTAGAACTCTAGAACTTCCTGCTCTTTTTACTTCAATCCCTTAATGCACCACCCATGCCTGCAGCACGTTTTTCTGAACTGTCACCCTGACAGAGCCTGATTAATGGTCTTCCTTCTGAGTAGCAAATTATTAGCTTCGGTATTAACTATATTGGTATATTGTTTTTAAGTTGCTCTGATGAAAGTATCTGCCAACTCTATAAAATAAACTTAAAAGCAGTTGTTCCCGCCAAGTTTCTTATAAGCAGCTATTAGATTTTAGGGGAGCAATAACTTTTTTATATGGGGTCCTGTTTGGTTGCATAGCTTTTTTCCCTAATAAATAAAAACATTATTTGAATTATGCATTTTGAGTTTACTCAGGTTATATTTGTTGCATATGAAATGTATGGTATAATCTAAAGCAGTTATAAGTGATAACATGAATAAATAGAATAATACTATATTTAATGAAATACTTTTTAATTAAAAATCATCGGTGGAAAAGATTTTTAACTCAAATTATTTTAGATTGCAAGGCTTGGTTTTGAACTTGTTTAACCATTTTCCTTAACACACCCTCCAAAATGAATGTAGTTATAGACATTTAATTTCACTGGGTGGCAGCAAAGATTTAGATATGAATTTAAATATCCTTCAACAATGAATTTGTTTTCAGTAAACTTGGTCAGGAACTCACAATGGGAACTACTCATTACTGAGCCATCATTGACAAAAAATAGCCATTGAATAAAAAAAAAAAGAAATTCTTTAACTGGAAACCTGATATTCATTTCTATCACATGCTATAAACTCAAAGCTGAACTGTAAAGGTTATTTTGGAACAGAATGAATTCTAAAATGCAGAACACAGCCATCTCAGTGTGTTTACTGGTGTGGTATTTTTATACTTTGCAGTCCTGTTTGAATAGAATGACTACTCTTGATTAATGTACTTGTTCGGTTAGCAGCATCCTTAAACACTAATCTGTTCTTTGTATACAAAAACGGATATGAATTTGAACTGTAAAGTTTCTTGAGCTTGAGAATAAGTGCTGCATACATCAACTGAATTAATAGAAAACTGACAGATAATTTGGAGCAAATGGGAAGCAGAGCGGCTTCCATAATTGTTTACTAAAAAGATAGGATTGGCATTTTCAGAGTCAGAGTAAACCACATTAGAAAATAAATTATTCCTAAACCAAACTGCATTTATACACTCAGACTTTAAAACTGGTTAAAAAAAGACATACTATCAAGAGTAATTAGTAATTTATTATAAAAACTGATGATTGCTTTTCTTGCCTTTCTTGTCTAGAGGTGCTGGTCTATTTAAAATTCCCTTCACAGAGCGCAGGTCAGATGCCATCTCCTGCAGACTGATGGACAAAAAAAAAAAGGATGAGCATAACGACAGCTTGATGGTGACAATCTGTCATAACTCAATGGATTCAAGACTCTGCCCATCGACTGACTAATCACGGAATCTGCATTCAGAACACACTATCACTAGATATCGGTCATCAAAGGAGCCAGCCATTTAACCTGAATTCATTTAATACATTTCATGAATCTTCCTGACCGACACATTGTTTCGAATTTCTACTTTAATAACCAGCCATCTTAATTTCACTGCAACATTTCAGTGTCTATATGAGCTGTTCTTCTTGCTCTGTCCCCCTCTATTATTTCCTTAGCATTTACCCTCCCCTTTCCTCCCACATTTTTTTCACACGTCCTTGTGGATAAAATATCATCTGCAGATTCTATCCTTTCTGTTAAGAAGTTTGATTTTTTTTTCTTGATATATTCATTGTACCCATGTTGCTGCAAGCTTATACATGCATTAGCACTACATAGTATGTTTCCAACATCTTTATAATTATATGTTATGCAATTATTAAGTGCTTTACCATTCTATACACATCATCGTTCCTTCCAATAAACATCTATAAAGGACTGAAATGCTAATGACCTGGGGTATGCAATATAAAGGGCATTTTAAATCAGTTCAAATAGTGAAAATGCCCACTAAAGAGTGAAAAGGCAGCATTTGTGCACACCCATGGATGGCAGTAGAGCACCACGAAGCCCTGGGGCCATAGAAACAAGCTCTGGGTGAGAAAACAATACTCTGGAGCAGATAATACCAAGCTCTCCCACAGTGTTACAAAGCAAAAAGGCACATCTGTCTACAAATTTAAAGCAATCATACAGAAGCAAATTACACCTAAGCTTAGGACCCAATGTTAGTCTGATGCTGATTCTATTATAATAGAGACAGCAAACACAGAAAATGAGTAGTATTTCCCAACTGAAAGAAGCTGGAGTCATTTTGTTCTAAGAACACTGGCTATTTCTCTGAGTCATTATTAATTAATTAGCTGATGGACAATGAGGCCCACAGCCTTCTAAAAGCATTAAGATCAAAATCCTCTTAAACAAAGCATGACCTTATTTCCATGGCAACTATTTAAATTTTATAAATAAACTGCATTTTGAGGTTCAGGTCAGAAGACAACTGTGCATTCAGCATTAAGTGTTGATTCTATGCTTCCTATGGGCCTTGGACAGTGGAAACTCAGCCCCTATAGTATACAGTCAATAAAGCAACAGGAGGGCTTTAACATACAGTCAATTCAAAAAGACATGAATAATGAAAGGATAACACATCCTATTCAAATTGTTCAGTTGAGTGCATTTACCACAAATGAAGTATGTCTTACAAATTTACAGCCCACATCTTACTGACAGCATTTAAAGCATGATGTTGTGAATGTGGCTTGCAGAATAGATGTTGGAATTTCATCACAGAAATAATTTAAATATTTAAAATGTTTTTAGTGAGAAAAAGGCACTGTGTTTAGGAAACGTGACATTTAAATGCCTATGTATATCTGTGTGTGTATGCATCAGTACTTTGCTCTCTCTCTCTCCCCATTAAGATGTGAAATGTCTACAGTACTGTGGGATGTTGGTCATCACAGTATTGTGCGAGTGACCTGTTCTTTGCTATGCATGGTGGCTTTATCGAGATAAACAACAACAAAAAAACACACAACAACTTGAATCAGCAGTTCATATTTGCTGTAGGAGGCATTTCCAGGCAAAACCCTGTCCTTCTTATCTGAAAAAAGTTGTGTAGAATTCAATGTGTAAGAATGCATGAACTATAATGAATAAACACACATGTTGCACCTTTAGTAAGTGTAACCTTTATGGTTTAAAAAACCTCTGGTGAGCACAATAAGGCACATTCATGCCACACCAAATAATCGCACATCTAGCTTTTTTCCAAAAAGAATCAAATGCGTCCTATTTCTCTGTCTATTGATTGAAGAGTTTTATTTCTTTTAAAAAATTCATTTTTTCTGAAGGTAAACACCACAGATGCTTGATATTTGAAAAAATAATGACTGTGCTACAGTCTAACAGTAGAAAAAAAATATTCATAGCTTTTATTTGATAAACTTAATCACATATTTCCCAATACCATTAATTAAACATTTTAGCTTAGTCCAAAGAATAGGACAATGAGTATATTCCTCATAACTTACATTTAATTTGTATTCATACAAAGATTGATTGCTCTTGATTGCTCCCTTGATTACAATCTCATCAGCCCATGGCAACTTATACAGTATTATTTGTGGCATATTTTGTATGACAAACCGCACATGTTCAAATCTCAGATAGCTTAATCAGACATCCAGCAAAGCACCACTTCCTGCCTCAGGCTTGTCAAAGAAAAACTCTGATCAAAGCAATACAAAAGATCTACATGCACCAATCAGCAGCTGTGCATTCTACAGCACAGCATGGCTTCCCATTCCGCACCCTTTTCATGCCAGAAGCACCAGCTAAATACAATTCACTGCAGCGGTCTTGAAACAAATATGCATGGCGAAATTACCATCACAATGTGAGTCAAAGACATGCAGAGATGCAATTGACTTCACATGCATTATTACAATACTCTCTTTCTGTCTCCATGATGGCTTAAAAAAAGTTACCAATGATTGTTCACAAAACAAAATGTCATTGCCATTTTCTGACCTTTTGCTCCCACCCAATTAATCAAAAGTTCTCTTTATTACACAGGGAAAGCAATTTCTATAAAAGAAATAATTGCTGACAGGGAGCAGGCAGTAAAGTTCAAACACAGATTCCTAATTTCTTTAAAATGCTTTTCATTCAGTTTAGGTGCTGGTCAGTATCGTTTGGTTGTTGTTTTTTTCTAAATCAGACCCCAATAAAATGAATCACTGTTCAGGCATCATCTTTAGTGCCCTCATTGGGGCATCAGTGTCCAACAGCCCAGTTAATAAAACACACCTGGTTGTGGAAGAAGGCTACAGTTCACGAGGAAATACGTTTTTTTTTTTTTTTTTTTTTTTTTTTTTTTTTTTTTTTAATGCTTGATTATTGGTGTCAAGCTGTTTTGTTTCAGGAGAATGCTCTTATACAATTGCACATGGATTATTGTTCTCAGATGCAATATACCATGTTTATTGAGACGTGATGAAAAAATGTCACAGCTGACATATGTCTCAGTTACAGCATAGGATTGACTGCGATTGGCTGATCATAAGAGTAGGTTGCACAAGAAAAACAAGTCAAAAAATAACAGAAGATGGAAGAGATTGTGAAGGAGACTGTGATTTTCATGAGAAGCAGAGAGATAGACAGCGAGGACATCTAAAAAAAGCATGAATGTTGTATTTGAAACTCCCTGAGGTGATGAGTTTACATCTTGTCTGTTTTCTGCCATGTCTGCAACAGCAAAACTAACAGGAGTGGAGAGGAGTGGTGAGATCCTGCCAATTACAGTCTACAGCATGGGTTTTGGAGCATAATGCTATTTACTGCAAAAAGTCAGGGGAACAAAATGACAAGAAGCCATCAGCTACAAGCCAAACATTAGTAATGAGGGGACAAAACCAGCCTGCAGTGTCCAGCCTCATCGGCGAGGCTCACACTGTAACCTCCATTTGCATCCTCTGTCTCCAGGTCATTAATGCTCAGAGAAGCAGGAACATTTAATTAGGGAGACATTATTAGTGCAACACAAGCAGAGTGAGCAGCAGAGAGAAATCCCAAAACAGACCCTAACTGAATATTATATTTACAACCAAAGAGAGTTGTGGGCAAAATTGAAAACAGAAACTTTTAGATAAACAAACGAGCATGGTATAATGTGGTTTTGCTTTATTTGTGAAATGGAAGGGTTATTTATACAAGTGAAAAGTGCTATGCTATCTATTTTCTTCATTTTCCTGAAAGGAGGCCACTGACAAAGCTTCATAATCGGTCAAGTCTATGCCAGAAATGAGGAGCAACCAATCTATTGACTCATTACATGAGCAAACAGAGAGAAAAGTATTAACAAACCGTAGAAATTGGTATAGAGAGAGGAAATGAGAAGTTCATATGAATGTTGACTGGTGTGGAGTAAGTCAGGTGTGAGATGAGAAGTGTCATGAGCGAGAGAGGGGTTGTAGGAGGAAAATAGAGTAGACCTTAGAGTCCTGTTTTACATTAATGTGGGTTGCAATAGATAATGAAAGGGAATCTGTCACAGACAAAGGAAGCATTAAGCAGGTGCAAAGTATAGAACTGTAAACATATTAACCCCCCCTTAAAATATTAACAGATTGCTGTGTATATTAAGTCACAAAATGTGGACCCACTTTGTGGCAAATGCACTGACAATGTGAATGCCCTGCAGAGTCAACATACACTCATCTGTTGGATTAATAATGATGTTTGAGTTGCACTGATCTGAGGGCAGACAAAATATCCGAAAGGTCATTCCTCATATTAATATTCCATTTAGCAAGAGAAAGGTGAAGCAATTTTTTACCTTTCATAGGCACAATTTTTCATTTTTCGATAGATACTCATGTTAAGTGCTTGATTTCTGATTTCCACATAGTTTAGTGGCTATTCCCTAAGCCTCCATAAACAATCGATTCACAAAACATTCAGGCTACTAGTGTGATATATTCATTACAAATACCTTGCATTAAAGAAGGAGCAGGAGTTAACAATAATCTTAGAACTTCATAAAAATGCTACATTGTTTAACTTGCAAGACAGAATTCACAAAAGCTTGGTTTTATTCAAGGATATATTGTGAATCTTAGAATACACAGATTGCATGTATAAAAACACATTCAATCTAAATATCATGTGTACAATCTATCTGCTAACCAGCTGCACATAGAGTTTGTGTCTCTAAAATTAGAAAACAATAGGCGCAAAAGGTGTTTATCTTCATGAATATGCCAGCCATGTACTGATTAGCAGAACATGCAAAATACTGGGAAGAGAATATTAAAATGCAATCACTTACCACCACCAATATTAAAACATTTGAAATACTTTTTCTCTATTCTCTATCAGTGTCTCTATTTATCCCAGTTGAAAACTTGCACACAATAGATGTCTGCCATGGTATTGGATAGGGAGCATAAGTAAACTGACATACAGGAGAGAAAGAATCTGACTGACTGCATCAACATACTGTATCTGAAATATCAGAAACAAATATAGTAGAGCCATATCTCCTATTGACAATGTATACATACATACATACATACATACATACGATGGCAAAGGGGTACAAATGCCATCTAAATACATGATTTATTAGCAAGCCCAAAAGGTCCTGCATACTTAAATATTAGACTAGCAAACTTAGAAAATAGACTAGCAAACAAAAAACAACATGTAAGTCTATTTTTGTTTGCAGGAACATTTTGAATTTACTGTAAAATCATGCACTTGCACAGTGTGCAGTTTGCACCCCAATGCAACCATAAGAGGGCAGTGGGGATGTTGCATCACCATGTCAAGCCTTTAATCACCATTATTGCCAGATCATGCAAAGAAGTAGCTTGCAACAAGTCTGTCTCTGAATCATGGACTATAAAACACACTGCAGCCCTGATTAAAGTGCTCTTTGTCCACAGAGTGCTAAAATCTCTGTATTAATCAGTGGTTAACTGTCTTTATTTTTTTTAATAAGAAATCAGTAGCTTCACTGTGAATGTTGCTTTCTTATCATGACTGTTCACACATTTGTGGTGCTGATTTTTTTTTATTGTTTTCTCTTTTGTCTATAATGCAGTTGTTGAATATTTTTTGAAGAACAAGTGCAGGAAAACAAACAGGTTTTTTCTTTACGTTGATGAAGTGACATTGCTTTCCATCGCTATTCGGCCATATTTGCATTTCAAAGTAAATGTATAGATATTAAGGTGTGATTATTTATCCTATTTCATATAAAAGGGTCCCTTCTATTTACCTCTAACTACCAATATCAATTAAATAAACACAACAGTGTTGTTGCAAATTGTGGCTGCCTTTTGGATGCACAAAATAAATCCTGTCCACTCTGTTTTCCTAAACAGTTCACACAACAAATCCTCATTTAAATAGGGGTTTTACACATAATTTAGCACCCCCAAAAGTGGATCTTACTTTATCAAGATGTTGGTGTTGGGATATGGTCAGGACTTAAGACAGATGTAGGTATGGAAGCAAACAGAGATCTATAACCTACCAAGAAAAAAAAATGTGCCTGACAAGTAAGAGGTGCTCTTTTCTAAAGGAGGCCTCAATAACTCATTGCAAGCTTCTGCTCTTACTGGGATGAGTAGAAATTGAGAGCTTAGGAGGAGGGGGCAGGTAGCCAAGAGCAATAAAGCTTACAGACAGAGAGCAATTCTGACTAGTTACTCATCACATTACATATATGTCGCTGAAACATGTCTGATGCCAAGGAATGTAACAGTGTTTGGATATATATATATATATGCATAATAGAAGTAAATACTTCAACCCGTACACCTTGTAAAGCAGCATTATTGTTAAAATATGTCATACTTAAGCATGCAATGTCAATAAAGAAGTGTACATTCAAGTTGTCATAGTAGCAGGTTTTTCTAAGATCATGTCTTCTTGCTTTGTTGTCCCCCCTGCGACACACACCTCCTTCTGCTCTGACAAAGATGTCACTCAAGATCATTTCCCTCTCATGTCGCGTTTGTCAACACTAGTCCTTTATTCCTGCTGCTTCCAGCATCTCCGTCGGCCGAGAGACAGGATGCACATGCCATTGTTTTGTCACGTTCGTATTGATTAAGTGATGTAGAGCTAATTAACGACAATCTGCAAGGAGGGTTGCTGCCAGTGAGCGGAACAAAATCAGCGACAGAGTGATGGGCCTCTAATTATTATTCTCCTTTTGCTTTGGATAGGGCAGATAATTTCCCTGCAGGCACAGATGTGAAGCTCTTCCTTAGTATTTCTCCCCTTTTATCCCTTCCTGCAATCTCCAGTTTTCATTTCCACAAATTCTACACCACGTCTTCCTTCCTCTGTCTCTCTCCCACGCACTCCCGGATACGCTGTCATCTTCAGCCACTCCAATAACCACTAATTTGAACCCAGTTCATATCCTCGCACTTTATACTGTCACTGCCCACCTACACTGATCACCAGAGAGCGTTACATTCATAGCATCTCTCAGAACAGTGTGTAAACCATGCTGCAATGTGTTGTTAATGTGTGACTCAATAAATTTCTACTTATGTTTCCACATTTACATTCAAACTCTTATTATTCAAGCTTCATTTGATCCTGAGCATAGGGTAGAATTTACATTTTTAGCAATAAAATGATGTAATATTGCACACTTCATTTAGTTAATTTCCTATTCAAATTTGAAATAATGATGTTACCAACAGCTGCCTTTGAACTAAACACTATCATTACAAGATGTGATTTTCACTCCAGTACTCTGAATGTGAATTGTAGAAATGGAGGATTCCCAACAGGAAGAAATCTGGCAAAACAGTGTCATGAAAGCTGCAGTTCCTTCCAATAGACCGTCTTGTTATCCCCCTGTCCTACATGTAGTGTCTCTATCAAAGGACCTCTCTACCTTGCTCACCGTGGTGCTGCAGAGAGCTGCTCTGCCAGCCTGCTTGATATGCAGCAGTGTCTGATGGCTGCTGGGCTCTCACGCCTTCCTGAGTGGAGCCTTTAAGCCTTGGCGGAGTCAGTGTGAGTCTCCCTCATCAATAGGCCTACTGAGTGGCTATGACAGTGCCACGTGGAAAACACCATTGATTGAATGGCTCCTCTTGCCTTCTGAATCCATTTTTACTGTGCTGCTTTGTTCTCTTTCTTTATTATGACAAAATCAAAGCCAGGAAAAGGGGGTTGATTTCAGCAAAGGAAGCAACAATACCAAACTTAGATAATGGGAAGTAGATTATTTTGTGAAAAAAATAAGATAAAGGACAGGGATGGACTCATATTGGTAGTGAAGTTGTCTTTAGTTTTGCGTCATTAATATTATGAATCAGGGGTTGATACATTGCTGGCCAAAACTTTACATTCACTCCTGACTGGCACAGTTACAGAACAATTTCGGGCTTACAGTTAAACCATTCTTTTTCTAGGATAAAATTATGAAATATAATTTTTTTTTCCTACACAAATATTGCAAACCTAAGTTTTTAATTTATTGATTATGATTTCCTTAAAGAAAACCACCCAAATGGGTTTAAAATTTCACATGTCACATTCACATGCCCAAATATGTGTTTATATCTACATTAAAGGAATAGTACACCCAAAACATGATTAGCCTTCATTTTCTACTCACCCCCATGCTGAACAACACTCTGGAGTACTTTTTCGATATCTCAAATGCATCTGGAGATCTGGGAGGCTTCTTGCTGTCTGCTGACATTCAAATAATGGAGGTATATGGTGCCGGAGACAGAAAGGTCCATAAAAGTCCACAAAAAACGTGTCAATATTCCTCCATACTGGTCGTCCAATGTATTCCAAGTGTCCTGAGTGGGTAGCATCCAGAATTTACTCGAAACGAAGTCATTTAGAATGTTTTTAGAGCATAAACAGTAGTGTATAGGATTTCCTAAAAGCGCGTTCACGACGCTACGGAAGCCGGCAGACCAAACCAGATGAAAGTGCGCATTCAGCGTCTGCTCCACCGATAATGCAAGAGTAGAAGAAGAAATGTGCTGTTTACATGTGCAAAGAAAGAAACAACGAAAGAAAAATGTCTGAGGACTTCAGTGTTGAGGAAGAGCATGAGTTCTTTGCCGAGCTGAATGCACACTTTCATCTGGTTTGGTCTGCCGCGGTTTCCGTAGACTCGTGAACGCGCTTTCAGGAAATCCTATACACTACTGTTTATGCTCTAAAAACATTCTAAATGACTTCGTTTCGAGTAAATTCTGGATGCTACCCACTCAGGACACTTGGAATACATTGGACGAGCAGTATGGAGGAATATTGACACGTTTCTTGTGGACTTTTATGGACCTTTCTGTCTCGGGCACCATAGACCTCCATTATTTGAATGTCAGCAGACAGCAAGAAGCCTCCCAGATCTCCAGATGCATTTAGGATGTCAAAAAAGTACTCCAGAGTGTTGTTCAGCATGGGGGTGAGTAGAAAATGAAGGCTAATCATGGTTTGGGTGTACTATTCCTTTAATAAATGTGGTAAATGTTCCTAAGCCATTTTCCTGGCAACCACATTTATTTTGTTAACATCAACAACATAAGTCTGACTCATTCTTCTTTACAGAAAGGTAGAACTCTATTCATTTAGTTGGTCTACAGGCACATGATACCTTAAAGTACATTGATAATATCTGGGAACCATTGGAACACCAGATGGAACAGTTTTAAAGTAAAGGAATAACTTAAAAAGAAGGTCTACATTAGCCTTTTGGAATATCCCCAGCTTCAGCCCTTTAAAAAACAAGCCTATGAGAAAAACAACCAAACCGTTTAAAGGAGGTCTCTATTTTGAATCAGATAGTAACTATCGGAGCAAATAGAAATAATTTAAACTCCCTTTAGACTTAACCCCCCATCCTCAAAGGATGTGACATAGTGTTTGGTAAGGCAAGGAAGACAGTGGATGCTCTCTGTCTGGTGTTAGCAAAATCATATCGCACCTCAACGTGTTTTATCTGATATACGTAGGTGAAGAGAAGTGAAGAGCATTGTTCGTGCAGGAGCTTGCCCAGTGTGCTCAGTCTAACGAAAGCTTTTGTATTAGAGTAGGAAGAGGAGCTCTAGGCATAACAGGCATATTTATATTCCAATCTTCTACACAGAAACCCACATTGCCAGACTCATAAAAGATTCATCAAGCAGGGGAAAGCAAGGTCGTAGAGAAAACCGGTCCGGAGGTGCCTACCGCAATGCAAAAAAAAAAAATCTCATTCATGCAAAAACTGTAAACTAGGTATGTCTTGTAGTTGAAGCAACTGGTATAAGATGGTTTGTTGATGTTTTATGACTGGTCACAGTCTGATGATCTAAAGATCAAGCATGTCTATGCATAAATTGCCTCCTGCCGTTGGCATGATATCTGTAATGGGCTCTGCTATGCTTGTTACAATCGATTCTATACATTGTTTAGGTCTTTGTGTGCAGTGGTACCAATTGCTGTTTGTGAACAACAGAGTACAAGAGACAAAGACAATGAATGTGTAAGAGAAAGTGTGTGTATGGATCTGTGTGTGCATGTTACGGGTGTTGTCAGAGAAATGTCACTCTTGCTTAGAGTCACAGACATAAACCTCTGGGAGTCCTGTACCCTGCAGCACAAGCTCACAGAAGGAGATGGAGAAAGTCGGGTAGAGAATGCGATATACTGTATAGATGATATCTATCCCACCAGTCAAGCGGATTTTTTAGTATAGTCTTGACAACAAGCACACAAATAATGCAGTATGCAGTAAACAATTACTGAAATGTTAGAAGACATTAATTGTGTGCTTGGCATATTTTTCTTTTCACATATTAATGATGAAAAGTTATTTCTTTACCATGTGAAAAAATGATCATCACTCCCAAAGCAAAGTGGACAGCTGGTTTCTGCTTAGCTGCCATGTTAACAATGCTTGTACAAATGAGAAATCTCCAACAGTCATGTTGTGTGCTCAGTCCCAAAGGACCTCAAAGACCTTTCTAATGTTGATTACCAGCTGTTCTGGAGCCCGTCAGCTCTCTTCATAGGAACGCCAACAGTCATTTTAGGACAGTAGGCTGCTGGCTTTTGGTCAAGACAGAAAACAGCAAGAGAGGTCATTTGGAGACCACACAAGCCTGCAGCGTGAATATTAGCCATTGTGAAGCTTAGAATGAGTAAGTATTCTTTTAAATGATGAGCTAAATAACACAATTACCAGATTCTGTGTGATTCTGAAAATTAGAATTCCCAAACAATATCTACAACTACATGAAAAGCATTCAATGTCTTTACAAAAAACACATCTGTCAGTCCATCTGTATGTAAACAACAAGGATGGTTTATAAAGAGCCTTATTTCTCATTGATGATTTAGATTTTAAAAATGAGTTTATTGCAACTGTGCCCATTTGAGAACCTGGGAACTGACCCTGATAAAACAGTGATGTAGCAAACATTTTCCTGCTTTAGTCCGCTATTTGTCTCACCATCTCTCTAGATGAAAAAAAATCTGAGAAAGTTATGTTCATCCACTACCCTCACTGGTCTCTTGAATTCTACAAAACGTGTATCAATTCTTCAAGGAAAGGTTATTGTGCTTATTTTTCACTGTCCTTGTGTGTTTTCCTTCGATTCAGAAATGTAACTGTAAAGAGGTACAATGTTCAAGCAGGAACCGTTATCTCTATTTGTAACACACCTATCCACAACACCTTCAACATGTGGCATTAATCTACAGTTAGTCATTGGTTAACTAATTTTGGCAAAAATGGGTTCTGGAGCATTTTAAACCTACTGCAGATATGTAGTGCTGCTTCCTTCACATGCACTGAAAATTCAAACCAACAAACACACCTCCCATTAACCTATGGGATAACCCTACTTTTGGCTATTAAGAAGTCTATGATGTGGTGAGATCATGAAAACACTTGTATTTCTTCTAATCTATTATAATTGTTCATTCCTCTATTATTATTATTTTTAGTTTTAGATTAGTCTGTTTATTTTCCCTTAGTGTTTTTCCTGATTTAATTTTGGGTAAATTACTTTAATGAGAAGTTAGAAGCAATTCATTATAATACAAGATAAATAGATGATAATTGCCACATTCCAAGTCAGCAGAAAAGGTCATGTGAATGACATATATATATATATATATATATATATATATATATATATATATATATATATATATATATATATATATATATATATATATATATATATATATATATATATATATATGATGAAAGAGTGGCTGAATGTAAGGAGACCAGGTGTTTTTTTTCCACCCCTCACCATCGCTGTTAATATGTAACTCCATGCGTGCCCATCTCACAGCTGATGTGAAAAACATGGGGAAACAAATTAACGCTGTGCTCGCTGTTCAACCGCTCGACATCGGTGTGAACCGGACCCAGCAGGTGCAGCAGAAGCAGCGAGTTTACATGCAAAGTCAATGGTTGACGCGCGTATAGGTGCAGCAAAAGGTCCTGCAGCGCCTTTTTGGTGCAGCACGTCGGGAGCGTTTAAGCATCTGACGCACCGCCAACGCCAACGAAGTTTTGCTGCTGGACGCGCCGCATCAACCAATCAGAGAAGCTGATCTGGGAGCTGACAGCGAGACAGACACAGCGCTCTGATGACATATGATATTAACGCAAATGGAAAAGGCTGGATGGATGCGTGGCTGAGGCAGGTGTATGTGAGAAGACTAGGTGTTTTTTTCCACGCATCACCATTGCTGCGTGCCCATCTCACAGCCGATGTGAAAAAAAGGTGAATCAAATGAACGCTGTGCTCGCCGTTATCCCGGGGGTCTGACAAAGGAACTTCAACCGCTCGACATCGGTGTGAAGCGGCCGTTCATAGTAAGGCTGCGAGCGGCGTGGGAGCGATGGATGACCGACGGAGACCACAGTTTCAGGATAAGTGGAAGGCAGCGTTGGGCAAGTTACGCCACCGTTTGCGGATGGATTGTAGATGATTGGACAAACGTGTCTGCTGGCTCTGTTGTTCAAGCTTTCGCAAAAGCCGGCATTATTTCTGAGGAGCTGCGCTGCACGGAAAGTGACTGACAGCGAAGAAGGGGAAACTGGCATGTCTGATTTAGCGCAGCTGTTTTATTCAGAAACAGAGGATGATGACTTTGATGGGTTTGATTAATACTTTGTAATAAATACATGAATAAAGCACAATCATACTCAGTTTTGCTCCCGCTCTATTTTTCTCCCTGAAAACTTAATTCAACAGCAGCTTCTGGGCGCGTCTCCTCCTCTTCACAGCGGTGGCTGGCAGGTGTTTTTTCATCTAAATAATCTAAATCTTGCAGCTATATTTGCTGTGATCAGTGGGAATAAAGTAGTTTTAATATGTTTTTAAATGAGAAAGTCCACCTGAAAACTTAATAATTGCAGTCAGTTCATCCAGATTATCTATTTCTGTCGGAGGCGCTCAGACCCCCACATACCAGCGGTTAGCCGACAGGAGAAATCCTTTCATCAGCAGCCTCTAGGCCTGGGGTTCACCGCGGCTGCTGGCAGGTGTTTTTCATCTAAATAATTTTAGCTGCAGGCACCAGGATACCGGTAATAAAAGCGAACATATTCCGTCGGCAGGTTTCAGGATTTTAAGTTAATTTAGGAGTGATCACAGCGCTGTGTCATCTGCGATGTGTCTGTCTCATGGCCAGCACCCAGGTTTGATTAATACTTTGTAATAAATACATGAATAAAGCACAGTCATACTCAGTTTTGCCCCCGCTGTATTTTTAAATACGCAGTAGAGGTATTTAAAGGTAGTAGAGGACATGTACCTGTATATAAAAAACGCGCCCTATAGTCCGGTGCGCCTTATGTGTGTGTTAAATACAGAAATGGGACACATAACTGAGAGTGCGCCTTTTAGTCCGGTGCGCCTTATGGTCGTGAAAATACGGTACGCGATCTTAAGAGGGGAAATATAGTCTCATTGGTGGGTTCATCTGATTGGGATGTGGCGATAAATCATCTAAATGGAAGTGACCATGATGCACTCTAATCAGAAGAGTGGCTCTAGTCTGCACCATCACTATCACCTGCTAGTCACCCCAAACTGAAAACTCACCCAAATCTTTGAAATTAGTTATCAAAAAGTATTTTTTTTTATTTTTATAAAAAAAAAAATAAAAGAACTGCTTGCAAGTATACACAATCAATCTTTGATCATTCCTGTTGATCACTTGTTTCTCAATTATATTGTCTTAAAGTAAATTACATAAAAACAATGTTCTCTTTTAGTTCTGAGATCACAGATATGGGTCCATAATGTGTGACTCCCTCATCTTTAAAGGGTTATTTGTTCCTAAAAACACGCACAAATATACAAGCACTTCTCAAGATGCAGTGGTGGGCAACATGAAAGCACATCAAACATTAAAGAGGAGGGAGTGAACACTGAACAGCACAAAGGCTCAGTAGCTCTCCATGCTGCAGCCTCTTTCTTAAGCAGCTGCTGTTCTATAAAACAAATCTTCACTACAGTGGCTCACTCACACTACGGGGTGTCATTATTGTGCTTTCGACAAGCTCCGCTCCAATCTGCCATGACACTAGCACATACTATTCAATCTTTCCAAGCAGCAGAGAATCAACTATAATGCAACCACCTTATCAGTGGCTGATTGTGAAATGGCACCTTTGTATATTGATGGGACTGCATGAAGGTGGAT
Source organism: Cyprinodon tularosa (assembly GCF_016077235.1). NCBI lineage: Eukaryota > Metazoa > Chordata > Actinopteri > Cyprinodontiformes > Cyprinodontidae > Cyprinodon > Cyprinodon tularosa. The sequence goes on along the minus strand of NW_024038913.1, from coordinate 865,542 downwards.
GGAGGCATTGTGTCTCATCTCCCCCTGTCTCATCACTTACTCGCCCTCAAAGCGTCTGGTGATATTTACTGAATAAGACATAACAAAATAAAGAGTTTTTGTGCATGTAGGTGAAATTAGATTTACCAGATCAGGATACAAGGGATTTCTACTTGTATTACATATGATTGCTCAATATCTATTAATTATGGCTCTAGATTAAAGAAAATGTTGATCTTAATCATGGAAAAGAAAAAGTGAACTTCACTCAGAATCTAAAATGCTCCTTTGCAAAGATCTAAGGATCATTCAATGCAGCTGTTTGCATAGAATTTGTGTTTATAATTTACAGAAGTGCTGTCACTGCACAGCATGGCAAGGTGATCTTAAGAGATGTGTGTTCAAGGATCTCACAGACAGATTTACAGCTATGCTCATGCAGCTTTTCATTTGTCTAATTCTTTGAGTAGAGGTTAGTGTGCTGATTGGCGGACCCCACTGCTTTCAGTCTCCTGCCTTAAGGACATTCCTCTTGGTAAACATAGATTCAAATCATCAAACTATTAACTCTCATTCTTTAGCATCCATACAGGATTTTAACCATTTGGCTCAATAACAATCACAGCAGAGGGACAATTTTTTTCCAGTTAGACAGAAATGTATCAGAAGTGGTTCAATCCGCTCATATACGAGGTAAGATAACTATTTAAATCATGCTGCTTTGCTCCCATTTTGCAATAGGAGAAGACATTTCTTGGCCAAAGGGTCGCAGCAGTGACAAGTTTAAAGCTGGACATTAGCCTTTCCAGCTGTTGTTCCTGCTTGGCCCTAATGTCTTCCCCAATCTAATTTTTGAATGTGTAGCTTTTCATCACTTAACAAGTTAGGGGAGCACATATATAATGTTGCCCATGAAGTTGAAGCTAATTTTTTTTCCTCTTTCCTATTGAGATGATCATGAAGGTGTGATTTAATCTTAAATGATTGATTGCCAGTTCTCGATACCTTATAGATAAGATCTTCCAAACACCTCACAGAGAGAAATCATGGCACAGATCAAATGTTTGTAAAAACAGCCAGTGAGCCAAAGTACTTGGACAACAGTAGGTGCAGAAACATCCTTTGCAAATGAAAATTTATTCACTTATTTTCCAAACTTGTGTTTGGTGGTTTTTAAAGGCTAGAGCTTATTCCACCTGACATTTGGCACCTTATACAGGTCCAGTTTTCAGAATCAAATAAGAGAAATTATCACACATGTTAACCACAAACCAAAAACTAAACCTGCCCAGAGAGCAGCTAAACTTTATTCAGGGTGAATCTGCAACCCTCAAATTGAATCAAGAGGCTTTCTTCATTAAGGCAGCTGTGCTAGCCTCTAGAATCCTATATTCTGTAATTGGTTGTGTACAATTTATAGTAGTGTAGCAGAGTGTAAACATAAGCTCCTTCATGTTAATGTGCTAAATGTTTTTTAACAACAACATGATTTACAAGTTCCTGTTTTTGTGATCGTATAGCAGCTATAAAGTTATCCTTGCTGGCCAAGTTTCTGCTGCAAACAGATTTTTTTTTTTTTTACTGTAGAAGATTACACATCCTCTCTGAAGTATGGTTTATCACAACCCCTGATACGGAGCATGGTCATGTAAAGTGCAGAAAGGTTTTCTGTCAAACAATTAGATTTGTTCTTCTTGCAGTTCTATCATCTTCAACCAAATAAATGTTAGGAGAATTTGAGGTCAAACCAAATAAGAGCTTCAGTCATCATTTCAGGGCTGCACTGGGACAGCAGCTAAAGGAGAGCATAAATCTTTCAGGTGCATAGAGAAATGTTAACTGAAAGGCCTTTTTTGAAATCGTGCAACTGAAAAAGAACAAATAATCAATTTTTGTAAATGTCTATCTTTGTCTATCAGACAGACTCCACCATAGCCAATATTGCTGTGAGAATGTCTCCCCTGCATGTTTTTGAATGATTGATAAGCTACATTAAACTAGTTTTAAAGTACTAAAAAAAGTCTCATGAAAAATATCTCTTCCATGTTTATAGAAATATTTATCTGATGAAGGAGATCAGATAAATATATGATATAGTTTCCTAATCAGGAAACTATATCATATATTATATAGCAGGAATTCTGAGATTTTCTATGTTAACTAACATACTAACATATGTTAGGTTCACATTTATCAGCAATCACACTGAGGTCTAATTCTAAACGATATACTGAGTAAAAAAAGTGTAGGTACAAAACAAAAGTATGAAGGTAATTCCACTTCCTTTTTCTTTAAATTTTTTTATTTTTTCTTCCTTCCATTTCTAAGGGGGAAAGTTTTCAACTATGCAACGGACATTCAAATATCATCATAAGCTTCTTTGTAAAATAAAGAAAGGCCCATAAGGCAAATTTTAAGTTATGGCTAATATCTGAAACTGCAAGGAAAAAATTGTCAAAAGAAAATCAAAGAGGAATTCATAGTTTTCTGACCATATAATTTGCCAGGTCCAATATACCTCCTCCAAAAATATGTTGTCGTCACCTCTTAGTCTGTTGTTTGACTTTGTCTGTTGTGGTTTTAAAACAGATGTGGTTTCAGCCTTTAGGCCATTCTCTAGCAAGGAGGTGTCAGCACTGTTATCTGTCTTAGGTCATTGGATCAATCCAGAACCAAATTGGATTGAAAGCCACTGAGTAATGTTGAGCGCATCATATATATATATATATATATATATATATATATATATATATATATATATATATATATATATATATATATATATATATATATATATATATATATAGATGTAGATATAGATAAGATATACATAGATATAGATAGATAGATTATCTATATTTTTTTATTTGGACAGATGATCAGACTTACTTCAAATGGATTGAGTTCTTTCAACCTAGATAAAGACTTAGCAGAATGTCCTGCTATGTCACATTTCATATTTTTTACCACCTTGCCTAATTTCAGTGAGAGAAGATATGCTAACAATCTGTTGATTGGCTAAAGTTGTTGAGAATCCAAGGTTCCAAGCATGTTTTATTCTGTGCTCATTCTGTTTCGGTTAAAAAACTCAGTCAATACCAGATCCTAGTAGCTCAGGGATAGAGCTGAGAAATGGCTTCTTCTCAGCGTTACGTTTGTCAAATGCAAGAGGATCAAAATAGAAGCAAACTGAGTTTGAACATGGGTCAAGGTTTTGAGTGTTGGTGCTGACTAAAGGAAGCAAAGGGGCTTGGGAGCTAAGTAGGGGTGGCCGCTTTACTTCTTGGTAGGTCAGTTAAATGTTGGTTAATGCTAACTAAATGCTAGCATTGCACACCACTTACTGTCCAGAGGGAGTTAAACTTGTAGCTGTAACTATTATTTTAGGGGGGGGGGAGTCCTTTAAAAGTGTTTCTGGAATTCAGAATAATTTTTATATCTGAAAGATATTTTTATCTATGCTGAACTTATAAGGTCAAATAATACAGAGGGGCATATATTTAATACCTATATAAAGAGTAAAGCTTTTTAAATTAGACTGGGAGGTCAGACCTGATGTGTTCGGTGCAGCGTCATACATATGGCATTATAGAGAATCTTGTAGATATATAAATTTGATGGTAAGTGCTTGTCCAATCTCCTCAAATGTCTTTTTTTTACTCCTGTAAAGAGATAAACAGTCTACATCTTTAAGATAATTCTGCTCCAACCTCTTGCAACCTTGTTATAGATATTGCTAACTGGATGTAACAGGCTGAATACAACATGCAAGAGATGAATGTATAAACTTCACACCAACTTTAGAGCAACTTTAGCAATTCCCCAAGGGAGCTGTTACTTGATAACAGAAACCACACAGGGTATACAAAAGCAAAAAAAAAACACAAAACAAAACAAAGAAAACAAAGCCGAGTTTGGAGTATGAGTACAAGAGCATGGATCGACATACTTTCACAACAAACAGTTTGATATTTAAGGAGAAGGAATCTTCTATTTTCATTGTTATGTGTAACAATGCACTTATTTTTAAAGGACTCCCATTCTTTTATAAGATCCCCAAAAATGTGCATGATAGATAAAAAGCCATGCTTCTATAATTTGATGTACATAAACCAGATTTAATACCAAGGTTAAAAAGGTATGATTTGCATCTGTGGCACCAACAACCCATGGGTTTTATGGTTACTTAACAAACATATGCAGTGAAAGAATAAGTGCCTCATTAAAGCCCTCTACATATTTCATGGTGGTCTTTGCTGAAACTGTGGCTTATAAATACATGCAGCTATCCCAGCTACTCACATAGGCTGATGTACAAGAATTCATCAATACTTTATGTTTGCATGCAGTCTTAGAAAGATGGATGGTGTCATATTTTCTTTCAGATCTTTTAATATTTAATGAGAACATTTAAAACAAATTGTCCCCCAAGGCCAGTTACTGAAAGGATTCACAAAAGCAGGGGTGAAGATACTGTCCAGTAGTAAATCATCAGCCACATCATCAGTAATAAATTCACAAGTGTTCAACATTTACTGGAGTAAATCCATGGTCCTAAATTTGTTTTAGAGAACTTGAGGATTTAAATCTAACAGATATTAGGCTGGGTGCATGTCATATATTTTTTCCTTTCTATTTACAATAAACTCTGTTCTTCTTGTATATAGGCTATACATTAGAGCCCCTTCTGTTCAGTAAACAACCGCCTCACACACCTTTTAAAGGTCAGCAGCAGTGTTTACTCATGTTGCAGGCATGACATCTGAAACAGCATATATGCAGAGACATATTGCCTTTGTTATTTATACATGTTTAACATGAATTCATTTCTATTTCAGTTTGCATATTATCAGATATAAACAAATCCTATTTCATTAATCGGTGTGTAGTGATTTCCAAGATTTTGGTGATAACAGCAAATGTGTTTTTTCAATCATGTTCTAATTTTCTTTTTTGTATTGAAAAATTCTGTTTTCAATTTCATTGATTCTTTGTGTTCTGGTTCAAACTACAAGCATTGTTCCCTTGTTTTTCAAGTTCCTTCCCTGGTATTTTATTAAATATATTCTCCCCTAAAATGAGCATTCTGTCATTCCCCCTGTTCTCATAGATTTAAAATCATACAGTCAACTCGTGCTTACACGGTGGGATTTATTTTTTTATGCAGGATTGCTTTCGGATCATTGAGTCGATGCAATCAACTGGTTTTCTTTAGACAGGAAACTCTGAATCAGTTTGACTGTATAATCTAGTTGAATTGTCTCTGTAAAGTTCCTTGGGGTGACATGTGTTGTGAATTGGCGCTAGATAAATAAACTTAATTGAATTGATTTAATAAAATCCCAATGATACAATTATTTGTCATTCTTACAATCCATATTATCACATTTCCAGGTTTGTAATTCTTTTTAAAAGTTGATTAGATTTTCTAAGAAGTTTAAGTCAATCATAGACCTTCTGTTTTCCTGGGGCATACACAGGGTTTGTCACACCTGATTTCACAAGGAGGCCCCTTTAATTCTTCCCTCTGGCAACTAGGCAGATCAGGAGCATTATTCATCATGCACGTTGAACTGGTAGAGACATAAAAAAAGTAATGTCATGCTTTCTTTGCCTGACATAACCTCAGTGCAATGTTTCAACATCTACCAGTCTTTGAGAAAACCAGTCAGAGGAAAGGTGACCTGACCCATTACTTTCAGCTGTGAGATATTTGTTGAGTTTCTGATACTGTAAGTACAGTCATTTTACAGCACTCCAGTGGGGTAGTGATCCGTTTCTTGATCTGTCTGAGCAATCTTTATAAATTATCAGCCAGTACTCGGTAGATTTACATTCACGTTGCAAAGAGAACATGAAAACTCCATGTTGAACGATCCAAGGCAGGGAATCAAAGCCAGGAACTTGTTGTTGCAAGGCAACAGTGCTACAAATAGCCTCACAGTGCATCATATTTTCGATATCCTTACGTCCAAGTTTGATTAAAAAGACAAAGACTTAATCAGCTCTTTTTCTTTTCTTTTTTTGATGACAGTCTGTAAAAGTATTTTATGCTGACTTTAGGTTTGGGGGAAGGATCTGTGATGTTGTGGGCTTTCATAGACTGTCCACAACAGAGTATTTACTGTAATGAAGATTTTTAAATAAAAGTTTGATTAACTTAACCAGCAAATGAAATTGAGGCATCAAAGTCAATAAATGGTTCATGACATACAAAATCAATCTACTTTTTACTTTTTTCGTAGTCCTTTAGATACTAAAGAAAATGTATGATATAATCTAAAGAGGAGATAACCTAAGAAATGGCTCAGGGTGTAGACAGCATATTCCATCTCTCTATATCTTACAGAAGAGGGAAATTTTCCAAGAGAATAAATAACATTTCCTGTTTGCAGTGGAAGCTTAAAAATCATTAACATCTGAGGTGCATTTTTAGTGCCAAAATGTATGATGCTAATAGCAATTATTCTTTTACATGGGATTTTCTATCTGAATTTAAAGCCTGAGTTTTTCAATTTGTTATGATTATTTACCTGAAATATAAAACTGAATTTATTGTATGGTTGTTGATGCATATTTACCAAGGGTTCCATTAAATCTCTTCATGTCTGTGTGTAATCACTAGTGTGTGAAAAGTCTACCAGGCTCATTAGCTGTGACAAATTGCTTTGTTCAGGGGCTCCAGAGGAACATCCCAAAAGAAAAATAAATAATATATCTTGATAAGATTGTATTACCCCTTTGGGACCTCTCTATATCTCCTTGACGTGTGTTTTTATATTACTGTTTCAAAGTGGAATGTTATATTACAGAGTGCTGCCTTTTAAAAATGTATGTGGCGTTGCAGAATTTTTAAAAGCCCAGCGGTCTGTGGGCTTTACAACAGATAGTGACACTCCTAAGAGGAGGCGCTGTCTATGGTGCTACATTTACATCTCATGCTGCTTTTTAACCAACAAGCGCGACCTGGTGCTGTCCATGGTACTGTATGAAATACAGCAGGAATTCTAAAGAACTGAATTAATATTTTCCGGAAAGTGTTAAGCAACAGACACATTGCCGAATTTTTGTCACACCTTTTAATCCGTCATTAGTTATGCTCAACAGTGGGAGATTGCTGACCAGCTGAACTCTTTGCAGATTCAAATATTCCTGCCCTGACTGAAAGCTTTTCTGGGTCAAATGATTTACCGTCCTTCACATCAATTTACAACTGTCACATCAAAGCTCGTCAGTTTTCACCAAACGGACACGGCTTTTCCTAGAGTGTCATGCACAGTAACACGCCACCCATGCAGAGACACATCACACTTCACCCGGACCCGCTGCCGTTTTATTGGCGCTGGTCTGCCACTCCACGCTAATTACTCACGGTTTCTATTCACAGCTATAAATCCCACATGGTTGCCAGCTTCTTTTATCAGTTAGCAAAGGCAGTTTTAGTGATTCCCATTAATGCCTCATGGACCATTCTGTGTGGGGTTCAGTGGGTAAATAGAACAATCTTAACAACTACATGGTCGCCAAATCCCCGAAACATATTTGTATTAATTCTATACAGCATAGTAAAAGTAATTTTGCATTTCACTAAATTAGGTGTTTTAAGTATACATTCAAACTACATTATTAACCATTAGATTGATTAATGGTTCGTTTTGTTTGGTTATTTAAACTTTCTGCTTTTCTTCTCCGTAAATAGAGATGACAATAGAACAATAGTTATTTGGATCTATTTGGTAATGCAGCAAGACATACGAAGCCGAATTACTATATTTTTAATATATCATCACTCCTCATATAAAGACTTTGCTTGCATTTAAGATTTTTTTCTTTAATGAGAACACAAATGAAGAACACTCGAGTAACTTTTACGCGGTGCCTTTTCAACGCATTCAGGCGTCCTTACCTCACTGGGCATGTCAGCTAACATCACAAGTAGAAACATGGCACTGAAGAGATGCATTGTTGGAGGAATGATAGCGTCCCAACGCGCAGTACTTCCAGCAGCTCTCTCCGTCTGTCTTACTGGGGCCGTTTTTTTAGACCCAAAGGGATTCCTTCAAAGCTGTGTCGGCTGTGCACCACTAGCCTCATCACCAGAACGCCGAGGAAGCCCTCAGTGGCTTGGTTAAGCGATCAGCCGCTGGTCTTCTGTGGAGCATAGACTCTTGTGAGGTGGTGAAATGTAAAAAGAAAAAAAAAAGCAGCTACAATCTCTCAGAGTGGGAGAGAAACTCGTTAAAATGATGTAATATGTGCAGATACAGCCGTCCCCTCCAACCCGCAGAATAACTGCGACTGAGAAAGGAAAAGAGAAAAGGAGAGGAGAGGAGGGGAGAGTCGCAGAGGTTGGAAGGTGACTGCTGTGCTTTCAAGGTGTGGACGCTAGGAGCAGCACATCTATGTGCCAGGAGCCAATTCAAACAAGTCCTGGTCTATAATGCAGTCCAGCCGAGTAGTGCATGCGCGCAATGAGATGAACAGAGAGTTTGACAAAAAAAGAGACGATAGATAGATAGATAGATAGATAGATAGATAGATAGATAGATAGATAGATAGATAGATAGATAGATAGATAGATAGATAGATAGATAGATAGATAGATAGATAGATAGATAGATAGATAGATAGATAGATAGATAGATAGATAGATAGATAGATGATAGATAGACACTTCTAAAAGAGGAATAGTATAAAGTCAACATAGTGACTGCCTCTCTCAAATACCAAGAGTTAGAATATGCCAAAAGAAATATATGGAGCCTAAAAGAGCTACAGATTACTACCCTTGTATTGATTTATCAGTTTCATGATTTTTTTCAAGGTTATGCCTGCACCTTTTGCAGAATGTCAAAAGTGTACAGCCTCTCCTCTTCATTTTTGTTGTCACACCTAGAAGAATCCTCTTTGGAATAAAATGCACAACATGTCACCTGTATTTCTCTTGGCTGACCAGAGTCAACAAAGCTGAACCAACAAAAGTCAGACACACACACACATATATATATATATATATATATATATATATATATATATATATATATATATATATATATATATATATATATATATATATATATATATATATATTTAAAAACCTGCTCAGAGGTGTCAGCCGCGGGTGTTTTTCTGCTGGATATGCCAAGAGTTACAGAGCTAAAAACTTGTTTGAAGTGTTTACCATCCCTGCTTGTTGGTTACCTTAAACATGCTCTATTATTCTTATAACAACAGCGGCTTTCTTTAATGGAGGAGAATTTCTCCCTTGATTAATAATGCAGAGATAAATTAATGGCTCAACAAAATACTGCATGGACAAAAATTAGCTAGAAATCTAACACCAGTATTTGTCCTTCTCATTTTCTCAGCTAGAAAACAAATTATGTGGAGGTGAAGAGAGGCTGAACAAGGAAGTAGTTATCTATGAAAAAGTATGTAAAAGCAAAATAAATCATTAGTTGCTTTTCTAGTTGTTAGATTCTAATTATTTAGGTAGCATTTTTTTATGTTGCAATCTAAATGTTGCTTTTGCTCATTCATACAGTTACCAAGAGGACACTAGACAAAAACCCACAACTGCCAGGAGGAGTACAATTGTTGATGAGTCACTGCAGGCGGCTAGAGTGCAACTGTATTCAACAGTAAAGATTTACTATAATGCTCCTCTTTTGTCCTTGTATTTCAGAGTTCCTTATCTTATATAATCGACAGATTTTCTCTTACTGTACTTCTAATTCTAGTATTTTCTATATATTCATAAGTTTGATCCTTTTTAATGTTAGATTCGATCAATTCTTTCATGTGTCTATAATGGTCAAATGCTTGCCTCTCTCCTCTTAAACCTTGTTAAGCATTGTCTGTTACACACACTTTTTATCTTTCATCCACTCTTGATGACTATTCAGATGAATGTTGAAAAAAGAAAGCATTTAGGATGCTGGAGGAATGCTTCTGTCACAAATGCAAACAAAGCTTGACCCATTTGTCAGTGGAGGAGCAATTTTCTGTTTTCATCGCTATAACTGAAGCAGACAAGGCCTAGAGAATGGAGAAAATAGACCCTCACGGCTAATGTGTTTTCTTCAAGGCATTCTCTCTACTTCTGTCACCTCAAACTGGTTAGCGATAAAATATATTGAAGTATATGAAATTAGCTATCCACAACTTTCTTTTATGTTTTCATCTTTTTCCTTTTTTTTTTACGTATTTACCTTTTAATAACTATCTAAAGACATTTTATTGATGTCAGGTTCTCTAACATCATTGTGTCCTTGGGACTTCATCTGACAACTGCTTTCTGCTCTGTTCTTTTGTATGCATGACTAAATTATTTTGCTGACTTCCACATCGTTTGTGGAAAAATCTACCTAAAAAAACCATGTGGTGGACACAATTTTATCCATTATAGCTAGCCTGTTATCATAAAAATGTCACATTTTCAGGATTCGACTTGAAGCGAGCATACTGAAAAAAAAAATGGTTTGAAGAAAACCTTTTTCGGGAGATTCTGAAAGTGGAACTCTTTTGAGTTATCTTGCTAAGACTAAATCATCAGGTACATTTGTAACATTTAGAACTAGACATCAAATACAGACAGACATAAACAACCTACCGTAATCAGATTTTATGAAGTCAGAGAACATGAGTTGTTATGTCTAGTGAACAAATACTACTAATGGTATGGCTGATATTGATCTTAGTAATACAACCATAGCTGTCAGTGTTGCAGAGTTATTACACAATAGAAGCAAATGACCATATGCTTCCAAGAAACAACCAGATTGCTGAGTCTATATTACTTTGCTTTAAAAGTATGCAGCTTCTTGAGCTTGCAGTCTTTGGTTTCCCATGTGAAAACTTTGTGTTGTTGCATGAACAATCCCTCCAAAGTTTGACCTTGTCCTGTCTTAATATTGTTTTTTTTTTTTTTTGTAATTAAAAAAATTAAACCTGATCTTCCATGCATCATGATCTCTTCCAAACTGTTTTTCTCATATAAAGTTTATACAAAACCACCTGCAGCAACGTTAGACTGTGTGCTAGAAAAAAATGGTAAATCATTACCATGATTTGGTGAGCTATAGTCACCCTGTGCAAAATGGGTGGGAAGTGTATTTTTCTTAAAATGCGAAAGTTGTGGATCGATTTCAGCTTCCTCCAGTTACAAGGCTTAACTCCAAATTGCTTATCGAACTGTATTGATCGTATCAGTGTTATGGCGAGCGTGACTGGGTGAATGATGCAGTAGCATAAAGAGATTTGAGTTGGTGGTTTAACTAGAACAGCTTAATAGGAATTCAATCCATACACCATTTAAGATTATCCACTATTCAATCTGACAGATATATGATCAATCTCTTTAAGCTTTGATGCTGAATATTTATCTTGTAAGTAATTATCAGTGTGATGCTATTTATCCTGTTTAAAGAAATATTGAAATTCATTGAATGTGCAAAGAAAATCTTTGCAAACAGAGTTTTAGTTGAAAATTTATTTTTATTTTTGTATTTATTTTTTATCCACATCTTTGATTTGTCGATTTCAGCTATGTAGGGCTCTGATTGCCTAACAGTTAATTCCAGGTTGGAAAATTTTGACAGGGTTGATCTTCCCCCAATATGGGTTACTTTCATAAGGGTTTTATTTTTGAGTTTGAACTCTGAATTTAGAGGGAAGATTAAAAAACACAAAAAAAAAAAAAAAAAAAAAAAAACAGAAAAAATAACAAAGAACGATGATTTTCATCAGCTTAAGGATATGGCCAGTCTTTGGAGTTGTGATTGTGATTTTTTCAACACAATGCACTACTCAAATTTTATTTTTGAGTGACATTATGCTAAACTTAATCTTTTTCTCCTTGCAAGGCATGCTTTAAGCTTTCACTAACCTGATTCCTGAGTGCACACTTCAAGTTCTGAACATAAGTGAAAGAAATTCAGACATACAGACCATGAAGAAAGAGAGACAATCACAGCTTTCACATTTAAAATGGACCTCGATAGACCCATAGAAGCCATGTTGTCTACTGTGTTGAAATGAAAAAGCTGAAGGAACAATAATAAGGATGCTGCATACAGTATGTATACAGTCTGCTTTACTGTCATGGTACTTTGTTCTCAATAAAAACCAAACAGGCTCCTTCCTCAGGTGTATTGAGCAAATTCTTTATTTCTACTTATCCATCCAGATCTCTTACCTCAGGTTAAAGGAGGCAATCTAAAAATGATCAAAACTATTCTTTATTTGAGGCCTGTGGGTTGAACATGTACTTGACGATTTCAAGTTATTAATAATCAGCTTAAAAACAACACAAAAAGACCTCCAAAAGCATCTAATTCTTAGTTCATGTAGTCTGTAATTTACAAGTCGTTGCTTTTCATTTATTTTCTTCTGATTAGCAGCCATTTAGGCTTACTTAGTATTAGAGTATTTTTCGTTTGGGACACATTAGGGCATTCATAATAGATGTGATATCTGTTTCAAGAATCTTGAGTAAACAGAGATTCTATTTCTATCCTTTCTCTCTTTTATATGCATGTCAAGGCCCTGTAGAGAGGTATAATTTAATTCTAACAGTCATAAGCTAATTAAACTGGTTTGATTTTGATAAGAAATAAGACTAATTGCTTCCTAACACTAACCCAGGTCATTACAAGGACATTAACAAAATAGACAACAGCACAGAGATTCCAACCCAAAAAAAAAAGGAGATATCAAAAGCACAAATAAGTTTTGTGAAAACATTTCAGCAGATAGCACCCTAATTGTGAACAGCTTTTTAATTTTCTACCAGTTTATACAACACGAAACACAGCGAAAGATTTTTTACACAGACCAAAAGGAAACCACAGCTTATCATTTATAACAATGGGAGATTGCTTTATTTAGCTCTATTCTAAACTTTCGAATTTAATGTTGAGACATTGGTGCTTTAAATTCTAATGTCAGCAGTGGATCAATTACAGGTTGTAAAGGTTTTTCAGTTGAATTTCCAACAAAAGAGATCAAAACAAAATGTTTTTACTTCTTTTACTAAGAAAACCCTATGTATTTTTATATTAGAAAGAATGTGTTAGCGGCAGTAAAAATCAACCAGCCATTAGGTCGGAGAGTCAAGAGCTTTCTCTGCTGAGTATAGAAACACTCAGAGTGCCAAGAAGGAAAGGCGTGAAACATTCATCGGCTGCCAGAGGATGGAACTAAACATGGCTTTTCACACCTATTGTTAGTCCAAGCCCTTTGGATTCAGCAGAAGACCAAGGCAACCAAGACAAGGACAGCTCAAGTTCAGCCGGAGTGTGTATTAAAAAAGGACCCTACAGGGTTCTGTGCCTCATATCACTGCTGCAAATATCATCAGTCTCTACCCAAGATAAGCTTAAGACAAGGCATTGTTAAATCTGAAAGGCTAATGTTTCCCACAACAGACTTGCAGAAGTATAAAAAACAGGAAAGGTGGGGTAATATATGTTGCCAAATTAATCAAGATGATGTGCCAAGAGGTCCATTTTGTTACCGTGTGAGGACAGATCGCCCACAAATACATCTACCCATTTTTTTCTCTGCTTGTTCCTCCCATTGGCAGACCTGCTCTATGTTTAACTCTCCCGTGTATTTCTCCCTGAATAAGCAAACTTAAGATACTAGTTTTACTCAGCAGCCCTTGTAGTGCTTAACTGGTTGAAAAGGTGATGCATAATGTGAGAGGGAAGAAACGCAAGGGAACCAAGTCCACACTGCCTGCGGCAACAGAAACTAGCAGCTATTTGTTGTTGACATTTTTCCTCTACTGCTTTTTTCTGCTCCATTGAAACTGTGGCAGCCTTCTGTTTTTTCATGCATTCATTTTTTTCCCCCCAACGAAGCATGTCTTGGCTGCAAAGTTCCCGAGCATCACAAGATTTCACTCTCTGCTGCCAGACTCTAGAGGATGAGTGTAAATGGATGTGAGTGCGTACTCATGTTGGTGTGTGCAGCATGTACACAGTGGTGCGGCAAGCTCTGGTGAGGAAGTACAGCTTTGATGTAGGTCTATCTAAAAGGAGTACAGTCAGGCTGTCCCCATTAGGGACATCAAAAATGTTTACTCCCTTTGTAAATAACCTGCAGCACCCAGCACACATCTAACCTTCCATCACAGCCCAGTAGGAGCCCAGTTGTAATTTGGGACTTAAGTGCCAGGAAAGATATGATCCTGAAACTTAGAAAGAACTTAAGTAAGATGATAGGAAAATATCTTATTCCTTATCTTTTAGCTGCTAATTCTCTCGTTCATTTTAATATAGCAAAAAGAAAATTACTTTAAAAATCCCTTGAGATGATGGCACTCTTAGTTCCTTTAGTTGGCACACATTTTCCATGAGTTTTCTTTATTAACCCTCACCTGTCACTTACTTTACCATTTGACACTTACTTACACAACTGACACTTACTGTACTGTGTCTGAGGCTGATATGTACTACATTCAGAGTTTCATCCTACAGTTTTATAGCTGCAACACTAAAAAGAGGAGAACCCGAGATAAAGAGCTAGACTGTAGTAGGATAAAAGAATGGTTTTACATAATTAAGCAGATAGAAGTGATTACAGCAGCTTATCCATAAAGCACGAACTGCGCATATTCAGCCTCATTATGAAGTCAAAGACTCCAAACTGTCGCTGATGACTTAATTACAGATTCACTGTGGAACAAATACTAGAGCCATTAAGGCAAATCGAAACCTTTTCCCGATCCCAGTCATCAAATGAGGTGTGGGTTTTTTTTTTCCTCCCTAATTTCTAATTTCTCTTTGTATTTTTTTTTGTTCTCTTGATCACAAACTCTTTTTGTAGTACCTCAGATGCTACTGCGACCTATATTACAGAGAGAATAAGGGAAAAATAATGTTGAAATTCCCAGTCTGCTGGCAGCAGGTCCCCTTAGACCTGACCAGCTTTTTCACAAGTCTTTTGCAGGGCTCCGAGCTGTGTGGTTGTCAGAGGCTGAGCTTGTCCCCCAGGCTTCTACAAGCTCCACAGAGGTGGGCCAGCAGGCATCTGTGTGGACTCAGCAGTTCCTGGGAGTTTTTTTATTCTCTGTTCTTCTTCTGCATTATTTAACTTGCCAACTGCCTTGAGCCTGGACCTGGAAACAGCTGAAAGGCAACATGCAGATTTGACAAATCAATATATTGTAGTGAAGCTGTTTGGAAGAGAGAGATGCGTGCATTAATGGATATGATAAAAACAGTGCTGTGACATTTTCTTTACTGTCTAATTTGCTTGTACCTTTGAAGCAAAATTATAGATCTTGATGCCTGCGGACAGGAGTCCTAACATAACACACTTTGCATATTATACCTATACAGGCACATCTGTACAGATAAAATACACATACATGTACAAAGCAAACAAAGCACACGTACTCGTGCTCCTTTCCCTGAAGGCCTTCATTAGATAAAAGGAAAACAGCTCTTTCCAGAGCTGCAGCGCAATTATTCAGCGTAGTCAAGCATGTCTGTGTGTGACAAAGCAAATTGCTTTTTCAGTTTGCTGTTCCTGATACAGATAGAGCTCTCAAAATCTGAGGGGAAGCTTCGCACCACTGCTTCCAATGCTGCAAGAGATACCAGCAGTTATTTTCCCTTCACTGTGTGTGCTTGCATCTGCACGTCAGGCGACCTGTCTTGTCTATTTGTCTGCAGAAGGAGGTAGATACATGGCAGCATTTTGAAAATCCTGACTTGATTGATAGAGGTCTAGAAAGTAGTGAAGTGTTGTGATTTGAATAAGAACCAACGGTTCTGTACACTGTGAGATATGTTTTCTGTAAAAACAGGCTGTTATTGTTTTGCGGCAGATGATAAAACCCCTACTAGACTTCCACACCAGCAATCGTTGCTGCTGTATATCTTTGTGTTTTGTTTCTCAAATAGAGAATTGGATACATGTACTGCAAATGTTTTTCATGAAATCCATTAGTACATTACTTATTAAAATGCTATAGCAAAGAATTAGGTGTTTATTGTGAAGGTGTTGGGTGAGGGGATTCAGATGAAAGTTTCCTGAGAAATACATGGTCTCTCTCCCACAGGACTGGCAGATGATTATCCCTTTCCTTCATGGTATGTTGAGTGAGAGAGCTGTTCTCGGCCACTGACTCTTTATTTATCTTACCCCCACACCCTCCAGTAGGCTCCCAATCAATAACTGGGGACCTGAAGCGAGGGAGGGAGACACAGGACCAGTCATCTAGAATAAGGCAGTGGAGAAAAGTGCAAGGACAGACCCAGAGTGTGGAAATTTATTTGTGCTGCCTGCTGGTTCGTGGCCACACACAGGGAGACAGATGTTTATGGGAAGCTTCAGGAACCTCTTGGGTGATAATGAACAGTGTCAATTGATTGTATAATGATTTTCATTTCTGTACAGCCTTGGTTTTATTTCATCCGTTGGAAATAATTTTAGTTTATGATCACAACACTGATTAAAATCTGAATAATGAGCAATAACAAATGTTCAAATGTTCATATGTTAGGTAACTTTACTATATTTCTTATTTAACCACATCCTTCAGTACATCATGTTGCATGGTAAGCAACTTTAGGCCATAAGAATTTGCCTATAAGTAATGGTGTTGCCATTATTCCTCCCAATGGAGGTTTTTAAACCTTTGTGGTCAAGGAAATAAGCTAATTTCTTCTTATCTTTTTTAAGCTGCTTGTTTTGCAACAAGAATTTTTATTTTTTTTTACCATGTATCAAATATCAAATAAATATTGTTTTCTACTTAGACTGTTGCCATAGAGATATGTTGTCATGCCAACAAGTTAGCCAAAGTGAAATGTGAAAACAAAGGATGGCTGGCCAAAGTTTGCTGTGGGGTGGCCTGTTTTGAAAATCACTTGCTTTGACTGGGAGAGCTCAGATCTTTGATATCTTAGTTTATAAATGTATTAAATCAATTTAATAAAAAAAATATGTATTTTTTTAGAAAATGAAGCTAAAACTCTGCTGGTCTTTTGTGAATTAGCAGTCTGAAGAACTCTGTTAAGGCACTTTAAAAAACGTCTTAATGTATGTTGTTCAGTGTTGTCCATGTTGTGCCTGAAATACTTGATTATTTTCAACTGATATAGTTTTATGCCTGCAGGCTGGGGAAAAGATTATGGGATGGAGGAAGGGTAGAGAGTGAGGCACACAGAGAAAGGTGGGGAGGGGATGGAAAAGACAAAGGAAAACAATACAGAAAGAAGGGGAAAAAGCTTAACAATGTATAGATAGAGGATTAGAATGTGCTAAAATTAGGCTAACAACATTAGTGAATGGATGAAGGGCAAAAGAAGATAGAAACTAAATGGTATTGGACACTGTGGAATCCAGTGACCACTCCAATTATCGTCTATTTTCCTCCAAAACGGTTGGAGTTATTGTAAGTCGGTCCCCTGGGACCCAGACTGCTCCTCATTTTCTCTGAGATTCAATTCCACTCCATCTCTCTCTGTCTTTTACATATAAAACACTTTCTTCAATTATTCCTCTGACATTCATATCTGTATTATTTGACGCCTTTGCCTATTCAGAGTGACTGCTCATTTCGCCCCACTCTAGTGTGACTAGAATCAATCCCTAGCTCATTTCAAGATAGGCAGAAAGAGTGAATGGGTGCATGTGTGTGTGTTTGAATAGCTGTGGGTTGAGTGTGTTGAGGATGACTGAAGGTACGAACAAGGTAGAAGCAATAAAGGCAGACCTGTGGTGAGAGGGCAAATTCCTTTTACAGCAGCTTGCAAATGAGTATTTGTGAGCGGGGAAGAAGGCGTGCTGAAGTGTGTGTTTGGTGTAATGAAGGTGTTTTCAGTTCATCCGTGCTCTTCTCTCCCCCATGCTTAGGACAGTGTGGCTTATTTGAGATTAAATGGGCTACAATTACACGGTGCATGCCTCTCTTTTTGTAATTGATTTGAAACCAAACTAGATTGCATCACTGGCTTTAACAATAGGATTTGTCATCTAAAGCTGTCTTCCCTCTTCTCCAGCTCTTTTTTTGTGTGTGTCTTTAATAACTAAATGTTTGCTTTGTTATACTAATTCAGACCAACGATTCCCTCTCCATACCTGGCCTCTGCATCTTTTCATTCTTTGATCCTTAATTTTTAACCCAGCAGTCGGAGAAAAATTGTCTATGGTTTTCTCAAATGCATAATTACACATTACGTTGTGTTTTTCCTGTGCCAAGACTCACAAAAAGCCAGCCTCTTACCACCTGCTTTTTGCCTGGAACAAGTTTCTGGATCGTGGCACGCAGTTCATATTCTAGGAATCTCATGCCAAGTTTAAATGGTATAAATAATCTTGGTAAATCCACACTAGTTTACTGAACAGAAAATTCACTTTGTTATCATAAAAATATAGCAAAACCTTTGCTTCTTTGAGTTAAAAAAAAAACAGATATCCTGCACCAAATGATGGAATTAAATTTTATAATAGGTGTTTATTTCATGCTTGATGTTTAGTTAAATTTTGCACAACTGAGTTGAGTATTATTAGCTGCCTCTTCACAGTCACTTTACCTCAGTAGTACCATTTTTCTTATGTCAGAAAAACTCAGACTAGTCCATCATATTCAGAGTGAGAGGTGTGATTCTTCACTCTAGAGAATGCTTCTCCACCATTCATGAGTCCAGTGGTGGCATACTTCGCATGGCTGCATCCAACTCTTTGCGTTGTATCTGGCATGCATAGCATGGATGCAGTTGCTTGACCATGAAACCCATTCACTGAAGCTCTTCATTGTTGAGCTGATCTAAAGGCCACAGGAAGTTTGAGGGTTGAACTAAGCCTTTCACTATCTGCTGACCCTGCTCCATAAGTTTCATCTACTACTTTGTGGCTGAATTGCTGTTGTTCCCAGTCACCTCAATTTTCTTATCATACAGCTGACAGCTAACTGTGGAATATTTATGAGAGAGGAATTTACTATTCATGTAGGAGTTTACTGAGCAACAACAGTTTGCTTGATTTTATACACCTGTGGCCATGGAAGTGACGGGAACACCTGACAACAATAATTTGGATGGGTGAGCAAATACTTCGGGCAATATGGTGTGTATATATAATCTTAGTAGTACTTTGAGTTTCAGCCAAACTTTTGAAGTTTCAGCCAGAAAGCTGTTTAAGTAAAAGCCACAATTAATGGCTGCCCTTGTCATATAACAGCATCTCTGTCCTTCTCTAAATGTGCAACTTTATATTATCTAGTCAAACAGTTTTTTTTTTGTTATACTAGTTATATAAAGAAATGTTACAGTACAATACTTAACACCTACACCACAGTCTACCTCTCTCAACTTCCATCAACCTTTTTTTACAGCCAGAACAATATGTGCTTAAAAGATTCTGTGTTGGAACAGATTATATTTTTGAACAAAAATGATAAAAGAACTAGCACATTCGTGCACAAAATCCAGGTCACCTTGAGTTTTAATACTTTATTTATCTTAAGATTACTTACATTAAAAAAACATCTACGGTTTAAAAATAATTGAACAATAAATTTTTCTTCTTCTACAGTAACTGCTTAACCTACCTTATGCACATTTTTTTTTTTTTTTGTCTCTGAGCCCCTTTCAGAATTTACATGGAGTTGGTGTTTCCATATTCAGTGTGGCACTTGCCCCAGTGGGAGTGGTGGGAGCACACAGGTAAAAGACATGCTGCACTCAGGCTGTCTGGGGAAAAGGCATGATTGGTATTCTCTTTACAGCAGGCACAGAGGGCCCAGATGAAGGGAATATGAAGTTCTAGAATTTGTGTATGTGTGTGCAAATTTACATGAGCTTGTCTGTACGTGTGTATATTTTGAGATCTGTGTGTGTAAACATAGAGGAAGAGCAGGCATTCCAGTCTGCTGGCTGACAGACAGTCTCTTGGTTAATGAGCAGCTGTCCACCATCACTATTCATGAGCCTTGTCACTCACCTTCTCTTTGAGAGCACAAGCACCTGAAACCCCCCCACTCATTAATCCTTCAGCGTAGACACACGCACCTTTACATTCACCCCTTATCCTATCCACGTTCATTCAACAATGTGACTACTTTCATGTAATGATGTTAAAAATACTGGGGATCAGGGGAGGGAGGGTCTCTGATTGAATTCAAATAGAACCATTGTGTTTTGAGCCTTGCAGGTTTGATCGTGGTGCAAAGTATTCAATCAGCATCCCTCTGCTCTTTCATCTGATGCTGAAAAAGGCACACAGATGGAGCTTTAGCAGAAATGACTGTTTGATGTGTTCTGGAGGAAATGGGGGAAGAACAGCAGGTATGCCTGAATAGCTCACTTTTTTGCCTCTGTATTGAACAGTCATTTATGATGAAACAAACATGAAGCCTTTTCCAAATGTCAATGTTTAAATAACATTGCCGCTTTGTTAATTTCCTAAAAGATCAGCAAGAAAAATAATTAATTTCATGGCTGATGAATTTATATCCCTAGAGCTTTCATGAAGCTAAAACTAGATATATTGTGGTAAGAAAATTAGAACTCCCAAGGTCAGGATGTGACTTCCTGAAGCATAATGATTCAAACAACTCTAAGAAAACTGGTATAAAGCAAATAATTTATTGAAAAAACTGACAAAAGACAGTTCCAAAGCTTTATTCAGAGGAATTTATTAGGACACGTCCATATTTATTCATAGTGAAAATGGCTAGGATTACACATATGGTATTGAGATCAGATTCTAAACATCATTAGCCATGATCTTGTCACTGATGACTGGCTTAATGTTTCATTCCATTCACCTGTCTAGCTCTGCCCAATATCTTATCACTGTTCATCTGTGTCACCTGCTCTAGTTGCTATCTAAACTGCTTGCTCCCAGTCATCAATGCCAGATTATTCAAGCCTCCAGTAAGAGCTCTCTAGCGTACCTGTTCGTGTTCTGATTGCCTGATCCTTACCTGTTTTGTTTTCAGACCTTTGAACCTGCCTGTTCCTGTTCTGATCTGTTTTCATGACCTGTCTTCGGACTCCTGCTGGATTCTGCCTGTGGACTGAACCTGGATCTGCTTCTTGACTTCGACCTGGATTTCCAAATCGGTACCTATTCGGATCTCTGATCTCATGGCCTAGACTGTTGTTAACCTCTTTGACACAGGCTTGGCCGTCTTCTGGATAATCCTGCCTTCCTTTGCCAGTTTGGGTCTGCTAATCAGCCAGTATGGCAGTGTTCAGGCTCCAGCATCCGAAATTCTGAGCGACGTTCGCCCAATGCTGTTGTTAGCCATCTGGCTGAATGCTACTACTTCTTCTGGGCACAGACTGAACTCTAAAATTGGGTTACTGATTGACGCTTTCTTAATCGTCCTCCACCAGATTTACTAACCAGATTTACTAACAGGTCACTAACCTAAGTTTTCCCTCTGCAGAGATTCTGGCCTTAGACGCCCTAGCTGCTGAGTTACAGATCCGACGTTTCCTAATAAACACTTTTGAGAAGTACGTCTGTCTGTTTGCTCTGAATTCTGGGTCCTCTGTTCTGAGCCTTTACATACCCAACATCTTTAAGGAAGTTTCCCCAAATTAAATCCCTCATGAACAAATACAGTCAGATTTGGATAGTTGTATTATGCTTTCATACAGAAGATTGTAGAAGATTGTGTATCTAGTGTATTGAATATATAATCAGGACTAGAGTTGTTATAAAACTTTAAATCAGTTGGAACATTGCATGGAAAGCCACCTACACTTGGATAACCTTCTAAACAACAAAAAACATGTTCCGGTCTTGCAATTAAAATAAACTCACACTAAAAACGCATTGCTAGTAGCTAAAATAAATCTCTAACACTGAACAAGTGACTGCCCCAGTTTCATTTATATGCGAGTTGTGCAAAGAGGAATTCTTTGCTCCAAAGAATAGACATAAAGCACAGGCTAAAGTTTGTGACAGATAAGGTAATATAGACCAGGAAGTCTGAGTGAATGTCCTTAATGCAGTCTAATATGTATTATTTTGGACACTGGAACAAACGGCCTGTCTGGCATAAATAAATCACAACATTTGAGGAAAAAAAAAAAACCCATCATAACTTTAAACATGGAGAGAAAGAAGAAAGCCTCAACATAACTTTACTGGACAACATGACAGTGATACAAAACTTACCAGTAAATCAACCAAGATCTGGAGCAGAACTGAGAAAAAAAAAAAAAAAACTTAGGCTAGTTGAAGCCCGGTTTAAATAGTTTGGATGAATGAAAACAGTTTAGTTTATTGATACAGATCCCTATTAGCTATAGCCATGCTTTTCTTCCTGGGGTCCACCAAAAATGTATATAAATAACAAACAGAATACGGTGTTTGCAAAGAATTAAATGAAATAAACATGATGTCCCGCAAACATCCCATAACTGTAAATGAATAGTAATTCTAAACCTCTCCAGACTGATGGCAGAGACTGGTAGATATCCACATGAGGGAGAAAAAATAAGTTATTAAGGTGTGAAGTGTCCGTTTAAATAACTTCATTTTCAATAGTTAAACCCAAATATAACACAATAAGTTAATTAGTAAGCACCTGTGTTCCATCTCAAGTTACTGGACTAAATCAGACATAACATGTTCTATTTCGATCAGTCAGCTTTGCTAAAATCAGCGCTATTGGTTAAATTCCATAATAATGGCAAAGAATGTGGTGTTTAAGGGCTGAGATCAAGGCTTTGTTGTCGAAAAACTTCTTTGGAACTTTAGAAAATGCTGGTGGCCATCATCCTTATTGATGATTTATTTATGCCAGAGCTCTGACTAATGCTCCTAAAATGTTTCTTGTATATTTCCTTCTTTATGGACAGGACAAATAAGTCTTTGCCCCCTGTGGCCTTTATTTATATGTTAGTTTTGGAGTAATGGCCTCTTTTACTATGAGTGGCATCTCAGGATTTTTTTCTGACAATTTTTTTTTACGGTTTATTAGAGTAGGCAACAAATTAAACACACATTGTTTTATCATTGATAAAATCAATAGAAAACAAACTAGACATTGAAGAGGACCATTAATTAATTAGGAACATTAATCATTTGGGTACGATTTTCATTTTGGAGAAAGAGCTACAATCATCTATGCAAACAAATACTGGCAAGCATAAACAGAGCTGAGTACCAGACCAAAATATGTTTAGGTGCAAAATGCTCACTTAATATACGTTTTTGTATATTCTGTACTTTCATCTTAAAACCTTTACACCTCAGGCAAAACTTTTTATCCATGCAGTTCACAGCTTTTAGGGAGGATTAATGCAAAGCATCCAGGTGTCCATGAAATGCTGTCACTTCTGATTCTCTGTGACTGAATAAATACCAAATCAATTTTATCTCTAATACATGACAGTAAGCATAGATCATTCAGAAAGAACCACAGAGAGCGGAAACAAATAGGGCAAAGAAGGAGGTAGAATGATGGCAAAAGAGAATGATAGAGTGAGAAGGGGAGAGAGTATGGGTATTTCAGTGCATTCAGGAATACAGGCGGGAGCAGCCAGACTCATTGATGTGAATGGAAACGATTAGTTTCCCTCCCTTTTCAGCTGAAGTCTGAGCCACTGTAATCCCAGAGCTGAATCACTCAGTCACTGTCTTTTGCCTGCTCTCTTTCCCTCACTGCCTTGTCTGATTTATGGGAAAAAATCATTTCTATTGAGTGATGGGGTCATGCAGCTACACTGCTTTCTCTCACTGGCACTCTCACTCCTAACAAATCACACCAAACCCCACAGCTGAATACAGATGTGGTCCCTGTGTTCTGATCAGGGTATAAAGCTGATCATGACGAAGCGCTCTGTTTGGTTATTGCAGACTGCATCATTCAAACCATATTAATATTAGTGAATTAACGTCTCTGGTTGTCTGTTTCTGATTTTTCTTGTGCTTTATTGCTCTTGTAGGGGAGTGAATAAAAAGACACCACTGATACTTTTGCCTGACCAGAAAGACCTTGCACAAACTGGTCTTCCGTTTAGTAAAGGCTGAGATGAGTGAGGATAGGATGGTGGCTGAAGTGTTTGCGGTGGTAACCATGGCTGGGAATGCTAAGAGATAGCAGACAGCAAAATGCATCCCCGTGTTGTAGGTGGAGGGGGCGTTGACAAGCCACATGTTTAAATCTGGTCTCTCCGTCTGCTAGATAATCATCTGACACTCTCAGACATGCAGGGCCTTGAGCTTTCCAATCACTATGAGCTACTTGTCCAATTGCCCAGGGATCTTTTTTTTTCCTCCCTCGCCTTCAGGCCATTCTTTTTAGTGCATTACTAATGTTAGCTTTGTTGATAAGCGTTTCTGATGAGAGAGGCACCCATGGAAATGATTTCTCCCACCTTTTCTGAGATAAAGGGGCAGTGGATTGGACCTGGAAGTAGCTGTGCTTACATGCACAATAATACAAAGGAACTCCTGCTCAGTCACAATTGCACATGATTTACAATCACCACAAAAAAACATCTATCCAACACTGAGCTGTCTTGTCCTAATCTAAGGGTAAGGCGAGTTATTTATCACTTCTTGCATTGCGCAAGATCCAAAAAAAAAAAAAAAAAAAAAAGCATACATGCTTATGCACACATCAGTGGTTTGGAAAATAGTGTCTGCAGTTATCAAGCTGTGGCAGAACATTTGGAATTGGGTGGACATGTTGAGACCCAAGGAAGGCCACTGTTCACCATGAAGTACAGCAATTCCTGCTGAGTGTCTCTAATTAATCTGAACATCTGTTTAATTTGTTTAGATCTCACTGTGGCTTTGTGACATGTTTAGCCTGGGTGAAGACAATGTCACGAGAGAACAGCTGAGAAATAAAACGGAGAGCAGGAAATGTAAAGAAAAAAACAACAACACAAACATCTCTAATATTTCCAACTCCAATACAAACAGAGAGAGTTGGGAGCATAGAGAGAGATTAGAAGAGAGGGAGTGATAGAAAAAAGACAGAAAAAAGACGGAATGAGAGACACAATCTTCCTATCATCTGTCAGTACAGTACACAGCTACTATGGATCTTGCTGCCTCTGGGTTGCTCTAATGTACTCCTGGGCCTGAAAGTAGCTTATCAGTGCCAACTATAGACTCACAGCTCTGTTCAAATCATTAATGGGACACTGAACAACAGAGCAGGGCTGGTTGAACGCTTTGCTCCAATATATGCCTCTCACTTCCAAATAGTAAAATAGAGAAGGTGACAGAATATTGTCAATCTGATAAAACATATAACTCTCATAGGTCAGATTGATGTGTTTCACACTATATATGCATGCAAGGAACTATTACAAAGACACAGGAGGTTTTCCAAAATGCATTGTAAAAGAAATTCTTACAGGTACTCACAGCAAATTTCCCCTAACTGTTTTGTTAAGAACAGTGAGAGGAGATTCGGTTGGCCCTGGATTGACCAACTTCCGTCTTCTAATACTCAAGAACGGATGTCCTCTCTTTTTAGATCCCTACTCCAACGCAGAATAAATAATGGCTGAGATAACTCATTATTTCTATATCACTCAGCAGACTGGAATGCCAGCTCTTCCTCTTTGTGTACACACAATATATTTTCTGCATCATAGTATTACTGTACATCCCCATGTACAATGCCAAGTGTCAGAAGAAGTAGTGAAAGAACAGCAATAGACTCGAGATCAGTAAAGTTGTGCTATCTTAAGTGACATGTCATAGCTGTCAGCCCTCCAATCAAAAGAGCCTATTGGTAGTGGTAGCATTGTTGTCAAGATCACACTAACCAAAACCAAGGAGTACAAATTACCAGACAATGCCTTTAGAGGCCAAGACCAAGACCACTATACCAAATGGTATATTCCGAATGGAAGAAAATCAATTTTAGACTAGTTTAACTAGTTTCATCACTTTAAACTGAATGTTTATTGCTCAGCTCTAAATCTCTTAGTCATCAGGATTAATCTAGTAATAATTTCTTGATAGAATTATTATTTATCAACTAGTTAACATGTCTTGCCCCAAGTCAGAAGGTTCATCATAACCAAGTGATTACTGATAAATGAATTAGAATTGATCTTGTATCATGTGAGGCCCTGCAGGCTTGCTCATAAAGTACCATATAACCTGTAATGAAGACAGAATAAAATTCAGATATGATAATTCAGATATTTTTATTGGCTTAAAGAGAGTGTAATTAAAATTCCAAGGAAATTAACCCCAAAATAGTTGTATGACCCTTGTGTGAGGCTCATTTGAATTAGATTTCTAAAACAATTCGCTGCATCACAAGGCATGCAACACTGCAGTCATGAGGGATGGTATTTTCTTATTCAGCAAAACACTATAGTCCCTAATGAGCTATTAATCATTAGTGTGTTATCACTGTTTGGTTCAGAGCTGCTGATGAACCATTTATGCAGACAATGTAAAACTGATTCAAAGACATTGAGCAAATTTTTGTAAAAGGATTTATTCATAAAACATTTTCCAGACTGTTCTTTAGAAATTAATCCTAATCTAATTATACCTCTAAGGAGAAATATTTTGAGGAAGAAAGCCTGTATCAATTAAGCATTTATCTAGTGATTATTAAAAAAAAAAAAAAAAAAAAATATATATATATATATATATATATATATATATAAATAGTGTTTTTTTTTTTTTTTTTCGTTTTTATTTGAAGGAGCAACTTAGTCTAAAATCCATATAATCTTAATAAGATTTAAGTCTTGACTTTGACTCGGTTCCTCTAAAAACTTTGTCTTCTGAGACTGTCAGGAAAAAGACAGAATATTCTCCATCAGGATTTTGCAGGAGAGAGCAAATTTCAAGGTTATATTAATTACTGTATTTCAGCCTCAAACCGTCACATTGTCTTCTTGTTTGACTGTTAGTACTATATTCCTTTTTTGTACGGGTAAATATGCTTATTAATGCATTATAATAGAGTGATAAGATTCCTTAGTGCAGCGCATTATATCTATTCATATCTTTTGATTTGTTGTTTAAACATGAAGCACAACAAGGGATAAGTAGAGAGGATTAATCTTTGTTCATGCATGATGTATCTTTTGATCTTGTTGCCGTTGATATAGATGAGTTAAACAGGGTTTTTACAAAGATTAACATCAAAGAATTTCCGACCTGAATGGGTTGGATCCTTTATTGTTTTCAATTACAGCCAATTATATCCCAGAATCTAGAAACCATGTGGGCGTTGTACCTAATGAAGGAACTGATAGGGCATGCCGGCAGTTGTATCCCATCAAAAACTTAACTGCTTAAGTCATTGGAAGATTCCTTACTTGTGTCTTCCACTAGGCATTGGAAGTATTGCAACAAAGGGGAGTGCTGGCCTAGTGGTTTAGAGTAGTGCACTTGTGCTCTGTGAAGATTGTGATTACCTGGTTCGATACCTTCTACCTCCACTCTTGGTTGCTGAGTAAAACCCTTAACCTGATTGCTCCCCAGGCGCCACACAATGGCAGCTTACTGCTCATCCAAGAGGATTGGTTAAAAATGCAGAGAATGAGTTTCCCCATTGATTACAGTTTACATTACAAGTAGGACTCACAGGCATCATGACCTAGCTAGAACTTGGCCTTAGTTGTTTTATTTGTTTGTTTTTTTGTTAAATGTATTGTGCAGAGACTGAGTTGTAAAGAGACCAAAAAATATAAATAAAAAATCTGAGGAAAAAGGGAATAAGATTCAAATTCATATCAAAATTCCTAGATATTATAAGTTCCCTGTCTATAGACAGAAAATTGATAATAGCAATCTGCACCCCTTATACAGGAAATCTTTCTACAGCACAAACCACCAATAACAGCAATTCAATTAGTATGGGAATGTAACAGTTAAAGCACACAGAGTATTTTGCAAAATTCAAATCTTTTAAAATAACAATTAATTATATTGCTTGGTTGTAAATGTTTGTAATCCATCTTTTTTCAAATGGTGTACTTCTAGACAGTCCAGCACAAATGGAAGAACCCCAAAACAGCCTGTCTATATAAGGCTTTGAAAGCTATCTGAAGGTTAGATGGAAACAAAAATCAAATCATATATCATTCTTATTTACATCAAGTAAATTACAAGCCCAACGAGTTATTGTATCCTCAACAGCACAAACAATACAACACAATTCTATAGGCAGCTCAGATGTTACAAAATAAGAAAAAACAATCCTGGAATCATTTGTTGTTTGTTTTCATTGTGTGACAGATTTATACCAAAGCCATGTGATACTGAATTAAATGTTCAATTTTGTTCTCTATTTAGACATAATGGGTTTCACTTTGATCTGCTTGAATCAAAGCCACTTTATAGCTCTTTATAAACAGATGGATGTCAATGATCTCTTATCCGTTCTTGAATGTCTTTACATTTGAATGTGACTTCTTGCATTTTGGGATTTTTAGCCAACTTCAGTTTATCACACAGGTCTATTTTTATTATCTCATCTCTTGATTTGTAATAACTGGGAGTGGCTAATGACACTGAATCAAGGAATCAGGTTATATAAAGCCAAATTATAACTGAACAAGGTTGATAATCACTTTTTCACATTTGACTTGGTTGGTTTGGATAATATTCCTTTAAATTAATGGAAACATGATTCGGAATCTTGATATTTATTTAGGTCACCTGTGTGTGGTACAAAGGCGAAATGTGTTAAAACACAAGGAGTCTGTAAAGGTGTAAATACTTTCACAGTTTTTTATAGAAAGAGAGTTCAATATGCCAGTACATCTCTTTCACTTGTTTCTGAGAGATTGAACAGTGATATAAATCTTTATTCATCCAATTTTTTTTTTGCCTTTATGTTTTATATTTAGTGAGTGTTAGTGCAAAAAGCTTATTTGCTGATATGAAACAGCAATTTCACAAAGCTCCCGAAAGCTTTTACAGAAATGAAATCTTAGATCAGACAGATGAAGGGTCCCTCTCACTGTTCAGCTTGAACATAATCTGAAATGCAAAGTTTAATCATAAGTTTTTTTCCCCCAAAGTATCACATCTCTAAGAAAATTATTTTCTTTAGTGATCCTTGCAAGGACAAACCCATAAAATACCTTGGATCTGCAGTGTCACAGGAACAACAAAGCAATACTTAAGGACAAGGAAAAAAGGCCATTGTACTGTTGAAATACCAGACTGTCAGTCACTTTGTGTTTCTGCTATTATCATTCGAAGGTGGTGGAAACAGATGACCTTTCTGGACCACAAGCTTAGTCTACTAAAAATTCAATTAAGTAAAAGAGAGTGCAAAAAATAAAGAAAAACATTGTAACCTTTACCTTGACATTGATGCAAACCTTAAACAATGGTCCCTAAAACAGATGAAAGTCCTGACTTTTACCAGAATTTGGGGCACAAGAGCAAAGCGTGTGCTGTGTGCATACAAACATGCAGGTGATACCATTGGCAAAAGTATGTCACAAGGTATTTCTGTCTACTTCAAATGAGGATCTATCTGTTAAGCTTTTGCCATCTCCACTGGCAAGGCCACAGCAACATTTCTTATCTTCAGTCATTCCATTCCAGACATGGTTGTTTGCTCTCACCATTCATCTTCAAATACGTCCCTAGCATCTGTCTTCTTACCGCCTTTCCTCTTGAGGACTGAAACAAAGCTAATTGAAATAAATGAACTGGGGAGAAAATCAGACTTCATTACATCGATTGTGTTGGGTTTCTGATTGCCGCTTGTTGAGGGAATGTTCCAGACCTCATTGGTCGAGTAGAAACTAAACTGTCACAAAGAATTGCAGACAGTCTGAATCTGACACACTGGAAGTTTATGCAGTCTAACAGTATGGTCCTTTGATAAAAAAAAAAGAAGGAAACCAAATTGGAGCACCTTTATTTGCAAATCAACTTTAGAAAAATGCATATTCATATTGCTGATAACAGCCTATGGGTTATATTGTCAAAGGAAGAACTGTACAGTTTATAAATTTAGTACAATAAACAATATTCACAAAAGGGGCAGTGAGATACAGGAGAGGAGGAGGGAAATAACTGCACTGCATAACTGCCATCAAACAAACAGAACAGCAGGACTGAATAATATAATTACACTCGCTGTTTACGCACTCTACATTTTGAGTCAGAGGAGGTAGTTAAGCGCTTGTTAGTTAAGCTTGAGATAAAATTTTCCATCAAACTGGAATTCATAGGTACGTGTAATTTTTACATGTTCTTGCAGCCTGATTTGCCAATTCAGAGAATAATAATTAACCCAGTTCGTGGAAACTGTCTATTAATAACTGTGACTTTTAAAATGTATAAGCTTTGATAAATAAATTATTCTTTTTTCACAATCTACTTATTTAATGTTTTATATAATTTACATTTCCAATTGTATCCAATTAATCTAATACAATTAAAGTATAATTTAAAGGTCCAAATAGAATGTATTCTTAGGCTAAGTCATAGTTTGCATGCCGCAAAGATTTTAAAATATATAATTGTGAAAATGTAATGGTAAGGAGAAGCAATGTTACAAGAAATGCTTTATATAAACCATGGGAAATCCAGACAATAAGCAAAACCTGGAGATTGAAGACAATGGAAATTCAAAACCTAATATTACTCTAAAAGTTACTTTAAACAATTAGATTTAAATTGGTCACAGCTGCTGCATGAAGCCAAAATCAGAACTTAAGAAGCTGCAAAAAATTCCAAGATTATGTCCCAATAACCTAGCAATATCCTACTCTACCTAAGGAGCCGAGTTGAAGACACCCTTTTATCTCTTAAAGAAAGAAGAGAAATGTTGTTGTTAAGCATCACTGGGGTCTAAGTACATATTTAAATAATAAAAAAAGAATGACTGAATTGGCAGATAATTAAAGTTATTGAATGAGGTCACCCGATTTAAAAACAGTTTAAGTATAAATACATGTATGCTGGGTGACCCAAGTGGAGTTCTACAGTAGAGATGCCCTCACATGCAAATAAATATGTCATTTCAACTGGGAGGGTTATACTTTGAAACTTAATGTATGGAGATTATACACAAATCTGACATACATTTATATTTTCTAAATAATATGTTTTGTCTAAGATATCTTTGTTTTTGATACTGGGTTCTATTTCTGAAAGCCTTTGGAACATTAGAATCTAAAATTGGCTTAGAAGCAGATTTTCCCCTTGCGAGCAATCAACCATGCTCCCCTGAACATTTTTTGAGTCTCCATTCGCAGGCTTTGTGATAATAACACAATCAGCCAGAAGATGTGCAAATAAAAAAGGAATCTGTAGCACTGTCACAATCCTGGTTGAGTGTATCGTGCTGCTGAAAGAGCAATAAACTATCTAGTCCTATAAACCTACCCATGGAGACACACAAACATAGTTACACAAAAATAACAGAATCATCTGTAGCACCACAGCAGAGCAAATTATGCCTGAATAAAAAACGCAAAGAAAAAAAATACGATGTGCACACAAAAAATCTTAAGTCAGGCATTGAAAATCAAACAGTTCATGTAAGAAAATTTGCTCTCAGTTGTATAAAATATTTCTTGGTGCAAAGCTTTCCTGTTTAGAGAAGAGAACACTAAGTGATTATTTACCTCTGCTGAATTGCTATTTCTCTAAAAAACAAAACTCTAGCCGGCAGAAACACAGATGGCTCGAAAACCTTGTTAGGAAGGTTATAGAACGGAAGCAGTCCATAAAAGAGAACAGCCGTATTCGTTCAAGTAAGCATTGGGTTCAATAGCTCACTACTCCTAATGAATATACAACAAGGTAATTCATCGAGCAAAGTGCAGTTGAAGGGTAAAAAGGACAATTTATCATCCCTGCACATAGAAATTTAATTACAGAGCTAGTGTGGAATTAATATGCTCTGCTGGTTCACAACTGCTCTGCAATTGTTATTGTTGAGCAATTTAAACATGCAAAGGAGTATTGCAATTCAGATTTATTCAGTCTTGGATTTTGCAAGATACTAGAATGGCGAGAAGTTAATTATCTAAAAAGTCCAACCTAGCTGTCCCATGTTGCAGTAAAAAAAGAAAGACTACTGCTTCTTTATGGTGGTGTAGGGTAGTCCTTCTGAATCCAGAGTATAATTTACAGTCCGCAAGAAAAGAGTAAAAGAAATTAAATATTTCCAACTCTAATAATTCCCTTTTATAAAAATGTCATCCCAGTTGTTTGGTATCTTCTTCTTGCTGTGATTCTCACTGTTAAAAATCCACGACATATTGCAAGGTGTGTAGATGGGTCTTAAAAAATATACCACACAATGGAAAAGTTGACCCTCCACAGCCAGTCCAATTTCTTTTGTTGATTCTAGATGTGTTAGCCATTGAAGCATACTTGTCCAACTTGGAAGCCAAACTTCTGGCTGTTGTTGCCAAAGTCCAGTGGAGCAAAATCTATAACGGGGAGCAGCTCTGCGGAGGGGGAGACAATCTCTAAAATGGTCCTTTCCAGGCCTTTGCGAGACTAAAGAAGAAAAATTAAAATCTGTATTAGTTTCAGCTTTGGTTAATTTTAACTAAAAAGCTCTACCAACCTTTAGCCAAAATCACTAATGAAGTTTGGGATTTGAAAATTACAAATGTATTCAACCAGCTGACAGCAGCAACATTGTTGACATGCAAATTACTCTCATTAATGATCATTCCACTTTTTGCATCCTGTCTTTTCTCTAACGCATGCCAGCACTGACCTGGCATCCATCGTGCACTGGTGTAATGAAAGGGCTCTTGGCTTGTGTCAGTTCCTCATCATTACTGCCCCGGAAGCGGAGTGCATGCTGGTAGGAGCGGGAGGAGCTGTCAAACCAGCCAGCTGAGTTCTGACAGGTATAGGTGAAGCGCTGCCTGGCTGTGGCGCTTAGCAGCTTCAGGAAGGTCAGCTGAACTACATGCACGGGGTTCCCATCCCTGTCAATGTAAGAAAACTGAGTGGCATACAAACACGAGCATTAGTGTTCTGAAATGGAAGAGAAATAAAAAATGTGCTTAATTAAATTATTCCAATCAGACAATCAATACAAACAAAAAACAGGTTTCCTCTCTGATATGAGATCAGATTAAAGTAGAGGGGTTATGAGACCTCAAAACAGCTGCACATGAGAACCATGAATGCCTGTCAATGGGACACAGCTGCACAGGGAATTTGTGTGAATAACTCTGACAGCTGACATCAACTGCTGCCAATGTCCAATCAGAAGCTTTATTACATATAATCTTCCAAGTCAAACAAAATTATACAGTGATCAGATTTATGAACAAAGGAAAACCTGATCGAGTCAAATATAGAACTGTAAAGGTGTGGACATATTTGTTGCTACAATGCAAAAAAAAAAAAAAAAAAGAAGATAGACAACTATTTGAAAATACTGTACATCTGAAAATACGTGAAACTGGAGGAAATTCATCATTGTTTATTCCTCATTAAAAAAGACTGAATATGACCTGTTTAGCAAAATATTCATAATAATTAAACAAATATAATTGAACATGCTACGCTTAATTTAACATTCTGTTACGGCACCTTTCACTCCAATCACTGCTGACAAGCAATGTCTGCATTCCCTAATGAGAACTCAGAATTTGCCAGCATTTGGTTTGGCCTGCTCCTCTTAAGCAAATGCTCTCAGGTACACATTATTATTTTCAGATCCTAAGATCAATGGAAAGATTTAATGTCTGGGTTTGTAGGATGGGTCTGGTGTTTTTTTCTCATAATTTCCTGAACACCTTTATTTGAGTGCTCTGTTTCTACTGTCATGTTGAAAGGGCACTGACTGAGGTTGCGATCTCCGACTCTGGGCAGCATGTCCTGCTCCAGGATTTCTTGGCAATCCCAAGGCTTTATTGCCCTATAAAAAATCTCTGGCCATGTGTAACGGCTTCGCCCTACAGCAAAACCAAGCACCTTCCCAGTGTTGGGGTATGTTGGATGTTTTCTTTTTCTGTCTGTAAAAACTACGATGACTCTCCAAAAATGTTCCAGTTTTTTCTTCATTTTTTAAAGGAGAATTTTCGTTCAATTAAAGTCTAGATTTCTTTTGCAGCTGATGGCGCCAGTGGATCCCAACCCTCGTCTTCGTAAATGGAGCACAATGTAGTCCAAAATGGGACCGTCAAAAAAATGGTGTAGTTTGAATATGGAATTCAGCTTTTGATGCTTTCCTTTGAATCTGATCAACCTGAAATGTCAATTCCTCCTTTAAAAGTTTGGCTGCAGTCAGTTGAGCATAATAGTTTTAATACAATTTGGAGCTGTTATCACAGAATGATTAATCTATTGTCTTAGAGCACATCAGATTGTCCTTGTCATGTCTTATTTGAATTGTATTCAGGTTGATAAACACAGCAACACCAAACAACCCAATGGAACAGGACGATCATGGCTTCTGCAGGTAGGATCAAGCTTTGCACTTTTCTGTACTGAATCTGCACTTGGGCAAGACAACTTATCCCATGCCAGGTTAGACAAAGTCAACATCTGGAATGCTTTCCCTCTCTGCAACAGCAACACAAATTCTATCCATCCGTCCTCTCCCGCTTATTCCATCAGGGTCCCAGTGGGGCAGGTGCCTATCTGCAGCAGTCTATTGGGTAAAGGCAGGATATGCCCTGGAAAGGCCCCAAGTCTATTGCAAGGCAACACAGAGACATTCAACCATGCATACACACACACTCACATCTAAGGAAAATTTAGAGAAGCCAATTAACCCAACACTTATGTTTTTGAAAAGTGGGAGGAAGCTTGAGTACCCGGAGGGAACCCACACATGCATGGGGAGAACATGCAAACTCCATGCATAAAGACCCCAGCTAGGAATGGAACCCAGAACTGTCTTGCTGCAAGACAACAGTAAAACAAACTTCATCATCATAAATTAATAATAATAATAAAAAAAGGATTGCCTAATAAGGAGCTTTCTTGCAGTTAAAGCAGTAATATGCAATATATTGTATACTCATGTTGGAATAAACACATTTGTAATGTCCAGCCTTTTGTCACATGTACAAACAAATCTATCAAACCTATTCTAGTAAATATTTGAAAAAGAAACAAGTATATTTTTATTATGTCATATAGTCTAAATGATAAGCAGAAAGGGTACCAGCAAAATTGTCTTTATTGACCCATGTCCTACACACTTAGTCTTCTGCACTAATATGAATTAAAAAGCCTTAGTTGATCATCTAAAAAAAACATCTGTTTTTAAAAAGGTAAGAATGAATGCTAATTTATTTGATTTGTTTACCTGTTTGCCCCTCCTGTATTGGCTGAACCAGCTTCCTGGTTTCTCTTTGTTCCACGAGGACAGTTTAACCTATGTCCACAGGGGGCAGACAAAGGATGTGTATTCAAGTTTTTGGACTAAGACATGTAACATTTTACAGCACAGAATTTGCTTTACAATGCCAGAAACAGAGAGAGATGAAAAGCTTACCATCTCAATCTTTTTGTTAGGTTGCAGGCAGGTCTCTCCAAAGGCTGTAAAGTTACAGAAGACCTTAATGGAGTCTCTGTGACAGCCCTGGTTAGGATCTATCCAGTACTCTCCTAAAAGGCCAGGAATTGCGACACATTACATATAAAAACTAATACTTAAAGATGTTATTTTTTTGAAGAAATGTTCTTCTGATTAAGCTTTAATGCTCAGGTGCTGTGAGATAACCATTTTCTAACCATCTTTGTAGTCAGGTTGAACCATCATAAGTTCCTTGCAGGTCCTGGCTGGACTTTCAAAGGTCCCCAGGGGCTTTCTCATGAGCTCTACTTCATTCTTCATGGAAGAGAGAGTGGCAAACACCTCCTCCATTCCCTCAGCATCTTCCAGAGGCTGATCTCCCTGTAGGAACTCATCAGTGTTAAAATGGACATCTTCCTCCATTAATGGGGTTGCTCCTCCTGCATTGTCTGAGTGCCTTCGTCTTTTCCTCCTCTCTTCATGAACTGGCAGCGGTTGAACAAATGTTGCAGGGGGTCCCTGAAGGTTGGGAACATGGTTAAGTAGGCATTAAAATGGAACCAAAATGGTTGATGTTAGACTAAAACCAGCGTGCCATGATGTGGATCACATGGAGGGCTTACCGGGGGTCCTGGAGGACCAGCAGGCCCTGGATCTCCTCTGGGACCAACATAACCCTGAAATGAATACAGGGACAGGAGGCTCATTTCACCTTATGCCTTGTTCACACCGGCCAGATGCTGTATAGCTGCTACTGATAGGATTTTCCAGCTGTGTTCATCAGCCTTCTGTGGTTAAAGCTGGGACACACTCACTGTCACGATATGGTCTAAAATATCACAGCATAAACCAGACCAAAATCCTCTCAAAAAGTTCTAATAAAAAGAAAAGCACAACAAGGATGGCAAGGAAATCTGTACAGCAAGTTTATGTTAAATGTAGTAAACACAACAGTGGACAGTGATTAGGAAGCACAGAACATGCTTCCCTACAAATGTAATGTCTCCTTTGTCCCCTGCATATGTTCCCAGCAGCTGCTTTCCGCAAAGAGATGTGAATGCATAAACAAGACAGATTACAATACTTACCATCTCCCCCTTAGATCCTTTCTCGCCAGCTGCTCCCTTGGAGTTGAGAAAACAAATAACTAATCATTAAAAACAAGCACAATTAAAAGGATAAAAAACTATTAATGTTTAAATTAGGGAATTGCTCCAAGGCTGTTAAATATCTGTCAGACATGAGCTGATTTCAAACTGTTATCTCTAAGTTGGTTTTCGTTTATCCTTAATTTTTCTGCTTTTAATTTATTTTCTGATTATTGTCAGAATTGTGTTGAACAGAAAAAAAAAACAGATTGAGTTATGAAGGAAAGCAAGCAGTAGTAAAAGTTAAGGCACTCACAGACAGTCCGGGTGAACCTGGGTGGCCGACAGGACCAGGTGGGCCGACCACACCCTAGACATAAAAACAATCCATCATCATGTTAATTACCTTTATTTGTAGAAAACTAGGTACATGGCACACAATAATGTGAGATACCAGTTACCTCATCTCCTTTAGATCCTGGTAAACCTTGATTCCCTGGAAGGCCTCTATCACCTTTCTCACCAGGTTCTCCTGGGGGGCCAATTAAGCCAATCAACCCTCCATGGCCCTAAAGACAGAGATAAGCTTCATCAACGATGTTCTTCATATTGAATCACAAATAACTTTACACTTACTTTTTCTCCTTTTTTCCCAGGGTCTCCTTTTAACCCTGGTAGCCCTGGTGGACCCTAAAGTGGATGTAAAGAGTTTACAGCATTGCTGTAAATTCTGAATGCTTTATTTGACAAAAACATAACGAATATCATCACTTTGGAAAATCAATTTTCTCATTTAAAAAATATATTTTCTTATCTTACTATTGGTCCCGGCGGTCCGGTCTGTCCTGGTGGTCCATTCAACCCTTGCTCACCCTTTAAAACAGCAACATGGGGTCAACATGGTTATTGGGAGATAACAATAGTGGTCCAATGGATAAGTAACATTTTGCTTCTGTGGTCCACCCATACTAACCGCAGGACCTGGAATGCCTCGAAGACCTTCTGGGCCAGGCCTCCCTGGATGGCCTTGTGGTCCTACTGGCCCTGTCTTTCCAGGTGGACCTTGAGTTCCTTTAGTTCCCTATGAAGTACAAGCAAAGAGAGGAAAAACAATGTGTGATCTGCAGAAAAACGGGAAAAAAAGTGAAGCATCCAGTCACCAAGGTTAACTTTATATATATTCATTACTTTGACTCCCTTCATGCCTTGCTTCCCTTCTTTTCCTGCAGCACCAACATGACCCTGTGGAGAAAAGTTTAAGTGGGTTTAGTTGAAAATATCAGCTATGAATATTTTATTATTATAAAATAATCTCACCCTCCGACCAGGAGGTCCAGGTGGACCAGGCTCTCCAGAGGCTCCTGGTGGTCCCTAAATAAAACGTTGCAATTGAAAGCAGAACCATGGACTTTAAACACTAGGAAACACCAGCCTTTTTTAGGATTTTTTTTTTTTTAAGTCCAATAACTCACAAAACCACAAAACTCACAGTTTTTCCAATTTCTCCACTGTCTCCTTTAGGTCCAGGTGATCCATCAACCCCCTGGGAGAAGATTTATGATTATAGAGAAAAAATATCGAAAATTAAATTATTGAGGAAGCAATAATATAATCAATAAGATTCTGTTACATTGATGCCTGGTTCTCCAGGGGGGCCTGTATCTCCAGGGAATCCAAGAGGACCCTATGAGCAAAACAGCTGTAAGATTAAAAGATCAACTGTCTTTATAAAAGCTAAAATGAAAATAGCACATCTTCTCACAAGGTTGCCTTTAGGTCCATCTTCTCCTGGTATTCCTCTGGTTCCAGGTGGCCCTGCTGCCCCAGAAGGACCAGCATCACCCTTCTCACCCACATCACCTTTAGAACCCTGAACAAGCAGTAAAAGGGATCATGAAAAGGTTGAAGTCGCTACAAAACAAAGGTTTTAGCTTTTTATGAGTATAAATTTTGAAATGAAGCAAAAGTCTCACTGGAGGACCAGGCTCCCCAGCTGCCCCTGGATCACCTGCTTCCCCATCCTCCCCCTGATGAAAGGACAGGGTTTTAAACAATAAAACCAGCATATAGACTGATGCTCCAGTCTATTGTTAAATGCAGTTTGTTTCTCTCTGACCTTCTCTCCAACAAGACCTGGCTGACCAACTCCTCCAGGCAAGCCAGGTGGGCCCTGCGTGTGAGAAAAGGAAAACAAGGAAAGCTTTAACGAAAACACAGGCTGATTTTAAATATTCATTTGCTTTCTGAAAATATTATTCTGCTGTGTTTTCTGTTTGCTTGAAAACATTTTTGCTCTACAAATGCTAAAACCGGTACACAAATATCACAGCTTACAAAGAAAGTCCTGAAAGTCATCTGTTGCCATAGTCTGTGCATAATGTCTTGTCATAAAAAGTCCTTTTCCTCATATTTTGTCAGTTTTTGTTTTGTTTTGTTTACGCATGTACACACTAGACTGTGCAAAAAGCTTCTAAGGAAGAGGAAAACACACAGAGCAACTGAACCCTTTCTGTCAACAGCTTTTCTCAAATCTATTTCATTCTCTTCTATCTTTTTCTGTATCAATCTATTTATAGATTTGAACTACCTCTGGAGTGCTGCATGTCCATGTTTCTTGTGATAAAGCACTAACGTGAGCTTCACAGCTCTCTGCATCTGACTGCTAAATAATTTAAAAATAAAAGAGAATGCACAAGGACAGCCACTGCTTGAAGTAAATATAACTGCCTCTCCAGGATAATAGTCTTATGCCTCTTAATGATTCATGGAGTATTAAATATAACTCTTTTGCAGGGATTACATTGTAATAAATTTTAATATTTAAACTTTCAAAAGCAATGGGATTTACGTATAAAGATGTCCATTAAAGAAAAGAGTCGATAGAAAAAAAAGGCCCACCTGCTTAGACATTAGGGTTTGAAATGCCTCTTAATGGCTCAACATTTCAAGATCAACACTGCCATAATTTTATTTTATTTTTATATGATAGTGCAATATGGCTTAATTTTTGTGTTAGAAATCATAGGAAAAAAATCTGTTTTGTGAGCCATTTTTTCTCAAACCATATTGTTCACAACCAAAATATGTTTAAAACTATGCAAAAACACTCAAAATAAAGCATCATAAATATGGTTGTTTGAATAAATGGTTTTGCTAAATATGCTGATTGTATTACTGAATTAAATCCAGCTTTTTGTTGTTTTAAATGGTTTATTGAATATACATTGATTATATATGCTCTAGGTCACTGCCACTAGAATATTGTCATTAGGGACATTATTGTAAAAAGTTAAAAGAAAATGCGACTAACATGATAGAAAAGGCATTTTAGAATGAACTAAAAATATATCTTCAGAGGAAAATTATTTCTTTAATGTTGTTGTTATACTGTGAACTAAATAAAACTGTCAGCGTAATCAAGCAAATGGCCTTATTCTAACGTAGATGTAAATATGATTAGAAAAAACACCTCAGCTCCAGGGGGTCCCTGAGGGCCTCGTGGGCCGTGCTGTCCTGGAGGCCCCTGAAAAGAAAGAAAATAATAATTTCTATGTGGATCAAATATAAAACATTAAGCATTACAAAGTAAATGCGAGCTGGTGCCTCCTACATTAAATAAGAGTTAGATGTCAGCCCACGCTCGAATGCTCATGCAATGGCCCAGTATCTCTGATTATCATAGTACTGACATGATGAAGACGTCCAGACAGGTCATTACCCTCAATACGACAAAAGCTCCAACTCTGGCCCATTTTGCCTCTGACTGCCTCTCTCTTATTCTCACTTATTAATAAGAAACCTCTAGCCTGCAATATGCTCAAGCATATTCTCTCAGCCAGCGACATGTGATTTGACTTGTCTGTGCAGCTTAAGAGAGCACCAAGCAATTAATCTTAACAGTTCCTGGCTTCAGTTTTAGTTGAGTTGATGTTGAGCTGTGCTCTGAATCACTCTGAAGTCGAAGAGGGAACCTTGTGCAGTAAAGACACTGAAACAGAGTGACAGACATTCTGCACAGGGAGAGACCGTGTGGGACTGGAGGAAACACATATCCTTCTGGCACAGAAACATTTCAGCATTATAGGGGAGAACTCTGTGATCCGCAACATTGACACATGAATAAAACTTTCCCACTGAGTCCTCAGCTTCTCCCCTCTTTCCTATCTCTCTCTTGTTTTGGTTCCATTTTAATGCATTCCCTCCCTAATCTGACTGTGGAGAAGGCAAGCTATAGTGAATCTTGCTGAGCGTGTGTTCATGGCTGACAGCGTTGCAAGATGACTGTCACAAAGGAGGATGCTCATTAGACAGCCAAGGCTGAGGCTAATCTGATTAGCAGCTGTCACACTGTCTTCCTGCTCACAATAAGCACCCCGCCTTTTCCTTCCACTCTAACACTCCATTCTGTCAGAACTTTTTTCTTTTGCCCACCCTTCCTTTTGCATGCTGAGCCACCATGTTCAGACCCTTGCATCATATATTTTTTTCAACATTAAGCACAGGAATTCCCTTAGAACACACAAATTCAAAGAGAACATGTAAATTAAAGCCTATTGACTCACCATGATCATCACTCATATAGTTTTATAGACTAAAACCAGTGCTAATGACAAACAGATTGCAAAAGACATTAAGCTGGTTAGCGTAAAACAGACCTTTAGGTATTGCTGCTCTTCTACTAATGAATCATTTAGTTGTTAATGTTACTGTTGGTGAATGATAGCGATAAATCCCTTCTGCTGTCTCTCTATTCGTCAGTGCATACATTGTCTTCCTGGCTTGGAATGCATTGAATATTAGCAGAAGCTGAAGCATAATTAGCTATATTAGTTACACCTGTGTTTATTTCTGTGACGGCAAATCCAATTATCTGCTCTCACAAAGACGGTTTCCAAGGGAAAACACAAATTTAGATGAAATGCTCAAAATTACCAAAGCTATTGAACTGGGGAAGAAGATTAAAGCTTGGGAGCCTGAGGTAAAGAATATACATTTCCTTCTAATTTATTTATACTTGCCTCACTTTAGGAGTTAAGATGCAAACCCCAGGTTACCTGATCTTTAAAGATACTGTAAGTCTTAGGAATAATGTGAAAATAACAAGACTTAATGCTGAAGCCATGTGAGATTGATGGAAACCGATGTTAACAATCATCATCATCAAAGTTTGATATCCGGCAACACAATCAGCACAGCTGTTGCTAATTAAGTTAACTGGCGTAACTAATCAAAGTTTAATAAGCTCAGGTGAATTGCCCTTGTACTACATGCAGTTCAATCATAGTTGAGACTAAATTTACAACAACCACATTATAAAAACATGTACTGGATGTAAGCAGCTTTATCCTGAATGGTGACGTGATGCAGACTTGATGATGACCTTGTTTTGTTTTTTTTATTTCTTCCAAGCATG
This sequence comes from Cyprinodon tularosa, assembly GCF_016077235.1. Taxonomy (NCBI): domain Eukaryota; kingdom Metazoa; phylum Chordata; class Actinopteri; order Cyprinodontiformes; family Cyprinodontidae; genus Cyprinodon; species Cyprinodon tularosa. Next base: position 823,619 of record NW_024038913.1, on the reverse strand, counting down.
GCCTTTAGATGTCAGGGGGGTAAATAAAATGACCCAGAGTAAAGAAAAATAGAGAAACAGCTTTAATATGATAAGGAAAATATGTACTAATAAACCCAGAGATGGATCAAAACAACATAGTCTATCGAGGGCAACCTGTACACTGCTGGAGCCAACGAAGAGTCTCTGGGGGTAAAATGGAGTTCACCCGGTTTTAACAGAGAAACTCCAAACAGCATAACGAGGCTTACAGTTCAAACCACAAACATAAGATAGAAATCTGAACTGACAATCAACGTAACCAGCCCTTCCAAAGAGGTAGGATCCTAACACTCTGTGGCTTAGAGAGATAACTTCTGAGTTTATCAGAAAAGGGGTGAGCTGTATGTTTATTATTGTATTGCCATAGCAGCTGAAGACCCCCATGGTGAGGAGCAGACATGGATATGATATACTACACCATTTCATACCGACTTTATTTATAAAGGACTTTTAAACAACCACAGTTTCTAAGTAGACAGTGAAGGAGCTTCTCTACATTGCAGGGGAAGGCTACCCCACATATGAGGAGGAATAGAGAAAGCACTGTCCCCTCTAAGCTCACTTTTAGACCCACAGGAGCTGCTATCCAACTGACCTGAGGGCTGAGAAGGTAAGTATGCTTGAAGAAGCTCAGATAGGTAAGGTGGGGCAAGGTCATTCACACAGTCAGACAAGACTCTAAATATCACATAACATATAAATAACACATTTTTCTGACTTAGTTTGAACATTTTTGAGAAACACATTTGCTTTACCTGATCTCCCTTGTTATCAAAGTTTTTTTTAACAGGAGTCCTTGTGTCCCTATATTACCGAAATTTTATAAGAACAAATGTAAACAAAAAATAGCCTTTTAACAAAAGAAAATAAGGCTAAGTAATTATTTTGCAATAAAGTGGAAACTGAATAAAATCTGGTAAATGCAGAAAGGTTAGTCTCAGAATTATGCATCTGAGGCAAATGCCTATTAAAACTAAAGCAATATAAAACAATTTGCTCTAATCTCTATCTGACACCCAGGAAGGTCTGTATATTACTCTATATCATTTTGGTTATTACAGAATTAAGAAATCTTATACTGTATAAAAACATTATCTAGAGAAATACTAATGAAACAATAACTAATCATGACACTGAACTCAGGACCATAGACCATTGATTCAAGCTAACAGCAAGATATATTTCTTTAGACAAAAGATTAAAGTACGGAAGACCAGTTACTGATCTGTGTAAACCTAGCTTTAATGAGAGAGCTTTTCCATTGAGGTTTTGAAAAACATCAGACGCTGACTTTTATCTTAAAGCATTTCTCACAAGGTCCTTCCCCCCCAAAATCCACAAATTTTCTGCAGAACTGGTGCCCCTTCAATTGTTATCTTTAAAAAAGCTGTTCAATAAACCAGTCATAGAATTTTTGCTTCAAACAGTGTTTCAAACTTTAGAAAAAGAGCAAGAATATTGCTATATAAAATAGCTATGGCTTGATGATACCAAAGCTTTTTTAAGGTCAAACAGTGGATCAAAGATTTACAAATGAATCTAGAATATAATGCATCTTCAGCACCATTGACTTATTTAAAAATGTCATAGCATGCAGATAAAAAGAAAACACATGCATACATTGGAAAAACCAGAAGACCAATTCTAGGGGGCAAAATGCATGCAGCAGTCATGTTTTATGACCATCTTGCTAATTTATTGGCAGATACAGAAAAATGGTTTGCAACATTCATGCCCGATTTTCATTAAAAAAATACTGTGATCAGTGTTCATATTTGAATTCCTTTATATTTTATCAAACCTGGGCAGTGCTAAACCTACCATTGGACCAACATGCCCATTCTCTCCTTTCTCTCCTGGGGGTCCTGGCATTCCCTACATGGTGGTAAGTAAAATAGAGAGAGAGACATTTTAACTGTTAAGGCATAATTGAGTTATAAACTATAACAATAGGGCTATTTTTACCTGCAATCCAGATGGACCAGATGGTCCCTTAAAGCCCCTAGATCCCTCATCACCTTTTGGTCCATTTAAGCCCATTTGACCCCGTAGACCTGGCTCTCCATCCATGCCCTGAAATATCCAGAAGACTGTTAAGAAGATGTACAAAACAATAGCAGTATGATTTAAGTATGGTTCATACAGAAGGTCCTGGATGGCCGACAGGTCCTTGAATTCCTACGGGTCCAGGAGGTCCCTGAAAACAAATTCATCACAAACCAACTGAGACATATTGAACATTGTGATTAACAGCAGAGTGTCTTGAGATGACATGTGTTGTGAATTGGTGCTATATGAATAAAGTGAATTGAACTGAATACTATTAATGGCTCTCAAAAATAATAAGCTAAGTCTTTGTCAACTCACAGAGATAAATGGTTAGTATATAAGGCATCCGCTAGTTTAGGCTTTAGCACAACTACTAAATTTAACTTAGAACCCAGAAAATAAAGGTGGAATTATCCAAATCTTGGAGCATAAAGTCTTAAGCATTCACCAAAACACAGCAGCAACTGCAGCCTAGTTAAGTCCCTCAGCTACATTTTCATAATCTTTCTCACGCTAACATATTTAAAGTGCATCCTCATTAGTTCAGCTGTCAATTAATTTTGCTTCATGTTTCTAGTCTTGGCATTTCATAGATACCATATGGAGGCTGGTTTCCTACATGTGCCAGAGAAATCGTGCTTAGAAAAAAGCATATCTCAAGAGAGTATCCTAATCAAGTGATCGACTTTATTACATTTTAAGCTGGATCCAGTAAGAAAGTAGGAAGGGCACATTGATGGAATATGAATTTGTGTTTGAAGATATAACTTGTGATATATATGACCTTCAACATTTCAATGGGTCGAGTATTTAAGCTGTGAAGCCTCCAGCTGCATCTGGATTTGATGAGCTGCCCCCCCCCTGTCTGTTGCTGCCTATCTTCCTTCTGCTTTGGTTGTCAGTTGCTGCTTTGTTCTCTTCTTCCTTTTCACCTCATTACCCTCCTTGGGATCCTGGGCAAGACCCTCTCCTCACTTCCTGACATGAGTAACATATGTTCAAGGATGTGTGCTCATCACTCCGTAACATGTTCGACAACATGGCAATGGAGAGATGAGCCAAATTCAAACTATATTAGCCACTTAGGATGTATTTTAACATTTACACTTTCCTTGTATGACTTTTTTTTTTGAGAAGGTGTGTACCAGTCTACTAATACTCTTTTCACATCATTTGGGTGCTCTTCTCTGTAGGAAGCATACAAATCCTGATATGACTTTTATTTATCTTTCTGGGTCATCTTCACTCACTGTTCCACATTTCCATTGAGCTGTTTTCAATAAAAAAGTTTTTTTTTTTTTTTTACAAAACACTTTCATGGTATAAGACATAGGAATTACCCAGATAAATGTCTTTGTGTGCTTAAGAATTAAGAATGTTTAAAAACAAAATGTAGAGCATTGGGCAGCCCAAGAAAAGCTAAATGACTAACTATTAGATGGTTCTACAGATTTTCTAAACGAAAAAAATGCCACAGCTTGACGGACAAAAAGCTTGATGGACAAAAAGCTCTTTTTTATCTTAAACAATTCAAATAAGACTAAATTAAAAATGTAAAGTAATAACTTCAGTGAAATTATAAATTTAATTGAAATTATAAATGTTTTGTCCTCTCTATATGGTGCTTCTTAATATGGAAGCATAGGTCACTATGCTAGGTCACTATTTTCAGTATGTGTACTCACATACTGAAAATTGTGGTTGTGCATTTAATAGCAGCAGATAAAGATCGTATTTACAATTCCTTAACAAATATATATTGTAAAAAGTTGACTTGAGCCTGTCGATCTGGTCTTTTTGATACTAGATAGTAGTTTGATTAATATAATCCTTTTTTTATAGTGATAAATTGGACATATTTTAAGAGGATTCCTAATGTCACATTACAATGGCTAATAGATAATAAAACATTGGGGCAAAGTGATGCAACACAGTTTAGTCTTTTGGAGGAAGAAGGATGTGCTTGAATACTGTTAGGCACAAAATGACAGATTCAATTTTTGGTTCGATCATTATCAGGCAGTACTAATGATATCTTTATTGTTTAGTATTAGATTTACGCTTCTTCTCCTTTGCCTACCTGTTTACTTAGCATTTTTTTTTACTTTTTAGAAAAACATTATAGGGAACAAGCTGTTTAGACAACATAATTGTTCATTTATAGGGAGGGTTTCTCAGATGCTCATGTGTAAGCCAAAATGGTGTATTACCACAAGTCGTTCTGAAAGCCTGCTATAACCTGCTAAAACTACCATAAAAATAAAAAGCCTTGTGGTCCAAGAGTGATCTACTCCTGTAACCCCATATCACACCTCACCTCAGCATGAACAGGTAAAAAAAGGGTCTATTCCTAGGCTATATGGTATTTCTGCATTTCTAGTTACTTTGAACAGTTAATGCAAAACAAAAGCTATTGGTTAGATGTAAAGAATTAAGATTTTTTGACTTCACACTGAACATATTTCAGCAACTCTTCCACCCAAGAGCTAATGGCAGCTGTTCACAGAGTGCAGGGCGCAACTATTAGTCAGATCTTCAATTAGCCACTAACAAAAAAATGTTAGTTTTATTCAAATAAAAAAATAATTTAACTTACAATTTCTCCTTTGTCTCCTTTGCTGCCCTTTTGGCCCGGTCCACCTGTTTCTCCCTAAGTATGATATGACTCGTGAATAACAGAGTTAGATATCAGTACAAACTTCACAATAAAGCTGCATTACAGACTTACTCCCTAATGCAAGTACCTTGTCTCCGTCCTCCCCAGGAGGCCCAGGAGGTCCTATAACCCCGGGCAACCCTGTGGGTCCTAGTTCCCCATCACGCCCAGCAGGGCCAATGGTTCCCTTCTCTCCCTTATAAACAAATAGGAAAGGAGCAGATGTCTGAGAATTGTTCAGATGGTACCTACTGCCCTCATATTGCAGCGTGACACATTGATTAATGTGTCACTTCAGGTTGGCAAAATCACTTTCGAGATTGAGTTTGCATTTTGTCGCTTAAACTGTCTTGGACCTCTTTCTCATAATAACACTTTCAAACCCTTTATACCTCATGGTAGGAGGTAAGGTTGGACTCAGAAAGAAAATGAGCTATTTTCCATTTCTTACTGGCATGCCTTTCTCTCCATTTGGCCCAGCAGGGCCCACGCTGCCTGGTCGTCCTGGTGGGCCAATTGCTCCAGCGGGCCCAGCAGGACCCCTCTCTCCTGTAGCACCCTGAAAATAAAAAGCTGAGATGAGCTGAAGTGAGAATATCACATGAATCACTGTTTTATTTAATGCAGCGGCCACGATCAATGGTCACCATGGGAACAGCCTTACGTTTTATGAGTCTTCCTGTTCTATATTAAATCAGCACAGGTCAATAAATGGTATGAAAAGCAATTTACCAAAATTAAACTTACAGTAAGCCCTGGAACACCTGGTAGACCTTCTCCCCCCTTGAGACCAGCAGGGCCCTGTGAAAAAAATCACCTTCAGTATACAGTGAAAACTGCCTTCAACCTTCTAATGAGTTGGTAATTACTTCTTGCAGAAGCATATTTCTCAAACTACAAAAGCTGTTTTTTCACCTGCATTTTAAAACCAAGGTGCACATTTCATTGGAGTCTTCTTTTAAAAGTCAGGGCTGGTGGGGACATGGAATATCTGAAAGTTTATGTTACCATTGCACCAGGGGTTCCTCTGCTTCCTCTGAAGCCTTTTAGGCCAGCGGGTCCACTCTTCCCAGGGGTTCCTGATGGACCTGGATCTCCCTAAAAACCACACATACACACTAAGCAATAAATGCATGGTGGGTAACTAGAGAATAAAAGCTGTCACAAACCGCACAAAAACAGCAAATCTTTCAGAGGTAGTGTATCTATTTTCTACGTCATACACTTAACGCTTTAAGCTTTTCTCTTTACATTATCAGTTAATTAGAGAAGTCAGGATTAGACTGAGAAGATAAGATATTCAGGCAGTGCTAAAGAAAGTGTTAAGGTTATCTAATAGTATTATTCATAGTAATAGGTGACCTGACAAACTGATGAATAGCTCTCACCTTAGCACCCTCCTTTCCAGCAGTTCCTGGTAAACCGTGCTCACCTGGTGGTCCTGGTGAACCTGGATGACCTCTATCTCCAGCTGGCCCTGTCTCACCAGATTTTCCCTGAAGATAAAAGACACTATGTAACAGCTAAGCATAAACATCTTGTATCAGTACAGATTACAAAGAAAAATATAAAAATAAAAAAATAAAACAGCTGAGACTCCTTTGATTAATCTGTTTACCTGTGGCCCAACAACTCCTGGGGGGCCAGGTGGTCCATTCTTGCCTTGGAAACCCTGAGGGAAGAGAAGTTAGGTAGGTTGCTGAACATCAGTTAAGCTGATTCGGAGCAAGTTCAGGCAAAGAAGGAATATTTTTATTAGAATCAATGAATCATGTGTAATCTCAGCGTGATCTACTCTACTCAATAAATACACTCCTAATAACATTTTTATCCTCACTTTAACAAATGTGTATATGAAAAAAAATGACTCACTGGTTCTCCTCTCTGACCTGGATGACCTGGTAATCCATCCTTCCCTGGTAGACCCTGAAAATAAGGATTTTTTTCCCTTACATCACTGAATAACCTAGAAATGTGGGTGAAATGTACACAGAAAAAAGGAGTATCATTAGATCATAAAGCAAGCATTTAACCTACTCACATTGGGTCCCTTCGGTCCTGTTTCTCCATTTTGACCTTGTGGCCCTTGAGGACCCTAAAAAATAAGAACAAAATCACATTTCACATTATTTGCAGCCAGGTTCATACAGTCTAGTGGTAACCAAAATCCCTCCTTAAGGGCCACAATTCTCCATGGCTTAGATGTGTCCTTGCTTCCTAACGCCTGAATTGAATATTTCATTTTTAAGCCTTAATCTCATGCTGAGGAGAATTTAAACATTTCAGTTTGCTCTGTTGCAGTAGGGACACATGTAAAGCATGAAGGACATCAGCTCTTCAGGACCGGAATTAGACACTAGGTAAAAGAGTTCTTTACCTGTTCTCCAGGAGATCCTGGAGGACCATCTTGTCCAGCTGATCCCTGCCAAGAGGAAAAAGCAAAAGCCAAACAAAAACTCATTTAAGATTATTTACTGAAACTGTTATTTATCTGTTTAACTCTCCCAACTTTGGTGAGAAAGTAAACTGAGCAAACCCCCTGCCAGACAGTTTTTATAACACCAGATGGCCTGTCATAGAAGTGAAATGTAACAACCCCCTCCATCTCGCTCGACACATTTATCCATACTTTATGAGGCAGCCAGGTGTGTTTATGTATGTATAACTGCATGTCTCTGTTTATGGCACAAAGCTTACCTTTTCTCCAGGCTTCCCAGTTGGCCCCCTTGCTCCTCTGTCCCCCCGGGATCCCTTTGGAATACAAGCATCTGCCTGATTAGCACATGTATGACTAGAGGTGGAAGATAAATGTATGATGATCTGAAAACCCTTCGGTGATCGGATGTTTGTGTCACTCCCAAAAATTGTTTTTACTTTGTTCTGCCTAATTTGACAAAAGTATTGTGCATAATCCACGCATGCTTACATTAGGACCTCTTTGACCTCCAGAACCTGGTTGACCAACAGGACCCTGTATTGTAAAGGTCAACAGTTATTTATCACTTAGATACTTTAAAAATATCCCAAGCATGAAGCTTAATATGATGAGATGTAGACTAAAATATCAGTGTAGTATTTACCCTTCTTCCTTTTTCTCCCAGGGATCCGGCCACACCAGGGAAACCAAGTGATCCCTGAAGACATGTGGAAGTTAATCAGCCTCAGCACTCCATTTATCATACGTCATCCCCAATGTCTCATTAACTTATAATTAACCACTGTATCGAATTAAAGCAAATCTAATCCATGAGCCTTAAATACATCATTCATCAACATGTAATGAATTGATGTCTCTAATGAACTATAAATAAAACAGTCTTTCTGAATATGCCATTTATCATACTTTATTTTTAATATGAAAGAAGGTGGTCCACCAAAGTCACATTTGTAGCAGCCTAAACCTCTGATAAAGAGACATGCGAACATATTCCCCACTGGTAATAGTTCTTTAATGTGGAATCACCTTGGGACCTTGTCGTCCAGGGTAACCCGGCAGGCCAGGAACCCCGAGTTTACCCTGCAAAAAGGGAAAGACAAGAGGGAGATGAGAGGATTTGAAAAATGTGTTTTTCAGCACTTTTGCTTAAGCAGGATGCTACAAATATCCTCCAGACCTGCTAAATATGTGTAAAAAACCCTTAAAAAATTCCACCTCTGCAAGAGAAGCACATCCCTATACTACATCGTTTAGAGCAGGGGTCACTAATAGACCCAGATCTGGATCTGGAAGTGATGTCTCATGTGGACCCAAAACTGATACCAAATTCAGAAACAATTAAATAAATGAGTAAATGAGAGAACATCAGAAATCAGATATGGATGTTCACTGAAACAGTTGAAAATATTCTTTGTAGGTGTGTAACTTATGTAGAGGTTTAAAGCTTTGACCTCATATCCAAAGCTTATATAACAGAATTTGGTAACAAATATAAAACTACATAAATAACATACCTTCTCTCCTGCTATACCAGGGGCTCCTGGATCTCCTAGAGGTCCAGTTTGTCCTTTCAGTCCTTCTGGTCCATCTTCTCCACGAGGACCAGGAGTGCCAGAATCACCCTAAAGTTAAAAATGAAAGAAATAGCATGGCATGTTGGTTGATGTTTTTTTTTTTCTCTGCAAATAAAAACTGCTGAATAGTATCAACGAATGTCGATACTATTCAGTATCATTCTCACCCTGTCTCCTTTAACACCCATGTCACCCTTTGCTCCTGGAAAGCCATCTTCTCCCTAAAATTTATCAAGGAGTGGTGACAGCAAATGACTGCTTCTAAATCTTATAGTTGCAATATAGATTAATAAAAAAAACTGTCATCAGCTTCTCTCACCTTTTCCCCCTTGCTCCCCTTTAGACCTCTAACTCCATCTGCTCCCTGTAAAAAAGACAAAGAATATGATCAGAATATGTAAACTCATAAAAAAAAGTCTTGGGACCTTTTGTTGGACACATTGTAAACTTGGTTTTCTAATGACATAACACAGGGTTGGCTTCTAATCTTTATTGTTCCTAATATTTTAGCCGAGTAAAGATTCCCCCTGAAAGCCAGGCAGCAGTAGGAATTAAAACAATCAAATACTAAGAAGAAAATAATTTCACTAGTTCCATTCCATTAGACCCCCAGGAACTTAGATTTGGTTGTCTCTCCACGATCCCTGCTATAAGAAATACCCTCTAGAACCGGGGACCTGCCGTTTTACCAGTCAGCTGTAAGTAATAGACTCTAACTGTTGGGATCTGGAGGTTTGTCCACTTTCTCCGCCAGAGGGCGTACAAGATCTCCTGGAGCCTGAGCCGACCATACCACCTGTCTCCTATCTGCTCATCAGGAGATCTGTATTTAAGGAGGCGGAGGGCTTCACTCCAGTGCCAGAGTGTTTGCCAGTAACGGTTAGCAAGCCTGAGCCAACCTACCTGTCTGTGATCTCTGACTTTTGTGAACCTAACCTGATATCGTTTTCTCCTCTCTGCTTCCCAGGTTGATCCTGCCTGAATACCTGAAACTCTGGAGAGTTTCTCTGCCGGTGATCTGTCTGCTCGTTCTCAGTAGAACTCTGGAGAGCTCTCTGTCAAGTATCTGCCTGCCAGCTCTCAGAAGATTACTGGAAGGAAACTCAATCTGTGATCTGCCTGCACTCTGTAAGCTCTGCCTCCGCCTCTGCCCTCAGCCTGCTGACAACCTCTGGACCCTCAAGGTTCCCCCCCTCTGCAGCTCTGCTCCACTCCTGAACAGGTACTGACCTGAACACTCTCAACCTGCAAAACACCTGGACCTCCACTAATCTCTCTGTCCTCCGCAGCAGTGAACCCACTCGTGACCAGTCAAGCCCCCTCTTGGATCTGATCAAACTGTGTACATTTATTGAACCCCCTTGTGACCAGTGAAGTCCCCTCCTGGATCAGATCAAACTTTGTACATTTATTGTAAATAAATCTTTGAACTTTTCTTCTGCCTCCGAGTGTTCTGCATGTGGGTTAGACACTTTAATCCGAACATGACACTAACAACTTGTGTGTCCTTGTAGACGTGCGGACATATGAAGCAATAGAAAATTTCTAAAGTCAGTAAATATTATTATCATGCCTCACCTTAACCTTATCATGCCTCACCTTAACTCCTCGACTGCCTGGATATCCAATAGGTCCCTGGGCACCCGGTAAACCCTAAAAAAATAAATATTTAAAAGAAATCCTGTTATGGGTTTAAATATATAAAACATTAAAGGTGCAGTAAGAGAGCTTTTCTAACACATTTTTTACCATGTGGCTTAAATATCTCCCCACAGCCCCTTAGCAAGCAGTGAAATAGAAGGTCTGGAAGTAAAAATAAAATAAATGGTCCCCGCTACAGTGAGAAATCAATGAGCAACCCCAACTAATCACAAAACACGGTCCATTGTACACAACTGGTTCCTGACACGTCAATCATGGTCGTCTGCTTGTGCCTCTCCCCAGTGCGCTTACCCTGACACATGAACGAATTGACCCCCAATGCTCATGCAGGATGCCATGGCTGGAAGCTAGCCACTGTTATGCTACGTTCACACCTAAATCTGCAAGAGCAGCAAAAAAGTGCATGCTGCTTCATTTGTTATGCTTGTACAAGTTTACTTCTGATGCACGGCTGAAGTATCTTTTCTAGGGTGACCAGATTTGGGTTTCTGAATAGGAGGACACTGTTTTTCTGGTGTACTGTAGTCAACGAAAATCCCGGTTGCTGCTCTGGCTGTGCGGTGGAAAAATTGGGTCTGATGCATGGGCTGGGCTACCCTATCCTTTCTTTGCCTGTAAGAATGGCAGCTATATTTGCTGTGAGGGTAAAAAGTTTGAATCTATTTTGAAGTGAGAAAGCCCACCTGAACACATCGTCAGTGCAGTCAGTTCATCCAGATTACCATCCTGTCATCAACTATTATTTCTGTCACAGCCGCTCAGACTCCCCGTACACTGGCGGTGCACTTTCACTAGGAATCCCATTCAACAGCAGCCTCTGGCCCGGTCGCTTCAGCTGCGGCAAACCGCGAGGAGGCGACCAGTTGGAGGGCGTTTTTCATATAATTAATCCAAACTGCAGGCACCAGGATAATAAAAGCGAACATGTTTTGCCAGCAGATTTCAGTATTTTAAGGTAATTTAGGCGTTAATAAACTGTTTCAGAGGAGTGAACATAGCCCTCTGCATCATCAGCGCTGCTCCTGCTGCTTCATGTGTTTTGAAGGTGTGGTTTCGAGGGGTAGTCTGAAGGGAGAGGCATGGTTGTGTATGTGCAAAAATATAGCTAAAACCATTTTTTTCAAGATCTCCTACAGCACCTTTAAATGGTGTCACAAAGTCACAGTGTTCCAGTTGTTAGAACATTTTTTTCTTTGAATGGACTAATATTTCTTATAAAAATGAAAACATTAATGAAACACTAGTTGCCCTAATGACAAGCCTTATTGTAAGTTTCAGTCAACCTAAAATTAATAAATAAATTAATGATTCGGTTGCTTTATATCTCTCTACATCACCACAGTAGATGAGCCTCAGACATACTGTTACCCACTTGGATGCCTTTTTCTCCTGGTGGGCCCTCTCTTCCTGGGTGACCCTAAAGCAGAATGATAGATTTTACATTCTGTGAGCACTGGCCTAAATGCATCATTTTATATCTCTGCTTAACAGAATCTTTTGAATGAAACTAACAAATTAGAGGGTGTCAGAGTGAGAAATCATTATGGAGCATCATTGTGTCATAAAGCTCTGCAGGAACAATGCAAAGGGCAATATGTGAAGCTCATACAAATGTGTCTGACTGCAGCGGAAAATTAATTCCTTGTGATGAGAAAAGCCTCCCTGTTAGAAGATCCGTATTCCCTATTCTAAATGTCATGCTACACTGGATCAACTCACAACTTTCGCTACCAAGCAGACAGTTCACGTGTCTTACATTATTTGGTTCATTGCTGCAATAACTAGTATGCTAAATTGTACAGAGAGATGCTTGGTTTACTGAAAATATGAACACAGATCAGAATTTCTTTCTGTGAAAAAGTGAACTAAACTCATAGTTTGAAGACTGCATTTTATGTTTCCTCAGATTAAGACTTTTTTTTTTTTTTTATAGAACTCTATGTGCCTTTATATTTGTTCATCAGTGTATACTTACAGGAGGACCATCAACGCCTGGCAGTCCCTGCATGCCCTGTTTACCTTGGGGACCCTGCAAGAAACATAAATAGTATAGAGTACTAAACCATTTAACTTTATACTTTAAGGAACAAATTTACCACTAGATAGGTTACATAACATGTTTAAGAGTATATTTTATTTTTTATTTTTGCTTCCAGCTACATGATAGGCCCTGACAGAGGCTTTCTACAACCTTAAATGCTTTTCTCTGTTTGCTGAGTATTGATTTTCTGTCTAGACCTGTCTTTTCAGAATTGTAGCCAGAAGTGGTTGGGTCATACTGTCCTGCTTGGCCTGCCTCCCCTGGGTGTGTAGTGACAGGGGTCAGGGGATCACAGCTTTATTTCTTAAATTGACTTGGAGACATGTTCCCTACCTTTTCTCCTGGCAATCCAATGGGACCCTGAGGACCAGGAAACCCCTGAAGCCAAGCAAAGCATCAATCAGATTAAGTGATAGTTGATTTAGAAATGGTTAGGAGTCAAGATACCGCTTAAATCTTCACAATATAATTTTTCAACTTCCAGAAATGTAAAGTCTTCAGCACACTTCCTTAACAAAAATACACATATATCCCACAAACAATGATTAGTTAGTTTCTGGTATTTGTGTCTGTTACCTATGTATGGAGGACCAACTATGCCATATTTAAAAATAAATAAATGCTCAATAAATAAATAAGCATCAAATAAATTGTCCCCAAAAATACAATGAAAAAATAAATGTAGGTATAAATTGAATTATACAGTGAGACATAAATATATGAATCTCTTTTAATTAGCTTCTTTATTTATTCGCCTTTGTAATAATATTACATTATTTATTTATTGTCCGTTATAATTTTCAACTTCATTTATTTATTACTTTTTTTTTAAGTATTTATTTATGTGCATGATATAATATTTTTGTCTGTTTTTTTCTTCCTTTGTATTTTTTTATCCCGTTTATTTCTTCAAAGCTATTTATTTCTGCTATTGTTTTTACATCTCTGTATGCATTTTTTTGCCTAACTATGCAAATGAGGAGGGGGTGTGTCTTAGAGGGTCAACTTTATTTATTGAGCATTTATCTATTGATTGATTTCTGTATTTATTTTTAAATATGGCAGAGTTGGTCCCCCATACATATGCTGGCGAACCTTAATAGAATTTACAAAAATGCAAGAGTAGATAAGGTCAGACAGCGATTTAAGGATATTTGCTGGCACCTGAGCTCCTGGGTTTCCTTGTTGGCCTGGGGGCCCTATTTCTCCAGGCGGACCCTGAAAACAGATACAACAATGAACATACTTTCTACATACTTGTTCTATAGTGGGAGATGTATGAAAATAAAAGCCTTTCATTTACATCAATGAATTACACTCTTCACTTGTTTGTAAATATATAAACTGTTTATAATGTCCTTATATGTGATTTCATGTCTAGAGAGGTGACATACAATCTGAAGTGATGAAAAACGACTAACCAGGTTGCCTTTGGATCCTTGCACTCCATCAATTCCACTAATCCCCTGAAAAACAGACACAAATAAAAAATCATACTTGAATTAAAGACACTGATGTTCTAGGTATTATTGTTTTTTTTATAGGATTATTGTTGTCCGTAGTTCTTATATAATGTGACTTACTGGCTGGCCAGGTTGGCCAGGTGGCCCCCTTTGCCCAACAAGACCTCGGGGACCCTGAGGAATTAAAATAACAAATGTTTAGCAGCTAACCTGGATTGGGTGAGTATCCATTCAATTCAGCTCATTTCTATTCATAGAATGCCGCCTTAAGGCACCTTACAGTTCAATTAACTCAAATCATGCAGACATATTGGTTATTATTTTAATCTAACGAAACCCAGCTGTAACCATGGTAACATACTGCCAAACCAGAGCATCAGTCAAGTTTAATTACCAAAAATAAAAGTTTTTAAAAAGCTTTTTATTTTGGTCCTTAAATTCAAAGCTACATGGTTAATTTCTGAAAAAACCATGAAACATTGGTAATTAGTTTTCCATTACGTTCTGCTATTTAGAAATCAGACGCAAAATCCTTATAGACATCTTGCAAAAGCCTTGCAAAATTGATAAGATGTGAAAAACTGCTTCATTTGTATGCATGAACTCACATATTAGCCATGGAGGGAAATAAAGGAGTATATAAAGGTGCAGGGGAAGCTGACGGAAACACGTTTGTGCACATTATATGTTGAGTTCCATAAAGAAGAGTTGTGCTAAACCATAAATCCAAACTGGAGGGGGATGTAGAAAAAGCAAGACATCCACCATGTTTTTCAGTGACTGAACATGTCAGTGTTTTATGTGTCTGCCATAAAGACTGTGCTAGTTGGCATGTGTGCTTGTGTGATATGTTTTTGTCAGCCACCCTCTTTGTAGGCTGGCCAAGCCACCTGTTCCAAAGCCACATCTGTGATCTCCTGGGAAGTGATTGATATGGAAATGTAATCATTCGGGCCAGGATTTTGTCTCTTACCTTGCAGAAACTCTCTTTCCCTTTTGCTTGCTCAATCTATCTCATCTTATTCTCCACGACCAGATTTCTGTCTTGTTTTTGTGTCATGCTGTTCCTCTATTTCCCATTACTCCCCGTTTCTCTTCATAACAACTAAGAGTATTCCTTTCCAATGTTTTGTGGTTTATCAGACTTTTCCCTCACATGGTACATGGCAGCTCTATTTCCTCAAGCACTGAGAGATCCATTTGGATAGACACAACCATGCTGAGCTTTAACCTCTCCTACTGAGAGAAAGATAGAGGTGAGTTATAACCAATTAACCAGTTTTCACAGCAGATGCATCAAACAATGGCTGCTTCTACAAAAGAGTTGTGAACTTTCTGTCTGAGGTAGGCTGTTAGTTTTCTGGACTGTTTCCACAAACCAGTGAGAATCTTGGTGACAGATTTTTAATGTAACCTGGAGTGCAAGCCCATTAAAGTGGAAGTTTTTGATAGAAGACTTCAGAGTTGAAAATTGTGGACATATATATTTTTTTCACAGTCTTAGTTTTTGATAAGATGCCCCACCTAAATGAAGTAGAAACATGTCCTGATAAAGATTTGTAAAAAGACAATGTGTTGTTATAAATACCTGGTCATTTTGATATGCAATAATTTGTTGTAGTGCAATAGCAGCAATTTTTGGAGTTTTTTTTTTTTTTTTTTTTTTGCTTTCCCATCCAGTTTAATGTGTGTTGTGCCAAAAAAAAATTAAAAAAATCTTTGGTCACAGTTCATTAATGTTTGTCATAGTTACAGTTGTTATTAGCCAAATGGACTAGAGCTTATTTACATATTGTTTACGTGACACGTCTGACAAATATTCAGTCACATTTTAACAATTCAACTTTTAACAATTGAAGAGAGATTAAATGAAAACTTCCTCAATAAAACTTTGTAGACACCACAATTAACTTCGAAATGTTAAGAATACATTTTAACAACCTTTCATGCTTACAGGAAGTGTTTATGATTAAGATAACTGTTGCTAGAGTGAATTTGGGATTCTTGATTTTCTGTTGCTGCAATAAAAGTTACTTGTTAGATTTTTTTGTTTGTGCAAATGTTGTGAGCTTTGCAGACAGCAAAGACTGATTAGTAAAAGATTCTTTACTGAATTTGAACCATAAAAACTTTACCACTCGAGGGGTTTTGAGCATATTTGCAAAGAAAAGAGAATTTTTATGTTTAAGGCAATATCTAAATAAATACACATATTTGTACAGTTTTTGCTTCTTTAAAGCTCTGGGTCGGTTGTTCTTTCAGCTCTGCATGTCTTAGAGTCTATGTAATCCAGAAGAAGATTATTAGATTACTCAATTAGTTAACGATTATTTTAATAATCACAATTAATCTGATTTTTTTTTTTTATTCCTATTATTAAAAAAAAACATACATGGTTGTTTAGTAATATTAATAGAAGAAAACATAAATTAAACCAACCTGGACATACCCATAGCAACTGTAAAACTGGCTAAACTGAGAATTAACACCTGAAAAACAGTTTGCTAGCCTCTTACGATACTATCAGACACCAAATCTGATTATTACCAAGCATGTACAATAAAAAGTCTCTTAGAACCATTCATTTAACATGAAGTATGTGAAAAGATCTGAAATAGCAACACATGAAAAGTCAGGCACAGATTAAGATCAAAGTGATATATCTCAGTCAGAAATATCCCACTTTAGATGTTTTGGGACACCAGTAAATCACACAAGAGCCCTTAAACACAAAAGGAGAACATAAGAACAGTGGAAAATCGTCTAAAAAGTAAATGGCTATCCATGGCAACAACTAAAGCACCTCAGACATGGCTTGACTTAGTTAAGAGCAGAAATTGCACTAATGGATACATCCCATAGATATAAAACACCCATTGCCATATATTTCCTCTTAACAAATGATGTGATATTCTTAAAACTGCTTTCTGTTTCAGGTTATATTTATTTTTATATTAACTTTAGTTTGCTAAACTAAAACATTTCAATCTTACAAAAAACAAAAACTGATGGAAAATAAAAATGCTTTTTGAAAAAAATAAATATTTTCCTTTATATTTTTTTATATTTTCCTGTCAACAGTTAATATTCAGAGTATGTTGCAGATGAACTGTCTACATGTGTAGAGTCAAAATAAATGTTCTTATTCTGAACACTTACTGGTTCACCTGGTTGACCTCTTGGCCCCACAGGTCCATCAGAACCCTATAATAAAAAGAAACAAAAATGATTAGATCATTTGCAACATGAAAATGATCTAAAACTCTTGTAGATTGTGAAGATCTATATCAAGGAAAACAGTTCATTAGAAAAATTTGCTGTCTGACAGATAACAGTCTTCGAGCAAAGACTATCCGTCTTCTCAATCTTCTCAGCCTTCATCACAGATTGGCACTGTGCTGACCGAGCGGCTAGCTTTCATATCAGGGATGCGGCAGTTGGCTTTTATGTGTTTTGCAAACCTTTGTGCTGAATGAACTCCAGCCAGCACAGCAGAATTAATAATGCAGGAGTTTATGAGTATATTTAATCAAAGCCTTCTTAGACGTGTGATGCCTTTCCGTCTAAATGGCTTGAAATTTATTTATTGATCTAAAAATGGTTTTTCTATCTTAATGTTATCATAAAAAACAAAAACAAAAAAAATATTTTTAAACATGCTTGAGGTTGGGTTTTTCATTTTCAGGTTGTGTTGTTCATTGTAGTTATATTTTCAAAAGAATAGTGCTCTCACCTTCTCTCCTGGCTCTCCAACAGGCCCAGGAGGACCAGACCGTCCTCTGTCCCCCTAAAACATAAAAGCATTAGATTATGCTATAGCAGGGAGATATTATATTTTTCTTTTAGTGTGGACTGTCTTAAAAAAGCCATCATAATCATTAGATTCATAAGGTTTTAATGCATGCTAACATCTGAGAGGCTAAATTAAAACAGCCACAATGTCAGATTACCACAAAAAAAAAACTCACCATGTGTCCCTTGTTTCCTGGGAGGCCTGGCAGGCCATCAAAACCCCTGTCACCCTGAGATGTTAAAGAGAAACAAGTGCATTAAACTCTGGAAAACACACACACACACACACACACACACAAACTCACGCAGTAATGTGTAAACATTAGCAGCATTATCTTTAAAGTCTCCCCTGGCAGACCTTTCCATCTGCTTGTGTGTCAAAGAGGGAGAGTGAGCTTTCAGATTAGCTGTAGGTCAGCTAAAGTGCTGCTTTGACTGATAAAGACCCAGTTCGGGATCAAGGAAGCTGATTTATTCACTAAGCTCTTCCTGCAGCTGTTATGTTTTAGCTGATTTTCAAAACATATAATAGGCTTGGGGCTGGCCAGCACTTATTTACATGCTTACACTCCCAATAACACAAGTGGAGGTGGTGTGGTATTGTTAGAACACCTTACTGCATAAAATGTATGATCATTTATTATCATTGAAAGAAACGAGTCAGATGATTGTGCACCTTACCCAAACTTTATTTGCTGTTTATGCCATGTGGTAAACTTTACCTTTACACCTGTTTCACCTGGAGCTCCACGGCCTCCATCAACACCTGCACGTCCCTGTAAGATATTCAATCCGATCAGGTTTGGTTTTACTCTACATTTGGTACTGAATGTTTTTAACACAGAGGTACCCTAGAAATCTTACCCTCTTGCCTGGCTTTCCATTCATTCCAGGGGGTCCTGGAAATCCACGGGGTCCCTATGTAAAGATGGAAATTGGAAAAGATG
The DNA here is from genome assembly GCF_016077235.1 of Cyprinodon tularosa. NCBI lineage: Eukaryota > Metazoa > Chordata > Actinopteri > Cyprinodontiformes > Cyprinodontidae > Cyprinodon > Cyprinodon tularosa. The sequence continues at coordinate 804,977 of NW_024038913.1, read as the reverse complement.
CCAAAAAGAGAGTCAAGAACAAAAGTAGATCAATATTCTGACAGGAATGGTATAACAGAAGCTCAGAGAGATGTAGAGATAATATTACAGAGGGGCCGTTGTCTCCTTGGTCTCCTTTGAGCCCAGGTGGACCTGGAAGACCCTATGAATGAAACATAAATGTTATTTTATTTGACAGAGTAGGCAATACTATCAAAACACATGCAAACCCTTATAGAACTTCTTGAGTTTTCTTATGAAAGTGTTTGCTATACAAAGAGAAACAAGCAGTCTGCATGCATGTAAATGAAGTAAGAGAGACCATGAAACAAAAACAAAAAGTGTCTTAATTTTGACACTAAAATCCTCAAAATGGATTTACATTTGGTCTGAATCAGAGTAGTTACAATACTCACCACTGGACCTGGTCGTCCTGTAAGGCCTAATGGACCAGGAGGGCCCTGAAGTGACAGCTGAAGAAAAATCATAATCTTTAATATTCATGTTATATTAAATCAAACTGAGTACATAAAGTTTCATTTAATGTTATCATTCCTGATGTTCTGCTATGAGGCAAACCTTGGTCTGTTGCAGGATTGCTTGTGCTTGTGCTTGTTGGGGAGACACCACTGGCCCTTTCTGTGAATCGCCTCCAAACTGGAACTGTTGACAGGGAAAGAAGAGGTAGTCCCAATGCTCAATTCCCTCATGTAAATGGACTTCAGTCACACAGCCCCCCCTTGTGGTCCTGACAACACAAAACAGATGAGTGTGTATTCCTGGGCATATTGGTGTGTTATGAGGTCTTACTGGTAGCATGAGCAGGGTTCCTGGAGGACCTGGGATCCCATCAGCCCCAGGAAGACCAGGCCTCCCTTGGGGACCCTAAAGCAAGAGGAAAGAAAAGGGCAAAAGGATCAGCAACTGAGTCCCCTCTTGTGGGAAACCTAATATCTTCTGAAAACAGAAAGAAATACTGATGTGATAAGAATGTGATATGATTTTTTTGAGGAAATGCTTTTCTAAGATTAGGGGTAGAATTTGGTGAATAGTGTGTACAGTTAGGATAAATCTTCAGGAAATGAATTTAGGAACATGGTTGAAGAAGAGTTCACTTAAGCAGATGTTTTGTCCCATCTGCCAATCCAGATCTGAACAGCCTAACTCTCAGGGACTGCTTGTTGATATTCATGCATAGGAGTTGGTGAGGAAGATGATGAAAATAATGTTATGTATTTTGGCCCAGTTTTTTCTCTGTTTCAGGTTTTGCATGGCAAAGTCTAAGACTTCTAAGAAAAGTCCCTTGACCCCAAAGTGACAGAGCTCGCTAATGTGTGCATTTGTCACATTTTCATCTTAATTTTACATCTAAACTGATAGATTTGTAAGCATTACATGTAAGCATACTGATAGATTTGTAAGCATCTCCCCTATTGAACCACCACCTTTAAGTAACCCTAAAGGCTGTAGAGTCAGAGGCTTTAACCCTTGGCAGGCTCATCCATTGGCCTTAAGAGAGGAGTGAAACCAGCAACAAGTAGTTACTGGAGTTTTGGATTATAGTTTGGATTATTGGTTGAGGTATGTCACTTTACTTGCTTAATAGGAGCTGGAGTAGGTGTATCAGATTGATTATCACCACCTGATTAAAGTTGGACTATTGGGCTATTGAACCCACCCCCTGGATAAGGACTAACGAGGGTTGATAAGGGAAATAAAACTCAGACATAGTTCTCCCCAATAAAATATAGGCTTTTTATGGATTTGAGTTGGAAGCAAATACTTTCTGACTTGTCTGTGCTTATGTACTAAAGCTGAAGTTCAGACTATTGGAGTTTCTGGCTGTTGTGGTTTGGATGATGTTGTGCAACTGGGCATTTAAATACTTATGTGGGCAATGGTGGTGTTACCTGTGCAATATTTATTTTGAGTTTTTTTATTTGTCAGAGTTTTACATTACACGTCTATTTATTCCCTTAGATAAAATGCACATCTCAGGACTTAAATCACAGGAAATATCAGGGTCCAGTCTCTGATTTGGTGCTGAGCTGCGTTCCACACTCACCACATCACCAGGATCTCCCCTGGGTCCTGGAGGGCCTATTGGTCCAGCTGGCCCGGGAAGTCCCTGTAAAAATAAAAATGTACTTTGAATGAAAACACGGATAGTGAAAACTTTACTTCTTCAACATGTATTGTCAGGTCTTTCAAAAAGCTTTACAATAGTTTGTTACGTTCTCCTTGCTAGCTTGTAATGATGCATTAAGGTCCTCATGATCTGTGCACAAATAAGGGTCTATTTAAAACGTAACTTATTCCAGAAATTGAAAGAAATGAAATTGTATGTGTGCATGTACTGCACTACATGTACATGGACCCATTTCTCAGGAGGTTGGCATTACTGTTTTTAAATCATTTATGTTTGTATAAAATTATCCCATAATTAAATCTTAAGCTTTCAGTAAGTCTAAGGCATAATTATTTAAATAGGGTTTAAAAGTGAAATATTTTTGCACTATGTGTAATGAGTCTGTACAATATATTAATTTAACACAAAGAAAACTCTTAATGATATTCTCATTTTCTGACAAACATTTTTATATATGGTAGTTTGATCCATGCATGAATTATCATAAATTTTGATCCATGTGTTTAATATTAGTAGCTTACTTCTTGCCCGGGCGGGCCTGGGGGTCCTTCCACTAATAAACCCTGGAAACAAATACAAACAGTGTTTAATTTAGATGCAGAGAATATAAATTCCTTCCCCTGCATACAGAAGTCTGACTGCTATAATGATAATTAGAGTTCTTAAGCACCACACCGGTTCTATAATAGCTGGTTCTCCCTTTTGGCCTTTCTCTGCTCTGAGAATGGCCTGTAGTGGAGAAAAGGGAAAAAAAAATAGTATTAAATCTCAGAAATAGCTTTAAGAAAGCAAGAAACAACACAACTTCCCAAGTACAACAGCAGATTTACCTTAACATCCAATGTCTTAGCTCTTTCCCTCTCTGCAAAGTCAAAGTCATCCTCATATATTTCATATTCTTCATAATGTGTTTCATTTAAAAAGTCTTCATATTCAAGGTTCTGTAGAAATATAAGAAACTTGTTAGTGAAAGGATTCCCCGGTGTTTTGTTTGATTACATTTTATTTGACTTATCCTACCTCATAATTGGTAGAATTTGGACCCACATTTACTGTAGAAACAGAGAGATCTTCATTCAAGTCCTCATAAAAGTCATCTTCATAACTCACCACCAGTGGTGTGTTCACTGGCGTGGTTTCCTGCCGGCCAACAGTTTTAAGTGAGTCATCATGAACGCAAACCAGAGAGCAATAAGACTACCCTGAGGGAAAAAGTGCTTCCCTGTCAAAGCACATTTTTAAGAAAAATAAATGTTAGTGTAGTTAATTACGATTAACATGAATGCAGAAGGGAAATTAGCCGATAGTTTAGATCAGTTTTGTTTAACAAGGTGAAAGAGACTGACAAACAACAGTGTGAGCAGGACAAATTTATTATCTTGACAAACTGCCACATGACAAACACAGAGAAGTCATACAAATGATATATATTTTTATTTGCAGGAGAAGATAAAACTGGTAGCTTCATTATGAGACGTTGGGACATATCCTTAATTAGCAGCAATCCAAGCACAGGCTATGCAGTTTAAGTGAACCTGAAAGCAAATAATTACTGAGACGCCTTTTCGATTTGCATCTGCATTTTTTAAAGTTTACAATAAGACATGTAGTTAAAATTAATATTTATTTTGTTAATTAGAATGCAGTGTTCAAATCTTCTTTATGAAAATGAGGATTAGGTGATGATTATGAAGGCATTGGTTAGTTGTGATAAGTAACTAGGGTGGTAAGAAGAGGAAGAGGTGCCCACTATGGTTAGAACTACAAAGGGTGGGAGGGGTTTAGTGTGGATCACATCTACTGATAAATTTGACTACCTCCTTGGTAACCTTTGATACAGGCAGTGTACTGGACACCTTGGTGGGAGCCTCAGAGGTGAAGTCAGATTTATATGTAGGCATCACCATTGTGGTCTTGTCAACCACGTCAGTTGGAAGAACAGTTTCAAGGTCGCTCTGGCTTTGGGGTAATTTTGTTGGCTGCAAAAGTTCCTGTAACTGAAACTCGGGCAGTGGTGTAGTTGCTCGATAGAGGCCTTCTTCTAGACTCTCCGCTTCATGCTTCTTCTTTCTGGAACCCTTCTTGCCCTTTCCCTTGCCTTTGCGTTTTCCTTTAGAGCCTTTGTCCCTCTTCTTTTTGTCTTTCTTGCCTCTCCTTCCCTTTTTAGAGGATTTTTTTGATTCATCCGGATGGTTATTTTGCATCGACTCAATTTTGAAATGAAAATCAGAGGCAAAAATGGAAGAAGGAGAAACAAAAACAAATAGAGCTGTGAATAAAAACACAATTTTTTAAATAGGCAAAGCATGATGGCCTAGATACACGACTTTAATGTCCCCAATTATAATTAACCCTTCCTCTTAAAAGAATGAGAAAGAAAATCTCACTCTCGTAAGATATGCTTATATTATAAAATAGTATCTTATATCTTATAAAGACAATGGATATAATTTATATGCATTGTCTTTTAAAATTATGAATTTTTTCCACATTAGGACCAGAAACTAAATTGAACTGTAGATTATCTGGGACTTTTCGATAAACTAGCAAAACAAATTATCATTATTCTTCAAATTTTCTTCACAACTTAAAATCAGAAAAGAATGACATCCTTATGTGTTTAGCTTGCTTTTTACCTCGATACCCATAAATAAAAGCCGATGGAATAAATTGCCTACAACCTCACCTATTAGTGAGAAGTGCCATCTGTGTAATTTCATCTAAATAAATACAGGTGTTCAACAAAAGCCATAAAGCTTTTTTGGAGAATGGACCACACAAAATGGTCATGAATGTGTAGGAGGGTAAATCGGGGTTGGGTTATTAAACAATATCAAAAGCTTTAGGCATCTCATGCAGCTCTGTTCATTTTATCATCAGTTTATCATCTGGAAATGAAAAAGCATATGTAACAACTGCAAACTTGCAGACAATAACTCCCCCAGTAAACTGACAGCCAGGGGTAGGAGAGCATCAAGCCAGAGTAACTCTTAAAGAGCTGCTGATATTTAAAGTTCAGCTAGAAGAATCTGTTGGTAGAAAAACTAGCCTATCAGCCATGAACTCCACAAATCTGACCTTTATGAGGAGTTGCATGAAAGAAGGCAAAAATACGCCCTGATTGCAGCTTGCCATAAGACATACAGGGAAAGCACCCAACAATTAGAAGAAAGTACACTCATAAAAATAGGCTATATTTGTTTAATCTCCATTAAATAGCTTTTTGTGGTAGGCACCATCATTCTCACTGTAAAACATGATTGTAGCAACATAATTCTGTGGGAAGGAATTCTTTATTAGGGATAGTGTAAGCTGGTTATAGTTTATGGGAAGATCGACGGAGCAAATAATTCCAGAAAAAAAAATATTGGACTCTGCAAATTATTTGTGATAGGGGTGAAGATTCTTCTCCTTCCAATAAATAGTATAATTTCTTAGACTCAGCGTTCTGCCCTCTATTTTTGGTTGCTTTTTACTTTCAATGTAATTTTGTGTTTTTGTAGTTATTTTCTTGGAGTGTTGTGTTTTTGTGTTGCTCTCTGTTGCCCCCTTGTGCCAGATTCCTTTCCCCTTGGCTCCTTTCTAGCTGCTTCTGCTCACACCTGCTCCCAATTAACTGATTACGCCACCCTTGATTCTTTCTCCCATATATTGTCCTCCTCTGCAGTTCATCAGTGCTGGTTTCTCTTCATTGCTTGCTCCCTGTGTGTTTCTCCGTGGTGTCTCCTGGTTTTTGATTTCTTTATTTTGTTCCTGGATCTTTGTTTCTGTTGCCATCAGAATTTAAATTATATCTGCAAGAACTAATTTCTGCCTCTTCATCTCTACAATTGGATCCTCGCCTAAATTCCACCAAACCTGGCACTTAGTTTTGAAAGCATAATCATGTTTGAGAATGATCTAATGTTATCATAGAACTAAATCCACATTAAAATATGGGACAAAAATTAAAAATCTATATTGACAGATGCTTTCTTCTCATCTGACTAAGCCTGAGCTATGTTCAAAAAGAAAGTGAAGACTGTCAGTCTCTAGATGTATAAAGCAATAAAAAGTTGCACTAGGAATAGAAGCAAAACACAATTCTGCAAACAACTAAACAAATGTCAAATTTAAACAACTGTCTATTTTTTACCCCAACTTTAAACTCCTTCCCTCCTTTTGTTGGTCTAGTACCAAACATTAAAGGCCTTGTGTATGATCCAACAAATATTAAAACTATAACTGTTCCCCCATAAATAAGTCCCCTCCATGAGAGTTGTAGACTGTAATGCACTCCTTTGCCTGAATATGTTGCTGAAGGCAAAACATGATTTCGATCCACTTGCAACTATGGTCAGTGAGTTTGACGGGAAGTGGGTCAGTCTGGTGAAAGATGTGGAAATGCTCTGGATTAAGAGCTTTGCATTCAACTGTATTAATATAAAAGTCAGCTGCGTCAATACCAAGATGGCCTCATACTTCATTCTTTCATCAATGACCAGCTGCATGGTGTACTGTTCATTTATTTCACTATTTCCATCAACAAGACATTGACTCAGAACTGTGGCTCCTGTGACCCGTCCGTGTATACAGCTGTGTCTTCTCTCCTTATCTCTTTCATTCATCAAAAGAAATTTTATATAATCATCTTTATCCTTGATAAAATCATTTTCATACGTGCCTCAAGGAAGGAATAAGCTGTTAGGTCAAAGCTTCTGGCTTACTCTATAGATGTGTGTGTGGATGTGTGTTCTTTTTGGCTTATCTTCTCTGTTTTACTTCCACGGTGTGAGAGTGTGAGCTGCCAAATGAGCACCTGATATTAGAAATGCTTCCATGCTGGCTGCATATCAAAACAAGCTTCAACAGCTTGCTTATTCCCTCTCAATCTCAACACTGTCTCTTTGTGGACACACGTTGCAGCTCATAACAGTGTGTATTGGTAACGTAACATTTAGTTAAGTAGCTTCATGGGATTCCTGAAACTCATGGGACTTACTGAAACCCCTTTAATAGTCGTAATCACTAGGATTCAATAAACAGAGGCTAGAAGGGTTACCTAATTCATGTTATACAAATTATGACCTGCAAACATAGAATGAACCAAGCTGACACTTAAAAATTAAGTTATGACAGAAGTAAAACACAGACTTTGAATAATTTACTGACATGTACTGGAATGCATAAACAACAACAGCACTGTTTTATCTAATAAGAATTTCCTGATTCCTTCCAGTACTGACCTCCTGTTGGTCCAGAGTATGATTGTTGTACGGCAAAGCAAAGTCACAATCAGGCATGAAGTTTAAACAGTAGTTGGCAGCAACCTGAGGGTCATCCACAATCATCAGTTGCTGAATATCTCCCTGAAATTAAAAAATAAAATACAAAAACAGGGAAGAATATAAAAAAATAATAATGAAAACAGAGATAAGAGACATTTTAGAAAAGAAAATTGAATTGAAAATTGAATCATAAGACTGAGGAGCCAGATGTATATCAAAATGTAAGATTAATTAAAGTGATCATGCAGATACAGACAATTGCATACAGTACTCCTAGAACAACAGGAGGGCATTCTTTTTTTATAAGAAACAGTCACAAAGCTTTTTCTTGCCCAATTGTCAGGACCTTTAATTTCCCATTCCACCCTCCAGGCACCGCCAGAGCATATTTACAAACATGAACAGAGACAGCACTGCTGCACCCTGCAGCTTTGAGCCCACGGGCTTGTCTCACATTAGCATCTGCATCAACATCTCCCCATAACATTACAGAATATTCATTGGCTTTTAGAAGACTAGAGGAACTTTTGATGCACGCTGTGAAAGAAGATTAGGATGCATATCAAAGAATAATTGATCAATGAAAACACTAAACCCAATTCTCCATGCAGCAATGTTCAAATAAATACTTACTTACAGCTAAAAGCACATGTTTGTTTTATTTCTATCTTTTATTGTTTTGCTGTTGTATTTTTTGTCTTGCTGAAATGTTTCAAGTCATCAAACAAATCTTAAAGAGTCAATAAAGAAATTACAATTACAATATACAAAACACATACCCACCCACCCCAGTCAAGGCAAGAGTGATGATGTAGTGCAGCTAAGTTGAAGTTGTGCTAATACTGTTGAGGAAAGCAAAGGCTTCTTATGTTCTTCCATGTTTGTGGGTTGCTGCTCTTTTTACCAAATAAAATACTGAATGTTGTGCTCCCTTTTGGTAACTCTTGCAACTCTCATATGATTGGTTTAGGAAAAATGAAGCAAATATGGGCTGTGCACTGTCCTGAATTATTTCCAGACCATATACTTTAAGGTTTGAAAGGAGAAAAAGATAAAGAGGTTTTTTATGGATAGGACCGATTTAGAAAAAGCAGAGAAATGCATAAATATAAAGTTGTATTGCTATCACTAGTCTTCACCTTTTTCAAGCTCATGAAATATGAATGTAGACGTTGGTTAAAAGATCTCAAAAACCAAAACACAAGACCCAGATCTAAAGAAATTTTAGACCTGATAACAGACTCATTGATATTAATCCATCTGTAAAGGGGTAAAAAAGTATTTTCAATACTTAAGAATGAACCAGCCTCATGTCCATTGTTCATAAATAGAAAAAAAACCTAAGAGTCTTGCATCCAACCAGGATTGACCAGGGGACCTGAATTACCACAAACCTACATTGATAGCTCAACCAAGAGGTCACAAAAGAAGCCAGAATAAGACCACAATAAAGGTGTCACTTCTGTTAATTAAGATTTATAGAAAGATGAGTTGGCTAGACTGGCATCCCCTTCATTTGTCAAAAAGCATTTTGATAATCTCCAAAATATTAGGAAATAAGTTAATAGACTGACACAATAATATTTGGACCTTTTGAGAGCTGTGCATCCTGTAATATCAATCATAAAATAACACAGGCTTTTAAAAATTAACATTAAACCATTGCTAGTGTAATAGTTTGTGGTTCCTTTGCTCTTGCACAACCTTAAACAACAGATTAAATGTTTCAACACCAAGATTGGCAAAACCAGATATCAGGAGTATGGGCCAATACTTTTTTCAGAAGTTGGTTTGGAAGACTAAAGTTAAGCCATTTTTTGAAGCTTCTTTTATTTTTTATGCATTCATGCAGATTAACTTTGTTAGATATAGAAATTTATTTTACGGCTTTCAACCTTTAAGTGTGACAACAACATAAAACATGAGAAATGAGATGAAATATAAAAAGAAAAAGGGGTCACATTGCATCCTGATTGGCAAAGTCAGGAAGAGGTCCCATTTGTAAACATATTGAAATGGTGAAATATTACAGTGGAACAGCTGGCAGCCATTTAGGATAAATTGTGTTTGATTAACAGCTTGATGTTGTTCTTATTAAATTCTCATTCTAATCTCTTTAACTGGATTTAGCAGCCACAGGTCAAATAAATCTTAAGGAATCAGCTTGCTTTTCCATATATTCCCCAACACCTCAAGTCAGGCTTCCTCTGCAGAACATGACCAAGTGTAAACCGCAAAGCAAAAAGATAAACCCAAGATTGAAAGTTCAAGCTGCATTTTATGCTTTCAAAACATCAAACATAACTAGAGTACTTATCCAATTATCCTTCCTGTTTTGGCCACAGGCCAGAGTCAAGCAAATTAAATGATTGTACTCTGAGGTGAGAGGCGAAGATGAAAGAAAAGCAAATGGGAGCTAATCCAATCATAATTTAAAATCAAAAGGGAATTCACATCTGCACTTTTCTTGTGCTTTTCACCCCTCCTGAGGAGTACAACTTATAAAACTAATGTTCATGTTTGCACAAAGGCGAAAATATCTTAAGTGCAACAAATAAATAAAAAATTATCTGAATCAACAAACTTCTTCATTTATACATACTTATCTTGCAAATACTCATTTCTTTTTTCTATTGGCTTCTTTCTAGCTTGCAGTAATTTTCACCCATTTCACAAAAAACTGAACTTTGAATAAAGAGGCACATACCCCACTTACATGGCCTCATCTTTTTTACTGTGAGTAGATGTGAAACTACAACAGTTACATTTTGCACAGCAACTTTAAATCTGACCCCTAATTCTAAAAGGAAAACATCCAATTTATTACACATTGATGTGGTCTGTAACAGCAGTTCCAACACACTAAACGAGTTATGGTTGGCAGTAATCCTTATGCTGATTGAGAATGAAAAGCTCAATATAAAGTAAGCTTTCAATCTAGGTTCGGATCTTATCTAAGTAGTCCAATTATTGGTTCATCACAAGACCAAGCTGATGTTTACTTTCCTGCAACTCTAAGCAAGAGTTCTGGGTTTCTGTGACCATTTGTAGTCAATCTGGAAGAAATAAGCATATTAGTGGCTGACCACAGTCCCGTTGCTCCCACGCTAAGGTCCCATGATGGGAGAACTGGGCTGTAATATTGGCCACCTCCCCAGAAACAGGGCCTGGGAACAGAGGCCTTGAGGTCAGCCTGCTTAACTTCTCTCCCTGTGGTACCAACCTTACCCAATATGTAGAATGCTAATATTCTATATATGAAACTAAAAGATTAACCTACTTAAACTAAAAACACAAAAAAAGCAGTCCAAAACATAAAAAACAAACTTTTTTTTTTCTTGAAAATATGACCTCAGATAGTTAATTGACTAATATAAAATACTATTCAGATGACACATCATATAGATTAAGTTTAACGTATCAGTCTTTACCAAAAATCGGATGTGATCATCACACATAAGATGATAAATAAGGGTGCTAAAGTGTTCTTGGACCAAAGCCAAATGCTAAGAGGCCTTGGTCCCTTTTGAAACGGGAAATTTATAGTGCTCACAAGGAGACACATTTCTCAAGTGGGATTTAAAGTAATTACATAAACTGGAAAGCTGCAATCACTGTCTGCAAGCGAGAGGAGGAGTGGGGCAGCTAAGGCTGGCTAAGAGAACAAATGATAAGATGTTAATTGGTGGGCAAGGTTACAGGGTACGTGTTGGCTACACATACAAAACTTAAAAGTTTATGTTGAGACAATTTGTGAAAAAATAAAGATATATTCTAAGCACAGAAAATTCTATTCGTTAAAACAACTTTCCATTCTGATCTTTTTCTGCCCTAGTTTGTTGTCATTTAAACAAAAAAAAAAAATAAAAAAACTAAACATTCACAAAACCTTTTAACAACTATTAAATCTTATGCTTTTCCATTTTCCATTTCTCTATACACTCTATTAGTTGCCCCGAGGACATGGAAGGGGAAAGGGGTTGAGCTGATCTCAATTTCATGCTGTTAGAGATTTAGCCGGCCCTCATTGGGAATGACAATGGAGAAGGTTGAATGCTATCAAGGGAAGTTCAGAGAATGACTGACAGTAAAGGTTAAAGTGGTGACAAGGGGAACTGGTGAGATTCTCACAGGTTGATTTCATACTCAGTGAGAATTGTAACATTTTAATGGGTAGTTATCTAAATTCAAAGTGCCTACAAAAAAAAAAAGTGGTGAATTAAACCTTTTTGTCGATTACTTGTTACAGACACAATACCTAAACTCACTATATGAGACTGACCATATTACCTTTGAATAATTACCAGTATTATTTCATGGCCTTGTATGAAAGTGAATTTAGGCAAATCTGAATAGTAATTCCTCTTCTTCATGCTCCCTAACAGGACGGTATTTAGCTAACACCTAACTAACAAATGATGTGTATCACAAACACATCAAGTCAAATAAAGAAAGATCATCAAACAGGTTGAAATTGTATTTGATCTCCTGCCAAATTTACAAAATATCTTTACTGATTTGGATGCTGCAGAATACGGTATACCGTAACTTGAAAAAGTATTCAAACCCTTTACATTTTTTTTTACTTTTGTAATTTTACAAGCACTATCCTCAGTTTGTTTAAAGTGGTGCATGAATAAAGGAATAAAGCTTTCCAAGTGTGTCGAACATCTGTGTTCACTTTCATTGTAGAACCACTCTACTGTGACAGATATTTATCAATAAAATTTAGGTTAGAAATGTTCTAAAAATAAATATGCTAATATTAAAAATACTTAAACTCGTTAAGGGTTATAACCCTCATGAGGATGAACAAAAAATTGTTTTTAATTTGTTTCTGTTTTCCATCAACTTCATCAGCCCAATGCAGAAAAGCATTCCCATAGTATGATGTGGCCCATATCATGTTTAACAGTGACAATGATGACAGGAAGATTTTGTTATCGGGACTGATTTACTTACATAGATTCAATGTCATTCTCAACTCTTCCCTAAGTATAGGAGCTCACTATTTTTCATGTTTCTTGGCTGTTTCATCTTTTCCATTGCAGCTTCAACATTGTTAGATAAATATTTTTGACTGGACTTTTTTGTTAGTTTATTTTTTTCCATTACAAAACAATTCTATTTTTGCTCCATCTCTGCCTCAATTTTGTCTGCATTTCATCCTCCACAACCACAGCCACTCTTGTTACAGCTTATTGGTTTCCATGATGCTTTTCATTCAATAACAAACATCTTAGGTCTTAGCAGACCACCTGTATTTATATACTTAGTTATAGTGCACAAAGATGGACCATGTTATATAAATGGTTAGAAAATGGTGCAGGAGTTATTCATGAAAACTTTTGAAAATCATGTACCTTGCACATCAAAATTATGCAGTGCATCATTATAAAATCATCATGCAAATCTGTGTTTGGAATGCCAAGCAATTTTAAAAGAAAAATCAAAAGGTAAGAATACTCTTACAAGGCATTGTGGATCATAATAAAACTGGGACTGTTTAGATATTGAGCATTTTAAGATACTGAAAAAATGTCTTCCCATCGAATCAAATGAAGCTTTATTTATAAAGCCCTTTTTATGCAATTATTGTAGTACAAAGGTCTTTCCAGAGTTAATAACATTACCCCATTTCCATCCAACATAGGTATGCATAATTTCATGTAACAATCCTAACAACTTAGGGAGATGACATCATTATATTAAGAAATACTAAACATTTTTGGTCTTTAAACTGTATAGGGATAAAAAAAATAAGAATGTATATGTTCCTGACACTTCAGAAAAGCTGAACTCTATGTGACTTCTTTAAAAACCATCCTAATAGGTTAACAAATAAAAGAAGAAAAAAGTCATGAATGTTAATCAGGAAGTCTCCTATTAAGCCTTTTCATCTTATAAAGACCCATTATTACACTAATACAATAAAAATCTCACACACATAAGATACAAAGACAAAAGATACCAACACAAAGACTACGACATAAAGTGTAAGACATTTTGACTTTGTTTACAGTATCACAAAAAATCACTCAGAATACAGAGCTGCTATTGCATAAATGGTCAAAATGTGCAACACGATCAAACTGTTTATTGTTAGAATATGCCAAACCAGATCTTTCAAAAACAGATCTAAACATTATAAAAAAAACGAAGAAAATAACTATGAAAGTGACTCAGAAATAAACTGAGGTTTTTAGAGAGTTTGTTTTGTGGTTCAGTTTCATAATCTCTTACCTCAAAAACTTCTTCATCAAGCAGCCGAGTTCCAAAAACAATGACCCCCTCGGTGCTGACCACAGCATTGTCCCCCCGCAGCAGATCCAGAGTTTGCACCATCTGGCAGTCCAAGTAAAGGGTCACAGTCTTGTTGAACACACTGTAGGCTATCCTATGCCATCTGAAACAGGAAAGGATTAACAGTTTAGGAGTATACTGTTCTGTCTGTTCACAGATCAAGCTGTATTTCAACTTCTTTCACATTTTATTTAGCAAGAAGACAAGAGAGCTATTTGACTGGGCTGTTCATTTTAAGCTAATCAAGTAAGCTGGGTAAAAGTAAACTGCAAAAACACAATTCTATATTAAGAGGTATGCAAATATTTAAATAATTAGCACATAATATCAAAATAACAAATATTTCTGTCAGATCAGTGGGTTTCAAATAGTCTAACTTATTATCTGACTCAGAAATAACAAAGAGAATAGGAGCCTAAACCCTCATACTACCCACTTTCCATCTGCCATGTTGATTCTCCTGAAAATAGGATAGAGTTGTGGGGTGGGCTCCCCATGCTGGTCTTCATACACAAAGACTGGGGACCGGCCCACCTCGATCCCCACTTGCTGCACCCCCTGGTCATCATACACTGAAAAAAGGAAGAACTGGGAACCCTTTTTAGCTCTGACGGTAGCCATCAGGGAAAAATCTTCAGGAAATCTGGAATCTGCAGATGGAATAGCAGAGAGGAGCGATGTTAAAAAATAAGGAGCAGGGCACAGCAGGGAGCTTGCATTTCATGCATGCTGCCAGCGACTCGGATAGGGATAATGATGAAGAATATTAAGCATGAAAGGACAGATTGTAGTAGTGGGAAAGAAGGTGGGGTTCTGTCACTTTTATTATCCTTTACTAAGACAACAACCACACACAAATTCTGTGCATTAAATGTTTAGAGACACTGAAGGAACTCATTGAGGATTTCATGCCTGAAGTGGATTAAGAGGATTTTCTGTATGTTGTAAAGTAAAAAAAAAAAGGTCTAGACGCTACCAGGGAATAGCTGTTTAGTGGGAGTGCTGAGTTGGATCTTTTTGATCTTGTAAGCCAGGTCTGTCTCCTCCGTGCCCCTCCTGCTGGTGCAGAAACCAGCCTCCAAGGAAACTCCCTCCATGCTCTCTGACAGCCCAAGCACTCGCAAAACATCAACAGGATCAGCTGGGAATGGAAATGGAGAGAAAATAAACCATCTGTCGCTGGTAATGGAACAAACTGAGGAAACACTGGGTTCTGTTATTTCATGCTCATACACTGTGGCAAATAAAGTTTTGTAGAAAAAGTAAACGCATTTTAATAGTTTATGTCTTGCTTTCCATTTCTCCCTTTTTACTTGCATGACAAAAGATCATAAGGCTTTTAAACAGAATGAAACTAGAATACTGTGTTTTATTTTTACGAATGTCAGCTTAAAACTCAAATTCTGCCATTGAGACAGCCCGCCATTTCTGTCTGGCTCGCTTTAATACTAGTTGTTACCGATCAGAGGAGCAGGATTTAGTGAGGCTGAAAGCTGGTTTTAAAGTATGGTGCCTTCCTGCTTTCTGTGAGCAGAAAAAGATGAGCTCCTCTGAGGCGGCAGGTGGAGGGGCTTCTGTGGATGTTATTATAGTATAGGGGGTGGTACAAAATCTAACCTGTAATCCTGCGACAATACACCTGACAGCTGACACCTGCTCAGTTCACAATGCACCAGCCACCAATGACACATCTGGATTCTATTTAGATGAATCTGAGGGGTTTATTCCCTGCTTTGTATGCCACAAATAAATCAATCATAAAGATAGATGCTCTTTCTAAGGTATAGGTGATCAAATAATGTTTATTGTAGTAACTGAAGCCTCTGAAGAAAAGGGCTTTCTCCAGTCAACAGTCTCCCTCCTTTCAATGAGCCTTTGCTTTATTTGCAATCCCCTGCTCATGTTATTAGATGTCTGCTGATAAAGTGCTGGCGTGAGCATTAGCCAGCATCGGAGCTTTGTGTGCAGCCAGTCTCCAACCAGCTGCTACAGAGAACTGTTCAGCACTTTGCACTGCCGACAACTGAAGTGAGGATCCTGCACCCAAACTGCCTCCTGAAACTCTTACTGCTCAGAGTTTCTTTTATTTTATTTTTTTGTTAATTAAACATGTGGGAAGAGTTTACCATTACCCATCTATATGACTTCATATATACATATGGGCAATATTTTTATATACAGGTGCTGGTCATAAAATTAGAATATCATGAAAAAGTAGATTGATTTCAGTAATTCCATTTAAAAAGTGAAACTTGTATATTATATTCATACATTACATACAAACTCATATATTTCAGATGTTTATTTTGTTTAATTTTGATGATTACAAATGACAACAAATGAAAATCTCAAATTCATCATATCAGAAAATTAGAATATTACTGAAGACCAATAAAAACAAAGGATTTATAGAAATGTTGGCCAACTGAAAAGTATGAACATGAAAAGTATGAGCATGTACAGCACTCAGTATTTAGTTGGGCCTCCTTTGGCCTGTATTACTGCAGCAATGCGGCGTGGCATGGAGTCGATCAGTCTGTGGCACTGCTCAGGTGTTATGATAGCCCAGGTTGCTCTAATAGTGGCTTTTAGCTCTTCTGAATTGTTGGGTCTGGTGTATTGCATCTTCTTCTTCACAATTTTCTATGGGGTTAAGGTCAGGAGAGTTTGCTGGCCAATTAAGAACAGGGATACCATGGTCCTTCAACCAGGTACTGGTAGCTTTGGCACTGTGTGCAGGTGCCAAGTCCTGTTGGGAAATGAAATCTGCATCTCCAAAAAGTTGGTCAGCTGCAGGAAGCATGAAGTGCTCTAAAACTTCCTGGTATGTGGCTGCGTTGACCCTGGACCTCAGAAAACACAATGGACCAACACCAGCAGATGACATGGCACCCCAAACCATCACTGACTGTGGAAACTTTACACTGGACTTCAAGCAACGTGGATGAAGTGCCTCTCTTCTTTTCCTCCAGACTCTGGGACCTTGATTTCCAAAGGAAATGCAAAATTTACTTTCATCAGAGAACATGACTTTGGACCACTCACCAGCAGTCCAGTCCTGTTTCTCTTTAGCCCAGGCAAGACGCTTCTGACGCTGTCTGTGGTTCAAGAGTGGCTTGACACAAGGAATGCGACAGCAGAAACCCATGTCTTTCATACGTCTGTGTGTGGTGGTTCTTGAAGCACTCACTCCAGCTGCAGTCCACTCTTTGTGAATCTCCCCCACATTTTTGAATGGGTTTTGTTTCACAATCCTCTCCAGGGTGCGGTTATCTCTCTTGCTTGTACACTTTTTTCGACCACATCTTTTCCTTCCCTTCGCCTCTCTATTAATGTGCTTGGACACTGAGCTCTGTGAACAGCCAGCCTCTTTAGCGATGACCTTTTGTGTCTTGCCCTCCTTGTGCAAGGTGTCGATGGTCGTCTTTTGGACAACTGTCAAGTCAGCAGTCTTCCCCATGATTGTGTAGCCTATAGAACTAGACTGAAAGACCATTTAAAGGCTTTTGCAGGTGGTTTGAGTTAATTAGCTGATTAGAGTGTGGCACCAGGGGCCATCAATTTTGAACCTTTTCACAATATTCTAATTTTCTGATATGATGAATTTGAGATTTTCATTTGTTGTCATTTGTAATCATCAAAATTAAACAAAATAAACATCTGAAATATATGAGTTTGTATGTAATGTATGAATATAATATACAAGTTTCACTTTTTAAATGGAATTACTGAAATCAATCTACTTTTTCATGATATTCTAATTTTATGACCAGCACCTGTATATTGTCAATGAGGCTCTTGTATAGCTTTGTAAGATAAAAGTTTGATTATCCTTTGCTGAAAAGTCAGCAATGAATAGTTATTTCTTGAGGTGCTGTTTGGAAAATTGCTGCCTAAAAAGAAGCAACATGGGACTCATTACACAGAGTTCACGAGAATATACTGTAACCGCCGAATTATAGCACCTGACAAAATAACGTTAATCTAAACTTACAGGATTATCTGTTAACCAGCTATTTACCAGCAATGGCATCACTGTGCAATTGCTGTATCATTGAAGTTAGAAGCTGCTTGATAAGTTTGAGGTATTGAGGTATGTAATGAAAGATCATTTTCATCTGACACACATATATTATTGAAGGACCACGCTATCAGAATACACAGTTGAGCCACAGAAAGACAAGCAGCAGACTCTCAGATAGCTAATCACATTACCTACTTAGACAAACATCTGCAAATAGATGTGCATTGAATCATATGAAACATCCCATGTAAAAAAACAAACAAAACAAAAAAGTATGAATACGGGTTAGGGGGTTGCAGAGGACATGGACTGTGTAGATGTACCCCTAAAAGATTTTGATGCAATGTGAAAAGCTTACTAAAACCTTTTCACCACTGTAAAATATATCAGCCTATTCCACACAAGAATCAGAATTACAAAAACCCCAGAATAACAGCCTGCCTTTAGAAGTTTGGGTACGTGCAGCTATCAGTGTAGGAACGATATCTTTTCCATTCTTATGCTCAATTAAATCACTGTGAGTTATATAAATTCTAGCAACTTCTTTACTTTCCTGAAGCATTGACTGTCTGAACAAGTTTCACTTGCATTTCATTATTCTTTTTTCCTGACATTACCCCTTAAATTATATACTGTGGAGAGTCTTAGGAAGGTTGAATAAGGATACAAGGGATAAAAAT
This sequence comes from Cyprinodon tularosa, assembly GCF_016077235.1. Lineage (NCBI taxonomy): Eukaryota > Metazoa > Chordata > Actinopteri > Cyprinodontiformes > Cyprinodontidae > Cyprinodon > Cyprinodon tularosa. The sequence continues at coordinate 786,575 of NW_024038913.1, read as the reverse complement.
CTTTAAAAATGATGGAGTTCTATTGATAAACAAGCTGTGCATGAAGCCATGGAGCTGCATGATGGAAATTTTATGAAGTCTCCAAGGACCCGGGTGTTTTTCAACTACATGCATATGTCAACATACTTGGGAAAGGTCTGGCTTTTTCATACATGTCTAGTAAAACAGTGTGACTTAACATGGAGAAAATACACAACTAAAAATGTAAATGAACTGCAATAAGACAGATTCCTACTTTTGGAACACTTTTTTTTTTCCCTTTGTCTTTTTGTCTGTAATTTAACCAAAAGCATCAGGAAGCAATAAAAAAGAGATAGAAAAGCTTTATTAGACAGATAATATTTGAGCAGTCCATCTTACAGATGAACCCTGTCCCTAAGAACTGATACCAAACAGTCTTTTTGAGTCTGCCTTATGACATTACCCATTCTCTCTTTGCCCTGCAGCTACAAAACCCAACTTAGCAAAATTTCACTCATTAGAGGACATAATAATGAGTAAAATACTTGCATGTGATTCTAAAACAAAATCTCTAGATACATCCTTTATGACTCATACCACCTACACTCCAAGCCCTGCCTGAGAAGACCCCCTCATACAGAGACAATACAACACTGTCAGAAGTGATTACATCTGGGAACTGGGGGATTTTAACAAGAAATGAAGCCAAAAAAGAAATTTGTACACATATATATATATATACTCCCATCTTTTCTTAGGCCACATCCTGGAATGAGAGTAGGAGAGCAACTGACATTTAAACGTAAATTATTTAAGATGTACAGATATCTTCAACAAGCTATAAAAAAAATACATGCTAGCACAAGAAGAAATAAAGAGCAACTCTTTGAAAATAAAACTCCATAAAAAGTGCAGCAGAAAGATAATTTATTCAAAGAAGGTTCAAGGGTGCCAAGTGCTAAAAGACGGTGATTAATAATGAAAATTGATGTAAGAACTAGTGCAAGTGGTTGAATAAATCCAGACGCATTTTCTCTCAGGCACGGGAAGATATAATTTAATTAGAACAGGATGTGAACCTTTGTCTGGGTCACATCTGTGTGCAGACGAGAACACTAAGAGAGGAGTTAAGGGGAACTAATACATGTAACACGGATTGAAAAGTTTTTAAAAAATCAAATAAGATTGACAAATTGTAAACATGAGCTGCATCTCTATCTTTGTCTAGCTTGATTAAGACAGTTGCAGAGGAAGAAATAACACATTAGCATTTTATCAAGTCAAAGCTACTCCTGAATTTCTGTGTTGTTTCATATGTGATCCACCAACAAATGTGGATAAATTTTACCAAGGTCTACTGTAAACAAGAGAAACATAAAAAAAACCCTCTGCTTTGAGTTTTGAATAAGGCAACATATTGAAGCTACAATGTTATTAAACTGTATGTGTGCAATCTATTACACAAATCTATTTTTCAGCAAATATATGTACGACTAGAATTATTATCTTTTATATTGTGTAACTAGAAAAGACACAAGATTTAAAATCAAATTTACAAGGATCTACCAAACAAAAATACTGTTGAAACAGAAATTATAATAGATCAGTGTAAATAAAAAGAATAAGGTCCAAACACATGTTCAGTGCTTAAGTCAAATAATTTATCCAATATTTGCATTAAGATCTTTGACTGTATGAAATGTTTGGCAGATTTTAAACTCACTTGTCGAAATAAGTTATTTTAAAAGTATCTCATTCTGGAGCTGATTCTGATTTGATTCAAACGCTTACAACAAGAGCCATAAATAATACATAAATAATGTATCTTTTTAGGAGAGCTTTAATGAATGTGGGTCAACTGCTATGTTCTGTTGTTGGAGCTACCAGTTCCACACCCACATCAGCAAGTTGTTTGGTGTTGAAATAAGAAAACTTATAAGGAATCTGGTTACAGGATTCCTTCCAGTTCACATCAGCACCACATTCTTCAATCTTCACAGTTTTTCATGACCCATTTTGTTTCACAGCAAGATGAGCTGTCAGGCCAAAAGCTACTTGGCCCAGGGAGAGAACACCTGCCCCTCAAGGCCTTCAACTAAACAGCCGCTCCTCAGAAAAAAACAGATTTAAACTTCTGGTCATGTGAGAACCTTGCTAAACAAATGTACATCCTTGCTGCATAATTCCAGGGGCATGCTTAATGTTCAAACCAACTGACAAGAGTTCATACTGCATTAAAAAGCTAAAAAGCATCCCAGTTTCTCACCAAAACGAAAGGCAACATAAATAAACAAGTATTCATGGAGTTTCATGCAAAACAGATGCAATGGATTGAGTCATCTTTCATCTCTTTGTTCTTCCACCTTTCCACAGAGCCAGACTGGGTACTGTCGCTGCTCTTAACAGTCAAACACAGGGCAACACGCAATCAAAGGACAAACAACCACTTCATTTAGGGCAATTTAAACCATACAATTAAACTGACAATATCAGATAAATATAAAGGTAATATTGGTAAAAGGGAACATGAAGACATTATTTGTATTAAATAATAGGTGAGAATTATCGCCTTTATGGTTAAATTTATAGCAAGCACTGACCCATGTAAAGAATTGTCTGTACAGCTATTCGAAAAAGAAAAGAAGATATATATGTCCCGATCCTATATTAATATCAGATATCAATCTGATATTAGCCAAAAAAATAATATTGGATTACATCATCTGGGATCTAAAATCTCTCATATTTCCATGCTGATAGAATCACTCTGCTTCTGTGTAAAGCAGGCATGCCCAAAGTCGGTCGGTCATGAGGGTCACTATCCTGCAGGTTTTAGAGACTTCCTTGTTTCAGCACAGCTGATTTCCATTTATAGCTTATTAACAGGCCTTTGCCAAACTGCAATAATCAGAATCAGCTGTGCCGAACCAGCGAAACATTGAAAACCTGTAGGACAGTGGCCCTCGATGACCGACTTCGGGCATGCCTGGTTTAAGGTGTCTGTAACTCATTGGTTAATATTAGATGAGTCTTTTAATTTCATAGCTTTTGTTGTTGACAATCATTCTGTTTAGTAAAATCCATAGATCAAGTTTTTTCAAACCTTCTAAAGTACAAAATAAGTAATAAAAGTGTGTATGATTGGATTTAAGTCTCAAAGTGGCAATATCTGTATCATATTGCAAATGAAATAGCTGTATCAGGACATCCTAATATTTACATATAAACATTAACTCTTTATGCAAGAAGATGCTTCTGCTTTCACTTTAAAAAGATTTAAAGTATATTGCCTTAGTACCACACAGCAAGAAGGCCTCCTCCGACTCTAAGCAATCTAATCCATATCCTCAAAACATATATGCTGCGACTACAGGATCTATGAACTAAGTACAGTCGGGAGAGGGTATGCAAGTCTCTGAGTAAATAAAAAAACAGTGCAATTACTGCTGCTGGAACAAGCTCAAACAAAGATTGCTGTTTTGCTTTTTTTTGTTTTTCAGAGCTTCTGCCAGCTGTAAGTAAACTGTTTATTTAATTGTTTTATTACTTGCATAAGTTCAAGTCTGTCTTGTCTGTATTTGCACAAAATAGAAAGCTTGTGTGATAAATATTTTTTACATTATTGCTGCATTGCCACTCAATTTATGTTACTATTTAACCACTTTGGCTTGTATATTTCCCAAGGTAGATGTGTTTTCCTTTGCCACTATGTCTCTATCAGCCTTATTAATGGCGTTCCCTTCAGATTGCTGAATAGTTTCAACCAAAAATGATCCAGCGTCAATCTTGATCCGACAGAGAGGCGTTGCAGAGGATGGCCAGGAGTCTGCATCGCCTCCTTCTCTCCTAAGCACTCCAATTATAATAGAATAGAATAGAATAGAATAGAAAATCTCTTCATTGTCCCACAATGGGGAAATTCTACAGTGAATCGTTTTGACATCATTATATCTATCTTTTCGTCTGATTTGCCACCACCAAATAGATATTTGATATTTTTTTCCACCCTATTTCATTCACAGAAAAATTGCATCTAAATCTGCATCTAAAAATATCATATCAGTGTTTTATGCAAGTAAATATGCTGCTACAAGCCTTTATTTTTAATAGTTTTGACGAAAGATATACAGATAAAAAAGTTTTCATAATAATCCATGTGTTTTCAAACGGAGTGTTTCAAATTTGATCTCTACAGTGGTGTGCACTGGGTTATGGACTCGGATAAAAACACAGATGACATGAATGGACACTGCACAAAAGAGAGATTCACCTATGTTTGCTCATTGCAATTCTACAATAAGCATTTCCTACTAGTCCCAGAAAAAGCTGCTTGAAGCTTTCAATGATCAGAAGCTCACAGTCGTAGAACCCTGAAGGGAAGGAAACTTCTGGAAGCCAGATGGGGAAAAAATACTATAGAAGGCAATTTGGCACCACAACATGTCAAAGCATCACTTTTACATATTAAAGACTTGGTGGTGTTCCAATTAGTTTTGCTCATCAAAAAGTCTAAGATGCAGTTTGATGTGGTTTCTAGCGCAGTCCTGCACATAAGTTCTACTTGTGCTAAAATCTCCATTTTCTGTATTTAAACAGTGCCAAATTAGGATGACCTTATCATTTGTTTTCATTTCCCATTAATTTGTTCTTGGATCAAAGGAAAAGCGGTCTCTCTGTAACCTGGGAGTTGGCGGTTGGATTGGCAAGAAGACTGGATCAAACGGGACTCCGCAGGGGGCCTGTATGGACTGTTTTTCCTTGTTAATGAAGGACAAGACAAGCATAAGTAGTACAGGAGGAGGACCAAACCATAAACAAGGAGACAAGGCAAAGAAAAAAAAAAACTCTCCATTTTAACACTTTGAAAGAAACAGAAAAAAAACAAGCAAAAAAGCATAGGATTAAGACTAAAGTGAACTGTGAATGTGTGCAAAAATGTCTCACTTCCTGTCTGTAAACATGACTACAAAGTCCCCTCTCTTCTGTCTCAAATGCGCATATGGGAAAGCATTCTACCACTAACACACACATATTGATGCAGACCATTCAAAGTCTGAGGGACACAAACCTATTATAAACTGCAAGCAGAAAAGTAAGGCTGCATATCAGCACAGCCACATGTGCTGTGTACTTTGAAACTATCTGAGCGCACAAAACCCTTATTAGCTGTGGACACAACAGCCACTATGTGCCACTTGAATATGATCAGGTCAGCTGGCTCACTTCCATGTTCCATCACTTCATTTCAGCCAGTAAGCAACAAATGCCTCATGCCATAAAAGCTCTCTAAGTGATAACCACTCCTGCTGTTGAGACATGTTGCTCCATCAGGGGTCTCTTCACAGAGGCCCCTGTAAAGGAGGTAATCTACACCTGTTAAAAGAAAGCACCGATAACCATAAGCTGCAAGGGTGGAAAGCAGCAGCAAACCAAACGGTAGGTGTTGTATATTGCAGAAGGGCACTGATGGAGGCAGCCACCAGATTTGTTCCCTTGCAGGTGCATTGCAAAAAAAGGAGTTATTGCAAGCAATTAAGCTACATCTGCAAAATATGATTTGAGGCAATTGCATGAAACACGTCAAACTTTCAGATTCATCAGCCTAATAAAGACTATGTCAGTAAAGTTTGTAAATTCTTAGCACTTGATGATAAGTATTTTACAAGGAGGAGGAACATTAAACAGGTCCATGACTGGAATGTTAATCTACTCTGTTCCTTTCAGAGTTCAACCACTCATCTTAGTTCACAGACCGACGCTAAACCTTTTCACGGTAAACCGACGCCGGTCACAAGCAAACTCAAACATGACATCACAGCCTGCAGCGCAAAGACGCAGAAGCATCACCCGATGCGTAAAGAGTTCATCCAGATTCAAGCCTTAGCGTATCATATTACATTAATATGCAAATAAAGCACACAAGCTGATTTAATAATAATATGTTTGCTGAATTGATTATTTTGAACGGAATTAGTTATTTGCGCTGATCTGGTGGGCTTTGAGAGAAACTGAAGGCGACCACAAATGAACCACCCTGTAGAACAAGCTGCGGTCTCCAAGATGTTTACGCAGCATAAAATGATTGCAATCAGCTTTGGATTTCAGTTTAAAAGTGAAACTTAAAAGAAAAGTCAAAGATCATACTTTGGGGCTAACATATATGGTTGCTTCAGGGTAAAGTTAGTCAAAGTAATGCTCGCAAAAAGTCTCATAAACTTGGATAGCTCCAGACAGGGGCTGAAGAAACTTTCTATGGTTCTTTAAAAGTAAACAGATTATATTAATTATGTCACAATATGGGCTTAATTTAATACTTTACCAGCTTTAGCCGCAGTTAGATGAAGTAGTATAAAAATAAATAGCGGTATTCTTCTGCGCGACCTGCTCCTTATGAAGTGGTCCATCCTTCAGAGCCACGACCCCGTCTGCCCCCGCACCCAGAACTTTATAGGCTGCTGCAGGATCTCTGTTTGTTAGAAACTAGGCAGCCATTCGGGGGTGGAAAGGCGTTCAGTCTTCCCACTTCCTTGATTGTTGGGGAAGATTTTATTGTGATGGTTTTCTCACTGGCCCTGTGTCCCTCTCATTCAATCTCTCCCTCTCATCATCACTCCAACCCTCTGCTCTCCACCTCTTCCCTCCCATAGGGCGCACGGATGAATGGTGCGCAGCAGAAAACCCCCTCATAAATCAGGCTTATTCGTTCATGCAATTTGTTAGGTCTCCTATCTTTGCCATTGCTATCAAGGGTGCTGTACAACTGCATCTATATAAGTTACGATACTGTCGAAAGAAGTTTTTTTGTTTTTTGTTTCAGTGATTCTGTTCAAAACTGTAGATGCATTGCTTAAACAATGATAAATCCCAGGCTTTGATTTGACTTATTAGTATGAATATTTGTTTTATGATTTTATCATAACACTTACATTACAAATATAAAAATCCCCCAACTCAACCCTCAGGAAATCAATGCATGTCATGAGACCCACAGAAAACACATCGCAAGTGATTTCCTAAAGAATCAGATGGACTTATGATTTGTCAGTTATCCAGCAAGATTAATAAGGATGGTCAGCCTCAAAATGTAATTGCTAAAGAAGCTGGCAGTTCACATGATAACCTTTTCAGAGATTTGGATTTCCCAACATGACTTGGCACCTGCCCACACTGCCAAACTAACAATGCCTTCCTTAGTGATTATGGTACCCTTGTGTTTCACTAGCAAACTGGGGTGACCCCATTCAGAATCTATTAATTATTGTCCAGAGGAAGAAGCAATGTCATATCTAACAATACTAAATAGCAAAATGTTTTTATTAAAGCAAATTACAGCGGGTGAAATAAGTATTTAACATGGCACCATTTTCTCAAATCAATTCAATTCAGTTTATTTATATATAGTAGCGCCAATTTACAACACATATCATCTAAAGGCACTTTCCGCCAGATCATACAGTCAAATTGATTCAAAGTTCTCAATCCCTCACACTAAGCATGCTTTTAGCGACAGTGGAAAGGAAAACCTCCCTTTTAAGCCGGGCATACACTGCGATTTTTTTCAATCGCTCCAAAGAAGAAGAATCCTTGTTTGCACTACACAATGCACGAACAGGCTGAAAGTCGGGCTGATCAGAAAATTCTCAAAGTCGCCCCGGAAAGGGCAAAATAATCAAAAAAACCTCCAGCAGAACCAGACACACAGTGAGTTGCCATCTGCCGAGGCTGACTGGGATTCAAGGGGGCAGAAGGAGACATAGAAAAATATAATTCTAACGGTCCTATTGACATGATATTTTCACCAAATGTAACAATCCATGCAATCAAAACATAAAAGTAATCAAACTATAGACATCCAGAAATTAGATTCAGGGACAGATTTACCATTAGGCAAAACGGGGCAGTTGCATCAGCTCCAAGTTCCTGGGGGGCCGAATAAAACTCAGTTTATATGTATGGTTAAAACAGATATTACTTATTTGTGCACATTAATTATGTTTTCCATAAAAATCCTTTCGTTGAAATGCTTATGCCTATAATATCAAGTGTGTCTTAGGGCCCCCCTTTCAGAGTCCACGACATGCGCATGTGCAGAAAGGTCCAAACAGACAGCAGCAAACCATTTGAAAACAAACTGTGCAAAGAGCAGTGTTGCCAACCAACTTAGCACTTTTGTGGCTATATTTAGCGGCATTTCAGACCCCTCTAGTGCTTTTATTTAAAAACAAAAAAAAAAATTGTCTAGCACCAAATCTAGCAACTTTTTTTCTGTTACTAGAGACCCACCTCCTGCTCTCCTCTTTCGAAATATACAAATTGGGTGATGACATCATCTGGTGCTTTCTAGCGCCTTTTAGGACGGCCAGTAGCAACGTTTCTTGCTGGGAAGTTGGCAACACTGGCCAACAATTAATTTGAAATGGATGTGCCTCATTTATGTAATATTGTAGAAGGATTTATCATTTGCTTTAGATGGTCATGAGACAATGCATTTATTTATTTTTATTTCTCAAGAGTGCTTGGTTCGGAGAGATTTGTGGATTTGATTTGTTGAGACAGTCCCTAAAAGAACCACTTCTGGTAAGAGAAGGGAGTAACAGAGAGCGGCTGACTGAAGTCCGAGCTCTTGAATCGGGTCGACTGTGAGATAGGTGCCACTAACTCAGTCAAGCTTTAATATCCAGCTTCAAACTAACTTCCCCTCCAAAATTCATAGCAGATTTCAGAAGCAGCCTTTGAGTTCAAAAAGTTATTGTTCTCCGCACATCCCATACTGCTGAGTTTGTTCTATATTATGGCATTTTGAAACAACTTTGTCAACAACAACCAGCGCCATTGCAGCCACCCAAAATCCTGCAGGCAACTGTTGAGACAGCTCAGTGACAGAACTAGGGTGCTATTTATTTGTTCGGATATCAAAAAAATATACTTTGAGATATCTTGATTATAATTCTGAATGTGTTACACTTTAAATGATGAATCGGGTGACGTCATTTGAGATATCTCAAAAGGAATTTTGACTCTCAAAAATTTGATTGAAGATATCTTGAATTATTAATTTCACTAGACAGAATTCAATTTCAGATATCTTTATGTATCATTAAGGATAGTCAATTTTTTTGTTTTGTCTATTCTATTAGAATTTCTATATCTGTATAATGGGTCTGTTTTATGTGTTGTCTTCTCAATTCAGAAGGCCCCATGCCTGTCTTTGCCCAGGCCCCAAATTTCCTAAATCCGCCCCTGATTAGGTCATGTGAAATTAAGGGGAATTAAACGGGAGAAAAGTATTGAACACACTTACTAGAATATATACATTTAATTCTTTGTATAAAAGTCTTTGTTAGCAATGACTGCTCCAAGATTCCTCCTGTATGGAGAAATTAGTCAGATTTATTGCTCTGGTATGATTTTGGCCCATTCTTCCACACAAATCTTGAAGTTTTTGTGGGCTTTTTCTATGAACTTTGATCTTTATTTCTTTCCATAGATTTTCTATTTGATTCAAGTCTGGTGATTAGCTGGGGAATTCTAGCAGCCTTATTAATTTCTCTAAAACCAATTGAGAGTTTCCTTGGCTGTGTGTTTGGGTTTATTGTCTTGCTGAAATGTCCACCCATGTTTCATCTTGTTCATCCTGGTAGATGGCAGCACATGTTTATCAAGCATGTCTCTGTAAATCTTTTCCATTCATCCTCCCTTCAATTATTTGAAATTTGCTAGTACCATATGCTGAAAAACAGCCCCACGCCATGATGTTCCCACCTCCAAACTTCACTGTTGGAATGGTGTTTTTTGGGCGATGTGAAGTGCCATTTGAGCTCCAAATATCATGTGTATTATGGCATCCCAATTCTCCCTGTGTTTAACAGGCTTCTCAGAATGTTGTGCAACAAACTTTAAATGAGCTTCAACATGTTTTTTCTTCAGCAATGGAGTCTTGCGTGTTTGACGTGCATACAGGCCATGGCGGTTGAGTGTATTGACTATTGTTTTCTTTGACACAACTTTACCTGCTAATTCCAGGTCTTTCTGACCACAAGTGGTCTTAGCTGTTTGATAACGCTTCAGATAATTATTTTCACCCCGTGTCAGAAATCTTGTGAGGAGCACCTGGTCAAGGTCGGTTTATGGTGAAATTGTTCTTTCCACTTCCGGATTATGGCCCCAGCAGTACTCACTGTAACATGAATGGGAATGTCTAATCTTTTCAGATCTAATGTATAAGAGAATCATGTCAATAATATTGAAAGATAATTTGCATTTGAGACTTGATAAAAATGAAAACAGAGTTAAAAACAAGTAAGAATTATAAATTTTTCATCTAAAAAGAAACCCCCCAAAATAATGTTGGATGATATGCAGGACTCTGAAAAAAAGAGTGTTGTTGTTTCAAGATGTAAAAAAAGAGGATACTTAGGGAAAATAGGTTACATGAGTCACCAGAGGAAAGCCATTACGAAGCAAATGCCACAAAGTATCCTGCTAAATATCCTAAATAGCAGAGAGATGAGCTTTGCATTTCTGGAACAAAGTCATTTGGAATGATGAGAGCAAAATTTGACCTTTTAGCCACAGCCATAAATGTTACATTTAGAGAGATGAAAGAAAAACCATTCTTACTGTGAAGCACGGAAGAGGATTGCTGATGTTTTGGGAATGTGTGGGCTGCAAAGGCACAGGAAACTTTTTCCAATTGAAGGCATGATGCATGTTATGGGAAAATATGAGGAAAATATGTACTCATCAGCTCAAAAGCTGCGCTAAGGACGTAACTGGATGCTCTGGCATGAAAACAATCCAGAAAAAAAGGGACAAGTCAACATGCCATTAGCTACAGCAGAACAAAATAAAGGTTCTGGAGTGGCAACTATTATCAGCAGTGGTGCTGTCAATATCACTGAGCCACTTTTGGTAAATCTCAAACATCCAGTTCAGGCAAGATAGGCTAGATTTTCACATCTATGTTTTGTTTTTGTTTGGGGTTTTTTTTGTCTTGGGTGGCCTTAGCATTATATACTAGCTTCCATCTCACACTCTACATTGACCAGCTTTAGGTCATTATTCATCACTTTGTTAAAGAACTGTCAGTAACTTAAAATAAATTATTCTTAGTGCAAAAACTACAAATAAGTTCTACATTTTCATGTTTACAGTGTGTGTAAAAATATCATATAAGGAAAATATCTTGGAACGCTGGGGAAAACAGGGCCTGGTCTGCCTGCAGTCAATGTGTCTATCTCCTATTGGAAATGTGTTTTGCATCAGGATGAGGAGAATAAAGTTATGCTACCCAGAGACTACTGAAAGGCTGAAATTATGGATTTAGTGAGAATCGACATACATATTTCTCAAGAAAAACGGCAACTCTCAGTGGCACTATTCTTCAAACGATTAAAAGGAAGAATAAACAGAAGAGAGGATTGAATTAAACAGTGAACATGTCTTTCAGTATATTTCCTAAAAAGAAAGGAGTGAAAGCGGAAATGAATTTAAATGAATATTTAAATCAACCTTTTTTAGAAAAACCTAAACTGCACGGCAGGAAACAGGAATAATAGGGAGAAAACTGCAGAACCGAACAAAAGATATAACCTACTACAGTAGCCCGCTTATTGTTCAATAATGGCATTGGCATTGTTTAAAAAGTTTTTGAATACCTGAAGCTACACTATATAACTTTCAATATATGCAGAAAGTATTACTCAAAAACAGAACTGATTCTCAGATAGCTTTATTTAGTAGAGACCTGCTCAGAGATAAAATGTGTAAAAACCTCAGCTAATTGGAAAATAATGTTTTCTGCAGTCCATAGAAAACATGTTTTTGTTAAGGAAACCCCAGAGAGCAGATAAGTGGGCCAAACCTTAATGAAGAAGATCCACAACCCACAGAAAAGGGAAATATTCTATCCATAAAAAGTCTGCAGTTAATGTTTTTAATATGTGTTCAAGCCAAAACAAATTAGAAAGTATGGGGGAGTGTTGGCCTAGTGGTTAGAGCAGTGCGCTTGTGCTCTGAGAAGGTTGCAAGTACCCGGTTTGATCCCCACAGTCTCCACTCTGGGTCTCTGAGCAAGACCCTTAACCACACTGCTCCCCGGGTGCCGCACAATGGCAGCCCACTGCTCCCCAAATCGATGGGTTAAAGGCAGCTGTACATTTCTCCAGTGTGAAATCAACAAGGTTAAATTATTATTTAGTACAGTAATTATATTATATTATTGTTTGAAATTTCAAAAATGTAAAAAGTCCAGTAACATTTCAATCATATCACTTTCATAAAAGCAAAAAAAAACAAAGTTTATATAAAAAAATAGAAATTCTTAGGTCCTACTACATCTGTTGAAATTATTAAACCTGTAAGTTTGGGGTTGTTTAGGAGTTTGATAACGATTTCTACAGTAAGTCAACAGACTGAAGTTAATCTGTTGTGTAAACACCACCAGTCTCCCCCAGTGCCCCCACTCAGTACTGGATAGGGTTATCCCTGACCATAGTTAGACTGAGAGACGACCACATTCCTGGCAGCCTTTAGCAGATAGGTACTAGGGGTCCAGTAGCTAATGTAAAGTCTTGGTGAGAAATATTTCTAGACCATGTGTTATGCAGTGTTATCCTACTACTGGACAGGTCCAATGTTTGCCACATGAACCACACATACTCACAAAAAATATCAACTACTGCCAGACAAACAATCTTTTATCAATTTCAAAACATTAACACAGCTAAAATTAGGTTTTATCCACATTAATTGTTCCTCGTTCATATTAAAATATAACCTAACTATAACTGTAGTATATGAATAGTGTTTAACATGATCCTTCCAGTCAGCCTGAGCCAGTTGCCTCATTCTCATAATTAATAATTTGATGTTAATCAAAAAACGTTTTAATTAATCACAATGAATTAAAGAAGGTAAATATTGTCTTTTTGTCAAGTTGATAAAATCCTACTCACACTGATGAAAAGACTGCGAGTACAAAAATCTGTTGGTTGTTCTTTTATCCCGATGATCAAATCAGCAGAAACAGACAGAGGGTCAATTTGGCTCTAATTATCATACAGGAGGAAACATCAGGGTAGTAAATCATATCTTTAATCTGTTTTGGCGCATATTCATGCATTATTTTAGGGAGAGAAAGCTTCAAAGTCTGCAGAAAATAAATCCTTCTCTGACTTTTAACTAGGACAAAAGTTTTAATATGTGATTCTTATCTAGTGGCACACCATTTTAATCATTTATCACCTCAAAAAAAAGTTTCATCATTTAGTTGCACTTTTATAGCACATGAGATACTGCATTTGAAACTGAAATCGTTTCTGTTTTTCTTTTCCGGAAGAATAAATCTACACTTTTCATATTATCCAGTAAAAGTTAGCATGGAAGTTGTCAGTCATTACCTTGCCCTGCAGGCCCTACTGTCAAGCGTTTTGCTGAGTAGCAGATGAGCAAAGATTAGAGATTGTGAAATTGGCTTTAGATTGAGTTTGCATGAAGTTTATTCATTGCCTGGAGAGCATGCCTTAACAGGACACCAGAGCAGCTTTCAGGAAAAGGAAAATATAAGATTCCCAAGGGAAGATGCTACAGACGCTTTCATTCTGCCAATAAAATGATTTAGGTGTCACAAAAATATCTAAAAAGTTTTATTTTTCATACACTGTGTCCTAAAGAAATTATCTAAACTAGTAAATTACTTAATCAAGCACCCAAACTGTGCTATTTGGATTATAGAAAAACATATGGTTAAAGGGAGATGGTGAGCCAGAAAGCATCTGAGAAGCATGTATTTTAAAGGAAAAATCCTAAATAAAAAGGTTACATGAGCTAACCTGTGACCACAAGCTTATACTTTATCTTAAGTGATTATAATCTTAAAGCATGGCTGTTGCATTGTAAACAATGAAGACATCAAATTATCAAATGGAACCTAAGGTCATGTGAATTAGGAAAACATGAAAGTACACCACCACTTGATCTAATTTGATTAGTTTTGCAACATGTTCAAGTGGTTACATGAACTTTTTTGCTTTGATTGGAGAGTCCATTATGTGGTGACAAGGGATACTGAAACTGCTTTTAGAAATTAAGTTAAAAATCCAATGTTTTAGGACAGTTGTAGTTAAAAAATTGCATTATCTGTTTTCATCTGTCTTTATATTGGGTTTGTGTCGTTCTTTAATGACAACCCATCTCGGTCAGCTGTTTTTGGCTTGTTTCGGAGCTGACAAAATGGGTCTTTGGAGCACATACCAGGATTTCTCTTCTGATCAAAATATTTTACTAAATTAATACATGAAAGTTTAAAGAATGTGTTTATGAAATTATGAAAATTCAAAGAAAGGTTGTGTTTACTTGTGTGGTACCTTTGTTACAGTGTTGTGTTGCCTATTTTGCAAGATCTGGCTGTCTGTATATCTGAAATTCTCCTTCTGCTATGTGTCTGGTTTTCTTCCAAGCTCTGACCCCCAACTACTCTTTCTTTCTCTTTTTTGTTTCTCCTCTATCCTCATGGAGCTTGCATTCCACACCTTGTCTGCAGACTGCACACAAAAGAGCAAAGAGCGTGGCTCCTGAACTATGGCAAACATTCCAGGTCTCAATAGTGCCTCATCCTTTGAGCGGCATCACCTACTATCTCTCTTTTTCATAAACGCTGCCCAGAGATATTATTACCATACTAAGCGAACAAAGAGTCTGACTAAACAGAGAGTCTGATGCTCAAAGCAAATAATGGTTATAATAAGTATTCAACTTGCTTTGTTTACCCAAAACAACATCTCTAATACCGTAACCCATTTTTAATGTTGCCGGGTAAACCCAGATCTGACTTTCCAACTGGAAAAGCATCCTAATAAGCAGCTCACAGGAAATTGATAATTACACTATTGAATAAAGGAGCTATTTGAGAATCATTGTTGGAGAGTTTGAATTTCCAATAAACTTAGAGAAGATTTGAGCTCAAAGCACTGTTGGAATATATTAAGAAGTTCCAGGGCAAATGTGAAAGGTTCTGGGGAAGTTTAGGGAAACTTGAATACATTATACACATCTTGTTGAGAAAAAGGGGGACATGAACCTTAGAGTGGGCTTACAAATACTAAAAGCAAGCACAGGCATGCATTATTCCTCTTTGTTCTGTCTTTCTAATCTCATTTAGTATCTCAAACATGTTAAAATCCCCCATTAATAGCCTGAAGGCTGATGGACACCCATCCCTTTCTGGCCGTTCTTATCTCCTTTCAAGTTCTCTACTTTAACTAGACGCACCTTGCAAAGCATGAGAGGAATGCCCTGAACGTTGTTCCAGTGGACAACACTGCTCCTGTTGCACCCTATCCAGAGCTAGATGATTTTGGAGAAACCTCAGTTTCCTTTATTGTGCAGAATCATTCATCTTATTTTAGTATGTTAATATTAGGCTACAACTCAAGAAAAAGCTTTTCTTCTCTGAAATGTTTCTATGCATGTGACATTCCCTCGGTTTTTCATTTCCAGTTGAAAATAAACATCTAATATTAATGTAGCTTTGCATAAAATATGTACATTTTCACGTCAGTGAAAATACTGCAGTTAAGATAAACTCTGACTTGATGGTTGGTATTTTCAGCGTGGGGGCTGAGAGGGGATAGTGAGGCTAAGGACAGTTTTAATACATGTTGTATAATAAATAAAAATGTATCTTTTTAAATGAAAGTCTGCTGTTTGGAGAGTTTTAACCATCAAATAAAAATAAACAACATGTTTTATGTTTTATTTCCGACTGAAAAAAACAAAACAATCAATGAAAAACACATACTAGATTTTAACAAAATACTTGATGCAAACTAAATTGTTTTAGGTTTAAAAACCCACACTGCATATTAGACTACAGAACTCAGAAGGCATCATATTCAGTGAAAAATAATATAATTTGAAAGTTAGCTTATTTTAGGAGCACAAGTCACTTTTTTTTTAAAGTATAAACTCAATAGGAAGTACTTTTAGAATACCTTCATTAGTTTTTCCTTTACCGTGTTACTGTCCGGTTTAATTACTGTTTTTTTCCTATAGCAACTTGGTCAAATAAAGTGTGTCTTGTTGAAGGAAACCTCTCTAGCCAGGGGTGGAGCTAGATGGGGGGCCAGAGGTGGCCATGGCCGCCCTTAGCCTCTCATTGGCCACCCCTGTGGCCACCCCTACCATTTTTTTCCGCCATCTAATACAGACAGTGGCAGCAGTAATACTATCAAGAGGAATGTTTAAACTTATTAAACATTTAATTTTTTCATATATTAATAGTTACTTGACAACTAAACGCTGTGGTTAATTATGCACATCAAAATACTAACATTAAAGTTTATATATACAGAATTCATGCTCTTTTAAGACCCTAATTTTGTGTTATATGGGGTAAAGAGAAAATTGTGTCTCTGCTAGTCATCAAGGAGTTTTCAGTGAAATCATAGATAAATAACTACTTTAATAATAACTTAATAGTACATGATAATAGTACATGTCATATTAATGCTATGCAGAACAATTTTTGATAAAAGTGGGTAAGTAATGACAGTGGAAAATATGTTTTCCCCAGACATTTTGTCCATTATACCTTTTAGACAGCATGGACATTTAAATATTTGCGTCTATTTGTAATCAAAAAGCTGTAGGAAAGCATAGTTTGACTTTATTTTGAAAATATGGATGTTGTGCTTGTTCCTGTTGGAACAGTGTAGATGGACCCTGATGTTCTGGCGCCTATCTGCTTTTGGCCACCCCTCAGTTCACATTGGTTTTTGACTGGCCACCCCTATTAAAATTTTCTGGCTACACCTCTGTCTCTAGCAGTTACAGAAAAGGATTAGGGGCACTGGAAAAAGAAAAAAAAGTAACTGATTTTTAAATTTTATTTCAGTTTAATACAGGAAAAAAGTCAGAATTCTAATTTTTTTCTCAGAATTCTGACTTTAATCTCATAATTCTGACTTTTCTCAGAATTCTAACTTTAATCTAGGAATTCTGACTTTAATCTTAGAATTTTGGGTCTTAATTTAGATTGGCACCATGAAGGAGGAGATGTAAGAGCACTCAGCTTTACTGACAAAGATGTGAGTTGTTTGAGAAGGCCAGTGACACATTGGTGGAAAATTACAGAATTAGGCTACTTTTTACATGCCCGAGGGGTCCCCTCATTAATGGAGGAGCAGAAGGTCATTAAAACAAGAGAGTTAGTCTCTAAAACAGACATGGCTATGGCTTGATGCTAACATGTTTGTTAGCTGTCAGAATTCTGAGATTAAAGTCAGAATTCTGAGAAAAAAATCAGAATTCTGACTTTTTTTCCATATTAAACTGAAATAAAATGTAAAAATCAGTTAACTTTCTTTTCAGTGGCCCTAATCTTCTTCAGTAAGCAGTAGCTGCACTTCTTCCCCAGTAAATTAGAAAAAAAAAACTAAGTTAAATCATTTTGAAAAACTAACATATGGTATTATTAGAACTAAAATTGTAAAACATGCATAATATCTGGCACCCTGTTCAAATTCAAACAGCCCAGTTTATTAGTACAATTTGAACTACTTAGCCCTACTTATGTATGCGTGTGCTGCAAAGTTCCCTACTGAAAACTCATCTGTCTGACACCAGAAGCTTTATACTGAAGTTTGCAAGCGATTGCATCACTTTTAGCAGCAGGCCAAGACTAGACAGGCTTTTTCAGGGAGCTGCAGGATTCCACAAGAGAAAAGAAAGAATTGGCTGAGTTCATATCTTGGCAAGTTTGACCTCTTATTGCCTACTGCAATTGGAGAAGTTTACTAATCGACTAAACGTGTAGCCTGACTGTACAATTTGTCTTCTTAACGCAAGATGGCAGTACAGCACAGTGAACGAAGCTTCATTTTTAACACCACTTTGAAAACAGGTCAGAGGAGCTGAGTTACAACTAATCCATATAGAACAAAATCCAAAGATAATAGTATTGCTGCTAATACAATTCTAATCAAGAATATGAAAATTGAATGTAAAATAAACAAGTGGATATTTATGCTTAACGTTTACTTCAACTATTTATCCAAATATTAGCTGGAAAACAACAATATAGTATCTGCACTAATAAAATATTGCAGGAATACTGAGTGAACATTACAGTTATGTGTTGGTGGGGTCAACAGCTCACAAATCTAATAAGCTCTGCCCCCTCACAAAAACACGCACTTGCGCGCGTGCACGTCCGCACTTTTCTGCAGGATTAACAGGGCACCGCTTTTTTCCCCCCTAGTCGATAGAAACCCATTAAGATCTAAACTCCAGAAGGTCTTATGTCACGTCGTTTTGGGTTCCAGATTGCGATCAACATGACCATGTGACTGAGCAATCACATGGCCGCAGAGGTTTCATGATCCGCTTTAGTTTTTTAAAAGTGCGGTGATCGGTGGCTCCCGCAGCAGCAGCAGCAGCAGCAGCGCTGGAAAACACAGCGGAACATGGCGAACAGTGGGCAGAAAGTTGTGCTGATCACCGGCTGCTCCTCTGGCATCGGGTTACGAATCGCTGTCACGCTGGCCAAAGATGAAAAGAAGCGTTACCATGGTAAAAAAAAAAAAAGAAATACGCTTTATTCTTCATTGTTTCTTTGATCAGACCTATCAGTTGCAGGGCTGTAAGAAGGGGTCGTTTGAAAGTCTACTTTGTCCGTGTTTACTTTCCTGCAACACTCTGGTGTCGCGACCCCATACAGTTTGTTTTGACTGAACGCGCTCATACTTGATATTTCGTGGAGCCCATTTTAACAGTGTTCATATAGGCTCATCCATTGTCATCCCAAAGGACTGCTTCCACAAGGTTCTGCAAGGATGCCGCTTGCCAGGCAGGATTCAGAAAAGGAGTCTTGTCAGTTCCTCTTTCAAGTGACTTCTCCTGCACAAAGCCCTCTTTTATTGCTGTGAATTGTAGAGGGCCTGCTCCAGTTTAGTGCCGTGTCTAATGTGCCCATAGTCCCTGCACTGGAGCCAGTGTGAAAAGGGGGGACAAAGTTTGAGACCTGTACAAGCATGAGTTCACTCCAGAGCAGGGGCCTTGTTTGAAGTCTCCATTGGTACACAGGGGAGCTGTGGTGTCCCACTCTGACATTGTCTGTCTGAATGTTTCCTCTCAGCTTCCCAGACATCATTAATCTGAGTTTAGAGATTTAGACTGAATTCAAAATCTTCTTTTTGTTTTTTTGTTTTTCTTGCTTTGTGGAACCTCTCAGTGTGTGAGACACCACTGTGGGAGTTTTCCATGAAAGGATTTTTGCATTGGCTGTGAATCTCCACAAAACTGATATTGTTTGTCGTTTCACAATGAATGTGTCAGAAGATAAACCATCCATCACTTCTGTTATAGCCTGTATCCTACAGTTACAGTCACAGGTCAATGAAGCCGTTACTATCAGTGTTGACATTTTTTTTTTTTTTTGCAGCATTTGGTTTAAGATCCCTCTTTCTGCTTTGAACCACTGGGATCTGAAGATATGTATTGCTGTGAAATAGATGAGCAAAACAAAAACAGTTCACTGCTCCCTTTCCCCCCTCCCACCACAGCCTTAGTGTAAATCTCACTGTGAGCTGCTTTCAGTCAAGCGCAGCTGAACAAGAGAGCTGTTCAACCCTGTTGATTAGAGAACCCATCAGTGACCAGATATCGCATTGTGCATTGAGTAACAATTAGTTGCAGTGGCATGAAGTGAGCTTAAAGACGGCTCTAGTAACAGATTTGTTTTTTTCCCCCTCAAATGCAGCTCTTTCTAGAATGTTTGAGCTTCCCAGAAGTATTTCCTTCAGGAACCAGGAGAACAATGGGTCCCTTGTTTACCTCTCTTTCAACATGTAAATCCTTCTGTTGCTTATGTAGACACCAGCTTTGTAAATAGTAATAATAGCTAACTAACAAGGTGTATGCACAACAGCCAATACAAAGACATTTAAAAGATAAAGGTCCTCCTTCATTTCCAAGCTTGATGAAATATTGCCTTAAAGGGGCTGGTCTCGTTTTTAACTTAATTATCAAGCTCTGTTTATGTTCATAGAGGAATTAAATTAGACCTTGCTTTTATCTATGAAGGACAACAGGTAGACTGAATGTAGGATTAAAGGTTGTTTGCTTCTGCTTATTGTCATCGTGCAATAGTGCTGTCACTCATTCACCTGTTAAGCAACATCTAAATACAGGATGAGGAAGAGGCCAACAAAACCCCAGCAGCACTTTGCTGATAGCTGCTGCATGTGATGGATTTCTGCGTTGTATGTAGGTTAGTGCTGTCCTGTGTTTAAAGTTCAGAGGAAATACGATCTGTGTCCTGTTACAGGTGTGTCCTCCTTTTAAGAACTTTGACCTCCCCTCCCCTGGGTTTCACTCACAAACACTATACAAGTGTTTTTCTGCTGATGCTTCCAGTTTGAAAGTTTCAGTTACTTGTGGAGTCCTTTGGTCTCTCTGACCACATTTCAGTGACTCACATATACTGTTGTTTGCGTCAGAAAGTAATTATCTTCTAGTTCAGTGTGTCCTGCACATCTGTTTAGATTAGTTGGCGGCACATGCTGCTGTAAAGCAGCCCTGTAACTGGAGATGAATGAAAAAAATATATTTTGAATAAAAGAAAAGTGAATAAATATGTTTTTTTCAGGGGACTGTATTGTGAGTTTTCTCTCTCTTTTAATTAAAAAATGTATTTGTTTGATTAATCTAAAATAGCCCCAATATTTTTGGTGCTTTAATCAGAAAAACTATTTACTCTAAAATGCAGTCTGCAAATATTTGCTTGGACTAAGGAAGCAAAAGCGACACATTGTTGATCCCACATTATTTCCAAAATTACAATCATGTTAAAAAACTAGCACAGTATGGAAGGATTTTTAAGTGTTGTTAACTGATTTAGAGGATTTTTAAGTTGTTTTATGCCGTTTTTAATTATTCATTACTTTTTGTCTCTATCAACCAGTTATAGCTACCATGCGAGACTTAAAGAAGAAGGATAAACTTCTGGAAGCAGCTGGAGATGCATATGGGAAGACCCTGATGTTGCTCCAATTAGATGTATGCAGCGATGACTCTGTGAAGGAGTGCATTAACAATGTTAAAGACCGCCACATTGATATTCTAAGTAAGTGTTGCACACAAAGGATCACTATAAACTGCTTAAATATCTATTAATCCCTACTGTATTAACTAAACATCTGCATTTTCTTTTGCCATGTAGTCTAAAACAGTTCATAATTATTTTTAGTCATAACTTTAATTAGCAATAGCTTAGATGCTCTTACTTCCCTGTTGCAATATTCAGTGTTTAATACAGCCTTTTTAATAATTTAACTGTTATTAAAGTATGTAAAGGCTTATTACACCAGCGTCTCAGGCTGAAGCGAGGCTGTAGTTTCACTCGCTGTGGTTTTGCAGTTGAGTGGGTGGAAGGAGGGGACTGGAAGTCTTGAAATTCCAGTGGCCAGTTAAATTTTGCACCCAAAGAAAGAGCAAGATCGTATATCATCAGGCATTTCAATAAAAAAAAAAAACACAGCTTCTAAACTTTGTTATTTACAGCACTTTATTTTTCTTATTGGCTCTCTAAAATGGAAAAATAAGAAGGGGAATAATACCAAAACTGAGATTATCTGTTTGGTCAATAGCACACTTTAATGAATTTTAATCTGCAGTGTGTGGCATGTTTTCAGATTAGTGACCCTTGAGCAAGAACCTCTTTTGAGTACTTGTTAAAACCTTTAGTCTGGATAAAGCATCTATTTATAAACCTGCTTCCATCCCGCATTACACCCCCTTCACATAATTACTCAAAACCCAGAGGCCCCTAAGCAAGGACTCCTGTTACATCACACCTCCCCAAAACTGTCACACACTGACATCTGGTGGCATGAGCGGGTCATAGCTTAGGTGATCAATCTGTGTTTATTCTAACAAGAAGAGACTTAACTGATGAAGATTTTTAAAGGCTGACACTGTTATACAGTACCATAGGAGAGGAGTCATCTCTCTGTCTCTGTGCTTCTTTTCAGTCAACAACGCAGGTGTGGGCTTGCTTGGACCCGTGGAAAGCATCAGCATTGATGAAATGAAACGAGTTTTTGACACCAATTTCTTCGGAGTGGTTCGTATGATCAAAGAAGTGATGCCAGACATGAAGAAGAGGCGTTCGGGACACATTGTGGTCATGAGCAGTGTAATGGGTCTCCAAGGTATGAATTCTCAAAATGTCCTTTTAAAAAACTTTTCAAATACGATCCAAGAAAAAGGTGTTAGTTTAGCCTAACACTTGGTACTGATGAAGAAACAATCGCTAATTGTTGATTCTTCAAAACAAAGTCTTATATTAAAACTAATTAAGCTGGCTTAGTAAGCTTCACCTTGTCATGATGGGTTCTCAAATGGAGACCCAATTATGCAGAACACCACTGACGGACACAAGGATGAAAAGTTTAACAGTTTATTATGCACAACACACAGAATGTACAGATGACTGGTTCGGGCCTGGGTTCTGGTTTCACCGGAGTCTGCGTGAGAGACAGAGCGGTTATAGACTGCTGACAGGATTTGGTTTCCAAGTGAACTCTGATTGTACCTTGAGGGTTCTTGAGATTCTCTTTGGGAGAGTCACTGTTGGTTCTGGAGAAGAGTTTGTCAGCAGAGTCCGCTTGCTGCTTCAGCGTCTCACGTCTAGCTTGAACAGACCTTGGCTTTGGTTTCCCAGCCCTAGTCCAGAGCTGCTTGGAGGTTCTCAGAGAATCTTCAGGGTTTGGCTCAGAGGGTCGGCTCGGCAGGTTAGCTCTACCTGAGCTTTCACAGAGGAGACACGGGTTTCCTGGAAACACAGAGAGGGTGGTTAGAATCCAGCCTGGATTCAAAGTCATAGAGATTACACAAAGATCTAGGCTTTAGCGCTGACCAACTGGAACAACACTGCGGCGTTGAGGCAAGGTCTGAAGACAGCTTATATAGTGGATCCTCTGATGATCTAGATGAGCTGCAGCTGTGCAGGAGGCTCCCTCAGAGGATCCACGGCGGACTCTGCTGGAGAAAGATGGGATTTTCTCCAGCTCCCAACACACCTAAGTGAATTTATATAACACCTGTTGATATGCAGTATTTTAAAATAACTTAACACATTGCCTTATTTTGGGACATTATGCAATATGACAGGAAAGCTTGCTGACACCTAAAAGCAACACCTTTATAAGGTAAATTTAAAAATGAATATAAACCCCAATAGTCAGTTCCATTACATGTAGAAATGGAGCTAGGTCTGTGGCCCAGAGAACAATCAATGCGCTCTGGAAAATCTACCTATTAACCCTTGAACAAAGCTAAAGTCCTTGTGACGGAAGAACAAAACTTGATCACTTAATGGCTGAAAGGTCACTTAAAAATGTAAATTCTATTATTCCAAAAGGCAATAAAAGGCCAGATTTGGGCAATAATAGAGTAAAGGCAGATTTTTGGAGACATGTCTGTTGTTGTTCATGGGACTTTTATTATTTCTGTTCACCTCATATCATTTATTTCTCTGGAACAGTTTGGACTCCCACATACATCAAGCTATTCTTTAGATGTATCTGTTTGAATGTGGACGCCTGGGGCAAACGTTCTGGTTAATACACAAAGCAGCATCACCTAATTTCCCCAGTTCTCCAATTTCCTTATTACCACTTTAATGCCTATCTTAAACCTTAATGCCATCATTGCCTCTCATATTTTCATATCATCTCCCACCTCACTGTACGTTATTCCTGGTTCCACCTTAAGAAAAGGCCTTCCATCCGCTATCAGCCAGGGGAAGCTGGAAAACCGGACAACACAAGCTCAACCCTAGATTATTATGGTAGCAGTGTTATGTTGTGGTGTATTGCTGTGGAGGGGACTTATGCTCTTCACATAATAGATGTCATCATGAGAAAACGCTCTTATGTGGAAATAATGAAGCATCATTTTGAAGACATCAGCCAGGATTTTAAAGCTTGGGCACAAATGATTCTTCCTTGTGGAAATGGAACTACAAATTAGTTATAAAGTGGCTTAAGAACAGAAGAGTCTGGGTACTGGAGAGGCCATCACATAGCCATAATCTTAGCCCCCTTGAAAAAAATTGTTGCAGACCTGAAAAGGCATTTGAAAAAAGTTATACCAGTTCTGTCAAGAAGAGTAGGCCACAATTCTAGCAAAATACTACAAGAAGCTTGTAAAAGTATAAATAAAACATTAGAAACCAGTCCTACATTTTAAAGACGATGCAAGATTAAGTATATAGCACATTTCAATGGTAAAACAATTCAAAACGCTATACTTAAAAAAAAAAAAAAGTAAATTTCAGTGGCATAAAGGCAGCAGAAATAATTTAAGGTAATATAAATTATTAATTAAATGACTAAATTAAAAAGGATAAAATGAATAATAAAAAAAAGAAATTAAAGGAAAGTGGGGCTGGTAACTAAAAATGTTTCACTCTTAACAAGTGTGTTTTTAATATTCATTTAAAGCAATTTAGGTTTTCAGCAATTTTTACAGTTTGAGAGTTTATTCCAGATTAGTGAAGCACAAGAACTAAATGCTGCCTCTCTATGTTAGTTTCTGGCTATTTAGAGCTGATTTAAGGCAGATGACCTGAAAGGTCTGGGCGGTTGGTACAGTGACAACAACTAAGCTATATGTTTTGTTACCCGGGATTTACAGATGAACAGAAGCCTTTTAAAGTCTATTGTATTAGATATGGTGAGTCAGTGTAAGGACTCCAGAACTGGAATAATGTTCTCCACTTTCTTAGTTTTAGTGAGGATGTGGGCAGCAGGATTCTGGGTCAACTGTCATGAACCGAGGACAGATGGACCCAGTATTCAAGGAGAGACAGTCAGTAGGAAAGTTCAAACGTTTATTAAATAAAAGAAAACAAAAGCGGAGCTGTGGCTCGCGGAAGCTGCAGGCGGGGGGCGGGGCACCGCCCAATCTCACACACTCTAGGGAGGAAACACAGGTAAGTGACCACGATAAACTGATATAAGATTAACTGTGTTGGTCACTTACCTGGTTTAACAGTCCAGACCACGAATGTCCCCAGTGCGGCAGTCCCAGAGGTGAGGCTGGAAGCCGATCCTGGTGAGGGATCCAGAACAGACAGGAACAGACCGAACAGGCAGAATCCAGATCAGGCAGGAACAGAAACAGGTGGCAGGATCCAGACTTCCAGACATGCACAGGCTTCCAGGAGGGTTCAGAGTCTGACTGGGACCAGAAGCATGACCAGGTGGTCAGGCACAGGAGCAGACAGGATCAGGTGCAGACAGGCAGGCACAGTGGAAGAGGGTAGCCGAGACAGGACGTAGGAACCGGAACTTGAAGCAGGACTTTAAACTGGTCTCCTCCCTGGAGCCAGGCTTACTGGATAAAAGCTGAACCTCCCCCCATAATGAGCCAAAACCCAGAGGACTCCGCAGGGGAGGAACAGTGGACAATCAGGAGACGAGACAAACATTAAAATCCTCTTTGCACTGGCCGCTAGGATCCAGGACATGAACCATAAAATAAAACTGAACAGAAAGACTGACAGAAAGACAAGCAATGATCTGGCCCTGAATGCTCAGGCTGAACTGCATATAAACCAGAGGGAAACAGGTGAGAGGAATAAATTATAATTGAGGCAGGGAGGGAAAACGGCAGGTGAGAGGAATTACTAATTAGGTATAGCAAACAGGCCAGATCATGACATCAACTGCCTGTAAAACAGATATGAATGTCAATTTAAGAATTTAAAGAACAAAGTAAAACATAAAAAGGTTTATCTTTTACTAATTTAACATTTAGTAAATAAAAATAATTTTGCTTATTGCAAATTACCTAAAACATAAATATTTAGTCTGATTTAATGTCAGATTGAAAGGAAATACAAAGGCTGCATTGTTTCATACAGTATACATATCTGGGTTCAGCTATATGTTAACTACCTCTCATATGGTTGCTCAGTGTTCCCCTCTAGATGCGGATTGTCTAGGTACTTCTTATGAAATTGAATATCTGGAAAAAGTTCAGCATTCTTAGTCACTCACTACAAAATGTTTTGGAGATTCATAACACATAGTGAAATATTTCAAGGCCTTTTTTCTTTTCATTTTTTATGATTATAGCTTACAAATAGTGAAATCACTATCTGTCTTATAAAATTAGAATATAAAATCAATAAAAACTAAGCATCTGTGTGAGATTTTATGGAGACAAACAGCCCATGGCTCTGCTGACGTAAAACCAGCAGAGCCATGGGCGGTTGTTTTTTTAATGTTGTTGGTTCTTGCGTACCATGTCTTCCTCTTGACAGTACTCTGAAGATTCTCTATGTGGTTCAGTCAAGCACAGTAACGATCAGCCAGACTGACTTGCAAAGTGTATAAGTCAGTCTTGTAAGGCTTAATACTTTACAGTTTAGAACATACTAGATCAGTATAGTGTGGGAAGAGGGTCCATAATGCAGCAGCCCTTTTCTGGAACCATAACAGTCAAGATCGCAGCTGCAAAGGAGTAATATTTTATTGATACCCTTTGTTATGTCCCAAAAGAGCTCTTTATATTGTTAAATATTAAGCATCTGGCTGCTCTAAGAGCTTTTCTTTTAAAAAAAGATGTTTTTGCTTCACATCAGTGGTTATCTGATTAGTTCTATTTTTTTCCGCTGGCTGTGTTAGTCCCACCTTTGATATCAGGCTCTGCCCGTTCCTTTCCAGACTATAATGCTGTGTACACAGCATAAATTAGTTTGGCTGGCCAGGCTTCATATAACCAGCTTCTGGTAAAGTTAATTAGCACAGGGAAACATGAGGTGTTTTAAAATTTCCTGGTAAAGGGCTCTATTTACTACAGATTTTATAATATGTATTAGACAAATACCAGCAGGTGACATTACAACCCAAATCAGGACTGACTGTGGAAACCTCATATTGAACTTTAATAAAAAAATATTTGGTGTCTGTCCACTCATGATTTCCAAATGAAATGCAAGCATTAAAAAAGACTCTGGACCACTGAGCTTCAGTTCATTTCTGTTTCTTCTTAACTTAAAGGAGACACTTGATTTGTCTTTGCATAGTGACTCTCGATGTACTAATTCCACCCTGAGTTGTAAAATTATTACATTCATGTAAATTGACAATCCTCCCAAGTCTGTGGTCATCCCTGTTTCTGATGCATCATCATTTAGGTAATTTGCAGATGTTTTGAGCAGATTAGACTGTGACCATAGATTTCCAAGATTTCACCTTTTCTCAGTATTCAGATTTTCTAAGGCAATTTATTATCTATAGCTATAATGATTTAAAATAAAAGAAAATTATATACTTCACTCTTTTTAATGCATCTATAGAATAAGTTTGGCTTTCTGTAATGAGAAACAAAAGTATTGATCCTTTTCTGTATTCTATTTTTTTCCAGGCGTTCCTGTAATTTACTGATTTAGTGTTATTGATTCATATCCTTTATTCGGCTGTGTTTTGTTCTTAAACCAGGGGTGGTGTTCAATGATGTTTATACAGCCTCTAAGTTTGCAATGGAAGGCTTCTGTGAAAGTATGGCTGTGCAGCTGATGAAGTTCAATATCCGGTAAACTGACCTCACTCCTTTGGTCAATCTTCTCTTGATCTACTTATATATTTAATCTTTCTTTTCATCAATACCTTTCTGTGTCCACTTGCATTAGGTTGTCGATGATAGAGCCTGGCCCTGTGCACACTGAGTTTGAGACGAAAATGATGGAAGACGTGGCTAAGATGGATTTTCCAGGAGTTGATGCAGACACAGTTCGATATTTTAAAGATGTTTACCTTCCATCGTCCATAGATATATTTGAAGCCATGGGCCAGACTCCAGAGGACATAGCTAAAGTAAGGCAATGGGAGTCTGTTTGACCAACTTGTTCAGGTTTTAAAGTTTGAGTTGTTAAATGATCACAATCCTCATCTCTAATTTACTGTTTTCTTTCTCCAGTGCACTAAAAAGATTATTGAGTCAGAAAGGCCTCGCTTTAGGAATCTGACCAACAGCCTCTACACGCCCATCGTGGCCTTAAAATACGCAGATGAGACCGGCGGCCTCTCTGTGAACACCTTCTACAACTTGCTCTTTAATTTTGGTCCTCTCATGCACATCACCATGAGCATCCTGAAATGCCTGACATGTAGCTGCCTGCGCAGACGCACCATCTCTCCATAAATACAGTGTTTAGTATTACGCTGCCACAAAACCTTAGAGTCTTTATGCAAGGTTCTGGGCTGAGCAGGTAATGTACGACATAAAGCTCAAAGTGAGAGAGCTACTTGTAGTTCTAAGATATTACTGTGATAAGCTTTGACAGACGATAACGCGCAATTGCACATTTTTTCTTCTGAGGAGATGGTATATCCAGGGTTCCCTAATTAGAGAAAAATTTGTCACATGATAGGGATACAAAAATGCTAATATTGTCCTGTTGCATAATGTTATGAAAAAAAACCCCACCATATATCACTCTCTTTTTTTTAAGAGAAGCACAGAGGAATAAACATGATATATAAATCTTATGGACTAGTACAAAAGCACAAACTGAACTCAGTTAACATGT
Organism: Cyprinodon tularosa; assembly: GCF_016077235.1. Lineage (NCBI taxonomy): Eukaryota > Metazoa > Chordata > Actinopteri > Cyprinodontiformes > Cyprinodontidae > Cyprinodon > Cyprinodon tularosa. The sequence continues at coordinate 758,011 of NW_024038913.1, read as the reverse complement.
GAAACAAGGAAATTGTAAGAAACGTTGGGTTAGTAACACTTTGTAGCCAAGATAACTTTTTGCTCAGACGTTTATTACAGAGTCAGAATATACAATTCTGCTTTTTATGTGTCTTGATAATTTTATGTCAACTTTTTGTAGTTTACTTGTGGTCATAACTGCTGTTTAATCATATTTTTAATCTTTTGGTTAATGAAATGTTTGTTTGTTTTTTCTTTATTTTAAAAAGTTCAAACAGGTCCAAGCTTGATTTTTGTTTTCATTTTGAAGATTGATTTTAAAATAAAGTTTTTTTGACTTACCACAAGAAAGGTCATCTTTGTCAAAAATGCAAACTAAAAGATAAAGTATCTGCATGACAGATTTTGTACCAATAGGGGGCAGTGTTTTACTGTTTTTGGCTTTGCAACGACTGAAAAACTGTCCATTTTCACGCTTTAATACAAAAATAATGCTTGTTTTTATAATCAATGCTCATCTGTCCTATTGCATTCATCTGTATGTATATGTTTGAGAGTTTTGATATTCCAGCCCATTAGTGTCTCTCCCTGATATTGTCCTTGCAACATTGCCATAGATTTTTTTTATTTAGCTTTTACATGTGATGCTATATATATATATATATATATATATATATATATATATATATATATATATATATTAATGCATATTACCAAATTAATCAGTCTTAAAAAGGTTATGTATGACTGTTGATGTTGCATTATTGCAAGATGAACTGTTAAAAGATGAGTAAATTAATGCAGCCTGACTTTCAGTTCAGCAGTTGCAAACAAAAAGACAGCACCAGTCTATTTTAGAAAACTAAACAGAAGAAAGCATCACATGTAAAAGCTAAAAAAAAAAAAAATATATATATATATATATATTAATGCGTATTCCCAAATTAATCAGTCTTAAAGGTTATGTATGACTGTTGATGTTGCATTATTGCAAGATGAACTGTTAAAAACATATATATATATATATATATATATATATATATATATATATATATATATATATATATATATATATATATATATATATATATATATATATATATTAGCAGGCAAAGACTTTTGGAACATATTTTCATACAACACACATATAAGGCCACCTGCAGAGCCCATTCTAGACCTTGCATATGCATTTTGTGAGTGTGCCTGGGTGTGCACATGCACACATATTAGCATACATTTGCATGCATGATAATATGTGTGTGTGTTTGGGAATGTGTTGCATGAGCATGCCTATGGGCCAACTTGGTGATCAGTTGATGGATATAAAGAGGTCATGGCCTCCCCCACCCCATGGCCTCCCCCACCACCCCATCAGAATCCCTCCCCTGAACCCCCCAACCCTCACACACACATATGTACTGCTTTGTGCCGTGTGAGAGAATGTGACCTGGTTCCCATCCCTGAGGAGGGGTTAAAACTAATGACAACCTCAGACACATTGCACACCCTTGAGACTCCCTCTCCAGCTGGCCCCCATAGCCCATCATACCCGCCTGGTCTTGGGCCGAACTTCTTTGGGCCTACCATAGCGTTGTCTGTTCACCGTAGCATACACTGACTTAACACAAGATACTTCAGTTCATGCCATAGTATTAAACCCTAGCAAGTTGTATTAACTGAGAGTTACTTTACTCATTCTGAGAGGACGGTGCAACTGGTGCTAAACCTGTAGAGTCTGAGTAGAGCACAATAAAATCTACCCCTTAGTTCTGAGTATGTGTCTTCATCAGAGGCGACAGCTCCACACAATGGAACAAAGACACTGTCAATCACAATCAAACGGGTATGTGTGTGTGTGCGGGTTGGTAAGGAAGGAGGATGGGAATTTGAGGCGGGTGGGGGAGGAGTCCTGATATCCAAAATGTTCAGAGGGGTGCCAGGACCCAAAGTGGGACACGGACAGCTATTGGCAGGGGGTGGGCAGAGAATTTTGGTCGGCAAGGGATGGAACGTTTTGGGGGGGGAAAAAAAGGGGATGCTTGGAAATGAATGGGAGACCTATTTCCTAAGGAATTCATACAAAAGTTACAGAAAAGTCTCATTAAACGGGAGGTCTCATCAAGCCATTGTTGTGTACTTTTGTCTTACTATCAGTAATGACATTGGAACAGAATGAGAGTAAAATATAGCTGCATTGTGTAACCTTTTTAATTTTTTAAGCCAATTATCATATATTAGGTCTGTTTACATCCTAATTACTAATGAGCTATTTGCATTTTCAATGTTTTAGAATAATGCATATTCCAAGAAAATATGAGAAAAAAACATGTCTCCATCCTGTTGTTACAACTAATTAGAGACATGTCTGTATTTGTCTGTGTCAGAATATTGTAAAAGCTGAATATTAAAAAGACAGGGGGGGGGGGGGGGGGGGGGGGGGGGGTCATAGTGGATGGTTCCTTAGTGATGAGGGTTTCTAGATAAAAGTGTTAGGCTGATCCCAGGTCAGAAACTGCTACGCAAGGCCCAGCTCATCTGTTCCCATTTTATTTTTGCAGTTTATATAAATCATAATATTAATCAGTAACAGAAATTATGTCAAATAAAAGACAGACAAGACCTGAAAAAAAACTAATTGATCATTAATCATTTAGCATGGCTGCATGTGACTACAAATGTAGCCACATGGGACTTTTTTTTTTACTATCAACAGAGTTGAACCCAGACCTAAGGGGAGCTATTAATCTTTGCACAGTCAAAGTGAGAGAATACCAGGTTGCCCTGTCACAGCAGTCTCCACAGGGATAAACTAAAACAACTTCTTATTTACCCGGTCCTTATAGTCCATTTTCCTTTTTACTCCTCTCTCTTAGGGCCATTTGTCGCCTTCTCATCCATAACTCCACATGCAATAACCTCCCATAGACAGAGCCTGAGTTACTTCTTGTTACTCCACATTTTTGTTTTGTTTTTAAAGCCATTCAGGGGCCAACTTGAACCCAAATAAATCAAAAGTGTCTTGGATCACTCTAGCCAACTAGACACATAATTTTTTTGGACACAGAGGTTGTTTTGTAACAGTCATTAAAACATCATTGCTCTTTCTTTCCACATTGCTATTCCTAAACATTTAAACTCCAACAGGAATTTCCAGACTGGGACTTGGGTTAACCCTCTACCATGTTGTTTCCGCTGATTTCACTCTCTCAAAACTACCTGTTCAATTCAGAGTGAAACTCTGTGATTAAAGGTTTTAGTTTGCATTTTAGATGTTTAAGAAGAGCTTTAGTGGTTCATTGTCCAAGGGTTTAAAGATGATGTAATCTGAGTTGGGGGTAACTTGATGATCTTTTTTTATTCTTGAAAAAAAGAGGCCACCAATGAGGTCAGACGGGTGTAATATTCCACTGAATGAACACTAAAGACGATATCACTTAAAACTTGAAATTCCTGTTTCTTTGCAAGACAAGGCAAGATGTCTGAGTCAACCAATGAATATACAAATATATATTATAAAATAGAAAAAATAAATAAGAAAAAGACTCAGTAGAAGATGCATACAACATTCTCTCTTTGCATGCACCCTAACATTCTTTCTTAAACATATCATTTCTCTCTGGTTTATAATCTCTGCCACCAAGGTTCCGTTGTTTGTCTCTTTCAGTGTTGTAATTAGATGTCTGGGAATATGATGTTTTTTTAATTTAGAGACAAATTACAACATGCTTCCCTTTTGGTTTAACCAACGCCAATGAAGGAGTTCCTTCAACCAGCGGAACATTATCCTTTTTAATTTGCTTCCCCATGATGGCACAGTTTTTTGATCATGCCATTTACTGAGTGAGAGTGATCTATAGGTGCTTGTGTGCATGTGTGTATGGATCATAGGGGACTCAAGGAAAAGACATCAGTATTGTTCTGGGAAATAGCCAGGGTTGCCAGGCAAAGGACCCCTGTCTGTATCACAGCCTCATTTCACTGCCAAGGAGAAAACTTTACTCCTCACAACCTCTGATTTGATCTATTCACTGTTGTCAACTGTAAAGATGAGAAACCAAATGGAGTGCAGGCACACCCATGCCAGGAAGCCTGCCTTAGCCCAAAGAGCCCACATCATTGTTTATTCAGCTTGAGTGCATCCCATCTTGGCAGCCTGGGTGAGAATGGATAGATATGCAGTGTGGAAGTCCATCAGAACAAAATGATAACATAGCTTTTCAGCCAGGTTCAACATATGGAATGAGGTAAATGGTTCTTATGAAAAAAAAACAGAATATTAAATAAAGTCACAAAAAGCAAGATTTCCCTTTTTTTTTTTTTTTTTTTACATTAAAATAGAAATCTAACCGCTTCTAGTGACTGAAAAGATGTTCACAGATTTGTCCCATGTGAAGAGATGCCTTTGTTGGTTGTCTATTGGTGTGCCGCCATTATTTGGCAAAGCCTAATCAGAACACAAACACGCCTCTGTCATTTGGCTGCTCTCCCTATCACCCCCCACATTTCCCCCTCTTTCTCTCTCTGTATTAATCAACACTGCAAACTTAAAGAACCCCCCCCCCCCCCCCACACACACACACACACGCACACACTTCATTTAATTTTTATTTTATTTTTGCCTGTAAAGATGACGTGTTTATGGGCATCTGGGAATGTACAAGTACATTTTCACAATCTAAGTTTATTTTTTCCAACCTTTTCTCACACCCAGGGCTGTAATTAGTTTTTCTCTTGTCACTTATTTTTACTTCCATCTGATGTTCTCAGACATCAACCCCTGAGGTACAAACTGTTGTAAGGCATGACATACATTAACCCTGCTTGTGTGTGTACTGCCTTGTATCTATCGCTCGAGGTAAGAGTTGCTCCTGTATTCTAGGTACAAGCAGTATCGATTCTCCATAAGTCTGTGTGATTTTTGTTTTTGGCAAAAAGAAAATAATCAAATCTGTCTTCATGATTTAATATGAAATTCATGTAAATGTAGTAAATATAGACAAACAAATAGGAAATCGACAGTTCTTAATACAGCAAGAAATTAAAAGAACACTGAATCCATCCATTGTCTCCACCTGCTTTTCCATGCAGAATCAAGATGGGACACTGGTGTCCGTCTTCAGCCATCATCGGGTGAGAAGAAGGGTATACATTGGATTGGCCAACATTTTATCAAAGGTCATGAAAGAGACACACAGAACAAACAATCATGTATGCGCACCCTTATACCTAGAGTGACCATAGAGTCATGGTTTAAGATTGTGGAAGGAAGCCAGACTGCTATGAGAAAACTAATACATTGGAAGAAAATAAATGTTAATTCCATCCAGGAAGATTCTTGTTCAGAATTGAAGTCCAGGACCTTCTTGTTGCAAAGCACCAGTTGGCCGACCAACGCTGATTTTGGTTATTTATATGTGATTAAACAAGAAATTAATCTAAAACAGCATTCCACCTTGAAGTTAAAAGTTTAAGAGTATTCTAACCAAAATCTGAACTTTTTCCCCAAAATAAGATCCCTGATATGAATTTAATGTTGCTCAACTAACTCAAAAATAAACACTAAGAGGTCTGAAATGAAAGTAGTTGACTGGCAAGTGCGGGTCGAAACCGTTTGAAAAAAACAAACAGACATTGATCTACTTGTGCATGTGGTAACATGTGGTTTGGTTTGGCATGACAGAAAAGGTGACTGTGCAGAAAAACACCATGCTTTTTAAATATGGACAAGAACCTATGATGGCAAAGGGCTTCTTCTCTGGAAAAGACCACTGAAGCCTTCCAGTTGTGGCTTTGTAAATAAAAGACATTCTGCAGTATTCTCTTATATATATATATATATATATATTATAACTATAATATATTTATATATATATATATATATATATATATATATATATATATATATATATATATATATATTTTAGCATAATAATGTTCCAAAATATATAGCCCAGTTAACATTGATTGTCTTACAACTCAGCACTTAGATTTAATAACCTGCTAATAAGAATGAACTTAGGACTCATTCTAGAAAGATCAGTGATCGTTTTATCTGTAATATCAAACTGTGTCAAGGTCAGCTGAATACTGTCATGCCAAAAGTAGATTGTACCACGTATTAGCAGCACCGGTACCACTAATAGGGTTCCCAGTAGACTGATTGCATAATACAACAAAATCCAAATGAAAATAAAACAATAATTTCTTGTAATGTTTTCTAGTTTATTGGTTTCATTATCATTTTGTGTTATTTTATTTATTTTACATTTTATTTGAGTACTTTCTTGTTTGCCCTCTTGTGTCAGTCTCTTTTTCCCTATTTTTTTTAAAACCTCCACTAAACCTGACACCTAATCCATTAATACAATTCAAAATTAAATTAACTTAAATTAACTTTTCAATAGACATTTTAAAGAAATTATATCATAAAATGAAACCGACCTGTGACATAGACATTTAGTCAATGATCAATTATATGAGTATGCCTATGCTCAAAGTATAGCTTTGAAACGATTGTTTTTTTTTCTACCAGTATGTATGTATGTATGTATATGTGTGTGGGTTCTTTATATGGTAAAACTCATCATACAGCCCAAATGTTGATATCTCAGGACTTGAAACTGGGTCATAATAACATTTGAAAATGAAAAACTTTAAAATGAAGTAAATACTAAATGTTTTTGTCTCTTTAGCAGCACTTGACCTTTCCTTCTTTCCATATTTCCCCTGACCCATAGAGAATGCCCTTACTGTGTTACTTGCTGAAGGTCAGATCTGCCATGAGTACTGGGCAGGACCCCACTCATGAGCTCGCCCACTCCCTTGGCCATAAACTGGGAAAGAACAGAGTTATGTGTTTGGTTCATGGTGGGAAAACCGTCCCCTGGTATGTGACTTTGAGAAGACTGTGTGGGACCAGGAAGAGGTTCTTCTCTTTCTCAGTAAAAAGCCTCTCCTCCTGAGGCTGTGGGAAGGTCAAGGGTCAGAAGTCCTCTGTGCCCACTCTGTGCAAAACCCACAGATGATGGTGCAATTCCATCCATAGACCCCAAGGGCAGGAGTGGGAATAAGTGAAAGGAAAGCCATACAATTCATTTTGTATTCTACCCAAAAATACTAGCCAAATGTATGTTTGAGAATGTTTCAGCAAAGGTTACCGTAAGTTTATTGCCCCTCATATTGACTGCAATAGTTAGACCGCAGCCATGACTCAAAAAACATTTAAACGGACATTGAAATAGTCAAGGTGGTCAAGGCTCGAATAAAACAGGATCAGTTACGCTCTTGCATGCATATTGTTCTCGGTTTACTCTTGTCGTGGGTTTCTAGCCATTGTCTTTTTACCTAGTTAATTCCAAATGTTCTTGTGTGTAAGGGTTTGATGGTGATCTCTCTCCTTGTAAGTATTGCAAATGTCCAATCACTGGCCACTTCATAAAAACCCTCTTCTCAATATCCAAACCTCTTAGAACAAAAGCCTAACTGTGATAAGAGTTTGACATGTTTCACGGTAGTTTTGTGTTTATTTCTGTAACTCTTTCCAGAGGGATGTGAGGGAATCATGGGGAAATGTTCTCTACATCCTGGTCTCCTCCACCCATGCCCCACTCTCTTTCTCTTCTTACAACACAAGTCCTCACAGGAAAATAATAAACAGATGAGTAGGATGGGAACAGCTCCCAGTGAGAGCATCCATGCAATTAGGCAAGCAAGAATCAGTGCTCTGGTTCCCATGCTCGAAGCAAGGAGGACAGGCCTCAGCTTGACTTCTTATTCACTACCCAGAACCAGAAAAACTTGTCAGAAATCACCGTTACCTGTCACTTTTAAGCCAAGACTTACTATATACCTCCACACCTCTTTACAAGTCTGGACACATAAATGTAGAAATAAGGATTTAAAAAAATCTGAGTTTATGTGGTAAATATTCGCGATTTCTTGGTCAACAGCTGCAAATTAAAGACAAACGTCGTCCAGCTTGTGATGGGTTGTGCTTCACGTCCAGAATAATTTTCAAACAAATACTTGCAGCAACTATGTCTTTCCCCTATACTCCAAAACACCCACAAACCTTTGCACAAAACGTACACAACTCTTTCAAGTACAATACATTCAAAGAGGTGCTAAAAGACTCTAAACACCTCAGCCGCATACCCCTTAGTTGTAGAGCCATGGCCTAATCAGCATTCAGAGGCGCATTCAGATACACAGAAATGTTCTCTCAAACACAAAGGAAAAAGTACTGGCTTCAACCCCTACCCCCTCCACTCTTTCCCTCTTTTTTTATTCTCCCTCAGTATTCTGGCAAAGTCGGCTTTCACAAATTAAACACAGATCTCCCATAGATGGTGGGCTGACAGCTCCAACTACGTGCCAACACTACGAAACGACTGGAGGTCAGAGGGTCTAGGAGCACAGGGTACCCCTTTTGACTCTCTTGGGGATCCTGATATGTTTCTCTGTTGGCTATAACTGTATACACATCTGTAGTCCTTGGATCCATCTGTAGGTCATCAGCTGATAAACATAGCAATCACAGTTGGTTGATTATGTTTGTAAGAAGTTTTGACAGAAATATTAGATGATTGATTGACAAAACTTTATAAAGGTGAATATACACATTAAATGACAAAAGAGAAATAGCACTAAAGGAGGATTTGAATGACTCAAAAAAAGGAAGTCTAAACTTGATATTAGTAAGTTGTTCTCTTTCATTTGCTGTGAAAAAGGTCACCACTGTGGGAGTTTTTGGCTACAGATCTGCTTGAGCAAAATCAAATGACTTCTCAGCTTGCTATTTAAACCCAGACTCCTGTTTTCAAGATATCTGTGGCGTGTCTAACTTGTTGCCATTTGTCTTTCTGACTCACATCTCTTGGTTTCTGTGTTATAAGTTTGCTCCACGGCATGTGCGTGTAGAAACAGGAACGTCTTTCAGCACATCCAGTCTACAAGGAGCCACTTCAGTCAATAGAAACCAGGAACGTACTACAAAACAAAAAAAACGGACGCCCCATCAAATATGGCTTCGTGTGCGCACACAAAGGACAGCGCTCCGAGAACAAAAGCACAAAGAAATTGTGCACAAGCCGCAGCGGTCTGTGGCAGCAGCCTGGTCACTGTGGTGAGGGTGGTGGAGGGTTTCTTCAGGGAAGTGGGTATAGAAAACAGGCCCATGTATGGTGAAAATTTGCAGACCCTCATTCCTCTTGTCTTAGGAAAAGCTATTTTAGGGCATTATGAAGTCTGCCATGCAAACACAACAATTTTGGACTTTTAGTTCATTTATTTATCTTTTTTTTTTTTTCTGTCTAATGAAGCCCAAGGGAGGCTTATAGTTGTTTTTGGCCTTTCAGTCAGAGAAAAAGGGGAGGAGAAGGGGTGTGAGGGTGGATGTACGTCTGGTCTCTGACTACTGCCAAAAAAATGTTACATTTGGAATATTGAAGCATTAACCAAACAAGTTGTGAATCAACTTTGATAACTGTAACCTACTGCCAAGCCTGTCTACACTGAGACAAAACATGGCAGTATGACATGTTTGTCAGAATGGAATTCTAATAAAGCTCTTATTTATGGTTTTTTTATACCTAGAAGAGGAAGAGGGATGGTTTCAGGGGTTTTTACTAGGAAATACTCTCAGGAATAAATCTATTCTCACAACCTCGACAGAGAGGACCAAGGATGACATTATAACATAGTCCTTTTTTAAATTCTACTTTGTCTGGATCTAGGTGTGACAAATAATGCCAGACCCCAAAAAGCACATAAATAAAATGAATAATTCTGTAAAGCTCATTTACTTTCTCTGTAACAAAGCTGTTGAGCTGTCAATACTGGTCTGTACATAAGCGCTATGCTATCATTTTCTAAAACAGGAATATTTGTCTTTTTTAGAATGTTTATGTTCTTCAACTATTTATCTTTTGTTTTGGGAGGAAATCTATAATCTATATCATTTAAAGTTGTCTGCTTTAAGCCCCATCAACATTTGTTTTGTTTTTATGTACCTGATGATGTTTTTGTGGCAGTACTTTATATAATTGGAGTTACAAAGTAGACAAGGTCACCAAGGGTCATTTGGATTGCCAGTAATGGACCCTAACAGACTTTATTGAATATTTCTGTTTGACTAATAGAGTTGCGTGTTTTTAAAGCATTCCCCAGGACGACACAGGGGGCTTTCAACATCAGTGATGTGTGACACACAGCTTTGGGAACTGTTGACAGTAGTACCATGGCTGTAAACTCTCAGCTCTAACAGTATTTAAAATAGGACAAGTTAACTCACATGGCCCATTAATATGCTCAGTTTCCACCTTCAGACATAATTTATGACTCCCAGGAGCTACAGTTTTGCAATATACTTCTACAATTTTCTCAAGGGAAAATATGATGAAACCAACTTTTCTAAAAGGTAATTTGTTGATGATGTTTGTGAGTATTTAAAGTGTGAAAAGTCAAAAGTCAATATTTCATTTTAGACTGTTTAAACTATCATCAGGAATGAACCATATTAAAAGCAACATTTAATGATGTAAATGAGTATTTTTAAGCAACTTTTGGAAATGAAAGTATTTTAGAAGTATGAAGGGATAAATGCTCCACAACTCTTTGGTGGCAGCAAGAAGGTCCTGGGTTCAAATCGTGCCTGGGGACCTTCACCGGGGAATGTACATATTTTCTCGTGCTTGGGTGGCTGTTCCTTTGACCCTCTGGCTTTCTCCCACAGTCAAATCATACAAAATAAAACCATAGCATAGAACACTGAGGAGTTGTTCCAGGAACATTTTGCATTTTACCAAGCTGGGATTATGTCAAATTTTAAGATATTATTTAAAGAAATAATTAACATGGTATGTTTTCCTATATTTTATACATATAAAAATATATATTTTATATTTTTTGTATTTATATCTCTCTGCTTAGACTGATGGATGGATGGATGGATGGATGGATGGATGGATGGATGGATGGATGGATGGATGGATGGATGGATGGATGGATGGATGGATGGATGGATGGATGGATGGATTACTAAATTTTTATGAATTTTCAAATAAGCATACTTTTTATTAGCAGCACCATGGAAAGAGTAAATTAGATGCCTCAGCTCAATTATTATTTTTTTTTTTCAAAAATGGCTTTTATCTGTTTTTGCAAATGAACTCTTCATTTGGTTTCAACAGTAGACACTTGGTCAACAGCTGTTTGAAGATGTAAGCTGAGTATTACTCCATTACAAATATCCAGGTGTTCACTATTCCATCTGACCATGAACACCTCCACCTCCTGTGCTGTGTGGTGTCTACCACTGATGCATTTTCACCCTTCTCTCCTGTCAGAACGATTTTTTGCATGAAAGCCTTTTTAAAAACTCTTCATGAACCCTGATGTGGGTCTACACCATGGTAAAAGTGATGAGTTGGGATGTGGAACATTGCATCTGCTGCAACCTTATTCTGAGGGGACCTTTTATGAATGGGCCTGCATAGTTCTGCTGAAAGTGCAACAATAACATACCTAGCACTCTTGATTCCCCTATTTTCTGTTCTGAAATGAGTGTCAAGGATAAACTGTCAAACTATCTCACAGAGATCAAGTTCCATACTGCACAGTCAGACCTAAAAAAAAATAGGTATTGGAGCAGGATGAAGCTTGCAGTGTAGATACATTTACAAAAAGTCAGAAACTAGATGCACAATTTAGGAGGAAAATAATTTATAACTGCCAGTTAACTCACCTACAAAATAACCCTCTATAATTTTTTATTTATTCACCTCATATGATAAAAGGAACCAAGCTGAAGTTATTGGTCTGAAAAATTGAGACCTCTACCTCTTTTGTGAGTAACCCTACAGCTTCATCCTTTGTTTTAGTGAGTATGCATCTCACAGAACAACACTCCTGGTTTTTCTCAAAGTCTTTCTGTGCTGGGAATGGCTGGTGAAATGGGAAATCCAAGTAATTTACTCACTTGAGATTTGAATTTCCCAAGTGTTTGGACCCCCATCAGGATAGCAAGCATATGTGTGTGGGGGAGGAGGAAAATAGGGGCAACTTATGGTTGCAATTTGGGGATGCTTTTTTTAGTTACTCTTAAATGTGGGAAGTCCAAGTCATTGAGCCTGAGGCGTCTGTGAAAAAGCCAGCTTGAGATCTGGGAAGGAGGGAAATTTAGATGTCCTGATGGAATTCTCCCACTTTCAACCATGAGGGGCTTTGGGGGTTTGGGGTCCATAAGTTTGTTGAAAGTTGGGAATGCTTATTTACATTAGCCTGATGCAGTCTGTCACAGTAAAGAGAGACTCACAAAGTTAATCTACAGGAAACGGAACATGGATCCCACACCACATGCAGCTCTCTGTAATGTGGGAATCTTCAACCACATGACGCTCTAAAATCTGGAAGAAGGCTTGGACCAGAACCACAGATTGCAGTATAACCAGGGGGTAAAAGTAGAAGAAGAAATGGTGTGATCTTGATGTGTGGGGATGTGGGGGGTTTGTATATGTGTGAGTATGATTACAAGAAGAGAGGAGCTGAAGAAAAGACAAAAAAAAAGGAAAGAAATCAGTCGGAAGACAGAGGCCATGCATCTCTGTAATGGCATAAAGTGCATCTTAGCCTTTCTTGCTGGTTCCCAGAGTCTGAGCCAGCTGGATGGTTGCTGTCAGAGTCTTTGCTGCACAGCTGCCCTCCGAACTGATTAGAGCTAGCTGGCTCACCATTGTGCTCTTTTATCCATTCTCTTCTACAGCAGAGACAAAAAAAACAACAAACCTGGTGATGTTTTTCACAATAGTATATTAGTTTAAAGGTTCATGTTAAATCCAGACTAACTCATATCTTCATGATAAAATAAGAAAAAAAAAAAATTTCATACAATTGTACATGTTTCTAAATATTAATTTAGAAACATGTATAATTATACAAATATACAATTATACATGTTTCTAATTTAGAAACATGTATAATTGTATATTTGTCACTTGCGTTTTTATGTAAACAGCAATCTGCCCATCTGTAAAGGCTCAAACACAAATTGGAACACAGCACAGTGAAGAAGAGCTCCAAATCGGCGTGCTAATTCAAAGTAAATCCTCTTAAAAGACCCCGTTCCTTCCTGTCACTCACATGCGCAGAGAGGTCACAACCTCCCCAGTGTATAGCTACAGAAGTTTTAAAAAGCATAACACAATTTTCAAAGACGAGCCACAGACCTCAAGCTGCAGCATTTGAAATCAGATACCCGCAAAAAAAAAAAGACTTTAAAAGAAGAACAAAAAAGAACAGAAGGGCTTCAAATATAGAGGCATGCAGATGAGGGGTCATGTTGAGAGGAGAACTGAGGATCTGCTAATGTAGAGGTCACACTGGCTTTGTCTTAAAGACCAAAACAGAAATCAAGTGGGTGGTAGCAGGTGGTTGTCAGATTCTGTTACCTGGACTGGAGTGGACTTCTGATTTCAAAGTGTAGCTAGAGGAAGCTGTCTCTTGAAAAATAGCACATGATTAAACTTACCACACATTTCCTGTTATCCTGTACTTTTAAATGCACTCAAATATCGGGGTTCTAGAGGTAGTAAAATAAATAAATAAGTAAAATAAATAAAAAACTAAAAATACTGAGATCCCATACAAATGTTTATTACAAATAAGAACTAAAAAGGGAGCAATTCAGAAGGTAGGTGCAGAGAATAGTATTGTATTAATTAATCATTGTGAGCAACGAGTATTCTCGACTTTGTTTTTTTTTGTTAATCAGATTCAGTGTTTCAGTCAAGTTATCTGTGCTGCTACGCTCCACCAGTCGGCCCATTCTGTGAGCTCTTAGTGGGAGTGCAGTTTCCATGCAGTCATGAACTCAAAAGGCAAAGTCGTGTTGTGCCTCTGCAGTACTGTGGGAAAGTGCAGCACTTCCTCTGCTTATTTGGACCAATCTGGTTATAAATGGACATTCACAAGGAGGCAGCCCTTAAAGGACAACCCAGTCACATTAGCCTCTTTAATATTCTCCATCTCAAGAGACCCAAGTTCTGAGAGAGAGGTGCTGGGGGCCACACATTTTTCCATTCAAGAGAGCAGGGGGAGAAAAAAGCATGTGAATGTTTGAGATGTGCACAATGCTGATTTAGGTCTTCGAATAATCATGTAAACTTTAGCTGCCTTCTTTTTCAGTTGTTTAGTAACAACATTTTTAAAAATGTTACATTTCTCACTAATATTTACACTGTACTCAATGAAGGAAAAAAGAACAGAAAAAACAGCTTGAAAAGAACAAGTTGGAATGTTCTGATAAATATTTAGCCTGTTGTTCACTTACAGTCTGAAACTGAAGCTTCATTGGCCTTTTGGAAACCAATTCCTGTTGCGCAAGTACTGAACATTCCAGGGACTACTAGATCAACACGGCCATATTCCATATCATGAGATTACAGGCTTATGAAGTTAAAGCACCCAAAGAAACTCTTCATTGTTGTGCATGCTCAGATCACAGGCCAAAGGGAGGAGAGAAGGCTGGTCCAAAACGATGTTCCTTACTGAGGTTCGAGATTTTGCCAACAGCTGCACGGTTCTGTCGAGGCAAAATCCTGGGTCTGAACTGAGCCCTAACAGGTGCTTCAAAATTTTCTGAAACCCAGGTCTTAAAGTTGATCTTTGCAGAGTCTGGTCTAATGGCACTGTTGCATGCTTTCAGTTAGAATCCAATAACCATCTGTGTCCAGAGTAATGGCTGATCAGGCTTCAACAAGGTCACCAGAGGAAACGGACTGTAAGCTGGGCAAACTAATGCCAGAGCATGCTCTGAGGATGAACTCAGAACTTATTTTGATTTAATCATCGTTTAGATCATCATATAACCATTTCCCTTTGTTTTATCTTTGAATCAGTCCCATACACTTCTTATTACACTTTGTTTCCTTCATGGAAACAAAAAACACAAAGTCCCAAATGCTTTATCTTCCAGGGAGGTGGTTTCTCTGCAAAGTTGAATGTGGCAGCAACAGCTGCCAGTTTCACTCTTTCCAGCCTGGCAGGACCAGCATTAAAGTTTTAATGGGTGATTAGTGTCAAATATCTAGCTGTTGCATTCTGTGTCTCGACTGTGGGAAATAGGCATGCTGTTACGCCGGACCCACAGCTCTCTTTAGAATTTTGTGCTGTTGCACAAAAACAGGACAGCTTTACAAATCAAACTCAGTTCTGAGAGTAATGTAACCCACTAAAGTAAAGTGTCTCACACATGCATAGTACTGTATGCTTTACATCTACATTTTATTCAACTGTCTGTGTAACCGCATCATTTTTTTCTTACATTGGCAGCGGGGAAAAAAATATGTTTTTTAAGTGTACTGTCCAGGAGAACAATGATCAAAGTATCCTGGTTTTAATTATGTCAAATACTGTATCAGATTTACTCAGTCTGGCTTTGTATCTCTATGTATTTTGCAAGACAAACTCATTCCCCCCTTCAGTGTCTCCCACACAGCAAAGGTCTGGTTCAATAGCATGCTCCACTCAGACCAAGTGCAATAGTTCTGGAAAACCATGACAATGTAATCACCTGCATGTTGCACAACAGTTTTTGTGTAAGACCACAGAGAACATCCAGCAGAAACAGAATAACATTTGGCCACATAATGATGCAATACACATGCTGATAGTTTTCTTTTCTTCCAAACTACTCTGTGCTTTTTTTCTCGGCCTTCCCTCTCCAGCTGCCTTTGGCACGGCAGCATGTGAAAGATGCCCTTCACCGCAGCAGAGAGCAATGGGTAGACAGCAGTCTGCGGTGTGCTCTCTAAGACAAAGGCAACTTGGCAGCCTGCTTGGCTGTGGCCGGATCAAACAGGCCCTGCTTATTGGACCTCTTCTTCCTCTTTGAGCTCATCAGTGGCTGTGTGAGACTGCAGTCTGAAGTGTCTGAGGGATCGGCTAACTCCCTGAAGACGGTGCAGCTCAGACCACACACAGGCCCTCTTCAACCACCACAAAGGAGGACCAGAACAGTGGCTAACGAACTTTGCATATGCTATCATTGTGACTTTTATGTTGCTTAGCATGGGCATAACTTAGTATAAAAGAAATGTTATTCCTCTTACTGTTGACATCTTAACTGTTATTGTCTTTCTAAGACAGATGCTCCTTCTCTCTGTTGTGCTCACTCAAAAAACAATGTCCTGATTCTGAAAGGTGCCTCTCAATGTAATACTGGAGTCTGTGCTTGTTTTAGTTGATCTTCAGATATTTTTCCCTTTTGAAAGAAAAAACACAAGGCTGGAAACCAGCATCAATATTCAACTGCTCCTTCTTCATGTTCTCAGATAACATAGTTTCAGACAGTTGAATCCCAGTGGGAGTTTTTAAAAACAACATGACAGCAGCAAAGCACCCAAGGTGAATGATAGTGTCTTTTAAGAACTCAAGTGTAGAAAGTGAGAGATAGTAATCTGTCTGATAGGACTGTGTGGAAAATCACGTATGGACATGTTACCAACTTATCAGTATCATCAACTGTTGAGATCCCAAAGACTTATTAGCCCTGCCGTTGACATACAAGATTTACTGTTTGTTATGATGGTTGGGGAGCGAAAAAAGTTTAGGGTGCCTTCCCCATCTGTGCCCCCTTTTTTAATAAATGTTAGTGTGTTTAAAGAGCAGAGAGTTCTGTTTCTCCCACATTCTCCTATCTGTGCCCTTCATTCCCACGCTGAGCACCAGCGGTGATGGGAAAGTTCCAAAAATACAGGGACACTCAAATTCCAGGACTCTTGTGGTGTTTACGAATTAGTTGTGGCTCTGTGAAGGAAAAAAAAAAAAAAAACACACATACGCACAATTACAAACTGCGAATACAAATTTTCTCTTTCTGAATCTATTTTAATTCATACAGAGAAAGAAAATTGAATGTGGTGCCACTGAATCTTGCAACTACATTAATTTGTTTCATGTACTAGTGCCAGCAACTCTTTAATTTAAAAAGGATTTGCATGTAAAAAGATGAAGAATGGATTTGAACTGCTGTTTAACAACCAATGTACCATACAATTGAAAGATGCTTTTTTATTGTATAATAATAAGGTTTTCGGCCACAGCGTGGTTTAAGTTCCTTCGGGAATATCTTAAATACAGACAGCAAGTGGAATGGTGACGCTGATATAACGAACTGGAAAAGAACAAACTACGTAAAATCTTTAAAATATGTTCTTCTGAATTGTTACCCTTCAGGCAGTGTTAATGGAGGCTTATTACGAGGACTTTACTGAATTATACCATCAGAAAAAATAAAGCAGAATGAGGAAAACTTTTCTCATGCAATACAAGAATTTTTCTCCATGTTGACCCAAGGGCAATGAGGACTCTTATCTCCTCGCCATCGATCCATTTGCAGAAAGCATTTCTTTCCCACATGAAGTCCCTGCACCCAACAGCCTAAACAAACACACACATCCCACCATCTGGATTGTGAGTAGCAAATTCAAAATAAGACACACTGAGAGGTCACCCCCTGAAACAGCTACCAAGACCTCGGTGAAGAAAAGATAGAGGAGCATATAGAAGGGAGGGGAGAGATGGATGATGCTGGTGACTGTATGTTGGAAAATGTTGGAATGTACAGAGTGGCGGACTGAGTCACTTTGCCATGAAGCAAGTATCAGTCCAAACAGGACATGTGTTTCTGTCATCAGCAGGATTGTATGTCCAGTGTTACTGTCAGTTTTTTGTTTTTTGTTGCTTTGAACAAAGCAGTGTTTTGCCACAGCCCTCATCAGTAAAGAAAGATGAAACAGGTTTCAGCCTTGTTAATGTGGGGTTAGAGATCCTGCTTGAGCAACAGATGTGTGCAGACAAGCCCTAATGTCCAAATCCAGTGTGTCTTGCAATGAAAATGCCACCTGTCCAGAGTTTTCACTCATCTAACTCAAGGTCAAACTTCTTTTCTTTTCTCCACACAAACAGTTACTCTCCTTCTTCTGTGTGGGCAAACACTATCACCCAGAAGATTCAACAATCCACTCAGCCCTGCTGGGATAAGACATGACATGATGGAAAATGTACTCTGTGTGGCTTTTGCTACAGAGGAAATCTAGGCATTAGTCACCCAGGCCTCTTCAGTGGTGTCACAGGAAAGACTTTCTGGGTTTTTTTTTTTGTTTTTTTTTGAGGAAATGAAAGGATTCCTGCAGACTTGCTGCATTTTGCTCTTCATTGATGTCTCTGTACAGAGAATCATATGTGATCCTTTTTTAAACTGTGCTTTGCATTCATTCATGCTGCCTTGATTTCAGTAACCACAGGGGTGGCGGTGCCTGATTGTGGTCTGTGAGAAGTGGTTTGTTTTTTTAAGAAATTGGCGCAAACCCAGAAGTCGACTTTTGAGATAGATGTTTTTTTCTTGTGCTTCTGCTTTAGATGGTTAACCCCCCCTGCTTTATCAAGGATACTCTGACTGATTGGATCTGAGATCAAAATAAACCTAAGGAAATCTGAGGTTAAGACCAGTGCACTTAGTAGTGTCAAGGGTTTCATTTCACAAGAGCTTAAAATTGTCTTACAGTGACTGGGGGCCAGTGTGTTAAAGGAGAAAAGAGACCAGACTCTGTGTTAAAGCCTACATGAGGTTGTGAGCTAACAGCTTTTCGTTTTTGCTACTCATTCACTCCTGTGCCTCTAGCACCACTGTGATTCCATTGACACGTTCCGTCCTTGTGCCCCTGAGGCTACTTTCATTGTTGCAATGTTGGCCTTCGGTGTTTCCGCCTCCCTTTTTTTTTCCTAGAGGAGAAATGGGAATTAGAACAAGCTGTTGAAACAGCAGTTTCATGGGAGTGCAAGTCAAAAAGACCCCCTAGGTGGCACTTGTAATATATGTGTGGGAAATCAAACCCCGAAGTCTAGTGCTAGAGAGCACTATGTTTGTATCCCTTACATACGGAAAGATTCTTGAAATAATTATGATACCAGGGAAATGAAACTAAAACAGATAATGTTTAAAGTCACCAAATAAAACTGAATTGTGAATAATTAGAGAGTGTGAACATTAAAATTAAATCATTTGATTAATTTGGAGAAAAAAAAAATTGTTGTAAGCCAAACCTTTTTTGGTATTCAAATATTTTTCAAAACAGTGGAATATAAAGAGTTAAGTTATTATACCATAGCTATCAAAAGCATTCTCTTGGCTTGTTGAAATGTTGTGCGTATTTATAGAATTTAATACCAACGTAGATTTTTAATTTTGGTGAAAAAATGATGACAAACATACATCCTTGTCTTTTAACAACATATTTTGGAAAGAGTCAGTTACATGAATCCCACTAAAATATTCTATAAATTGCTCAGTCTGACATATGTAATTGTGTGGAAAATTAGATTAATGCTTTTCAAGAAACTTCAATTGCCAAGAGAAGTGCTGGGTTCAATGCTAGGCTAGCACTGGAATTTTATTAGGATTGCTAATCTTCAGTAGGAATCACTGAAGTATCAAAAAGTTTGTTGTTGTTCAATCAAAAAAAGAAATCTAAAAAAACAACAACACAAAAATATTTCAAATGGTCAGTTATGTTATTATGCAAAACATTTAGACACAATTCAACGTTTTATCCTGTAGTATTTCAGTCTTGGAAGTAATATATCTAAATGTATGGGTTTGTGGGAAGGTACATCTCTGCATTGGTAGTGAAGATGAAGGAAATAAATCAGTTGGAAGCCACAAGTTTGAATCATAGGCATATTCCTAACAATTATGTCCCATAATGCGCCCAATATTGTAATTAGGGGTTAGTACAAAGCAGAGAGTAGCCCAAAACTGGGATCCCCCGGGCACTTCGTGTCTCTGCATGTTTCCCACAGTGTGAGAACTTAGACTATAAGCACACCTAAACATGATGTTGCTCCAAACACAGGACCTCTTCATGATGGTACATGGCAAGTTTAACTACACATGCTGAAGTTTAATGTGGAAAAACATTACATTTGACTCCAGTTATATTTTCACTTTCAGTACTAAAGTCAGAATTAGATATAAAAGCCTGTCTGTTGACTATTATCTCTTTTTGTTTCTTTTTTTTTTTTTTTTTTACAAAGAAGCACAATACACAGCACAACAATCACATTTATTACCAAAAATGTTTAACCAGGAATGTATCAATGAAAGTAATGTTTGCTTTCATACAATATTCTAGCTAAACCTTTATTAGAAAACAAATTCAACATAATATGATTCAAATGATATAATACACAAGAACTGATATTTCAAATTTTTATCTGCTTCCCTTTCAGTACTGCAGGAATACGATTTAAAACAAAAGTAAAAAGAAATAGAAAACTGCTTTTCTTAGTTATGTGTCTCCTAATCATTGACCTTTAAAGTCTATTGGCAAAGATTTTTATCACTGATAGTCAAAGTTCGAAACAATACAGAAAGTTAATAACATGAAAAGCAAAGATATGGGAAAAAAATGGAAAGCAAAGAAATAATAAGTTACTTTTTATTGCAGAATGCAAAAATACCATTTTGCTACTTTAACCTGTGTTTGGTTTTTATTTTTTATACCAGCAGTCATGCTTCAAATTAAGGACAATGCAAACAATACCTGAATTGATCATTCTTAGCAGTGGGGAGAGGTCATTTGGAACATACAACTTAAGGGTTTTCTTGTTCCACAAAATATCATTTCTTTTTTTCATATTGCCTACTGATCTGCATTTTGATATATAAATATGATCACAAACATCCACTAGTTGTGTTTGAATGTGCCATGAGGTGAATTTGGCTTCAGTGTAAATGATTTTGACTGATTAAATAACTAGAAGTATTTTACATTAATTCAGCCAACTTACCAGTGGTACTCATACTATTAATACTGTTTAATACCAGGTCAGTTTCAGCTATAGTTTGAAGGTGTTACTTAATTGTATGTCTCTTACCATGTCTGTAGGCTGTGCTGTTCTTTTTACATCTCGTTGCAGGTGATGAAGCAGACTGAAAATGTCTTATCATTATCTCCTTTCTATCTTCTCTTTCTTTCATCTTTTATCTTTTTTTTCTTTTTCTGTTTTTTCTCTTCTATTCTATTTACATTGCAGTGTCCATATAATCAGTAAAACTCTCTGTATAATTATAACAAAGCAATTTATATGCATGAAACAAGCGGAACACTATGGCAATAGCCCTACTGCTCCACTTGTGAAAGTAAAATCTGTTGGGCTCTTTTTGGCATCAAGACAATTATTCTTATTGCCACATTGCCAGACTGGACACTGTTAAAAAAAAAAAAAAAATACCAGGTCATCCGTGTGTCTGTTGCAGTGAACGCAATGTGCCTCCGCCCCCGCCGCAGACACTCTGGGGCACCTCTCCAAAATTGTAGGTGACCGCAGACAGTGCCGCAGACAGGAGGCCTCTGATTGGTCAAATCTTCATCCGCTCTACACTATGCTTATTTCCTGTTTGGTACCATAGTGGCTGGTTTTGTTTGTATGACCGCCACTGTGGAAAACGACTCGTGAAGTTGGACCAGCTAGAAGAACGAAGTGCGCAAGAATGCCGGGACCCTTTTTCCACCTGGATCCCCACTCTTTTTCAGCCTCATGTCCCTCCATTGTCACGCAAGCGCCTCGTCGTATCTTGAACCACAGTTAGTTCGTGATTGTCCCTCTTGCGTTGTGGCGTTGAATAACATAGTGCAGACCACACTTCAATATTGGGCATAAATCAAAAATATCTGCGGCAAGCTCACTGTGACACACTGCTGCGGGTTCCCTGACTTCCCTAGCTCATACCCCTCCTTAAGCTCTGCTGGGGAAATCCCAAGGCCCTCCCAGGCCAGCTGAGAGACTTGGTCCCTCTAGTTTTTCCTGGGTTGTCCCCTGGGCTTCCTCCCGACGGGACATGCCTGTAAAGCTCCTGAGGGAGACTTCCAGTGGGCATCTGAAAAAGGTGTCCAACCCGCCTCAGCTGACTCCTTTTGATGTGGAGGAAAAGTGGCTTAACACAGCACCACTCCCAAATAAGTGACCTCCTCACCCTATCTTTAAGGGAGAGCCTAGCCACCCTGCAGAAAAAGCTTATTTCAGGAGTTTGTATCTAGGATCTTGTTCTTTTGGCCACAATCCATATTCTATCACCAAAAGTGAGGGTAGGAACGTAAATTAAGAGCTTTACCGTTTCACTGAGCTCTATCTTCACCAAAACAGATCATTGCAGGGTCTGCAATATAGCAGCAGCCACACTGATCCACCAAGTTATCTCCTTCTCCATTCTACTATAACTCTTACACTTGAGGCAGACACTCTCCTCCCACCTAAAGGAGGCTAGTCACTTTTTTCTGCTGGACAACAATTGTCTCGGACTTGGAAGGACAGGGATGAGATCCTCTGGCCTTTATTTAACAATAAAATCAAAGTCAAAAACCTACACTGCAGGTGGGATCAGGATCTGGACCAGGAAACAGGGAGCAAACAGCATAGAAATAATAGGAGCCAGGGACAAGAAATGAAAACCAGGCAGCTTATATAAAGTACAAGGAATGAGGAGAAAATGCAAACAGAGCAGGTGAGAGTAATCAGGTGCAAATTAGCAACAGCTGAGATCAATGAAGGGAAAAAGAGAGCAGATGGAGAAAAGTGACTGAGCATTATCTGAAAGAAGCAAAGGGAAGAAACATAGATAAAAAAAAATAAACTGAGAAACAAGTAAACAATGAATAAACTAAAACTCCTAGAAATCCAAATAAGAGACACGAAATACATTCAAAACTGGATCACAATCAGACCGATACTTTCATAGTTTAAGAAAAATATGCAAAAATGTGTTCATTCAGAGTGTTTGTTATTGAAGGGTTGATTAAATCCTTTAATATCTAAATGAAAAAAAGCTCCGACTTGAACATGAGGGATTACATATTTATTTAACTATATTGACGTCTCTTTTTAAAGACGTAAATGCAGTGTGCTCTAGTTTAAATTTTAAAAACTATTTTGATGTGATGGAAATAAGGCCGATCAGCAGATTTGTCAAAATTTTGTTTATCCTTATGTTGTGGCAGTAAATAGTGAAAGAACAAGAATTCTTTGAAGTAGTATTATTGCTTTTAGGCAATGTTTTTTGAGAAAATCAATGAAAACCAATAATGCCTATATTATACTGTATTTTCTCTGTAGAATATACGAGTATATTTACTGAACCAGACTTTCCAGCACTTCTTCCTGGTCTAGATATGAGGTAGACCTGGTACCGCTTTACAAAGTGTCAAAATGTTTACAGGGAAAATTTGAAAAAAAATGATCTTGAAGGCTTTATTGTTTGTCGTTGTCAATCATTCTAAATGCCTGAGGGAAAATGTGCTTTAAGAAGAAATGGAAACAATAAACTTTAACATTTGCTACTGACAAGAAGACTGGTAGAAGAATCTACTTAACATAAGAAACTGTTTTTCTTTTTTACTAGCATATTCCACTTGTTATTCTCTCCCAATGCATTTGGCAGATTTTTTCTTGCAAAAATCTCAACAATCTCTACAACTCTATCAAGTTAAAAACAAAGAGTAAGCAAGAATAAAAATGCTAAAAAGTTGTAAATATTCTGGACCTGAGCTTTGTCTTTATTGCTGAAAATACAAAATAAAAAAACTTGAAGTTGGGTTCTGTTATAACCATTATCAGCTATATGACTTCTGTTTTCACTCCTCAGACCTGCAGTGACTGTTTTCTGTCCTGTAATCTACTGTGCATGCTTCTCACTATAGTTGTTCAGTTGGGTGTAAGTGTCACAAGCCAGAGGAGTGTGAAGGGGCATCCACTATGCTTAAAACTCAACCTCCCCACCCAGCTTTGATGGTGTAGGGTCTGCAGGGCCTGACAGCTGCTCTCAAATTAGAGGCTACGAGGGAAGACTACAAGACCGAGGAATGTCTGGATTGTCTGGACTGCCTTTCTCTTCTGCCAAGTCTTGGGAAAATGGCTATACCTAAGTCATACTTTTAACAGGAACCTGAGTAATCCGGTGTATCATATCTCTACATTCCTGAACTCATTGCTTTTATTTAGAGTCTTTAGCTTAGTTGATAGCATCAGTGGCTCATATCCAGGCAATACATAGTACAAAAAAAAAGAACTGAAATGAACAGCAAAAACAGTGATCTGAACAATTCAGTTATTTTGGGGGGGGGGGGGGGGGGGGGGGGGGATACAAAAAATAATCAGGTTATCTAGAAATGTTTTATTTTACGTTATCAGGCTTCCTTCATAAGCTGTCACGGAGAAAGCAGGCCAAGGGTTAATTTTTAATTTAGGTATTGTTATAATATAACCTACTCACTAAGACCAGCCTCAGTAGACCATTTAGGAGAGCCTGACACCCTCTTATGAACGTAACCCTTACCTAAACCTTCAGAAATAATATTTGTGGAGGAGGTTGTACACTGGAAAAAATCTACATCTAGATAAGTCATTTTTTCTTAAAATAAGTGCATTTGTCCTTATATCTTATTTTAAGAGTAAAATACTTATTCCATTGGCAAACTATCTAATTTACCTACTCAAATTAAGGGTAAATAAACTTAATTTAAGGCATTTTTACTTATTTCTAGATCGTGTTTCCAGTGTAGGTGGCAAATGTATATCATGTTGATCATAATTACTTTGTCTGTAAAAGATCAAGAGGCAAGGAAGCAGCATGAATGTTAAGGGGTGGGAGGACGGATGGGATACCTTACTGCTGTATATACTAAGTAAGATTGATTCAATTCATTGGCTCATTAGTGTTTGCTGGACTGCTGTTGGAGCAGTTGTTGACCAATGTTCTATGGGAAGATAGGAATTAAAAATAAGAGCTCTAAAATATACTCTACCCCTCACTGAGCCTTGGTGGTGGCGTGTGGAATTTGTGCAAATGCCACCTTTTACTTTTTCCACAAAGAAAAACGTGCTAATATTGTTTATTTTACCTAAATGAATAATTTCATCAGTTTTCTAAAACCGCTAAGTATGACTTAAAATTCCTGCATCTTATGAAAAAAAAATATATATATATATATTATTTAATCTTGAACAGAAAATATTTCTCTTTATGTAGTATAAGAAGCAAGGTTTCAACAGAATCATGGTTAGAAGAAAGTTTCTGACTTAGTTTGCATGAATGTTTGAACTAAGTTACAAATAGCATGCAATAAAAAAGCTCTTCTAAAGTCGCCCAAGGCAAACAAAGCTAAAGCAGTTCTGACCCCCAGTAGTAACCCTGCCCTGTCGAATTTCAGTAGTGCCTTCCTTATCATTGAAGCATGCCCCAAGGCCATACAGAGAATGAGAAAGGAATGTGCATGCACCTTTCAATCTGTGTCCAGTGAGCCTGCCATTTCCCACATTCACCCTTTTATCTGGACATGATCCCTGCTTTCACTCCCTAAAATGACCACAGAGCTCCATCAGCCACTTTTAATGAAGTCCAGCACTCTCTGTGGCATTTCTGTGTACAATAGCATCTTTCAGTAGATCTGGTCCTGTTTCACAGCCACTCTAATGTGATGAAGATGAGGATACCACACATGTAATCACAGGCTGCTTTACTGGCCTTTGATGAAGGGTGCGGGGAGCTCCGTAGGGGATTGAGAGAATGTTTAGCCAAAAACACACAGTAAAACTAATTACTCAGCACCGACTCTTCAGAAATGTGTAAAATATTATTTTGTTTGGTTTAACATAACTCCTGTGCAGAAAGGTGTGGAAATTTAAAATGTTCACTGCTTAATTCACTTTTAGCACTTTGCTTTGTGAAGGTCAGAAATCCTCAGCACAATATCTATTGTTCCCTTTAACACATTTTATATTCTGCTGCTCCAGTTGCCAACGTATCTGCACTGTTTAGTCAACATGAAAGTATCAAGTGATTGCTTTGTGGGTTTAATCTTTGAAAACCATTTAAAGAGAAAAGGCTCAGTCAGTCAGTTTGAAATATCTGGGTTGTCTTAAGTCTTCTTTTTTTATTTTGTATACTTTACTTTTTGCGCTAATGGGAGCCATATTGGAAAGAGACATTTCAATCCTGGACATCAGTTCTTACTGAGGCAAGAGCATACATTTGTTTACAGTGTCTTGGTTTGCTGAGGCACTGTGCTTTTTTACTTGAATAAAGAGGCTGAGCCATATTCCTTTAAGAGAACCCAACACAATGATTCCCTCAATACCAAATTTCAGACTTGATAAAGTGCTCTCAGCAGGGTTACGTTCTCACTGTAACTACTAAATCCTGACTGGTCCATTGGCTTATAAGTGAGAAGAGAGGCATGATTAATCACACCGTCTCCTGGACCTTTGAGTCCAGTAGGGGCATATGTTGCTCTAGTATGCTTTACAAGCAATCTAATGTAATTAAAATAAGGATACACCTTTAATCTCTGGCCAAACAGCCTGGAACTGATGGGTTTGAAGGTTTCTATGGTGTATTAAGAGCTGCTTGGTGAACAAAGTAAATGTGGTCTGTTAAATTTGAAGGATACTTAATTTTCAGTATCAGCACATACAGTAACTGATGGTTCTCTATACAGTCAAAGTGTCATAAAAGTAAATATTTAAACATGCATGAAAAATGTGATCACATCACCAATTTAAATTGGGTGAAAAATAATATAAGTTAGGAGAAAAATTTGTTAAAAGTATTTTAGATTATCTGAGATTCAGGTGCTTTAGCAGGTACCTGTTAATTACCCGACCTTGGCTGCTTGAGAATTATTTACATCTTAGTGGCGAACCTACATTGTTACGCAGTGCTCTGTTTTGATTGAAGGCCGACCACATTTAGTGTCTTTTTCCCCCCTAGCTCTTTACCTAATGACGATCCTGGATCAGGAGGGCTCTGCTGGAACATGAACCGGGACAGGTGGGGCTGTAGGTGCAGCCTCACTCACCTTAGTGTATAAGTGTGGGAACCTCTGAGCCGCCAGTAGTGCATGAATAACAAGGATCCTGAGGGAGTGTGGCGTAATCTCCTCTAACGCTCTTGTCTCTTGTGTTTCTCTCCCACTGGAACTTTTGCATTTAAGCAGAAGATTGAGTACACTCGTGCATTTATCTCACTCAACAGGCATTACAAACAGTAATCATCAAATGAAAGCTCTTTCTGAACCTATACACACAGAGACACACACACGTAAAGACATATTTGTATTGTAAATGTAGTCTCAGCCAGGTACGCATTACCTTGCAGTGATTTCATTATTAAAAAAACAGACCTTTGCTGGGGAAGTTTGCAAAGTAAATCACACTTAATTAGCAGTGACGTAAAGTCAATCAAGAATGAACTTCATGCAGAGGGAAAATGGATTCAGTGAAGTGCATTTGGTAACATTACAGGTTTTCATTAAATTCTTTGTATTTTGTTTTCCTTTTGACCTTGAACAGGTCCTAACCTGACCTTTGTTGGTGAACAGTTTACTGAAAACTACAGAGCAGGTGATCAGCTTTTAATTGTTGTTTGTTTAACCTGCCATACAGCAAGATTTCTTTTCCACAATTTAAACTGCTCTGTTAAAAACCAAGCAGAGACATGACAAAAAAACACTGAGGTTAAAAAAAAATTTTAAAACAGCTGCCCACTGAAAGAGACACTCGCTAAAGTTGTTAATTAGGGGTGTGGATAAATAATATGTAACAACATTGTAGACAAAAAGGTTTCACCAACTCTCTGGTTTATAGGTTGAAGTGAAAAGAAAAGGCTATGAAATGTGATATTTGTGCAGAAATGTGAAAAATAAAATGTGTATCCTAATACACATTTTATAGAGCAGGATTGGGGGGTTTGTGGGGTGCAGCAGGCTGGCAGCTGTTGCTGCTGTGCGGGGGCCCTCAGGTCTTGGCCTACCCCTAATGGCCAGACCAGCTGTCGGAGTTCTGTCTGTAGGGGCGGAGGGCTTCAGGAGGCGGGGAGGGCATGAGAACTTCCACCCCCCTGTCCTGGGGGGCGGGTCCCAGCCTTGTCTGCCCTCCACTGAAAAGGGGTGATTGATGGCGCAGGGTTGACACCATGCTTCACCAACAATTGACTCAGGAGGAATAGAGGATGAACAGAGAGCAGGGGACCCCTCCATGTCTTTCTCCTCTGGTTTTCAGAGGCAAATGTGGGATCAGACTCAGTTATAATTCACTCATTTTTCTCAACGTGTCTTTTATTTGACATTTTTAGTGCAGCATATGCCACCCGGAAGACTATTAAAGGCTGTTAGTGTCATAAACCTGCAAATAAACTCAATTCATAATCTAACAGCAAGATCACATAGATTTGAACATGAATTTCTGAAATAAATCACGTGACCTTCTGCATATCATTAAGATAAGCCTTCTTGTTGCAAATAGGATTCTAGTGCCCTCCTTTTTTGCAAAACTTCAATCAATCTTTACAACAGAGGCTAGTATACACGGCTCAGCTAGGATGGACAGCGTCATGGCCTGAAGTGTGTGTGTCAGGTCATCGGTAGGTAGAAACCCTAAGTCTCGGCACCGGGGCTTGCTAACACAGACCTGACCTTTTGCTCTGAACTCCAGGGTTCTCTATGGATCCCTTTCAGCAAGTCGACAACACCTCTGTTCTTCTTTAAGATTTACAGCTTCATAGAGGGTAAGAGGACCTGGAATATTGTATAGGGCTGGAAGTGGGGGTGCGCTGTCCAGCAGCTGTTTATACTGGTCTTAAGCAGCTATTTCACACGGAAGCAGAGAAATAATGCTTCAAATTCTCCCAGCTGCTAATTCTCCAGCTCGTTCTGAATTACATTCCTTTACACTGATATTGATTGCAGCCTCCTACATGAGTGTAAACACACGCATGCATCACTTCTCTGAGTACTAATCTACTGTCAACCAAATAATCATTTTATTTTTAAGGGATTTAGAGCTCAGTTTAGTTTGCAGATATATCAACATAAACTCTCAAAGAACTTTACCGCCTCCAAGTTGCGTGGTGAGACATCAATTTAGCATGAAACAGAAAGTTGTAAAAACAAAGGACTCCTATAAACAACCCCTTTTTTTTCTACTGTCTGTCCGGGTTTTCAGAACCAAGACCTGTGCACACATCCACAATTTAATAGCCATTTAGAGACCTTGTGTGAAAGTCAAACACTACTTCCCACAATCCAAAGAAAGATCCATCATTCCTGTATGTTTACTTAAAGAAAAAAAAAAAAGGCTAGTTTCTAAGTTACCCTGTGTGTATATCAGAGTGGGTGGAAGGAAAAGAGGAAAGTAAAGAATCACAGCAAAGCAGAATACACAACGTATGAATACAAACAAAGCAGCAGATTTTTTTCCCCTAGTGTCTCATGACAAATTATTCGGTTGAGGGAAAGATTATATTTTGAGCAAGAAAAATGTCATGTGTATTGCAACAAAGCCACAGATATAAAATAAAACTGGCAAAAATAAACTACATTAAGAAAGAAAAGACATTTTTTTAATGGTTAAGATGTCAAAATATATAAATACACCACTGCCATGTACAATGATCTTCTGCGGTGTGGCTCTTTCTCTATGGAAAAAGCTACACCAGTGGGAAAGTCACTGCACAAAGAGCTCTGTCAAATCTTTGGAAAAGCAGAGGTGTTTCTTTCCACTGTAAAAATGCTTGCTTGTCTTTAACGGAGCAGAACCAAAGAGCCCTAATCTAATCACTTTGAGATGCAGTTGGGTGTGTGCTTCAATGGGGGCTGTTCTCAAACATGCAAACACAGAGTCTGCCCTGATTCCTTCACAACTTAGATGGTGACCGAGCTGGAGACATAACAGCCAACATGCCCTGATGATAATGTTTTTAAATCAAGTTAATCTTATAAATGTTTAAATAAAAGGTGATTTCCTCTTAATGTGTTAATAGAAGAGTGCAACTCGGAAGTATAAACCTATATATTCCTATTTTTTTTCCAGTTGATAAACTTATAGTTGAAAACAATATTTGGGTTTCTTATTGCAATATACCTTAATAAAATGGAGTTTGATTTAATGTAACATAATACTGTATTTCAACTGCAATATCCGTTCATTTCCTTTTTTAAGTTTCCTAGCATGTGTTGTTTGTGTATTATCTAAACTGATTTGTTTTATTTTCTTAGCATTAAACCCATCAGACGGTGCCTTGATTTTGTTCCTTAAAGGTAAGTCCATGCTTATTTAATGACTGCATATTGAGCCCTTTGGAGAGCAAAATTAGCCCTGGCACATGTCTACAACCAATTTCACTTTATGGTAGACCTGAAATGCCAAGACAGGTGAAAAAAATCAAAAACAAAAAAAAAAAACAACAACACAGGCTGATCCTTTTTTTTTATTCTGGGTAATTTATGTATGGCTTTGAATAATATTTGTGCTGTAAATAGAAAAAGGAAAATATGTAATTAATGAAAAAAATGAATAAATGAAAGAAAAGACAAACAGTTAAAAAGAAATGAAAAAATATATATATCTTTTAAAATATCCTAGAAATTGCCACATATACAACATGCCTTTTAACAGGCTCCATCCTCGTCTGCAATTGGGCCCCAACGTCTTTTTTGCAGGGGGTCTTGGCTGCTGATTGGCCGTGACCTGTTTTGCAGAGGGTCTTCTAATCCTCTCCACACGCTCTGTGGGTGCTTCTCGGGCTTTTCCCACATAAATCAGTCTGGTCTGGGTGGTAAAGTCATCAGGTCCACTGTGTCCACACACACTGCCCGTTACTGCCCACATCACTTAGAAGACTTTAGGTCTGAAAGACCAACAAGCCTAAAGAGAGGGCAATGGCCACTTCCTCTCGATTTGGTTTTAAAATGCTATATTTTCTATGCATTATATGTACCCAGTGATTAATGACATAAAAAGAATTGCTGAACCCTTCAGTTAAACACTTGGTCATTTGGACAAATACCCTTAAATAGGCACTATGGGTAGATATAAAGAAAGATGATAGACAAATAGATACTTTATTGTCCCCATGGGGAAATTTGGACATTAAACTCTAAGCAAAGCTGCTTCAATAATTAAATACATAACAAACAATTAAAAATAAGATATTTTAAAGCTACTAAACGTTTTTATAGCAATAAGTATGATATGAGTATCAGCCCTCTAAATGCCCCCGACCAAAACTGTAAAGTTGATGGCTTAAACGAATGTACTCGTTTTCATGAAAAATAACTTACAAACTTAAATAAACACTTAAGGCAAAGAGGGAAAAGACGACCCCAAGTGTGGCTGACTATTTTGTCAAAATGTGCTTTTTGAAAGCCTCTTCAACTTGCAGAATAATTTCAGCATAATAAATATTAAATAAAAAAATCTGATGCTAACTTACATCATAGGTCTTTCTGTGCATACCCAGCATGCCAGTTTGGCTACTATTAATACATTTTGTTTTCTGTGATAACACTCTATATTTGCATTACTTAATATAAAAAGGAAAATAGAAAAACTGCTTTAAGAGATAGCGTCAAATGTAAATGTTTGTGACTTCAATGAGGAATTGAACATGTGATCTCAAATGAGTTCATTTAAGAACATAATGCATCTAAAAGCACATACCTGCTGCCAAAAAAGCCAAGCTGGGTTAAGAAATGAGGTGTCAGTATAAATGTATTTATACCATTTCCCACAATGGGTGGTCCTCCTTTGACAGGCTTTAGTCATATTTATTCTTAACACCAAACACCAACCTTTAAGAGCAGCCTTTTCATTTCCCTTTCCCTTACATTAATGTCTGATACAGCTGGATCTAGAAATCTAAGGTGCTACAAAAGAAAAAAACTGGTTCTACATTAAAAGCCTTCAAGAATATATATCCCAGTTAAAATTCAGAATAGCTGTTTCCTCTTTGTGTTTATGATCTAAGGACAGTGCTAACACCGATCAAAGGAAGGTACAGATCTGCTTTCAGGAAAGAAGAGAGTTGTAAATTCTGGCCTGTCTCTTCTTTGTTTTTGCGACCAGAGATTTCCCCTGAGTCCTGCGTGAGAACTTTGTCACCCAGACTTTCTCTCTCAGGTTCTTTCCAGCAAAAACAAATAGCCTTATTTGTTCATTTAATGTGTGTTTGTCTTAAGGTGTGACACATAGGAGATAACAAAACTAATTCTAATAACTCATATGGTCAAAAAATATTGCATCTAATTAAATGAAATACTGTATGAATGTGTAATAGGTTAAAATTTATAAAATTATAGGTATACAAACAATGGAACCAATAAGAAAACAAACTAAAGACCAAAAATAATTACTGGGTGTCCTGGAATACCAACAAGATCAGGTTTAAGCTTTTCTTTCATTCCCTAAACAATGACAGTGATCATATTTCTTGAAGAGAAGTTTCGAATATCAAATTGCGAGGATGAAATCAGAGAATGCCAAGGCAGAGTTTCATTATTATTTTTGCTTTGTTTTTAATAATCTCCTGCTTCTTTATTTTGTGAACATTTAAGCAATCCTTTAGCTGTGTTAGTCGTTTTTTTTTATTTATTTTTTTATTCCTACACCAAGGCATTAAGGATTGCAGGGACTACACACATGAAATCGTTGAATTGTTTGTGTACAAACAGTAAAGTTTGTATAAATGTGACTGGCTTGTTTTGAGTGTGATTCAAAACAAGTGTGATTCACTGACTCTTGGATTTCCTCCAACTGGAAGCCTGTCAAAATACTGCAGACACCTGCGAGAGTTTAGAATGAGTAACTTTCATCCTTAGGGTGAAACATATCTTCACACCCAGATTAAAACAAGAAAGCACCTGTTGCACACTAAAACAATATTACATCTTTCTCAATGCAACTTGTTTGCACTTGCTGCTACGTTGTTACTTACTTTATGTGGATAATTATTGCATGATCTGGAGACAGTGTAAAAATATTTTCTCAATTTCAGTATTGTTAAAGAATTAGAAAATAGACAGGACAAAATGATTTGCACAAGTTAAATGCAGCTATTAAAATCATACTAAGTTAAACATTTATCACACAGTGAGTGCATAATGAAGCAGGTGTCTTTGATGCCTAACAAGCCCTTCTAGATGAGGTCACAGGCACTAACGAAGCTGTCTCCAAACAGGCCTACTGCATTCATCGCCCAACTCCTCCCTGTAATTTATGCAAGGCCAGGTCCAGGAACAGGGTACCAGAGGGGGAGGCAGTGGCATAGAGGCAGTGCACTTGAATATTAGCGTGCAACCCTCCCCTGCAGAGCAAAACTGTGTCATAATGCCGCATTGCTTTTATGATTCAAATCAAGGCTATTGTCTCTGGAAGTGAACGGCTCTGCACTGTGCAGCAGAACAACTGAGGCACTATGTGCCGGCTGCAGAAAATGAGTTCATTGGAGGCTTCTGGCTGAATTGAGATTGAGATGAAGTAATAATATAGGACTCAGATTCAGCACACTGGCTAAGGGGGCAACAGAGCTGCCCACAGACTGTGTGTCTGCAACCATGTAAACACAATTCACTCCCTTATCAGCAATTATTCAGCTCTAAACACACAAACAAACAAGCTTACATGGTATTGGACACAGTCCAGTATGCTGCAGTGCTATAGAAACAGCTCAGCATGGATTTTATTTTTCATTTTCAGCATTGAAATTTGATTTCATATGATTAAAATTCAGGTGATAGGCTTAGTTAAAAACGCTTCAGTCAAATTTTTTAACTATGAAGAACAAATTGACATTTTCTAGGGGATTAAAAGTGCTTGTTTAGTTTCCAGATTTTTTTCTTTTTGTGTTTTTATTTTTTTCCTTTTGTGTATTGTGTGCCAAGGCATTGCGACTGCACGCATGAATGTTTACGTGCGCGTGCGCGTGTTGATGCACTAGAGAGAGAGAGAGAGAGAGAGAGAGAGAGAGAGAGAGAGAGAGAGAGAGAGAGAGAGAGAGAGAGAGAGGAGGGGGAAGATGAGGAGGAGGCGGAGTAAGACCAGACGCTGGAAATCAGAAAAGAAGCAAAAGTTTTTCAAAGTTTCAGGAGGTGAGAGGAGAATCACAGCACCCGTGGCCGTGCTACGGAGGATATTACGGGATTGGGACGACGCTTCGCTTCCCGGCTGACTTACCGAAACATTTTGGAGGCTTACTTTTTTTTCTTGTAAATCAAACAGAGGATGTATTTCTAATAAAAGCGCTCTTCGAAACTTTGGAAAGTTTTCCACAGAAATGGAAGGGAATATGCAATGGATTATTTTGTTCTTTTTATTGTGCATGCATATTGGTGAAGGTGAGTAAAACTCTTTAATTAGCAGCACTCATTGTCTAAATCCACAGGTACCCTGGGCATGTTAGGGCAGCTGCCCGGTGGCCCCCATTATAGGATACATCCATTAT
The DNA here is from genome assembly GCF_016077235.1 of Cyprinodon tularosa. Lineage (NCBI taxonomy): Eukaryota > Metazoa > Chordata > Actinopteri > Cyprinodontiformes > Cyprinodontidae > Cyprinodon > Cyprinodon tularosa. The sequence goes on along the minus strand of NW_024038913.1, from coordinate 723,724 downwards.
TCTTTATCTAACTGATTTAAAAAAATATATTAATTATTATTAATTAATATAGTTTAGGGACTATTTATAAAATCTGTGCGTTTCATTAACATTTAATTTACTTAATTATGCTTTTCCTTTAATCACTTGAAATAAACAGAATTGCAAAAGGGAATAGCATGGGGATTGTTCATGCCAAAATCTTTTTAATTGCACTCTAACGGATCTTAAAGCCTTAAAGAAAAGTACTTTTTTTTCTGTAGTAAATCAAGGCATTAGTCTATTATCCATGCTGCGCCTCTAAACCCTAATTGTACAGGAGGTGGGTTTAACAGGCCATTTAAATAGATTTTATAGCTCTAAGTAATGCCTGTTAAACATGAATAATTATATGTTTAAAGAACTCAAACTTTTATTGTTAGTCTGTAGTGCTGTCAAGTAACAGTAAAGTTTTATGTGTTTTGAAGAAATGTCTCAATTTGAAATCATATGTGATCTGAATCTTTGGCTCCATCATTTTTTTCTTTGATGAAAGAAAAAAAACATCTGTGTTTTTCTTTTTATTAGATTTAGCTTGGAAAGAGGTTTTATTGAAAGCTGAGCTGGATGGAATGAAGTTTTATTAGTTTGGTGTCTTTTTTTTTTATAACAAATTTCCTGAAATTCCACAGGGTTCCGCTGTGTGGATAAATACAAGCCCTGTGAAAATGGAGGAACATGCATAGATTCCCCATCTCGATGCATGTAAGTAACATATAACACAGACACCATCACATAATAGATGATAAGCCCCCAAAATTACAGGTTGTGATTGTGTGAGAATGGAGTCAGTTTTTGTCAGGCAGTTTAAAAAACCTACTAATTTTGTTTTATTCTGGGTTTTTTTTTCTGTCTTTATGGTCCAAATAATCTATTAGGATTTACTAATTAGCATCAAGATTCATCTTTTGCACCTGTTAAAAGGGCTTAGGGGAAAAAACAAATTACAAGTTCTTTTTTTCTCCTCCCTCCCAGTTTTTCTTGGATGATGGTGTTTTTATTGTCTGCTATTATAATGAGTTTGCTTGAAAGCTTTTTGAACTTTTTGTTGAATTGTCTTCGTTTCCCGCTCCATGCTCTGGTGAGCTCTTGGATCTCCTGACAATGATAAGGCTTTTGTTTTTTCAGATGGGGAGGGTGGGGGTGTTTGTGAGCCTCTTACAATAGTTAAGTGAAATAGCCTACAGTGTTTTGCCAGGGGGTCATTGGCCCTTCTTTTTTGCTCCTTAGTTTAGGAAGTATTGAATGTTTCAGATGGAGATACAGTGGTAGAAAATAATTCCTGGGTCTCCCTGCTGCTTCCCTCCATCAATGAATGTATTTTTTGGTTAGTATTTACTTGTTTATCCAGTAAGAGGGGTCATAGTTGCTCAAAGCCATGTATTTTATTGCAGTCTATAGTTTTGACAAGTTTTTATCTTGCCTATAGTAGTCATTCAATACTGGCCAATGTATAACCTGGCTGCATGTGAACAACTAACCACTACCCTCATTTTATCAATCATTACCCATAGCTGAGAGAATTTAGTATAATTTAGTTGCTGTGCAATTTTATCTTAACAGATTTTTTTCTTGAGTACATTCACAAATGTCAACTCATTGAATGATTAACACTCAAAGTGATTGTGCTGTGTTAAAGAGTGAAATTTAGGGCAAAGAATTTCTAATGGAGCGAGACATTAAATATCGGACTCTAGAAAACTCCCTTAGCTGTGCAGAGCAGTGGAGCAGAGCATGGACACATGAGATTGGTCAGACCAGTCCTATGAGTGGGGGAGACACCCCACCCCTTCCCATGGGAGCCTACTGTAAGGGGAGATGCAGATCAACAGAAAAGATCCTTTCTTCCCCCAGATACCTGACTGTAACCTGGCACTGCAGCACAGGGTGAAGGGATAGAAGAAGAAAGGCCACAGCAAAAACTAGAGCAATCTGAAGTTAAATGAAAACATAAAGCAGATTCAGCCTTCAGCTTTTTGCAAACAATAGAATATCAACAGATACAAGTATACAACTACAACAGAACTTCACACATTACTGCAGGTGCCATTGTTGTTGTCTCAGACACATCCACCGTTTAGATGCCAACAAATACTTTAATAAGATAATTATCTTTGTGTAAAATGATTTTCTTTCAGTTACCCTGTTTTTTGTTGTTGTTGTTTTGTTTTTTTTGTTTGTTTTTTTTTGTCCTTTCCAATCCCATGTTATAGTGTTTGGCAGTGAAAGCCAATGTGGATATAATATGATGACCCTTTATACTGATCTAAACTACAGAAAGGTCTGCAGGTCAAAACAGACTGATAGTTTGGAGTGTCCACCTAAGGTCAAATTAGCTGAGAAATAATCTTAAACCAATGTTCTTCTGTTTGTATGTAAGTATGTATGTAAGTAAACTTCATAGCTCAACTTACAAACACTGAAATAAAAGATAGTAAGACTTACTTTGCTTACAAATGCATAACCCCCCACCCCGACCCCACGTTTCCTCATTATTCGATCCTTCAGTATCTTATATTGTTGAACTTGACAGTGAAAGGCTAGTGGTGTCATGTGTGGCCTTCAAGGTGAGCGGTCAGAAAGTCGGACTGAAGAGCCATTGGCCCTCAACTCTACTGGGAAGGCTGTTTAAAGAGGGCCACTGTGGCATTGCAGAAGGAGTAATAATTAGGCAGATCGAGAGGGTGTCATTCAGAGAGGATCCAGCTGGAGGGATTGAACTGGGGGGGTGGCTAGAGGAAGGCTGAGTGGGATGGAGGAGGTAGTGGGCGGGTGGGGCTGCATATAGGACAGCTGGTGGATGTTGTGATGGTAATCCAGTGGAGTCAGATCTTGACAAAGGGAAAGCACAGGGCCAGGTGCTACCATTGAGCAGTCAGTCGCCCCCATACTGTGAGAGACAAGCTTGTGGAGGAATGATGCTGGTAGTCTACAGACCCTGTAGCACATGTTGCCTCTCCCACAATTTCTTTCTAACTGCACGTTGGACCACAAAGTACTTCTCATCTCCTGGCTTTGGGCGCAGACTCAGATCACAGCTTTCCTCACAAATCTACAAAACTGACTTAAAATCCATTTCTTCCAGCTCTGCCCCATAGATACCACTGACCTCTTGATTTTACAAATTTTTTTACCCTTGGCGTCAGAAGCAGAGACAGCAAATAATTAGTCAGTGCTTTGTCATGGCCCCATAGCAACTCCCACCCACTTAAAGCATGATACAAGAGGACTTTTGATTTTGATAAGGAACAGACTGGCTAGACAATTTTAAGTGCTGTTTCTCTTTTAAAACATCTAAAACTTTTTTTTGTTCTGTATTTATCTTCCTTGAAAATAAGCATCAGAATGTAAACTTAAAGTTTACATTGAAGAGTATAAATGTAACAATAAAAAGCCTTATTTTTTCTAACAATACAGTTAAAAGGCATTTTTCATCAATCAATAGAATTAAACTAACATGCCAGGGCTTGTATTTAGAAAAAGACTATAGCAACGAGACAGATTATATTGTTAGCTTAGTTCACGGCACCTCAGGGCTAGTGTTTTCTTTGCCATCTTTATGGTGGATTAGAAAGGAATGCTTAGTGAGGAAGATTCCTCCTCTCCCTCTGGTGCTTTCAGGTTATTGTCTCTATCTCCCCCTCCTTTTACCCTGTTTGCCCCTTCAGGAATGCCTTTAACAATACCGGTAGCCTGGGCTCTTTGAAAATTAGATGTTTTGGTATAAGTTGTTTGATTTGCAATTAGTTACTTGGCAATTTTGTAAAGCAATTCAATGTTCCCACCGCTAATAGAGCCCTGGTAGGCAGATGGATCCATTGTAATGCCATTACCCAAGAAAAATGATTTATTGCAGACTGAAAAGATTGAAATGGCATCATCCTTCAGATGAGTTCTGTCCCAGCCTCTTAACATGTCTTCTCTCTGAGTTGTGTTTGAAGATGGGGAGCTTTGGTTCCCAGGCCCTGTCAAGGAAGTGGTGACTTCTGACCTCCCTGCGACACACATCCTGTCTTATCTCAGAAGCCTAAGCAGCTTACTCAGTGAACTAAGTTCTTTTTTATTTAATTTTGCTCGGTTTCATCTCTTTCTTTTTCTTATGTTGTAGCAAGACACTGTAGGTCTGTCCGCATCCTCTTTTATGATAGAGGTAATAAGAAAACATGATTAATCCTACATCTGCTGAAACTAATACTTGTTACGCTAATTCTATTTTCCATTACGTTGTACTTGTTTGAGAAGACCCAGTGACGATCTATGTAATATTCCCAATTGTGTCAATATGTGGGACTTCTTGCCTATATATGAATAAGCCTACATAGGAAGTCTGATCCACTAGGTCTTTGTTCTTTTCTGAAATAAAAACAATTCTTTAAAGAAACTCAGACAGCTTTGATTAGAATTAGTCTATCTATCCAGTCTTCCCCTCCCTTAAGGGAGAGGTCCACCTCTTTATGTTTCAGGAAAAAGGCATTCAGTGTTAAACAAGCAGAGGTTCTACTAACAGTTCTAATTTTTGGAGCTGCACAGTGAAGAAAACCCTTACTATTCTGCTCTAATCTGTTCCATTTTTATAAAACTTGTCTCCCTTTATTGACACGCACATACACACATCACCAGAACTTCTTTGGGTGACAGCTCTTGAGATAGTAAACATTCTCTGGCTGATTTCTTTAGCTTATCATTAAGAACCTTTGCCAGTGCCCCATAACCCAACTTCATGTCTTTCAAGACTATAAGCATGTGAGAGGCTGTGCTGGCCTCAGTCAATCAGCAGGACCGTTTCTGTCAACAGGTTTAAGACTGGAGTGTGGCTTATCAGATGTTGTTGTGTCTCTATTTATTCCTCTTTGAATGTGTAGAAGGTTTTCTTGTAAAGTGAGAAAAAAATAAGAGCTTTAATACATCTACATTTGTATTTCAGTTGTTATGGTAAAACTAATATAATTTCAAAAGGCTTTAATGCAGGCATGGGGTCCTCCAAGTTTCAAAGTAGAACAAAAATCTGTTTTGGTTTAGGTGGGTGGGGTTGTGTAGATGATTCCAGTGGAGAACGCTTGAAAGGACCTCAACTCTAGGATTCATGCAATGTGGTTATGGGCAAATACATTGCTATTTGAAAAATGTGATGATGGACTCTTCCAAATTGACTTTGGCTTCACATTTTTAAAGATGGTGCAGTAAGGTAATGAAATTGCAACCATGTGTTGGATCTTTACATAGCAGTTGTGTTGAGCACTCAACAGTACAGTGTTTTACTTTACTTTGATGGATAAATCCTTAGTGTTCGCCAAACTTTCTGGCATCTGCTTAGAATTTTTTAACCCTCATACATGTTGAGTGGTCTATAAGGATACAAAAAGAAGGAAAAGTTCTTGTAGCCACATGTGCTACACTCGTATTCTTTGGATTAATTAGAGTCTCTCTAGGGATCACTTCAGTGTGCATGTAAACACAAGTGTTTAAACAAATATAGTTATCTTTTCTGTAAAACACAAACAGACGGGCTTTTGGATATGACTGCTTTATTATAATACAAAACTGTCTCAGATATTCTGCAGAGGGGCTACCTGCATATAGCCATGGACCACTCCTCTTAACAGCTCCAACTGTCCTTATAAAACCCTGCCTCTCATCACCCCCTTTTTTTAATTCTGGCCCTGTCTCACCATGGGTTACTGTTGCCAGGCTACGGCTGAGGCCTTTAAAGACTAGCTGTTTGGGTCACTGCACCCCCCTTGCACAGCGACGGCCCCCAACACTTTTATACAAAGGGTTTCTGACTACTTTGGGTCTTTTATTTGGGCCACAAAACATTCCCAACCCCCAATCTGGATCTATGCTGAAGAAGAGAGAGTTAAGCTGAGAGGAGGCAAGCAGAGGAGACTGCTGGAGGGAGGGGGTAGCCATGGGTTCTTGTTGGCAGTGTGGTGTCAGTATGGACTCTTATAAAGGAGAGCAGCCAGTTCCTGCTTGCTTGTGGAAAGAATGGTGGGAAAGAAGGCTGCTTTGGGAAAATGAGACAGACTGCCGCTTCTTTCTAGCACTTGTAGAATGATTTACAAAACATTCATCACTTCCACTCATCCAGTGGACAACTTGAAACATTGCTCTAAGTCAAAACATAGTTTTGTTGCTTCTTTTTCACCTTTATACATTTTACCTTGTGGAGCATGACTGTGTGTATGAAGCATGTAGAAGATTACTGCCTCTTTGTTCACAGGTGAGCCACCCTCTGACCTCTTGGAGAACAGCTACTATTGTTTGAAAGAGGATGAGCTCAGGTTGCTCTGCTCAAGTGAACCAGAAAGCAGGAAAATTAGCATTGTATTACACATACAGAGGTGATAGAAGTCATTCACATAAACCAAAGCCTTATGGATGGATGGTGTCTATGTTTGAAAAACAAAAAACAAATTGAAGAATTGCTGCAAACATGTTGCCAGACTAGATAACATTGTCTCATCCTTTTTTAAAATCTTTCTTCTTCCATAATTTTCTCAGAGGGTCATCTCTTTTAAGCATTCGTGTTCCTCAGGGGCCGAGCCTTGTAAGTTTCCTCCTCTTTGTGTTTGAGTGTGTATTGCGTGTTGCATGTTTTTACCGTGTTGCAGTGCAATTTTATTTGTGAGTCTTAAAAATGTCAAAATTCTAGAACAGCCATTGCATGTAAATGTGAAGAAAGACCATATTTCCTGCGTTTGCAGCTATGTGTATGAGTTAATGCTCTAGTCCCATGGGCAAAATAGCCCAGTTGTTTTGGCTTAACGTTAGGCCAGAGATGTAAATATCAGACACCCAGAGGTGCTCTGACAGATGTGGACAGATGGCAGGATTGCAGCTGGCAAGAGCAATCATATTCCTTGACACGGAGAGATTACCCATCCTGGCCATCACCACACTGCACTTAGTGACCCCCATCTGCTGTATTTGCTTCCTCAAAGGTCAGATGTTGGCAAGTCGAAAGTATGACTAAATGGCCTGTTGCACAATAGCAGTCCTGCACCTGTTGCAAAGATCTGGTTCAAAAATGTAGAAAGACAAAAGCTTCGATCCAGGGCTGCTGTTTTCATTACCATGGAATCCACAAGGTTAAGGGGGCTTGAATGGCGTATTTGTTATAGCGGTATAAACATAAATGAGAGGGAAGTAGCATGTCTTACATTCTGGGCTCTGATAACACTGTTGTGTTATGGGAGTACCGTGTTGGCATTGAATCAGGTCTAGACAAAAGAATGTGTGTTTTGGCTGCATCTTTAAGGGAGGACAAATAATTTATCGGGCGTGACTGCTGTCTTTATTTTTGTAGACCCACACGCACAAATTCATGCAATCATGTCACCTAGAGTAGACACAAATACATACCGATGCACTTCATTCTCACAGTACAGAGATTTTCCTTTAACCCACCTAACCTAATATTTTCAAGTTTATCAGTGTGCATTGACATTCTGAGTTCTTCTGGGGTCAGTTGTTGAGTTTTTGTGCCCAGAGGTCCTTCATGGTTACTTAAGACTGGGAACAACAAATTGATCATTTTTAAGCTGCATTGTTTTAATTTTATGTACATCCAACTAGAGGCCATCCAATTAAGTTTTTTTTAAAGACTGATGCTAATTCCAATAATTTTGACATTAGTCTAACCAATCCTCAAAAAAGGCTGCCACTTTTTGAGGCCAGTTCTTGGAGCCGATATTGTTTTTTTTTTCCCCCTTGTAAAAATGATGCAATGATGATAAATATTATGCAAGTACAGTTAAAACATTTAACTATAAATAACACAAAACATTAACTATGGACAGAAAAAGGATGAGCCTTAATATTGACCCAAAGTATCAGCTGGCTGATGTATTGTCTATGTCTTTATCTAACAATCTATACCGCATAAAGATTTTAGAGGAACATCACAGTCTTTATTGTTTTGGATCTTTAAGTAGCTTTCCTGTTTGGTACTTCCGAGGCTCTCTTTATGATACATTTATGCTTCATTTTTGTAAAATTCCAGATTCCAGACATAGTTAATTTGCCTTCAAATAAACCCAGCCAAGCCATGACAAATAGCCATGGGGACGAAGGGTGGGGAGAAAGAGATTGGTTGCGTATCAGGCTCACTTGTTCGTCTGTGTGGTTGCTAGGGCAACAGCAATTGTGCACTCAGAGTGAGTGCCATGTTTTCCGAACAAGGAACCAGGGATTACAGGAAATATGACATGACATTCCTGCTGGACCAGACCACTCTCTTTTCCTCTAAGTCTTTCTTACCACCAATTGCATCTTATAAAAGGCAATTTCTCCTGCCTAACAGAACCACGCCACACTCTGCAGCTTGAGTGACATTATCATCACAATGAGACAGAGGCCCTCTGACATTTGACCTCTCAGCGCGTGAGAGGAGGGAGTTGTGGAAAGGAAAGTCAAGCTGGTGTTCAGAGGGAATTCACAGGAGGGAAGAGACGCTGTGGTGTCTGTGCAGACCCTTTTTCTAAGCCAGAATACTTGTGTGCAGCTTCATTTTAACTGCCCAACTAAATATCAACGCTTTACTGCTTGCCTGGGAAGATCCTTGTTGAATGCTTTTAATTTCCAAGGCATTTGTTTATCTTAGAATAAATTCACACTCAAATTTTCACTGCTGATTTCTTGCATAATTGATTGATTGTCGACAGTTATTTCCATTAAAGGCCATGTGCTCTTCAGAACAACTTTAAAGAATTTCAGTCTACCCACGTTAGATAACAGCATTTTACTTATTTAGTACTTACAAATTTATAGCAACATACAGAAATTAAAGGTTACTAGTTTAGTAATGCAGGTAATATGGCTGTACAATTTAAAAAATGGAGCTGTCATCACATTTGTCAGAGTGAGCAATATCACAATCCTTTATTCTGTAATATTTTGTACAATTTTGTATCTCAGGCAGAGTGCATTTGACTGCCATTAATGTTTCAATGTATTTCAGTGGAGGATTTGCTGAAACACGGAAGGTGAAAAAATAAGTTATTGTAATGGTAATTGTTAACATTGAAGCTGTTTTAAGCAATATTATGGCATTTACATCATTTTTCGATTCAATTCAACCGTAGCTCACCCTATAAAAGAGTAAGAAAAATGTTTGTTCGACAAACCGCGTCCAGTCAGAATATTATAGATGACGATAGAGTTGGGATGCAAAATATTTGCCAGATGATAGTACTGCTAAATAATGTTTTGAAGATATTGTTTAAAGCAAATAACTTTTGTTTTGCTGATCGTTTATGTCTTTACTATGATACAATGTCCACTCTAGTGTACATTGATATCAGAAACTCAGCCAATAAAAAAATAACAATAGGTGTTGTCATCAAGTGAAGTTGGAGTGCTTTCAACTGGTCAAATATGGTATAGATATGCAGAGTGTGAGTGCATGGCACTCACTATTTAGAGTCCCACAGAATAATCAATGCTTGTAGTTCCTAGCAATTTAAATATTTTACTGATATTGTGATGACTGAGATTGAGTATTCATGCAGCTCTCCCATAAGATAAAGAAAATCATGCCTCCCAAATATAATGTTCCTGTTTCAGTTTTACTAAATTTACCTACTCAAGGAGCAGCTTTTCCAATTTGTCCATGCAGAGTTTGTGCAGAATAAGAATTGCCTAGCCATGTTTGGCGTGATCAAATCCTTTTTTAGGCAATAGCACGGCTATCAAAACCAATAAAATGTTTATACAAAACCTCTTTAGATGTTTGCCATTAATTAAAAGCATTTGGTCAAGTAGATGCAGATGTAATGAGGAAATTTGACAGATATAGCTCACTTACCTACAGTGTTTCAAATGGGCATCACTTGGTACTGGATATGATTCATCAATATTTATGTAGACTTTATTTAGCTTTCTAGGCTGCTGTTTCAGCGTGTGTGTGTCAGTTTATGGGTGTTTGTTCTTTCCGTCTGGGAAAATGTAAAAGCTATAATCTGGAAAACATGACACAGTGGAGGAACACTGGATGTTGTAGAGAAAATGAATCCCTCTCTTTTGGAGTAACAGATTTATCCTAAAAAACTCACTAATACCGCCAGAAATTCTCCTTTCCATTTAAGTGTTTTATTTTGATTTAGGTGGTCATTTAGGGGTAATGTATGGCATGTTGTGTATTTGTGTAGTAAATGGAAAATTATTCCTGCACTGTGGGTCATTGCTGAGTGTGTGAAAAAAGTATTAAACCTCTCCAAGGCTTCAAAGAGGCAGAATTACCTGATCTTCAGCATATTTTAAATCAAGATTATATTTGTTTAAATTTATTTGTACAGCTGTCGCCCTGGATTCATCGGTCCTTTCTGTAAGCAACTGGATCCCTGTCATCGATCACCATGTCTGAACGGGGCAGCTTGCAAGAGTGATGTGGTTAATGGTATCCCGCAGTACAAATGTGTGTGCCAAAGAGGGTTTAGAGGTAAGAGTCATCGTTAGAACAATTTAATATAAGAAATGTATGTTTGTTTGACTGAATCCTTTTCTATGACCCTCAGGTCAAGACTGCTCCCTAATCGATGCTTGTGCCACAAGTCCATGTGCAAATGGAGCCCGTTGTGTCAATTGGAATAACCATTACAACTGTTCCTGCCCCCCTGGTTTCCAGGGAAAGAACTGTCGCAATGACATTGACGAGTGTCGCAAACCTGGTGTTTGTCTCAATGGGGGTCTCTGTCACAACACGGTTGGGTCCTTCCGATGCCAGTGTCCGCCAGGGTACAGCGGCCGTACGTGTGAGGTGTCCACCCTGCCCTGTGCCCCGTCTCAGTGTCTCAATGGTGGCACATGTCGCCAGATAGGCGATCATTCCTATGAATGTGCTTGCCTTCCAGGTACAACATACAAAATCACTCAGGTTATATCTGTTTTGCTTTGTTTGTTTGTTTTTTCACTTTTGCAGGGTGCTAGACTTAAAAAATTCTATATACTTGTAATCTTGTTAGTAGAACTGTTGCACAGTACTTTATACCATGTCTCATGCATGCTTCCCTTCAGCAAATAATAACTTCTGAAGGTAGATGGGGTAATGGGGAGTGGAAGAGGCAACATGTCTGCACTCTTCTCCACTCAACCCTTTTCAAAACAGAAGGAATTTACTTTATGAGCTTTCTGGTTTCCCACTGGGGACTTGACAGGAAATGTCTCCTGCCAGAGAGGAAGTCATTGAAACTGTGAGAGATTACAAAACAAGCAAACATGGAGGGGAGGGCAGACCTCTGAAGGAGCAAGGCATTACTCCTGTAGCTGCCATTGTGTGGGAAAAATCCAATTTTAATGTAAACATTCATTCACCTTCTGAACTCTTTTATTACCAACAATTTCTTTTACCTTCTCTTCTGTGGGAAATTTAACTTTCGGCCAATAGTAGAATTGCTCAGTATATTTATAACCTGACACACAATACTAGATAAACTCTTAGCTGCAGTGTTTCGCCGTGTCTGTGCCCTAATTTGGTTCTGTGCATTCTGTTTTAGGCTTTGAGGGACACAACTGTGAGAATAATGTGGACGACTGTCCAGGTCACAAGTGTATGAACGGAGGGAAATGTGTGGACGGCGTGAATACATACAACTGCCAGTGCCCACCAGAATGGACAGGTACATCTTTATGAGATAATACACTTAAAAAGTATTGCTTACAAACTATGAAGATATTGGAACTAATGTGTTACTTTTCCTCTGTAGGACAATATTGTGCTGAAGATGTCAATGAGTGTCTCATGCAACCCAATGCATGCCACAATGGAGGCACTTGCTTCAACACTATAGGTGGTCATACCTGTGTCTGTGTCAATGGTTGGACTGGAGATGACTGTAGTGAGAACATTGATGACTGTGCAATAGCTGTTTGTTTCAATGGTGCCACATGCCATGACCGTGTGGCATCCTTTTTCTGCGAGTGTCCAGTTGGGAAGACAGGTATGCTGCGCTACAGAATGTTGTACCTGCTTTTGTTGTAATAGTGGGAGCCGAATAAATCAACAACTTGTCTAATTTTGCTGTTTGCAAAGGACTGCTTTGTCATCTGGATGATGCATGTGTGAGTAACCCTTGCAACGAGGGGGCCGTGTGTGACACCAACCCCCTTAATGGCCGTGCCATTTGCACCTGTCCTGCTGGCTTTGTCGGCGGTGCCTGCAACCAGGACATGGATGAATGTTCTATTGGTAAGTGCTGCTAAATCTTTTTTATTGTTTGTTCGTTTTTCAAGCTTTAGCTTTGTGGTTGCACAAAATGTGTTTAAGTTACTGATCCTCAGCCTTCTGATAACAGGTGCAAACCCATGTGAGCATTTTGGAAAATGTGTAAACACTGAGGGATCTTTCCAGTGTCAGTGTGGTCGCGGCTATGCTGGCCCACGTTGTGAAATCGACATCAATGAATGCCTTTCCATGCCCTGTCAGAATGATGCCACCTGTTTGGACCGCATTGGAGAGTTCACATGCATTTGCATGCCAGGTAGAATAATAAACTTTATGTTTATTGAGATGTTATTTGTATACTGCCCTTTATTGATATACTAACTTTTTCTTTGTTTACCCACAGCCGTCATTTTTGCTAACTCTTTTATTTTGTCATTATTTATTTGATAAAACTTACCAGTTTTAGAAATCTGACCAAAAATATTTTTGATTGACAATTAGTATATGTCAATTTAGTGGAACAATGTTGTTAAACTTGACCTTAAACATCATCTGTAGTTCTGCCATATAAGGTTCAACCATAGACTGCTATGTAACACAGTTCCTTGGAAAGACATCAAGGTTTCAGTTGCTTCTCTGCTCTATGTACCATACTCTAATCCCATTGGGAATGAGTTTGTATGAAGTTTTCATTTGTACCCCAAAACACAGTCAAGATTACACTCACAGTCCTACATGTATGTCCTGGGGTCTTTGGTGCTATACAAATTAGAGTTGGGAGTTTGGTCTATAGGACTGGATGTGAGAGAGGGCAAACAGTTAGGGGGAGGAGTGTGCTGTGAATACTAATGAGAGGTAGAGTGGTGGGAATGGAGTGGAACAATAGGGCCCCTCTGTGCTCCACTTTGCGCCCCTCATAGACACGGTGAGGGAAAGAGGCTTTTTCCCAGAGCCCACCCCCTACCCCCACCTTCATTTCCAGAGACAGGACCTTCCTCATCACCGTTCTCATCGTCAGCCTGGCAAAGCTCATGTGGAGCTTCTGATTATTTCTGATTCCACGCTAGCCTCTCCCCAGGGGCAACACTTTCACTGGCATTCTGTTTCATCTCAAAGGAGTTGCCCTCCATAGTTAGCCAACATAAAATCTATAACATGTATCTGACATTGAACCACAGAGGGGGCTTTTTTATAGCTAGCAGGGTGTGATGATTCATGGTTAGTGAAGTGGCACCAAACAGAATGGTTGCGAGATATTTTGCTTTATCTTATGATTCAAGAGACGTGTAATAAAGATTCCCCAAAAAGGTTTCTCTGAGATCGTACCTCAAGTTCAAATCAGGAAGCATCCGTTACTTTCTTACTAAGACCTACTTTTACGTTTGTGCGGAATTTGTGGCAATAATAAGTAATACAGTTGAACTTTCTTTCAGGCTACATGGGGACTTTCTGTGAAATTGATATTGATGACTGTGAGAGCAACCCATGTGTAAATGATGGCATCTGTCGGGACATGGTCAATGGCTTCACATGCACCTGCCAGCCAGGTAGGATTTGCTCAATTGCTTTGAGTTGCTTCTCTTTAGGTTTGTGTAGGTTTTTTTTTTTTTTTTCTAATTCAGATTAAAGCAAATAGTGAAACTGGAATATATGTAAAAACAAATTACCAATCGGCTATACACTACTGTCTGCTGGTATACACAGCCACGACTCATATAAAAAGGCTGGTTCTAAAGACTGCCGATCCTCCTGCCTGAACAAAGGGACTATTGTGACCCCTGCTTCCCTCCTCTGTGGAATTTGGAAGGGACAGCTCTCCCTCATCCTGCCCTGGTAGTGCTGCTAAGGGGGGACAGCAGTTCTGCTAATGAGATTCTTTTCCAGGTCCGCAATTTACATCTGGGACAGACGTCCCCCCCCCTTTCACCCCCTATCTAGCTATTGAGACAGTGGAGCTGAAGCAAGAAGTAAAGGAGGAGGTTTTGGGGTCCCAAAACGAAAAAAAAAAACAACAATCCCACTGTCTCCTCTAAACACCCCTTTAGTAACTCATGCACCAAAACACAGAAACCATTTTGACACTGTTAATCTATGGGACAACGGTGTTACCAATGCACCAATTCACTTATTAATTGCCAATGTGCTCAAAGATTTCAAGCTTGTCCAGTTCTCTAAAAGAAGACCCTTTAATTGTTACATGTTGTATTCTTGTTATTGTTCTTCTTATTATTCTTGTTGTTCTTCTTCTTCTGATTATTACATTATTTCAATAGTGTCATTGTTGTTATCATTATATTTATATTATCTTTATCATTATTATTAAATGTGTATTGTTCCTGTAATCATATTAAAATGATAGCTCAATGGATAGATCATTGAAACTATATTGATTTGACTGTTATTTTAGAACTGTCCTTAACCAAAAATAAGCATTTAAACCTCCCTTAGCCAGACATGACCAATTTAACTACAGGCCTCTATCAACTGCCCTCTAACCTATGCATGGACCCTTTCACTGGACCGTCTGTCTGACCCTTAACCTTTGTGTTTGCATGTCCCAGGGTTTACTGGCACCATGTGTCAAATTGACATAGATGAGTGTGCTAGCACTCCCTGCCAGAATGGAGCAAAATGCTATGACCGGCCTAATGGGTTTGAGTGCCGATGCGCTGAAGGTAAGCACTTTTATACCTAATATTTGTCAGTAGATTGGTGTTAGCGCTACACAAACCACTGTCTTGGCAGACGGTGGAGCAGATGATCCTTAACCAGTTATTTGGTGTTTAATAAGCATTCATTGTTTGCGGGGTGAATTATCTCTTTGGGTGTCTGCTGGCCAAGTGGCCCCTAATCCCCATTTTTCCCTCATTGGCTGTCAGCATCATGGGGTCACAGTGGACTAGCAGTTTCTAAGAAAAGAGACTTGGTCATCACCCCGACATCTGTTCATTCCTTAGAATCCCTTACACCTTATGTTGCATTTTAACATTAAACCCTTTGCAATTGGTCATATCTATGGTTTAAGACACAAAACTATAACGCAGTACAGTAACAAATATATTTAGTCAGAAAATTTGTCTGTGTAAGCTGACTGACTATGTCTGGATATTAAATATGTTTGTTTGTACCTATGCCAATGAAGGAGCCTGCTTCATTGTTTCAGTGGCCAGCTGCTTGGTATTCTCTGTGTTTGTGGGCCCCTTCTGTTGAGTGAAGTGGCTCTGTTTGACATGGTGCTGTCTATTGTTCTCTGGACCACCGAGAACAAAGCCAGAGGGACTGAGAGGCCCTTTTTTTATTGCTTTGGTCAACTTAACATTTTACTCCATACACATTTACAAACCAACAGTTGGGTGGTGTGAAAACAAAAAACATGGTAAATTGTACACCATAGCAGTGAGATAACAAGATTCAGGCTTTAAAAAGTAAAAAGAAAGAGAAATAAATAAATAAATATGAAAAATTTCTACGAACTGGTTGATAAATGTTAAAGGAGGAGGGAAAAAAAGACAACAATGGTAATTATTGACATTCAGAACTAATGATTTTTTGTGTATGCATCTTTCCCGTTTAGGTTATGAAGGGAGACTCTGTGAGAGTAATATCAACAACTGTCAACCTGACCCCTGCCACCATGGTACCTGCATTGATGGCATTGCTAGCTACACGTGTAATTGTGATCCTGGATACACAGGCTATCGCTGTGAGAACCAGCTTAATGAGTGCCACAGCAATCCTTGTCAGAATGGGGGCAAGTGTGTGGACAGGGTCAATAAGTACATCTGTCAGTGCCAGCATGGAACTTCAGGTAGAGCAAACGACTTTATAAACAAACAATCTATTCGACAAGTTCTACAAATGATCATGGAATGTTCTAATACATACATTATTGCTTTGTTTAAATATTGATTTCTCTCATAGAATAATGTAAAACCCCTTTGTACTTCCAGGTCCCAACTGCGAGATTAACTTTGATGATTGTGCCAGCAACCCATGTGATTATGGGATCTGCAAAGATGGAATCAACCGTTATGACTGTGTTTGCAAACCTGGCTTTACAGGTAAGTCTGTCGCGACCTAAAGCCACACATTTCATTTAAAAAAAAAAAAGCTTGAAAAATTATTTTATACTGGAGATACTAACTGCGTCTGATGTCTCTAAATCCAGGTCCTAAATGTGATGTGGAGATTGATGAGTGTGCATCTAGCCCCTGTAGAAATGGGGGAACGTGTGTTGATGAAGAAAATGGATTTCACTGCCAGTGTCCTGAAGGCTTTAAGCCCCCTTACTGTTACTCCCAGGTGGATGAGTGTGGCAGCAGCCCATGTGTCCACGGCTCCTGTAGAGAGGACATAAATGGGTATGAACAGTTTGTCACACTTTACTTTTTAAGCGCGTACAACAGAGTTGTTTTGGGACGTCTGGGGGTGTGTTTAGGTAATCTGAATGGTCTGAACGTGAAAATGCTTATGAAGTCAGCAAGAAAAGCCACCTTTAAAAAAAACAAAAACCAATAGGCATTTATTTTGAAAAATCTGATTACCAGTCACAGTTATGGTACTAGAGCTACAAATTTACAATCAAATGTGTGAATCATTAGACCTAAAAAATATAATAATGTTAATATTTAAAGCTGAATAAACAAGATTCATGGAAAAGACAAAAAACAGGCTCGCAAAATTTTTATATAAATTTGGTATTTGAAAAATGTATTGTTTCACTTGGCTTTTTATATATGTTAATCCTTTTATTATGAAAAGTAATTTATCAGTAAGTTCCCCATTCTCTTAGCTCTCTTTTTATAAACTTGTATCATAGCCTTTCTGATTGTATGACTGTGCTTTCAGATACCGTTGTGACTGTGAACCTGGTTGGGTTGGAAAGAACTGTGACTTAGACAGAAATGACTGTTTACCAAGTCCTTGTCAAAATGCTGGAACATGCATTGATCAGCTCAATGGATTTACCTGCAAGTGTCGTCAAGGGTTCAAAGGTGAGAGCCAAGCAAGCCTAAAGGCCTATACATACCTCACGTTTGGCCTGCACGTCCGTATTTCTGTCCGTACGTTCTATCCGTTGACTCCTTCATACCTCCGTCCGTTGAGGTGCGCAATAACCCGTATTTCCTCTAGGTGGCAGTGCTGGGCGCCAATGATTCGTCATTGATCAAAACATGGCGATGGTCCAAGACCTGATTCTGTTGCATTCTAACCTTCTTTGTGATTTTGTTGACATTTTGTACTAAAAACTCAATAGCGCCCCCACCGTTTCCGGTAGTATTGCTCCGCATTGATCCATTTCGTCCGTAAGCGTAAGCTCCCAATTTTCGTGTCAAAGTACGGGCGAAATCGACGGTTAGAACGTATGAAACACTCCACACGTATCCGTATCCGTCTTTTACGTGAGGTATGAATGGGCCTTTAAACAAACTATCCAGTTGTGGTTGACTGGCTCCCCCTAGTGGTTAAAAAAATATGCAGATACATCTAGCACAAGAAGTTCTATACCCTGTTACTATTTTGTCGATTCTGTTTACAGGTAATCTCTGCCAGGTTAACATCAATGAATGTGCTTCCAGTCCATGCCTGAATAAGGGAACTTGTGTGGATGGTGTCGCAAGTTTCACATGTCTGTGTGAGCTTCCCTATAGCGGACCTACTTGTGCTGAGGTCCTCACACCTTGCTTCCCTAACCCCTGTGCCAATCATGCAGTGTGCACCCACACCCCAGACTACCTGGGTTATCAGTGCAACTGTCAACCAGGCTGGCAAGGTAAGAAAACCCATTTCAATGACATCGCTTCTTACAATTTACCAAGATATAATCTGTGTGTAGTATTTGAGGAAAATCTAATTGCATTGATTCTTTGCATCTACAGGCCAGTTGTGTAACATAGATGTCAATGAATGCATGTCAAACCCCTGCAAAAACCGTGGGACCTGCACTAACACGCTTGGAGGCTTTGTGTGTTCCTGTAGAGCAGGATTTACTGGGCTCACTTGTGAGACAGATATCAATGACTGTATTCCCAGTAAGTGACATTATAAACATACAGTGTAGATCTAATATCATTCGGCAACTGTCTGTCACATTACTGGTGCATTTACTCCATTTAACTAAATAAAATTTCTTCTGTTCCCCTTTTAGACCCATGTTTAAATGGAGGTTCCTGTACAGATGATGTGAACTCCTTCCATTGTAGTTGCTTGCCAGGCTTCACAGGGCCCCGATGTGCTGTAGAGATCAATGAATGTCAAAGTTCCCCCTGTAAAAATGGAGGAACTTGTACAGACTATGTTAACTCTTACACATGCACCTGCCCACCTGGCTTCACTGGCATCTACTGTGAAACCAACATCCCTGATTGTACTGAAAGGTAAGTGTGTGCTTAAAATAACAATGTTATATTTCTTTCTAATAAAAGCAATACACTGAACTCATAATTTTTTTTATCTCTATAGCTCTTGCTTCAATGGAGGGACCTGCACAGACAAAATCAATGGTTATACATGCACTTGTCGCTCTGGCTTCACTGGCTCCCACTGCCAGTATGAAGTGAATGAGTGTGACTCTCAGCCCTGCCTAAATGGAGGCATCTGTCAAGATGCCTTAGAGTCTTTTCGCTGCTCCTGCCCTAAGGGATTTACAGGCAACAGGTGTCAGGTACAAGAACTTAAATACAGTTGAAATGTAGTGTTAGAACCTTGAGTTGTAAGATGCATTTGCTTGGCTCAATATTCAGATTTTTAAAAGTCCCTGTTTTCTGTCTCTTGGCTTACCAGACACCAGTTGACAGGTGCCGACGCTCGTCTCTGTGCCAGAATGGAGGACGCTGTCGTCAAAAAGATTCGTCTTTTATCTGTGATTGTCCTAGTGGTTGGTCTGGGCGATACTGCGATGTTCCAAGAGTCTCCTGTGAAAGAGCAGCTCGCCAGCGGGGTATTTTACCTTTCTATATTTCTGATGTCCCAGAGTTTGCGTGATGCAGTCAACTAATATTTTTACCTTTATAATTTTCAATAGGAATCCAAACAGATGAGCTCTGCCACCACGGTGGTCACTGTGTTAACACTGGGAACACACACTTTTGTAAATGCCCTGCTGACTACACTGGGAGCTATTGTGAAATTCAAGTCGACCAATGTGAAGACAAACCTTGTCTCAATGGTGCCACCTGCAGGTCATATGTCGGCGGGTACCAGTGCGATGTAAGTCAGATTCTTCTTCAACTCTTCCACTAATACATTTTTCTACGTTAGGATTTAACTAAGATAATTTTTGTTGAGAATTTAGATTTGATTTCTGCTTTGTATTTCCTCACATTTAAAGATCACGTGCTTGTCATGTCATTACAGTGCATGCCGGGCTATACTGGACAGAACTGTGAGATAGAAATCAATGAGTGCCAGTCCCATCCTTGCCAGAATGGAGGCACTTGCATTGATCTAGTAGGACATTATATCTGCTCCTGTCCCCCCGGCACACTGGGTATGCAAGCACAAATGCCACAGAAACCTTTGCTTAATACAAAAAAAAATATTTTTAATGTTGAATAGAAAACACTTTTATTGAATAATGAATGTGTGACACTCTTCTGTTTTAAAGGTGTTCTGTGTGAAATTAATGAGGACGACTGTGCTCCACCGCTGAGGTTGCGTGGTGCTCCCCCAAAGTGCCTCAACAACGGAACCTGTGTGGACAGAGTTGGTGGTTATCGCTGTAATTGTCCTCCTGGTTTCACAGGAGACAGATGTGAAGGAGACATAAATGAGTGTCTCTCAAACCCCTGTAGTCCCAGCAACAGTCTTGACTGCATCCAGTTACCCAATGACTACCTGTGCGTCTGCAAGCCTGGATTCACAGGTTAGATAACCGTCCCTTCCAATGCATTCTATTTGTGTAGGATAAAACCTAACCAATAATGGACCGTTTTTAGGTCGCAGGTGTCAAAACAGGTTCGGTGTGTGTGAATCTCAGCCTTGTCACAACGGGGGTGCCTGTTCTGTAACCAGCAGCTCTCCTCTGGGATACACCTGTACATGTCAACTTGTAAGTTTCTTTTTCTTTTAAATTTTCAGATCTCATTTTCTTCTAATGATATTTGCTAATACCAGGATAAAATGTAAAGGTTGTAATCATATTTTACTTGAATTTTTTTTCTGTCTAGGGTTATACTGGCCCAAATTGTGAGAGGAGCATGTCCTGTCGTGAGCTGTCCTGCTACAACGGCGGAAGCTGTGCTCTTACCACAAGGGGGGCGCGCTGCACATGCTTACCAGGCTTTGGTGGGCCACAGTGTCAGCATCACAGTAATGATGGGTGTTCCTCTAAGCCATGTCGGAATGGAGGCCTCTGTACTGAAGAGACCAGTTTCCCATTTTTCCACTGCCAGTGTCCAAGTGGATTTATGGGGAAACGTTGTGAGCAAAGCACTAAATCTGAGCTTCCTGCTCTCTCCTGTCCAAGAGCAGACTGCCAAGGCAAAGCCAATGATGGTGTTTGTGACAAGGAATGTAACACACTCCCTTGTCGTTGGGATGGTGGCGACTGTTCCCTGGCAATGAATCCCTGGGCTCATTGCACAGATCCTCGCTGTTGGCGTGCCTTTAACAATAGCCAATGTGATGAATTCTGTAACAACGCTGAATGTCTGTATGACAACTTCGACTGCAGAAGCAAAGAGAAAGTCTGCAAGTGAGTTTTAACTGATTGAGTTGATCACTTTCACTTTTACCTAATATGGAATACTTAAGCTGAGTCATGTGTTTGTTTTTTCTCCAGTCCAATATATGCCAACTACTGCTATGACCATTATGCTGACGGTCGGTGCGATCAGGGTTGCAACACAGAGGAGTGTGGTTGGGATGGCTTAGACTGTGCACAGAAGGTTCCAGAAGATCTTGCCGATGGTGTTTTGGTTTTGGTTGTCCTGCTTCCTCCGGACAAGCTTCTCCGCACCGGGAAAACATTTTTGCAGAAATTGAGTGCCATCCTGCACACTTCAGTACGCTTCAGGTTGGACCAAAACGGAGATGCAATGATCCGTCCCTACACCCGTCGAGAGGCACGCCTTAAGAGAGAACTCGAACATCAACATGAAGTTGTTGGGTTAGTAAAACATAGTGTTAATATCAGAGCTAAATCTTGAGAATTTTCTATACACAAGACACCTTATTTTATGTCTCTTTGCAGGTCCATAGTCTATCTGGAGATAGACAACCGTTTGTGTTCTCAGGATGTAGAGGACTGTTTCCCTTCAGCAGACAGCGCAGCAGAGTATTTGGGTGCCCTATCAGTGACAGATATGCTGGATTTCCCTTATCCCCTTCGAGAAGTTCGAGGTAAATGGGAACTTTAAGTCAGTATAAAAATAAGGGGTTACCCTCATGAGAAGTATATATGAAAATCCAAGCTTTCCTGTTCCACAACAGGGGAAAAGATTCCTGTACCACCAACTTGGGACAAGTTGATGCCTGCATGGGCAGGACTAGCGGCTATTATCGTTTTGGTCATCATTATTATCGGCATGTTAATAACTCGTCGAAAGCGTGAACACAGCACCCTCTGGTTCCCTGAAGGCTTCTTTCTCAAGAAGGAACCAAGCAGTAACAAAAACCGCAGGGAACCTGTGGGTCAGGATGCTCTTGGATTAAAGTAAGTTATTTTTTACTAGAGCTTACACTATTTTTGAGTTTGCTTTTAATGCAATAAGCTTTGCTTGATCCCAGAGGAATTATTTTTAAATATTTGTGGTTTGCCTTTGATTTATACTTCAAATATTTTTGATTTTTATTCAGACACATGCCAAAAACTGTTGAGGAATCTCTCCTTGGAGATCACAGTGATCCATGGATGGACTCAGATTGCCCAGAGGCAAAACGGCTTAAGGTGTGTAACACAGGTTCCCAACAGTATCAAGATCTTTTACATCACTTCAAGTTGACACTAAAATTTATACTACCAAATGTCTCTATGAATCCAGGTTGAGGAGCCAAGTGTGCTCTCAGACAGTGAAGATGCAGTTGACTGTAGACAGTGGACACAGCACCATCTTGCAGCTGCAGACATTCGTGTACCGCCCACTATGGCCCTCACACCACCTCAAGGAGAATTTGAAAGTGACTGCATGGATGTTAATGTTCGAGGCCCAGGTTGGAATAGAACTTGCTTTTTAGAGCACATGCTGTATTTTTTTAAATACACAGTACAGTTTCCTCACACATTGTGTCTTGAACTAAACTAATTAGGTCTCATTTTGACTTGTTCACATCCCAGATGGTTTCACACCTCTGATGCTGGCATCGTTTTGTGGAGGCGGCCTAGAACCTGAGGTGACAGAAGAGGAGGAAAGTGAAGAGTGTTCTGCCAACATTATCTCAGACTTAATCTACCAGGGTGCATCACTGGCTGCACAAACAGACCGCACCGGTGAGACAGCACTCCACTTGGCTGCTCGCTATGCACGCGCCGATGCTGCTAAGCGTCTGCTGGATGCCGGGGCAGACGCTAATGCTCAAGACAACACAGGGCGCACACCACTTCATGCTGCTGTGGCTGCAGATGCGCAGGGCGTCTTTCAGGTAAGCAGTTGAAAACATTGTATTCAGCTGTAGTAAGGTCTAAAACTTTTTCTCAAACTGAATGCACCAGTATAAACAATGGTTCTTTCCACTTATCTAGATTCTGATCAGAAATCGAGCCACTGATCTGGACTCCCGTATGTACGATGGCTCTACTGCACTGATCCTGGCTGCACGGTTGGCAGTGGAGGGGATGGTTGAGGAGCTTATTACTTGTCATGCAGATGTAAATGCAGTTGATGAACTGGGTAAGTGCACAATCTTCAAAATTTTTGCATAAAATGTATTTTATCACAAAAATATTTGGCCTAATGGTTTATGTCTCTCTAGGTAAATCTGCTCTGCACTGGGCTGCAGCTGTCAACAATGTTGATGCAACTATTGCTCTGCTGAAAAATGGAGCCAACAAAGATATGCAAGATCTTAAGGTAGTTTTTGACAAAACATGCTGCAAATGTTTGTATTTGACAACATTATTAATTCAAAGTGCTTGTTGTCTGTTTCTGCAGGAGGAGACCCCTCTGTTCCTTGCCGCCCGCGAAGGCAGCTGTGAGGCTGTCAAGGTGTTGCTCGCTCACTTTGCCAACAGGGAAATCACAGATCACATGGACAGATTGCCCAGAGACATTGCTCTTGAGCGTATGCATCACGACATTGTACAGCTTCTTGATGAATACAACACAGTAAGGAGTCCACAGAGCCATGGAGCAGCTGGTCACCAACTCACAGGGGGACACACTCTGTCCCCACTCATGTGTCCTCCAAGCGCCTTCCTCCCCAGTCTGAAGAACACCCCGCAGGGAAAGAAGAATCGCCGACCTGGGGCCAAAGGTTCTGGCCTGGGAGGCCAGCATGCTGCAAGTCTGAAGGAGTCTGTAAAGGCTCGCAACAAGAAGCTGACCCTGGACATGCAGAGTGCTTTATTAGATAGCTCCGTTACTCTGTCCCCGGTGGACTCTCTGGACTCACCCCACGGGGGAGCTAGCAATGCTGGCTACATTACCAATCCGACGTCACCTGTGGCCATGCAGTCACCAGCTCTTTTCCATTCCTCAATGTCTGTCCCAAACACTCCAATGGTACACAGTAGCATGTTGGAAGGAGGGGGCCCGTTTGCAGTATCGCTTGCCCAAATTAATGACATTGGAGCTGGAGGAATGTCATTGCAGGGTCGTGTCTCTATGGCTTCAGATGTCAACCATAGCTATGTGCTGAGCTCTGGCCAGCTTGGGGTCAATATGGGTATGGTCAGTCCTGTCAGTGTGCCATTCGATTGGCACAGCCATATGCCTCCATCCTCTCAGTGCAGTCAGCAGGTTGTGAATATCGTGCAGAGTAGCCAAGCAGGTATGCATGTCCAGAGCCCTGCCATGCAGCAGCAGAACATGCTGATGCACCAACAGCAGCTCTACCGCAGTCCAATGCTGCAGCCCACACCTGTTACCTCCACACCCACCATCAGCCCAGTAAAGCTGCCTTCCATTGCAGAACAACAGCAGCTTATTAATCACAACATCACCAACCAGCCAAGCATGGCTCCCATGGGCACCTCCACTCCACCAACACCACAGACCTCGCAGCCTCCACCATCATTCTTCCAGCAGCAACAGCAGCAGCTGCCCCAGCAGTCCTCTCAGCCTCCTCCTCAGCCCACCCAAGGAGCAGCGCCACCAGCCCAGCCAGCTCAGGCCCTTTCCTCCCAGCCAAGTGGCAGCGCTGCAGGAAATGAGGATTATCCAACCCCTCCTTCCCAACACAGCTATTCATCCACGTTAGATGCAACACCCAAGCATTTCCACAATTTGCCCAGTGAACACCCTTATCTCACCCCTTCTCCAGAGTCTCCAGAGCACTGGTCCAGTCCTTCTCCCCACTGTGTCTCTGATTGGTCCGATTCCACACCAAGTCCAGCCGTTGCTGTCCCTAACCAGACCCAAATTACTCAAATCCCAGAGGCCAATGGCAAGATGCAGGTGTTTGCATGAAGATCATTTGGACATGACCTGAAAAGGGACCTGGGTTACAAAGAGTTTTTAGACTGACTTTTGGGTCTGTCTGTGTTTTATCTGTCAGCATGTTTCCAAGATTTTCTTTGGATTTGTGCAGACAATGTGTATAAGAGGACCGTCTGCTGCTGAACACGGCAGAGAAAAAATAAGTAAAGGGAAATGTGTGTTGTCTGAAAAAACTGCAGACAATTTAATGAAGTAATTCTGTCACAGATGGACTATTTTTTATTATAAAAAAAAATATATGAAGAAAACCAAGCCTTTAATTATAAAGACTTGGGAAAACTCTCCGGAAAACTAACAAACATTTAAAAAGTAGAACAGAGAAAAGTGAAATGTTGAAGGGAATTTGTTTATTTTTATTTATTGTTTTTATCTATCTGAACTGCCCTTTAGTTTTAATTCTGTTCTAGCCTCTTATATAAACTGCCATCATAATGGTTCTAGCAACTACTTTCCATAAATTGCTCTGCAGTAGTTATGTTCAAGTTATGGTAAATATTTACTTTCTATATGAGTGTTGTGAACAAGAATGTAGATAAGTGTCTTTAAAGCACTTCAACTGACCAGCCTTAAAGGGCAAGTCTTTGTCAAATACAACATTTGGCATCATTGGATATTTATAATATAAAGGGCATTTAATCGCTGTGAATTTTACATATAATCTTTAAAAAGAAAATCTGAGAAAATATTAAGTGTGATGCATCTATTTTATATAACTATTCACTGATGCTAGAGTATTTGCTGACAGTTTTACTGCCGAATTTATTACTTTTAGTTTTTAAGTGTTTGTTTTTATTTATGTTTCACAAAAAAAAAAAGTTTGGCCTTTAAAAATCAGCTTTTCACTGCCCTTACATTATATTTTTTTATTGTTTTATACTCTTGTTTGTGGAAAAGCATAATTACCTTTTTCTTTGTTAAACATCACTTCAGATGTATTAAGCTATGCTTATATCCGCTGCTATTTTTTTATCACTCTTCCCTGCAAACATTCCTCCATTGTTCTTGTCTTGTCTTTTTAGAATGGCTGCCTTAAAATGACACCGAACTAGACAAAACACCCGTTGAAATGGCTGACCCGGTAACCTAAATTGGACTGTTGCAGCTGAGATCTGAGAAATTGGGAGTGGTGATTTGTGTGAGGGTGGGGCTGCTGGACTGTGACTGCTGATGCCTTGTCACTCCTCAGGGAGGCATTATTATGGCATGCAGAGGAATGATCCCCTTGCATCTACAGTAGATACCACATCCAGGGCCCATGAAGTTGTGTGGTAGTACAATATGAATGACAGTGGGAATAAAACACTACTATGTAGTGTTTTTGTCTTTGCATAGTTCTAAGAGGAAACTCAGAGTCACTTAGTTAACACTTGTATTATGTCTGAATGAGTATTTTGTTTTTATGTAACCTGGGCATGTAGAATGTGGGGGGGCACCTTCCTATAACATACTATGTTCATTTCAGACTTCTTTAATGATAGCATTCTCAAACAAACATGTTTTCCTTTTCATTTCATGCTTATGAGCAGAGAAGAATTAGCCCACCACTTCTAGTTATCAGTTTACAGTAACATTGCCTAAAAACTGCCTTTAGTTGAATTATCCACCGAGTTTATCTGGGTTTTCTTTTGTTGCCTTGTTCATTATGGGACCGGGTTCTGTTCCCTCAGACCTGGGAAAGAGTGGCCCAGTTTGAATCGCATTTGGAGGTGAAAAGGTTTATTTTTCTTTGCTCTAATTTGTTTTTACCACTGGTCTTAAACTTTCTCTGCCAGGTCGCACTAAGTGTTTTGTACATTCACCATTTCAGTCACAGAATTTCATTTACAAACTGTAAATATGTTTTGGGTAGATCGTTGCTTAAGAAGTCTTATTTTCCTAAAGTGATTGTTATGTACTAAAAAGAGAAATAAAGTGTATTTCATTTAGCATTATTTGAATGTGAGACTAATTCATATTTTTTTTTTTTTGCAAACTTGTTACATCAGCACATGTATGGTTTCCTTTTGACAAACTTAAACCTGTAGTAGTTTGTAGATATAAAGGCTGTCCTTACAAAACAATGTTAAGGTGTGGTGAGCAGAATTTATAAGCAGTCCGTTATCAGCTGGTTTAATCTTCAGAGGTAATTGTCCAACCTTTCTTTGTGCCTCAGATAGCTTCAGATAAGCGGCTTAAACCTGTTTTCTTTCAATTTTATAATAGATGTAACAGATAAAGATTTGCCTCCTTCAACAGACTGTGAAATACAGTGAATTTATTTTTTGTGAGAAAAACGGCAGGTAGCGAAAACAAGAAATTATAGAAACTGGTCTATATTTAAGCTCAGATTGAAAATAGTCCAAATGAAAATAAAAATCATGTTTTAACACATTTAGGACTGACTGTGTGGATCCAACATTGCAAACGAAAATGTTCTTTCTGTACAAGAAGAATAAATGTTTGGTAATGAAAAGAATTTGTTTTTTTAGAAACAGATGGGGTTATCAATAGTGCATTTAATCATATTTATTTATCTTTATTTTAATAATTTGAAATAACATCTGATTTTAATTTACAAGATTTCCCCCTGGGAATTTGATCATATGGTATAACAGTTGTTCCTTATGACGGAGTAATAGAGCCAGGCTAGTATTTAAAAAAAATAAAAATAGATAAAGTCATTATGAGACATTATGAGAGTAATGTAACATTATAAAGTCATACTCTTATTAGAATAAAGTGATAATAATAATAAAGTCACAATATCAGAATAAAGTAATAAAATGATGAGAATAAAGTTGCAACATATATGACGGTCAACCAGCACCATCAAAAAACAGCAACCTAAATCCACTTTGCCTTCATATTTCCTTATTTGTGAAACCGATGCCAAAGTATAACTTCACAAGATGCTTGACATTCCTCATTTTAGGGAGGACTGACTTCTTGTAAGAGTTGTCATAAAATATAACTTTATTCTCATAATTGTATGACTTTGTTCTCGTAATTTTATGACTTTATTGTCGGAATTTTATGACTTTCTTGTAATGTTACCATTTTATTCTTGTAATATTATGACTTTATTCTCATAATATTTTGACTTTATGATAATTTTGCAACTTAATTCTCCTAATATTATGAATTTAATCTCATAATATTACGACTTTATAATGTTACATTATTCTCATAATGTTATGACTACTCTCGTGTATATATATAAAAAAAAGAAAATCTCTAGCCTGTATTTAGATGTTAAATACTCAAGTACATAGCAAACATTTATACTTCCATAAATGATAAGCTGATGTTAATATATAATTAATTAATATAAAAACAAAGCCTCTAACAGTTCAGGTTTTTAAAAGGATAGAAGTTCTTGCATTTTATGCATCAGGCCCTTAAGAAAAAAATGAGCTATGTCTGTCACAACTAAAGTCAAAATAATTTACTAAGGGGGAAAAAACGAGCACAAAAAATGCCTTTTATAAAAGATAAATAAATCCTTATTTAAGAAGCAGTAGTGCTATTAATGCTTTTCATGGTTTATGAGAGACAAAGTTTTAAATTTGCAAAAAGATGTCGAACGAAAAAAAAAATCTGAGTAACCACAGTTGAAATAAATAGCTTTTTGATCCCTCCCCTCCTATGCAACATTTGCCAGCTGGGTCTGCACGCTTCACTGCAGTCATGGGCATCTAAAGCCGGTTGGTCTGGTGGAGCAGAGGAGGCTCCTTGGCTGTATTTGCTTTATGCATTTGCTAAACAGAGCAAAAAGAATATTTGATATCAGTAGGTCTTTTCTTAATACATTTAAGCTAAAAAGTATGTTTGTCATTTCTAAAACTAACGATTTAAACAAAACGTTGCCTCAGTCACTTCCCTGAGGCATCTGGCCTAATGCTGTGAAGACCTTTTAAGAGTACAGCAGATAGATGTCATGGAAGATCTCAGCAGTCCCACATATCTATGTTCTTGTCTTTCATTTTTCTTTCATATTTAGTCATCACAGGACCAGGTTCCACCAGCGTAGTGCTTGGGAAAAAAAATATGTAAATCCACTACCAGGAATTATGTTAAACTGAAAAAAGACTATTTGATAACTGAAGGTTTACTTGTGCCTGGCTGCAGTGTTTTAAGATGCTTTATTGTTCACTTGATGTTACATTTCAATGCTCTTGCAACCAGACTTTCACAAAATCCTTCCACAGCAAAGTTGGACGCAGAGTAGACATCACTGAACAGAGGTCCTTTGTGGAAACATTAGGCGAGTTAATAACAGCAGAAGAAGTGTTTTTTTAACTACTATGTCTGAAATTCTATTCAGTCAAACAAAACAAACCTTGTATTCCCACGACACTGCTCATCACCACAGTATGGCCGTCCTGCCTTTGCTTCATGTCTGGCAGCACCTCTTTCACCAACCGCATTAGGCTAAAAAGGTTGACGTCAAAGAGCTCCTTCATTGCAGCAACTTTGGCACTTGAAGGGTCCAAACCTGCCGATGCCAGCTTTGCTCACTACAGCTGCACAATGGTCTCTTTCAATCATCTGTTCTTGTGAATTCAAATGTACTTTGAACATGGTGCAAAGAAAACAGATCAGGGATATCCACTTGGCTGTTGGGGAGACAGTTGATGCACTCTTTGATGAATTCCTCACAGTAGACATCAAACTTTTGGATCACTGGGATTTTAGTAAATGCAGAACCTGCAGCCTTTTTAGTGGGTTACGTTTCTCAAGATCCCTCATTGTGGAAACTACTGGCTCAGAGAAAGACAAATAAACAGGATGTCATTAATATCTAATTTTATATTCTTATTACTGTAGTGGATATTTTAGGTGCAGTGAGGACAACTTCAAGTTCTGACCTTTAAAGTGTTTGGTCACATTGTTGGCCAAGCGTACTGCCACAGCCAAGCCAATACCAGAGGAGCAACCTGCCACCAACACTCTGCTGGTCCCCATGGTGCAAGTGTTGAACCTTAATTATCTGATTAAAGTTGGGTGAAATATAAAAGCACTAACATCAGCCCAGTGCAAGACATGCATATTTACAATATGCATTTGTTTAAAGATTTAATGGGAAAAGCACGAGAAAACCATAAGAACCATAAAGTTTAGGTGCTTGTAAAAAGGAGAATCAGTAACACTCTTGGTTCTTAAGTAAAAAAAGTCCAAATAATAATAAAAGTGAAAACTGCTTATATCTGAATACTGCTCTTCCACACTGATCCAAGCATTCTGGGTCATGATAGTTTCAGATTAGTGGGGCAATTCCAAATGACCTACCAAAACCTCGTTATTAAAGCTAACCATTTTATAAATAAATCAGACTTTCAATATTCTGTATTATTTTCAAACTGATCTTAATTTGGAGAAGGCATGTACGTTTATTTATATAGCACATTTCAGTGGCAAGACAATACTAAGGGCTCCTCATGAGGAAAAAGAAAAATAATTTTCTGTGGCAGTGATCAAATACAAATAATTGAAGAGCATAAGAATAAATAACTTAAATAAGATGATTATAATATATGAGGATCTGTAAAGGTGGAGTATGCTTCCCCTTGACCTTGGCAGCAGAATACGGACAATAAAAGTAAATGTTCTCCCTAGATTATTATATGTCTTTGCAGCACTCCCAGTAGAGGTCCCAGCAAAACAATTTAGGGAGTGGGATAAGCATATATCCAGATTTATATGGCGTAATAAAAAACCAAGAGAATAATATTCAACCCTTCAGCTGCCAATGGAGCAGGGGGTATAGCCCTGCCTTGCTTAGTGGACTATTGCATGTCATCCCAGATTAGACCCTTAGTGCTGCTGGTGTAATCCAAACTACTATTCTAAATGGAAGAACATCGATCTTTTTCTATATTGCACTTGCCTATATAATCTGTGCTTGGTTGCTTAAACAGGCTTCCTCAAGTATACCAATTCTCTTCATGCTTTCTCTTGGTTTGTCTTGACCATGGATACAGGCTGTGGGCAAAACAGGGAATCACTTCCTTCTGTAAAATAATAAAAAAGGGCATTTAATAAATTACTGGGATTTATGCCAAATTTATGAGATTGGAAGAGGTGATCATTTTCGCTGTCTGCAGGTGCAATTTTTTGAGGGGAAGGGAAATCATGACCCCTGAATTAGTGTTAAATCCAGGGATAAAGCAGCTGTTACTAATACAAAAGGCATCATTGGCAAGCTTTACCGAAATTTCACAACTATGAATAAGAGGTTGACAGATTACATCAGACAGAGGTGGGAAAAGGAAGCCAACATTACAAACTCAGAGGAAGCTTGGTCTCAACTGTGGAAAAACATCTTTTCAACTACTATCTCTTCAGAATGGCAGGATTTTGGCTGGAAGAACCTTTGTTTTTTTACTACACCAAAGCAGAAATCAAGGTTAAGTGGTGCACAGTTGCCCTGCTGGAGAGGGTGACGGATGGTTTCTGCAGATTATGTTCATATTTATTGGTCCTGTCCTAAATTGAAGATCTTTTGGCTCAAAGTTAAGCAAATAAGCTCTGAAACTCTGGATAAAGTATTGGACTTTTCTTTCATCTCCTTGTACCTTGGAAAAATCCCTGAAGGACTCAGTTCAAGTGACACATATTTACTCTGGATTTTCTTTATTGCAAGCAAGAAGGGAATCACCAAATGCTGGCTCCAGTCAGGCCCACCTAACTTGAGGGTCTTCATAAGTATTATAAACTGAATCCACAAAATAGAAACATTGACTGTTTCCATACATATCAAGAAGGAGAAAGGAGAGATACTCTGGGAAAAATTACTTAAAAATTCATAACAATTTATTTTTGTGAATTGGAAAAAACATCTGCCTCCCTGACTGTTGGGTGTATACCCTGCTTCTATGTGGGTTTATATAAAGTTTAAAAATATAGTTTAAAAAAAATGATTATGTTAAAAATGATGATTATGTTAAAAATATTTCTAAATAGCACAATCAAAGGTCACTCTAAACAAATGTAATTATAATCTTGATTTCGGAGCTAAGAACAATAAGCTGTTTTTCCCATGTTTAATTCTGAGTACTCAGAAGTAGGCTTCACCCAGAAGACCTGGGAGATTTGGATCATTGATACACTAGCAACAAGTCTGTAATGTATTTTGGGTGATAAGCTATTCAGTGACACAGATTAAAAGAAGTTTATTAAAGTCTTTTTTGCTGAGAAATGGGTAATGAACAGTGTAAGGATGTTAGAATAGGGGGTGTGCTTGGTTTTGGTGAGGATGCAGGCAGCAGCATTCTGGACCAACTGCAGCTTTCTGACCTCTGAAGGCAACATTGCAGTGATTATATTAGATGAAAGCATTAATTATTTTACCAAGGTCTCAACCAGACATTAGTCTTTTAATCCTGTATATGTTTTTTAGATAGCCTAACGTATTACTGTCTTTCTGCACATAGGTCTGAGTCAATCATTATGCCTCGATTTCAGGTCTGATCGGTGCAATGGTGCAAGAATAAAGAGCTTTTTCTGAATGAGATGCTTATTCGCCACATGTCACTGTATCTGCAACTAGTCACACATCACTAGTATCTGCAAAAATCCTTACACAGCACAGGATGGATATGTAGTAGGTTGTTTGGTTTACTGTAGCCACTTACCTGCAGAGCCTACTGAGCAAACAAAACTGAGTCCAAAATGTTGGGACAGGAAGCTCTGGGATTACACAATCTGGTCATGTCAAGTCCCTTTGGAATTGTAGTTTTTTAGTAGAAAACTACACAAACAAACATTAAGAAACTTAATTCTTTTGTGTTTGTTTTTGTGGCTTTTTTTTATGCAGGAGCTATTTATCTTATTTCTATTATTTTCACCTTATTCAAAATATAAAATTGAGGCTCTGAACCCAACATTAAAACAATAAATACGAATCTATGCCCTCAAAACAATTCTAACTATTTAAGACCATTCCAAATGGGCCTATCTAAATGTATTTAGGAAAATGTATTCAGTGTTGCAACTTTCTGTTTCGCCACTGGGGGGCAGACTTATCTAACTACTTAGCTCTGCAATCACCATGATTGACAGAGTTTAATTAGAGCAGAACGTTTTTATCTGTAACAATTTCCAAATGTTCCAAAGTTTTTCTTACTATCTTAAAAATGCAGATGTTTTATTTTAAGAGCTGCATACAGCTTGAATACAAATGATTTATTGCAGGTATAAAACATTTGGAGTTGCTTGCTTACTACAGAAATTCAATAAAAGTCTTTAAAAACAGCGTACAAATACTGCTATTCATACCGATATATATTTAAATACTTGTTAAATGCTTTAGTAGTTAAGCAACATTTTTATATCAAGTGTAAAGTTTGAAAAATACAAAAACAGCAAAAATCATTGCTCAGTTTAATAGTTAAGCGAATTGTAATTTTTATTGTTGATATCAAAATTAAACCAGGAAAGAAACTAAACTGACTATGCTGCCATATCTAGATGTTTCAAGGTTAATAATAATTAGTTTAAAAATGTGACACCCTCCTCTGTAACCTGATTAAATGATAACAGCCTACTGATTCTTCATGAAGAATTAATATTTACGCCAAATAATAGAATGTGTCAATATATAACAATTTTGAAATGAACAGTGGCTGGCTCCTATCATCATCAATAATTTGAACATACATTATGCTAATCATATCCAAGCATGCTAAAAACATGGTGACTGTTTAGTTTAGTTCATTGTAGCTGACATTATGGACAGTTGTGTAGAAACCAAAATTATATAATTAGATTAGATTAGATTCAACTTTATTGTCATTACACATGTACAGGTACAAGGCAACAAAATGCAGTTTAGGTCTAACCAGAAGTGCAATAGCAACAAGTGCAGGATAAATAATGGTTCCATAAATACAGGACATGGGTATTTCTACTGAATGAGTATAGAGATGAATACTATTATATGGCAACGATTATTGGAGCTTCCTCTTTATCTTGAATAAAAATTGTTCATCATTTGTGTTTAAAAATGTTCTTTTTTGTAATTTTAGGTTTGAATTGTTTTCATATCATATTTGAAAAAAAATGAATAGGTTAACTGTCAGAAATTTCTAAAGAAAACTCTTTTGCATGATCCTACCACCACCTTGTTTGATTGCTGTGCTGTTGAGCTATGAATGCCTTACTTTGAATCCTCAGAACATGCTCCTTTTTGCGTTGGTGTGAGGGATTGCTTTCGAGTCAATAAGTCGATGCAATCAGCAGGTTTTCCTTGGATAGAGAACTTTGAACAGATCTGACTGTTTGATCTGGCTGAATTGTCCCAGTAGAGTGCCTTGAGATGACATGTGTTGCAAGTTGGAGCTATATAAATAAACTAAATTGAATTGAATTGTGGCCAAATAGTACTGCAGAGTAACACAGTGGGTAGAACTGCTGCCTTGCAGCAAGAAGTTACTGGTTTTAATTCCCAGCCTGGGGTCTTTCTGTATAGAGTTTGCATGTTCCCCCTGAGCATGAGTGGGTTCTCTCTGGCTACTCCGGCTTCTTTGCACAGTCCAAAAACATGACAGTTAGATTGATTGGCTTCTCTAAATTCTTCTTAGGTGTGAGTGTGTGTTTGTCTTTGTGTTGCCCTGTGATAGACTGGCGACCTGTCCAGGGTGTACCCCGACACTCACCCATTGACAGCTAGAGATAGGCACCAGCACCCCTCATTGTCCCCCACCAAGGATAAGCATGACAGAAAATGAATGGATGGCCAAAAAGCTTTTTTTTTCTTTTTTTCTTTTTTTTTTTTTACATGGTTTTGGTTTTTAGGTGAGGCTTCTTGGGTTTTGAAAATGTTAAGAATGTTTTTACTGACAGTACCTGTGATGTTTTGTCATTTTCATGATCATGGCAGGCTTCAGTCTTGGTAGTTCCTGAAATGATTCTGAATATTGTAACCAGTTTCCTTTCATCATGAGTTGGTACACTCAC
Organism: Cyprinodon tularosa; assembly: GCF_016077235.1. Taxonomy (NCBI): domain Eukaryota; kingdom Metazoa; phylum Chordata; class Actinopteri; order Cyprinodontiformes; family Cyprinodontidae; genus Cyprinodon; species Cyprinodon tularosa. The sequence goes on along the minus strand of NW_024038913.1, from coordinate 689,011 downwards.
GATGATTGTATTTTTTTGTCACACCAATGGGTGACCATGAATAACTAGTAATTCCATTCAATTGTTTGAACTGATCCTTTTATAACCTGTTTTTATTAATGAAAGTGCTCCACAGACCTTCTAGTTTCAATATCAAGTATCTATGCATATTTCTCAAATGATACAAAAATACATACTTTACATGATAATTTTAATCAAAGCAAATTTTTAAGGCTAAATGATTGTTTTGCATTTCATACAAATTAAAAACAAGTGAATTGAGTAATGACTCAGATCTACTGCTCCCTGAAGGCCAGAACAATGTAGTAACTTGCACAACCACTGGACCTTGATGAAACATGTTATGTGACATGATTTATTCTTCTTTGTTTTTGCACTATGAAGATTTCAGCTGTTTCTTGTTTTGAAACACTGGGAGTGTTTCCACTTCTACCCTTTTTCCCAGAGACTGAAGAAAAATCAAACGCGCCTTTGGGGAGGATTATACAACCAATACATATTTAAACCTTAATGCAAATTAAACAGTTTTAAAGACAAATACATCTGTCAGTATAATATTTAGCTTTTTTACTAGAGTCCCACTGAATGCAACGCACTGGTTTGTGCGTCAAAGATTTTAGGTAAGAGTAGTAAAAGTAGCACTCCTTTATTTCTACTCATGTAAAATTAGAAAGTATTCAGCAGTGATGCTCACAAGAAAAAAGATAACGTACAACTACTTTTTTCGAAAATGTTACTCCAGCAAATGTAAGAGTAAATGTATCTAGTTAACACCCAGCTTTGCTTCAAAGTAACAGCAGCAGCTGCTGGTCAATGAATATTGCAGCTTTCTTTGTAGATTCTTTATTCATGATAATTATAAACCTTTTTGTCATTATGTACTTTCTATTATTCTGTTTGTTGCATTATAGTTTTTGTCCACTATACACATGGGCGTAAAAGAACATTCTGTCCGATAGTTAAGATCAGGTGTCCTGCAAAGAATAACAGAGGTATTGAGAGGGTTTTGATGAAAGGTCCTATCAATGTCACTAACTCCCTTGCCTGTTCTATTATTTCTCTTCCAGAACAACGTTTTATTTTCCTTTTGCAAATGAGATTCAAGGAGCTTTTACAACACTTTCAATATAATTAATCACGATGTTAAATGAGAATATCAGAGAACACAAAATGTTCTGTGTTGTTCAGCCAACAGAATTTATTTTTGCCATGGAATAAGGTGTCAAATCCAGCCAGCTATGTCTGCACATTGATGTTTTGACAAAAGGAACAAGAAACAATTTGGTAATAAATAAATTAAGTTGACCATGTACAAAAAAAGAAAACAAAGATCAAATTCAAATATTTTTTTATTGTCTCTCTTTTAAAATTGCCATCCCTATTTCTGAGAAAAAAAAACACAATATATCCGGGAGAATGTAATGTTTTTTTTCCCATTAATCCAAAAAGGCAAGACTTTGCTGCTGAACTGTAACTGGTTTAACTACCTATATCATCCCATGACTGCATAAATGCATATGAAGCAAAGGTCAAAGTTACTGTTGACCTTTATGTCATGTTGCCTGAAGTGAACAAAACACTTTTTTCAATATTAAGAGTTCTTTTGTAATTCACAAACTCTAATAGTAAACTCACATCTGTAAGTTTTTATACCTTTTTTATAGCAATATATATAACATAAAAAACAAGGTTATCTAACATATTAATGAGAAAACAAGTATTCCAACATTCTCCTGTTTCTGGGGAGGTTTCTCATTTGTTTTGCCTCTCTGTTGTCTGGTTTGAACTAAGGGCTTAGGGAGTGGCCTGTTTTCTTTTCATAACCAGAGGAATAAATACTGCCTTTGGGTTACTCTGAGGAGATTCCTGTTTGGGACAGTGATAACTCAACATTGACCCGTCATGTGAGTATACTTTTACCATAGCTTTGTGCATGATGAACTGAAATGTATAAAAGTGGAATTTAGTGAAGAAACAACTCAGCCTTGTGTGTCTCAGGATTTGTCTTACAGGTTTTGTTACTCTAATGTTGATCTTCACAGCTGAGGCTAGAGTTGGGTATGAATATTTCATCCAAATTCTAACTAGTAGATTTATTTCTTTAACTTACCTTATATGTGTATTGGAGTAAAAAAATATAATTTTCGGACTTTACAGAGACTCTTCCCAGCTGAACTTCTGCAGTGAGACAGAACAGTGTCTGCTCTTTGACTCGATTTGCAACTCCACCACATATGAGGTTAGAGGTTTTTTATATATATTTATATAATATTTTTTTATTATTTTTTTATTATTAATTTAGAATTATCCATCCAATACCTATGCAGGTTTATCATTCTACTTGGATTTTAACCACAAATACATTGTTAAATGTATTTAACTGTGTTGTATTGTTTTTTGTTGCTGCTTAAACTAGTTTTTATGTAAAATTTTTACCATTGTTTTCCATATTATAAAGCTTAATTTATCTCTTATGATTGCTGTTGGTACATGGGTACACATGGGGTACACTGGTAACTGCCTCCATTAGTTACTGGAACGGGAACGAAGTGTTTGTGGACTTGACACCAAATAATTGTATTTAATGTTTATATTTTTCAGGTGCGTCATTATGAATCCGTGAAATGGGTTTCAACTGATTACAAAACATTCTCTATGGAGCTCATGATGTTTCCATCCTTCTGGCGACTGTATGGGTACATCACGGGTGAAAACGAGGAAGGTTCGTATGAATATATGAATCTTATTGTTAATTTCTTATGGATACTTTTTTTAAATTAAACTCAGACCAAAACAAAATCATTCTAACAATAAAGGTCCTCACATGACTCATAAACAACAATAAATGGGATAAGATAAATGTAATGTAAAGTGCCCACTTTGATTTCAGTGTCTTTCTCTTAAAAGTTGATTTCCATCTAAAAAAAAAACTATTTGGTAAAGGTTTTTTTTTTTAAACTGAAGAATGATTATAGCTCAATCTAAATCTGTATTTTTGTCAACCCAAATGTCTTTTAGCTATCAGTGATTTCGTACATTTTTTGGTACATCAATTCTGTTTAAGAGTTTGTTTGTCATTTATGCAGGCAAAAAAATCGACATGACTGCACCTGTTCTGATAAAAATCCCTGAAAAGAAAATGTATAAGCAAGGTGTCTTCACGATGAGTTTCTTGCTGCCGGCCGAATATCAGAATAACCCCCCACAACCTACCAACAAAGATGTAAACTTTGTTATGAAATTTGAATATTTTATTTCAGATCTACTTTTAGGACTAATAAATAATGATTAAAAAAAAAAAAAAACTTCTGACTTGCAGGTTTATATCCAAGAGATGCCGGCTATGAATGTATATGTGCGCAGCCATGGAGACATGATGCATACCTTTGCTGATAATAAGCACTGTGAGGAACTCTCCTCTGCTCTTCGCCCAGTGAATGCAAAATATGAAAAGGGGTTCCATTATGGGGCTGGATATAACAGGTAATGAAATAACAAAAAAATAGAAGCCATGTTAGTGTATAACAACTCATAATCGAATATGTCTGTATGGGTTTCCTTGTTTTCTTGCAGACCAAGTTGGAATAAAAAGTGCCACAGTGAAGTCTGGTACGTTGTTGAGGGGGATCCAGTCTGCAACAACAGTGAGGCAGATGATCAAAACCCTGAACCCTAGGAGACATCCTTTGCATAGGCTACTGCAGACAATGCCTCTGTTATAGCTGAGCTTTGCCAAATGTTTAATGTAACCCAAATGTTAAAAAAACAACAAATGCATGTTTTTTGATGATTTTTAATTTAGTGTTTGCCTTTATTTTGGTTGGCAAATAAAGTAGTGTTGTGCAGAAGCTATTCTGTTTATTTATGGGTTTTTGAGTAATTAATCTTTTTAGACATACTACAAAAGAAAACGGGGAAGGTAAAGTGAAGTAGAGCTTTGCACATTCAAACCAGGAGATGGCACTAATTAGGTTAAATGAGTGAACTGAATACCATGAAACAGTTGAAACAGTTTTTTATATAAGCAGGCTATTTCATGCTAAATATTTAGTTTAAGAAATACAAACTGAAAACTTAGTTTGCAATGTTATATAATATTTAAAAGTTGGCCAACTATCAAGACATCAAGAAGGATTTGGCAAGATGAATGGCCATTGGTCGGCAGCTTAACACAAGAGTAGAGACAATTAAAATAAATATTTTACCACAGTTGTTATACTTGTTCCAATCATGGCCAGTGATGGTGTCACAAAAACAATTCATAGAATGGGATAGAGGCATATCAAGGTTTATGGTATATGGAAAGGAAAGAAAATTAAGGTGAGATATTAAACACTTCAGCTCCCAAAGGACAGAGGGGGTTTGGGTTTAGCAGGCCTAAAATAATATTTTTATGCTGCACGGATAAGACCTCTGATCTGCTGGTTAAATGATGAACATGTTTCTAAATGATGGAAACATCTGGAAATGGGCAGAAAAGATATAAGAATAAGAAATTTGATACGACCATTGAAAGAACTAAGTAATCAGTTAGATTAAATAAGTAGAACTAGAATTGAAATATGGAATACAGTAATTGAAAATGAAAAACTAGACAAAGATATAAGAAGCCTGAGTTGGTTTGCTTGGGACTCTGTGTTTAGACCAGGTGTTTATGATGAAGGGTTCAAGCAGTAGGGCAGTAAAGGTATTGCAGCAATGTGTAAAATGGAAGAAAAATGTAAGTTGCTAAGTTTCAATAAGTTAAAGACAAAATTTGGATTAGATTATCAGTATCAGTATCGGTATCTACAAATAAAAGATTAATATGACAAGAGATAAAAATTAACACCAGTAAAATAAATTAGATTTTTTTTAAATCCTACGAGGGGAAAAAAAAAGTTTAATAATCTCAGTGTAGTACCAGGGACTGATGGCAGGCAAAAAAAAAAAAAAAAAAAACATCTACAAAACATATTAAAGATAAATGGGAAAAGGAACTGAAGGACCATATAAGCGAGGAAGAGTGGTTTAGAATATGTAATACATATATTCTGATCCTGTCAACAGATAAATGGTTATTGGAAATAATATCTGCTGGAATTTGAAAACAATATATAGGATGTGGAATACCTAGATCATGTAAGACACTCTATCTGGAAGATAATTTTCAAGTAAATGTATTACTTTCATCAAATAAAAAGCCATTACAATTTTGTGGTATAAAAAAGAACCACCAACTGTGCAGCAGTGGCTGAACATTGTGGAGGAGATATCTGTGATGGATAAACACATATATATTTTGAGATGGGAAGCCAGGCAGTTTGTGGAAAATTGGGAAAAATTGAATGAATACAGAAAGAAAAAATGCACCACTCCCATAATATGGACATTGATAATGGACAATTGTATATGGATTTAAACATGCTGGAATCTCCCTACTGTTACAATTCAGAGAAAAGTTCAATAAAAAATAAGTTAAAAAAAAGTTGGGCAGGTAACCATTCACATTAAGCTGGTCCACTGCTTTGACGTCACTGGACCAGTTTGTGTTAATCCTGCTTCAGCACTATCTTATCACCACTAGCACTGTCTGGAAGGTTAAGATAACATATTCAAATTTTGTTACATAACCTGTTTTAATTTGCAGCTTTAATAAAACTCACCCAATAAAAAATATTTCTTGCTTAAATCAGGAAACATAATTTTTTTTATTTACTTCAATACTAGAAGGAAGCATAACTTCCTTGCCACCATGTCACCACTTAAGGTAAAGGATATCCTGTTGTTTCATTCACAGCTGCAAATACTTGCAATCCTAAAGTGTTACGTGAATGCTTACTATTAAGGCACATTACAGTAGATTTCAACAGCTGCCACAATGCACTTTTAACCGGCATCTCTCCTGGAAAATAAATGTTTAATTAAAGAAAAAAATATTTACAGCTGGTAGTGTAATAAAACAGTTAATACCAGATATTGCTACAGGAATAATTTGTTGTGCATGAGATAAAATTAAAGGCTATATAACACATAACTGATAATGGGGCAAAATGTTTTCACTTGAGTCTCTTTTGCAGAATATCACACTCCCTCTCACACTTAAACACACTCATCATTAGTGTTGGTTACATTTAGAAATCAACACAAGCAGTAAACCTAAATGTGCTTTAATGTAAATTTAGAGCTTCTTCACATTTCCATAATAAGGATAGCTGACATAAAATCACAATTTCTGTAGCTTTGCATCAGTCTCATGTTCTTTTTAATGGACTCTTATCTTATTTCCTGGGTTTATGAATGGCTCGGTGATCCAGAAGTGATTTCACTTCAGTAAGATTCCAGCAGGTGGCTATCTGTCTTCCCTACAGGGGCTGGCGGTTAGCTTGCTTGCTGACATACTGACTGGTTAGGAGTGCCAATCAGGAGAGGTTTTATGACACTCACTATGGAACAAAGTCCAAATGTAGGCCTTCAACACTTGTCAGTCCATCAGAGCTGTTGGGCCTGACCACCGCCTGGCTTTTCTCTGGCTCTCCTGCTGTCACTGTCTTGTCTCCTGGTCTTTGCAAAAATGAAGATTAAACTGAGCTGACTGTGAAGTTCATGTCCCCAGAGGATGGACATACCTGGTTATTTCATACAACAGCTTCAGTCTCCTGCCCATTACTCTGGTAACCATCCAGAGGATTTGGTCATGCAGGAGGGCTCAGCAACATGTGAGTACAAGATGGACTTCACCAGCTGCTCTTTATTAGAAATGTGAAAACATATTTTGTTTTATACAGATATTTTCATCAAATCTGCATCTGTTGCTGACAAATCAATTGGTTCTTCTAGAACACCCTATTTGGTGTTGCAAACAAGAAAATAAGAACTTGTAAATATTCTGTTTTAGGGATTTAAATTCATGTTCAGTCCATTTCATTTAGCAAACAGGGTCTGGAAATTATGTAAGGGTCGTGTATGTTATCAAAGGGAAGCAAATCTAGATGACTGATAAGGTACTTTCTGCAGCGAAGGGATGGCCCTGTACTGTTCCATGTTCTCACGACAACTGAGCAATAAACCTTATTTCATGTCGGCGACATTGATCTTGCCACAATTCTTAATTGGTAAATGTGTGTCAAAAATGGATCAAACATTTACTGTTTCTGTTGGATTTTGGCAGCTGAGGAAGAAAAGACTGAGGCAGGCAGCAGGCCAGAGCCAGAGGAGAGCTGTCCGGTTTGTGGTGACAAAGTATCTGGATACCACTATGGACTGCTCACCTGTGAGAGTTGCAAGGTATGACATAACCTGTTGATATGTTGTCCTGCTGTGATGATGAGGACCTGGATTTTTTTTTTTTCACTTGCACAGTAGTTACATTTTAGCAATGCTTCTTCCTCATACAGGGCTTCTTTAAACGCTCGGTGCAGAATAACAAACATTATACGTGTTCAGAGCAACAAAGCTGCCCAATGAACCTTTCCCAAAGGAAACGCTGCCCTTTCTGCCGCTTCCAGAAGTGTTTGGCTGTGGGCATGAGGAGAGAAGGTATTTAAGCTTTCATCGCTTTTTAAGTGAATTTTGCCTCTTTTTGATATGCAGTGCATTGAAAAGGTTACAGATGTTACCTGCTGTGGGTTTCTTGTTAAATTCAAATGCTTCAGAACATCAGTCCATGTAAAAGCATATAAATTTAACCTAAGTATGCAAAAAAAAAACAGCCGAAAGAAAAATATGACTTTTCAGAAACCGATTAGGCAAAATGGAACTTATGTTGGAAAGATCACATCTTCTCTTATTTGACTAAACAAAATATGTACTTATATTAATATTAATTTCAAAATAGTATTATTAGATGTTGCTTCTGACAAAAACATGGTTGTTGTTTAAAGGTCTAATGTAGTAGAAGCACAAGTTCTTCTCCCAAAAAGTCCTGAAAGTGGATTTCCAGCTTTTAGTGTTCACTGTGGACTTAAAAGGATAATTAGAAAAAAAAAAAAAACTTTGTCCAAATACTGCATTTTGAGGACAATAACGTTAACATGGAAACGGGTTGTTCTTGTTACCTTAAAACCAGATTGTGACTCAAAAGCAGTTTTTTGCATTTAACTAATGCTGTATGTGATGTAAAGTTTTAATAATCTGAATCATGCTGTGTCTAAAAAAGAAGGAAAAACATTTTTTTTATACGGTCTACAGCAATGTAGTTGTTCATCTTGCTTAAAATCAGTCATTCTGGGTATGGATAAATGTACATACAGGAAATGTATTTTTGGGGTCTATTATGAACCCTTTTCTTTATTTGCATTTCCACTTTTAGGCAAAACTAATCATTTCAGTCTTTTGCCAAATATGCTTTAAGTCTTTTGGTCAAACATGTTTGAATATGACTTTTTTTTGTGTGCCTCCAGCTGTAAGATCAGATCGTATGAGAGGTGGAAGGAATAAATTTGGGCCCCTGTACAGACGAGACAGGCAGATGAAACAGCAAAAGGCAAACACTGAGCCCTACAGGATTGAGATGGAAACTAGGCAAACATCTGTTCCCCAGTCTCCGAGTGACATTCACCAAATAAGTGGCCCAATAAACAACTCACCCTCTGCTGCTTTTCATCTCCCCCACTTCATGTATCCATCCGAAATGGAACAAAGTTGTCACCCCATGCCTCTGGACTGTACAATGAACAATCATGGAGCGCAAACATCTCCATCCATGCCTTTTCATGGACTCTATTGCACACTCCCTGAGTACTTGCAGGATAAAGGGGAGCCCAGCTTTAGCTACAGCCCAGTTCCTACACACTATCCAGTCCATTCAACCCCAGAGGATTCATTCGGACCAACATCGCCTCCCTGCTCAATACCAAGCTCAGCCCCTGCCATTTCCCAGAATAGGAATCAGGCTTTAAGAACAACTCCATCGACCATTCCTTCTCCTAACTTCCTTCACCAGCTTCTTGAAGGTGAACAAGATGAAGGTCAGCTACGGACCAAGGTCCTCACAAGTCTACAGAAAGAACAGGCCAATCGAGGGAAGCATGACTGTCTAAATACGTTCAGTATCATGTGCAAAATGGCTGACCAGACTCTGTTTGGACTTGTGGAGTGGGCCAGAAACAGCAATCTATTCAAAGAGCTCAAGGTGAGAAAACTTTGCTATATCAGAAAAGTCAAAGCAGCAGGTTAAGAGCTGACAGTTTTTTGGATTCAGAATTTTTCCTGTGCACCAGAATTTAGGGGATGTGGCTCTTTATTTTAAAATACTAAATGATGCCTCTGATAGGTGGACGACCAGATGGTGCTGCTGCAAAGCTGTTGGAGTGAGCTGCTGGTCCTAGATCATCTCTGCAGACAAGTCACCTACGGCAAAGAAGGATGTATTTATCTGGTCACAGGTCAACAGGTAAAGACATTCTGAAATTCCCATGAACTATTTTGAAGTAATGCAACAGAATTTCATCCCAAACTTCAACTACTAACTATAATTTATTCTCATGCAGATTGAAGTGTCAACCATTATTTCTCAGGCCGGAATGACATTAAGTAGCTTAGTAACAAGGACCCAAGACCTCGTGTCCAAACTTAAGGCACTCCAGTTTGACAGACAAGAGTTTGTCTGTCTTAAATACCTCGTCCTATTCAACCCAGGTTTGTGTTTTATTTAAACATCAGTGACTACGGTTAATTTTTTCAAATGTCTATATCATAAATGCAGCAGCTGTTGGCATTCAACCCACTCTCTGTGTTTTTAATGTATCAGATGTGAAGTCAGTGCAAAACCGCAGGCAAGTAGAGCAGACTCAGGAGAGGGTGAACAGGGCTCTCATGGAACATACCCAACAAAGTCACCGGGGACACTCAGACAAGTTTGGGCAGTTGCTTCTCCGGCTCCCTGAAGTACGCAGCATTAGCTTGCAAGTTGAGGACTATTTGGAGCAGCGCCACCTTCTTGGAGATTTACCCTGCAACTCTCTCCTTGCAGAGATGCTGCATGGGAAGCATAGCTAGGACTGTGCAGCAGTTTTGGTACATTACCAACACCTTCAACCATGTTGGACCATGCTATGAAAAAGTTTCTATCAGTGTTACCACAGCCAAACCTTGTAATTTTTTAGCAGAATTTTATAAATTAGGCAAGAATGCTGTTATTTGATGTAAAATGGAAAAACAAAATTGTTTAACAAAAGCAATAAAATACACCGTTAATAAAGCAAAGTAATCTTGTGTATACTTTTTAAGTTTGTTTTCTATTAAATACATAAAAATATTTCAATCTCACAAAAGGTTAAAGATGTATACGAAGATTATAAAAAAAATGTGGGGAATATATATATATAAATATAAAAAAATGGGAGTGATTTAAAAAAGGATTTTATTTTTCTGGTCCAGTTGCCAAGGAATCAGTTAATAAAATAAACATACAAAATGTGCTGGGCACAGAAAAGAAAACAGGAGAAACCAAACAAACATAACTTCTTCTCTGAAATGGCAATTTGACACATAACCTTAACTCAAGAAAGAAAAGATTAGAAAAGAAATGGAGAGAAAAGAACAAAGTGAAACCTTAAACTAAAAAATAAAACTTGTCAACTAAATCAAATGGAAATAAATATACCTCTAGGTGAGGTGGGGAGTTTAAGGGGGAATTGCACAGAATCAATACATGGTATTCACTACCACATATGAAGCATTACAATTACATAAACACAGTCAACCATTTCATTTACATGCAACCCCCCACAAACACTTATTCAATCAACAGTTTATTTCAAATTCATAGTTTTAGCAGTTCATCCACAGGAATCCCAATCAAACACTACATTACATGGAGGCAAACTGTGATTTTAAAAGAATATAGCCGCTCTGTGGCAACTGTAGTAGTGCTGCAAGACTGCAAAAAAAAAAAAGCAAATTTTCAGGATTCGGTGTCAACAATAAATTAATCAAACAATTCTGGTGTCATTTTCTTCTTAACATTGAGAAAAAAAAACTTGGCATTTTACATTCCCCAGTTGTACGTGAAGGAGTCTCAAGAGACTGTGGGGTAGAAGAGGGCTGTTACAGTCCAGAATGATCCTTCATTAATAAACCTACTGTTTATATGTCTGGACATACAAACAGGGAACAATGCATGAGGAAACAAGCTCAGTGACCTGAAGTATTTAACCATCCTAAAACAGTATCTGCAATTTTAGCTGTTGAACAATGCAAACGTCCTTCTCATTCACTCATTATCATCTCAAACATACCATGTCACTAATGCTTAAGCAGCAGGCTAGCTTATTCTTAGCTTACAAAGGTCAACATTTTTATTTTTTTTACAAATCATCAGCAGCAAAAAAGGAATTATTCAGCATATATTAAATCAACATTGATTATCATTCTCTTAAATAGCTTTATCCAGCTATTGATAAACAAGATGAAGCCCTCCTTCATGTTCCCCTCCCCCCAAAACAAAGTACTATTTCCATGATAAAGCAACAAAAGAGGAAACAATCCTGGGAAATTTTTTTTTCCTTCTTTCAGCTCCCAAAGCCCCAATCTGTCGCTAGCAAAAACATGTCAAAAAGTATTAAAAAAAAACATCCAGATGTCAACACCTGAAAAGAGCTGGAGTGGAGTGCAGAAAGTATGGGGCACAAGCAGTTTTAAATGTGAAAAGCAAAATGCAGTAAACCTTGAACATCTGTGGCGTTTTCTGGTCCTGGCTAGGAAAGGTTAAAGTGTGTCCTACATTCATATGGGAGCAGCGTTAACTGCCTACACACTTCAGCCCTGGTTTCCACTCAGAAGTGAGCCATGTGTCTCAGTAGACCGAAGTGAAACCCTGTCTCAGTAAACCCGAAGTGAGCCCTGGAAGAAGAAAAGGCAGCAAAAGGAAAAAAATCAAGCAGAGCCTAGAAGGGTGGGAGCCACATGTGCCCAAAATACTGTTGCGTAGGCAAAGGCAGTGTCATTTTCCCTGTCCCTTTATGAGTAAAAACAACAACAAAAAATAACAAAGAACATGACTCAGACATGATGGGTAAGGCAAGGCATGATGAGGAGATAGGAAACAGTTGTCTATCCAATTGAAAATTTGTCCCATTACACTTTACAATCTGACTGAACATTATTGTTAGATTGGCTGATTCAAGGAGTGGACATATCGTCTAGGCAAATATTGCAGCCTGGACAGATCTCTGGGTCCAACTTTATAATAGGCCAAATACCTGAGCGCTCAAGCCATTTTTCTCCCTACAACAAAACAATCCAACACTCCACAATTGCAATTTGGATTTATTTCCTGAATTACAACATCCTTCCCAACCTTAGGCAGATGTCTATTTTGGGGTGCTAAGCTTCTTAGGAGTTCCCGGCCGCTTCTGCCAGAACTGGTTAGGGATGGTGAAAGCGTCCACACTCATGGACATGGTTTTGGACGGGATGGCGGTGAACTGTTTACGGTCAGAGCTGTACTTATAAATGGACTCGACCATCTCAGGCGTAATGATCCGCGGGCCAATCCCAGTGAGCCGTACCATCTCCTCGGTTTCAGGGTTCATAGTGTATACTGCTCTGAACTGGCAACTGGCATCTCGGAAGAGGATTAGGAAGTGGTTAGCTGTGCTTTTTTCCATTTCCTGAAAAGAAAACACCAACAGAAAGAAAAAAAATCTAAGTAAGAGCCTTGTTAGTATGGCACTCTTAATAGGACTGCTTCATAAAAGTGATGTTTACCTCAACAATCTTGTTTTTTTGTGGTTCATTGACCTTTCCAGCCAGGCAGCAGCGCGTGATAGCATTATGGATGATAAATTTGTTTGACTTAAAGCTAGGTTCCTTGTAAAGCTTTGGTCCTGAAAGACAAATTTCACATATGGCCAGCTGCTTAAAACAGTGTTTTCATATTACACCTCTGACTTATTACTGACCTGTGTATTCTGGGATGGACGCTGGGGAGGAAATGGTGGAACCATTTTCCCAGTCCCCATTCTGGGCACTTCTTCGCCCTGGTGACATTAGCCGTGAGCGGGAGGGAGAGTGTGATCGGCTGGAAACAAGGTTTAGTTTGTTACAGACATTAATTGTCACAATCACCTTTGCACCTGATAATGATAACGACTAGCACAGCAACTGTAGCTAGAGACGGATAAACACAAACAAATAATGAAACCATTTGTGCGTTGTAAAAATCCATTATCCAGGTCCTCTTTCACTGACAGTTAATGCAATGTTCTTTGAACTGTCAATGGCAAATATCCAACGCTCCAAGTTTTAAAGCCCTACATAAATAATTCTAAACCATCATCTCTGTTCAGGTTACCTTGGAGATTTCCTGACAGTCAGACCTCCAGAGTCATTAGCCATAGATGACAGGTTCATCGTTGAGTGGGAGTACACTTTGTTCAGCCTATTTCCTACAGAGAGAACAGCAGCATGTTATGATAAAAACATGCAAAGGGAGAGATAATGTTACTTTATCTGAAAAGCTGTGGTGAGAATGTAAGATGTATGTACCTTTGACAGGACTGCTGGACAAAACTGAGTCATCTCTGAAAACGGTCTTGGGTCTTTGCTTCTTTACGCCGCGTACAGTGGTAGGTTTCTGCTTCAGCACTTTGTCCAGATCTTCCATAATCTTAAGTTGCTGTCGCCTCTCATACTCCTGCCTAGTAAACTCGTCTCTGCGCTTGGGAGTCCCTTCTGCTGGGGTGCTTGATGCTGGAGGGGTGGCCGGGCTCTGGGGTGTTTCTTCATTCTTATTGCCCCAGCCCTCAATGATCATCCACTGAGGCTTGCTAAAAGCAGAGAGAGATATTAAGAACAATATCAAAATGTAATATATATCAGCAAAACGAGAAAGAAATATACATGGATACATGAATTAAAAAAGATATTATCTACAAAATATATGATTAGTCTCTACGGAAATCACTTTGGAATTCTGATTTCCTAAGATGATCATTACTAAGGGTCTAAACCATTCTCAAACCTGTAACTTGTTGATGCCTAATCTGACCCCTTTTCTGTTACAATGAAAGCATAATTACAATGACTCAGCTAAAGAAAATACAAGAGAAAAAGATCAGAGAGGCAATCTGGACACCAATAACAAGTCTTGTACTTAAGTTGTCACCAAATAGAACTAATTTTGTCACAATTTGCAGATTTCACCAAATTAACTACAAACAGAGCTTGCTTCAAGAAAGCTTTGGGTAAAACATTGAGACAGCTGGAAGAAGGGCTTAGCTGCTGTATTATTTTTTTCTGTCTGTCATAACATCTGATTCAAGAGCCAATTGGACAAGCTGCTACCAAAGAACTACAGGCCTATCTCAGATTTCCTCTTCAACAGTAGGGTTTGAATACACTGCTTCTTATAGCTCCTTTCCCATTGGTCTGAAAAACCAGTTTAAACCCAGGACCAATCTGCTTTTAGTGGCAGTGGGAAAAAATGACACGTGTCTATCCAGATCAAACAACTCGTCAAACAACCTGCGTTAAAGTCACCTCGGCTCTGATCGGCATGCAGTGTGAACATCAGACCCAGGTTTACCCGCTAAATTATGTGACACCATTGAGCGCAAAGAATAGACGAGCTAAAAGCCGAATGTTAGCAGGTTAGCCCGGTTTTGAAAAACCCGGGTTTTCAGTGGGAAAGCGGCTTTACAGTTCAACACTTTCCTAAAAAAGACCAGTCTCTTCTAAATCTTCCAGTCAGGGTTCCATGCACACTACTCATTTATTTTTTTCCTGTCATATTAATCACAAAGTGCAAACTTGTAAATCGGACCGTTTAAACTTGAGATGTGAACAAAACTGTCTCAAAAGGGCAAACCTCTTTGTGAAAAGTGAAGCCTCACTCGAGCAAGCAGACGTGACACAGTGGGGACACAGCAGACATGCAGCTGCATTATCTTCCCTGCACAAACCATATTTGCAGCGTTGTCTGCATCAAATACAGGGTGTTTGCTGGTCAGCCCCCATTTGTTAATGTCTTCAATCAACCTATTGGCTATATTTGCAGCTGTGTGGCTTGAAGTAATCTTGAGTGCTGGTTTCCTGCTCATTTGAATGTGAACGTCATGCACGTCACTATAAAACTAATTGATCTCATTCCCTAGACATCGATTTTACAAATATGTAAAGGAATCGCTTCAAAATCAATTAAATCGATTTTTTACCCAGCCCTTACAAAGACAGTAACAAAGTTGGCCTATCACCTAAATAACATCTCCATGATTAAAGTAATGTCTCTGTTACCTGCGTCCTCACCAAAATAAAGTGGAGAGCATCACAACCATTCTAAAGTCCTTCCACTGGCTCCCTGTATTTGAGAGAAAAGCCTTTAAAATACTTGTGTTAGTGGATAAATCACTAAAAGGCTTAGCTCCAAAATACATTACAGACTTATTGTCAGTGCATTTACGGCACAGACCTCCAAGGTCATCTAGGCGACGTGTATTCTGCATAAGGCCTGGGCAATAAACTGAATATATACCGTTACCAACATTCACTACGAATAAAAAAGCGTAATTTTGCAGTTTTGCCTGTGTGACTGGTATTTCCTTCCCTTTTAAGACACTGTAGCATGTATGGAAACACATGAATCCACCAATCCAGTCAGAAGCGTAAACAAAGAATGGCATATAAGCTCAGTGAAGAAGCGTCTAACACAGAGGTAAACAAATTACATCAGTTAATCCTGTGGAGTGAGAGTAGAGATGAAACGGAGCATGCAGAGACGCCAAAAGCTCGTTATCAGTCTGCGTTTTTTAGCGAGGGTGTGTGGGTTTTAACGATGCACATTGTTCTCACTGCACGCTCAGTTTGGTGGCACAAAAATTATGCCATAGACATTGAGGAAAAGAACACGAAATGCAAAGTGTGCCTGAAAACTGTTGGTACTACCGAGCAACACATCCACCACCTACAGCACGGTCACTCCGAGTTTAAAGACGTGCAAAAGGCTCCATTACCTTTGTGCAAAAATATTTACAAGGTAACATTATTCTCCTGTTCAGTGAGACATTGTTGAATTTTTAAACCTGAATGTGATTTATTCAATAAATTTTAAACAGATCCATTGCATTTCCTGCACATGCCTTTGTTTCTGTTAGAGGAGCTGGAGCATTTATCGTACATTTATCGTTAGTGAGGTAAAGCTGCCCAATTCATTGTGATATTGATTTGAAGTCATATCGTCCAGCCCTGCATAACAGAATCAGACCCAAACAAGGAGAAGCAGCTTTTAGTTCCTACGCTCCACTAATCTGGGTAAAGAAAAAAAAAAAAGAATTATAAAAGAGCTGAAAACCATAAATTGCTTTAAATCCAGATTACATTTGTTTAAATTTGTAATCCTGCTTTCTTCTTCATATCAACAATTTAATTATTAAATTTTTATAATGATCCTTTTTTAATTATCCATTGCAATTAAATTTTGCTCTGTGCATTTTCCTACTTTTTTTTTTTTAAATGTAGAGCACTTCAAACTATCCTACTACTAAATACACTATATTAATAAGCTTGCCTTGTCATTTATGCACTGCAAATACTCTCCAAATCTAGTTCGTCATCCAGGTATACAAGAGGAAAAGAAATAATATCATACTTTGATTCTTTTTCCTTCTCTTGCTCAAGTTTGCGTCTCTTCATCTCTTCCGTCCTCTTCTGTTGCTTCTCAAGCAAAGCGGCTCTTCGCTGTGCCATTTCATCCTCTGGTCGATCCTTTTCATCCTACAGATGGCAACAACCAATGGATATGAGTGAACCCGAGTGCGTTTCACTGAAAGCAATGATATGACGTAGTACCGACCCTGAAAAAGAAGCCAACTCCCCCCGTTGTTTCTGTCTCTGTTCGGTCACTCTCCGAATCGAATACAGGCATCTGGTCATCCTCCTCTCTTTCTGCTCCCAATGGGATCTCTATTAGACTGCTGCGTTTGCCATTTGACATTCCAGCAGGGGCTTCACTGTCAAAGGAGCACTCTGAAGGGGCACCAGAGCTGCAGCCTGCACTAGCAAGACCTTCCTTCCTTAACAGAGGACTAGGGGAGTGCCCTGCCTCCATGTCCATGCTAAAAATACTCTGTCCATCATTGGAGCCTGCCTCTGATGGTATAGGAGTCGGTGAAGGAGAGGGGACAGGAGTAGGCCCGATTGAGCGCAGTTCATCCATGCTTTCAGAGTTACCTAAAGAGATGGAGGATGAAGTCTGAACTTGGGACTGCCAAGGATTTACTCGACGCCGATGGGGAATGTTGTCCACATTCTGAGGTGGTGTCAGAACCCTTGACGATGTGGGACACTTAGTGTCCATTTGGCGACTGTGTTTTGGACTTTTTGGGGGTACAGAGTGAGCTCTCCGGTGAACATTAGGAGATTTTGGAGGAGCGGTATTATTAGTCATTCTGCGCGATGGTGAGGGAGAGGAGGATGTCAAGTTTAAACTTCTGGTGGATTCGCGCGAGAGACGAGGACCTGAGCTGGAAGGTTTAGGGTTGGCTGGAATAACCCAGGATTTGTTTGCAGATGCTGCAGGTTTTTTCTTGATGAGTTGATCCTGCTGCTCACTCAGCCTCTGCATGTCAGTTTGCAGGGAGGATAGTGCTGCAGTCAACTTGGAAACAGCATTGTTATAATCCCCTAAAGGAGCTACTGTCTTTTCTCCAGGTGTCCCTAAGCTCTTCTCTCCTGCCATAGCTGCCTTTTCTTTAAGCTGCGTGGAGTCTTTGATGAGCAGGGGTCCTCCTCCAACACTTATGTCACCCTCCACAGAGAGGCGCTGTTGATCTTGTACCTTTTCTTCCTCCTCCTCCATTCGAGCAAGAGTTTCCTCAAATGTCAAATGTTTGGAAGGGGCATTCACTTGACCACTTCCTCCTTTCCCCTCAAAATCAGCCTCATTCTGCTCCTTTTTAAGCTGTTGAAAGGCACTCTTCCCCAGTTTTTGGCGATGCTTTGCAAAAATGGCCTCAATGCGTTTCTTCTGGGCTTCAATGGCTTTTCGTTTTTCTTCAAGTCGAGCTCCCAGTTCAGACATTTCATTATTTAGTTGCGGACTTTTGCTCGGGCTTTCTTCAGACTTCTGCGCCCATGTGGTCATCTGAGGAGATGATGGATCATTAGCTTTAGGAGAATCCAGGTTCTGTCTCTTTTTGCGCTCAGCAAAGCTCGTCATCTTCACTCCGCTGTCAGGTGCCTCCTTATTATAGCCAGCAGAAGTTTTTGCATTGGCAGCTGGTGTGTTTGGAGTCGACTGGGCCTTTGGCAGGTCTTCAAAGGTATCTGAATCCAAACTCCCATCTCTCATTACTGAATCATCATCCTGTGAACATCCTGAGGTGTTTCTGGTGCGAGCTGGCTCTTTAGACTGGTACATCATTCCAGATCGTGATGGGGCAGAGCAACTTATGGGTGCCAGGCTGCCATCATATCTAGAACTAGCAGGATCATCAGGAGAGTGGAGGAAGAAGCCATCTGGAGCACCATCAGGGTGTAACCGAGGTTCCATCTTTCCTTCATTGTGAATTATTTGAAGAGCCTCTTCAATTGTAGGAAGCTCACCAGTTTCATTTGTCTCCAGTCCATTCTCCTCAGCAACCCTTGGGATAACTGGAGTCTGTGTGGCCCATGATGCCCTCTGTGGACCGTTTGGTCCAGGGGATTTACCAACCAAATGGCTGATGTCTTCGGGAGGAGTGTAGGGTTCTTTCATGCTGTGACCTGGTGGGTTTAGCTGATCTGAGCTCATGGAGCGGGTTATTACAGGGTTGCCCATCACTATATCTACATCACTGTCAAGGCCAAAAGGAATGCTGAAGGATACTGCTGACAGGGGACGGCTGAGAGAAAGAATAGAAAGTTTAGTTCAAATTAAACTGGTTGACTTATTAGCTTATTTAATGTTTTGGCACTACCTGAGAGGTTTCTTGCTCCAAGTCTTTCCAACTCCTTCTATATGAGACATGGAGGTAGACTGAGTCAAAGGTCCTGAGTACAGTGGGACACAGACAACCATGTAAAGGCATGCATACACCACAGGGATGCATACAGAAATACTGATGGAATAACATGTATAAAAAAAGGAAATAACACATAAAAATACAAAAACAAACAACACAATGACTGGGGGGGATAGGGAATAAACTGGCTAAATTAATGGCAATCGGTGCCACCTTTGTACCTGATGCAGAAGACGAAATGGGGAGAAAAGGCTTCCTGAAGATGGAGGGAGACGAACTGTCAGGTGAAAAAATACACCTTTAGCTTAAAGATTTAAAAAAAAAAATGCTTAAAAATAGACATTGTATAAAAGAAATGTATACCTGTTACCATCGACGCTACATGTCCTAGATGTGGATCCATCTGGAGAAATAGAGAATTATTTCAGATCTATGTAACATTCATTTAAATTTATACTGCAGGGTAATGCTAGAGACCATTCCCAAAGGAAAACAAACTGGTGCCACTTACCTGAAGCGTGGATCGGCTGAACAAATTCTGGCTTTTCAACTTCAAACCAGTGAAGAAGCTCAGACAGGAAACTCAGAAAATTGAGCTTGAGGAAAAAACACACATTAAGTCAGGCATCAGAGTAAAACGATTTATATTTTGGTGCACAGGTCAAATCATGAAAGATGGTACCTGTAGCTCCTGTGGGGTGTAGAGCATGTCTTCGAGTGTCAAGTGACAGCAGCCCTTCAAACAGCTGTCACAAAATTCATGGATGAACTGCAGGTTGTACAGGCTGTCTGCTGCTGACATGGAGTCCTTCATACAAACATCTAACAGACAGACAGACAAAGCATTAAGAGATATATATATATATATATATATATATATATATATATATATATATATATATATATATATATATATATATATATATATATATATATATATATATATATATAGTCCTCACAAATAAAACCTTGTGAGGACCAGCAAAATGTCTTCACTTGACAAAAAACAGTCCTCAATGTGATGGGGAAATTGGAAAAATGGTCTTTACCACTGGTTCCTATACAGCTACACACACCCATACACATATATAAAGAACACAGCTAGTCTATAAAACAGAATGCATGTACCTGACTTCTTAATGCTGAGTGGACTGATTTCGCATTTACACTTTTATATGTTATACAACATTTGTAGTATAACATATGTGTTTATTTTCCTGATTGTTGTTTAGATTAGATGAAAAAAAAAAACTAATGGTTTGTTTGTACCCATTAAAACCATTAAACATGAAAAATCCTTTTTCAATAAATCCCTGGACTGTTTCTTTATTACAAATTAGGATGATAGTTGGTCTTAATTCAATGCAAATTCAAAAATTCTTCATCAATTCATTTGGAAAATAAAATAATTGTTCTTTGGTGGTACCATCTCCATCTTATTCTGGGTTGTGATTTTAAAATGTAGCATAGCATGCTCTTGTAGAGTTCTCTTTATTTTACTAAATGCTGGACTGGATATGATTGGTTTCAAAAATTGTTAACAGGAGACAAAGTCAAAAAAGAAAACTCTAGAGTGTAATAACACTAAAGTTCTTGGCTGTATTGTACATGTCTGCTTTCGCATGTAGGAAAAAAAAGTGCTCCTTGTTCCAACTGTTAAGTTATCATCTGCATCCTGCTGGAAAACCCTATTCGTTAACCTCTTACACCCTAAGGGGGTATAAATAAATTTCTGCCTGACAAAAACACACCAAAGTAAATAACTTATAGCCTCAAAGCTATTAGATTTAAGAAGAAACTTTTGGTACGTCTGTAAAGGTAAGATGTCATAGAATGGTTTTCTGGTGTCAGCACCATTGTAGCTTTGACCCTGCCTGAAATATAAGGGACAAAATACAAAATATTTTGCATTTTTTGAACCTCGCAAAACACTACCAATATATTATTTATAGCACAAAAAAGTAGTACAGACTTTCAAATCTAAATGTTGTGTAAAAATATACCAAATTTGGACTCAATCAGATAAATCATATTTATTTTACAATGGTATTAGTGAGAAATTTCTTAGGCGGAGAGGCCATTTTGGTCGCATTTATCCATAAATGTCACCAAACTGTGCCAAATATGTTTTTTACATCAATACTGGGGGTTTGGTAAAACTACGAGGTCATGTAGCAGCTGGACCCGCCGGTGGGTCCGTAGGGTTCAAGGGGTTAAACACAGATTCTAAAGTTTGGGAATACCTTCAAGCCTCAATAACCCAGGGCAATAGTAATGTATGACAGCTGCAACAGCACAACCGCTGGAGAGGTCTTTAACTTCATTCACTTCCGGAAATATCGGCTTCACTTTGGACTGTATTTTATCCTTCCTGTAGCGGAGCTACAAAAACACACAAACAAGAAACTCATAAAAAACTGCAAGTTTCTAAATGACCTAATCAGTTTTATGCATTAGCTAAAAGCTTTCATTGTGGACACAAGTCAAAATCTAAGCAGGCAGCAGGTCTTTCTTATACGACAAAGGACAAACAGAAAGTCATGCTAAAGACATGCAACATGAGTTGAGCATATCAACGTTGGTGACAGAGGTATGGACAAAAACCCAACCAATAAAGAGGTCAGAAGGTCAAGATGGTCTCAAGAGGGAGAGAAAGAAAAAATCAAAAGTATAACTGCAGGTTATAAAAACAAAGGCAGGAGCAGCTGGCTAAACTCATCTCTGATAAAATCCATGCAAAGACACAGCACCTAATAAACATTGCAGTTTCAAAATGCAGCTTTTTAAAATCTGATTCATGCACCACTCATGATGCCTTTTGGCCCTGTTCAGCAGTGCTTATTTTATAAATTGAAACTTTTTAATTCAGTTCTGTTAAGTGCAAACAAAGATTGGATGCAAAATGCAAACTCAAACCGGCCCATGGGGATAAAAATAACAGACCTGATGAGAATTTTCAGAAATTTGATGAGAACACTGGATGGATGGGCGGATAGGGAGGATGCAGAGAAAAGGATGGAACTTACAGGAACAAGTTTCCAATACCAGCGTGTAGGACACTGTCAGAGCAAATAACAGAAATAGAAAAGAGAGGAGAATGGAGAACAGGAGCACAGGGACAGCTATTAAGTATGCAGGAGAGGAACGAGACAAACCGGACAGGATTGAGATGAACAAAGTGTCTTGGAATTGCAAAAGAAATTATTATCAAGTGTTTTATATTTAAAGTTGTTTAACTCGATGGGAAGCCTAGCATAGGTTTAATTTGACCATATGAATGAGACCTTTCCCTTGTTGCTTTTTTGGTCTGAAGTATAAAGTATATTAGTGATTCTGCATTGAATCACTTTTTTTTAACACTGGATAAATAAATAAAAATATATTGTGACAAACTTGAATATTTAAATCTTTAAAGGGCTTAAAGGGGCCTTAGTGACATAACAGTGAATGTTGGCTCTATCACTTTAACCTCTTAAGAGTAACAAAGGTGCCAGCACCTCCCATAGAACCAATGACAGATTTGGAGGTGCATGTGCTCAGCAATACTCACAGAGGGCTCAACAGGTTGGGGCTCTGTTGCTGCCTCAGAGTCATTCTGAGCTCCTTCACTTCGTTCTCTGAGCTTCTGGTTTAACTAAGGACAGAATATCAGAACTGTCAGATTGTTCTATAATGGTTCTATAATAAATTATACATTACAAGTCAGTGTTAAATAGGGACGATCAATTTAAAACCTACAACATACCATAAAAATGTACATTTAAAAAAATATTTTTGTTGCCCGATCACTACTTACCACATTAACCCAGTTAAGTAGAGCATCTTCCCAGCTAGCAGCTCCATCCACTAATTCAGCAGATCCATATGTCTTCACTGCAGTTACAGTCTCTATGGCTCCCACTGCCATCAAAGCATCCATCACTGCCAGATGGGCGCTCTGCACAAATTATGAAAGAAAAAGGAAATTAAATAATGATCCTTTCTGTGACAAGATCAACCAGTTTGAAACTATATTATTGTTGGACAATCATTTTTATTGATTTTTAAAATACATGGTTTGCAGTACAGCAGATATCTCAGGACCTGTCACTGTTTACTAGAACTGTCCTCTAGAGGTCACTATAACCAAGCAGTTGACCAGGAAAAACTTCAGAGAAACTTTTTTTCCACCATGCAAACTGACAACAGTAGATGTGGGTGAACTTTGGACCCATGTTTGTGCATTCATTAAATCATTAAATAGGCAGCCAACCTGTAATATAATAACACACAGGACCTGGACCAGTCATTCTTAAGCTACTTTCTCTTTATTTGATTTACCTTCAGCACAGTGAAATATTTCCATATGACTCATGTAAAAAAAAAAAAAACATACAGGAAGTGTCAGATGAAAAAAAGAGGCTGTTACTCGACGGCGACAAAACATAATTGGAAAAGAAGAACATCCATGAGAGCAAAGGTGTCCATATCTGATTGCATTATTTTCAAAATTACAAATACCTAGAAACTGATTTCAGGACATATTTAAAACCCATACCTTTCAAGTATTTCTTCAAGCACAGGAGATCATTACAGAGCCAGTTCAAATGCTCTGAGCTCATTAAAATGTAGAACCAACGTTATCAGCTCAGTCAAAGTGAGAATGTTAATTCTTTAAACCTGTTAACTTCTTAGACCTTGTATGCCTGTTTGCATCACAGCATTGATACTTAAACTTTGCATGTCTAAACCTATTTTTGAAGCATTTAATTTAGGGTTGGACAGCAGACCAAACAGAAAGAAGGATTAAAATGATTTTTATGCAAGCACATTCCTTTAACAATTTTTTTCGTTTGGAAATGATTTGCACAGTTTTGTTTTGTTACTATTATTATATTAATCAGTAACAGTGTCTCCCTCCTAAATGGTTTACCGAGAAACCCATGAGTAATTTTAAATTGGTAGAGAAAAGACTGGTAAAAAAAATAATAAAAATAGCATATTTTCACCGAAATGATTCTCTGTTAATCTAAACATTTGATCTTAATCTGTGAAAAATCAATAACTAGATATTTAACTTTAAAGCAAACCTAATTTTCCAGGGATTCTTAACTAGCCTGTAAAACTTGTCCAAACAAGAGGTAACAGTGGTTTAGCTGTGTGAATGAGCCCCTAAACCCAGCAGTAAAGTGCTGACCAGGGCAGAGCAGGCTTGTCAGATGGTACCGGGGCAAGCTCTGCAGATGCGTCCGTCCAACAGGATTGTAACCCTCGTCAGTAAATACAAACACAGACTCTATGGATGCCCTCCATACATCAGCTAACAATAATGTAAAACAAAAACTATAAAACAAAGGCTTCTAGCTCCCAGCTGGATTTTTTTTAAATCCAGTTGTTAATCCACATTATTATTACATTAGGGCTGAAACAATTAATCTGATCAATTTTGATTAATCAATTATTGAAATAATCGTCAACTAATTTGGTAATCGATTAATCGTTAACTGGAATATAGACTTTAAAACATGCCTTTAGCTGAAAGAGTGACACATTTAAAGCTGTATTTATATCAAAATTGTAAATGTATATACATTTTGCATTTAAGAATAAAAAAAAATGTTTTCATCAGTTAATATGCTCTATCCAGAAGTCCTCAAGTGGAAAAGTTTTAGTTTCACCTGGTTTGATTTCGTAAAAAATCTATAAGGAACCTTTTGTTATCCCATTATTAATTGATTAATTGAAAACATAATCGACTGATTAATTGATTTGCAAAATAATCTTACCTATATTAGATACACACTTATAACACAGTCAATTGTAATCCATGTAACTTTGATAGTGCATGAATAAAAGGAGATCAGGAAAGAAAAGAAACCATGAGTACTGAAGAAGTACAGTTAAACTTCAGTTTTGATTTAGCAGCGTCTACATCAGTTTAACAAACATAAGTAAAAAAAAGTTATAAAAACAAAACAAAACAAAAAATCTACATCTGAGTGGCCAAATCCATCTTTGGCGTGAAGTTCTGTCACATTTAAAGGTCAGTGGAAGGTAATTTATGATAATAAAAGAAACTAAATCAAAACAGGAGGAACGAGTTGTAGCCACTTGCAGATTTGCCACTTATATCAAAATTGTAAATGTATATACATTTTGCATTTAAGAATAAAAAAAATGTTTTCAACAGTTAATATGCTCTATCCAGAAGTCCTCAAGTGGAAAAGTTTTAGTTTCACCTGGTTTGATTTCGTAAAAAATCTATAAGGAACCTTTTGTTATCCCATTATTAATTGATTAATTGAAAACATAATCGACTGATTAATTGATTTGCAAAATAATCTTACCTATATTAGATACACACTTATAACACAGTCAATTGTAATCCATGTAACTTTGATAGTGCATGAATAAAAGGAGATCAGGAAAGAAAAGAAACCATGAGTACTGAAGAAGTACAGTTAAACTTCAGTTTTGATTTAGCAGCGTCTACATCAGTTTAACAAACATAAGTAAAAAAAGTTATAAAAACAAAACAAAACAAAAAATCTACATCTGAGTGGCCAAATCCATCTTTGGCGTGAAGTTCTGTCACATTTAAAGGTCAGTGGAAGGTAATTTATGATAATAAAAGAAAGCTAAATCAAAACAGGAGGAACGAGTTGTAGCCACTTGCAGATTTGCCACTGTAGACCCAGGGGAGCTCGCTAAGCTAAATCACAAGGTTCCCTAATGAGTAGAGAGAGAAACCACTCCAGCACACAGCTCTGAGCCTGCCAGATCACCATAACAACCAACCAGCTGACCCATAATGCATCTGAGTACAGGCCTAACTGCTGTACTGATCTGTGCTCTGGGCTTAGCCCTCGATCTCAGCCCTGAAAACATCCCTCACCTCTGTAATATCCTGTAGAGAGGAAAAATAAATATGAAGCAATCCCCTTAAGATTGAAACATAACAAAACAAGAAAACTACTAAATGATCTTTGTTTAATAAAGTGGGAAAAGGACATTATGTTGATCGCTAGACAAAGTCATGTTGAAGGGATTATGTCTGAAATATGACTTAACCCCATCCCCGCCTTGCTCCTGTTTGACGGGGCGACAAACATGGGGATCAAGCAGGCCGGGGGCCCAGAAAGGGATTTTGGAAATGAGGTTAATACCCGTATGTATGTAATTTATATGACATGAAACGGCTCAAGATGAATTTACACCAATTTTTTTAAGAGGCTCATTTCAAAATTGGAAAATTTATTATATTCTAAGCAACAACTAACTGAAGCAGAAAACACTAATAAAAAAGGTACAGAGATGATGCTCATCGTTTCTCAACGTCAGACTGTTCCTTTATGTTTTGCTGATCAAAAACCTGCAAACACACTAAAATAGCCTTTTAACAACACATCAATTCTTACTAACTTTTTTTTTTTTTACATCTTCTCCATTAATAGCAGTTTGTTAAACTTATTCCAGGTGAGACTCCTGGATTTTTGTTGAAACCTCCTAACCTGGCAAACACACTCTGAATCTGAAGATGAGAAGGAAGAGCTGGCATGGCGGGAGAAGCCAGCTAGACAACAAGGCGGTTGAGTAAGAGGTCACACCTCTCATTTCACAATCCTAGCAAGGCTAACTCCTATTTTACCGCATAGCGCTGCTCAGCTGAGAGTTATTGACGTGAAGGAATCACAGCCAGCATTTAGACAAATCTGTTTGAAAAGCAACTGCAATCATCCACTACATGAGACAAACTGGGGAATGGAAGGGTCTATTGAGCATCTCTAAGATGTCAACCAATCATAAACGAGGACCTTCGGTAGATTATGTCTAATCTTTAAGGATCCTTATCCTCAAATTGAGGAGAAATGGGGGCTGGGCAGATACAACCAGAACAACCCAATTACTATATAAATATAATACTTTAATCAAAACTTTAGAAACAGTCTTTACTTTTAAAGAAACATTTTTCCTATAAAAAAAAAAAAAACGTTCAAACACCCAAATCAAAATAAAACAAAGAATGGCTCCCTAGGATTATTATTCATTCGCACTTCGTTAGAGAAGATCTTTCACCCTTTGTAAAACTACAGTTTATAACATTAATATAAGAATATATATTAGAAAAAAGATGAATAAACATGATCAGATGACCCTAAATAAGTCTTTTTTTTTTTTGCCCTATTGCGACTGAATTTCATAAGAACCTGTTAACAATAATGCAACAACCTTTAGCAACCCAAAACAAATCTACAGTGAGAACGCAGATTACTTGGCAGTAGCACTGGTTGAAAGCATAACCATGCCTCTCATCTGGAAAAATGTGAGGCTTCACAAACGGATAACTAGCCGCAGATTTCCACGGCTGCAAAGCTTTTTTACTGGCCTGGATCCACACTGATGCTCCATCCTTGATACACTGCAGCATGACCCACTTTCTTTGCTTGCCACACAAGCTGCACCGCCAGTCACTGGCAGACAAACTCACATCATTCGCAAATAGCAAGCGCAGCACTGACAGACACACCCAAAGAAGAGCTTCACACCTAGTTTTGAAAACAGAGACCAGCCATTGTTTTAACGGGAAAGTTCTAACCCACAAAAAATTATTATTTTATGCACTAAAGGCAACAGAGATGGCATAAAATACAGATACCTGTGCAGATACATTCAGCTTATTTTGCTTTCCTACTTTGACCATTAATTTTTTTTTTTTTTTTTTAATCACCATATGAATTAAAGATCCAACTGTGCAAACTTGTACAATGCCTAAACTGCTAATCAATGGTATTAACAAAGAGAAAGGTCCTGGAGGATGACGTGGATGTGAAAATATGAGAGTAAATTATTCTGGGCCTTCAAAAATGTTATTCAACTCCCTCCCTCCCTCCAAAAAAAACAACCTACTAAAATAGCATACAAAGCCTTTTACACTTGTTGTGAACAAAATATACAAAGCAACATCTCAGAGAGATCTGCCGTTAGTCTGGTGTCCATACGACAAGTACTAGATGGAATTACTCCTTTTCAGGGAGGTTAGTTGAGTGGTCAACAAGGAAGTTATGTAAATGAGTTTGAATTGGATGGATTCTGTGTGTTGTGTTGCCTTTAATTAGCAATGCATCTCTCAACGAACCCAGGCCCACAGAAACAGAAACTTGGTCATACGTTTTTCTTGGGCCTTCTCCTGCCTTCTTTGCATAGTGTTTGTGCTGTGGCCAGTGGATATAGGGATTAAGTAGAAACTTGTTGAGGACTCTCAGATGAAGATCTGGATCTATAACAGGTGTGTGTCAGTCTCAGAGTTAGTCAGCCATCTGTGTGTTATTGTTTCTCAAAAGGGCAAGTCTCCTTTGTAAAGGGACTTTGGGACTTAAGAAAACCTTTGATGCTCCAACACGTCATAACTCTGCTGTTAAATGCGAAGAACACAACAAAAAAACAACAGAACAGAAAAGAAAGGGCCTACAGGTAAAAAATAAATGAGGATATGACAGTGGCAAAGAAGTAGGAATAGGAAAGCTTAGAACAGAGTAAATAAAATAAGAAAAATCTTTAAAAGGTAGGCAGTATATCAGAAGAGAGAAAACGCATTTAAGAAAGAAAACTGCATTCTTAACAAAAAGAGGTATATCCAGGTAGAAAATGAGAAAAAAGTAAAAGATAAAAAAATAAAAAATCACCAATAAGCACCTTGAATAAGAAAACCATGACTGGGCTGATACTAATAACCTGAATGTGGTAAATGTTTGGATGATACGTTTCTTTGGTCCAATCTATTTCCTAAAACTCTAGACAAATTACCATTTCCCTCAAAACAAAAGAGGATTCAACTTTACAAACCAAAATGGTGAAGAAAAAAAATGGTAAAGAAAAAGAAAAGAAGAAATTAAGACTACCAAGATTTCTCCAAGAGCTGTTTCTGCTGAGAAACAGACTTATTGATCCAATCTCATGATTTAGCTCACAATCAGAACACCAGGTCCTTCCAAACATCGACTCGTATGTCTAACAGCTATTCTTCTCTACAGCAGAAAAAAACCCAAGGTGCTGCATGTGTAAGTAGAGATAGCAGGACTGCACGGTACGCCATCACACTGTCAGTACACAGATTTTTCCATCAGGCCCTTTGTCTTTGGTAAGCACATATAAGCCCCATTTACACTACCCTCTGAAAACCAAACCCTGCTGAGCTCGGATCAGTTAACAGTACCGAGCTTGGTTCCTTACACAGGCTAGCATGCAGCTTTTGGTGAATTTATTTGACAGAGTCAGAGAGTCAGAGTTGGAAAATGGATACGACAAACAATAGTCTAACCAGGGCTTACAGACGCCGGAAATGACAGGACTTGAGTTTTATCAAACTGCTAATCAGAATCATCACTGGAAAACATGTGGCACAGTAGGGAAGCTTGTATTTTTATAAATGTCTGAAATTTCATGATTACAGAGGCTGATTGTTAGGAGATGACGCGGTCTGCTCATGCGCTCTTTGTTTTCCGAGAACCGAGCCAGAACTGAACCGCCCAGAGCCCCACCGATGAACTAATACCGGTTTGGCGCGTTTCGGTTGCGTCTTGCACGGTCTGGTTCAGTTGTGCGTGCCATTTACACTCAACAGTTATCTCGGTTACCGTGCTCGGGCCGATCTCGGTACGGTTTCCAATGGGTAGTGTAAATAGGGCAATAGACACGGCTTTAAGTGATCTGTTAGGATCATTTAAATAAACAGAACTGAACAGATCTACCCTGAACATGATTTAATTGTTGCCATCATGTTGCAACCAATGACAATCAGCTACTTTTTAAGGTGCCTAAACTAAACAGAAGCTTTGAGGGATCATGCTTTCTCTGTGGCAGCCCCAAAAATGAGGAAAGGCCTTCCAATACAGATTAAAAAGTCTCTGAATGATTTTAAATCGATTCTAATAACTCATCTTTTTGCCTTGTCTTTATAGGTCTTTGATGCTTTTATGTATTGTAAGGGCTTTATGTTGTTTCACCATAGAGCACTTTGGTCCCTCAAGAAATATTAAAGTGCTTTATAAATAAAGCTATAAAATCAAAAAAGGTGAATAATACAAACTGCAGTACCAAGCACTCAGCTGCTGTGGAACAAACACTATTCCCCATACAATGTTCCAACAAATCCCAGGAGGCCATCATTAAAAAATTTAGTCTGCAGTTATTCTGTGGGAAGAGGAAAATGTGTGGTTCGAGCAGAAACTTGACTAAATACAAAATATACAGAAATAATGCTTTTTTTTAAGGCTATAATGATTTGATTGGTAATCCTTTCCAGGCTTAAGAGTTCAGAGCAATATAATGTTACAAGAAGGCTGAAAGACATACAGAGCTCTTTTGTCAGTGGCTAAGAGGACAAACCTGTTTCTCTCGATTTAAACTCACCCAGCCAGCTCTGTGTATTTTCTCAACACAGCAGCTAAAGTTTCACTAGAACTCTTTACCTATTGTAATGATCTGGACCATCAATTGTACAAAGTCTACCCCTCACACCCTGAAAGTAAAGTAGCCATGCCTTGTCCTCGCAGCTGGAACCACTCATCTTTTGAGATCTGATGGGGAAGTGAACAGCATGGGGGGAAGGGCTGAATGAGTAAGGGTCTATTTGATGTCCTTTAATCCTCAGAATCAAAGCATAAACATGGCCCAATAACAGCAACCAAGTGAGCCTGACCTCTTGTCCTTTTTCTGCTGGTTTTTATAATAACAGAATTGGTTTCAGTAGATAAAGCTAAGGCACATACAAAAAAAGGAGGAAAATAAACTTACAGTTTACTTATTACCATTCTCTATTTAAACAAATATTATCCCAGTGATGCAGCTGAAGCATCACTTGGGATTTTTAGGGGCAGTAGGGCGAGTTGACTCAAGTTAATCAGAAACTTATATTAAAAAAGGGCACAAACGAGTATTATTTATAATGCATGCCCTGCTTTAAAATAGCATCTTTTTTGTGCACAAAAACTTTTGCGGTTAAATCTAAAACTTTACCATCTTAATTGGTTTATGTCGAAGGTCTGCCTCCGTCACTGTTGCTCCGTGATCTTTGGCGACTACTCCTCGTTGAGAGAGTTGGTGCAGCAGGGTGACGTTGTCTTTGGGCTGCGCCTCAGATCCAGCACTTCCAACTATAATGCTGTAGATGCGACAATATAACTCTGAGGACTGGAGCAGGCGTGTGACTGGTGGTTTTAAATGCTCCTGTTCATATTGATCACAGTAGAAGGGGTCACGCAGTTCTGCAGGGACATTTTCTGTAAACGAAGGAAAACAGATTATGATTAGACTATTAGCATAGTAAAACCATTACTTAGTAACAGTCATTGTTGGTAAAGGTCATGCAAAAATCAAAAAAACAATGATGACACATCACTAGTAAAACAAAAACATTTGGATAACCCAAGTAGTCATTTAACAATTTGCGAAAAATAATTTAAAAAAGCTCAAACCAATGCGACTGCAATGTTAACAGGAAATTGTATAATCTGTGGAGGTGAAGTTATGGAGGAACTGTTGAAAATATAAAACGAAAAAGAGAAAACTGAAGATCCTGTTTGACTGGGAAACACCTTAAGGAAGATTCAACCACACCTGCACACAACGCAGATCCTGAACTCAAAAAAAAAAAAAAAAAAAAAAAAAAAAACACAAGCCAGAGGAATTTTGAAAAAAGCAATTACATTAAAACAGCAAAACTACAATTTGACAAGTGGCAGAAAGAACATTCATTTCAATCAGAAACATACAAAAAAATGCATCAAAAGATATAGGAAAAAATGTAATAAGTGATAAAATATTTATAAAACGGTGTGATCCTGCACACCAAATCATATTGGGAGGCTTTAGCCATGACAATCAAACATCTGAATCAAAAAGCAGCTCACAGATACTCCAAAAATAAAGCAACTTTAGAGAAATACGGGTGGAAAAATGTACCTTCAACCGAAATTAATAACTCTTAATAAAAGCATATCCTAAATATCCAGTAAAATTTTATTGGTTATAACCACTTAGAGAAAAAAAATCCTTCTAAATATAACAGCATCAAAAAGTTAAATTAATTGTGTTAATAATTTTATTTTACTATGATTAGAAACTAAGGAAGAAAATCTAATTATTCCAAAAGATTTTAATCTGAACAGTTAAAAAAAATCTAAAATAAACGCATGCTTGGCATCGTTTTTTTGTTTTTGTTTGTTTGTTTTGTTTTTTTCAGTTTCACTCAATAACAAAACAAAACTTCTAGAAATCTTTTCTTAAAATGAGTCATCAATTGGAAATCTGACGTTTTCAAGAAAAAGAAAATGTGTTGTATCCACTTAAAGTTAAAAAACAGACATTAGCCTGCCGTGCATTCATCTCATCTCTAGTCCACCAAGATGGGCATTACTAAGAGTCTGGCGGTTGTTAAGTGTTTCTCCTTCTGTAACGTTTTACTTATTGGGAGAGAGACCAGGAATCAATGGTAATGGTTAATGTTGCTACTGCTATATTCACATGTGCTCTCATACACAGAAGCAAAATGTTAATGGGTACCCTGGCAAGGTGGCAGGTTTACATTTTTATTTTCTCCTTAGGATGATTAAAAAAATAATTTAATCACAATTTCAGAAGGATTGCATATAGAAAATAAAAGGTTAGGACTCCTTTAAAACACTACTGATATTGTGCCTAATTCTTAATGCCAAGAAGAACACAAAGATGGTAGCTACTTCAGTTTTAAAAGTTGCCTTCTAGCTGGTTAATCCTGTCGTTTATACCCTAGTGGCAGAATGATCTCTAGAATCAGTTCACTTTTTGTTGCAAAAAAAAATTTTAAAATTAAGATACTACTATTCCCAGCAGCTAAGATAATTTAAATTTCTGTTATTTCTAGTGCTAAACATTAAGAGTTATTGTGCGTTTCTGAGATATCTCTTGTCTGCAGGTCAATCCCAGGCAGCTATTGGGATCCATCTTCCAGGCACAATCCTGTCAGACGTACAAAACCTCCCACTGAAATAACATAGAAGAATAGAAAAAAGTAACAATTTATTTCAGTCTCATTCCTGTTTCTGAATATTATTTCAATGCAAAACTGAAATTTTAAATTTCTGATTCACTTGCAAGATACATGTAATGTACCAAGAGTTGGTTTAGTTTTCCCTTCTTAATCTAAAAAAGGTAATATTTTTCTTGATTTTGTGTGGTGAAAGTTTTTTTTTTATTTTTTTATAATCAATGAGTATTATTAAAAAACAACCAACAGAATACTGCAAATAATGCTTTTGAACTGTATGCGGCACACCCACAAAGAAAACCAGTTTTCAAGTGAAACCATCAATGTGTGTCTACATAAATGTCTTGCACTTTAAAAGGGTATTCAGAAAGTAAAACTAAAGCACAAATTAATTTTTAACCTTTAAGCCTAAAACTGATCATCACTTAATATAATCAATAATGCTAAAGCTAAACTTCCATAAGCACTTACATTAAAGCTGTAAATAACAGTAAAATATTAATGAGTTTATACTAAAAAACAAAAACAAAAAAAGTCCCAAAATAATGTGCTAAAAATCTCCCCTGGAAGGCAAAGCAGTTGCAAATGGCACAACTCAGAGATGAGAAAGACTGATATGAGAGTAATTTCCTTATGTGACTTACCATGAACAAAGACTTAGTTCACACATTAAACATAAACCCATGTAGAGCTTTCAAGTAACAGGTCCATACAGAACTGCTCATAAATATATATCTATAAACCAGAAGTAATAGTAACAAAACAAGTGGAAAGTTATGAAAAACTGTTTTGTGTGTCTTATTTTAATGAAAAAGACATGAAACAAAAACATAAAAATTGAATATTACTCCTAATTTATTTGCTGAAATTAAGGCAAGAACCTCTTTTTTTTTTTCTTTTTTTTTTACAGGTCATGGAGTCAGTGCTTTATCAGTTGGTTAGACTGAGGAGTCAAAAGTCAAAACGTGTGCAAAGTTTATTGACTCAGTACCACAGGCGTATCACTCCTAACAAAAATAGATGAGCAACTTTTCATCCGTGAAAGAAACCTCTTATTATCCAGAACAGGAGCTAAAATAAAGCAGCTGAGCAGATATGCAGAACTTTTTTAAAATGCAAAACTGGATAAAGTTATAGGAAATGTAGAGGAACTGACAGTTTACAAGCTACAGTCTTTGCAGTGTTAGTTGGTATTTAACCTGACATGCAGTTAGATAACAGGAGACGTGTCCCCTTTCATTGACTGAGCTACTATAAAGACTGGGTCATAGAACATCAACGCATACCTCAAAGTGGACACAGCACACAGCTAATTGTGCTTTTATAAAATATTGGCACTCAGGAAATGCTTAAAGTAATGTTCCTCAGAATTTAAGTTTTTATAGAACGACCAGCTTTGGCATTTTACCCTAAAAAACTAAAAAATAAAGTTGAGCCTACTGCAAGATAATATCTCTATAAGCGCCAGGAAATCTGCTATTTAGTAAATAATTTAGTGCCATTCAATATATTCCTGCTTGTTGTTTTAAAACGTCTTCATCATGTGGATGAAAAGATCAAACAAATATGATTATCCATTTTCTAGAACAAAGCAGGTACTGTTCTGCTGTCCCAAAAACCTAGCTTTAGGCAAAAGAGTAATGTTAGGAGTCCACACTCCAAGTAACCGATTAAACACCAAAGATAACTTCATTTATTTAATTTCAGAGGGCTTTAGATTATAGTACACACAGGTTTGCACTTCACTATCAATGTGCAACAACTGGGTCTGTCAGTTTTATTTTACCTGTTCTTGGTAAAAGGGTAAAGCAGAGCAGACAGAGATCAAATATTGATCACAATCTGATTGAAAGATAAATCACACGGAATAAAAAAAACAAACATGAGAAGCATGTTGTCTTCACATGCCCACAAAGATCCACTTACCATAAACATGCTATCCCTGAAAGCCCTTTGTATCCTGTAACATTAACACAGGCACTGCTGCACACAAGGCTTAATTGCATTAAAGGGCCGGTGTACACTGAACAACGTCCTATAGAGTGAAAGTGATTACATTACGACTCCTTCTGAAGCAAACAGGACAACACTAGAGAAGTACGTAATTTGAAGAGATGTATGGAGCAAACTAAATGTCTGGACTCACTTATTTAAAGCATACACAGACCTTTAATAAATAGAGCGTTTTTCAGATATAAACAAACCAAAAATACATTTTTACATAAGATCTTTGCAACATTTTTAACACATGTGTCTAGGAGTTAAGAAAATGATTAACAGGAAAAATAAGAGTCTAAAAAGGGTTTAAGTACAAAAGGATTTGCTTTCTATAGTTGATATAATGGTTTTAAAATGGGATTACATCAGAAAAAAATGGCTTTATGAATTGGAAAAGGACGAAAACGACCTGGTGCCACGGAAAAATAAATTACAGTTTAGCAATTGTGTCCAAGGATTTGTCCTAAAAGATATCACCTTGTACACAATTTAAACTGACCGAACACCAACAACAAACTACCCGCATTGTATTTCAACTGGACCATAACAACAACACGGGCTGTTTCTTTGCAGGATTACAAGCAAACTTATGTCCCGTTTTCTCTTTTTAGTAAACCCTGGTTTTATCTAACAGCAGTAAAGGAAAGACATAACACAGACACTGTTTAAAAAAGAAAAATCACAAAACTGAAAACCAAGGATTTCTTTTAAAAACAAGCCTCCTCCTAGCCTAAGCAGGTATATCGTGAGCTTCATTCTGCTTAATGGAATACGGTAGCTTGAGTCACCCTCAGATGACTCAATCTTTTTTTTTTTTTTTTTTTTCATTCCAACTTCCAAGGTGAATCCAGTGTCCTGTTAACCATTTTAAATATAATTGATATACGTTACAATCTTCTATGGAGACAAACCACAACTCTGCTTCTCCCTTTATAAAGTTGGGCTAAGGCAACAATTGGAACTTAAGTTCATTATTTTAGCTTTAGAGTGATTTCCTTCAATGCTATAGACATAAATTATTATTAATGCTGCTTGCTGTCCTATTTCATAAATCTTTATCCTTTTTTTTTCATGCCAATGATAAATACTTTAATTTAGCCCCTTAAGCAGATTATTGTGACTAAACAAGATATTTTTGGGAGCTTATAGATGACATACATTTGATTATATCATGCATAACCTTTCCTATTTTAGGTCTGTGAACACTTTGCTCAATTAAAACTACATAATAATCCTAACCTATTGTTTTAGGTTTTGATTAATTTAACTACCCTTGAAAAGTCAATGCGGCCTAGCCTGGCTCCTCCTGGGCTATCTGTCCTTACCAGCTGAATTCCTGGGAAAGGACTTGATGATGTCATCCTGCATTTGCATGACTCTATCAGCAAGGCCATTGAGTTGATTAAGACAGAAACTAAGCCTGATCAGTGTTTGTTGTCATATCCCTGTGGCTTGGCATTAGTTTAACCATAGGGTGAGGCTGAGGTGCTAAACTGAGTACACAAAGGTGGCAACAGCCTGGAGTCCTAAACCTATGACCTGTGAGGGATTTTGTAACACAAAAGTTCAATTGCTGAAGAAGGAAAACAGAATACTGGCAGAATAAGCAAGATTTGTTATCTGGACAAGCATTTTGTGATTAAATCACCTTGACTAGTGAGAGTTCCTCTTGTAATATTCAGTCAACTAGAACAAACAGGGCACAGAAGACTAGTTTGCATCATAGCAGTACAACATTTCAACATGTCAGTAGAGCTGATCGTATAAATTGTCTAGTTTTACACTGATATAATCCAAGTTATGTGAACCAAATAAGGAAAAAAAAGTATTTTGTATAAACTACTTTAAACTGGACAATTTTTTGCTGTGGTTAGATTGTCAATCATGAATTTATGTTACTAAACAAACTGGAAGGAGGTGTCAAAGTACCATAGAGGAGAGAAGAACATTATTACTAAATGTATTTATCCCATTTCTATCTACTGGTAAAATTTACAGGAGAATTACAGTTAAGTCTGTCTGCTGTTAACCGTTATTGTTGCAGATTAAATAATAATAAAGCTATATATAAGACTATTTTAAGAAATAAATGTTTAGGGTTTATGTGCAGCCTGTCATTTCAGACCTCAGGCTGGTGTTAGGACAGAGGGGTTAGCTTGATAAGGGAGGCCTAAAAGAGGAGGCCCGTTTCTCTGACATACATACCCATAGAGACAGAACAAATTACATGTGTCACTGTCCAGAAATGCACACAGTGCTAGGGTCCTCCTTTCTCATGCGCCTCTTTGTGCTAAAATCTCAGAACAATACAAACACTGCAGCTGCTTTCCGTGCGTGAGGTTTTCAGTAATATAATGTAAACACATTACCAGACGACAAAAGAACAAGGGTCCCGATTCAAGCACGGTTTTAATCCTAACGGTTGGAACAAAAACCCACCTGAGCTCCCGTAGGACTTCGCCAGCAGCCATCCTACACTTGCGCATATTTTGGATCTGCTGCAGTCATACAGATCCAGCGGCTTTATGTCTGGGACCACAAAAGTCTTCCTCTTAGTGGGGGAGTCCACCATAGCGGCACTGTTAAAATAACCCAAAAAATCCCAAGCGATGCTGGCGAAAGGTGAAGGAGACTGGATAAAAATGCTCAGGCAACCATTCTTTTAGTTGAGTTGTATTCCACACGACCGCAGGGCTGGGAATACGGATGTGGTTTCAGGTTTTCCTCGGGAAATATCCGCCCAGGTTTTGCTTCCAAGCGAGCTAACGTCCTCTTCAACGTCCTCTCGAGGACGAAATATCCGCTTCTTTATACTTTACAAGCTATTAAAGCTTAGATACGTTGATATGTTACAGAAAGCCGGACTATTCCCCCCTTGTATCAGCCTCTCTTCGTCCGCATTGCTGTGTTTGTCAGTCCACTGTACACAGCTCCACTTTAGTCCAGTCGATGAGTGACTACCAGGTGCTCCATACTGGTGTCACTCGCGGATACCACAGACCAATAGAAATTGAGCATTCGCAATGAGGGCGGGGCCTGCGCGTGAGAGCAGACAGCAGGTAGAGGTGTGGTAGCAGGTTTGCTACAGGTGCATCTGGCATGTGGATGAATCCCTGAGGGGACAGCATTCAGTTGCTTTAAACTGAAAGCGATTTCTAAACTCAACTTGAGCTATCCGTCTACAACAATATTAATAAAAACTGAATATAAATTTATCATAACATTAAAGTGCAAAAAACATGCTATTAGTAATCAACTTGCAAACACCTTCTTGGG
The DNA here is from genome assembly GCF_016077235.1 of Cyprinodon tularosa. Lineage (NCBI taxonomy): Eukaryota > Metazoa > Chordata > Actinopteri > Cyprinodontiformes > Cyprinodontidae > Cyprinodon > Cyprinodon tularosa. Next base: position 650,815 of record NW_024038913.1, on the reverse strand, counting down.
CAAAACTAAATATGGTTGCTGGTTGCACCATGAATGTGATCAGTTTTTTTTTTTTTTTTTGGCAATGTGTTACTCAATGATAGACTTATTCTAGATCTGCAAAATAAATATAGTGATTTAGGTTCAAATTGACTCAACAAAACCTAGGCATACTGCAGTTTATTTTATTTTTAACCAATACTTAAAAATGTATTAAAATTGTAACAGAGATAAAGACTAAAGTAAGTTATATCATCAGCTGTTACCTTCTTTTAGACAAAATATTTAAAAGGCATCCAATTCATATAGAATATCAGAGTAATCTAAGCCTTACAAGAGAAAATTGCACTACTGAAGTCATGAAAACCGGCTCAGAACTTGTTTATCTACAACATTAAGCCCCTTCTCTAAAGCAGCTCCCACTGCCCTATTTGTTTATTTTTCATTCACCTAAAAAAGTACTCCTGGATCAGTTATGTGCTTTTCCTTTTAAATATATGCCTCATCTATTCAAATCCCATTCAATCACTGTCCATACAAAACCTGGTTTCTTCTGACTAAACAACTGTTTTCCTTTTAACTGTCACTACATGCATGGTCAGTGTGAGGGATTGCTGGTAAGTCAATAATGCAATGCAAGGGACTGTTTTCTGTCACTACATTCTACCCAGGAGAAAATTCTGCAAGATAATGATTCATTGCAGTCTGCTAGGTTGCCCTTTTTATAAAGAAAAAAAAACTATCCAATTTGAATAAAAACTAATTGCATAAGGTTTCATCAAAATATGTATACTGAGAATTAGTATGTTGTGTCAATTGAAACATAGATTCCAATTGACAGGTAGTGATAATCGGTGCTGCAAAAATAAAATGAAAATGAAACCTTATGTACTTCTATGTCAGGCAATGCAGGCAAACCTATTCTCTGCTTCTGATTAATTTGATTCTGAAGTGAGGACTAGCGGTTTTCCACAGAAGTGATTTCCTGCATCAACTACAACCTTGGTGAGCAGCACAGTAACTTTGAAAAGGGATCATCTTTGAACTAATTAATTAAAGAAACAATTATTTCAAATAAGTTATCTTTTTGCTGGTTAGTTTTAGCCTGACAATGTATATTACAACCAATATATAAAGCAATTCTGCTTACAAAATATTCACAAGATCATTCTATAGCATTATTACTCTACATCTACATGAAAATGAAAGAAATGACTTAATATATGACACAAGAGAATGTATCTCCATTCCTGAATATACTTACTGTTTGCAATTTTATGCAATTCAAGTACAAATGATTTAATGCACAAAAGAAACTCCGGCTTAAGCTGCACATTTGAGAAGGTAAAACTAATCAAGTTTTTTACTTTTTGGAAATGCTTTAAATTACCAGTTGTACCATTCTAGACAATACAGGTATAGTGAAAGATGTTCTTTTTCTGGGTGGCTCATTAAAATAAGCAGTCCTAACTGTCAATCATTCTTGTGATATGTATTCTTGTGATACGTTTACGCACGACCGTTCTACATGCTCATCCTCATTTTTACATACAGGCGATGAGTCTGACATAGCGGAAAAATTGCAAATTTTCTTTTGCAAAGTAAGCTTGTATGAGCGATGCAAACAGCAACTTTTAAAAAGAGCATGCATGGGGAGAAATGGGTTTGTGCATGCTCTCGCACCCGTTTAATAGGCGTTACTTCTCAGGAGCGGGTACAGGGTTGTGCATGTGCATTCCTTCTAAAAGTGGAGAGGTCTTTTAAAAAAAAATCTGAAAAAAAATCCTCCACTATACCTTTAATTAAAACCTTTAATGATTCACCCAGAAATGTTTCTGTCTGATGAAACAATCCCCCTTCCCTCTTTTGTGACATTACTTCCAGTCATAAAAAGCCAAAATTTTGTTTTGAATATTTATTTTCAAGAATCTTTTTTTACAGAATACAGACTCCATGGATAATATTTAAGTGTAAGCAAACATCCAACCGTAAAAAAGGGTATTTTATGTAAAATGTATCCTAAATGAGTGAATTACTGACATCATGTGATCAAAATAGATCCATCTCTTTAACAAAAAAAACAAAAAACTAAGCTGTAATAGGAAAATACTTATACTAATTCTTAAGGCCGACTGTATCACTCTATAAAACAGTTGACACATCTAAACATTTATCCTAATTAAAATGATGTCACCACTGAAGTGTTACAGAAGTCTGGATCTTTGCAAAATGTAACAAGTTATTTTTCAGTCCTCTTTAAGACCTCCAAAAACTGCGGTTGGAACACTCTTCTGCTCAAGCTGCACTTCTGTAAAGGCAAAAAAAAAAAACAATTGCAATTAAATTATGCAAAACTGTCCTGGAAATGCCTATATATGCAAATGTTTTTCCCTAATTATAACCTATATCACACTAACCGTCCGGTCCTTGGTCTTCATCATCTTCATCATCATCCTCATCGATGTTAATCTCATCAGGATTGGCTTGTTTGGAAAGCTCAGCCAACTCACTTCGTGACGTGTCACTCCTAAGCAAACAGATAAGCAAAACAATGATCTATTGAAAGTAATAGGCTTCATGAAAGTCATAAATAGAATCTGTTCAAGATTTCTAAGTATTCATCAGCAAGAATAGGAACCACAAACCTGACGAAAAGAATTTTCTCTTTTGGTTTGGGTTTGTCCTGCTCAGCCTCTGCAGCAAGTTGCTGAGCTTTTTGCTCCAACATTTTCATATCATCAATTCCCATCTGACCAGGAGCAAGATCTGAAACTGATATGAAATACGAAAAACACAAATGTATCAATTAAAACATTTCCTCTAATTTCCCTAATATGGACGACATAGAATGTAGGCACTAAATTTGAGTTCTATTTCATCCCTACTGACCGCCAGAGGGCGGTGCTGAAAGCACTGAATGTTCCCTTCGGGCATGCGCAGTTCGAGTAATTATACCAACAGAGTCACACCTGTGACACCGGATGACCACTCAGAAGCTATATAGCCTGGTGTCATCCTTTGCTCTGCTCCTTTTTTCTTCTCGCAAGCGGTTCGCTAACTTCCCCGTTGTCTGAAGCCCCTGTCTCTTGACCGGAGTTGCGGTTATTCTCCGCCCTCCTAGGGCTGCAACGGGTCGATTCTGAAGATTACGGAAGGTAAGTGAGTTGTTTGCTGGTGATGGTAGCGTCCGCGCCCCCTCTCCCGGCTCACGACTTTAGCTTTTTACCTACAGCTTCGTGCTGTTTTGTTCCGAACTGGTGACGGCAGCGTTTTCGCCCCTACTCCCAGTGTGAATAACTTCACTGCCGAAGTTATATACGGCTAACGTAGTTAGCTTCTTTAGTTTGTTGGTGTTATACCTGGTGACGGCAGCGGTTTTCGCCCCCTCTCCCAGTATATTCCCTACTTTTGCATCCTTTTTTTCACCGGTCTGCGCTGCTATAATTACTGACGGCCGCGGTTTTCGCCCCCTCTCCCAACCAAGTGTGGTCTACTTCGTTGCCGAAGTTGGAGACGGCTAACGTTGTTAGCCTTTTTTGGTTTGTTTGCAGCCTTCTTCATCGGTCTGCTTAATTATAAATGGTGACGGCAGCGTTTTCGCCCCCTCTCCCAATATCAACCTTTTTTTGCAGCCTTTTCGTTGGTCTGCTCTCTTAATTGGTGACGGCAGCGTTTATCGCTCCTACTCCCTACTTAAGTTGCCATACAGCTAACGTTGTTAGCTTTTTTTGTTTATTGCTTTTATACCTGGTGACGGTAGCGGTTCTCGCCCCCTCTCCCGGTATCGGCCGCCTTGTGTCCGCAGCCTCTCTTGTTTTATCCGCTATAATTGGTGACGGCAGCGTTGTTCGCTCCTACTTCCAACTTAAGTTTCCATACAGCTAACGTTGTTAGCTTTTTTGGTTTATTGGTTTTATAACTGGTGATGGTAGCGGTTCTCGCCCCCTCTCCCAGTATCGGCTGCCTTGTGCTCGCAGCCTCTTTCGTTTCTCTGCTGTAATTGTGACGGCTGCGTTTGCGCCCCCTCTCCCGATTTTCGATAACTTTCTGTTCTTTAAGCCTTGTTGGCCTTCGACATGGATGGCTCTCACAGCTGCATAGATTGTGGGGCTGCCCTGCAGGCAGAGGATGGCCACGACCTGTGCCCTACCTGCCTTGGACATGAGCACCTTTTGGAGGCGCTGTCTGAGAACCCCTGTATGAACTGCAGCTTTATGCCCATGCAGTGAGGGTGGCCCGGTTGGCCCAGTTGTGCCCCCAGGAGGGCTCGGACCTTCCGCCCTCTGGGCAGGTGGTTCCCCCCAAGCGTTCTAAGCGCCGTGGTGGGACCACAGCATCTGTGCCCCTCCCCCGGAGGAAGCGGGCCAAACCTGACCAGGGCCTGTCCACAAGGGTGGAGCAGTTGTCAGCAGAGCTGGCAGAGATGAAGTCCTTGTTGCAGACACGGCAATCTGATCCCTCGCTCCCAGTGGTTGGGCTCTCTTCCCCACCAATGCCCGAGCTGGTTGTAGAGGATGACGTTATCTCTCTGGCTGCCTCCGCTTCTCATTTTAGAGATGAGGAGGAGGCAGGGTCCTCTCAAGCCTCTGAGGCTGGTTCATTTTCATCTCAGAGTGCGGTTGGAGAGGCCGGTGACGGTTCCATGCGGGAGGTCATGTCTATGGCCCTGAAGCAGCTGCAGCTGGAACTCCCACAAGGAGAGGCATCCAGCTCTGGCAGTGCTTTTTTCAGACGTGGAAGGGCTCCTACTCCTTTTTCTGTACCTCCATCAGAGGAGTACCTGAAGGAGTTACACGCCTGTTGGCGGGAACCGAGAGCGCTGTCGCGTCTCTCCTCGGATGGTCGTGTATTAGCTGCCATGCATGAGTCAGTGAAGGCCGGCCTGGACCGTATGCCAGCAATTGAACCAGCTGTTGCTTCACTGATTGTGTCACCAGATGAAGCCCTGCGTCCTGATGTCCGGTGCCCGCGGACTCAATGTCGGGTTACAGATGACCTCCTCTGTAAGGCGTACAATGCAGGAGCGCGTGCTGGCCGCCTTGGCAATTCCCTGGCGCACCTCATGTTTGCCCTGTCTGCATCTGTTCAGGACACTGGTGGTGCAAGTGCGACGATTGGTTATAGTGACGCAGCGCTGCAGGCCTTCGCGCTGATGACCAGAGAGCTTGGACGGGTCATGTCTTTCCTTGTCCAAGCTCGTAGACAGGTCTGGTTGGCACAGTCTCCTCTGACTGAAGCATGCCGTAGGACCCTCAGGGGTGTCCCGGTTGTACCAGGGGAGCTGTTTGGATCAGCTGCCTTGGAGGCGCTGGAACGGACTGCTCAGGCACGTCAGACTAGCCAGCAGCTTTCCGGCCTTCGCAGGAGCATACCTGCCTTTCCCCAGCGTTCGGGCCGCCCTGCCACTACCCCCAGCGTTCAGCCACGACCTCAGACCGGTGGCAGACCTGTTGGTTCCTATCCCCATGATGTGCGGCAGAGACCGAGAAGGGACTTTCGGGAGCCAGTCTGCCGCCCTGTTAGACAGACCCGGGCCTCAAATCCTGGACGCCCTCCCCCCAGAGCCCCCAGGGGCCGTGGGGATAGAAGATGATGCCACCGGGCCAGCCGTCGGACATTTTTCCCATCAGCAGCTGAATTTCTGGGCTGCTCATGCCGTAGATCCATGGGTGGTTGCCACCTTAACCAATGGCTACAGGCTCCAGTTCCGACGGCGGCCCCCCCTCTCACACCGGGTCAAGATGACTGTCATCACAGACCCGGTGAAATCTCAGGCACTAGACCAGGAGCTTTCCGCCCTCCTGGGCAAGGGGGCAATCGAGTCTGTAGATCCTCTGCAGCAACCCAGAGGCTACTACTCCACATACTTCCTTGTGGCCAAGAAGACCGGCGGTTTTCGCCCCATTTTAGATCTAAGGGGACTGAATCGGTACCTGAAGGTCCTTCCCTTCCACGTGCTCACCATAACAGAGGTCCTTCAGACCATTGTGGCGGGAGATTGGTTTACGTCAGTAGATCTGACAGACGCCTACTTTCACGTGCCTATTGCGGCAGAACATCGCCGTTTTCTCAGGTTCGCCTATCGGGGGCGCCATTGGCAATTCCGGGTGCTCCCATTCGGGCTCTCCCTTTCCCCGAGGGTGTTTACTCGATGCGTGAAAGCAGCCCTCTCTCCTCTACAGGCCTCCGGAGTCAGGATTCTGCCATACCTGGACGATTGGCTTCTTTGTGCTCCCTCTCAGGTAGCTGCCTCTCGGGATACGTCCCAGCTTCTACTTCATGTGTCAATGTTAGGCCTCAAAGTCAACTTGGCAAAGAGTTGTCTGGTTCCATCTCAGACAACCACCTTTCTTGGGATGCATCTGGACTCTGCTACCATGATGGCCCGTCCATCTGTTCACAGGGTGGACGACATACTCCAGCTTGTCCGTCGATTCAGACTGGGCAGGGAGTTTCCCTACATCACCTTCCTGCGAATGCTGGGCAAACTGACATCAGTCACTCGTGTCGTGCCCTTAGGGCTGCTCCTTCTGCGTCCTTTGCAGCGATGGCTCAACAGCTTTCGCCTAGACGCCAGGCTGCACAGGCATCGCAGGCTAATGGTGACCAGGAGCTGCCTCCATGCCCTAGCTCCTTGGCGAGACGGGACCCTTTTGTCCAGTGGTGTTCCAATGGGGCTAGTATTGTGTCGAAGGGAGGTGGTCACCACGGATGCCAGCCTCATGTGCTGGGGTGCCGTGTGGCAACACAGAGCTGTTCGGGGTCTCTGGGACCCAAGGGAGCGCACCGAACACATAAATGTGCTGGAGCTGCGGGCTGTGCACATGGCCCTCAGGTGCCTTCTGCCCCACCTAGAGGGAAGGAACGTGCTGATTCGGACAGACAACACCTCTGTTGTTTATCATATAAACCACCAAGGTGGCACCAGGTCAGCACGTCTCTTGAAGGTGTCGAGGGATCTCCTGGAATGGGCGTATCCCCGTCTGTGTACCCTGCGCGCAGCGTATCTGCCAGGACGGCAGAACCAGGTTGCGGACTCTCTATCCCACCAGGCACCTGCTCCGGGAGAGTGGTCTCTTCACCCCGACGTAGTGCGCATAATCTGGAACCTCTTTGGGCAGGCAGAGGTAGATCTGTTCGCCACAGAGGAGTCGACCCATTGCCCCCTATGGTATTCCCTAACCGGGATGGCGGGCGCATTGGGCCAGGATGCACTGGCTCATCCATGGCCGCAGGTTCTCCTGTATGCCTTTCCACCCCTCTCACTGGTTTGGCCGACTCTACGGAGGGTTCTCGAGCAGGGCCACAGAGTGTTGCTGGTAGCTCCGTTCTGGCCAGCGCGGCCGTGGTTCCCGCTGCTTTGGAGTCTGTGTCACGGTACTCCATGGCGTCTTCCAGCAAGGAGGGATCTGCTGTCTCAGTTGGGGGGACAGATATGGCACCCCAACCCTCAACGTCTCCAGCTGTGGGCATGGCCCCTGGGAGGCTGACTGGGTGTTCAGACACCGTGAAACACACCGTATTGAGTGCTAGGGCTTCCTCCACTCGGCTGCAGTATGCTAACAGATGGCGCCTCTTTTCTCAGTGGTGCTCTGCCCACAATGAGAACCCGCTTTCCTGCTCGGTGCCCACTATTTTGGAGTTCCTCCAGTCTCTCCTTGATAAGGGCCGCTCTCCTTCGACCCTTAAAGTGTATGTTGCAGCAATTTCATGTCTTCACCGAACTGTTGACAACCGTACAGTGGGGCGCCATGAACTGGTTTCACTTTTTCTGCGTGGTGCTCGTAGGTTGTGCCAGCGGCCAGCCCCACGAGCCCCAGATTGGGATCTGCCATTGGTTCTCACAGCTCTGTGCCACCCTCCATTCGAGCCTTTGGCACAAGCAGAACTCAAGTGGCTTTCCTGCAAGGCTGCTTTCCTGATGGCTATCGTCTCAGCTAAGAGGGTCAGCGAGCTACATGCTCTTTCTGTCAGCCCTAGGTGTATCAGGTGGAATCCAGATGGCTCTGGTGTTACCCTGTGGCCTAATACTGCGTTTGTGCCTAAGGTGTTGTCTCCTTTTCACCGTAACCAGCCATTGCGGCTCGCTCGGTTTCAGCCTCAATCTGGTACAACTGAGAATGAGTCGGAGTTGTTGTGCCCAGTAAGAGCGTTGGAGGCATACATTGCAGCCACCGCCAATCTGAGACGCTCGGACCAGCTTTTCCTATGCTATGGGGGTCCAAGGTTAGGCTGTCCTCTTTCTAAACAGCGTCTGTCCCATTGGATTGTGAGTGTCATCTGCCACGCCTACGCTGCAGGTCACTGCTCCCTGTCAGTCGGTGTGAGAGCACATTCCACCAGGAGCGTCACCGCTTCCTGGGCTGCTTTGAGAGGGGTTCCGCTGGAAGCTATATGTGCTGCTGCTTCATGGGCTACCCCAACCACCTTCACCAGGTTCTACAGTGTCAATGTGGCTGCCCCTCATCCCCTGGGTCAGGTCCTTTTACAAGGTTCTGCTGGGCCTCCTCTGTGAGGTATGTGCTCAGGATTCCTTGTGACATCGTTGGCATTAGTCATTCAGTGCTTTCAGCACCGCCCTCTGGCGGTCAGTAGGGATGAAATAGAACGAAAGTTACGTATGTAACTACGGTTCTATGAATCCCGGATGACCGCCAGAGCTTCTCTGTCACTCAGAATCCTTGCTTTTGCGAGAAGATTCTGTAGGAGCAGAGCAAAGGATGACACCAGGCTATATAGCTTCTGAGTGGTCATCCGGTGTCACAGGTGTGACTCTGTTGGTATAATTACTCGAACTGCGCATGCCCGAAGGGAACATTCAGTGCTTTCAGCACCGCCCTCTGGCGGTCATCCGGGATTCATAGAACCGTAGTTACATACGTAACTTTCGATTTTCCTTGTAGTTTGCACAGTTCATCAATAGCACTTAAGAAGCAAAGAAAGGAAAACCATCTGCTGCTCCAATGTGCTGCCTGTCTGACCAGATTCCAAACTTGAATCTGATAGAAAATCCATTAAAGAAACTAAACACTAAGGCAATGATATTAAAGCCTTCCACTTAGAGCTCATCACCACAGATATAAAGTCAAAATAAAGGAGAAACATTATTTAATCATTAGCAAATAATATAATCACAACAATAAGTTGATTGGTATATTATCAATAAAGGGGATTCCTGTAAATATGTGTAGGGGCTAAATAATTTCTGCACCAGAGTCTTTTAAAATCAAAATGCAAAAAAAGATAAATCAGCTGTTTAAGATTTTTTTCCTTCCAAAATTAATATTACTTGAAAATTGTTTTGCTTAAGTGTAAATAAATAAGGGGTTTAATACTCCTAGAAGCACTTTTTTTTATATAGTTATTTAATTTCTCCTGAGGTGTGTGTATATCAAATGTATGGGGGAAATCAAAGTGTTAATCCTGCTTTAATTGAAAATAAATAAATGTGTCAAGATTAAACCTTGAGGAACACCTCTATGTTGCTGCTTGTTACTACCCGCTCCGTCCTGGAAGAATGATCCGTACCATCAGCTCATTTGCGCATGTGGAAGCAGATATACATCCGGGTTTCCATAAATAATGTTATTATTGTACTAAAAGTAATTATTTCTATCCTCAACTCACTAAAGAATGCTAATACACAGATTTATAAAATGTTTTATGACTTTTCTGAGACTATTTTGATGCTTTTAAGATTTTTTCTGTTAAAATGCTTGTCTGAGGTCATCATCGGACATGGTCAGAGTAGTCCAGCAAAATATGATTAAACCATGTTTATTTGCATTGTAGTTGTTTCCTTCTTTTGGTTACGCACTATATGCCATAATGTTAACCCGAAAGGAAAACATTAAACTCAAAAAGTGTAGATTTATGTCTAAATTCAAACCCGAAAAAGTTAGCTCCCGGAAGTAGCATAGGATTCCATTTCCAGTTTAGATCGAGTGATAAAACAGAAAGCATTTTAAGGCCTGTATTTTCACAGGATATAAATTATTAACCTTTAACATATTATAGTTTAGTACGATTACTATTTTTGGGGAGGTAAAAAGGTAATTTAGGTCTTTTTTTTAACAAATTAAATTCTCGGTCGGCCGGGATGTATATCTTGTTGTGCACGGGAAAATGAGTTCATGGTACGGATCGCGCTTCCGGGAAGGATCGGGGACAGACCATATTTGAAGCAGAAAGACTGCAGTATTTCAACAATAAAAGCATTACACACCTCCATGAGCTACCCATCTAGAGACTAACAATAGAAACCAAGGGAACACACAAGTCAAAACCAAACAATCAAATGTGCTATTCCTTACCAGTGCCTGTGGAACTTGTTGAAGCCTTCAACATTTGAGAGGACATAAAGTTGACCTGAGTGTTGTATGTAGCCTGGACACTGCGTTTAATTCTTAACATCTCCCTAATTGTATCCTCATTTCCATGTCGGATCTCAAATTCCTTCCAGGTCTGCCAGAAATTCGCAGTCACCTAAAAGGTAATCAATACGCAGCATTAGATTAGGAATATTCTAATACTTTGCAAGAAAAATATTTAAAAAGTTGGCATCTCTCACCCTTGGGTCGCAGATCTGAGAGCAGTAAGAGTAGATCGCTCTGGCACGGTCAATCTCACCTAGTTTACACTCCATGTCCGCAAATCTCATACACATGTCCCTGGCATGCTCATCAGGAAGAACCTGAGAAAACAGAAAAGGGTGTCATCAGCTTACCGGTAAGTTAAAAAAAAGTATATGTAAATTAAATAAAATGTTACTGCTTTAAATTCATTTTATCACTCTAGACAAACTCAGCACAGTAGTTGTGTATCAATAAATACAAAAACTACATAATGAATATGAGATTGGGAAAGTATCAGTTTTAAAAATTCAAAACTCAGATGATCAACATGGATGTAACTAAAATAAATAGGATTAAACTAAAGTAAGTGCACCTACTGTGATGTTAGTTTAAATATTCTTAAAATTGCTTAGTATAATTTATTATTAGACTATTAAATCATTTTTATGTCATTGCACATACAACTTTCTTTGTAAACCTGCCACTTTGATAAAGAACAAGAAAAGAATGAATTGTTTTATATCAATCAAAATGTGCTCCACCTCAATAGCCTTCTGGTAGATAGCTCTGGTGTAAGTCACTCCATAAATTTCCGCCGCTCTCTTGATGTAGATATTAAACATATGGTGTCTCTCATCAGTTTCCACTGCCTGTGTTGCTCTTTCATAGACCGCCATGGCATGTCGCGCCAGTCCATATTCCTCTTCCAGTTTGGCATACAGCAGATAAATAGCTAAAAAAAGAATTTTTTTTTTAGTATTTTACATTTAGTCAAAGAAACATCTTTTGTGCATGCTACAAAAAGTATTTACTCTTTGCAAACTTTGCAGGGCAGCCATCCAAAGCTTGCTCAAATAAATCTCTGGCTCGCTCCAGTTTTTTGCCACCATAACGATCAATGAACTTGGTGAGGTAAGTGTTCCAGATGTCATAAACGTTTGGCCACTTGAAGAGGGCAATCCCTCGCTCATATGCCTTTTAAAAGGAAAGTAACAACAAAAAAGTGTTTAAATCAATAATACAAAAATGCTTATTGATATACATTTATACAATAGTGTGGTCAAATGTATTTACTTTAAAGCTTTCCTCAAAGTAGTTGTGTTCTTCTAGGAACATGGCATAATTGATGACAATTTGAGGAGTGGCAATGCGTAGATCTATAATCCGGTCATACACCGCTTTTGTAGACTGATGATTAAAAGCAGAAAAAAAAAAAAAAAAGAGGTTAACATATCTGTAGCAAACAATGTGGATCTGACTTTGAGTTATGTTTTTATAAACATATTTCTATACATACCTGGAAAGTACCAAGACTCTCCTCAAGGTCTGCCAGCATCGACCACACCTTCAGGGACTTGTAGACTCTGTTTTGGACTGGCTCAGACGAATCAAAGTACTCCGCTTTCTTTGATGGGATTGCTGTAGCTTTCTAATTCAAAATGCAAAAATAGCAAGTTAGTATTTTAGCAGTAGTACGTCTGCTATTTAAATAAAAAAATATTAAATTACATACTTTGGACATTTTTCCTAAGTTTCTGTATACTCTGATGCTTAATGCAAAGATATTCTTTAAAAAGAACATTTGCAAAGAAATTTATTTATATTTTTGCAGTTCCCGAATTTTCCAATAGATGTCACTAGGCATCCACTTAATAGAGCATCAATGAGCTTCTCAAATGTGTTCCATCATGCTGTATTGCATCCCTTTTATGAGTTTGAATATATTTTCTAACAGGAGCAGAACAGGTCACATAATAGAATAAATATATAAGGATTGTTATAAGGGCTGAAACAACTAATCGGATTAATCGATTACTGAAACTGCCCGTTATTTCAATTGTTAACCGGAGTTTAGACTGTAAAATATGTCTTTAGCTGACAGAGCAACCCATTTAGATCAGTAATTATTGGAAATTTGTAACAAAAAAAATGGAAACATTTTGCATTTACAATAAAAAATTCAGAATTCCTCAAGAGGAAAAGTTTTAGTTTCATCTTCTTTATGAAACCCTTTAGCTATCCAATTATTAATCGATTAATCTAAAAAAAATCAATCGACTTGCAAAAGTAATCGTTAGTTGCAGCCCTAATATATATATATATATATATATATATATATATATATATATATATATATATATATATATATATATATAAACACACAATTTTACAACAACTGTAATCATGCTACACACAGCATTTGTAGAACCAAAACATCAAATAGCAGCTGGTTACCCTCAATATTCGCAGTGCCTGATCATAATTCTCATGGCGAAGCTCCATCTCTCCAAATTCACACCAAACTGCAGCAAGGTCATCCACCTGTTTGTAGTTCACTTTAGTTGCCTTCTCAAAGATTGTCCTGGCCTAAGGTAGAAATAAGAGAAATATAAATGAGAAGAAAAAAATAATCTATAGTGTCCATGCAAGCCCTAAGGAAAGACATTAGCTTACATCATCCAGCTGTTCATTCTCCTCATAGAATTTGGCAAAAGAAACCCAGAGAGAATGAGGCTTGCCTGTGGCCTTCATTGGATCCACAGTCTGAACTGCTTCAGTGTACGTGTTGATGATCTGGAGTGAAAAAATTGTTTTTATGAGTACTGCATGAGTCACACATAATGCTAAATGAATGTTTTTGTTGAAAGGGCATGGTGTTATTTGTCTTTTTAAATTTATACACCAGTAGCTCAGTCTGGATGCACAAGGACTCCTGCTAGTGGGCTGTTTATCACCACCACACAGCATAACTAGAGGTAAAATATTTCACATAATTGCAATCGGTAAAATTGTATTGTATTACTTTATTGTATCTTGTTCAAATGGTTTTTGGTCTGATTTATCGCATATAACATGACTATGCCCCTTTAAAATACGGATAAGCTCTTAAACCTACCTGTCGCGGATTTCCTTCATAGAGTTTTACCCGTTTGTGCCACTCATGAACATTATGGGGGTTCTGCCTCAGTAGTACACTGTTAAGTAGAAGTGGCCGCCGTGCAATCAGCTGCTCAAAGCGAGCCAGGCGAAGCTCCAGATCTATGTCATCTGGCAGAAGAAGGGAAAGAATTAAGCCATTTATAACTAAAACTGTAAAGAAAGATGTGTTATCGGTGTTAATGTAAACAAACCTTCTTCCTCTTTTCCCATCTCAGCAGTGGTCTCCATCTTTGCCGCAATCATGCTCTCTTCAAACTGAGCATAGCTATCAAATACTTGTGTGAAATCCCTCACTGTTACCACTGTAAGGATAGCTTCCTCATAAACGTCCCTTGCCTAAAGAAACAAATAAATTGAGACATCAGGCAATGCCTTTTAAACAACCTAATTAAATCAAATACAGGAAAGAATGGAAGGAAAAGAAACAGATTAATTAAAAACTGACTGCATAAAAATAAAAGCTATTAAGCAAAAACCCACTTTTTCAAAGTGGCCACTCCTGATGTAATAGTCAGCCAAAGAACACCAAAGTTTTCCAAGTTGGTCTGTAAAGCGTGTGAGGCCTCCTCGTATGATGGCCCCGACATTCAAAGATGTCACTTTATCGGGGTTCTGAGAGATCAGATCACATAGTTCGTGCCACAGCTGAAAAAAGAAAATGAAAATACATGTCATATGGTATTATGGTCAGCTCATTACAAACAAAAGTGCAAATGAAATCGACATCTTACCTGATAGTTAGATTTGCCCTCTTTGGACACAAAGCTTTCATCATTTACAATTGCTGCTAATCGCATAGCTGCTTCGTCCAAACGACCAACAGACCGCAAGTAGTCTATGTACTCTTCTGCATTCTCTGGAGATAGCTACAATGGATAAAGAGACAACAGTGAACTTTGAATTATGTAGAGGAATATTGCACTTAAATCTCTAGAGCTTTTTATCTACCAAAAATACTGTTTCTATATACAACTTTAACATCAAAGTAAGGCTGAAACAATTAATCAGATTAATCTATTATTTTAAATTATCATAAACTAATTTAGTAATAGATTGATTGTTAAGTGGAGTGTAGAAACTCTAAAATTTGGTATTATTGGATGTGAGTGTTATGTGTGAATGTGTGTCCGCGTTGTTATTTTCTTTATTTATTATTATTATTATTTTATTCAAATTTTTTTTTTTTTTTTTTTCTTCCCTGTGGTATGAGTGGGGGCACTAGGGAGGGAAGGCATGATTGAGATGGTGTGTTTTTTTTTTTTTTTTCTCCCAGGTTGGGGTCTCAACCGCACCCTCTCCCAAATACATCTCAAGTCTCCGCTAAGTGCGGAGCCCATTCCCCCCGTCCTGCTCTCCCTCCGCTGGCTGGCGTCGGGGCTCACCGGTGCACTGGTGGAGCTGGGGGTGGATGCCCGGGGGACTGCTGGCTCATTCCTGGCGGCCTCTCCGCTGGCCCCGGCCGGCCGGGGCTTTGCTGGGGCTCCTGTCTGGGGATCGGGTGCCCTTGGGGCCTCGGATCCCTGGGGCCTGGGACTGGATCCGCTTCGGGGTGGGGCTGGGTGTTGTTCGGGGATTTTCGGGGTCGGTGCCGGTGCCTTCGCTACGATGCCGGTTCCTGGGCGGTGTTTCTTTCCTATGCCGGTTCTGTGGTACCGGTTCGGGGGGGGGGGGAGCTGCACGGCATGGTGGGGTGCGGGTCTTGGGTCCTGTTTTGGGCTCCGGTTTTTCCGCTCGCACTTCTCCTCTTGCCTATTTATTTTAATTGTAATTATTAATTAATTAATTAATTTACCTATTTATTTATGTTTTTTTTTCTCTTCCTCGGTGGGGGGGAGCGGTTGCGGGCGGGTCGGTGTCTGGTGTCCGCTGTCGCATTGTGGGGGCATTGTTTTTTTTTTTTTTTTCCTTCTTCCTTTGGGGGGTTTGGCATGTCTGTTTTCTCGGGGGGCGGGCGGGCCTGCTGGGTGGGGGGCCTGCTGGCGGCGCGCCGCTGGTGTGTGGGGGGCCGGGCGGCTCCGGCGGGGGTAGTGTTGGGGGGCCGGTCTGGGCGGGCTGGCTGCGCTGGCTAGGTATTCGGGTGGGTTTTCCCTCCTGGAGGCATGGCGGGGCTGCTCTGTTCCCGCTGATCGCGGCGGGTGGGGCTGCGGGGCGGGTGGGGGCCTGGAGTGGCTATGGCCGGCGCGTGGTGGGGGGCCGGGGCGGCGGAGCTGCTCTGGCCGCGTGTCAGGGCCTGGTGCGGGCGGCGGGGGGGGACGGCGGGCGTGGGGGGTTGCGCCGGCTGCGGTCTGCTCTTCTTGCGGTTTTGCGCCGGGCGGCTTTTCTGCTCTCGGGCTGATTCTGTGCGCGGTGTGTTTCGTTGCGCGCTGTTGGCATCGGTCTTGGTGGGGTGGGGCTGCGCTTTTGGCCGGGGGGGCGTTTTGGGGGGGTCCCGCGGCGCTCGTGGCGGATGCGCATGGGCCCCGGCCGGGGGCGGGGCCGCCTGAGTGTTTTCCTGGGTGGTGCGGTCGCGGTGGGTGTTGCGGCCGGTCGCCGGGGCTTGGTGCTGGGGGCGGGGCGTGTTTCGGTGCTCTGTGGGGCTGGGGCGTTTCGGTCGGCGCCGTGGGGGGGCTGGTGTTCGGTGCCCGGCTCTACTTCGGGGTGGCCGGCTGCCGGCGGGGCCCGCGGACTCGTCCCCGCGGCTCCGGCATGGCGGTGGCTGGGGGGCTTCTTCGTGGCTGTCTCTCCTCCTGCCTTGGTGGGGTCTGGTTTCCGGGGCTGGCCCCGCCTTGGTGCCTTCGCTTCTGGGGTCCCCTTGGGCGCCTGGGGCTTTGGGTCTCCCGGCGCTGGACTCAGTGCTCTGGGGGGTGTGCCTCTCCGGCTCTCCACAACCACTATTGAGCATTTTTCTATGGTTAAAACTTTACATGCACAAGTTCACCCTCACAAACAACTACAGGTGCTAGGCTTCAGGTACTTAGAGATTCACTTCCAAACAGAAACCCCACATTCATATCTTCAGGTAACACAGAGTACATGTCAGACTTAATAATATTACGTTAGCGATAGTTTCAAGGTGTTTGCTTTATTGTATATCTCGTACCATGTTTTTTGGTTGTGCTGTTCTTTTTTTTTTTTTTTTTTTTTTTTTCCATCTCATTACAGGTGTTGAAGCAGACTGAAAATGTTTTGTCATTGTCTCCTTCCTATCTCCTCTTTCTTTCATCTTTTGTCCTGTTTTTTTCTTTTTCTTTTCCCTTCTTCTTCTTCTGTTTTTCTGCTCTACTTACATTGCAGTGTCCATATGAACTGTAAAACTCCCTGCATAATTATAATAAAGCAATTTATATACATGAAACAAGTGGAGCAGTATGGCAATTGCCATACCGCTACACTTGTGAAAGTAAAATCTGTTGGGCTCCTTTTGGCATCAAGACAATTATTCTTATTGCCACCTTGCCAGACAGGACACTGTAAAAAATAAAATAAAAATAAAAATAAAATTTGTCTTTAGCTGACAAAGCAACCCATCTTGAACAGAAATACCAAAATTGTAAAAAAAAAAAAAATGCTCTATCCAGAACTTCTCAAGTGGAAAAGTTTTATTTTCACTTGGTATAATTTCGTAAAGTGTTTTTTAAGGAACCTTTTGCTCTCTGTGTAAATTCCTTTATTGTCCCACTTTGGGGATATTCGTTCTCTGCATTTGACCCATCCCCTTGGGGAGCAGTGGGCTGCCATTGTGTGGCGCCCGGGGAGAGATCAGGGGTTAAGGGCCTTGCTCGGGGACCCAGAGTGCTGGCTGTGGGGATAAACCTTCTCAGAGCACAAGCACACTGCTCTAACCACTAGGCCAGCACTGTCTATCTGATTATTAATCCCAAAAAAAAGAGATTAATCGACTAGCAAAATAATCATCAGTTGCATCAAAGTAGCTATGCAGTTACTTTTGACATAAAAAATAATAATTCAAAAGCCTTTCACTATACAAATATATATCTCCACAAATCTCTCCAAAACAAATATAAAACCTTAGGCCACACAGAGAAATAACTGAAGTCGATAATTTGATCTTAAATGACAGGTGATGTATGGAAATGGATTGAACACTAAAATCTCACCTTGAGATACCTTCGATACACCCGCAGGGCTGTCTCAGGCAGGGGAAGGTTACGAGCAAAGCGTAGATACAAAGGCCAGATTCGTGGATGCTGGGTTACAGGTAAAGCTCTCAGAGCCCGGTCAAATGTCCTCCGACTTCTTGTGATCTTACATTGCGACACAACAAACTGACAGTAGTCAATCCAAATCCTGGGCATCTAATTCATTAAAAGAAACCTTGGTTAGTTCCAAAAAGCAATACCCAAACTCACTATTGGTACAATATTAATTATTTTTATTTAATGCAGGAATGCTTCATTTTAAGTCAACATTACCTTGTGCATAAACACGAGTGCTCTTTCGTGACAGTTATTAATCTCCTCATAAACTGGATCTGTGATGCATTTCCCTTTCACTTGTTTCCTCCTTTCTCTCAGATAATTGTACCACAATTTATAACTGTAAAAATGAAGGAAAATGTTAAAAAAGAAAGAGAAAGTCACCTTTCTCAAATTCAAAGACTGTAAATATATTTATATCTCAATAATACACAATAGACCTAACCACAGTCTTGCAGTTACCTTCCAGGCAATTCTTTCAGAGCCCGCTCATATATCATGTTCAGGGTGGATTTGGGTCCATTCTGTTTGAATTCAATGTAGCGCATCCAACATTTGACAGAGTATGGATTCCTGATAATCTCCTCTTCATATGGAAGATCATCATCCTCCTAGTATTGCAGCGTAAAAGTAACAATAAAACAGATTACGCTATAAGCGAGCATAAACGAACTAGTGACGTTTGTTATCACTACAATTAAGGAAGATAAGAGAATGTTGCAATAATTAACTTGGTTTTACATTTTTAGACCGCTTATGTCTTAATAAAGAAGCATTAATATTTAGGAAGACGAACGAGTCAACAGACTCTAAATTATTTTCACCAAGCGAGGCTAGATTAGCGGTAACCGGCTAAAACTAATGGTATAAGTCGTTAAACTATAATATAAAATATTATTTTTTTATGTTACTTACAAATATAACGTCAGCTTTTCCATTTAAGGAAGGCATTTCTTCAGAGAGAAAATAACTTATTCAGTTAGACGTAATGCTAACGTTCGAATAGCTAACCTAGCTTGCAAACTCAATGCGTGTAGTCTCCCGTAGTGACTTCCGGCGGGGACGATACCCAATGCGCAAGCGCATTCAAAAGAACTACAAACCTGTTGAAAATATGTAGTTTTTCATTCGTATGGGCGATGTCGAAATGCTCGTTCTTACTCTTCTTTTTGGGAAGTTTTAATATCGCCCTCTACCGGTAACTTCCAGGACCGGGAAGGCCTCTTAATAGACAGCTCTCCTCAAACTAAATACGCGACTAAAAATCATTGAAATAAAATATTTTGTAATGTAATTTAAAAAAAAAAAAGTTTTTTTTTTTATTAATTTCAGGGCCGCCTTATATACTCCTCTATCTTTAAATTCATACAGTTGACATTAAAAGGTATTTTTTTTATCTCAACCCGGTAACATTGCTCATTACTGCCATCAGCTGGTGTTGAGGGAAAATGAGGAAAGGAAGTTGCAAGATAATGGACACACAATCACACATCTATTTCCTCTGTGACTGTGTCGTTTAAATGTTTGTCTTTTTTGCAAACATTTAAACTACATTCTTCTGGACTTTTTCTGTTTTTTTTTTCTGATAAATGTGATTATGTTTTTCCAAATCCATTGAGTTAGTTTCCAGACAGCTGAAGTATTACATTTTTTCATAAACCCATATTTTATTTTGGATTTCCTGCGAAACCAACATTTTAAAATCTATTTTTCATGAACAATTTTCTTTCTGGGCTAACTTTAACTACCTTAATTAGCTTTATTTATTTATTGGGCATCTACAGTAGGTCTTGAGGACTAGACATCCCTTTTTCCAGCACAAAGCACTTTATTCACTTTGAGAGATTTCAAAGTCATGGAGGAAAATAAACTCAGTGGACAGTTTTGCCACCACCATAATTTACAGCATGTACAATATTCTTTCTATTGGTAATATTTGGAGTTGGTAATATACCCTTATAAATACACAGAATATAAAGTTTCATCAAACACTTTCTCATACAGGATTGTGATAAATTGTAGTTCAGTATAGATTTTTATAAAAAACAAAAAAAGAAAAGAAAACTGTCTTGCCACCCTTCCCTTTCCTCTAGACGTAGGGAGAGTAGAAGAGATTGTTGCCACTTGCAGAACAGAAATGGAGACTAGGAATAAAAAAACAAGAGGGGATGTTTGCAAAAAGTATTTTTTTCTCTGATAAGAAACAGCTTTTTTAATTACATTGGTAGTGCACATGCTTAGTTGGGACCTCCTTCCTTCTAATGTAAGTACAAAAATTAAGATCATCTACATTTCTACATGCCTGGTGTATCTTTGCCATCTTGTTCTGACCATTTATATTAGTTAATTACAATTTAGTTTGAATCAACTCACCTCATTTGGATGGGATTAAACTGATCTCAGATAATAAAGTAAAAAATCTTGGTGTTATTTTTGATCAGGATCTTTAATTTAAATCCGATATCATAGAGGTTTTTAGAATGTCCTTCTTTCATCTGCGCAATAATGCAAAAATTTGAAATTTCCTGTCCAGGGGTAATGCTGAGACTGGACTATCGTAAATCTTTACTATCAGGAAGTCCACAAACTCTAGTTAAAAGCCTTCAGCTAATCCAAAATTCTGCAGCCAGAGTTCTGATGAAATTAAAGAGAGAGATCATATCTCTCCTATCCTGGCTTCTCTTGATTGGTTTCCTGTTAAATCCAGAATATAATTTAACATCCTTCTTCTCACATATAAAGCCTTAAATTACCAGGCTCCATATAACAGAGATATGATTGTTCCTTATGTCCCTAACAGAGCACTTTGCTCTCAATCTGCAGGTTTACTAGTGGTTCCTAGAATTTCTAAAAGTAGAATGGGAGGCAGATCTTTTAGTTATAAGGCTCCTCTCCTGTGGAACCAACTACCAGTTTTACTCCATAAGGTAGACACCCTGTCTACATTTAAGCGTAGGCTTAAAACTTTCCTTTTTGATAACACTTATAGTTAGAGTGGCTCAGGTTATCCTGAACTATCTCTATAGTTTTGTTGCTATAGGCTTATACACCTGGAGGACATAGGGACCCCTATTTGATCATTCGGTTTCATTCTTCCTCTTTCCTCTTAGTTCAATCTCTAAGGTCTCTCTGCTTTTTCTCATAGTAGTTTCGCCTCATCTGTTCCTGTTTGGCTATGACACCACCCTGGAGAGAAATATCAGCTGTGCTACTGCCATCAACTCCTTTGTTTATAGATGTTGGAGATCTGCCAGTTTTTCAGTGTAGTCCTGTTTCTCTGACTGTGACTGGCTGGACATGGGAGCTGGCTCGGAGGTCTTCTGTCTGGCTGTGTGTTTCTTGGACGGGGCCACCTTTTACAGTTGCCTTTTGTATCTCTGCTTCTGTCTCCTTGAACCCCAGTCGGCCTCTGCAGATGGCCGCTCACACAGAGCCTGGTTCTGCTGGAGGTTTCTTCCTGTGGAAAGGGAGTTTTTCCTCTCCACTGTCGCTACAAGCATGCTTAGTGTGACGATTGCATCGAGTCAGTGAGTCGATGCAATCAACTGTTTTCCTTAGATAGAAAGCTTTTTAATCAATTTGACTGTATAATCTGGTGAACTGTAAAGTGACTTGAGATGACAAGTTGTGAGTTGACGTTATATAAATAAACTGATCTGAATTGAATTGAATTGAAAACAAAAAGAAAAGAGTAACCTTATTAAAGCTCCTTGCCTGCACATTGACAATATTAGTCTCATCTAAACCATTAAGAATACATTTAACACATGTGATTATATCTTTTCATGATTACTTCATTTAGCATGATTTATCTTCTAAGAGCATGAGGGAGCTGCTGTTCTAACAGAAAGGTACACTTAAACCAAGCAGATCACTCCGGCGATAGCGGTACTGCTCCACTTGTGAAAGTAAAATCTGTTGGGCTCTTTTTGGCATCAAGACAATTACTCTTATTGCCACATAGCTAGACAGGACACTGTAAAAAAAAGAAAAAAAAAGAAAAAGAAATGGGCACTAGATGTAATATACTTGTCAGAATATCTTTCATAGATCTTAACATTTTTGAACACATTAACCTTTTTATATATTCCAGAAACAATGCAATCAAAGACAGCTGTACCTGTTCAGACAACGACAAACCTTATGGTTTTATGGCAGTAATATTTATGTCTGTAGGAAAAAAATAAATCTGATAAGTCATCATATGAAACAGAGTGGTTGTTGCAAAATTGTACTTTTCTATCTAAAGGAAATCTCTAAAGTTAGTAGTTTATCAAAATTGTCAAACAAGAATAAACAAAGAAAACTAATTTGTTGCTCTCTCATATAAAATAATTATAGTAGACTACAGTCTAAAACCGGATGAATGAAAAGTGTAATTGACTGTTAACTGAGATAAATGAAACCTAACAGATTCTGTTCTTACGGCCTAAAAATAGAAACCTCTCCAAGGTCTACTGAATATCAAGGATGCATTGTGTTGAGTACATTGTGGCAGTTGTTTTCATTAACATTTCCTAAGCTTCGGCTAGACAAGATTTAAAATCGGTGTCACATAGTTTTCAAGGACATCAACTGTCCCCACAACAGCAACTACATTAGAATCAAATGTAGCAAGAGGATAAAGATCTTTGATATACGAGTGGTACTTATAATAGATCTTCTCTCCCCTGGGTTGGCAAATGTTCCTTATCTCCTTTTAAGGCAAGGTGTAACACCGCTTGAACTTATGGAAAGAGGGTTAACATTCAGTTTTATTAGAGGAATATGACCTGTGCCAGTGTCCTGCAACCGTATACCAGCACCACTTGGGAGCTTCCCCAAATGAATTTCTGTTCTTGGCCAAAGGCTTGTTTGTTTGCAAGGATAAGAAGGCATGGCTTCGCACTACAGTTAACTAAAGTTTGTCATATTTAAGTTAGTAGAATCTTTGTGATTATTTAGAGATATAAAGCTGAATTATTCAACTAAAGCTACATCTTATAGACTATGTTTATTTCAAAAATCTTAAATGTGGGCAAGCCTGGAAACTTGAGACACATGACATTTACTGAGATTAACTAAGAACCAAAAATGTATGTGTTCAAGAAGGAAGGTCACAATCCTGTCACTTTAAAAGAGCAAATTATTCTTTTTTTGTTCATTACATTAATCAGCCCTGTACATCATACAATTCAGAGAACAATGTTTTGAATGTACAATGTTCACATTCTGACTGTTATATATAAAAAAAATTTTTTCAATTTATGGATTTCATCTGTTCTTTTTTACACATCATCTTAATTATTTTACCAAACCAAAAAAGTTATTCAGTTTTCTTATTTAAAAATCCTTTAGTTTAAAGTCTTGTAAATGTGAAATCAAAAAATAGCAGACTGACCCTGAAATGTCACACGATGGGTCTTAAGATGACAAGGATGCTTGACCAAATTGAGAGGCAGACTGGTGCTGACCAAGCATTTAAGCCTGTATAAAAGCAGCAGCCCCAGACTCCGCTGAGAACTGATAGGCATCCCTCACAGGTCAGTCCTTTATTGTTCACTTTAACATATAGTTGTAAAGCTATAAGTTATCAATTCTGACTGTCTCTTTTTGTTACCTTTATCATTCAATGACAAAAGTAACAGAATGGATGAATTGATTTAAGTTATTTTAAATGAACAACGATGTAATTAGACTAGGATATGTTCATTACAAAGATTTAAACACAAAATATTTGAGTTAATTGAGGAAAGATTTTTAAAAGATCATCATTGGGTTTATTTGTAACAAGATTTAAAACAACAAATGATGTGTGATGCAATGGATTTAAAAATAGGTTAATTCTTTGATAGTTTATATTGTAAGAATGTGATGAAGTTGGGTGTTTGGTTGTATATCAGATTAACTATATACATTTTTCTTTGATAGTATCTTCATAGATCACCATATCTGGTTAACTCAGTCGGGTCGGAGGTAGGAGAAAGAATGAAAATATGATAAATACTTTGAAATAATATTTTAAATATTAAGATTTTTTAACATATATTTTAGCAATTTGTTTGGAATATTACAAGAATTCAATAACTATAAACAACATTTAGCTGATCTAAAAGTTATTTTTGTTGCAGGACTAACAACGTGCCAAAATGAGCACAGATGCTGAAATGGAGCAGTATGGCCCTGCGGCCATATACCTCCGCAAGCCAGAAAGAGAGAGGATTGAGGCTCAGAATACTCCCTTTGATGCAAAAACAGCTTTCTTTGTGGTTGATACTGATGACATGTATTTGAAGTGTAAGCTTGTAAAGAAGGAGGGTGGCAAAGCCACAGTTGAGACAGAGGGAGGAAAGGTAGGTCAAGCTTTGTGCAACTTTGCAATTCTTTTTGTCAATTGTTTATTCTTCTGTATATTATAGGTTAAACTCATTTGGGAAAACTAATTTTCCTTTTAGACTGTAACAGTCAAAGAGGATGACATTCATCCCAGGAACCCCCCAAAGTTTGACAAAATTGAGGACATGGCCATGATGACCCACCTCAATGAGCCCTGTGTGCTGTATAACCTCAAAGATCGTTTTGCATCTTGGATGATCTATGTGAGAATTTAAAATGAATAGTTTATCAAAAAACATAAAAAAGACAAACCTAAATGTTAGCTATTGTATCAAGAAGGAACATCCCTGTTTTTCAGACATACTCTGGGTTGTTCTGCGTGGTGGTGAATCCCTACAAGTGGCTTCCTGTGTATGATGCTGTTGTTGTATCAGGATACAGAGGCAAGAAGAGGATTGAGGCTCCACCTCACATCTTCTCCATCTCTGACAATGCCTATCAGTTCATGCTCACAGGTAAGATAGTAAATAGTCATAGATGTCAGTCAATTTATTTGCATAAGGTATATATTCAAGAATTTTTCTTTCAGATCGTGAGAACCAGTCCATCCTTATCACGTGAGTAATGAAAAAAATTATGTCTCTCTTCATTTGTAGAGCTGTATCAACAAGCAAAATATGAAAAAATTAATGTATCCTCTTTCCCCAGTGGAGAATCCGGTGCTGGAAAGACTGTGAACACCAAGCGTGTCATCCAGTACTTTGCAACAATTGCAGTGACTGGAGGAAAGAAGGCAGAAGCAACGGCTGGAAAAATACAGGTAACCTTTCTTTTAACAGTCAATAGGCCAGAGATTTACCTGTTTATTTAGTATTTTCTACAAATTAAAATGTTTATGTAAACTGTGCAGGGTTCACTGGAGGATCAAATCATTGCAGCAAACCCTCTGCTAGAAGCCTATGGTAATGCCAAAACTGTTAGGAATGACAACTCCTCTCGTTTTGTAAGTATAAGGAGTCCATAAAATATACATATATATAAAATCAATGATTCTGAGTTAAAAATAAGAAATTCTAATAAGCAGTATGTGATGCTTTATAGGGTAAATTCATCAGAATCCATTTTGGGACCAGTGGCAAATTGGCCTCTGCAGATATTGAAACATGTAAGTAATTTTTTAACCCGATATTCTGTCTTATGTGAATAGATTAGGATTTGAATGCTGCTCTGAAAATATTTATAGACAGGTTTTTCTCATGCGTGATAAAAAATATTGCAGAGTATATCATATTCTCACACTGATCTGTATTATTTAGATCTGCTTGAGAAGTCCCGTGTCACCTTCCAGCTGTCTGCTGAGAGGAGCTACCATATCTTCTATCAGCTGATGACAGGCCACAAGCCTGAGCTGCTAGGTATGACAATACATCACTTGTTCAAAGTGTTTGGATGTAAAACACACCATTCATGTTGTGGCTATTTTCTCAAATACTTTTCAGAGGCTTTACTGATCACCACCAATCCCTATGACTATCATATGATCAGTCAAGGTGAGGTTACAGTCAAAAGCATAAATGACGTGGAGGAGTTCATTGCAACAGATGTAAGTTGACAGGTCTAACCAATAAAGATCTAGATTTTTTAATGGATGTTTTTTTGAGTTAAACAACATGCTTTAAATCTATTGTAGACTGCAATTGACATCTTGGGCTTTACTGCTGATGAGAAGTTTAACATCTACAAGCTCACTGGAGCTGTGATGCATCACGGCAACATGAAGTTCAAGCAGAAGCAGAGAGAGGAGCAGGCTGAACCTGATGGCACTGAGGGTAAGAACAAACATTGGACAAATTTAAACTTTGCTTCATGGTGTACTGTCGGCTTTGTGTATAATTGTACAATAACTGTCTTCGTCCAACAGTGGCTGATAAAATCGCCTACCTAATGGGTCTGAACTCAGCTGATATGCTGAAGGCTTTGTGCTACCCAAGAGTCAAGGTCGGAAATGAGATGGTCACCAAAGGTCAGACCGTCCCACAGGTAATGTAAACCAATCTGGAAGGATATGGTTTCATTGTCCAACTATTTAAAAAAGGTTAAATTTAGAACACAAGACTTACTACCATGTCTCCTTCTAGGTCAACAATGCTGTCAGCGCTCTGTGCAAGTCTGTCTATGAGAAAATGTTCTTGTGGATGGTCATCCGTATCAATGAGATGCTGGACACAAAGCAGTCAAGAGCCTTCTTCATTGGAGTCTTGGACATTGCTGGATTTGAGATCTTCGATGTAAGCTAAAAAAAAATAAAAAATAAATCTCCTGGGAAAGTCTTGTAAAAAACTGTTGCATTTGCTGTTAAGTTTAAAATGTATATATAACATATATATATATATATATATATATATACAGGTGCTGGTCATAAAATTAGAATATCATGAAAAAGTAGATTGATTTCAGTAATTCCATTAAAAAAGTGAAACTTGTATATTATATTCATACATTACATACAAACTCATATATTTCAGATGTTTATTTTGTTTAATTTTGATGATTACAAATGACAACAAATGAAAATCTCAAATTCATCATATCAGAAAATTAGAATATTGTGAAAAGGTTCAAAATTGATGGCCCCTGGTGCCACACTCTAATCAGCTAATTAACTCAAACCACCTGCAAAAGCCTTTAAATGGTCTTTCAGTCTAGTTCTATAGGCTACACAATCATGGGGAAGACTGCTGACTTGACAGTTGTCCAAAAGACGACCATCGACACCTTGCACAAGGAGGGCAAGACACAAAAGGTCATCGCTAAAGAGGCTGGCTGTTCACAGAGCTCAGTGTCCAAGCACATTAATAGAGAGGCGAAGGGAAGGAAAAGATGTGGTCGAAAAAAGTGTACAAGCAAGAGAGATAACCACACCCTGGAGAGGATTGTGAAACAAAACCCATTCAAAAATGTGGGGGAGATTCACAAAGAGTGGACTGCAGCTGGAGTGAGTGCTTCAAGAACCACCACACACAGACGTATGAAAGACATGGGTTTCTGCTGTCGCATTCCTTGTGTCAAGCCACTCTTGAACCACAGACAGCGTCAGAAGCGTCTTGCCTGGGCTAAAGAGAAACAGGACTGGACTGCTGGTGAGTGGTCCAAAGTCATGTTCTCTGATGAAAGTAAATTTTGCATTTCCTTTGGAAATCAAGGTCCCAGAGTCTGGAGGAAAAGAAGAGAGGCACTTCATCCACGTTGCTTGAAGTCCAGTGTAAAGTTTCCACAGTCAGTGATGGTTTGGGGTGCCATGTCATCTGCTGGTGTTGGTCCATTGTGTTTTCTGAGGTCCAGGGTCAACGCAGCCACATACCAAGAAGTTTTAGAGCACTTCATGCTTCCTGCAGCTGACCAACTTTTTGGAGATGCAGATTTCATTTTCCAACAGGACTTGGCACCTGCACACAGTGCCAAAGCTACCAGTACCTGGTTGAAGGACCATGGTATCCCTGTTCTTAATTGGCCAGCAAACTCTCCTGACCTTCACCCCATAGAAAATCTATGGGGTATTGTGAAGAAGAAGATGCAATACACCAGACCCAACAATTCAGAAGAGCTAAAAGCCACTATTAGAGCAACCTGGGCTATCATAACACCTGAGCAGTGCCACAGACTGATCGACTCCATGCCACGCCGCATTGCTGCAGTAATACAGGCCAAAGGAGGCCCAACTAAATACTGAGTGCTGTACATGCTCATACTTTTCATGTTCATACTTTTCAGTTGGCCAACATTTCTATAAATCCTTTGTTTTTATTGGTCTTCAGTAAAATTCTAATTTTCTGATATGATGAATTTGAGATTTTCATTTGTTGTCATTTGTAATCATCAAAATTAAACAAAATAAACATCTGAAATATATGAGTTTGTATGTAATGTATGAATATAATATACAAGTTTCACTTTTTAAATGGAATTACTGAAATCAATCTACTTTTTCATGATATTCTAATTTTATGACCAGCACCTGTATATATATATATATATATATATATATATATATATATATATATTAAATATATTTCTATAATTACAGTACAACAGCTTGGAGCAGCTCTGCATCAACTTCACCAATGAGAAACTGCAGCAGTTCTTCAACCACCACATGTTTGTCCTGGAGCAAGAGGAGTACAAGAAGGAAGGCATTGAGTGGGAGTTCATTGACTTTGGTATGGACTTGGCTGCCTGCATTGAGCTTATTGAGAAGGTGTGGAGCTTCATTGATTATTTACCTTTTTAGTAATCAGCTACAAACATTAAAATGAGTGTGATTGAATTTTCATTTTACATTCAGATTCTAACTTGAACTGTCAACTGTTCTTAGCCATTGGGCATCTTCTCCATCCTTGAGGAGGAATGCATGTTCCCCAAAGCCTCTGATACAACTTTCAAGAACAAGCTGATTGATCAGCATCTTGGCAAGAACAGGGCCTTTGAGAAGCCAAAGCCTGGAAAGGGCAAAGCTGAGGCTCACTTCTCCCTGGTTCACTATGCTGGTACAGTGGACTACAACATCACTGGCTGGCTGGACAAGAACAAGGACCCACTGAATGATTCTGTGATTCAGCTCTACCAGAAGTCTGCAAACAAGCTGCTGAGCTCACTTTATGCAACTCATGCTGCAACTGAGGGTAAGATCGCATGCACATAAAGCATACATCAACAAATGAAACACCTTCAGATCTAAATATACATATTTGCAGCTGTATAAGATGAGATATATTCTTTATTGTTCCCTGCAAGGTGGTGAGGTGGGAAGTTTGGTTTGAGAATTACATTGATTATTGCACAAAACAACAATAACTACAATAAAATATGAATAGCAATAACCAATATAAAGATATAATGTAGTTAAAAGTTCTCTTTAATACATAAATACATCTGATACAAAAGGACAACAAATTATTACAAATCAGCTACAAAGAAGCATCAAAATTTTTGTATAAGGTTGGATGTGATGTGGGAGAAGTTTTGATTTAGTCTCTGTCTATCCAGAAGGTTACAGCTTCTTTGTAAAAACCATGAACTGTTTAAATCGTGTTTTTGAATCACTTGGCTTCATTAAATCGAGCTGCATTGCTTTTTATTTCTTCATCCAAACAGATGCCGGTGGTGCAAAGAAGGGTGGCAAGAAGAAGGGTGGTTCCTTCCAGACTGTGTCTGCTCTTTTCAGGGTATGTAGACTTTTTTGTTAAACACTGATAACCAAATAATTCAGCTAAACAAAAATTAATTTAGCCGATCTACAGGAGAACTTGGGCAAGCTGATGACCAACTTGAGGAGCACTCATCCTCACTTTGTGCGTTGCCTGATTCCCAATGAATCAAAGACCCCAGGTAAGAACCCCCCGTTTTTACATTAAAATAATTAGGGACACCGTGGAGTTCAAGTTTCACTGTATACATCTTCAGGTCTTATGGAAAACTTCTTGGTCATCCACCAGCTGAGGTGTAACGGTGTGCTGGAGGGCATCAGAATCTGCAGAAAGGGCTTCCCCAGCAGAATCCTCTATGGTGACTTCAAGCAGAGGTGGCCACTGTAGTCTTTTTGATTATAAACTGATACATTTGTTATCAAAATGGGAAAAAAAGAGCATTAAAATTTTCTCACACAGATACAAAGTATTGAATGCCAGCGTCATCCCTGAGGGACAGTTTATTGACAACAAGAAAGCTTCAGAGAAGCTTCTGGGCTCCATTGATGTGGACCACACCCAGTACAAGTTTGGACACACTAAGGTATGTTTGATAAAGACAATACTGTTTATATTTAGAGTCCATGTGTTCTAAACATTTAGCTGTCTGCTTTCATGTGATAACAGGTGTTCTTCAAAGCTGGCCTTCTGGGTACTCTTGAGGAGATGAGAGATGAGAAACTGGCTGAGCTGGTTACCATGACTCAGGCTCTCTGCAGAGGATATCTCATGAGAAAGGAGTTTGTTAAGATGATGGAGAGGAGGTGGGATTGTTGTTACATGCAAAATACTAGTGGGAATATCTTATACCCAGCTGTCTCTCATGCATTTGCAGCGTTGCATTACCTTTTTAACACAATCTCAGTTCCTAGTAAAGGTAACTTTTTGCTTTAATCCCTATCAGAGAGGCTATCTACTCCATCCAGTACAACATCCGATCATTCATGAATGTGAAGAACTGGCCATGGATGAACCTGTATTTCAAGATCAAGCCTCTGCTGAAGAGCGCTGAGACTGAGAAGGAGTTGATGCAGATGAAGGAGAACTATGAGAAGATGCAATCAGACCTGGCTGCTGCTTTGGCCAAGAAGAAGGAACTAGAGGAGAAAATGGTGTCCTTGCTCCAGGAGAAGAATGACTTGCAGCTCCAAGTGGCTGCGGTA
The DNA here is from genome assembly GCF_016077235.1 of Cyprinodon tularosa. NCBI lineage: Eukaryota > Metazoa > Chordata > Actinopteri > Cyprinodontiformes > Cyprinodontidae > Cyprinodon > Cyprinodon tularosa. The sequence goes on along the minus strand of NW_024038913.1, from coordinate 620,405 downwards.
CATAAAAAACAAATATGTAATTATGTATGTATATCAGTATTAAAAAGGAATTAGAAAATATATATTTTCCAATCATTGCAACTAAAGGAAATGGAAGGCCTGTCAGATGCTGAGGAAAGGTGTGAAGGGCTGATTAAGAGCAAGATCCAGCTTGAGGCCAAACTCAAAGAGACAACTGAGAGACTGGAGGATGAAGAGGAAATCAATGCTGAGCTGACTGCCAAGAAGAGGAAGCTGGAGGATGAATGCTCTGAGCTGAAGAAGGACATTGATGATCTAGAGCTCACCTTGGCTAAAGTGGAGAAGGAGAAACATGCCACTGAAAACAAGGTTCATATCAAATAGACACTTATACAAATTTAAACACCATTGAAAAACTAATGTGGCATTTTATAGCATTATCTCTATGTAAAACTGTTAATCTACATTTCCACAAACTTTAGGTGAAAAACCTGACAGAAGAGATGGCTACTCAGGATGAGGCCATTGCCAAGCTGACCAAGGAGAAGAAAGCCCTCCAAGAGGCCCATCAGCAAACACTGGATGACCTCCAGGCAGAGGAAGACAAAGTCAACACTCTGACCAAGGCCAAGACAAAGCTGGAACAGCAAGTGGACGATGTAAGAAAACTGTTTATTTGACTTTGTATTTTGGTGAAAGGCATTTATGAATATTTATATCAGTTGTTAAAATTGAATCTAATTTATATTCTATAGCTTGAGGGATCTCTGGAGCAAGAGAAGAAGCTCCGTATGGACCTTGAGAGAGCCAAGAGAAAGCTTGAAGGAGATCTGAAATTGGCTCAGGAATCCATCATGGATCTGGAGAATGACAAGCAGCAGTCTGAGGAGAAGATCAAGAAGTAAATGTTGACTTTCTTTTGTTAGGAAAACTCTTGAAAATGAGCACCCGCTTAAACTTGACATTATTTCATGAATTACAGGAAGGACTTTGAAATCAGTCAACTCCTTAGCAAGATTGAGGATGAACAGTCCCTTGGAGCTCAGCTGCAGAAGAAGATCAAGGAACTTCAGGTGAGAAATATTCTCTTTAATTGCACTTGGCTGAATGGTTTTTCATCTTTTTTATCTAATGATCTTGCTATTACCTCCATTCCCCTTGAATTCTAGGCCCGCATTGAGGAGCTGGAAGAGGAGATTGAGGCTGAGAGAGCTGCTAGGGCTAAAGTAGAGAAGCAGAGAGCTGACCTCTCCAGGGAGCTTGAGGAGATCAGTGAGAGGCTTGAGGAGGCTGGTGGAGCCACAGCTGCTCAGATTGAGATGAACAAGAAGCGTGAGGCTGAGTTCCAGAAGCTGCGCCGTGATCTTGAGGAAGCCACCCTGCAGCATGAAGCTACTGCAGCAGCTCTTCGCAAGAAGCAGGCAGACAGCGTTGCTGAGCTTGGAGAGCAGATCGACAATCTGCAGCGTGTCAAGCAGAAGCTGGAGAAGGAAAAGAGCGAGTACAAGATGGAGATTGATGATCTGTCCAGCAACATGGAGGCTGTTGCCAAGGCAAAGGTCAGAGGCTATTTCCTATTTTGCTATGCTCATACATTCAATTGTTGACTCCTGAGTACATTTAAACCAGTCTCTGATCATTTCAGGGCAACTTGGAGAAAATGTGCAGGACTCTTGAGGACCAGCTGAGTGAAATCAAAGCTAAGAATGATGAGAATGTCCGCCAGCTGAATGACATTAATGCACAGAAAGCAAGACTCCAGACAGAGAATGGTAATGCTCCAAATGTTAAAATTACTGATTTAATCTCTTACTTGTGTTAAGATGTATACAATAAATACATTCTTACATTTCATAGGTGAATTTGGTCGCCAGCTTGAGGAGAAAGAAGCTCTTGTTTCTCAGCTGACAAGAGGCAAGCAGGCTTTCACACAGCAGATTGAGGAGCTCAAGAGACAAATTGAGGAGGAAGTCAAGGTGTGAAAATATTTATCAATTGTTTTCCTTTGAGGATATCAGTTGTTGGCTTAAAATTAATTGTTTTGCTCTTAAGAAATACTTCATTTAGATCTATATTATAAGGAAGTTAACTGAAATACCTTGTGTTTTACAGGCCAAAAACGCCCTGGCCCATGCTGTTCAGTCAGCCCGCCATGACTGTGATCTGCTCAGAGAGCAGTTTGAGGAGGAGCAGGAGGCCAAGGCTGAGCTGCAGAGAGGTATGTCTAAGGCCAACAGTGAGGTGGCTCAGTGGAGATCCAAATATGAGACTGATGCCATCCAGCGCACTGAGGAGCTGGAGGAGGCCAAGTGAGTCAAAATACAGTTTTATTGATGAAGCAACATGTCATCGTTATTTTCTATCTCTACCAATTAACACATTTTCACTACAGGAAAAAGCTTGCCCAGCGCTTGCAAGATGCTGAGGAGTCCATCGAGGCTGTGAACTCCAAATGTGCCTCTTTGGAGAAGACCAAGCAGAGGCTCCAGGGTGAAGTGGAGGACCTGATGATTGATGTGGAGAGAGCCAATTCTGTGGCTGCCAACCTTGACAAGAAGCAGAGGAACTTTGACAAGGTACAGCCGTTCTCTGGTATAAGCATATTTTTGCAAATCAATGTACATGTTTAATACATTTTTATATTTCCAGGTCCTGGCAGAGTGGAAGCAGAAGTATGAGGAGAGTCAGGCTGAGCTGGAAGGAGCCCAGAAGGAGGCTCGCTCTCTGAGCACTGAGCTGTTCAAGATGAAGAACTCCTATGAAGAGGCTCTGGATCAGCTGGAGACCATGAAGAGAGAGAACAAGAATCTGCAGCGTATGCAGTTATACCTTCCTAGAAAATATTAGATTTTAACGTACAAAACTTTGGGTTGCATAACCAACATACCTTTATTTTTATTGATTATTTTAGAGGAGATCTCAGATCTGACTGAACAGATCGGAGAGACTGGAAAGAGCATCCATGAGCTCGAGAAAGCCAAGAAGGCTGTGGAAACAGAAAAAGCAGAAATCCAGACAGCTTTGGAGGAAGCTGAGGTAAACTCATACAAAAACATTTACATATGTATGTAGAATTTTCCACGAACTTCACTTTAACAGCATTTTAATCTATTTAAAGGGCACTCTGGAACATGAAGAGTCCAAGATTCTGCGCGTCCAGCTGGAGCTCAACCAGGTTAAGGGTGAGATTGACAGGAAGCTGGCAGAGAAGGATGAGGAAATGGAGCAGATCAAGAGAAACAGCCAGAGAGTCATTGATTCCATGCAGAGCACTCTGGATGCTGAGGTCAGAAGCAGGAATGATGCCCTGAGAGTCAAGAAGAAGATGGAGGGAGATCTGAACGAGATGGAGATTCAGCTGAGCCATGCCAACAGGCAGGCTGCTGAGGCCCAGAAACAACTGAGGAACGTCCAGGGACAACTCAAGGTGAGTTTGGTGGTAAAGCACAATTTAAACATGAGGAGAAAGACAACCATATTTCTGAAATTAATATTTTTGTTGTTAGGACGCACAACTGCACCTTGATGATGCCCTCAGGGGACAGGAGGACATGAAGGAGCAGGTAGCCATGGTGGAGCGCAGGAACGGTCTGATGATTGCTGAGATTGAGGAGCTGAGAGCTGCTCTGGAGCAGACAGAGAGGGCACGCAAAGTGGCTGAGCAGGAGTTGGTTGATGCCAGTGAGCGTGTCGGATTGCTTCACTCTCAGGTTCAGCTTTTATTAATTTGCAAAACCTTAAGGGTCTAAAGAAACAGAATAAAACAGGTTAACTTACACTTTCTGATTTCTAAAATATACAGAACACCAGCCTTCTGAACACCAAGAAGAAGCTTGAGACTGATCTGGTCCAGGTCCAGGGTGAGGTGGACGATGCTGTTCAGGAAGCCAGAAATGCAGAGGAGAAGGCCAAGAAGGCCATCACTGATGTCAGTTTAAATATAAGAAAACATACAATTTTAATCTGTTTTTTTGTATATATTTTTATTTTTTAGATTTCAACATTTTACCTGAAACTCATGACAAAAATCATTTTAGGCTGCCATGATGGCTGAGGAGCTGAAGAAAGAGCAAGACACCAGTGCTCACCTGGAGAGGATGAAGAAGAACCTGGAGGTCACAGTCAAGGACCTGCAACATCGCCTGGATGAGGCTGAGAACCTCGCCATGAAGGGTGGCAAGAAGCAGCTCCAGAAACTGGAACAGAGGGTATGAACTGACTATTATTTCAATTGAAGAACAAAACATAAATACATTTATGTCTTATCATATCTAACATTGAACCCTTTGTTAAAAGACAATCCTAAATTATCTCACAATAGGTTCGTGAACTTGAGTCTGAAGTTGAGAATGAGCAGAAACGCGGAGCTGATGCTGTTAAGGGAGTCCGCAAATATGAGAGGAGAGTTAAGGAGCTGACCTACCAGGTGTGTAATTTTATTTGTCTTTCCAATTTATATATAAAACAAGTTCTTTTTTATTTTAAAACAACCAATAAGAAAAAAAATCTGTAATATACACAGACTGAAGAGGACAAGAAAAACATTACCAGACTTCAGGATCTGGTGGACAAGCTGCAGCTCAAGGTCAAGGCTTACAAGAGACAGGCTGAGGAAGCTGTAAGTGAAATCCTTGTACAGCCAATGTTATTTGTTGTAAGCCACACAATGTTTCAATATTTTTTTGTGAATTACCTTTATAATTTTAGGAGGAGCAGGCCAACACTCACATGTCCAGGCTCAGGAAGGTCCAGCATGAGATGGAGGAAGCTCAGGAGCGCGCTGACATTGCTGAGTCACAGGTCAACAAGCTCAGAGCCAAGAGCCGTGATGTTGGAAAGGTACATATTTAAACAATTATCTCAACTAATTACATAAAAGAAATGCCTGAATCATTTATCAACCATCATTCTTTTTTTTTAACAGAACAATATAGAATATATCATGACAACTGAACTAATATTCAGCGTACCCATTTGCATTACTGTATGAAGAAATATTCTTTATTGTCTCACTAAGGGGAAATTAAGGTGTAACAGCAATTAAGTAAAAGGCATACACATACACCACGGATGTATACTGTACATACATGCTAGTACATACAGAGGTAAAAATATGAAAACAAGTATAGAAAATCAGATCCTAGATTGAGGAAAATCCTTACATCCAATTAAGTAGAGTAATTTAAAAAATGAAAATGCACATGTACATTTGTATATTAAAACCACAACAAACATTCCCTTAGGGATAGAAATGAATGGACCTAGACATAGTGTCATCTTAATGTGGGAACTTGTGTTATGGCTTTTTGCGAGCCAGTGGATGCCTGGAAAAGTGAGACACTGATCTGGAATGACAATTGGCTTATTGTAATCCAGCAGTCATCACTGGACTTTGGCTACTGCACTTGTAGCTGCTTGTTGGCTCAAGCCCTCTCAGAGTTAAGTACTATGGTGGCTGCAATAACTCAGCGGGAATCTAAACTGTGCTCTAAATTTATGGTAGCCTAAGGTCTTGTTGCAGACAGAGCCCATTTAAACAGTGTTGACTGGTTTATTTGAAAAGTAGCATAGCACAAATCAAAGTTCATGTAAGTCTTGCATACAAGTCATGACCTAAGTTTTCTAAAGTAATATGATTTTTGTCAATTAATTAAAACATTTTTCCTCCCTCTTTTTCAGTCTGATGCTGCTGAGTAAGAAAAAACTCCTGAAAGACCACTCAACAGACTTCATAAAATATGAAAATTCTGTTGTAACCTTTGCTAAATAAATTATTTTATTCAATTTACTCTGGTTTTTGTCTTTTTCTTTTATAAAACCTAATTTATATTTAAAGCCAAATTTGAGAACTGCAATAAAGAATTGTATGCTTAGATAGGAAACAAGTTCTCTTGTATTAATAAACATTCTTTCTACAAATGAAGCATATTTGAATTATGCATAAAAAGATGTTTGGTCATTTATTAATGCCGTAGGGCACAGTTAGAACTACAGTGAAACTTAGATTTAACTTCTTGCAATACATGAATGAAAGTGAAGAATATTCACAATATAAATGAAAAGCATCTAAAATGAGCTTGTGAGTGCTGCAGGATGTAAAAGGAGGCTTGATGCAAATTCCAAAACATGTTCCTTAAACTAAAAACAAAGCAGTCAACGACGGGGCTGGTTTGTATGAGGAATTTCTAACTAGATGTCAAACATCAGGTTTAAAGATATATTAGGTATTGCTTAAGAGGCCTGAAAAAGTGTTGAAGGAACCATCAAGGGTGTCTTATTAAAAACAGCTCCTGCTAAGACACTATCATGTAACTGACTAAAGCAACTACCCTTTCTTCTAGCACCACCTTCTCTGTGCACTCAGTGAAACACTAATTCAATTACCTTGCTAAGGTTGATATTTTTACATGACTGCAAAGGTCATGAGAAATGCCCATAGTGTCCTTTTGCCTAATTAAGTTGGGGTAAATAAACCCTTTCTGTGATCACAAAATCACTTCCTATCCCACAGCATGTATCAACTCATTTTATAAAACATATAAAAGAGAATTTTGTAAAAATGAAACATATTTTTAAATCAACATAAGCAACCTTGGATAAGGAATTTGTCGGGTTTATAAAGAGGCTCCCTCAGGTCCTCATGTTCCTGTCAAAGGGAAATTTAACACCGTTTCTTAGCATCCTCCTCTTTACAAGACACATTACTCATATTTTATCACAGCTTAACAGCTTGAGGCACAGGTTCATCTTCAACTATATATCCTCTGACGAAGGTTACTCAGAACCGCCTGTTCTCATTTATTCCCAGGTCTACTTTAAAAATGAATGCCTGATATTTTGCCACTGTAACCGCTAAAATCCTTCCATTAGTGTTAACTATTAACATTTAGTGGGATTATGGCTCAAACAATAAAACAATAAAAGTATTTAATGAAATACCTTGCTGAACTTAATATTCATTTTTTAGTATGACAGATTTACTGTTTACTTTTACTTACTTCATGACACAAGTGTTTATATAGACAACATTAGTGATATTTGAGATATTTAGGTAAAAATACAAAATCACAAAAGATAAATTTACTATTTTCAAAGCCTTTTCTAAATTCACATCAAATAAAAAATTTTAAGTTTGCTTTTTTAGTTTTTCAAGTTTTTTTTTTTTTTCCTACCCTTACCCTCAATTTGGTCATCATTCCCAACACTGTTACAAATGTAGCTCTTAAAATATTGTGTTTACTGGCACAGGTCTTATTTTGGTAGTCAGTCCAACCTATAAGGCAGCTGCTCTTCCTCTACATTCCAAGATGATACACCATCCTACTTCAACTTGCTTGGAATGGTTAGCAGGTCTATTTTATTTCAGACAGCTGAGAGATTTGAATCCAGTGCAACTGGATAGCTGTGGCATTTGTATGGTCCTTGAAACATTAGCCTGGATAATGGTATATTAAATTAACCTATTACTGCACTGAAGAGGATCACAGTCAAACAACATTTTTTGACTCTGCTTTAATGAAACAACAAAAGCCCATTCATCCGCTTTCTAAACCTGCTTTGTCCTGTCACAGTCACACAGTGGGTGAGCTCGTAACAGCTGTCATTGTGTGAGAGGTCAAAAGTGCATGACAGAAGACATAAAGCCATCCATACTAACTTTCACTCTTAAGGTTAAATAACCACCTACTTAACTTTATAAAGATGTTTGCCCATGTATACACAACACAGAAGTTTTGTTCAAGGTGTTCACGGATACACACTAATCCTAAATACTAAGCTGCAGGAACAGATATATACTGTACCACCCTGAATAATGGAGCCTAAGCGGAAGTTCAACTGAAGAAACTCATTTATTTTCTTCATCCACCCGCGACACAGCCAATCAGCTTTGAACCATACCTCCACTAAAGCCAATCGGCATCCAAAGTTCATCTTAAAAAGCCTCCGATACGCACCTGTCTGGTCCTGTGTGCGGGCGGCGGATGTGCTGTGTGACTTCATTCAGATGACACTGTTTTAACAAGTACCAAGTGGAATGTTATGGCAACAGTCATAGTGATCTGCTATCATCTACCTCTGGGACATCTATTCCGAGATCTATATTGGCAAAACGGGACACAAACCAAGTAAAAATAATTTCAGTAATACGAAAAATATATGAGAGATCAATTTAATTATGATACATACCTAGGACACTAAGAAAAAAGGCTTTTCTGTAAAAACAGTGTCCCTTAATAGCCATATGCAACTTCTTTGGAGTAGATGTGAGTAAAATATACAATAAATTTAGAAAAGAAAATCATAAACAAATGCCAAGTGACAGAAGATACACTATATAAAAAAATGTAAAAGAACACTTTGTAATCAGAGTATAGCATCAAGTTAATTAAACTTATGGGATATTGATTTGGTCAGGTAAGTAGCAGAGGGGGTTGTTAATCAGTTTCAGCTGCTTTGGTGTTATTGAAATTAACAACAGATGCACTAGAGGGGCAATAACGACACGACCATCAAAACAGGAATGGTTTTGCATGTGGCGGCCACTAACATTTTTCCCCCTCCTCATCTTTTCTGACTCTTTTTCACCAGTTTTGCATTTGGCTAGGGTCGGTCACAGTCACTACTGTTAGCATGAGGTGCTACCTGGACCCTACAGAGGTTGCACACGCAGTCCAACTCCTCCAGGATGGCACATCAATACGTGTCATTGCCAGAAGGTTTGCTGTGTCTCCCAGCACAATCTCAAGAGCATGGAGGAGATTCCAGGAGACAGGCAGTTACTCCAGGAGAGCTGGACAGGGCCATAGAAGGTCTACAACCAATCAGCAGGACCGGTATCTGCTCCTTTGTGGAAGAAGGAACAGGAGGAGCACTGCCAGAGCCCTACAAAATGACCTCCAGCAGGCCACTGGTGTGAATCTTTCTGACCAAACAATCAGAAACAAACTTTACGAGGGTGGTCCGATGTCCTCTAGTGGGCCCAGTGCTCACTGCCCGGCACCATGGAGCTCAATTGGCATTTGCCACAGAACACCGGAATTGGCAAGTAAGCCACTGGCACCCTGTGCTTTTCACAGGTGAGAGCAGGTTAACCCTGAGCACATGTGACAGACGTAAAAGGGTCTGGAGAAGCCGTGGAGAACGTTATGCTGCCTGTAACATTATTCAACATGACCGGTTTGCTGGTGGGTCAGTGATGGTCTGGGGGGCATATCCATGGAGGGATGCACAGACCTAAACAGGCTAGACAACGGCACCCTGACTACCATTAGGTATTGGTATGAAATCCTTGCACCCATTGTCAGACCCTTTGCTGGTGCAGTGGGTCCTGGGTTCCTCCTGCTGCACGACAATGCCCGGCCTCATGTGACAAGAGTATGCAGGCAGGTCCTGGAGGATGTAGGAATTGATACCATTGATTACCCCCCTCGCTTGCCTGACCTAAATCCAATAGAACACCCCTGGGACTTTATGTTTCGATCCATCCGACGCCGCCAGGTTGCACCTCAGACTGTCCAAGAGCTCAGTGATGCCCTGGTCCAGATCTGTGAGGATATACCCCAGGAGGCCATCCGTCGTCTCATTAGGAGCATGCCCCGACGTTGTCAGGCATGCATACACGCACGTGGGGGGCATACAAATTACTGAATACCATTTTGAGTTACTACAATGAAATTTCAGCAAAACGGACTAGCCTGCCACATCATTTTTTCACTGTAATTTTTGGGGTGTCTTTGAATTCAGCCCTCTGTGGGTTGATAATTTTCATTTCCATCAAACGATGTGGCATCCGTTTGTTCCTAACACATCACCCAGTCCATATCAGTATAAATAAACATACGTTTTTTTCCCCATTGAGATCCGATGTGTTTTCAAAGTGTTTATTTTTTTTTGAGCAGTGTATTAGATATAGAAATAAACATCCAGGTTTGCAATCAAATATGTAATTTTTTTGCAGACTGAATTTTTTTTCAGTCTGCAAAAGATTAACTCTAATTATGATTTATTCACCTAATAACTGACTACATAACTGACTACCCTATACAACCTTATCACAGGTCATCACATAAAATACTCATCCTATTTAAGGGAGAGGGAAAAAGAGCAGAGCCGACATATGTTACAAACATATACATGATAATTTACAAAGACCACAGCTAAAGAAGTCAAACTTAAACAATATACTTTATACCAATTTTTAATGACATACAACTTGTATTACACCGGAACTTCAGCAGAGTCTATTACACTATTTCAAAACTACAATACATTTTCATTGTCTATCATTTCTCTGACATTTCAAGCTGAACTACAGCTATTTATATAGATAGATAATATACAGACTTATTTATTATCCTTTCTTCCAGCTCCCTTTCCCTTTCCTTGCTCTACTTTATTTTTCCCTTTTTTATGTACACCTTTATATTTTTCTTCCTCCACATCTGTTCCCTTGTGCATCTGGGCTTTTTTGCCTGGGGTAACAGGGCAAGCTAAAGGTTTCTCCATATCATTTAGGCCTGTAGTTAAAGGATCTTCATTCCAGGAGGGGGACGATGGTTGTATTTCGGTTTTCCTGGGACTTGCTTTTCTTGGAGAGTTATGCTCAGATTTAGCGTCTTTTTTGGGCACAAGATTTAAGTCCAAGGAGAGCTGTCTTCCAAATATTGGACTTAGAGGAATCACAACATTGTCCCCTGGAGCTCCAAGTGTGAGAAAGACTTCTGGTATTTGATGGTCATTCTTAAAACCCTACAACAAATGAATAGATAATTGTTCTATGAGCTTGTTTTAACAATACAAATTTCCTCATTTTAAACAGTCACAATCCATGGTATAGCTTACCTGTTGTGGTGTTATGTTGAGTGTTACTTTTAATGTCATCTATTGTGGAAGTAAAAAATAAAAAATGTAAAATCATCAGAGACACATTAGTTTCATTCGCCTGGTCTGTTGTAGACCAGGTCCAGGATTTTACCAAAATCAGAAAACATGTTTAAAAATTATTTCAACAAAGTGGCATATTTCCTCCTTTTTAGAAATAAATAGCTGATAATTATTCTTCAGTACATTCAATGTACTGTATACAATTTACCGTATGTGCAATACTGCGTTAACAATTCATTTTGTATTTAACCCAACGTAAAGGTATAGTGAGGATGTTCTTTTTCCTCATGGATCATCAAAATAAGTGGTCCTCCTAATGTGAATCATTTTGGTGAGATGTTTATGTAAGGCCGTCCTACTTGCTCATCGCCAAATTTCAATGACCGGTGGGGAGTCTGACATTGTGAAAAAATTGCAAATCTTTTAGAAGTTTGTACGAGCGATGCAAACAGGAACTTTTCAACAGAGCGTGCATGAAGAGAAATGGGATAATGCATGCTCCCTCATGTATTTAATAAGCATTCTTTCTGAGGAGCTAGTACAGGATTGTGCATGTGCTTTTTTTAAGTGGATAGGGCGGGTCTTTTCAAAAATTTGCGAAAATCCCCCACTATATTTTTAAGTGACTTTAAAGATGGGTTTTGTCAAGCTAAACTTTAAGATCATTCAAAATGAAGTTGTGTATTTTTTTTACCTGCGTTTTGGGGTTTTGAGTCATCTCGGTTTCAGCCTCAGGGATAGCTGAAGCAGAATTCGATAGGGCCATGGTAGTGCTGGAATATGCATCTGCCATTTGTGGCTGAGAGACACTTCTGCCATAGGACTGTCTTGATGTAATGCGTGTTCCTTCACTCAGAGTAATATATGGGGGTGAGACCTAAGAAAAAGTTGTTATACACTTTACGTAAAAGCATTGGTTGATAAATATCAGTCAAAAATATAAGCACAGCAATTTTCTTTGAATAAAATCTCATAAATAAGTTTCTTTTTTTACATGAATTACATTAATAATTGATTATATAAAAAATCTGAATCCATTCTTAACTTCAAGCCATAAAATGTTGTGAAACAGGGAAATGACAAATTAATCAAGGAACATTTGCTTGTTTCAAAAGGTACCCTTCCAATAATTTATACCAAATATGTAACTTACTGTGAAACCAGAGTTTTTTGCATTTTTCAAAGCTTTTGATTCTCCACTAATCCCTTGCATTGGACTATTTTGAACTTCTTGCCTTGGACCCTGTCCGCGGTTCTCATTATTCGCAAATGTCATAAGTTGAGACCCTGTTGAAAATATTCAGATTATTTCTAATATCTCAACATAAGTAATTTTGCAACATCTTGTCTGGTGTGTTTTTCTAACCCAGTAACCCATTGTTTAAAGGACCTCCATTGTGCACTGGAGTGGAAGCCAGGCTTTGTTGAGGTTGTAAATAGCACCGCTGCTCTTCCATACGTGCACTTTGAGCATGTCTTATCGTCTCAAAAAACTGATCCTGTTCAGCTGATGATAAATCCTACATTTGGAAAAGATTTTGAAAAATATACATATTTTATTTGATCCCTGATATACATCAAGAGGCAAAATACAGAATATAAATTTTTTTCAGCTGCAGAAACTTATCCAACCTGCCAATGTTTATGTGTTCCAAAAGGTAGAGAACTCTGTTCAGGTTTATCCGATGCATCAATTTTAAGATTTTTGTGCTGAGTCGAAGGGGTGCTTAAATTTTTCAGGATTTGGGGTGCACAGCATCTTTGTTCATCCATTCTTGAGCCCTGTAATGGGGGAAAAATATATGGAAATGAATTACATTAATTCAGATTTGACTCCGTATAAGCAAAATGTAAATATATCTGAAAACTATGACTTTATTAGAGCACACTTATGGAGCCAACCTGGACTCTTGAAACCAAATAACATAAATGTCTTGCATCCATTTCAGCTTGAGTTAATGTTGATGTTGAGCCTCCAGTCTGTATTCCTGGTAATGAGGGAAGAAACATACGCTGGTCATCCAGTCGTCTGCCTTGAAAGTTTGTCAGCAAACTGTAGAGCTTTTCGGCATCTAGTAAAGGAAGAAAAATATACCAGATTTTCCAATCAAATTCGAACAGTTAAGTCAAAATATCCGTCTAACAGTGGTTAATAAAATTCCACCAGAGTGCTGCTTCTAACCTTGGGTGTTTAGACTAAGCAAGGGACTGGATGTTCCTTGAGTTAATGCACATTGCTGTTTTTCGGTATCCTTTGCTCGACTTAAATTGTAATTTGTGCTGAAGGAGGCTGAGCGGGCTAGACGTAAAGCAGGCCCCAAATTTCCCTGGTTTGAAGAAATATGTGCATTGGGATCATGAGGCTTAGGCAGAAAGCACCTTTGGTCATCCATCCTTGAGCCCTATGATACAGGAAAAATTCAAAATAAAAGTTTAGTTATTTAGATTAGAGTTCATGCAAATAAGAAAAAAAAGTAAATTGTTCTTATTAATTGTAAAATGATCTTATTAAGCCAACCTGGGCTCTTGAAACCAAATAACATAAATATTTTGCATCCATGTCAACAGGAGTTAATGTCGAGCCTCCGTTCTCTATTCCTGGTAATGAGGGTAGAAACATACGCTGGTCATCCAGTCGTCTGCCTTGAAAGTTTGTCAGCATATTGTAGAGCTTTTCAGCATCTGATAACGAAAAAAAAAGACTTCATGATCAAACCTGTGACACTAAAATATCTGACTTAAAGCAATTTAATCAAGCTAGAACCATGCCTCTAACCTTGGGTATTTAGACTGAATAAGGTATTGGGTGTTCCTTGTGGATTAAGAGTTAATGTAGATCGTTGTTTTTCTTTATTCTTTTCTCGACTTAAATCAGAGTTTGTGCCAAATGAGGCTGAGCGGGTTAGACGCAAAGCAGGCACAGATTTTTCATTGTTTGCAGATATCTGTGCCCCAGGTCCTTGAAGCTGAGGTAGGAAGCACCGTTGGTCCTCCATTCTGGACCCCTGAAATGCATGCGGTGAACAATTGTCTTTTGATGGACATGTAAAACAAGGTCAAAAATTCCTATAGTAAAAAATAAAGTGACAACACTAAATGTTGAATATGTTGGCTGACATTCTGTCCAAACCCTATGAGAATGTGTTGTTTGTTGATCTTAAAAGAGAGAGATTTTTTCCACAAAAATAGCTAACCTGCACTTTTGAGACCAAATGAAAGAAATAGCTTGAATCTTCATTATAGACACCATCTTCATTCTGCAATACTGGTAATGATGAATGAGAAACTTGCTGGTCATCCAGCCGTCCACTTTGGGTCAAAAGGTTAAAAAACAACGCAGGATCTGGAGATAAGATTTAACAAGTTATTGGACATCAGTTTTTACAAATAATTACTACATAAAACAAAAAATAATTGACAGGTTGTGCCCTTGTTTTATTTATTTTAGATATAATTGCAAAACAAATGTGCATTTGAGTGAAAAGAAGCACCTCTGCTGGTATCCAAGGCACAGCGCTGGTCCTCTATACGTCCACGCTGGCCATGGGTGATCATACTGAAAAACCTTTGTTGTTCCTCAGGCGATTCTTCCTTATATTACATGAAAAAGATTGAAACAAGCTCTAGATAAGCATTTTAACATGCAACCATGGAATACATAATGGGGATTTTGAAATATTTAAAGCAACAATTTAATAGAACAGACCCTTAAAGAATTGGAGCGGTGACGCTGAGAAGGAACTTGTAATTGATTGACTGGTGCCAACACAATCTTCCTCTCCATATCTGGTGTACTCTGTGTTATAGTGATCAAAGGCTCTGAGCCAGGGCCATCATTATTGCCCGACACCTACCAAAAAAAAAAAAAAGAGCTGAAATTGATTCAAACAACAAAGGAGATGCATGAATTTACCCCTTGATAACATTTAGACCTAAAACCCAACAAGGGCAAGTGTGCACAAATATTATCATTTGCAATGGGGGTATGCCAGTCGTTAATAATCTGGAGATGCAATTTAATTACAAATTAACACTCATAAATAAGGTATTTTTCTCCCAGCTCCTGAAGTCAATCCAGATCAGAAATGAAGGTTTTGAGTTCAAAGATAAACATTGACAAGCTGCATAAACCGAACATAAAACTATTTCCATTTGTAATTTTATCCTCGTCATAGGAATTTATTTCATTGAAAAGCAGAAATGCAATCCTTTAAGATTACACTTTTGAAAACACTTAATGAAACATTAATCAGATGTATACGTACAGTATTGCTTTAAATGTCTTACCTCCATATCAGTGTCTTCCGATTTTAAATCCACCCCAGACGTCATCTTTTAAAAAACAAAAACGTCCAGAGAACTATGTATAACTTGCACAAAAGCACCTCTGACTGCAAAAATACACTTAAATATGAACTGCTTTTTGAAAATGAGGTTTCAATTGATGCTGCTCCAAGTGCTTGTTGGATGTGACACGGTAAAGTGGTTTTTAATAGTTTAAGTCCTGAGTATTAACCCATCCTTATTAAGACCAAAGCTAGCCCTGCCTTCCTAATATCAATGTTTATAATCCTGGATAAAAACATAATCCTCAAAGAGGGATAATCTCTACATGTGAGATTTACACATTCTTCATTTTGACCCATGACTTTAATTGAACTTTGTGTTTTCTCCTTCAAACTGAGTAAATTCATCATTATGGCCTATGAGATCAAGTAAACTGATGACTTTTTGACATTTGTCTCCCTGTTCATTAAGAAAATAAAAATCACTTAGGAGGACAATGTTAGGAAAAATATAAATTAATGAAAATGCTATAAAATACAAATTAGTTGAAGTGTTTTTATTCACAGAAGTAAAAAGAAGGAAATGACAAATTTAGATCAGGTGAAGGTCCAAAAAAGCTCAAACATTAATTTTATGTATCTTTATTTAATTTAGGAAAAAAGGAAGAAAAAAAAAACACCAACCCCACAAGTTTCCAGCGATATATATTAAGTTGTTCAATATTTCATTACAGCAGTTGAGACTCTCCAAGTTAGTTTCCTACACATAAAAAAAAAAAAAATCCTTTGAGAAAATATTTACTAAGTCTTCATCCATGCTTCAAACCAATATATTCTTTTAATTTAATTGCAATGCCATTAAGTTACATTTCCTCTAAATACACCATTTAATATAGGAGTACATTTCTTGACAAATCAAACCGATTTTGGCTGATAAAAGGTTGATCAAAATACCTCAAATATCTATATAAATATATCATATTTTTAATCAAAGAACATAGAAATCTAATGAATGGGAAAAAATCCCATCAAAAATAAAATAAGCGTTATAGAACAGGTTGTTTCCTTCCATGGTGAAATCTAAAAGGTACCTTCATATTCAAATTAAGTTATTGAAGAATTACAGACAGATTACCAGCAACCAGTCAAATGAAAAACCCTGCTCAAGGACTAACATCTGAAATAGGAAACTTAGTTCAGACCCTTTAAGTCATCAAGGAAGGTGTTTGGAGTCAGGATGTGAGAGGACCCTGTCAAAAGAATAATTGATGATTAGGAAAAGCTTGGAACTTTGTTGCAGAAACAAACTTAAGAATAACTAGATAGCAAAAAAAAACAAAAACAAAAAAAAAACAACAACAAAAAAAGCTCACCAATAAGCACTTCCCATTTTCCTTCAGTGCTTCGAGTGACTTCATAAGCAGAGCGCATCTCTGAGTGAGACACTCCTCCAATCATAAAAACAATCAAGCGAGGGCCGGAGCGATATTCTGTTGGAGACTTATTTTTGTGCCAGTTTCCAAAACGGGCACTACTGTAGATTTAAAAATAAAAAAAGAAGGAAAATTATTTAGCAACAAGTAACATTTCGCATAATGCATGAATTGTTTGTTAGAGGTTAATAAACATGTTTTATAATAAATATTTCCGCATCATACTAAATCTGTTTCATAATGGTCCACATGTCAAATTTAACATAGTTGACCTATCTTGTCTAGTTTTGTGCAACAATACTTTAATGTAGATTTATTCACATTTAATGCTTCAATTTACTTCAAGCTAAACAACGAAAATATTGTGCATTAGGCAGATTATCCATTAAATATGGACCGTAGTTTGTAGAGAAAGCATAATCATGATGAGAATTCCCTAATGGATTGCAGTGCATTTAGAGTAAACCGTCCTTTTTTGGGCTTTCTAACTTAATCCATCAAAAGCTTGACTTAAATTTAGTTACAGGGATAAAAAGCTTTTATTGGGCATTACTGGATACATAGTTTAATTCAAACATAATGACACTTCTCTTTAAAGGAGTTCGCTGGAAAACATGTCAGTTTTTGTCATGCTGTTCTAAACTCTGCTACTCTTATGCCATGTTCACACCGCATGCGCTTTGGGCAGCAAAAAAAAAAATCACCTGTTGCTTAATTTTTGAAGATTGTACATATTAAGACAGACAATTTGTATCGTCATATTGTATACACAGAGTGTATACAAAATGAAATTCCGTTCTGTACAGCTTTCATGACATTTCCATTCCACATAGGGTCAGACGCGTGTCTAGAGCATCCTTGATGCTCTTGATGCGTGTCCAGTAAATTGTGTCCAGATGCGTCTGATACTTCTGCTGTCCCTGTATTCAATGGTAGAGTGCGGCTTTGCTATACTTGCTGTGATAAGCTGGTAAAAAATTGTTTTATTATATTCAGGGTTCGTACACCTTTTCCAAAGTCAAATCAAGCACTTTTCAAGCACTTTCAAGATCCATTTTAAAACTTTTTCCAGCACCCTATGGAACCAGTTTTGTGCGGATGACAGCCGGGGTGGGGGTGGGGGGGGGTGGGGGGGTCAAAATGAATACACAAAACTAAAAACAAGGCGCATCTTTATTTTCTAATACCAGTTTTAATTAACTACATACCTTTCCACACAGGGGCGGATTTACCATTAGGCAAAACTAGGCAGTTGCCTAGGGCCCCGAGTTCCTGTGGGGCCCCCTAAAACTCCTTTTACATGTATGGTTAAAACAGCTATTACTTATTTGTGCACATTAATTATGTTTTTGATAAAAATCCTTTGACTAAAATGCCGTTAGAATGCTTATGTTAAGTGTGTCTCGGGCCCTCCCTACAGTGTCCACTACATTGGTTCAGTTAATTTGCTGCGCATGGGCAGAAAGGTCCAAACACACGGCAGCAAACTATTTGAAAACAAACGGCGCGAAGAGACGATACGAGCAGAGGGGGGGAGAAGAGAAAAGAAAGGAACGAAAGATGAAAAGAAGTTACCCTAGCGGTGCTGAAAAGAGGAAAAAGAAGAATGAAAGTAGGAAGCTGCTTTCAAAGTTACCAAAAATGACTGACTTCCCCCCAGATTCCACATACTCCGTCAGCGCTCCACTCTGCCCCGCTGACGTACGTCATGCGGAGCGCTTGTCTTTCATGTAAATCAATGAGATCTGTTCCACATCCACGATAAACATATTTAATTAATTTTAGAGCCAATTAAGGCCTTGATTTAAAAAAGAAATTATGAATTGTAATTATTTTTAATGATCCGCGGAAACCCTGGTTCATCTCGCGCATGCCCTCTACGATCTCCAAGGAACTCAGAGCGGAGCGGACGGGAGCCACAGCGGCATGTAGGCTTTGCTTTGTGCAGGCGGTCTGGAGCGCAGCGTAGCGGAGTGTGTGTGTTATTGTGTACAGCTGGGGATGTTAAGGGTCACATTAATTATAGATTAAATAATTTACTGTTTTGTAGTTTAAGAAATTGTCATATTTGTAACAACACTAGTCTTTCCTGTGACATGCACCTTTTATTTATTCATATACACACACACATACATTATATATATACACACACACATACATTATATATATACATACACACACATACATTATATATATACACACACACATACATTATATATATACACACACACATACATTATATATATATATATATATATATATATATATACATACATACATACACATATATATTAGTGCTGTTAATCGATTAAATTTTTTTAATCGCATCAATGCCTGAGTTAACTCGCGATTAATCGCATTTTAATCGCAAATTTTTTTTCTGATTGAAAATCATTTAAATACTCTCGATGACATACAAAAAATACATACAGGCTAGGTTTGTGCCAATGTTCTTTTTTTAAAATGAAAACAGGTCACAGACACTGATTTATGCCATAGAAACATATGGCAAGAAGATGGGGAGGCATGTAGCAAAAAATAACAAATATGTAGCCAAAAAAAAAGGCCCTGAAAACAGGCTGATGTAAAAGACAGTCTTTACAGTTAATACAGTCTTTTGAACAAAGACAAGAATTTTACCCTACTGCTATAAAATGTAGTACAGTTAACATTAGATGTTAATTAACCAAGATAATAATGAACAATTTTCAATCAATACATCAAAATCAATAGACGACATCACTAGATGGAGGTAGTCTATGCTCTAGAAAGTTACTTTTCAGCCTCTTAACAAAAATGAGAACACACTAGGGCTGCAACAACGAATCGATAAAATCGATAAAAATCGACTTTTAAAAGCGTTGGCAACGAATTTAATCATCGATTAGTTGTGTCGCGCGATTAATGCGTCATCCGCCGCCGCCGTCATCCGGGGGAAGAAAAAAAAATATGGCGGAGCGAGTCAGCGCCGCAGTTGCAGTGTTGCCAACTCAGCGACTTTTCAGACCCCTCCAGCGACTATTTTTCAAAAAAGCAACTAGCGACAAATCTGGCGACTTTTTACGGTGTCACTGGCGGCTTTTGCCTGCCGTGGGGCGCCTCCCCCATCCCAACGCCTTTCTCCCTCTCCCACAGGAATCCCTCTCAGCGCGGCAGTCAGAGCCGCAGGATTTTAGTGAGGAGTTTACCCTCAGCGTCCAGACTGCAAATGAAGCGCGCATGCGCCGGGATTGACGGCGCAAATTGATCACAATAATTAAAATAGCCTGCGCTTTGTAAAGTGAAAAAAGTGATAACATGCAACTTTTTTCAAAAGAAATTAACATGGCACGGAAGCACCACTGTTATGACGCAGCACCTGAAAAGAAAACACTTTGGAGCCTTCGATGGCAGTGAAGAGAGCTGATCAGCAGGATGAGTAACCATGTTTGTTTGGTTTTAAAGTGGGGAAACGTAACGTTAGTTTCTCAGGTAGCTCATCTGATGCTTTCCTTACCTTGTTAGTAGGTTACAGACAGGGATATGGTTGGCTACTTATTTTACTTTTAATCTCATTTACATTTGTTTAAGCAGCGTTTATATTTTCTTTATAAATAAATTAACTTGCAAATTATGAGGGCAAGGCTTTTAAAGTTTAAATCTTCTGGCAAAGATAAAGAAAAGAAGATCCTGCAATTTATGGAAGTAAAGCAGAACAAAATCCAGCAAGATCAGTAATATGTCAATTAATTATCTGCCACATTCCCATGTAAATATCTGTCTTTGGAGGATGTGTTTTTTTACCACCCCTAGTTCTCTCATTTTTATTCCAAATACAATTTATAATTTGAATCACAGGGCTATTTTTATCTCTATGGTTCAGTATTTTCTCAAGCAGCAACTTTAACTGCTATACTTTCCTGTCTTAAAAGGCAGAACTCTTCTAGTCTAAAAAAAACTCATTTCTTGAAATGGGGGGACCTATTGTTGAACCCCTTAGGGGCTTTAAAAAACAAAAATGCCTGTCTCTTTTTGCGCTTTATGAACCAAAGTAGCCTATATTTTGTGGATGTACAGCTACATTTCTCATGTAAGTTTGCGTAGTGTTTACACAAACATTTATTTTTCATATTGCACCAGTACAGTTAATGAGCAACCTGTACTTGTGTGCTTGTTTGTTCTGTCTAAAATGTTTATTTTGGAATAAAGAGGTTAATATAAAAAATTTTTTTTTGTCCGATTCATCGATTAATCGAAAAAATAATCGGCCGATTCATCGATTTTTAAAATAATCGTTAGTTGCAGCCCTAGAACACACACACACCCACACACAGACACACCCACCCACCCACAGACACACACACACACACGATACCGACCTGTGGCGTACACAGACAGCAATAGTGCCGTAGCAGATTCCATTTCACCTCAGTAATCTGTTTTCTCAGCGTATTCCAGGTTGCTACTAGTTACCAGACACTCAACTTGTTTGTTGGTGGTGGGGCTTAAAGAAAAGGCACTAGCGTCACCCAGTGTATGAGCGTCTTTTTCCCTTGAGGAGCTCTCCGCTCTCGAAGCCTATGAGAAATGCATAGACTGGGGGGAAATAGCCACGCCTTCCAGCAGGCTGCAGCGGGATGTACTTGGAAAATTGTACCACAAAACCACATAGCGTTAATCTCACGTTAAAAAAATTATCGCCGTTAAAATGGCCTCGCGTTAACGCGATAATAACGCGCAAATTTTAACAGCACTAATATATATATATATATATATATATATATATATATATATATATATATATATATATGTGAGAGAGAGATTCTTTCCTCCAAGTTACAGTGACATAGACAAACTTAGATACATGACATCCTCAAATTTCTATTCTATTAAAATTTCTGTATCTGTATAATGGGTCTGTTCTATATGTTGTCTTCTCAATTCAGAGGGCCCCATGCCTGTCTTTGCCTAGGGCCCCAAATTTCCTAAATCCGCCCCTGTTTCCACATATAGTTCACCGATGATGAAGACGACGAACACGTTTTTTTCCCCCCACACGTCTCCTCGGATGATCAAAGAAAATTACTCCTCTGCCTTGGCGTAGTAATATAAGCCGTAGAGTTATCAATGCTGTTTTAAGGTCTGGGCCTGGCAATGAATTAAAACTTCGGGGGTTTTTTTTGTTTGTTTTTTTGGAACGTTGGCGAGGCGGTAGCGTGAGTTTGGCGAGGCGGCCGCCTCGCCAAGATAGTGCTGCGGGAAACACTGTAATACTAACATTACATTATCACACCGTACTCTCAGTCACTATGACTTACCCTTCATGTGACTCGAGAGCGCAGACTCGCCCATTGTGAAAAGCTGCACATCTTTTTTGCAGACTTTACAAGAGGCAACTGGTGGGGTTTGTCCCCGTTTAATCCATAATTTGTATTTTTCATCTTCCAGCCAACGTTCATTGAAACGACAACCTCCCGGCATGGTGCCGTAGTGATTTCATGGGGGCGGAGTCACACATGGAAATAGACTGGCAGTTCGCAGTCACACATAAGCGAGCAGGTTTCATTTTCGGGCTCTGCAACATTTCTCCATTTAATAAACACACGATTCAGTTAGATAGATATTTGTTGCGAAAGAAATAGTCACAATTTCAAGCATTTCATCCAAAATGTAAGTACTTTTCAAACCTTGAAAACACAACGTCAAAATTCAAGCATTTTCAAGGATTGCCAGCACCCGTACGAACCCTGTATATTTTTAGCCGAGAAAGTCCAGCTCAAAAGTTCAAGACTACGATCCTGCCTTCAAATTTTATTCAGATCCCCACATATAAGCGGCGCCGTCATTGAGAATTCCTAAGCCAGGGGGTTTCTGCTACTGTTCGTCGCAGCTGGAAGTAGATGTTAGCATTTTTCAGGTATGTGGTACAAACTGCAGGCACCAGACTAATACAAGCGAACATAATTTCCTGGCAGCTTTTGGCATTCGATGTTAATTTAGGCATTAAACTGTTTCAGGGGAGTGATGATGGCGCTCTGAATCAGCCGTGCTGTGTCTGTCTCCCTGCCAGCTCCCAGATCAGCTGCTTTGATTGGTTGATGTGGTGCATCGAGCAGCAAGTTTCATTTTTTTCAACTCCATCAGCTGCTAATTGTGAAGCACGTCATGCCCGTCACATGTGCATAATGTCATGAGGCGCTGGTTTGGCTGCTCACATGCGTCAAGATGCGCCGCTCTTACTGCTTGAGACGCACGGCAGGACTTTTTGATGCTTCTTAATGTGCGTAAACCATTAACTTTGCATGTACACCAGCTTCTTCAATCGCATATGGTGTGAATGTAGCATTAAACTGGTTTTAAGAGACTCACCTGACTGCAGTCTGGGTTGTGTTGATTGGTGCTGGATTAGCGATGAATGGCCACTGCTTCCTGTCCAGCTTGTCTTCTATAGCATTCTGCAAAACAGAACACCAAAATAAGATAAATATATATATAAAAAAAATAAAAAAATAAAAACTTCAGCACTAATACCTCCATGATGTCCTTAATGATGGGTGTCCATCTAGAGAGTTGGTATGTACTCTCCAGACGCTCCTTGCGTTCTGGCAGCACGTTGGCAGCATTGCGGCCCTAATAGAAAATAATTTGTGTTCAAAAATGAGAGAGAGGTACAATATTATTAACAGCAGAGTGAAAACCTGAAGGTAAAACTTTGGTTGTATTTGGAAATTTACCCCAGCGATAATGTTACAGCCAAGGTTTTGCATGTTGTAGATAATTTTGCTGTCCTCTGCTATATTTGCATGCTGGATGAGCTTGGTAAGGTTCTCCTCCCCAATGCCTAAATACAGTGAGTCAGATGTAAATATGGTTAAAGCCTTCAAAAAAAAAAAAAAAAAATGCAAAGCCCTGGATAAACAAAAACACATGACTTAGCTCATGGAGTTAATTAAAAGGTCATGCCTACTATGTTTTCATCAAAACAATAAGTTTTCCAAAAATAATACATCGATAGAAAGTTTAGAGTGGTGCAGAATAAAATTATTAATTTCACAGAAAAAAAATTAAGTGTTTTAAACATTTTGACAAGTCCAAAATTTATAAATATTTACTTTTGGTTATGATGCCAATCTTAACATAATAGGAATAGACCAATAGGAATACAGGTTGAAGCCACGATACATACAGCTCAGGCTTTGACAGATCCAAATGGATAGAGCTAAGAAATGTCGTAATATTACATTTCACAGATTCAAGCAAAAGAAAAATAGAAATACATAAATAACTGAAAAGAGCCAAAAATGTGGGTGAACATCGGTGAAGCTTTTGAGTATTACTGCCAACTTAAGGCAATGAGGCTTAGAAGCCATGCAGAGATTGCTGCTCTCTGAACAGGCATGTCAAATATTTGCTAATGCTAGCCGTTAGCATTTGCAGGGCTGGCGAACAGTAAAGAACAAGAACAGGCCAGAAGGGGTTAAACTTGTAGCTATCAAACTTTTTTATGAATTAGAATATGCCATGGCATACCTTTTTTCTTGTGGAAAATATACAGCAGTATGATGCGGATTTTGTCATAGGCTCCAATGTCACTGTTGAGCAGAACAGGAACGATGCTCTTCATAGCATCTTTTAGAGGTTCCCCCTCTGCATCTGCTCCCATTGCCAAGTCCTGTAGAATATATTCAGTTAAACACTGCCTACAACTGAAAAAATAAATAAATAAAATCCATCAACTCAATGGTCAACAAAACCACTGATCCCTTTTCTTTAGCTGTCCTAACTAAATAAAGGCTCATTCTAGCATTAAATAATATGAACTTAAAAGAGAATATTATATTTCCATTAAATTGTGTGGCTTTGTAAAAAGAAGGTTGGGACAGACTAGAAATCTCCCTCTAGTAAATATTAGTCTGCAGCAATGCATCAAGGGTTTGTTGGTTTGCCAAACGCTTTAAACAAATGACAGCTGAGAGAACTGTTGGTGTTTGGACCAGGCTGTTCATCTTAAAGCCAAAAACATGCCTGCTGGATTAAATAATCAGCTTTAAGAGATGCTGAAAATCCATTAGCACAGTTGAGCGATGTGGTCATAGGAAAAGCAGCCATTAACACTTGCATCCCATAATACTAAAACTATGCCATGAACTTTGTTTCCTCTGTGCTTGATATTCATCTGGCAAACTAAATCTGGCATGGCACATCCCCTGTGGGTGTATGTCTGGCACATACAAAACACTGTGGTCCAGTATTGGATTGTGGCTTCACTCCCAGCTCCAACAGACAGATAAATTAATAGAGCAGTATGTAGTATGTGAGCACTAAATTCATATCAACTCATTGCTATTATGTAACAGCTTCTTGCATTTCTATAAACATGTGAATGGCTTCTGCTGCTCCCAAGCTTATTATGCAACACACTGATGGTTCTCCATTCATCATAGTACCAGAGTATACCCAGCAACAAAAACAAAGTATGCCGACAAGACAAGCTGAGGTCCAAGAGTTCATGGAATGCTTAAATTCTCTAGCCAATCATTGCCTTTTAGATAAAAAAAAAAACTGCAAAGAAGATTTGGCTCCAATTTTATTTATACATTTGTAAAAAAAAACAACAGGGCTATTGAAATAATACAACAGTGTTAAAGATGTATATAAATGCTCAGTGCCAATTAAACATTCCGTACTAACCTGCTCCACTTCACAGAGTTTATCAAGAGAGGCTTTGAATTTCTGCATACAGGCTTCAGCAAGGTGCAGATGAGTAGAGTACTGTGAAGAAAATAGTGTAAAAATTAGATTCCATGAAGAAAACATCAAAACATAGGGATGCCTTAATATAAAAAACAGATATTATTGCAGTGATGGTCTATGATTTTTCCCTTCCCTTTGGACACAGTGAAAGTTCGAACACAGTGCTGACAATGTCTACATCTGAATCAGTAAGGACACTGAAGTCACGGAAGAACTACTACAGGTGCTGGTCATAAAATTAGAATATCATGAAAAAGTAGATTAATTTCAGTAATTCCATTTAAAAAGTGAAACTTGTATATTATATTCATACATTACATACAAACTCATATATTTCAGATGTTTATTTTGTTTAATTTTGATGATTACAAATGACAACAAATGAAAATCTCAAATTCATCATATCAGAAAATTAGAATATTACTGAAGACCAATAAAAACAAAGGATTTATAGAAATGTTGGCCAACTGAAAAGTATGAACATGAAAAGTATGAGCATGTACAGCACTCAGTATTTAGTTGGGCCTCCTTTGGCCTGTATTACTGCAGCAATGCGGCGTGGCATGGAGTCGATCAGTCTGTGGCACTGCTCAGGTGTTATGATAGCCCAGGTTGCTCTAATAGTGGCTTTTAGCTCTTCTGAATTGTTGGGTCTGGTGTATTGCATCTTCTTCTTCACAATACCCCATAGATTTTCTATGGGGTTAAGGTCAGGAGAGTTTGCTGGCCAATTAAGAACAGGGATACCATGGTCCTTCAACCAGGTACTGGTAGCTTTGGCACTGTGTGCAGGTGCCAAGTCCTGTTGGAAAATGAAATCTGCATCTCCAAAAAGTTGGTCAGCTGCAGGAAGCATGAAGTGCTCTAAAACTTCCTGGTATGTGGCTGCGTTGACCCTGGACCTCAGAAAACACAATGGACCAACACCAGCAGATGACATGGCACCCCAAACCATCACTGACTGTGGAAACTTTACACTGGACTTCAAGCAACGTGGATGAAGTGCCTCTCTTCTTTTCCTCCAGACTCTGGGACCTTGATTTCCAAAGGAAATGCAAAATTTACTTTCATCAGAGAACATGACTTTGGACCACTCACCAGCAGTCCAGTCCTGTTTCTCTTTAGCCCAGGCAAGACGCTTCTGACGCTGTCTGTGGTTCAAGAGTGGCTTGACACAAGGAATGCGACAGCAGAAACCCATGTCTTTCATACGTCTGTGTGTGGTGGTTCTTGAAGCACTCACTCCAGCTGCAGTCCACTCTTTGTGAATCTCCCCCACATTTTTGAATGGGTTTTGTTTCACAATCCTCTCCAGGGTGCGGTTATCTCTCTTGCTTGTACACTTTTTTTGACCACATCTTTTCCTTCCCTTCGCCTCTCTATTAATGTGCTTGGACACTGAGCTCTGTGAACAGCCAGCCTCTTTAGCGATGACCTTTTGTGTCTTGCCCTCCTTGTGCAAGGTGTCGATGGTCGTCTTTTGGACAACTGTCAAGTCAGCAGTCTTCCCCATGATTGTGTAGCCTATAGAACTAGACTGAAAGACCATTTTAAGGCTTTTGCAGGTGGTTTGAGTTAATTAGCTGATTAGAGTGTGGCACCAGGGGCCATCAATTTTGAACCTTTTCACAATATTCTAATTTTCTGATATGATGAATTTGAGATTTTCATTTGTTGTCATTTGTAATCATCAAAATTAAACAAAATAAACATCTGAAATATATGAGTTTGTATGTAATGTATGAATATAATATACAAGTTTCACTTTTTAAATGGAATTACTGAAATCAATCTACTTTTTCATGATATTCTAATTTTATGACCAGCACCTGTATTAGAACAGTGCTGGAAATAAGGAGCAAGAAAGGAAAAAAAATGTGCTGTAAATGCAGTTAGCATAAAAACCTCCTGATGTTCCAAACATATAGATTTCCCACCGTCTATTCCATGGAAGGATGTGTAGGCACATCCCACCTCACAATGTTTAGCAAACACATTGTACCTTGTTTTTTGTGACACATGAATTTATATACACACCTTCAGGTGTTTTGGGGTTTATAACGAATAAGCTCGCTACATTTCTGTAATTTTCATTTTCGTGTAGTAATTTTCCAGAAGGCCAAAATTTTGATATAATGGCTGTCAAGTAACAATGAGTATAATTAATATTTATGGTTGAGGGCTGTGCAGAGCCACCTACATCCCCTGGAATTTGATCTGTTAAAATTGACATGTGAGGGAATAGGAGCCAGGTAGAAGAGGTAGAAGCTACAAAAGTAGCTTCTAGTAAAAAGAAAGTAGAAAGATTCTCACCATGCTGAGCTCCTTTTGGTACTGTGGCATCTTCTTTAGCATCTGAGAAAGATCTTTTATATTGGCCTGAATACAAGAAAAGTAGTAAATATTAAAAACATGTACTACAAAAAAATAATTTTCCCTGAAACCATCAACAAAGTTAGGTATTCACTTACATTATCAGTACTCATTCGCTTGCTTTCACAAAATGTTCGGAGCAGTTCTGTCACTTTCCTGCAATAACGGGTTAGAAGTTAGTCACAAGATTAATAACATGAAATAATATTTCTTGTACTCAAAATTTCCAAGCCATAAATCTATAAATGTATTGTTTAGATTCCTGTCAATTTTTTGGTAATTCTGATATTTTATATGATTTATAATATTGTAGTGGTAGTTTAACACAATAAGGTTTTAAAATTTACCATTTTTATTTCATCAAATGTCAAAATTACAATGGCCTGGAGGTGGAAACACAATTTGCAGAACATACAATGAGTAACAAAGAAAGAGATAGACTAATTTTTCTGTATGCCCAACACACAAACCGCATGCAAAGGAAAAAAAACTAAAAACAAAATTCAACAGAAAGAGTGAAATGCTGCAATCCCAGAAAACAGATCAGCAAACTTAAAACACACCAAATACAAAACCTGCTGCAAAAATAAAACACATGCAAAGTAAAAAACAACTACAAGTGAAGAAAGCAGTGAACTAGCTCTGGATGGCTCTAGTGTGCTCTAAATAACAAGGGGGAAGACAACCTTATTTGGGACTACATTTTTAGTAAATACATAAACTGAATGCACAGAGAAATTAAGTTTTTGAAAATATTCAAAGGAAAACATGCCTTTTATTTCTTAACAACAAATATCCTCTGGGCAATCACTATGTTAATGATTTTGCTATGGTTTGGTCCAGAAACAATTAGTAGTGTCTGTGGTCTGGTCCCATATGTTTAGGTGAATGTCCCCCCCTAGTGGTCTGGAGCACCTCTGGTATGTGGAGCTAATTTGCAGCTTCTGTTGACTTTTAAATATTTTTTGCTACCTACAGCATTTTTCCTCGGCATGTGTTGTGTGTTTTTGCAAACCTTATTAAAATATTATTATTATTATTTTTTTTTTTGCTATTGCAAGATTCATTTTTGTCTTTGCAGCAAATGTGTATCCCTCTACTATATTTTTTTAATAACAAAATCAAGTGGAAGCAAATAATCAGAAGTGTGTGAAAATGTTTCACAGTGGGATCTACATCTAGCTACTACACAAAACAATACTCACTTTGTTACATCTGCAATGTGCATATGTCGAAGCTGAACCCAGAGCTCATCATCTTCATCCAGTAAAACTTCTTTCGGTTTGGAATTCCCAATTCCGGTAGACTGATAACTTGATGACGGTTAAAAACAAACAAATAATGTTAAAATATTTCGGAAATATTCAACTAATGTGAAAAGCAACTTTAGAAAACAAATCTTCAGGGGAAAGACTACAACAGATTTATCAACAAAAAATAAATTGTGGCAAATAGCAGTCAAATGTTGACATACGTATAGATGTCTTGTTTGATATCTAGCGAGTCGTAAGCCATTGCTTGGAAGGTCAGCTCATGCAGAACAGGTGAGATGGGATCAAACCCACGATCAACAATCAGCAATTGAGATCGAGCCTTATCTGGACCCTTTTATATATATAAAAAAAAAAAAAAAAGTAAAAGAAATGTGTCATGCTTTCAAATTCTATAAATCTCAACAACAAGCGGCATTTAAGAAAACATGCAGTTATGATACATGTAAAGAAACCAAATGCTTGGATTGCATGCTTATGAAATTCAGTTTTCATTGTAGAAGCAAATAGAGAAAAGTGCAGAGATACATGCCTGTTAAGATTCATCCTGAAAGAAAGGAAATTTTGAACTAAGAAAGACAGAAAATAGGAGGAAAAAAAGGGAAAGGTTCAGCAAAGCTTGTGAAAAAAATTATATAATGTAAAAATTAAACCCAAAAACCAAAGAAATGTCAAAAAAATAATAAAGGCAAAAATCTACTGAACTTAATATTCACTAACCTCTCCCATTTTCGGGTTATCTGCTTTGTGAGCATCAAGGCGTGCATATATCTCATTAGCCAATTTAGCATTTTCTTCTGGTCCCCTTGGGAGGGAAATGATAAAAAATAATTAACACAATTATCACAAAATCAGCAAGAAAACAGAATAGCGAACCAATTTTAAAATGTATGTACAGTATGGTTTTCATACTTGCGGTATCTGACTGCAGGGTACTCATTAAGTGTGTCACACAATGTTGCAATTTGTTCTGCAACAGTTTCCATCATTTTGTTTCTATCATTGCTTTTTTCTGAGCTGTAGAATGAGGACAAAGATTCTGGATCATCCAGGGAGAAAACCTAAAGGGGTGAAAAAGAAAAATCTTTTTTGTCAAATGTGCATAATTAATACACAGCTGTAGCACAACATGCATTGTATTGTAAACCACCAAATACGCAAGACTATTTATCATCTCTGCTTGAAAAAATGGTTTGCTATCTAATCTCTAATAATAACCCAATAACAGTTAATTTAAGACTTGATCATCCAAAGCCCTGGAAACGTCTACTGTGGGCTTCCTCTCCAACACCAACAGTACAGTTTAAGAGGAACTGAAAAGTATTTAAGAAATAGAATATATGGGTGGAAAAAAAACAAAACAAAAAACTAAATGTTGGAAACTATAAATAATATACAGTCATATGTTAACATTTTATCAATGCTGCTTACTTTTTATCACTGCTGTATTTTAACAATGTAAATGTCTTGAAAGCTGTACTGAACAAAATTTATTTTTGTATACAGTCTGTGAGTACAAAATGACAAAGTCTGTCTAAGAAGAATATTTTTTCTAGGAAATGGAGGAGAAACAAAACAAATAACGATTAATTCAAGAAGAATTTACTAACCTGAGACTCATAGGGCAGGAATGCAACGTTAATCTCTTTTAAAGTCTTAGCAACCTTAGCTACTCTGGATTTCCCAATCTCAGCAAAGAGACCATCAGGACAGGCTATGAAAAACAGGAAACAAACCATCACACCAGATAAAGACAACTTTGTTAAAAGTTAATTTCTTATTTTAATATATTAGCTGTTACTCTAATGCATCTTGAAATAAGAATAAGACTACAGGGCTTCCAGTATTTAGAAATGATTGCTGCTTACTGTCAGTGAAAAAGATGTGAGCTGCTCTGTAAGTAAATGCTGCATCTTTAAAGTCGTTGATTAGAGCACGAACTGACTGTAATTAGGGAGAAAAAAAAAATAGCTTTTTTATTCAAATCAACTTTGAGCAAGAAAAAAATTACTTAAAGGATGGTATCAAATAGAATCCATGATGTCAAAAAGTTTACCTTCTCCACTGGTGTAATCAAATAAATGGCCTCCAAACTTGAGATTGGTTCCCTGCGTTTGTTGATGTCCTCCACAACTAAAAGGAAGACAGAAAACTTCAGTTAATCTAAATGCCAACAACTCAATAACACCCCATACATTTTTTTTTAAAAGAAAATGGTGCATAATCATTCTGCTTGTTTAGTCATCTAGGAAAATGACAGGGAATTTTGTTAAAAAGAATATTATGAGCTCCTTTTATCTAAAAAAGGGTCATTAAATTTTCTTTTTTATAATAAAGTTTAGTAGGATTAATTTATTATAAACAAAGATCTTCAACGTCTGAATTATAAATCAAAGGCAGGCATTAACATAGCATCGCAGGACAAGTCTGCACACTCACTGGTCACACCCTCGGCCAAAATGTCTGACATCTTGCAACATGAGGACAGAATTCTCATGGTCATGTGGTCCACAAT
Organism: Cyprinodon tularosa; assembly: GCF_016077235.1. Classification (NCBI taxonomy): domain Eukaryota; kingdom Metazoa; phylum Chordata; class Actinopteri; order Cyprinodontiformes; family Cyprinodontidae; genus Cyprinodon; species Cyprinodon tularosa. Next base: position 588,949 of record NW_024038913.1, on the reverse strand, counting down.
TAAAACCTGTAGGAGGACATAGCAAAGGTCAGTGTCACTAAAGTGCTGTGTGGGGAGAAAAAAAATAAATAAAACAGCTATTTTATGGTTACCTTCCATTCTCCGTCTTTCTTTACACTCTTTATGACCCCATTCAAGATTTCTGTAGGACAAAATACATATATTTTATGTATGTGAAAGTGACAAAGTAATGCATCTTTGATAAAGCTTTTTTTCTTTTCACGAGTTTGTTGGTTAATTAAAGGATTTGCTTCGATGCTTACTATTTAAGAAACAGTAAAACATTTCATGTTGATTAAAGTCAATAATACAACAGTGACTGTTTGGACAAATCATGAAAATTAAGTAAAATTGCCTATTAGGAGTTAAAAAATTTGTCATGGGTCCTTGACCATGCTATTAGGTTTAAGGATGTGTTACTATAGAATAACCATCAGTTTTCATAAATAATGATTACAGAAATAGCTTAATAATAGATTTTTTCCACTGGTTACCATTATTACCACCAGATACTAAAATAGTTCTAAAATAGTAGTTCATTGCCTAAGAGTATCAGGAAGTGTAGCCATCTGCTTTTCTGAAATAAAATACAAAATAAAAAAGAAAAATGCAAATTTCATGCCACCTTCATAAACAAAATGATATTTAGAGCAAGGTTTGGCTTCTAATAATCAACATTTTTGAGAATAAAAGAAAACAAAAATAATCCTTACTTGTAAAGTGTAATCGTATGAAGACAAACACCTGATTGAAAATGAAACCCAAGTTTCCTATTGTGCTAAATTGTAAATAATGAACCATAAAATATTTCCACATACTAAAAACCTGACTGTTTTGCCCCGTAACTCAAGACAGACATGACGAAAAAACAGGTGAGAAAATGATGACATTGTGAATGAGTTTTATTAATACAACTATATGTATTTTTTAATGAACTCATTTTAAACAAACTCGACGAACTTCCTATAACCAAAGCTAGCAAGTGTTAGCCTACAACGTCTGCTGTCGCACTTAATTCCCCCCCACACACACAGTACACCTATGTCACAAGAAACAGCCATAAACCTCTCATAAAAATACGAAAAATATATCTCAATATGTACAGCGAGGCCTTTTAAAGTTGTTTTAATACCGCTCCCATGGTTTGTAGAAGGGTTTAATTGAGATTAAAACAGGAAGAGGCATTTGAAATACACGGTTTTATTATGACGTTAAGCTCCTGGGATTTATCTGACACGGGCAAACAATCTAAATCACCTAGTCAATTTAAATTACGCTTTAAAACCTTATAACTTAAAACTAATGTTTTACTTACTGTCGCCAACTACCGCTTTCAAACCACTCGGTGCCATCTTGACAGGAGTGTACTTTTACAAGACCATTCACTTCCTCATGGTTCAAGAGCACAGCTTTGGAAAGCACAATATTGCCACCTAGCGGCAATATTGAGCATTGCGTGAATTAGTCTCCTGGTCTCCACCCCTTCTAAAATTACACGTACCAAATACCTATTTCTCTTCTATCTATCTATCTATCTATCTATCTATCTATCTATCTATCTATCTATCTATAAATAAATATATCGAAAAAAAAAAAAAAATAAGTGCAGTCATTCTAAAAGAAAGTCAGCTGGGCACTTCCCACTGCCAAAATATGTCAAAGGCAGCCATCTACTGAGCTTCAGGAAACACTTGTCAACAGCTATTCATCATCAAATAATCTCAGCTCTTCATAGCTGTAGAGGAACATCCAAAATATTAGGTGGTTTTTACAAGGAATCACAATTCTCTCTATTTTATTTATACTGATCAATGGGTTACTGTAAGTTGGTGCATGATGTAATCTTATTTCTGACAATAGAAAAACTTTAAAGCACCTCATAAGAAAAATAATAAGCAGCCAATATACAGCACATCAATCAAGTATAAATGTTACTGGAAGAAGACTTTAGTTGTAACGTATACAACTATTACAAGTAGTTTTCCTGATCGTAAGAAAACTGATTTTTTTTTAAAAACTTACTCAGCTTCAATCATTTTGATAATAGGTAGAATTTCTCACTCCCAAGACTACTTTAAATTGCAGTTTTAATCAATGAAATAAACTAATTTCTCCCTCAGTGTATGGAATATGTTAATTTAAACCTGTTTTAATTTATATATTTATAATCCCCAAAGTTCCAATGTTTTTTTTACCAAACCTATAATATACCTTTGAATTGTATTTCTAGAAAAATCCTTCAAGCTTTAAACAAATTGCATTAAGCCCATCCATAATGGAACCAATAATCTTTCCAACTGCACACACTGAAGCAAATGCAATAAAATATGAATGAATTACACAAGTTTTTTATGGAATTTTGTTGGTGAATTGCAAGTTCAAAGAAATCAGTCTTAATACTTCTTGTGACAAACCTAACAGAACTATATCACTTCAAATAAATTAATCTTTTAAAGTTAATACCATGCCAAAAATTCTGCCAATTAACTGCTCTTGTGGGTCAGTATACAATTCAGAAAAATAAATAAAGCACATTTTTTCTATTTCTTTCTATTTCCCAGTTTTTATATTTTAACAGCATTACACTTTACAAAATAAACTGCAGTCACAGAAAATAAACCCTAAAGTAATACAGATATTACAAGGGAAAACAATTCAAACATATAAGAAATATTTTATAAAAAAGTATGTCATTAATAAATTTAAGAACATCTGGCATTATGGGTAAGATTAATCCTCAAAAATTGTCAAGTATGCATTCAATCATGTTAGCCTTGCCAATCTTTCGGTTGCACTGTGGTCTGGTTCTGAACTGTAGTGATCCATCTGCCCCCATTATAATAACATACATTTTCCCAAAACACAAAATCTTCAATTTTCATTCATTTTTTTTAATAACTGTTGCTCCTTTCGAACACGCATCCTCTCTTTAAAGTCTTCCAACTCCTTCCTCTGAAAACAAAAGAAAAACAAAACGCATTCAATTATTGTGGTATTCAGTAGTGAATTGAGACAAAATGCAAATAAGCTCCTTATAATCTTGGGGAAACAAAGATGATCAAAAGATTTAAAAAAATAAATACAAATGTTGTGCCTTTAAGAGAGGTATTTGAATTACCTCATTAAAAATATTTACTTCTGATATTAAACATTGTCTTATGTAAAAACTAATCGGTGCATTTTTTTGGTAAAATCGAGTCTTAAACTACAATTTTTTACCATTAAAACAAAAAACTGACAAGAAATGGTTGTATTTTTATTAACTTTATGAAGTGATGGCTTTTCAAACATGATCTACGCATTTCACTCACCTGTGACTCTTCATCAGGCGGGAAGATTTCCCTCTGGAAATTATAAAAGACCAAAATATATGAATATATATATTTTTAATCTTAGAAATACAGCATGATTGGACAGGGTCAAATGCGGTTTCAGACAGAATGGTATATGAACTAAAAACAACACACGGAAAATGGCTTACCTTTCTCTTTACGATATACTCCTCGAAGTACTCTGCCTGGTTTGAGATCCAAAACATGGTCACGGGAAAAGACAAATAGAGCATCATCTGCAAAGGGGTTCAACGTAATGAAAAGTTACACAAAGTGGATATTGTAACTAAGACACGAATAAACACCATCTAACAATATTGAATATCAATTAAGAAAAACATTAAAATATTCTTTATTTGCTTACTCGGAATATCTCTATTTTAACACCCATTTCCACGTCAAATTCTTATCCACAGCCTTTAAGAGTTACCCAAAAACATTACAGAAGACCTTCAGACTATTTTCCGGGTAAAAGCTCCAGATTCTTCTTCTTCTTTCTGTAAATTTAAGTGACATCCGTTTTCTGCTGTATTACCGCCACCAAACGGCCCGGCGGGTTCACGATGTATTAGTGGACAATTCCATTTACCTAGCTTTATTATATATCTTTATTACTGCCATCTTTTGTATAGGTAAATTACTGAATTTTAAAAAGAATTACCAAAATGACAAAAAAATTCCATTTTGCTCTGTTTTTTTTTTTTTTTTTTTTTTTTTTTTTTTTTTTTTTTTTTTGGGGGGGGGGGATTCTTTTACTTCAGAAAACACATAAACCTAAAAACAAACATCTTTATTTTGGGTAGTCGGATCTGAGCAAACGAAGATTTTTGTCTGGACACATATCGTACCAGAACATACATACATATACATATATATATATATATATATATATATATATATATATATATATATATATATATATATATACATATATACATATATACATATATATATATACATACATATATATACATATATATATATATATACATACATATAAATACATATATATATATATATATACATATATATATACATACATATATATACATACATATATATATACATACATATATATACATACATATATATATACATACATATATATATATACATACATACATATATACATACATACATATATACATATATATATATATATATATATATATATATATATATATATATATATATATATATATATATATATATATATATATATATACACGGTGTCAAGAAATCCAACAAAAAAAGATCCTAATTTGTTTTATATATTTACAGTTTTAGCAGCGTTTATATTCCCAGAGGAAGCAATGAGCCAGTTCAATTCTATGAAGGAAATGAAAGCTTTTTATTTCCAGTTTGTGGCACGTTCTTTACGTCCTCGAGTAAGGATTTACGCGTTACGTCATCAATATCGAGAGGTGTTCAGGATCCTCGGAGAGAAAGATCCCGCGCGCCCTGGCAACCTGAGAAACACAGGTAAATGCCGTTGTTTCCAACACTGTTTTGACAGCCATGACACTCCAGAATAACGAGAAACTAATAGACAAGAGACGCAGTAATCGTGATGTCAATGCCTCTGCGGTAATAAAGATGCCCGGCGCCCACAGATATCGCTCTCTTGCATAGCGGCCTGTTGTGAGTAGCTAGCTTGCTAGCTTAAGCTAGTTTGCAGTTGTCTGTCAAAAGACACAATAACCGCACCTAAAACGCGAGTCTACCTGACAACCATTGCCTGTTTCAACCACTGATTGTGACAACTACCCTTCAATTTGTCTAGCGAATGACCGTGTGCGTACATCTTAGAGCAACCTAACGTTTGTTTGCTCATCGACTGTCTTGTGTTATGGGAGACGGTGACGCCGTCACGGTGATGATGGCGCACACTCAGACGAGCCCGTTGGCTAAGGATACGGCCAATTGTTCAGTTAGCTAAGGGGCTATATCTATTTTTCTTAATTGTTTAACGTCAGGCGATTGAACACGGATGCTACTGTTGCTTTCTGTTCTGCCATAGATAACATTGTTTTCTATTACGAAACCTGAGCTGTGGCCAATGCCCTATGGCCTAACATTTGGGACTGGGCTTCTTGACGGTGGTCGCTTGGTACTGTAGCTGTTATTATCTGGTAATTTATCGCGTCGACTCATTTTAATGATTCGCCGTATCCACCGGGACTGGGTTTTGGTCATACCGTAAAAACGACTGGAACAAACACAATGGAATATGTTTTTTTCATCATTTCCAATCATCTAGTCTTGTTGTGGCCAGTTGAAGCAACCTTTCTCCTCCTCTTCATGAATGACTAAAATGTGTATCTGATTTTGCAAAGCCTATGTAAATGGTACAGTTGTAGAGATGCCAAAATATGTAAGCATAGGATTTTAGTGTAGCCAGTAGCTCACCTACAATCACATGTCTGCAATCCTCTTCTTTGTCCGTAGGTACAAGCGACTAATATGTCTGAAGATTAAAATTAAGTGTACACTTTAACTCTCTTGTATGTTACTCATACTTGCATGGCCCTTTGAATGTTAAGTTATATGCTACAACGTTATTACATGGGTATAAATTGTATTAATATGTCTACATATGTTTAATGTATAAAAAAGTTATCATTTGCGTCAACAAATAGCACCATGTTTTTTGCTTAGTTCTATGCATTCAAGACATCTCTTAACTTTATGTCCTGGGAGAAATACATTTAACAACTGTATACACAAACTGAGTATATTACTTAATTGCTTTCTGCTTGCGTTCTTGTTATGTAAGCATTAGTTTTTTCTTTTATATAAAGCAGCAATTTTTACATTTCTGTTCTTTTATCTATCACAACTTGCTGAATATTGTTATTTACATGCCATGTTATTTGGTTTCTCTATTGAACTTTATGTTAGTTGGATTTATTTTTTCTCTCACAAATACTACTCGAGCACGTTTATCATTTTTAGAATCCCACATATTCTGCTCCTGATGATAGCATGTTCAAGGCTAATGCTGACCTTTATTGTCAATGGAATAAATTGGTTTATCTAATCGGGAAAAAAGGAATTTGTTAGTGTTTATGCCTCTCCAGAGGTCGGTTCTTTTCTCATGTGAATGAAATAAGAAAAATAATATAAAAACAGTTTTGGAGACAGCTGTAGGTTCACTACTAGTGTGATCTAGTTTTTTCCTTTATGTTCACTCATTCTTCCCAATGTTTGAGTTTAGGCTTCATTTTCCAAAGGGTTGGCTGAGTTCGCTGTCAAAACATTTTAAGATGTTAATTGTATCCCCTTTGATTAAGCTGTGGAATAGCCTTTTATTTTGTAAAAGGATTCAGTTGGAGCATTAACCATTTATTTTAGACATTTAAATGAAATTACGAGTTTGTTTTTTGGTAAAACCAGCGCATTCAGCTCGGCAAAGAACTCATGCTCTTCCTCAACACTGAAGTCCTCAGACATTTTTCTTTCGTTGTTTCTTTCTTTGCACAGGTAAACAGCACATTTCTTCTTCTACGCTTGCATTATCGGCAGAGCAGACGCTGAATGCGCATTTTCTTCCGGTTTGGTCTGCCGGCTTCCGTAGAATCGTGAGCGCGCATGGGGGCGCTATTAGGAAATCCTATACACTACTGTTTAGGCTCTAAAACGTTCTAAATGACTTCGTTTCGAGTAAATTCTGGATGCTACCCACTCAGGACACTTGGATTACATTGGACGAGCAGTATGGAGGAACATTGACACGTTTTTGTGGACTTTTATGGACCTTTCTGTCTCGGTCACCATAGACCTCCATTATTTGAATGTCAGCAGACAGCAAGAAGCCTCCCAGATCTCCAGATGCATTTGAGATATCAAAAAAGTACTCCAGAGTTTTGTTCAGCATGGGGGTGAGTAGAAAATGAAGGCTAATCATGTTTTGGGTGTACTATTCCTTTAATGCCAACACTTGACGTAATTTTTTTGCGGCTGAGATGCTAAAGCCCATTAAAAGTGATAAGGTACAATAAAGATATATCTCTCCTCAGACTGTATACTACTCCAAATGTTCAAAATCCGTGTCTGTCTTGCATGGCTTTTGACCTTGTTATTGCCAAATTAATAGATATAAATCTGATATACTGTACAGTAAAATGGAGGAAAAAAATCTCTTTTAATCATGTTCAATTTATTTTAACATCAAACATTTCCAGCCATTTTTAGAGGAAGGGTTTGATTACTTATTTCTGGGTTGCTGACATGCTCATGTGGCTGACGGGCATTTCAAATGCATCTTGATTACGGAGTCATTGCTGGGTAAGAATGTAAAACATTTAAATCAGTTGTGGCAAATCAGCAGCTCATAGTTTCTAATTTGATAGTATGTACAAAATTAAATGCATCACAAGTGAGAAAATGTCCAGCATTTTGTTGTTTATAGAATAAAATCATTTACTAAGATAGCAGACAACCCAATATTCCTTATTCGTTACGTGGCCTACTGAGTAATGCCATGACGTCAGTTTATTCAGGAAGTAGTCATTTTACATAGCAAGTCAATATTTATTCACCTTTGTGATGGACTTTTTATCCTTTAACGAGGATAAATATAAAGCAGAGTTTGGTGGTTGAAGAGGGGATCAAGGGATTTGGATTGGTTCCGTAGTGGCTCGGTTTGGTTGGCAGCGTGCTGCTGCAGCGGGGTGTGAAGGCTGGCGGTCAGTGTTGGAGCCCTGTGTGCGGTGTTTGCAGTTCTGCATAGCAGGCTGTGCAGCGCTGCTGTGCCTGGCCCGGGAAGGCGGTCCAAGGATCAGGTTCTTGGACCGCTCGATGCGATTGGGTTACCGATCACAGCGAGCGGTCCTAGAACCTAATCCTTTCTCCTGTCCGAGTTGGAAACATTGCCCTTTGGATTTGATTTTTACCCGGTTCGGGTCATTGCTCCAGGCCAGTGGGGATCGAGCTGTGGGTCTCCGCTTGCGGTAACTGACTGTTATCAATCGCGGTTCTTGTTCTGGAGCCCGGACCATAATGATATGGAAATCCGTCTGGAGCTGCGGCCATACTAAATTGTGCAGCTAGCTAGGGTTGGCTGTTTTATGAGATAAAATATTTCATAAAAAAGTAAACAAAGCTTTGAATCAGCTTTATTGCCATCAGGCACTTTATTAAAGCTATACAACAGAGAGAAAACAAGCCATTGCAACTTTGGTATATTGAATCCAACTGATGCTGTGATAGGACGTATGACTACAATGACGTCACAGCTGGGGATCGCTAGAGGCACCCTGCATACTTTAAAATTCTCTTGATTTTTATTACTTGGAGCATTTATAGCGCAATTTAGACCAGCCACATAGAGAAAAGAAAGGATAATCTACCATCACACATGATAAATCTTAAAAAAAAAAGCCTACCCCACAGGTTCAACATTTTCTGAACTGAAAACTAATTTGTTTTGGATACACTTCTACAGTTAATGTGACATTTTTTATTAATACTTTGTTTGAACCCTTTTAGCTAATGGAACACAACTAGGATAACCAAAATACATTTTGCAAGACTCATAATAGGGACTATTTTTCTATTCTGTTTAAGATTCCTGTTTCCTCTTATAAGCATTCTCTTTTGTTCAACCCCCAGGCTTTGAATATTTTTTTACTTCCTTTCACATTTTGCTCTGGTTTGCTAGGGAAAGTGAGCCTGGGTCCTTGTTTATCTTCTTTGTCACAGGTTTTGCTTTAAACTTTGAAATAATTTCCTTGACTGGGAGACAACAGTGTTCTTTTAGAGCTGGGCAAGTTGGCCAAATAAATATATTTAATTGGCAAAACACCTCGTAACTAGCTCTGAAAATACAAAAAGGTGTCTCCAGATCCTAAAACACTTTATTTTGGATAAACCTTTGTTTATGCTTAAGTCAGCATTTTAGATGGATTTTTTTTCATCCTTTTTTCAAAAGTCTGTATTGGGTCATTTTAATAAAGTTTAGGAAGAAGCCCCTTTTACGTAACCCTTCAGTCATATTACGTCCATAGATAACCAATCAAGGTTTCGTGTTTTTGTTTTGTTTTTGTTCAGTTCAGAGCTTTCATAAATGTTACTGCAGGCTTCCCGCGGGTCCTAAAAAGTCTTAAAAGGCATTGAATTCTTCAAAATAAAACTAAGGCCTTAATTGGTATTAAAATGTCTTAAATCAGTCTTTCGTAGGTCTTAATTTTTAAGACATCATAAATAGGATTATTTTTTATTATGATTTATTTTTGTAATCTAAATAAAAAATTAAAGTTGACCTTTTTTTTTATTTAAAAAAAAAAAATTGCTCGCCATGATTGGTTCCGTCCCGATAGCAGAACCAATAAAAGCATTGTTGCGGCCGTGACATTTGGGAGATGCGCCATTTACTTTTTGTCTGGAAAATATGAGCAAGTGTAAATGTAACCAAAATTGGCCAGCTAGCCAAGCGTTTTCTACATGGCTAAAACCAGTACCAGGGAACATACATGAGGCACAGTGTATTTTGTGTAAGAAGCGATTCAAGCTCGGAACAGTGGGAATTAAGACAGTGGAGTCACAAGCGAAGCGCGAAACACAAAGCATCAAAATGGAGTTACCGAGAAACAGCCGGTATTTCTCGGTTTTGTTCCACCCTTGTCTCTGCAACGCCTCCACTTATCACCAACTCAAACAAGAAAACGATACAAAGAAAAATAGCTGCAAAAAAGACTTAGAACTGGTTATGTTGTGGCTTTAAAACTGATTTGTTTTGTTCCCTGCTAAAACAAAGTTTGTGAATTCAGTTAAATAATTGTTAAAATATATATGTCATTTGTGTGTTTTTAGCTTTCTTCCTGTATGGGAAGCTTTTCAAAATTTGAAACATTAGTGCAGTGGTTTATGTTATATTAAACCTTTGGGTTAAGTTGTCGCAAGCAGGTTTTTCTTGTGAATTTGGTGTTAAATTTTTATTTCAAGTGGCATTAAAAAGTCTTGAATTTAACTTGCCTTATGCTGTAGGAACCCTGTACTGGCAATGTCGATTTACAGAATGTTTGGCCTGGAATTAAAGCAGACTAAATATAGAGCACATGAATTATGTGGTAAATATCTGCTGTAGACCAATCTGTGACATGTAAGATTAGCCTTACTTGCTTATATTATTTTGGATTAAAGGTAGCTACACCAACTTCATCTGGTCCGATCTCTAACTGCTCCTCTGTGATATGGTCTTTGTAGTTTCTTTCAGCACATCCAATGTCTGGTACTGGTAGAAGATAATAAACATCCAATGTGTCCCAGAGTGTTTTGAACTGAAATCATGTGGCTGTCTCATTAACCAGACTTATTTTTTTCATTGTACATTAAACACTCTAGCCACAACGCTCAATAATTAGTATATAAGTTGATCCTACTCAGGTAAAAGTCTTGCCAGGTTTACCTAATCCTACTTTTGGAAAGTAAAAGTAGGGCTTGAGGTGTTTGTGAAAAGGGCTTCTACCTTTTTTTTTTGGTGAACATTCCAGAATTTTTGCTAACATTTTCACCATCTAGCGACAAGTTGAAATAGTATCAGTGTTGTGCACACTTGACAGTAAAGAAAAAGCAACGCAGTGTGCCGCTGCAACACACAGGTTCTTAGTTCAGAGGCTTAATGGCATCTGGGGTAAAAAGGTTATATATTTTGAAGTTATTTTATATTTTATTTTATTGAAGTTTTTCTTTACTTACTTTTGACTTTTACTCTTGTGGATTCTCTGATGGGGATTGTAGTGCATTTTTTACTGGGCCATTGTGATACTTCTTCAAAAAATGCAGTATTGATGTCTCTCTGCTAAATAAATTTACAAATCATCATCATAAGCCATGTTTTGTTCATATGTGGAACGATGACTAGGGATAAGTTATTACATGATAGAGATGTCCCGATCCAGGTTTTTGCACTTCCGATCCGATACCGATATTGTTTTTGGACTTCCGATCCGATACCGATACTGGCCAATACCAGCCTATCCGAGCATGTATTTAAGTTTAAGTTAAAGTATTTAGCCTTAGTTGTAAGACTCATGTTGAAAAGGGTTTTAGTACTCTTGATAACATCTAGCCAGCTAAATTAGGTGAGATTGAATAAAACACAATGCTTGGTAACAACAAACTTACCTGTTTATTAAGAGATAAACACAAACTGGACAAAATTATGAATAGCAATGTGAAATTGCACAGTGAACAGTAAAACCGTAAACAGTTAAAGGTGCAAGTATTACTGTAAGTTTTAATAAAAATGCAAAACAGGGAAACACTGGCGCAAAATAGTGGAATGGATCGTTTCAATCGGCGAAACTGGAAAATACCGGATTTTTTTTTAAAAACTGGATCAGCAGTCTGGATCGGCATTTTACATGCTTTGCCGATACGCATTTTTTTTGCCAATATCGGCGTCCGATCCGATACGTGGATCGGATCGGGACAAGCCTATTACATGATGGGATGTGGCATTTCCTGTCCATTTTGTTTATCAGAATGATGACACCCTCTCAGCTCACTATATTTCTAGGCATAGTGTCCTTAACAAAGAGCAACAGCTACTGTTATTTATTTGATCCTTTTATATTTTGTCACTTGCAACACTGATTCCCACACAAATATTGGACTGCTGTGTTAAACCATAAACTACTAGATGGTAAGAAGTCTTTGCATTGTACTTTTTTATATGTTTACCGAGTTGATGCACCTGGATGCTCTGAGCAGACAGACAGGAGGACACAGCATTATAGCCACTGTCTGCATCACTGACAAATGTGCTTTGGGTGCCTTGTGGAGAAGAATGGATGATGGACACTCTTCTAGCTCATCAAACTTGCTACCATCCATTACTCTTTTTCGTCCTATTTAGAGAAAGTGTGGGAAATGTAGATGATATATGTCACAAGTACAGTTGGAAATTGGTATTATCAATTATTGAGGCAAAAACCTCAGCATACAGTGCGCACAGAGTCCACTTTGCTCGCAGAATTTAGTTCTACAATGTGGGAGTATTCAAGTATCGGTTTTTGCTAAAGCTTGTCGTTTGATCACTACAAACTGATTTTTGTGTTTGCATTTAAAGGAGAAGTTCGGTTTTTTACACTTTAAGCCCATTTTCTGTAGTGTCCAGGATGAAATCGAATGATCGACACCAAAAGTTTGACAATTGCTCCTGTCTCTGCTTTTTGGCTCATTTAGAATCACCCCCTGGCTGCTTTAGAATGGCTAGCATAGAGCATGTCCGATAATGTCCTTAAAACAACCTTAAACGTTCTTTTTTTTAAATATGCTACTCACCAGGTCGTCAGCGCAGTTCAATGACGTTCCAAAAAAAGTTTCGTAAAGAAAAAACGTTCCTGTAGTGTTTTATTTAGCATTTTGTAAATCCCATTGAGTTCTGTAGGAATCGTCAATATTCCGCTGCCACCGGAACCGGAAATGGGGCCTGTTTACACAGTTGTAGTCTTTTCGCTTCACTCTGTGTACTCCGACGTCGAGGTGCTAACGTCTCTGTTAAACACTTTAAAAAACTCTGAAAATGGAATACGAAAGGTGGATTCTTGATTCTCGACGTCGGAGTACACAGAGTGAAGCGAAAAGACTACAACTGTGTAAACAGGCTCCATTTCCGTTTCCGGTGGCAGCGGAATATTGACTATTCCTACAGAACTCAATGGGATTTACAAAATGCTAAATAAAACACTACAGGAACGTTTTTTCTTCACGAAACTTTTTTTTGGAACGTCATCGAACAGCGCTGACGACACGGTGAGTAGCATATTTTAAAAAAAGAACGTTTAAGGTTGTTTTAAGGACATTATCGGACATGCTCTATGCTAGCCATTCTAAAGCAGCCAGGGGTGGATTCTAAATGAGCCAAAAAGCAGAGACAGGACCAATTGTCAAACTTTTGGTGTCGATCATTCGATTTCATCCTGGACACTACAGAAAATGGGCTTAAAGTGTAAAAAACCGAACTTCTCCTTTAAGGAACAATGGAGATCAGTTTGTTTTTGCTACAAGTGCTTGCTATGTTTCGCAGAGTACCTTTGTTTTTTGAACATTGTCTCTGTTGAAACCAAAATGTATCCAAAAGAACAGGTGGGCTGTGTTGTTGTTTTTTTTTTTTAACCATGAATTCTTCATCATCTATATTTTCCTCATTTGTCCACTGTTGGCTCGGTCTTTGAGACTCTCACTAAACTTTCATCTCAGCATCTATGAAGGGAGCTATCTAATGAAAAGTAATCTATCCAATCAGTCCAATACGTGAAAGGTTTCAAATGATTTTGCTGGCGGTTTCTTTCTGTGAAAAAATAAATTCTTCCCCTCCACTGTTGCTACATGCATGCTAAGTGTGTGGGATTGCTGTCAAGTCAATGAGCCGATGCAATCACCTGGTTTCCCTAAGATAGAAACTGAACCAATGTGATTGTATGAACTGTTTGAACTTCCTCTGTAAAGTGCCTTGAGATGATGTGTAATGAATTTGCTATATAAATAAACTCTATTGAACTGAATTAAAATTGAATTGACTGGTCAAATACTTCAATCTTCTGTGTGATTGATAAAACACCGATATACAGCATAGTAGGGCTAAGCAATATTACCTCAAGTCATTATCACTATGAATTGCGCAGTTTTACCTCGATAATAAATGCACAATAAATGCCCTGGCTCCTCTATCAGAAATAAAGGCATGTGCAAGAAATGCAACTGATCTATTTATTATTTATTTATTTAATAAATCACATTACATATTGCTTTCAATTAAATATTAAAGTCTTTTACCCATTCAGGTTAAAACATTCAGCAATGTCTTATTGAACAGGGGTAAAGTGTTACCTCTCTTGCAAAAGCTTTTCTGCAAAGGTATCTGAGCCTTTTGCACATCTTTGAACTCAGCAGAGCGATTGTGCTCTAGGTGATGGAGGTTGGATTTGTTACTTAGGGTAGTCCCGACATTTTTCAGGCAAACTTTGCATTTTGTGTTCTTTTGCTCAATATCTGTGGCGTAATTTTAGTGCCAATGAAATGAGCATGCATTGAGAACAATGTGCATGGTTTAAACTCGCACATCCTCGCTCAAAGCTGGTCTGTCACACGCATGACCGCGCTCTCGACTTTTTCTATGCACACTTAGCTTCATCTCTGCTCTTGCTCGTCTCCACAGGATTAACTGATGTTATTTCGTTTACAGCTGTGTTAGGGGCTCATATGCCATTCTCTTCGTTTATGGTTCTGACTGGTTCCGTGGAGTTACGTGAAGGAAATACCAGCCACTAGAGCACACTGGAAAAATGGCATAATTATTTACCAACATGGGAAATTTGTGCCAGTTATCGTATTGAATGATGGTAACGGTAAAAATCGCCCAGCCCTACAACATATACATTTGTGGTAGCCATTTATAGCAGCTAACCCAGTTTTGTGAGCTGTGCTTATTGCACAGGGTGTTATGAAGATGAAAATACATTTTGGATATATTATGCAGCTATAGCCTTACTAACGCCAAGAGAATATAGACCAAATCGTTCTCTCATAAACTGATTTATGGAGTCTTATGAGGCAGCTGCGGTAAATAAAGGAAAGCTCATTTTACATGTCATATTACTGTAAAGGCATATATAGCCCCATTTACACTACCCTTGAAAAACCGATCCAGGCCGAGACCGGTCCGAGCTTGGATCGGTAACCAGGCCAAGCTCAGTTTTGACGACCGTTCACACGTCACACTCATCTCGGTTATCTCGACGCCTCGACTCCTCGCCTCCTAGTGACGATGTGCGGTATTACTGCTAGGATTGAAGGAGGGACTCAAGCAGCTGTTGGCGGTAATGCACCAAACACTGTTTGTCAACCGCCGTAAAACCCAAGAAGAAGAAGACGAAGGAGGAGGGAATCAAGCAAATCAAAATGGCGGCGCCCGTCACATTCAGAAAGTTATGCTTGATTATTATTGCTGTACTTCCGTGTTTGCGGTGGGTCAGGCGAAGACGGCAACCTTGCGCGGATGTACTTGAGAAAGTCGGCTTTTGGGAAGCCGACTTTCTGGAATGGAGTGTGAATCGGCATGTTCAGCCAGTCGGCGATGACGCGTTCTGCTCATGCGCTCTTGTTATCAGAGAACCGAGCCAGGAAAAAAACCGAGCCGAACCCACCTCAGGAACTGGTCTGCAGTTAGCGCGGTCCGGTTATGTTTATCTCGGTTCAGTTCAGGTTGTTTCCGTTCACACACGACAAGTTATCTCAGTTACTGAGCTCGGACCGGTCTCGGCTCAGTTTTTTAAGGGTAGTGTAAACGGGGTATATGTGAAAGACAGAAAAGTCTTTAGCTTTTAAATTTGTTATCTACCTTTAATGGTGATCATTGAAAATGCCCTGAACTGGAATTAATACATTACTATAGCTGTTTGACTTGCAGTATTTTTTCTCTATTTTCCGCTTTAGCATAGCAGATATAGCTTTATTTCAACTTTGTTGACTAAAATAACTGATATATGTTTTACTTTTTATGGTTTTGTAGTGGAAGTATTAGCATTGCACATAACAGTACAGAGTTAAGAAAGGAAGAAAAAGCAATTTACAGACTGGAAAAATTAGATGCAATGTACAGATGACATAAGAGCATGATAAAATAGCCCTTTACAGATTATAACTTTATTAAACCTCATGAACTGAAAGGAAAACATTTGTTCTTTTGTTTAACATGTCAGTTGCTGATGAGAGTCTATCAGACATATTGGCTGATTTCAATCTTTGGCCAACTGATTTGTGAAATTTAACATACATAGTGTAACATACATAATTTTCTTCTAAAACTACATTGCTATTGAAAGTAAAAAGTGCCAGGGGATATTTTCTTTCATCAGGAGCCATAGAAGGTGAGATAGACAAGAGCTACAATAAATGAAATAATAATACTTGTGTAAAGGACTAGAACTTGAATTTATTAAAATCTATAAAGTACTTTCTTAAAAGGTGTAAAAGGCCTTAGATGAGCTGCTCAAACTGGAAAAAAAATGTAACTTTTACTATACAGAAATTCAGTTTTTGAATGTAGATTAATACTTGCACACCACCTCATTTCAAGAAATAGTTACAGATGTAAGTCAAGTCATGTCTTCTTATTGACAACATGTGTTTTTATAATTATTATTATTTGCATATTCTCAGTAATTGTATGAATATCTCTATTATAATAACTCAGCCGTAGAGGTAGATGTTGGAATGCTGGAGTACAAGGTGGAAGTTATAAACAAAACTTCCAAAGTGTGTTTGGGGGTGGGGCATAATGAAATGGACAGAGAAGACAAGAAGGGGGAGGGGTGTTGAAGGTGTAACTCACAGAAGGAGGGAGAGGAAGAAACTCGAGCTATTGATGGGGAGAGGGGAGGGGTGGAATGAGCGTAGGAGAGAGGGAGGGTGTGTGGGCAGAGGCTGGCTGAATGAGGAAGCGGTAGAGCCATTTTTACTGTTGAGTAACTGCATGCTGGTCTAGCAGTGAGAGAGAGAGCCTGAACATGAGGTAGTGGAATAAAATACGACCTCAGGATCTTTCTGGAGTACTCTTTCGGATCTTATTTTCTGCTTTTCTTCTTTATACACATCTTGCTTTTTGGATGTGTCCACTCTTTTGGGGGAGGCCCCAGAGAGGACACACAATGGAGCGAAGAGCCTGTAGCAACTGGGCTGTTGTACTGCCGAGAGGGGGATGGGGTAGAGAGAGGACCGGTTCACACAGCTAACAGAGCCTGCTGGCTGTAGGTTTCCAACAGCCTCTCCTTCCTGCCTGGCCATACTGTTTCCAGTCTGTGCTTCTTTCCTGGAGCAACCATTTTTACCTCTTACACACTTCCTGGTCTACATAAAGGATTACACACCATGTTTTTTGGGACTTGAGAACAAATCCCTTAGCTTGAGGAATGAATGGGTTTGGAATAACCGAGAAGAAAAAGTAACTTCTCACTAGTTCGTCTGTGGTGTTTTTTTTTTTTTTGGTTTCTGTTTCTGTTTGGTGGAACTGATATCTGACAAGATGCATTCCAAGTCAAATGATTTACTGGATTTTCAAAAACTGGACGCCCTGCTGGAAAAAATTGCACATTCAGTCTCTGTGAAAAGGTAATGTTATGTGGCTGAGGACTCACCAGAAAACATTTCAGATATGTTAAAAACTGATCATAACTGAGCCAAAATATTCTAACTAGGGCTGCAACTAACGATTATTTAAAAAATCGATGAATCGGCCGATTATTTTTTCGATTAATCGATGAATCGGACAAAAAAAAAATTTTTATATTAACCTCTTTATTCCAAAATAAACATTTTAGACAGAACAAACAAGCACACAAGTACAGGTTGCTCATTAACTGTACTGGTGCAATATGAAAAATAAATGTTTGTGTAAAAACTACGCAAACTTACATGAGAAATGTAGCTGTACATCCACAAAATATAGGCTACTTTGGTTCATAAAGCGCAAAAAGAGACAGGCATTTTTGTTTTTTAAAGCCCCTAAGGGGTTCAACAATAGGCCCCCCCATTTCAAGAAATGAGTTTTTTTTAGACTAGAAGAGTTCTGCCTTTTAAGACAGGAAAGTATAGCAGTTAAAGTTGCTGCTTGAGAAAATACTGAACCATAGAGATAAAAATAGCCCTGTGATTCAAATTATAAATTGTATTTGGAATAAAAATGAGAGAACTAGGGGTGGTAAAAAAACACATCCTCCAAAGACAGATATTTACATGGGAATGTGGCAGATAATTAATTGACATATTACTGATCTTGCTGGATTTTGTTCTGCTTTACTTCCATAAATTGCAGGATCTTCTTTTCTTTATCTTTGCCAGAAGATTTAAACTTTAAAAGCCTTGCCCTCATAATTTGCAAGTTAATTTATTTATAAAGAAAATATAAACGCTGCTTAAACAAATGTAAATGAGATTAAAAGTAAAATAAGTAGCCAACCATATCCCTGTCTGTAACCTACTAACAAGGTAAGGAAAGCATCAGATGAGCTACCTGAGAAACTAACGTTACGTTTTCCCACTTTAAAACCAAACAAACATGGTTACTCATCCTGCTGATCAGCTCTCTTCACTGCCATCGAAGGCTCCAAAGTGTTTTCTTTTCAGGTGCTGCGTCATAACAGTGGTGCTTCCGTGCCATGTTAATTTCTTTTGAAAAAAGTTGCATGTTATCACTTTTTTCACTTTACAAAGCGCAGGCTATTTTAATTATTGTGATCAATTTGCGCCGTCAATCCCGGCGCATGCGCGCTTCATTTGCAGTCTGGACGCTGAGGGTAAACTCCTCACTAAAATCCTGCGGCTCTGACTGCCGCGCTGAGAGGGATTCCTGTGGGAGAGGGAGAAAGGCGTTGGGATGGGGGAGGCGCCCCACGGCAGGCAAAAGCCACCAGTGACACCGTAAAAAGTCGCCAGATTTGTCGCTAGTCGCTTTTTTGAAAAATAGTCGCTGGAGGGGTCTGAAAAGTCGCTGAGTTGGCAACACTGCAACTGCGGCGCTGACTCGCTCCGCCATATTTTTTTTTCTTCCCCCGGATGACGGCGGCGGCGGATGACGCATTAATCGCGCGACACAACTAATCGATGATTAAATTCGTTGCCAACGCTTTTAAAAGTCGATTTTTATCGATTTTATCGATTCGTTGTTGCAGCCCTAATTCTAACTGATGATACTTAAAATACTTAAAATAGGGGATACGCTATTCTTTGGAATAATGGGTAGAGGACGGTATTTTGTAATGTATTATATGAACGTGGATCTTAAGCTGAAAGTGGCTTAATCAAAACTTAAAGCCAAAAGCCTACCTCCTGCTTAAGGTTGTTGGTGGTAGTGGTGGGTGAATGGGTTCAGAAGGAGTTGAATTGTGTATGGAAATAGTAGAAATATATTTCTGCTTCATTAAAGGGTTTGGCTTTCTTATCCTAACCTGCTGGGAATTGAATTATAAAGAGGGAACATGAGTCTTGCCTTTTCCTGTTCGTTCTATGACTCATGTTTTGCTTATTTGAGTTGCTGTGACCTCATGGAGTAACACATAAGTGCTTGTAGGCAACACAAGGGGAATTTCTTTCATGTTCACAACAAATACCTTATTTCTTTTTAGATAAAATTATGTTAATATAAAAACACCCAAAGGCATGATACAGGAGATAATACTTGTATTCTTCTGCAGGATGGTTAAAAACTGTAATCACTATTAAGATTTTTTTTAAGTGGAATCATAAAATTAGACATACAATTATCAGAGATTTTGTGGCCAATATTCAGTCACTGTTTTATTTAAGCTCCAAACAGACGATAAATATATTGGGTTATTGTGGTATACTTTTTAAAAGTGAGTTACAAAAAATTTAATTTTTATTTCTTAATGGGTGGAAATTTAATGGTTATAAGTGGTGTGTGGTAAAACAAAACAATCCAAAACAACAATGAGATCCCCAGGGTAATGAAACTTTGTAATAATACAGATCAAATCCAGCTAAAACGAGTTCTGTCGTGTATTCTTCATTCAATTGCAAGACAGATTAAAGCTCATAGTTTCATTATTTTTGTATGAAATTCCTAAGCACCCTCTGGTGTGCCCCGCTGTTTAGTATTATAATTAAAATCCGATACAGTGCCACACTGTTTTATAAGAGATTAATGTATGATACAGATTTTAACTATCGTTAAAGAAATCACATAATTACATAATTTACGTTTATGTCTGAGAGACATAATTTAACATATTATTATGCATTTATCTGAATCAGAATCACAAACATCAGTATCTGTGTATTAAATGTGGAGTTGGGCCTAAACTTCAGTGCGAGTATTCTGAATAACTTCCTAAGCCAAATCAAGTGTCATTAAAATTTTGAGTGTAAGAAAGAAATGTGTTGGTCAAATATTGGAATATTTCTTCTAAATATAGTATAACTCTTGGACCTCCAGCCAATAGTTGGCAGCACACTGCCCTAGACCCTATTACTCAGCTCATCAGCACAAGCTGTGGGAGATAAACATCTAGATCTCATGAAGTTTTTCAGAGCCTAATATTATACAAATTGCAACGTATCATCTTTGTAATGACTTGGGATAAATCGTATCATTACACGTATCATGATCTGTATCACTATTCTTGCCCATTCACAACCCTATAATTAATAGGCAAAATAAAAATGGAGCATCTTTACCTCAATACTTGTGTTTTCCTCTGTTTTACAGTTGGGCTTGTGATATTAAAAATCATAAGGGTTTAGGACGAGTCTCGGTTACAGTTTGATGCTGTAGATGGGGAGAAGAGGATACTGAAAGGAGACGGTAGCAAAACCACTCATGTCTTGCCTATTAAGCATAAATGTCAGACATTGGTCACAGTAGCAATCATACTGCCCATTTTTTTTCTATCTAACATTATATGCTTTTAGTCATGGGTCATATGGAATCCAACTTATGAACAGAATTTTTCTTTTGTTCTTAAAATATTTCTTTCAAAAAGGTCAATAATCTTATGAAACATGCCTCGAATTCCCTTCAAAAGTAGTGGTTGACATACAACTGTAGTAAATGTTTCTTTTCCACAATCCTCTTTTACCTTTAGTGCTGCCCTAAGGTCAATTTTAAATACTTAAGTGATGCTTTACTCCCATACTTTAGTGATTTATTTTTCCCATAGTAACACACACTGTTCCTGTCAGGGTGACCTGATAGTGAATAAAGTGTGCTGCTTTCACTGATGTAAATAGGCTTGTATTTTTTATTTTTGACTGAGCAGACACCAATGTCCATCACTAGTAGATTTCATGTTTCATCTCCACTTTGGATATAAAGTTACCGTACCATATACTGACAATCGGTTAGGTTTTACATAAAACTTGAAAAGCACACTTTTTGTTTTGTTTTTTTCAGTTTTGGCCCCCTTATGAAAATATGTAATAATTGATAATTAAAAAAATAAAATAAAAAATATCTAAAAGTATTGTTTTTTATACATATATATATATATATATATATATATATATATATAGATATAGATATATAGATATATATATATCTATATATATATAGATATATATATATACATATACATACATACATATACAACTGTGTGTTTTACTAAACATAACTTTAGTTAATTAGACATGTTGTGGAACACCTAAGTGATAGTTGCATCAGTAAAGGCGAAATGAATCTAAATTTGTTAACAAATCATTACAAACCCATCAGGTTTAAATTGGGGCGGAAAAAAATCTTGCTGGATAAAGATTGCATGCCCGCCTCCCACATCGTGACCAGGACATAACTAAGGTCCTGGACAGTAAGCCGCAATCTGGTGGCTTGTCATTGACCTAATATTTCTGAGATGTCCTGTTGGAGATATACATACCGTATTTTCACGACCATAAGTCGCACCATACTAAAATGCGCAGTCTCAGTTATGTGTGCCATTTCTGTATTTAACACACACATAAGGCGCACCAGACTATAGGGCGCGTTTTTTATATAGAGGTACATGTCCTCTACTACCTTTAAATACCTCTACTGCGTATTTAAAAATAGAGCGGGAGCAAAACTGAGTATGATTGTTCTTTATTCATGTATTTATTACAAAGTATTCATCAAACCTGGGAGCTGGCCGTGAGACAGACACATCACTGATGACACAGAGCGCTGTGATCACTCCTCTGAAACAGTTTATTGACGCATAAATTAACTTAAAATCCTGAAACCTGCCGACAGAAAATGTTCGCTTTTATTATCCTGGTGCCTGCAGTTTAGATTATTTAGATGAAAAACACCTACCAGCCGCCGCGTGAACCGCGAGGAGGCGACCCGGCCAGAGGCTGCTGTTGAATTAAGTTTTCAGGTGGAAAAATAGAGCGGGAGCAAAACTGAGTAACATTGGGCTTTATTCATGTATTTATTACAAAGTATTAATCAAACCCATCAAAGTCATCATCCTCTGTTTCTGAATTAAACAGCTGCGCTAAATCAGACATGCCAATTTCCCCCTCTTCGCTATCAGAGTCACTTTTCCGTGCCGGGCGGCTCCTTGGAAATGATGCCGGCTTTTGCGAAAGCTCAAACAACAGTGCCAGCAGACACGTAGTCCAAGCATCAACAATCCATCCGCAAACGGTGGCGTAAGTTGCCCGGCGCTGCCTTCCACTTTTCGTGAAACTGGGGTCTCCGTCTGTCATCCATCCCTCCCACGCCAGTTTTCAGCTAAAACTGTACTTAGGGGTGGTGAATAACTTGTTTCAATGCATAGAGCTGTGGTTCGATTAAGCTAGAATGGATGTCTTATTTTCCCAGAAGGGACGGCTTGCTCAGTGATTAAATGCATGACAATTACCACTTCCACTGACTTAATAACAAAGAAACTTTGCTACATCAAACATAAAGACAAAACAAACAAACAGCCGTAGTAGCCCATAGCTTAGGGTGACCAAACGTCCGTATTTCCCGGGACATATCCGTATTTCAAGTCCTGTCCCGGGCGTCCCGGGTTTTTTTTTTAGAAAGTGAGGAAATGTCCTGATTTCACTGCGCACGACGCTCCGTGTGACGTAATCCCTGAGCCGCGTCAGTGCAGGCAGCCCTGTTCTTAATCAGAGGCTCTGTTCGAAAACCTGGGCTGCATCCTCCAAGGACGCGGTCTACCTAGACTGGATCCTTCGAAGTCCTTGAAAATAAGGAGGCCGGAAGAGTTTTGGCTGTCAATTCGACCAGGTCTACCCTTCGGCGGGTTTTACCGCGTATGCTCTGTTGCTTAGCAACCGTGAAAGTTGACACACAAAGCAGAAAAAGAATGAAAACCGAAGTTTTCAAAACTGTTTGTTTATTTAATTTTTTTTTTTTTTTAAGTTAAAGTGAACAAAGACTACACTCACAAGAATCCAGAGTGGAATAAAGGTTCCAACCACCGGGAGCAGGAACAAATCAAATCAAATGTAATGATAGAAACCTTAGTCAGTTAAATAACCTGCTGCTGTCATTCTGCACATCTCTGATGTTGCTGCTATTTTCTAATTACTGTAAAAATGTCCAAAGCTGCATATTGGTTATCAATTCTCCAGTTTTATATTGTTAAAACACTTTACAGAATTTTATTTTTTATATTTTAACTCTTCCCTATTATGTTATTCTTATACATTTTTTCTAAGGTCCACATTTGTGTGACCATTTCAATAATCTTTCTGTTGCTGTAAATCTGCCCATTGTGGGACAATGAAGGGATTTTCTATTCTATTCTATAAAAGGGTTAGAAATATGTAAGTAAATCTAAACAATGTATCTACAAAATATATCTGCCAAATCTCTAATATTCAACAACAAAAAATACTTAGTTAAGCATATTGTGCAAAACAACAATAAAAAAATGAAACTCCTATCAGATTTATTGTTCCCACTCTGCAGATATATTAGAATCTGTCCTTAAATTACAGCCAAACTCATTTACACAGTAACAGATAAAAACCTTTGGATAAACCAAACATTACCGCCACATATCTGACTCTATAACCATTAAAACAACTATTTTCATTCATTTCAGACGGAACTATTCACAGACTGGATTATATTAAACTGAACTTCCAATTTTCACCACTGTTCTGCGCCAAGTAACATTTCCTCTGATCACGGAGCAAATCCCGATGATGAGACATTAGTTCTTTCAATCAAGTTTCCACTGAGATATAAAGGAAAAGCAGCCATTCCCACCCAACCAGAGACAAAAACAAGCAAATTATATCAAAACTCAGAATGGGTAAATTTAAACATCAAAAGCAAATTCTGCTCTGAATCATTTATAATCTCTGAGAGCCATGACCCAAAGAATCAAGTTCTCAGCATTCAGCAATCACCAGATCACAACCACAGTAAAGCAAAGTCAATAAAGTATGTTGTTTAGCTCTAAAATTTGATTTGTTAACCGGCATTGGCATGGAATATTCCTCATGTATTTTTGATTGGTGACACCTAGCATCACATGTATGCTATCATGGAGCAGTGACGTCACATGAGTGCAATTATGAATGAACTGTAAAATAATGTAGCAGAGAAATTACAGATCATCTAAAAGATATATACTTTGTTTGTTTTTGTTACTGATTAGGCAGATCTTGAACTGGGTGCTTACTTTCAAGTAGGTTACCAAATAGTCCATCAGTTCACAAGCCTTTTTGTTTTCAGAACTGTTTTTTCAGATTTTAATTGATCTATCGGTTTAATCTTGTTAAACTTTATTTCCCTGTTACTTGTTGATTTCATTATCTGACTATTGTTAGGAGAATGCTTTCGTGTTGAGTCAGCTTGTAATGTGTTTTTTGGAGGCTGGTAAGGATTGCACCGTGTGGAGTTGGTCGTTGACTTATGATCACATGGTAGCATTCTGTTATATAATTAAAACATGAAATGGAAAAATATCCTTACCACTTTATCTGTATTTTTTCATCATGACATTTTTTGATCTCTCTCTTGATATATACATATATATAAACAGTATTTTTTTTTCGTGCACAATTTTAAGTATCGTATTGGAATATGTTGAAATGACAAATTCCAATCAACTTGCTAAATTTTGCAAAACAATGTTTTCATCTAGGCTTGAAGTAATTATTAACTTTTTTGAAAATAAAACATTGATTAGGAGAACAGATCTGTCTGACATACTGAGCATTTACCTTAAATGACCTATCAGCTGTTTCTATAGCCAGTCTCCTACCCTAAATACAAGCATTAGAATTACTTTTCTCTGATAGTATGTATTATTGCCAATAATAGCTGGCATGATAAAGTAAAGTAAGTAAAACTTGCAAAGTAGGTAGAACTTGCCTGATTGCAACACATTCATTAGAACCTCACTCCGTTGCTGATTTGTGGTCGACACTAGTTTGCTAGATCTACTTCCTGTTTATTACAGCCAGGCATAACATCAAAGTATGACATTACATTTTGCGTCGCCTGGTTAATTTACTCCAAACCAGATGCAAGCATACAGATTCATGTGCTTGAATGAATAATTGTTTGCTTTTAATCCCAATATCCTAACAGAATGGCAGCTCCAACAACCAACTTAGCCATTCCAAAGCTTTGATTTGCTCCTTTCTTATCATGTGTCACCGTGTCAGACACATTTTGCAACCCCATCCGCTCCCAAATCCATGTTTGGATGATAATATGATCAAAACACTTGAAGATCTACTACTGATCATTTATTGAAAGTATGACATGTAAGAGCTTATAGCCTATTGAATTGAGAGGTTTTTGTCTAGCCTCTGCAAACTGGCTGTAATCAGATTCACCTGTCTGAAATAATTATTTGGTATCTTTATTTTTTATTTATCATTTTTATCATCAATTTTTAGCTGTCAACACATTTTTCTTTCACTTCTTCACACTAGACTAAATGGTTTACGTGTTCAAACCCTGACTAGTGAATGTAATATTCTAACTATTTTTGACATCTGCTCAAATTTAATATAGACGTTTTTAAGACCTTATGAGGTACAAATTCCTACTTTCTTCTGTACTGCTTTCTTAAATTGGAGCCTGCAGGAGTACAGTTGAGATTTGAAGTTATTTAAAGCAAACATTATCAATAGCATTTGTTGTGGGTTATTTTTTTTTTGCATATTGGCTTGATATAATTTAAAATTTTGTTCTTTATGCTTACAATAATTGGAAAAAAGTCAAACCTACAAGTTGTAAGCTTACATATTACCACTGGACATGAATCTTCCTGATCTTGTTAGCCTAAATGTATTATAAAGTTCTTACCGTCTACTGCAAACTACATGTCAGGACTTTTAATTTGCAACTGATTGTGAGCTTCAGATTCTTTTACCATATTCAAAAAATCTAGATCTTTCAAAATGGAAGTTTACTCCCAAAATTAAATCTAAATTTCACAGGTTTTACACTTGTGACAGTGTTGTAATGTGACTCAGAATGAGTCTTGTTCTTTACCTGTTACAGTTGAGCCTTGGTTTATCATTTTCTTTTCTGACCCTTTCTTTTGAAAAGATTGGTGACAATCATTTATATATAGTCCATAGGTGGGCTAAAATTGCATGGCCATTTTGGATTCGATTCAAGAACAAGTTCCTAATTTTGTTGTAAAAATATTCATTTAATTTTAGATCATGCAGCTTGTGTCCAAGTTTTCAGTAGGAAAAATAGCTATAAGAGAAGTATAGGATCTCTTACATTCCCGAACGTTTCCTGATGATTTCAAAACTTTCATCAAATGAAAATTGGGTGTCCAGATAATGAAGTGACCTCTCATGTAAATCGCCACAAACATGATTGAGCTCCTTCTCAATGTTGAACACTTCTTTTCTTTTTCTTGAAATCGGAAATAAACAAACACAGCTCTTTTAACCGGAAACACATTTGGAATACAGGATATGTTGGAATAAGTTTCTAATTACAGCATAGCTTTTCTAATTACAGCATAGCTTTTCAAAATACAGCTTTTCTATACATTAAACATTTTACAACCTATGTTGAATCTGTTCTCGTTTCGAGTTACCATTCCTCTACAAAGCTAAATTGGCTTTGTAGAGTTTAATTAGACGCACCTTAAAGTAAATATGTGAGTAATGGTCTCTGATAATTGTTTCTGCTTGTGCATCTGTGTTTATCTAGATATCAGATTTATGCTGTGTTGTTAATTGAGTATTTTGATGGCTAAGACATGTGAATGACAGTCCAATGCCTTATTATTTTTATTTTTTTTCCAGAGATTCCAGTGAGGAGTGCAATGGGATCAGTAATGCTCTGTCAGTGGAATCTGTGCCGGGGCCAAGACTAAATTGGTGTTCAGCCAACACCACCACCCTTGCCCCTACTTTTGCTCCAGTTCCCGCTCCGGGACCTGAGCCTACGCCTAACCCCGTCAGAATGGGAGACGGTCTGGAAACTGCACAGATGTCAGGCAGCAGCCAGGGGCAGACTCAGCAAATGGGCAATCCCCCGCCCCCGGAGTACTTCAATCCCAACAGGCCAAAGCGCCAGACCAATCAGCTGCAGTACCTACTTAAAGCGGTGGTAAAAACCCTGTGGAAGCACCAGTATGCCTGGCCTTTTCATTCACCGGTGGATGCCGTTAAACTCAACCTGCCTGTGAGTACGACCTGCTCTTTTATGTGTGCATTTTATCTCACTGACCCAAAATTTTTCCAATGCAGGCTCCCATGAGACTCTTAGTATGTTCTTACTTCTGCACTGTAACTGCAAATTATTTTACTGTTTTGTTTCATTTGCTGATGAATGCAGATCATGGTCAGTATTCTTGTTAATATTTAAAAATGTTTTAGTGTTTGTTGAATTAAACAGTTTGTACCATTGGACGCATGTTACAAACGTCAATATTGCCAGCTGTAGAGATGTCCTGATTACAGTTTATCCCCGTTCTAATGTAAAATTTAGGAACACATTTTTCTTTAAAAACACCACATAGTACAAAAAAATACATTTCAGAAACCTTTGCTTTTATCATGCAAAAGTACTATTTTGTTTGTCATGTTTAACACAATAAATATAAAATATGTTGCTCATATTTTTCTGCAGATTAGGTATTAGTAATTATTTTTAGCACTTTTAAAAGTTGAACTTAGATTGTTGTTAACTTAAGGGTCCAATTCTATTTTTTTAAGCATAAGGCATTTATCATTATGTAATTGAAATTATATACTTACTGATATTAAAAAGTATTTTTCCTTGAAACATTTGATTTAATTTACATAGTCGCATGTCACAGGTCATCTCTGTATTAAAAGCAGGACAATATGTCATTTGTTAATTGCAGCGCGTACCATGTCCTTTCAGGTGTTGTGCGACTCTTTACATGGTTTGATCATTTTCACTTATAGATGTAGAAAATGTAAGACAGGTTAAAGGTATGGCTTTCAATCATTTAAAGCCTGGTCTTTGGATAATATAGATGATTCTTATTTTCCCAATCCCTATTTTATTGTAGCTCGGATTGAGCCTTTAAACATTAGCAAGTATTGTAATGTAAAACTATTGCTAATTACTTACTTTAAAACTTCCTATAATACATGTTTAAAAAATGTAAATCATAAAGAAATATTCTAAACATCAGTTTCATTGTGCAAATGGGTCATCATCTAAAAAGTATACACGGTGTGTTTTGTAAACTTATAAAAATGTGAAAAATGTGAACTTTTGGCATTTAATGACTTATACTTAAATGTAATGAATAAATAAATCCATTAGTTAAGTCCTACAATTCTTAAGTTCAATTTTAGTTTAAAACCCAATAATACCAGCTTTGTTGTATCAAGTGCAGAACGTTGCCCTTTAGAGCTTCTTGTTGACACACTGATTTTTTGTTTTGTTTGTTTTTTTAGGATTACTACACTATAATTAAAACACCTATGGACATGGGAACAATCAAAAAAAGACTTGAGAACAGCTACTACTGGAATGCCCAAGAATGTGTTCAGGACTTCAACACGATGTTTACCAACTGCTATATATACAACAAGGTAACTTAGTTTCACACAAGAGCAATTGTTGCTATAACTTTAAAAACCATTATTTTGATGTCACTGCAATTTGATGAGAATGTTTTATTTTTTTCTGTTCAACAGCCTGGAGATGATATTGTTTTAATGGCTGAGGCTCTAGAAAAGGCTTTCCTTCAAAAGGTGGCAGAAATGCCTCAGGAAGAAATAGAGATTCCGGTCATGACAGGAAAGGGACGTGGCCGAGGCCGGAGAGACGGTGGTATGTGGTTAGCTTGTTTATACTGAACTGCTAGTATGCAATATTCTATGAAACAAGATAACAAAGCAAGCCCCTTGTTTTCTCACCAAGGTATAAACTTGAAACCAGGCGCCATCATTGATTCTTCATCCCCGACCCCACAAACACGTGGCCTGTCAAGCCTCCCAGCTACTCCGCAGGCCAGAGGACCAATGCAGGCACCACCTTTGCTACCTCCCCATCCTTCAATGCAGGCTCTGCCTTCCCTTGTGCCCCAGACGTTACCCAGCCTTGCACCACAGCTCCAACCACCGTACACGATGGTTCAGTCAGACTGTGTTCCTCAAGTTCCCATCATGACTTCTGTGCCTCTCCCTACTCAGACCTCTCTTCCTCCGGTATCGATTCAGAACACTGCCCCTATTCTGCAGAGCCCTATAACTATGACCAAAGTGAGTTTTCAGACTATTTGTTTTGAATAGTATTTTCTATTATTGCCCAAACCTTGATTTTCTTTCTTTATTTTCACCACTGCAGCCAAAAAAGAGCCAAAAACGGAAAGCGGACACTACAACACCCACAGCTAATGACCAGCTAAGTGAGTCTTCACCTGCAGAATCGAAGTCTGGGAAGACGTTACCCAGGCGAGAGAGTAACCGACCACCGAAACTGTTAAAGAAAGAGGCTCCAGACTCCCAGCATCACATAGGCTTGGTAACAGGACTGGGTGGTCCGAGTGGAGGTCTTAGCCCCAAACCACAGGATCAGCTAGGTTATTGTTCTGGTCTAGTTAGAGAGATGTTATCCAAGAAACACGCTGCTTATGCTTGGCCATTTTATAAACCTGTTGACGTGGATGCACTGGGATTACACGATTATCATGATATCATCAAGCATCCAATGGACCTAAGTACCATCAAGGTTTGTTTAATGCAGGGTTATAAAGAATCTCAGAACTACGAATGATTTCATTATGTAAAATACTAAGTGAAATACTTGCTGTGTTGTGGTAGGCCAAATTGGAGGCAAAGCAATACCGAGATCCCCAGGAGTTTGCTGCTGATGTAAGGTTAATGTTTTCCAACTGCTACAAATACAACCCACCGGACCACGAAGTAGTATCCATGGCACGAAAGCTGCAGGTATACAAACATTATTAGACTGAAATAAAAAGATGGCTTGAGTCCGCTCTTACAGAATGTTGCCATAAACTAGTTTTATAGTTCTAATGCGTTTTTTTCCCCTGTCTTTTGTTGTTTTTAATTTTTAAATTTCATGTTTAACTGCCAATATTACTCTTTTCCTTTTTTATAGGATGTGTTTGAGATGCGCTTTGCGAAAATGCCAGATGAACCTGAACCCAAGCCAGTGGTTTCTGCCCCAACTCCTACACTTCACCACCCTGCCCCTGTGAAGCCCCAGCCCCCTGTGGCACACATCCCCTCGTCTTCAGACAGCTCCAGTGACTCATCCTCTGAGTCTGAGTCTTCCACTGATGACTCTGAAGAGGAAAGAGCCCAGCGGTTAGCAGAACTCCAGGAGCAGGTCAGGGATCAAAGAACATTTTAGATGAAGTCACAGTTGTTCTTCAGGTCTTGTAAAACTTTGTTTAAAAATGGTTCAATTTTTCCACAAACAGCTGAAGGCTGTCCACGAGCAGCTGGCTGCCCTGTCCCAACCTCAAGCCAGCAAACCAAAGAGAAAAGAAAAGGAAAAGAAGGAGAAGAAAAAAGATAAGCATAAGAAGAAGGGCAGCATTCCAAGCCTTGTAGATGAGATCCACGATGCCACACCAGTTTCACAGCTGCCCAAGAAAACAAAGAACATGAACAGCAACAAAGATGTTACTAAGAAGAAATCCAGGTTGGTTTAAAAATACCCTTAGTATCAGTCTATCTGGGGACTGACCAAGATGTTTTACTTCTCCTACCATAAAGCATATTATATATAGTTTTTTTTATTATTCTTTAGTTTATATTTTCCAAAGGTAAGCCTTATGAAAAAGTCTTATTATATTGATCTTGAGCTGTATGTTAGTGAACCTGATTACTTCTGTTTTTGATTTAACCAAGATTTAAGCACCTTCAAGCAGCTTAGATCACGTTATATCCTCATATTTATATAAAAGCTTAGTTTCACCATTAGTCTCCCTTTTTATACATCTTTTTGAATTCCTTCTAAACATGGTATAAACATTCTGATAGAAACACAATTTATATATGCACTTTTAGATCATTAAAACTTCTGTTTAAGTTAATATTGCCTTTTGTTTCTCCCACAAAGTAAAAAAGACGGATTGAAAAATAATCACCCACCAAGTCTGCAGCTTGTGCCCAGCATGGAGGACGATCTCGGGACAACTGGGCCGTCTGTTCCGGGGGAGAAATGCAAGCCTATGACTTACGAAGAGAAGAGGCAGCTAAGCCTGGACATTAACAAGCTTCCTGGTGACAAGCTTGGCCGTGTAGTACATATTATTCAGTCCAGAGAGCCTTCGCTCAAAAACTCAAACCCTGATGAGATTGAGATCGACTTTGAGACCCTGAAGCCTTCAACTCTGCGTGAACTAGAAAGATATGTGTCATCCTGCCTCAAGAAAAAAAAGAAGGTTCCAGGTGAGACACTGCATGAAAATCATTTAGCAGAGCAATGTCTTAATACATACTCAATAAACTGTGAGTGTACTTTCTTATGCAAAATCTATTAACATTAAGTTGCTTCTATAGCTGAGAAAACCATTGAGTCGGTGGCTTCTTCCAAAAAGACGGTATCTTCTTCTGAAAGCAGTGGCTCGAGCTCAGACAGTGATGCTGATGGATCAGGTAGATTTAAGCTCAGTCTTCTTTTTAAGTACCCACAATACATACCACTGTCTTCTGTGGAAAAAGACAACCTACTTGTTTTTCTTTCTAGGAATGATCAAACAGCCAAAGAAGAAGAGCCAATCTGTGAAAGAGGCAAAGAAGACGCATCTTGTGGTTCAGACAGGCTCTGCACAGGTTGCGTTTCAGTCCCAACCTGTCATCTCTCAGGCCACCAGTCAGATGAAGCAACAGCAGCATCAACCGTCTCCTGCAGGCTTTATGGCTCCTCAACCTGTAGCTGCTCTGGAGTCGTCCCACTTACTGGAAAGCTACGATTCCTTGCCTCCTTTCAGCCAGTCAATCATGCATATGCCTCACCACACAGGCAACACTTCCCCTGCACCTCAAAATACGAATGCTCATTCTGCCGAATCAGTGTCTCCTGAAACGCACCCCTTCCTCAACCAGCATCCAGTCCTCCCTTCTCCAGGTAATGTTGTGTGTTGGTGCTGTGGTTTGTTTTCTTTGCTATCATAAAGGCCTTTTAATAGTGGTGGTGCATTGCAACCGAATGTGTTTTGAGGGCCAGGGGCGTCCGGGTTACATGCAAAGTCTATGGTGGACGTCCATTAAGGGACGTTCAGAGGTCTTTGACACAATTCCACTGCATTTTCAAGCAATTCTGTCAAGCGTGTCCAGGGCGTCAGACGCCTGAGGTGGAAAACTTGACGCAATGTGTCAACCAATCAGAGAAGCTGATCTGGGAGCTAGCTGGGAGAAAGTCACCTCATCCATCTTGGAAAATGAACAAGAATATTTTTAAAGCAGTTATACTGAACCAATATTTATATAAAAAGTCATTTACAAGGAGAAGAGTGTGTGCTCCGAACACTCCACTAAAATGTTTGAACTCGGAGAAAATAATATCTATATTGACTTAAAATGTCGAAACCTTCCAGGACAAATAAAATCTATTTTAAATACTGTCTTGGAGAAAAGTGATACTCTTCTAGGAAGGTTTGCCACTGCTGTATGTTTTTTTCAAGTTGTGGACAATGGCTCTCTCCTTTGTTTGCTGCCACCCAAACTCTTAGAAATGGCCCTTTCCAGACCTTCAGAGAGGATCTATTTAAATGTATTATTTTTTGCAGGTCAGCCTAAAATTATTCCTGGGTTTGATTTGTGGAATTAAGCAAAATTTTCAATAACACATAATTTGTGTTTTAGAAGTTGTGGTATTTCGTATTTCCCATATGGGGCCTAGTTAGTTTGGTTTTTCCCCTAATGCTTAAAACAATCATCTGAAAACAGCTTTTTGTTTTAGATGATGGGTCATCTTTAACTGATACTGAATAGTTAAAGGGTTTAAAACATAAAACTTTGACATAAAGCATAATAATTAAATCTGTAAATAGGCAACACTTTTTCACAGCACCAATGGGGGAAAAATACTAATTAATAGTTACATGAATGTTTTGTGTTTTGCAAACTTGGATCATTCTCGATGATTGCATTACATAAATAAATAAAAATTCAAGCATTAGAAGAAAACTGGATGAGGACAGTTATAACTTATGCATTAAATTAATTCAAAAATGCAAATTTTTATGGTTAAAATGTATTTTTTTTTTTCTTTTAAGTAACATGAATCTGTTATCTCCATGCCAGCTCTACACAGTTCTATGCCTCAGCAGCCGTCTCGGCCGAGTCACAAGGCAGCGCCTCTTCATCCAAAACCCCCTCAGCAACAACCAGCCCCACCTCAGCAGCAGCCCGCTCTTCAGCAGCAGCTCCAGCCTCAGGCAGCTCCCCCACCACAGCACCAACTTCCCTCTCAGATTCTTCACACTCATCAACCGCTGCACCAAAGGCCATTGTCACCACCCACCCTCACCCCTCAAGGTTTGATATCTTCCCAGCCACCCCAGATGCTGTTGGAAGATGACGAAGAGCCTGGGTCAACAACACCTATGAACCAAGTGCAGTTATTCCTAGAGCAGTTCCAGCCGGCTCGTCAGCCCCAGCAGTCCATTCCGCCTCACCAGGCACCGGTTCGGCAGCAGCAGCTGGGACAGACTTCTCTATTGCAGTCTGGGACGATCCAGGGACAACCCCAGCTCTCCACACAGACTTTGCTCCCTCCTCCACAGCTTTCTGTTCCATCTCAAGCCCAGCCCGCTCCGTCACATCAACCCCCACCTCCACAGATACCCATTCACCAGGCCCGCCACTTGCAAAACACTCAACATCTACAGCAGCTGAACTATCAGCAGGGTTCTGGACTCACTGCTCAGTCCCAGGCTTCACAACACAATATTGCAATCCCCACCAACAAAGCGCCACAGATTATTCAGCGGCAGCAAGAGCAGCCCTCCCCTCGTCCATCCAAACCCGACCCCTACAACACTGGTAGGTGTCAGAAACGATACAAATAGTGATTGTTCAACTGTTCTTAGATGCAAACTTAGATGTGTGAACTTTTTTTTTTCTGGACAGGACAAATCAGAGATAACCCATCTCCTCTCATGATGCATTCCCCACATATGTCCCAGTTTCCAAGCGTTCCTCACTCATCCCCACCTCAAAACATCCAACCCAAGAAGGTAAGAAGTTCAAAAGAAAACATTAGCCCCATTTACACTACCCTTGAAAAACCGATCCAGGCCCAGACCGGTCCGAGCTTGGATCGGTAACCAGGCCAAGCTCAGTTTTGACGACCGTTCACACGTCACACTTATCTCGGTTCTCGACTCCTCGCCTCCTAGTGACGATGTGCGGTATTACTGCTAGGATTGAAGGAGGGACTCAAGCAGCTGGTGGCGGTAATGCACCAAACGCTGTTTGTCAACCGCCGTAAAACCCAAGAAGAAGAAGACGAAGGAGGAGGGAATCAAGCAAATCAATGCGCGGATGTACTTGAGAAAGTCGGCTTTTGTGAATCGGCATGTTCAGCCAGTCGGCGATGACGCGTTCTGCTCATGCGCTCTTGTTATCAGAGAACCGAGCCAGGAAAAAACCGAGCCGAACCCACCTCGGGAACTGGTCTGCAGTTAGCGCGGTCCGGTTATGTCTATCTCGGTTCAGTTCAGGTTGTTTCCGTTCACACACGACAAGTTATCTCAGTTACTGAGCTCGGACCGGTCTCGGCTCAGTTTTTTAAGGGTAGTGTAAACGGGGTAATAGTTTCTTAGGATGGTTAATTTGCAAAGCAAATGTGTTGACTGTGAATCAATGGCTTGTCATGCAGCAGAGAGCATCTGGAAGCAAAGGTGCCATTAAGGAGGAAAAGCTTCCTTCATCACCAGTCATGAGAGGAGAGCAGTTTAATCCTGCCATGAGAACAGACCATCACAAACATCCTGATATCAAACCCAGTCAGACCGGTCAAGGTCAACAGAGTGAGAACATCAAAGCTTTATTTTCCTCTGTATTTAAAACACTTGAAAGGATGCACTACCAAAGTTACTGACTGAGTTCATGTCCATGTTTTGGGCAGATGTGAAGTCCGTGGATATTTCACGGCCGGTCAGTCGCTCGTCTGAGCCCTCTGGGCCGCCCCCCACACTGCAGGAAAAGGAGAAATTCAAGCAGGAGCCTAAGACCCCTATTGCTCCAAAAAAGGTACAGGTGGGTAAAGGCATCCAGTTTTAGACTTGCTACTTGCTCTCTTTGCATGAATAAAGCGTTGAGTATTATTCCTATGAATTCTTCTCATTGTTTTTTTTTTTGTGTGTTTGTGTTAGGATGTGAAACTCAAAAATATGGGCTCATGGGCAAGTCTGGCGCATAAGTCAACCTCTACAACCCAGTCTGCGGTAAAGTCATCGAGTGACAGTTTTGAGCAGTTCCGCCGTGCGGCCCGGGAGAAAGAGGAGCGGGAGAAAGCCCTGAAAGCCCAGGCAGAGGCAGAAAAGGACCGGCTGCGCAGAGAGCAGGATAAGCATCGGTAAGGCTCCGACAAGAAAACACTGAAGGCATTTACATTAGAAGAAAAGAAATATACTAAGCTGTGAATCGGGATAACAGGAAAGTGAAAAAATCACAAAGATCAATAAGTTTGATGGGAGACATGAAAGACATTCTCTTTCATGTGGACTGATTACTTCACCTGCTCTTAAATTTGAAATATAGATCTCAGTCATCATTCTGAGTTATTTAAATGTTGATGTGACATACCGTTTATTTCTTCCTGGTAACAAATTTCTTTCTGCTTGAATCGCATCATGTAGTAGTATAGAGATACACCTGATTCTCTAATAATGCTTATTTCAATCAGTTGTTTTTCGAAAAATCTTAGAATCCTTTTAAAAGCTGCATAACTCTTGTTTTATGTCATGCAAGATATTCGGTTTCAAAGATGTTTATGTAAGAGCATCTTTCATTGTCGTGGTAAACTTCCAGCAGAGATCTATAAAGAGGGCTAAATGTTATATCTGAATCCCTTCCAGGGGGCGGGATGAAGAGGATGTCATTGAGGCTCCACCCAGAAGAGTGCATGAGGAGTCTCGTGGTCGCCTTGAGCAGCAGCACGTTCCAGCCCCTCCTCAACAACAGCCGCAGGTGCAGCAGGAATCCCAGCCAGCTGCCATTCAGCAACCTCCTCAACCACCTACACCGCCTCAGCCCAGCTCACAGAACTCACTAGATCAGCAGAGGGAAATAGCACGCCGTAGGGAACAGGAGAGGAGGAGGAGGGAGGTGGTAAGTTGGATATACCTAACCTGCAACAAGTACCGATTTCATTTATTCTGTTACATAGGCTACGTTCACACTGCAACCTGAAGTGACCCAAATCTGTTCTTTTTTTGCCCATATGCAACCTATATCTGATCTTTTCATGGCAGTCTGAACAACACAATGCGACCCAGGCCACTTTGCTATGTGGTCTTAAATCCGATACGAGTCTGATCTTTTCAAACCTGTGTCTGAATGATCCGGTCGCATTCATCTGATCTGAACGTCATTAAAACTCAACAAAGGTCACTAGTCTGCATCTTGCTACGCAAAAACGGGAAGAAAAACAACAACCATGATAGGCGATAATGCGGAGAGCAGTTTTTTATTTATTTATTTGTTTTTATCATGTTGAAAAGATTGAGTTTACTTCCGTAAAACACAAAGCACTCTTGCTTGTGACGTCATTGCGTCCTCTACTGCGCATGCGGGACTTTAATGTTGTATGAATGCAGTTCACACAGGAGATCACATACAAGTCGGATATATTTGGAAATATGAGCGGCAACACAAAAAAAACCAAACAGATTTCACAAGAATATCAGAATTGAGCATCAGGGCCTGCAGTGTGATCGATCCTAAGTCATTTGTGCAAACTTAAGTAATCCCTGTTTTTCTTTTCTTTCAACAGCAGGCCGCAGTTATTGACATGAATTTTCAAAGTGACATAATGGCCATCTTTGAGGAGAACTTGTTTTGAGGAGAGAAGGACTAGAGATGAACTGCAAGGAAGAGGGAAGGGGGAGTGAATGATGAAAGCATCCTCATGAATTTAAAAACCCTGGCATCCATGCAGCGCAGACTTTATGCATACATAACCATCCCTGCTGAGACTGAAAACAAACGCTGGCTGGAGAAGTGGTTACGGCTCACTTTGGCCTCATCGGGTGAACTCATGGAGGGGTCTCCCATTGTGTTGGATGTCATTTTGTTGGAATCCAGCACTGCTTTGCCTGATCTCTAGTTGAGGAAGAAAAAGGACCCTTTTTTTGGCACAGTAGCCTTTATCAGACTCGATTCTCTCACTGTGTGTTGGCACAACAATACCACAGGAGTAAAGACATCCCGGTTCTGGAGATTCTAAAATGCTCTGAAATACTGACAGACTGCGCAGAAGTATTTTAAAACTGCCAGATGTCTAAAATAGTGAAGAAATTGTCTTTTATGTTGTTAATTTTGTTGTTAGTGAACACTTTTTTTTTTTCTTTTTATATATGGTGGGGAGGGGTGGGGGCAACTTCCATACTGTAAATCATGTATATTTCTCAGCAGAGAAGGTACAGTTTGCCTTACATCTTTTTCCTAAATAGACAATTATGTTGTATGGCCTGCACACATGGACGAACCAATAACATTTACATACAGAACCACAAGCCGTGCAGATGTGGTTTTTTTTTTTTCTTTGTTCACCATCTAGGATCTACTGTAAAAAGAATATTTTCTTATGCTTCAATAACTTTTTATTTTGGATCTTGTCTGCTTTTCCACATCGGTTCTTTTTATCTTTGCACCAACACACTCCCACCACCTATGCCAAACAACTCGTATGCTAAATTACTTCTTCTAGAGCATCATAGATAGAGGGCAAGAACAGAATATATGCATTATCATAGCTCCATGGCGTATTTATCACAGATAAGATCAGTTTTCATCTTGTATTTGTCTTTTAAAAAACTACAAACAACAATATATCAGAGGAGTTAAAGAGCCAGTTGTTTCTGAGCTTTAGTTGGATTTCACTACAAGTGTCGTTATAATTGTTTTACTATCAGGTTTGACATTCAGCTGTTCACAGCAGTGACTTCTGGATTGGATAAGCCCCTTTTGCCTTTTATGATTCTGTTGTGGCAAAAACCTCTGCTTAAAGTAACAAAAATGCAATTAATTAAAGACATTTACATCTTTGTAGCTGATATGTGAAACACATAATGAGTTGAGAACAGAGTTCACACTTTGAATCCTATCTGGATTCACAACAGGAACTCTAGACATAAAAGAAACAACCACAACTCAAAACAAAAAATGCAAAAAAAGGTTTGAATTTCTATCTGTTCTTGTTTTATAATAGTGGATGTAAGTTCTAATACTGTTCCTGGAGATATTGTTGGAGCTGGGCTAGAATCTGAACACATGTTGTTCTCTCTATTTGTCTCCTAAAAAATTTTTTTTTTTTTTTTTTTTTTTTTCTCCAGTGCCTGTATTGTATTGCAATTCTTGTTGGCTTCTATTACACTTCGAGGGGACTTAGAAAGTGGCACATTATGACTGGGAGGTGTAATATTTAAAAAGGGGAGGGAGATTTTTGACAGAGTTTGTGTTTAAAAAAAAAAAAAAAAAAGGTAAAGACAGCATTTTATATTTTACCCGTTGTCAATATTCTGGTTTTAAATTTAGTTTTTAGCTGGGCTTCTTTAAGTGTAAACATCTGAAAAACTACTTTCTCATTTTGTTCTCTCAGCAGAGTTTAGCTAGATGTGTTTCAACGTTTTTCCACATTAGCGTTTTCACTCTGGTCTCCAAGTTTGATTGTGTACATTTGGGCGGCAGTGTGAATGTGTGAGTGTTTTCTTTGTTCTTTTTCACTGTGTGGTGCAGAGAGGCATGTTCCCAGATGTAGATAAACGTTCTGTTGACAAAGACTAAAAAGATGAGCAGGAGAGGTTTAGTGCTTAATTCACTTTTATAAATTTCTTTGAAGTCCACCATGTATGAATATATAATGTTATTATTAGACCTGTTTCAAAAGTGTTAAGAAAACTTTTCATTCCTTTCTATCTTTTCCTTCCCTCATTAACTGTTGGACATGATGTGCCATGGGTTCTACAGAGAATGTGCTGACAAGCAGCTCAGCCCACATTTTGCTTTATTCAGGTATTTTATTTTTGTGTTGCATTTGTTCTGTTTTTTGGGGGGGTTATTATAACATTTCCTCAGTTTTGGTATGTGAGTGGTCTCTTGAGGTCTCTGAATCGTATGTTATGATCATTGAATAAACTCATCTGTTTTATAGAAAATAAAAACATTGACTGCTTTTTTGTGTTGGTTTGAAACTTTCTTGTATGAACGTTGATCTGCAGGTGTAGAAATTTTCCTTTTTGTCACTTTAAAAACACAAACTTTTTGTAATACACTAACACAAAGTAGTACAGAAATTGGAGGAAAATAAATTTTATATTTCATTTACAAATAAAGCTCAAGCTGTATCTGTTTACAAGATAATTATCAGATAATCTATCTTTATTAAGTATAATTTTCTCTCCAGTTCAGTTATTTGCTACTTTTTGTTGGTTTCCCTTATACAATAACTGATACTAGTGCATCATACACCCAAAACAACTTTTAGATTTTAGCTCAAGGGGTAAGAATTAGGACTGAACAATATTCCAATATTAGTATATCGCAATATAATTTTATTTGGTATTGGTGATATGACTCTTTAACATATTTCGGTAATTCAATATTTATTTGTCTATTATTGCACCTTTTGTCACTGACTGATGCTCCAGGTTTATGTAGTTTTATGTGTTAATATCTGAAGACAAATATTTCTTAAATTGGATTTTGGAGTTTTATAGATATGGCAAGACATTTGTCATACATTTGCACAGGCATCTGTTGTTGGCAGTCTTCAGTCTTTCAAGGCTTTTATTGTTTTTAATATACCAAAAATATATAGTTATCAGCAGAAATCAGCCCTAGTATGTATACTTCTGTATATCTACAATCTAGAGCTCAGATTTAACCTTCCTATTTGAAATACAAATCACATAAGTTATTGAGAATAAAGGTCACTGTCTGAATACAAAACATGATTTTTGTAAGTGGTTGGTTGTCTTTCCTAACAGTTTCATCACAGATATACCTTTGTTATTATTTAGCTGTTTTGACTACGATAAAGGGCTGTGATTAAAACAGCATTTTAAACCGCTTAAACAAAACAAGGACCAAATTATTTTTGGAAAATAAAGCTAGGTGTTTCAGTTACTCTTCAAATGTCCAAACAAGAACAATATAGTATAACCTTCATATTTGGCTGTACAGTACATGCAATTTAAATTTAAAATAGTAAAATTATTTCCTTAATAATAGTTGAGCAAGTTCCAGTAGTTTTATTATGATAGCCTACCAACCGGAAAACGCACCCTACTTATTCTCATGCACTTTACAGTTTAATATATTGTTGACACGTCGCCCTCTGGTGGTCATTGTTAAGAACTACAAATGTAACAAACGCTGTTTTTTTCTCAAGTTTCTTAGTTTAACTTGATCTGCATACGTTTTTGTGTCTCTGATTCAGTTCTCTAACCATGATTCTTAAATTGTTGATTCAAACGTTCGAGCAACTTTAATGTTCGTAGGGAAACACTCAACCATTTCTATAGCACCAAAAAGGAGGACATTGTGCGGCATATCAATAAATTACTACGGTGTACATAAGAATCGGGTAAAGTCACATTTATAGTACAATTCTTAGTAGTTTAAAGATGATGCTGGTGTAGTTGAATAGAACAAAATATTAAAGAGATGTAAAAAAAGAATTGGTTCCCAGCATTTGTATTTATTTAATACATTGTGGTGTTTAAAAAGTGACTATTTTTTGACACGATTAATTTGAGCAGAACTGCTGCAATTGATCATAAAGCAGTTGTTTGGAAAATAAGCTTGAGGCGGAGAGAGAGCTAGAGAATAGGACAATAAAAATGTCAAAAAGTGGCTGGAAAAGAGGAATTCGTGACATGGCTGCAGCCTGTCGAGAGTAAAGATGATTTCACCATGTTATCTATCTATATATATATCTATATATATATATAGATATATATACACAAACTTGAGTCATGGAACTGTGATTACAGCTCCTTATTTCATGTATACTAATAACTTGTGTACATGATACTTGTTGATGAAATTAAAATTATTTCTAATAGCATTAAAAGAGCATTAAATTAGAGTTCCTCATTATAAACCCTGTGAACGTTTAATTTAATATGACATATTAAAAAAAATCCCCATCATCATCCAGCAGATGTTCCGTTTCTGCCCAAATATTTTCTTTCTGTTGTGGATTTTTGTAACAGGAATAAACAGAATCATCCATAGTTTGTATGAACTATGTTTGTTCTCCGCTTCCAAACTCATCATCTCTTCATCCATTCCTGCAATAAGAATTTTTTGGTCTGTTGAAGCACCAATAGTCTGCATCCAGTTATTTAATTAATTGCTCTTAATTTTGGGAATATATACGAACTATGATCTAATTTCTAGTAACCGACCTGTTTTTACTATAATTTAATTTGACAAACCGGATCTTCTCTACATTCTTTATCCTGTTTGGTGCGATTGCAATTGCGGGTCTTGATCTGGACTGACGGGAGCGGAGCCAAAAAGAGCTCAGTTCCGTATTTTAACGGTGAAGGACGGAGAAGACGTACGTGGACAGAGACGTGCGGAGGAGTAGTGGAGGATGTGGAACAGCTCTAATTGATTTACATGACAGACAAGTACTCCGCACGACGTACTTGAGCGGAGCGGAGCACTGACGGAGTATGTGGAATCTGTGGGTAAAGGAGGGCAAATACACGTCCGGCTGGATGCGGCGCCGGACGCCGGACAGTGCAATGAAAATCCGGACTGTCCGCCCTAAAGCCGGACATCTGGCCACCCTAACCTACTCAGTTGCATTGGTAGCCGGGAGGGGGGCTTTTTTCTAGCGTTTACGGAAGAGGGAGACGGACAGCCGCCTCAATAGGCCCTCATGTGGTCAATCTGTGTAATTACGAGTCTTTTAACATCATGAACTTTTTTCTGATATTAACCCTTTTGATTGAGAAAACCACACATGAGATGAAATATTCTACAAAAGGAAAATATATAGATACAGACGTCAACTTTATGCCTACCGAACAAGACTGAAAATATATTGCAACAGAAATACAAGTAGGTATAAAATCACAAATTGTGTAGTTCCACAGACTGTGTAAAAATAAGATAAAAAAAAAATTAGATAACAGAGTTACTAGGGGGTTGTAATAATCAATGTTAACGAGAAACGTTCGGTTGCAGTAGCTGTATTAACATTTATATTATTTTATATTTTAGATATTTTAGAGATTATTAAAGTTTTATGAAACGTTTGTGTTTCCTCCACTGTTT
Organism: Cyprinodon tularosa; assembly: GCF_016077235.1. Taxonomy (NCBI): domain Eukaryota; kingdom Metazoa; phylum Chordata; class Actinopteri; order Cyprinodontiformes; family Cyprinodontidae; genus Cyprinodon; species Cyprinodon tularosa. Next base: position 546,188 of record NW_024038913.1, on the reverse strand, counting down.
CGCACTCAACCAAGGGTTCAATTTGACAACTGCCCTCTTGTGGCCAACGGGGTGTACTGCAGCGTATTGATACTGTTAAGTCTGCCGTTAAAAACTTCAAAATAAAGATTCAAAACACGTTAGAAAACATTTCATCAGCTGCCTGAATGTTTTCACTCACTGAAATTCTTATGATAAACATTAAGAAAAAAAAATAGTACTGTACGTCATTTAAATACCATTCTAAATTTCTAAGCCTGCTTGTGCGGTTCCCTCCAAAATAAAGCTCTGTTTAGACTGGCATGGAGAAACGTCCTTTATTTGTATTGTCTATGCATCTGTTCTAAATGAAAACAGATCCTGTGCATATATAACTACAGCGTGTAACTACACTGTTTACTGGGAATAAATATATCTATTGAATGTGAGAGAGATTTATCAGAGACGTGAAAAACCTGACAAGGCTGATGAGTGACTTTTCTGTCAATTATGCATATAGCTGTAAAACTAGCCAAGATAAACCTATGCAGTTAGAGGTGACAGAACAAATCCCTGCATTTCCATCCACTGGCCTAAACATTTTGAACCCATTTGAACACATGACATTAGATAATACTCTTATGTGACTATGTACTGATAGGAAATTATGCAAACTCAATGCTGCTCAATACAGACTGAACCTCCCGGGGCTGAGTGTGTTGTTTCTGCTCTGGATGGAGGTCAGCTGTTTGTTGTCCATGAGTGTTTGGGAGGGGAACTGGGGTCAAGCAGTGGGTCAATCGAACCGATTGCTTGGTCTGCTGTTGTATGTTTTTTGTGACTATTTTTATTTATTGTTTTATTCCTCTGTACAGCTAACCCTGTTTGTTGTAAATGTGGCTTATAGCCAGCTCATGTAATGAAAGGTGTTTCTCAGTTAGCAGAATAACTCAGCTACTGAACAGATTTAGATATAATTTTTGGGGAATGATGGTAAATATAAGGGTTACTTAAATTTTTTTTTTGTTGATCTGGATTACTGTTTGGATACAGGAAATATTTCAAGGATTCCGTGACATTAAAATTTATATTTTATGTGTGTCTCCAGTGGATTTAACTTATTACCATTTAAATTTATATTAGAATCAGAATTACATTTATTCTCATTATACGATTCCAATACAAGTCCAATGTTTGGGAGCCTTTGTGGTTCTCCTGTCTTCTGTTCTTGCTGCTCCTGTTGTTACCTCTGAGCCAACAGGAACTGGAACTTTAAATTCTTACTGTTATCATGATCAGGATGAAGTTACACAGCTCTTTATATACTCTATCCTTATTGAATCCTGTTTTACTGTTATCTATTCAGACTATATGATATCTACTTTAGTGAATAACATTAAAACTTTAATGGCACATTACTTAATTAGGCAAAAAAAAAAAAAAAAACTGGCTGAAAATTCTGTCAGCTGCAGAAATACATTTAATAGGCCTACAGTAAAAATAGATAATAATAAAACACCAAAGCACTCAGTTAAAAACGTAAACACAACAAATATATTCATCAGAAACTGGTTTATTAATTAAAAAAAATACATCAGTTTATGTTTGTTATTTTTCCAGATATATGCTTAAATATCAGTAGTATATTATTTCATGTCATTCAGGTTCAAACTTTTTAGGCCACTGGATGGAAAGGTAGGGATTTGTTTTGTCACATCACCGCTAACTGTGTATGTTTATCTTTTGTCCAGATATATGCCTAAATAATTGACAGAAAGAGCATTTCCCCATAGAAATAAAGTTCCACACACAACCCTCTGTCATAAATGTCCCATTTATTGAAGAACAAGGTTGTATAATATTTTGGCCTGATGGGGCGATTTAAAGTCACATTAACGCACGGCGACACCTGCTGGTCATTTCAGGTACCTGTCCTCAGTGTGACTCATCAGACTTGTCATGTTTGTCTTGTCTCTGACAAATTTCTCTCATACTCAGTAGATTGATTTATTCCCAGTAAAATCTGTCTATTTAAAGATGCATAGGCGACGATTAGGGCAGGAAATACAATGAAAGGAAGTTTCTCCATGGCATCCTGAGCAGGGGCTTATTTTGGAGGGAATCGCAAGGTGGGCTTGGTCCTTACCAGTTGGTGGCGGTGATGCTCATCCCTAAGGTTTTTGCCAACCGCCATAAAAGTATCAAGAAGAAGAGGTGGAGGAGGAAGAGGAGGAGAAGAAGAAGTTGCATAAAAAGAAGAAAAAAAAACGTTTCTCCATTTTTTCGTTGTTTTTTTTTTTTTTTTTTTTTGCACAAAACTGAAAACAACTATTTTTTGTCTCCTGCTTGTGTATTATACCCAGGAAATGGACTGATAAAAAGCAAACTGTTCATTACATCCCGTAAGCACTGGTTGTGCAATAAGCCTTAACCAGCAGACATACCAAAGATACCGATGACTATGTCTACGGGTACGACACTGCCCTCTTCTGGTCAATATTTGAAATTACTGCTTAAAAAATCTCTTAAACTCTCAAAACAAAAATAAAGTTATTCCTTTTCTATTAAAGGCGGGTGCATTTTTGTTCCATGGGTTTATTCATTTGTCATACATATTTTGTTAGAAGAAAAATATCGTTTTCCAATGATAACTATGTGAGGTAGGATATTTTGTTCTTTCCGATTTTCCAGGCCGTGCATGAAGGCAGCAGCGCCTACCTGTAGTTCAGGTCCAGCTGATCTGAGTGACAATGATTCAGAGAGGCGTCGACTTGAAACGTGTTCCCACACTTCTACGAACAGCATTAAAATTAAATAAAAATTTCTCCATCTTTTGATTAGAGATTGTCTCTGTTCTCATAAAGGAAATGTCCGGATGGAGGAGACCCTGAAATGAGAGGTAGGTTTATATTGTTTTTAGATTTTTTTTTTTTAGAAATTATCAGTTTCACTATCAACACAAGTGAATCTGTTTGAGAAAGTTTGGAAAATATAAGGAAAATATTGTTAATTTTCCTATTTATAAATGTTAGAATAAGATGCAAGCATACACTGAAGAACAAGGCAGTTTCCGGCCAGAATTTTATTAAACCGGATAATCTAGAGTCGTTTTATGGGACTAATCACACTATAAAGCTTGTAACGAAGTGGATTCACACGCGTACACTTTTAATTGATAGTTGGTTTCAAATATGACACACATGGCTGATTAACTAAAGAAGCAGTCACCTTTATGCTTAATGTCAAAATTCTACAACTATTAGACTTTAACTGGAAGTTGATCCTAAACTCATGCAAATTTCAATAACGCTTTACATGCTCAATAAGGGGGGGCTGTTTATAAATACTAAGCATTTGAAAGTAAAACTTAGTGGTGAGTGGAATGAGGACATTATGGTTGCAAGTTTCTTTTCTCTCTTTTTTACCACAATGTCCACAGGCATGTTATTTGAGTAGAGAATATTACAGCTTCTATTCTACACCATACCACTATTAAATGAGAGTAGTATGATTAATAATAAACTGTGTCTATAGTTCTTCAAATGAATGAATTGTATAAACTACAAATAATCTTGAAGTCTTTCCTTAAATGCTTTATTTATTGTTTCTGATTTATTTTATTTTTTTCTTATTTGGGACCTGTAAAAAATGATTCCAGGCTAGAATTGAAATGTTTTTCATTTACCAGTATTTCTTAGCTCATAAACCAGATATTTGCTACAAATTTTTAATGCTTTTTTTAAACTTCTATTTTGCTTACCTTGAGGTATTGAACCACTGTCCTTTTTTTCTATTCTGGTGTCATTTTCTGTTTTGACACAACCTTAAGTTTCCTCTTTTATAGAGGAAATAAAAAAAAGAACCGGCAGTCTGGTGCTGGTTCTTTTTTTTTCTCCCCTGCACATAATACTACTTTTCTTCTTAATTCCTTCTTTCTAATAATAAATTAGATGCATAGAAACATCAGCACCCCTCATTAAGGTTTATGTTAAAAATATGTCTATTAGTAAATTATATGCTGGGAGAAATAACATTTCTACCGAATGAGTACAAATAATATAAACAAGCTTTTTGAACAGAACTGAGTCTTCAGTAGAGATGGGCAACTATTGATATTTAAAGTTTAGAAATAAAGTAACTTTTCATACTGGCTATACAGGACATAATTACAACTGAAACAGCATGAGTGTCATGCTTAATATAATCAACAAGGATTTATTTTGTAATTCTAAGAGATTATTTTGAACCGAAACTGCGATTGCGAATTTCATTTTGATTTTCTTTAGCACTAACCACCAGCTTGTAGATATTTCACCCCAGAGTCCTTTTTTTTTTTTTTGCAGGACTTAACTGTAAACTTTGTTTGAAAAAAAAAAATGCTTAACTCTACTTGCATGTGCGGATTTTAGCTGCAGCTCTCTCAATCTTTCAGTGTGGCAACATGCCCTCTTCAAACATTTTACCCCCACATAGAGAGCTGGAGTGAGAAATTTAGAGTGTTTTGTCACCTTAAATATAGTGCGATAAAAACTGAGTTCCACTGCTATTCTAGATTGCAAATATATTGCAAACGCAAGTAATTGAAAGGCCTAATTTAAAAGTATTAATAATTTTTCTGTGTTGTTTTAGATTGATCTCTAGAAAACATCTTAACATCTTTTTCTTCAAGTAAGTCTTGTTAAGTATTAAACACATTTTTATGGAGATATATAACACTTTACAGAAGTTATATATCACTTTAGGAAAAGATGGTACAGCAAATTTTTAAAGATGCCGATTAATGCATGGGGGCCTAATACTGATCTAGACATCACCACATTGTGAAATCTATAGAATCTAACCTTAAATCAACAAAACCATACACAGTGTCCCAAAAGTTTATATATTAAATAAAAGTAAAGCCAAAATAAAAGCATGGAATTTACACCCTGCCATTAAACTACTTGTAAAATGACATATATTGCAGAAATGTTGGTCTTCACAACTTTTTTTTTTAACTTATTGGAGTTTTGCAGTTCTGGCCTCAGTCATTATACCGCCCCCAATATGCCTGACAGTTTACGGAGGTGCGAGTGCTGCATTTAGTTATTACCAAATATGACCCTGTGCAATAGGACCAAAATTGCTGCTCTAAAAGACATTTCTTCAGAAGGCGTGTGGTTTGTTGAAATGTAACTGAGCAGTGTCAAAGGAAGCAAAAGCCATGTTATAATTTTAGCGGGAAGACTATTTTGTCTGCATTTGAAATACAGCATCAAGGTTCAGCTTTATCTAACCGCATTAAGACTTAAACCTGGAGAGTCGCTGTTGGGCATTTTGTCCATTTTTCTAAGCTTTTACAATCAGATGGTGGGATAAACTGAAAAAAATCAGCATTGTTAAATGTTTTCTACTTTTGAATAATTTCACTGCTGATTAGGAGACTTGAAATAGTTTAGAAATGGCTTCTTCCTTCCCAGACAATAATTATCATTTAAGGGGATTTTATTTGCAGCATTTGCCTTTCTTAAACGACGAAGTTGCGTGTTTTTAGACACACTCCTCTTTTATAGCCTTATCTTTCTGATAATGAGGTGAACCTGCTGTGTGGTCTGCTACTTGTCAGTATAGATCTAAAATGATAGAATCTGGTACAGAGCAGATCACTTTTGATCCCTGATGTTTAAATTCTTATATAAAGAATATACTTTTCTCACTCAGCATATATTTTTTTAAATTTCCCTTTGTCTACTGTTTTTTTTTTTTTTTTTTTTGTCCTTCACAGTTTTGTTCATAGAGAACAACATGTCATCTCAATGCAATTCCAGCCATAATGTGACCTTCTTCTACAAACTAGTAGAAAAGGAGATCAGAGAAAACTGGACTACACGGGACTCCTTATTACTCGGACTAGGTTTGCCATTTTCTTTGATAGTGGTGCTGGCCAACCTGTTGGTGATGGTGGCCATCGTCTTAAACCACCGCTTCCACCTCCCCATATATTACTTGCTGGGCAACATGGCAGCAGCGGACCTGTTTGCAGGTTTGGCCTACGCTAACCTCATTCTGAACACTGGCCCCTGGACTCGGAGGCTTTCTAAGACCCAGTGGTACATCCGTTCCGCTTTGGTTGACATCAGCTTGACATCCTCTGTAGCCAACCTTCTGGCTGTAGCCTTTGAACGCCACCAGACCATCATCACCATGCAGCTGCACAGCACCATGTCTAAGAGACGTGTGCTGCTGCTCATCGTCTCCATCTGGGTTGCTGGAATCATCATGGGTCTGGTGCCATCGCTGTTCTGGAACTGTGAATGCGATCACGACGACTGCTCTACCATCGCCCCACTCTACAGCAGACGCTTCTTGATTTTCTGGGCAGGTCTCAACCTACTGACTTTTTTCATTATGGTGATCATGTACTCCCGCATATTCTTCTATGTGAAGTGTCAGAGTAGGAATGTGTCCCCTCACACCATGGAGGAACGACAGCAGACCGTCATCAACCTGATGAAAACCATTTCTATGGTTCTGGGTAAGAACAGATACTACTTTTAGGAATGTTTCATGTTGACCATTTTAAGCACAAACACTTTTTTTTTCAAACTATATGCATACCTTGTTATTTAATCACAAATCTCAGTGCCTTTATCTCCATCTGTCTTTTTTTCTATCTTTGTTTGTTGGTTTAAAGTTGGAAATGTATCCGGATTTTTCCAGTGAATTTATCTTATGAGTTCAGCTACTCGGGTGACTCAGGTGGCTGCTATTGAGCAACCATTACATAGCTGAGACATGACTATAATCCGGGCTCATTCTGCAATAAAAGTTCACTGGAAAAACCACAAGAATGAATTCATGTTTCAGCAAACAATCCATATCTCTGCAGGTGCTTTTGTGATCTGCTGGACACCTGGCCTCATTACTCTCCTCGTGGATGGGCTGATGGGTAAAAATAGCAACGCTAAGAAGTATGAGAAGTACTGTTTGGTGATAGCAGAGTGCAATTCTTTGGTCAACCCAATCATTTATTCCTTGCGGGACGTTGAGATGAGAAAAACTTTTAAATGGATCCTTTCCTGCTTGTGTCGGAAAGGAGACTGTCAGCAGAGGGAGTCTTTGCCAACAGATACTGGATCTCAATTGACAGAGGTAAATATTACTTGTTTTGCCTTTTTTTTTAAAGCAACCTATAGAGCAGCGATCCCCAAAGTCAGTCCTGGGGGGGGGGGGGGGGGGGGGGGCACTGTCCTGCAGGTTTTAGAGGTTTCTCTGCTTTAGCAGAGCTGATTCTGATGACTGCAGTTCAGCAAAAGCCTGTTAATCAACCATCAATGTAGATCAGCTGTGCTTGAGCAGAGAAACCTCTAAAACCTGCAGGACAGCAGCCCTCAAGGTCCTATAAAGTCTAAACGCCTCTGGGTTAGAACTTTTGCTTCAATAGCTGCTGTTCAGTTTTTTCATTTCTTCGTCATGCATCTGATTACTGAGCCGTAAGGTTTCATTTCCTACTAAGAACAGATTTCCAAAAATAAGCGTGTTCATACCTGTCGGCTTATGCAAGGGCCGTTAACAGGAAAACTAACTCCATTTTAAGTATTTGTTTTCCACCTTATTGTTTTGAAAAATCTCATGGCTTTCTTGCAAAGGAAATGACTCAAACAACTTTGTTTTGTTCACAGAAAACTCTTACAACTCTTCATACGTACATGTTAGAAGATCAAGTGTTGTTGGAACCAGAGGATACAAAGAGATAACATGTGGACGGCGCCTGGGGTATAATGGAGGAAAAAGCCAGCAGTTGTAACTCGAATGTATATTTTTGAAATTAAACAGAAAAATACATATTTTTGCAATAGACAAGTTTTCCTGTCTGAATGTTTCTTGGTGGAGCTAAGAAATTCCCCTTAATCAACAGATGGTGCAATCTCTCCTTTTATTACATTAGACTATCACAAGAGCATTTGTGACAACTTAGAAAATTAAACACTTCTAAAATGAAATACTGAAGAAAAAAAAAAAGCACACTAAATTGTTTTATTAATTTTTCTAATAAGAATACTACAATTTTGTCATATTCTTCCGTTTTTGTTTTTACTCTTTCTAGATCAATTCTAAAGTTGAGGTATAAAAGGAGTTCATACAGACTCACAGGTCTGAAAACAGTGGGGTTATATACAAGAGAAATGGAAAGACAGGTAGAGAGAGGGGTAAATACAACGGAAAGAGGGAGATACAAATATACTAATAAAAACAAATGAAGGTTTACAAAGACATTTGGTGCTGTGGAACTAAACCAAATGTTTTAAAATGTTAGTTTACCACAATATAATTTTTAGAGGTTAAATCTCTGCTGCAAAATGCATGAGTGCACAACGTTTATATATTGACATCAAGTATTTAGGCATTGATGTTCCTGCTGTAATAACGGTCCACAGTGACAAATCATCACTGAGGCAACAAAGGGGAAAATTATAATCCGATTAATTAAAAAGGGATGTTTAAGGTCCAAACAGGAGAAAAAAACAATAGTCCCACAGCACCACATTACATTTGTTCATCCTACACTGCAACTTGGTTATGTAACAAAAAAAACTAAAGATTATTCAAAGTCAATACAGAGTTATCATGAAGCCTGTGAAACGGTAGATATCAACCGAACAAAGTTTATAAAAGAAAAAAAGAAAATGTAGTGAAACATTACACAAACTGTACAGTGACATCCATTACAACAAGTAGAAAACAAAAAGGAGGGGTGTGTGATAATTTGGTGCGGCGGCGCCTTTACTCAGGACGCAGCCACAACAAGCTGCTGTGAGTAACAGGAAAAACAGGAAATATGGGATCAAACCTGAGCGCTTTTAAAGCTCAGGTTTTGTTCTGTAACATGTTTCAACACTCTTAAGGCTTTCCCTTACTATCAAAATGCTTCATTATTCACAGAGGTTTTATTGTATAAAACGGTTTTGAGAATGGAAAATCACCAAAATGATGCAGGCTTGTCCTAGATAAAGAGTTTCACTACACCCAGTGCTGCCTCTTTTTTTGGTAACAGAGGAGAGAGAAAAGCCCTTGCCCAATTGGCCATGAGACAAAGAGACAGGGCAGAGCACTTGCTTTCATGCTCATAACAAAAATACAGGTGTTATTACGGAGTTCGCTCCATCCATCGTTTATGAAGCCCCATTGAAAAAACAAAAAAGCGTCCAAAAGAGAAACCAACTTGAGGCACAACGACACCAAGAAGACACACGTACAAACAGAATTCCCTCCTCAGGTGTAAAAGGCGACTGCGCACAAATATAAAAAAAAAAAAACAACAAAAAAAACATTATTACATTTCTGAACTTTGTATATTTGGTTTTGGTACAACAATAGGTTGTTAAACATGTTGCCTCAGGCTCACAAGCTTAAATGTTTCAAGACGGGGATGAAAATCTAAGTTGAACCCCCGTCTTGTGTGTCATTAGCAGGTGGAAGCACCCAGTCTACATAATGCTAAAGTTCAAAGGAGCAGCAGCCCATTGGCTGGGATATCCCAGGAACCTTTTACGTCCACACAGACATCAACATGTGATGCACTTTTTTTTTTTTTTTGGTTTTGGTCTGACTGTAATAGTTTTTTTACCTCTTATTTAACTTTTTTTGTTAATACAAATGAAACTAAAAAAGGAAAAGAAAACAGTATAACACATAGAAGTCCTACATGCATGGAAGACAGTCACATTTCTAAAGTTCATGTCACATTTGTTCCAGTAATACATCGATGCCTCACGATCTTTCCACCCTTTTTGTCATAAAGATGTCATATTGAGCTCGTTTTTGGTGGCGGCTGGTGCATTCTTGGTGAAACAGCATTAGATAATAAAACTACAATCAAACTAGTGGACAGAAAGAAAGAAGAAAAGTCTACAAGCCTTCTACCAACACCCCCTATTGATTAGCAATGGAAAGAGCTATCGGTTACATACGCTCAACCAAAGAGATTTTCCCTTCTCTGACCTTTTCTCTTCACACCAGCCCTACCGTCTTTTATCCTGCCTGTTTTTGAGCAGTGATCCCCTTTGCCATCTTCCTCGAAAGATAGAAATCCATAACAAGGATGCTAACATTTGTGCTTGACACATCTTTTTTCGTCAGCTCACAATGAAAAATAGCTGTTACTTTTGGGGATAACTGCTCGCACATTTGTGCGAACATCGGTTGCTCTTTTTAAAATCCTAACGGAAGGACACACTGATGCAACAGTGTATTGTGTTAATTAGGCAGAGGGTAATCTCAGAGGAACACTGGGGCAGCACTTTGGTACAAGCAAGGTGAGCAGAGCTCCCTGGTGGTCCGTAACCACAGTTTGGCTGTCAAATGCCAAGGCTTCAGCAGATACGGGCAATTACACACAGTTTCCCAAAGCAAAGAGTTGAGTGTAAAGGTTAAAACAGCACATGAACAAGCTGTGGGAGTACTGTGTAAAGTTAACGTGCATATACACATAATGTACAGACATCATGATAATCTACACAGCTGGATGTGTTTCTCAAAGTCCTTGACAATAAGGATGTTTTCTTAATGTCTCTGAGCTCCATTCCTCTTTTAACTTTTAAAGAGTAGAGAATTGGAATGAAGGTGAAAGGAGAATTTCCTCCCAACTGCTGTACAGCTGTCCTGTGGTCCAGAACAACGTGTGTGAATGAAATGTGTATACAAATTTATGTGGCCCGTGAACAGGAGGTAATGGTTTTTTTTTTTAAAATTCAGACCACAGTAGGAATGAGAAGGCAGCAGAGAAAGCCGCCACATCAGTTGGAGGTGTCGGAGTGGACGCTGCCAGGTGGACCAGGAGGGGAGGTTACCAAGGGCGGGTTGGTGGTGTCCTGCCAGCTGTTAGCCTGCAATCCGACAGGGAGAGAGGCAGAACAGAAAGGAAGAGTGATGATTATTATTTCAGCATCTAATTGCTATTATTTTCTTTTTCTGTTTTCACCGACATGCACTTAGGGCAGCAACTAACAATCATTTTGAAAATCGATTATCTTTTCGCTTAATCGATTAATAAGTTAGCCAAAGGTTTCTTTAAGAAGATTTTTTTACAGAATTAAACCAGGTGAAACTGAAACTTTTTCCACTTGAGCAGTTCTGGATAGAGCATATGAACAGACAAAAAAGTTTTTTTTTAACTTAAATGCAAAATGCTTTTTTCAATTACAATTTTAGTATAATTGCTGCTATGTCAGCTAAATGCATTTTTAGAGTCTCTATACTCCAGTTAATGATAAATTGATCGCTACATTAGTTGATTATTTCAATAATTGATTTCTCCGATTAATTGTTTCAGCTCTAAATGCAGCTATAATATTTATGCAGGGTTGGCATCAGAAATAAAAATGTAAGACTATCATAGAAATTTAGGACCTAAATTAATATTGCAACGCCTACAAGAGGATGACTTTAAGCTATTTGTTTCCAATGTCAACAAAAACAACTGTAAGAAAACATAAATCTTGTCAAAATCTTATTAAAATAAATTTCAGCTGCATAACAGCAGCTATAAGACTAATTAGACCAGGACAGAAACTTTAAGTACTAACATCCAGGCGATGAGGGGTAAAGAGGCCACTACTTGACAACTCCTCATAGCCGCCCGTCAGGTGTGTAGCACGGTGCAGGGTATCCACCTGTCAAACACAAACAATTTATAAATAAACTAACATTTTAATGACTGACATTTTATTCTGTAATTTCAACAAAATGCAGACGTCATCCACAAACTTCTGCAGAATGCAGAAATAGCAGTCTACATTACCCACGCCCCCTTTGGATCATACTTTCAACCAGCAATTTTCTACCGTTCCTTTATGGAAGGTCCTATTAAGGGTTTGTTTAAGTTGACCCATCAAAATTACCCCTCTGATCAGCCTCGAGACATGATCACAGACCTATAGTGAACTACTACAAACTAGTAGTCTTTGATTCTCCAGCCTGTATAAAAGCATTACAGCAGAAATCTGTGGATTTTCAACACAGCAAAAAACACTCCAACTTGCAATAAATAATCACCAATTACAGAAACATTTTAACCCTTACTACACAGATAAGGGGGTAATACACAATGTTTGGATCTGCACAGGAACACGAGGACTCGCATGGACAGAAATGTTTGATACCGTTGGAAATAGAGGACAACCAAAAGGCAAAGAAACTGACCATTGATCAAAGAGATTATTGGTTTGAGCTCCATGTCTGACGCGGTTAAGAACTCTGATAGCCTTTGATAGCTTTTGACATAAATTCAAATCAAATGCAAGATAAAAAAAAATAAAAAAATCCAACTGTCCAATATTCCAATGCTCTCAACAGAAAGAATGGTCAGTTTGCACTATGGGGGGGGCAGGAACAGGTGGTAATAAAGTCAGGACAGGATCTGACAAAATGTCCAAAAGGGGAGTTACGCTACAAGGAAAAATTACAAGGATGCTCTATGGACGGTTTACACCACGGGGATCAATTCTATTCACTCTGCAGTCGTCCACTTTTCATACCTGCAGATGTAGAGAGGGGGTAAAGTTGAGACCCTCACCATTGAGGGAGCGTTGGCCAAGGTAGGTATCACCTGCACGAGAAAAGCTTTTTGACCCTGGTGACCCTTAAGGAAATATATGCGCATGTGTAGCTGGCTTGACCTGCACTATTCATCCATGCACACTTGAAACCGGATTGATTAACACACCATATGCATGTTTCCTGTTTTTGGTCAACTTGGACTACAAAAAGAAAAAAATTATTTATTTATTTATTTTAAATGTCCTAACTGCCAGAGATTTTCATTGAAAGATAAAAACAGATAAGACAAGATATCATGAAGAAAAGGAAATCAGCATATCTGGTTCATGCTTGGCTGTAATTTTCAGATTCCTGACTGTGTCCTGACTGGCTGTTTGACAATCATATGCAGGTATAGATTGTATGGGCATGCCCTGCTAAGGTAGCATAGAGGAAGTTTCGGATTTTTGCTGACCTAATAATAGAGTAGAATAAGTCCTGAATGGTCAGTCTGAAGAAACTCATTACTAAAAGCGATATAATAAACCAGATTTCCATTTCAAAATAGTACATGAACAAAGTGCTTACTTTTTAGGGACATGCTATGTAGTTTGAATAAACTAAATATTTATGTGCTTGGTTTTAAGGACCATTTCTATGCAGGCAGAGGGGAGGGGATTACTGGTTGTGCAGCTCTTTTTTCTCTGCGTGAGTTGTTGGTGCAATCCAAAAACCAGATGCCATCATGAGGAAGGGACCATGTGGAAATGTTCAGGCAACACCTTAAGACATAACCACTAAGTTGAAGCTTAGGTGACTAATAATGCTGCCAAGTTAGTGAAAAGACAACACAGTATACATTTTGGAGAAGCCCGGATCCATCTATGAAATAAATAGTCAGCACAGCTTAAAAGGTGGTGTACAAATACCATTACTGTAAATTTAGCAAAGTCCTATGAGACTGCTTGTGGAAAAATACCAAATGCATTTGACCATAGCGGTGTAGTTGTAAAGATGTTGTAAACATTTTGAATTGGAGGAGCTTATCTGGTTCATTGGTCAGATAAGGTCAGTAAACCACCACCTTACCACAATGGTTTGTTTACTGGATGTTGCAAGAGGAGATATTGTGAGACTTTTCACATTGAGAGGGTTTGAGGGTTAAAGCATGCCGCCAAAACATTCCTGTTCAGTTTGCAGCAAGTGCTGTAATCAGATTTTACTAGATTTTAATCAGTTCCATCAGAAAGGAAGTCTTGTTGTGACTCATGTTGGAAAAACTATTACCAAAACATCTGTGATAAATACCCTGATCCTCCATGGAAACCATGTCCATCTTTACAACTCAACCTGAACAGAAGTATGCTGAACATAAAAAAACAGCTAGAACATTAAATTACATTAATCCCTGTAAAGATCCACCAACTGAGCGAGATACATTACTAGTTGGAAATGGTGTAAACAGAAATTGAAGCAAAATGTCAGGACTTGGGTATTTCATCAGAGACACAAAACGGTTGAAAACGAAAGCAAACTTCAGGTCAGCTTTAAACAAAAGTTAAAAAGCTAGAAAAGTCTCAATGGGTCATTTATAAGCACATCTAGAAATTAGTAGAGATTAGGTCAATACCTGAGTTGGGTGTTGCTGGAGAGTTGGCCTGACTGGCTTGCGCTGACACATTTGCAGCATCCACCGCCGTTTTAACTGCGTACAGGTTCGCTTCTTCTTGGAACTTACCGATGTTCTTCTTATAGCGTATTCTCTTGTTGCCAAACCAATTAGACACCTGAAGAAAAGATGGATTTAATACTGAATAAACATTTATTAAGCCTCAGCATCCCTCTGAGGTTGAGGACAAATAGCATATTTAACTGAATATGGCAATAATGAAGCTAATAGTTTTAGCTTCTTAAGAACTATTTTCTTTCCCTTTAACATTTTGAACATTAGCTAACCAAGCCATTCACCTGAGATACAGTGATCCCACACTTTTTGGCCAGTTCCTCCTTTGCTTCCTCACTAGGGTAGGGGTTAGACAAGTGGGAGTAGAAATACTCGTTCAGCACTTCTGTTGCTTGCTTGTTGAAGTTGCGCCTCTTACGTCTGAAACGCACAAAAGATGTAATGAACAGGCTGGAGTAGGTATTTGCAGTGCATTGATTCATTGACAAAGTATCTTTGCATATGAATACAGTAAAAGTATTGCCAACACACAAAGACAGACCTGGCATCGAGGAAGCGTGAGCGTAAAATCATAACCGCCTCACAGGTGCTCTGTTTGAGCTGCATCTGAATGGAGCTAAATTTACGGTGGATTATGGCCACCATGCGTTCAATCTCCTTGGGAGAGATGGGCCGTGTGCGAGACTGCTCCCTCAGCAGGTTCATTACATGGTTGGTGAACTCGCTGCAGGCCTGGGGAAAAAAAAGACAGGAGTTAAGTGCTGCTGTTAAAAGATGGGATATATGTGGTACCATGTGTTGCTAAACAGTGCTGATTTGCTGATTAGAGTTGCACTCATCAGATGGCTTCATTTCATTAGTAAGTTTCTAGTAACATTTCGGCAGCAATAATATTGGGTGCTGCTATGGCATGGAGGTAGAACGCATGACCATCGTAGTTTCGGGTCCCGGTCCTGCTGATCTTTGCTGAATGTGACCTTCTAACCCACTTACCTGTCTCCATACTTTCCTAAATGACAAAATAAAGGCCACCAAGGGCTTAAAAAAAAAAAGAAGTAACAATAATATCTGTTGTTTTAAATCTTTAACTGGGCTTAGAAAGGGAATTTATTTTTTCTATCTTGAGGAAAACACTGAAGATTGATTTGTATATAAAACAGAGACAATATGGATGCTATTAATGCAAAGGAAGCAGTTATTTTTCTCTTTTTTACTAAAGCAGCGATCTGAGCCAATCAAACCACAGTGGCCAACTCCTGCTTCTGATTATTTCAACGATGCCTCTAGTTAGGGCTGGGCAATAAGATGATACATATCGTACAGAAAAGTCTCTATAGTGCTAAATCTATTCTATCCTTTCTAACACCATTTTATTTTGTATTCAAGCAAATATACTTTTTTTTGTCCACAAAGAAGTGCTGGCTTGCGTTTTTGTAACAGGCCGAAGCTTTATGGCTTCTGACTAAGCTACAGGTTTGTAACATCCTTTACATTACTTAACTCATGAGAGATGATAGATGCAGACGCAGGAGGCTGAAGTTTTAAACCAATGGATGCAACAAACAGAAACAGCTATGCAGGCAGACCAAGATGAAGGACTTTTACCAAAAAGAGGGGTACGTCTGATTTGGTTACATTTAGGAGTCAAGAAGTCGGACACAGAGCAGAAAAAGGTAATTTGCAAACTATGCTACAAGACTGTTCCCTCACCTAAAGAAGAACCACGAGGTTCAAAAGTGCGAGGTTGAGCAAGTTGTGAAATAGTGGGAGGAAGTTGCAAAAATAAAATCTATAGCCTGTCGAGGATAATGGAGTCGTTAGCCCGATGCACCACGTATGAGAAAACTTCTCAGCGCCGTAAAAAAATTACAGTTGCCATCGCACATTACATGTGTAAAGACGAGCTTCCAAGAACTTATTAAAGTCCTTGACCCGAGGTACTGTATACCCAGTCATAAGCACTTCAGTCTCACTTTAATTTATTCATTTTGGTAATTCCATTTAAATACATATAGTATTTTGAAAAAGAATGTGAAGGCTACGGTAGCGCCACCACCGCCTCATCTTTTGGCATCTGATGCATAGATATCGCAGCAATACACTTTATTTTGCTCATTTGTGAGAGTTCTTTAAATGTCATTTCAAAATAAAGTAAAAAAAAAAAGTAAGCAATTATATTGTTGTGTCATATTTTTCAGAGATCAGCTGAAAAAGTACTTAATTGGGGCATATCTCAATATATAAAGTTATTGTGATATAAAATAGTCCATATCATGGACATGTCATGTCATTAGGGCTGGGTATTGTTCAAAAATTTTCGGTTCCGGTACCAATACTGATACCTTCACTTCGATACCGGTTCCTGAACGATAGTTTTTTCGATACCAGTTTTATAATATCAATTCGAGAAAAAAAAAGAAAATTACACAACATAAAAAAGTACAAATCTTGAGTTTTATTTTAAGCTCTGTTTTTCCATTTACATTTTTCCTCTTACATAAAAAAAAAAATTCAGTGTCTAATATTCACTGTTACATTGTGAGGACCTTTTTACTTTGCAGTTTTCCTTTAGAAAAATTACCATGTCTGACAAACAAGCCCATTGAATGGGATCCTACTGACAGCGCACCGCTGGTATGTGGGGGTCCGAGCGGCTCCCACAGAAATATTGGAAGGCAGGATGAACTGACTGCACTGATTAAGTTTTCAGGTGGACTTTCCCACTTAAAAACATATTAAAACTACTTTATTCCCACTGATCACAGCAAATATAGCTGCAAGGTAAATAAAGGATAGAGTAGCTCCGCCCAACGCGCGTCAAAGCCACTTTTGCACCGCGCAGCCAGAGCAGCAAAGCTTCTTCAGCCGCGCGTCAGAAGCTGGTACAAGCAGCAAAAAAGAAGCAGCAGACGTGATTTTGCTGCTCTTGCTGCGTCCAGTTTGAAAGCAGCATTCTCCAAGAGTGTCTCGCATTATTCACTCCGCTCTGGCTTTGCTCTGCCCACGGGCTGCTGAGAGGAGGATGGTCGCGCCGGCTGCGGTCCGCTCTTCTTGCAGTCAAACACAGAGCAACTTTCTGCTCTTAAATTATTTCCGTGCACGATGTATTGCATTGCGCACTATTGGCATCAGTCTTAATAAAGTGAAGCCGCACTTTTGACCTGGGGGGCATTTTAAAGGGGTTCCGCGACGCTCACAACCAGTTCACATGAACCCTGGCTGTAGGCGTGACCACCTGTGTATTTTTCCTGGATGACGCAATCACGTTAAGTGTTAGAGCCAATCACCGAAACTTGGTACCGAAAGACGAGGCATGTTTCGATACTCTGTAGAACCGAAGCATTTCGGTCGGTACCATAAAAGTACAGAAGTTCGGTACCCAGCCCTACATGTCATATATGATTTTTTTTCCATATCACCAAGCAATACCTCTAGTAATAGCTATAAACAACAGAAATTGCAGTAGTTAAGATTCCTGAAAAATAATAACCATCCATGTGATAGAAAAGTATCTAAGATTTTTTTTGTTTCCCATTATAAAACTTATTTCTTTCCTATTAATATCTTTATTTTGTTCAGTATTTACCAAATGAGGATTAAGATAAGTCCAATGTCAACATTTAATTTTGATCAGAACAAACCTGTTCATATTTCTCCAGCTCTGAATGATATATCTGACGGATTTGGGCAAGTTTGGCTCTGTAGTCGGAGTGTTCAATGCTGCTGTCGGTAGGTGAGCCCCCTGCTGCGGCTGCAGCTGCGGCTGCTGCAGCCGATCCTCCGCCTTTCTCTGGGCCTGATACTCCCTCTGCAAGCAACATGTTGTCCAACCTCATAATTTGGGGGTCTGGAGGGTCTTCTTCCTGCACACCTCGTATACTCAGGACTGGTGGAAAAAAAGAAGAAAGGACAAACAAGTCAGCTATAAATCTAAGGAAATACTCTTAACAGTGTATCTACTAAAGCTTCATCATTAAGAAAAAACAGCAAAACTCATCATCCAAGTCCATTTTCTGTTTAAGGTGAATTTCTTCTAAATGAACAGCAGAGGGCAGTATGGTCTCTCCGTGGCAGGCTGCCAGAGATAAGGGCATGAGGCATGAGGCCAGTAATAGAGGTGCATGTGCTGTCACTATGAGCCCCAGTGGCCATAAGTATAGTTATCAGTTGCTGCTCTCCACCACTGTATTATACCAGGACCTCTGTCAGCATACAGCCTCGCTCTCATCTCTCTCTCTCACACACATACATTTACAGACACATACACACTCACCCTTCTAGACACCACTCTGTTACTCAGGTTTTAACTTCAGACAACCCTTTCTCAGGACCTGCAGCCTTTTACACTTCACTAAATTTCCCTTCGCCTCTATTGCTTTTCTATCATTCAACTTCAGAAAGTAAAAGAAGCTTCTAACACAGCTCAAGTCCCTCACCTTAAAACAAAAGTTTAGAGAATTAGAACATGGAAAATTATAAAGGATCCTTGATTATATGTTTGGATCCCTTTTAAAAAATTGTACGTTGGCTGTTTAAAGTATTCACGAGTTTAGTAATTTTTCTTTTTCAATATTTTGGTCCAACTGGCATAAATACAAAATAATGTTTGTAACATATTTTGTTTTATAGGATAAATACAGGTTCAACATGTGTTCACAGACTTTATTTCCTTTAACAGGACACTAGATTCAGGAGACTAAGCGAGAACCAGAGCAAGACAGATCCAAACAGTATGGATTAAAATAACGGCCATGAATAATCCAGCTACAATGGTTGTTGTATAAGGCAAACTTCCCCTTTAAGGTTATTCACATTTGTCACTTCTCAGTGATTTCTAAACTTATGAGTTCACTTTAGAGTGAAATTAGTATCTCTTTCAAAATGTCTGCTGCATTGTAGAGTTTAATGGTTGCATTTCTTCAAAGTTATTTAAAATCATATGTCACGTGAAGCGATCAAGGAGGGCCCATAGGAACAGTGGGTTTTAGTGCAACATTTTCTTTTTTCTCCAAGTTATTTTAGTAAGTCTTTTCCAGCATGGTACCAGGCTCACCTTAGCCTCTTTCCTCCTGTTTTTTTATT
This sequence comes from Cyprinodon tularosa, assembly GCF_016077235.1. NCBI lineage: Eukaryota > Metazoa > Chordata > Actinopteri > Cyprinodontiformes > Cyprinodontidae > Cyprinodon > Cyprinodon tularosa. The sequence goes on along the minus strand of NW_024038913.1, from coordinate 526,948 downwards.
GTTTCTGCTTGCCTTTCTCTCTACCTTATGTTTCTTCTCCACCAAAGGCACATTCCTGCTGTGCTGTGTTGCTCCCCCATCTCAGGGCTTAGGAATGCAGCAGACCAAGTTGCCTGAACTAATGACCCTGATTCGCCCATCTCTTTCCCTCCTTTTTGCTCTCTCTCCCCCTTTTTAAAAAAAACACAAATGATCTCTGCACTCTTTAGATAGAAAACCAACAGCCTTTTAAATTTGACTGTCAAAGACCAATAATACTCGTCTACTTAAAACTTTGTTGTGGTTGAAGTTTGAAGAAAACTGACGAGGTTTGTCAAGTAGTTTATATTTTTAATTTTACTGCCAATCCACTGAGAAATACAATGACCCACCGACAAGAGGGCAACTGCTGCTCTTGGAGCTTCTCACCTCAACCCCCCCCACCTCCTTTTTACTGTGACTCATTATGGCCCCCAGCTGTAGCCTAATGCCCCAACATTCCCCTAATTACTCCAATTAAGCCGTGATTACCCAGAATTGCACTCATGAACAATCTAGTGGCCTAGTGATATCACAGCAGCTGTTGAGATGAGTAAAAATAGAGCCCAAATCAAACCCATGAGATTTACGTAAAAAACTCCACTGTCACCAAAAAGCAAAATGACTATTTCCACAAGCTGAAAATATCATTAGAACTAAATATTTCTAATAATGTTTTTGTCCCTAAAACCGAAGAGCTGAAAGCACCAACATGTTAATATTTTCTGATACAACAGGACAGGCAACAGCCAACATCCATAGCTTTTAGAAATAACCATTATGCATATGTTACAAGCCTAGCTGGGCGGTGTGGCATTGGAAGACTAAGCGAGCAACACATACTATGAAATATTCAGGGTATCCAGCTGGGCTCTCTCTGCATACATAATCATTCTCATTTCTGCACAGCCAAAGTAGAAATATTGTGCCATGCAGATACAACACACAAAATAATAATACAAAAAAAGTGGTGCAGGTAAAGGTGAACAACTCTGCCAACAGTGGTAGTGCTGTACATTAACTGCAATGCTTTCCCTACATAGGCATAGATAAGGCTTAAACGCTGTCAGTATATCATTGCTCAGCTCAGAGCACAAGCTTTATCCTTGTCTGTCTTTTACCTCGCTAGCATCCCCTTTTTCACTCCGTCTCCCCCAACACACATCCCCTCCCCCTTCTCCCTTTCAACGCAGCCCTACTACACAAGCACACACACACACACCTCCCCCTGTGCCCCCCACCCCCACCCCCTGTTCTCCATTTCAGTCGAGTTCTCCATGTGAGCCGCAATCCCTCATGCTGTCAGCCCCCCCTTTCCCTCTCTCTGTAGACAGACAGGATTAGCATTTTAATTGCATCAGCTCCCTTGGGTATTCTCAGCCTTTCACTGGGAGAGAGCAAGGGATCTAGAGAGAGAGAAGTAAAAAAAAAAAAAGGGGGAAAAAGGTAAGGAGAGGGAGGGTAGAAGGAGAACCAAGGAGAATTGAAAAAGGAGTCACAGAAGAAGATATGTGTTCAGGGAAGAAAGGGACTGAGAAAGAGGGGCAACAGAACTACGCTAAATCTGGAGTACAGATGCACCAGAGAGCAGAACTGGTGAAAAAGAAACCATAGTGAACACCTCGGGTTGTCCCATGCACTACAAACAACTTGGATACAAGAAAACGTATAATTACTGTTAAACTATTAAATATATGCAACTCAAATAAGCAAATAAATTCTTAGAAACTGAAGAAATTACAACATATGAATATATTTTCAAGGAATAAATAGCGCTTCATAAAAAAAAAAACAGGGTTAGATTCGAAAACAAGTTCCAGAGTGGAAGTATTCAAAAACCTTCCTGGCTCATTTTTACACAGTAAAAACAATCTGCCGTAGGGGGGGAGCACCTGCACATGTATGTGCAGTATGACTCATTAATGAGGCATTTTTAAGCAGGGAGTGTTGGTAAATATGGGGATGTTGAAGAGTTTCAAAAATATACTGCCAACTAGTGGTGTGGTTTACTAGTTGAGTAAATTCAGTTTGCAAGTAAAATGATCTAATGTTAATGCACTAACAAAAATAATCCTATTTCAAATGTATTGTTGCTTTGTGCATTGGTACTAAAATACCCTTTTAACCATCTCCATGCTTTTTGTTAAGAGAGGTGATGCAATGAGGGGGGTTGAAGTCTGCCTGCCCTGCAGGCTCAGTTAAAGCCACATTTCCGGATATCTTGCAGGACTCTGATTTGGTGCAAGCCTGAACTAGAGCTGTACGTGTTTATATTTGAAGCTGCTACAGTACTTTTTCAAAAGCACAGGAAAAATGTACCAAAAAGATAAACGCATTACACAAAACCCGGCTTTAGAAACATATATTTTATTTATTCTGCAAAGACAATTTGTAAAAAGCACCATGATCTAAAATGTCTTCTTTATCTGGAGTATTTAGCGGCATTTTAAGTGTAAACAAAGCTTAGCAATACCATATACAGCGCAACAGAATTGGTACAAGTTTGTCTGGAATTATTTTTAAAAAATAAATGGTATGCAACTTTGGACCAGATGCTGCATCCCACCGACTATCGTTTTGAGCTGTGGATTTTATTTCTTAAAGCCCAGAGATGTTAAGAATACGGCCATCACCACTTAGAATTCACGCATAGCCGAAAACAGCATAAAGTTGGCGAATTTGTTTAATACTTTGGAAGGAAAGCTTGTTTTTGAAACAGGCTTAACTGAGTCAAACTTTTATTCATATCATTTTTGTGCAGATGTTTATATATCTTATGCTAATATCTGAATGTAAGCAAACATACAAACATGTTAAAATAGTAAAGAATCTCTGACTGTTAACACATAAAAATGGTACAAGAGTAGCCTTCTTATCCGAATTTCCTGCTACTTTGTTTCCTCTCCAAAAAGGCAGTATTTTTGTTAAGTACTGTCAACTTAATGAGCCCAATCCATATGCTCGTTCCTGCTTTAAGCAGCTCACACTAATCAGCATCTGTTTGGGTAGTTCACCAGAGTCCTGTTGCACACAGCCCCCCACTATGACATACACACACCCACACAAACACAGAGAGAGGTACGGATTGAGAGTAAACACTGTGTGGTCTGACTGAAGTGTAAATGGGAGAAGTCACACCTTAGGCAAACACAACACTTCAATCCAGCACATCATTAGTAAGCCATTAATTAACCAAAGTGAGCGTGGGACACTTAGGCATTATTAAAAAACACAAACAAACACAAGGTGGGAAAAACAACAACTATTTAAATGAAACAGAAAAAAAAAAAACTATCAAACTTTCCGGTTACCTTCTCCTTGCAAACAACATTTTCTCATAGAATTACGAAGCATATTTGTTTAGGATTCACAAACATTCTTTAAAAAACACAAATAATAAGCCGGTAGGATCTAATATCATTTCTTTTGCATACAATTAAAATCATGACATAACCCTACGTGTTCAAGTGAAAGGAAGAAGAGAAGTTCAAACTGTTTAAATGTCAATATCATTAATTGCCAGAACTCTTACTGTGGTTTGCCATGATTTTTTGCTTTATTTCTAGAGAATTTTGAGAAGTTTGTAACCAGACAGTAATTGTATGTATTGTATGAAAATTAAAGAATAACTCATTAACAAAACTTCTCAAAGAAAATCAGCAAATTTTTATCCACTGTTATGCAGCTACTAACATGACATTATCAGTAAAGTACATTTCAGAGCACAGAGAGAAGAAAAGACACGAAGAAAGAATTGAAAATGTCACATGAGGATGAGGAGGATGATGAAGAGCACCAAAGCAGGAGGCTTGTTACAGCCCTGCTAGGATCTTCCTCCAGTCAACTCTCATCAGGCCAGCTGCCTCCTGTGCTCATTAGCACAGACTCTTAAGGAGCTCCTAAAGACTTTGTGAAAAATGAACGCTCATTTGAGAGGTCGTTAATTTGCACTGTTATGCAAATTTGGTGGCAATTAAGCCATAGATCAGAGGAGCGGTGCCCATTTATAACAAGTGAACAAGCATTATGACACAGTCAGATGGTGCCAGAGAGAACTGGGGCGACATGGTTAGTCTGCTCGGTTCAAATGTAGCACCTCGGTTCTGAATAAAACCAATTTGCTATCAGCATGAATCACTGAGCAAAAGAAAAAAAAATGTACACGACCACTGAATCTGTTAACAAAAATACATCACAAGCACAAACTTGTTTAAATGTAACAACACAATGAAACAAACTGACACCGCTTCTCAAAATATGTCTATAATCTAAAAAAAAAAAAATAAATAAATCTGTGACTTAACATTAATCTGCACATACAGTACTAGCCATCCAGATATTCACAGTAATGTAGCAAACTAAGTAACAATGCGTATCGTCTTCGCGTTAATGTTTCCCCCCCTCCCTCTTCCATCCTGATGTTTCTATTTCTTCTTAACATTAATGACATGGTGTGAAATAGACGAACATATTGTCTGGGACAGCTATGTGCACAACAGCTAAGGGGTGGAAGGCACCCATCAATTGTAATTAATCCTTAATTAGTCAGGATTAGGAGTTGGGCTCAGAGACTCTCCCATCCCACTACCACCAAACAAGTACAACCCAGCTGAGACTTAATTTACATATCTTTAATTAGAGATATACCGACTTTCTTTAAGAACACAACCTAAGTAGTTTGAATAGTGCAGACATATTAAAAATGGAAGATAGCAGGACCATATTTATTTGTGATGAACAATACAGACAGCGCAGAAAATAGCCGTGTGAACCAAACATGTGCATAAAATGCCTTGGTCTTTAATTTTATTTTACCTGGTTGTTTTTTTTTTATTGAGTAATTGTAACAACTAGAAAAATAAAATTAATGCATAGAAAATTTTGATTAATTTCTAAACAATTTCATGAGCCTACAACAAAAAGCTATTGTAGTAAACTATGATAAAAATGTATGCATACATGTATTCATTTAGAAATCTTGATACTTTTCAATTGCAGAGCTATAAGAAATAAAAATTTTGTGAAAAGATTCCCCTTAATAGTCAAAAGCCTAGTTCCTTCAGGAATAATACCACACGGGGAAGTCAACTGGCCCACACGCCATTAGGTTTATGCAAAAGTCTGAGGTGTTCTTGATCCCTGGTTAGAGTTGGGTTGTGTGTCTGAGTGTGTGTGGGGGCGTCTGTCAGGGCCAGGGGTCTGTGTGATATTAGCCGTCTGCCAATCTGGCTTGGGGAATGGACACCAAGTAATTACTCTTGCTCTTACTGCCTCATCAATCTCTGTATCACTCTTGCACCCCCTTTAACACATTGTCTTTTTTCATCCTCTTCCTGAACGAAGTAGTTGGGGGGGGAGGGGGGGGGGGGGGGGGGGGAATGAATGGCAGGATATCACAATACATACAAATCCAAATCTTATCAAAAAATAAAAAAATATTGTCAAAAACTCATCTTGAGAACTTGAGAGAAATGTTAACTGTACAACAAGCATCTTTAAGGATATAAAATAAAAAAAAATGTGACAGGTACTATAATATAGATCTTAAGGGAACTATCTCTATCCTGTAGACATGAAAGCCTAAAATAGATTCAACCTTTCTTTCATATAAAATATAATAAAATACCTCCCTCAGGTTCTGAAGTACTCATAAAAGTTTATGGCTCCGTTCCAGATTAAACGGCTAGAAAACTAATAATAATTAGGTTGTTTTAACGAGGCAAGTGATTCACATCACTTTATTTAGTGAGCTCAGCCAAAAGCTGTGGAACAAAAATATCTAAACTGGTGCATGTGGTGCCATTTTATTTCTGATAAGAAAAAGGAAGCATCACTAACTAGTGTGTCTTTTCATTTGTATTCAAAAGAGGCTAATAATAAAAGGAAATGGGAATTATGTCCCATATTTGACATAATGCCCTAAATATCCATCTTTCTGTTCAATACAGAAATTAAGGACCAAAACAGATAAAACTGGTAAAAAGCTTCTCTACTGATGAGTTATTAACTTCTGGATGGAACCGGAATTATAGATACCTGGTTTTAGTGAAATGTGCTAAACATTTCTTACTGGCTAATTATCCCTGTTTATTTTCAGTTATCTCCTAGTTGCTCTATAGTTCATATAAACCATTACTTTTCAATAACGCAACATATTTTTTGCTCCTGTTTGCAAGCCTCTAAAAGCAAAGACTTGTGTTAAATTCAGTTTTTCACTTAATTCAGTGTTTTATAGGTGCTTACATTCAACAAAAAAAGTCAGCAAGCTTCAATTCAGATATTAATTAACCAAATCAAATAAAGCTACAGACTGCCACCTCCAGCAGATATTAAGCTCTGTGGGTTGATTCTTTAGTCAAAGCCATCCGTTAGGGTTTTAAACCAGTAACATTACAACATTTTACAGCATGCATGTTTAAAGACACTAAACAACATAAAGGATTAACAGATTTTAAGTTTGAATGAAGGGGGTGCACACAGAAATGCTGTTTCTGTTCCTCTGGGAAGTAATCACATCATTTAATTATTAAAAAGTGGGTAGATTATTTCATTTATTCGAGCTAGAAATTGTTTTAATAAAAACTACTATAATTGGTAAAGTCCAAGGACCCTAAAGGGCTTTAATCTACATTTGGCCATTCACCCATTCACACACTGATGGTGGCAAGCCAAATTGTAGAGACAGTTGCCCTGAGGCTCACAGACAGAAGCCAGAAGGTGAATGTTTTGCCCAAGGGCACAACGACTTGGGTGGACTATGCTGGGATTTGAGCCAGCAACTTCAATTGCAAGACAAACTCCTGCACCCAAGCCCTAAATAGAGCTCTTTTGCAGGTTGTGATCTAGAGTGGAGGTCACTGATCTCAGAAAAAAAGTTTCCAAAGAGGTACAGCGTGACTAAACATACATTTTAAAGTGTAATCCCTTTAATATAATTGTTGCCTTTTTGGTGGTACGCATTATATTTTCAAAGATGGAAATGTTTTTTTTTTTAGACTTAAGACTTACAGAGTGTATACAAAACGAAATTTCATTTTTTACAGCACACAGAACATTTCCATTCCATAGAGTGCAACATTGAAGACATGGTGCAAAAACACATTGATATGGAAGTTTAGAACATTAAATATGCATGGTGAAAATATGCGGAATTTTGGTTTGGTGTTATCAGTTTGATGCAGAGTCTGTGTCTTGAGTTTTCTTAACATTTCCATTTCTCTCCCATGAACATCCAGGAGTCTGGATCAGTGCAGACAAAAAAATATATAGATATAGATCCAGAATAGGGATGCAAACAATCAACAGGTAATAGACCTATTAATTTGTCAAATAATGCTTTATTAGATTTAAACTTTATTACCTCCCACTGCCTTTCAGTATTGTGGTGTAGAGTGTCCTGCAGTTTGGCATTAGGTGGAGCCAGACAATGGTATTTATAATCATGCATGGATGGCATGCCGGAACAGAAATGTGAAACTATCCAAACTTAGTGTAGCTCAGGATTACTTATGATTTAATAAAGACAAGTAAGAAGAATGCACAAGAGGGGGGCAGCAGCCCTCAGATGGTGGTTTGCAAAAATTCCCCAACAAACCGGTCCAGCTGAGCTTCCTGAGGCATCGAACCATAGAACGGAGACTGATCCTAATGAGTAAGATGGTTTTTAGCATTTTAGATTATGGTTTTATGCAGATTGTACGGCAAAAAGTGATAGAATCAGATGTAATTAAACATGAGAAGGAAACCCAACAGATTTAAGTCTTCAAACCAGGGTTGCAACAAACATGCAGTAAGTTTCAATATAATGCAAGGACAGCACTGTAATACACTTTATGACTTTTGTATAGTAAAAAAACTGATTTGGGGACAAGTTTCCCTTTTAGTTATGACCTGAATCGAGGTAATTGAGCCATGCTGCATGCAGGAACAATGTCAAAATTACAGATACAATGACAAAAATACAGAGGACATTATGCAAAACATTTGTAACATAGTATCAATGTTGACTGTGAGGGGCTATCCTAAGTTAATGGGGCAGAGTTTTAACATTCCATTGACAGCAACCATAACCAACATGGTAGAAGCAGGACTAACAGTACAAAGTGCTTCTCCAACCCTCTGATTGGTGGATTACACTCCAAACAGCTATATTACTATACAGAAGCGGTTAGTAAATCTGACAGATAGGTAAGGGTGTAACTCAGCAGCTTTCTTAGAAGTTCAGTGTTATACCGATTTGCTTAGGGAATGATACTTCTTTAAGAATACCATCAAATCCATCTGAATATAAAATCCATTACTATGACTGTTACCAATATGAAGCAATAATATCTGCCCTTCTAACAAGTATATTCCTATGTGTTTTCCTCAAATATGGTTTGAGGTTTTTTCCATGCTCCTTAAGTCGAAGGGAAATCATTTTAAATGTCAAATCATTCTGGCTTAAACATGAATATAAATGTACTCTTTAGCAGACCATATTGTCCCAGTCTTAAAATCTGTGTTTTTTTCCTTGTTATCTCATGCAGGCCAGCTAGTTATACGTCAGCCAGTACACTCACATTTGGCCAATCATACATAAACGGTAATCTGTAAATCATGTTTTCCCCCATCATAGCATCTTGATTCATATGTCGCAGCTAATACACGCAACAGTTGAAATAAGCAATAAAAATCGTTTACTTTACCATTGAGTTACATCCCAGTGTTCACTGGGATGGACTTCTGCGTCTTTGGCAGGCTTAGAGCTAACAGAACTGGCAGCGATTCGAGAGAAGGGCTCAAACATGTACGGCTTTAAGCCTTCTACACCAAACGAAGCTTCTGCCGCCCTGGCGTCTTCTTCCACAACATCGCCATCCCCACTTTCCTCCTCTAATTGAAAAATGTATGATGGAGGAGACTCATCCACGACCTCCGAACACAAAACTCTCCTCCTCTTGCATGTTTCCACTGTCCATAGCGTTCCTTGACAGTGTTGTTTCTAAGTCACCAATTTAGTGCTACTAGGTACCAATAAAATTTCCGATTGGTAACCTACTAGCACTAAGTTGCTAACTGGTTAGCAAGATGCTTCAGAGAAACTGGCCACAACCAAACTTGCTTGCGAACCTTCCACAACAACCATCCCGCCCCCTTGATAAATGACCAATCACATTCACTTCATTCATTCGTGTAACGCCATGGACCACTCGGCAAAATTCCGAAATGCAACTGTTGGTACAGCCGTTACCCTACGACTTTAAGACATCAAGCAGGATTCTTCTAAATATATATAAAAAATAACAATTCTATATCATCTGTTCACTATACAAGATTCTTGCCAGCAAAACTCGCCATTACAGTGAAACTATGCTGAATTTTAATGTGCGCAATGGCCAAGGAGCTTTTTTCTTCTTAAAAACATAGTTCTTTGAAAATAAACATGGGTTGTTTTCTGGTGTGTTTTGTTAAAGAAGGACATGCTTTTATTGTTTTATTATAAAAAAAATATGAGCATCATTTCTTTAAATGTGTGACTGCAAACTGGTGGGTCTGTTCAGAAAGTTTGCCTCTTGATGCTGATTCATATTTTGAACTAAATAAATGACTGAAGTGAGTTCGCAATTTATGTCTGATTATGTAAATGCGAAGTATGAGTATACGGATAGGCCTAGTTAGCATTTAGTACCAATGGGTGCATATTATATATATATATATATATATATATATATATATATATATATATATATATATATATATATATATATATATATATATATATATATATATATATATATATATATATATATATATTTTACAGGGAACTAAATCTTGGTAACTGACAAGAGACATCAACCCATTTGCTGCCACATTTTATTGAGGCCTGTGTAACTGATGCAATACCAACTGTTTTTGAGGAGTTATATAATGCACATTTATCTACATTTTTCAATGCATGAAACTAAACACACCAGATGCAGTCGAAGTCCGAACTTCTAAAAAAAAAAAAAAAAAACAGCTGTAAAATTTTTTGTCATGAAAAGAGACTTGGTTAGGATGGCAGAGGAGAGTGAGTGAATTGTTCTCATGTTAACAGCAAAAGGAAATAAAAGCAAAAGCATGCATAAAACTAAAGACAAACTGGTTTCAATGAACTGCAGTGGCTTATTTGAGGTTCTGGTATTAGTTGTCCCATTGCACCATGAGCTATTATTACAACAACTACCCATGAGACCAAGAGAGTAAAGATCCAAGTTAAAGCAAAAATCTCTGATCATTTGCAGAGGCGCTTCAAGTAATCTTATTTTTTTCTTGTAATGCATCTTCAATAAAACATTGAGAAAACTTGTAGTTCACGGAGACAGAGGTCATGTTTCATGTGGGATCTTAGAACAGCGCTGGAACTGTTGTAAAATGGGGGTGTTTTGGGGTGGTGGCAGAGGGGGAGGGTGGGTAGTGACATTTGCGAAGAACATTTCCTTTACAATGAAAACAATCTAACCAACTGCAGTACTCAAAGGAATTCACCTCCCCTCCCCCATCTCCCCTCCTCCAACCCCAACCATTACATTACCATATCAAAGCCCCGAGTTCAGAGTAAGTCTTCTCTTTCAAGAATGGGAGTGCGGCAGGGAGAGGGAGGAGGAGAGGACAAGACTGAAGCAGTAGGAGTAGACCCAAGACAGAGTTTGCTTTTATCCCTGTTTGGTGTGTATGTGTCAGTGTGTGCAAGACATATTGTGTACATCGTTGTGGCAACACATCTTTGTCTGTTAGTAAGAAAAAAATGCAAATATAAAAAAATAGCTTAAGGATACCAGAATGACTTCAGATAGGTTTCTCTGTGGGTTCCAATGAAGAGAAGTCATTTCACATTTCTCAAATAGACACTGGGGCCGGAGAGATGGTGGGGGTGTCTTGAAATACTAAAGCAGGTACACAGTGCAGTTAGGCTGCTACATAGCAGATGGGCAACAGAGTACAAGCAAAGCCAAAGTCTTTGCATTTCATGACTGGAATACTTTAAATAGGGATCCACCATTTACCAAACTGTATTCTTGGTTAGCTATTCTCTTACAAGTACTCACAGGTCTACAGTCTACTTTGCTGGGAGACTAAATGTGAAAATCAAAGTGAATGGCATTAGGGTAAATAAGACCACTGGTTGCCTGGGAAACAGTGTACCCAGCCCCAATCTCTCAAGCCTAGCCTTTACTTTCCTCCAATCACTAGAGAGCAATAATACATTATTGACAGAGGGCCGCAACAGACAGCAATGCAGTATTTTCAAATTGTGTTTGAACGAGAGAGACTTGTAGTTAGCCTAGACGCAAGGACAGTGAGAGAAGAGGGCACACTGAGGGGTAGACAAGGTGGGAGAGGGTTTTACGAAACCCAAACAGAACCATAAATCTGCCATTCATGTCCAGCCTCACCAAAACAATCCCTAAAAAACTCACAAATAGCAACACAATGACAATACCCTATTGTCATGATTAGCTATTATTTAAAAACTACCATTAGCTAGGTTGTTAGCAAAGTTTGAAAATGCTGTAAAGAAACTTACTTTTACTTTGCTCTAATTGGCTTAGATAGGCAGTTCAATAACATTTCTCAAAGTACATCTGCACCATCAGTGAACATCACTATATAGATTTGGATGATATTTGACTATTTATATATTTGTAGTAGTTTAACTGCTAATAGAGATACACGTTGCACAATATAAACTGCTTTCACAGGCAACCAGTTTAACATTTATACTGCCTAATTATACTTTTAATGCAATATTTGTTACCATTAAATTGCAAAAGTCAATGAATAATTCTGAAATATCGTAGGACAGTACATATCCACACATTACATAGTTGGAAGTTTCTAATATATTTCAGCTCAAAAAGAGAGAACTGAAACCATTCTAAGGAGCAAAAGACGGAAAGAAATATGCACGCATGACAACTGATATCGTCATGATATTGTTTTTAAATCTAACCGTTACAAGTATTGTAGTGATGCTTGTGCAGCCCTAGCCAATATTCACGAATGACCAAATATGAAAATGTTTTTTTAAGATTTAAAAGTAAAAACCTAAACACTAGTATAAGCCAGTGAACACGTACTGACTAAGATTAGTTTCAGCTGTAGTCTGGATAAAGTCAGAAAAAGGGAACGGTTCCACAAATGTAGGATTAAAAATGTTAACATGGTTCAGGTTATCCTTGACAGTACAGAAAATGTACACATAGAGCTAAATGAGCTCCATATCAAATACAGAGGAATTAAATAAACAAAAACGCACTGTAGAGCCACTGGGAGAATGCACACAACTAGAGTCAGCTGGAAGAAAGAGAGTAAAGTAGAGACTCACCTGTCTTTTCTTTGATCTCACAAAGAACGCTGAAGAGTGCTGGTTTCATTCTGTGACAGTTCAGGGCATGCTTCCTGTGGGACGAAGGAGGGAATAAGACAAAGAAAAACTGGGATTAGGATAATGAAAATGACATTTTATGTCATTCCAAGCTTGAAAAATATCTATATGTGATTTTAATAGTATCATCACTGCAATTGTAAACTCCAATGAAAGCTGTCTGCATTTAACCCACCACTCTTAGGGAGCAGTGACCAGCTCATAGCACCCAGGGATCGGATCCACAGTGGTTTTCTGTGGGAACCTAACTGGGTACTTGAGGCTTTCTTGAGAAACCAAGCACTCTGCTCTAACCACTATGCAGGCTTTCCCTCTGCATTTCACGTAAAACACAGCCGAGACTTAAGTGTAAAATTAAACCAGCCACAACATATAATTCTGAAGTATTTTTATGAAGTGTCACGGGAGTGTCTCGCTAAATGGACAATGTGTTGTTCAGTACAGTACCATTTAGTACATGCAGTGTGCAGAGGTCCCACTGTTTGTCTTATAATAAACATAACATTTTGTTTATGCTGCTGTAACTCTTGCCACATCCTTGGAGCATCAGTCTGAAGTAGCAAGAGTAACACTGTCATTAAAACGCTTTGCACTGTAGAACAGGTAATGATGCCAAACCTCAAGGTCATCATTACCGAGAACCTGATTTCGGGGTTAATACACAGTAATATAATTTCTCCCTGCTGAAGAATATTCAACGCATGAAACTAGATGGTGAGTAGACACAGCCCATTTGGATTCGACTTTGATAATATCATTAATAGTTATCTGTGTTGCAAAAAATATAGGATAAAGAAAATATAGAGAGAATCTCCAGATACCAGATCATCTCAGCTGCCCAGCTGAAAAAATAAAATACACTCCTTTGACACTATATAGAATTTTTTTTATTTTATAAAATGTATAATCATTTATAATAAAATTTAAATTTTATTAGTAAAAATAAAAAAAATCCATCCATATCAAGCATTCATAAACCAAATGTGCTCCGACTTTGACAAGGGTTCTTTAAAAAAAAAAGAGAGAGGAAAAAAAGGGAAAAAACTGCTGAGCCATGTAGTTTAGATCCAATCTGCTGCTCTACAGGTGAGACAGCACTGAATATAAAAAGCCAGAGCACATCAGGCATCTCTGAAGTACTTATGGAAAAAGGAAAATAAAGTTGTTGAAATTATTGAAGCCATGTAGGAGACAATCAGAAACTGAAAAATGTTGAATTTTAAATATATGAAAATTTTCAAAAGGAAAAAAAAAATCACGACTATATCTCAAGCTCCGACATAAAATCACATTTTTCAATCTTTTTTTTTTAACCAACAAAAGATGTGCATCACAAACCTCTTTCCTTGAGTTGCCGTATTTCAGTACTCTTAAACACCCATTACTGAAACATTTATAGCACACTTATATGCCCCCGGCTTTAAGGAGTATATCTGAAGCCAAATCAATAGAATCAACCAATCTATAAAACAGTGTTATGTAATGTGCACCAAGCATGTTAGGCTATTGTTGAATACCAACAGGCACAAACAGTTTTTCTATTTGAAAAGACTTTATTATAGTGGTCCTGCTAAGAAAAAATACAAATTCTACTCATTGTCAACTAGACCTATACAAAACATCCAACCCTATAATCATTTAAATATTTCACTGCTTGCATGCAAGATTTGGTAAGATGCTACATTTCATGTAGGCCAGCATGATACTAGGGAATCTTGAAAAGGGGTTAATACAGATAATTTGTTGACATGACAATATCAGCTGCGATAAGTTGTTTTTTTCTTGTCTCCCTCTCATCTGTATTTTTATCACTTTCTAACCTAAGACCTTTTAAGTATTATTTGTTTCTGGAGTGAGGATCTGCTGCTGTAAATCCGCCTGGCTTTAAAAGTTCAAGTTCATCTTGCTTGGAATATTTCAGACAACGACTCTTACGCTGCAGACAGTCCTTTGCGATATGAATATTGCACTCACTAATATGGCGATGTTAATATATTTGTAATTAATGTTTTTCCACCAATCCACTCCTTGGACTTCCAAAGCTTAAAGTGACCTAAGTTTGTCACTGTTCTTCGTTGTGCACTAATATCTGATAAAGCAGCTCACTATGCAACACTACTAGCAGCAAATGTTTAGTGTTTTATTATTTTTTGTGAAACATAACTATTTAACAAACATGTTTAACAGCTTGATTTTTTTTTGCCATTTAAAGTTTAAGTTCACCTCCCTGACTGAATTTAAAACTAGTTTTTGTATTAAACTACTAAACAATTCTATTAATCAGATTTGGTAGGGGAAAAAAATAAAATAAAATCAGAGATTATACATTTTGTAAGCCATTTTGCCTAGCCCTTTAGGTCTTAATTTCAAAGGCCATGCATTCAAACTCTGTATATCAATAATATAGTTTAGATTTAGATCTCTGACTCTTCTGATGCAAACACCTAATGTTTGTTTTTATTGGCTGACACATTGAGGCTCATTTAGAGTGGTGGGAACCCTTTATAAAAGCAAAGAAAGTAAAGAAGTCAGGAAACATTGGTCACACATAATTGATATCATCACACTAAACAGCATTATTATTGTATTAACACGTCTTATTGATATCAAGCAGCCCTAATTACCACCTAAAGCATCACAGGCTCCAATCCCATTTCTCTGGAGATAAATGTGGTTCTGTATTTTACATTCAACACAGAAAAAATACACAAAATTAAATGCATTTTTCTGAGATGTCACATAAATGGTTAAATATGAAACAAAAAAAGTTGTAAGAAAAAAAAATGTGTGTCTTTTTTTTTCCAACTCTAATATTAAAACATTGGGAACATCAGTATAAAGAAGAACCACCTAAAATAAATTAGTGCTTTTGTTAATAGTTTGGTGTCAAGTTCATGAATGATCACTGGTAACCAGATTCATCTGGATCCTTCAGTCTGTCCAGTAACTAAAGATAGGAAACAAAGGAGCTGGCTGAAGTTCGGGAATTAGTACAGTTGGGCATATAGTCCCTTTGTAAAATATACAGATTAGAATTAGGATCTTGGCATTTGTAATCACTCTCAATACAATTAATTTTGCACAAGCATTAACATGAGGAGTTTTATGCTGGATAATCAAAATTATCTTTCCCCTATAATCTGGAGCCACAACATGGCTTTTCGTACCACGGCTAAGATGGTAATTAATACGACAAATTGCATACAGGTCTTGACTTTATTAACAACTGATGTTTTGTTTTCCTTCATCTATCAAATTTTTCACAACCCTAATGATGACGATTTAGTCTCTACATTGTTTGGTCGACTTGTACAGATATGTCTAACGTTTTAAAAATAGACTAAACAAATGTACATACTGGTACTTTTACCCTTACTTCTGACGTTTACATTGACTTCTGCAAACCGTGAGTGATTGAAGCCGACGTCAAACTCTAATGTGCTGAGGTAATCTGAAAATCTTACTTCCCAAACTTTCTCCTGAAGATAATCAAAACGTTTATCCAGACTGTAACCTCTGGAGAAGGATCCAGGATTATTTTAACGCTATGCATAGTTTAGCTAATGAAAGTGGGGTTTAAAAAACAAAACATACAAAAAAAAAAAAAAAAAGCTTACTGTTAGAAACCTGCAACAAAGTGGAATCAGAGCTCATTATATTCACCACAGAAGTTTATTTAAAGTGTTTTGGCAAATGATGCTATACTTCAATTTTAATTCATAGTGATTATAAAAGGAATAACATTTTTGCTGTGGCTTTCAAAAACAGTCCTGTTGATGTACTTTTATGCTAGAGCAGCTCTACGACACTAGTGTATCCATATGTGATGTATAGAATTAATTCTTAATTGTAAGACAAAAAAATCTAATCCTATGAAATATTGCTCTCATCAAACTGTATTAAATTAGATTTATACATTTTCAATTTAAACTGGTTTAAAGAGCAGAGATCTGAATAGGGTGGTCGAGTGCAGGGCCTGAAAAATGAGGTGACAGATAGGTCCAGGGTGGCCTAATCCTTTGGGATTTCTTTAAAAAATATATAGCTCATGTCCGTTTTTGTATTGCTCAGCCTTTCTGCTTTTAAATATGAGGAATTAATATTTCTAGAAAAAAAAAAAACAGTAATTGCACTTTAGGTAAAAAACACAAAGTGAACATAGTAGGTTATGCACGTACCGTATTAAACATCAACCATGCAAAAGAAAAAAAAAAGGAAATGCTGCAAAAAAAAAAAAATGAAATGAAATCCATTTGAAATAGCATGAGTCACAAAGAGCTAACTCAAAACAACATATGATGAATGGAATGTGGCAATACCTGGACTAACCACAACAGCAATTTCTGTTGTGAATGTCCACTTTGATGTTAAATCGAGGAGAGGTAAATAATACGGCCAAAAGACCCAGTCCAAAGGAATCACTTTCTGCAAGCGGTTTGAGGAAAAAATATATAACAATTTGACTAGAACTAAATGTCATCTTCCTCCACTAAATAAGTCACTGCTCAATTTGAGATGGGGGGGGAGGGCTGTCTTCGCCATGGAGGGTATGAGCAGGAGGGGGGGATAAAAAGGTGTGCATGCGGTCCAGTACTGACCTGTGCTGGAAGTTGAGTGGCAGTCCACCCCCTGCCATGCCCCCCCCTGCTCTCCCTCCCTCTGTGGGGTCGTCTGATCCACCCCAATGCGCTGGCGATTCCTCTGGCCAGGATCTGAGCATATGGTGACACGGTGAGAGGATGAGGGTGGATGGTGCGCAGGAAGGCTACTCTGCAACACCAACTTCTTGTTCTACCCTGACCACTCCCTATGCCAACAGAAAGCCACACTACATGACAGGGATGTCATGCAGCCATAAGAAAAAGTGCAGATTATTGTGACCGAGAAAATAATTGGCATACAGTGGCGATAAAGACTTCAAAATGTAAGTGGTACCACTTAGTCTATTGAGACTTCCATCTGTGAAAGTTTGTTTTGGAATTTTTTTCAGAAAAACATGACATGTAAATAGTACAAGTCAAACCAATGCACAACATGACAAGAGCCCTTTTAAGTTTTTATTTAATCATCAAGTACACTGTTAGAATATATATAAAGTAGATCCAGATTTACTTAAGTTGTTGCCAATAGTTTTTTTATAACTTACAAACATGTTCAAAATACCCAAAATTATTTCACAGTGGTTCAAATACTTTCTACTGGCTGAAATATAACAAATGAAACATAAGCAAAACACATTTTCAAGCCAAATTAATTGTGACATGAGGTGTGATGAAGACTCCAAAGTATTAAGTCAAGAAAATGTAATATCTCAACATTCATAGGCTGCCAGTATAGCATCATTCCTCCCCCTCACCACCATCTCATTAATAGAAACTCGATTTGCGGACAGCTGCACTCGCGTACACATTATAGGAGAATTGATTGCACCCAGCACACAATGAAAAGGATGAACACCAGCGAGGGAGGGAGTGAAAGGAGTGAATTAATTAAGAGAACCAGGTGGTCAAATGTTGGGTGGAAAATCACTAGCTAATTACACATCACACTGTGGCCACAGTCTTGCAGTGGACGGTTGTCTATTGTTGAAATACTGACGCTTCATTTGAAACTGACCTTATGCTCATTGAGCCACATGGCAAGTGAGTGAGTCTAGTCACTCAGTGGAGGCTTGCTGTCAGTAAGGAGAGAAACAATACTTCTAATATAAACATTAATTGAAGAGTCATACATGCTGACACATCAGACACTACTTGGATGAGTGATCCTCAACCTTAACTTTGTTTTCTCAATTTACACTTTCACTCCTAGAGTAATAAACACAATTTTAGACCTTAAAGTCCATTTCTTGCGTATTAACTATTTTTAAATTGACCATCTGGACTCTTACTATAAACATTATTTATTATAGGACTTATTTTTCCATAACAGTATCTAAACATCTTGAGTTTCTAAGTAGTTTGGATTTGGTCCAAAGCAAAGCACAGTATGAAAAAATGTTTTTAGAACTTTTAAATTCACTTTTTCTTTCTACGGTGGTAAATGAGCACTACATAAAAGTATGAGATTTAAGTTTCGTGGTGCATCTTTCTCCCACACCCTCTAAACGCATTATAAAAAGGCTTTTCTTTTTTTTTTATCTTAAACTTCGCTGGTAAACCAATTAGGATGGAGCAGTAATCAAGAGGGTATTATTATATATGGAGGTATTTAAAGTGCAGTTTGTTTGTTTTTTTGCAAGATTTTTTTAGATTATTATTTTTTATTAATGCCCATAATCTATAGTGGACTCGGGATATTCTTCATGCAGGCACAAAATGTACATTCATTTGGTTATTCTTGGTGTAAATGTAAATTTTCATTACTCCAACAATAAAACGACAAGTTATTTTTGAATCAGACAAAAAAATAATAAGACTTTAGCTTAGCCATCGTGTTTGGGAAATGGCTCTTCTCTAGTCTTACCTGGCCTGTGCTTCGTCCAGGCTTTCGTCGGTGATGGCCATTATTTGCTGTAGAATATCCCCAATGTCTTGCTGCGGCTGACCGAGGGACTGTTGTTTCCGGACCGAGTCCGGATCACCGACATCGGGCTGCGGTAGTCCACCGAGTCCGGTGAGACCCGTCAGCATCCTGGTCTGATCATCCATACTCTCAAAGAAAACTCGCCGTTTTCCTCGGTCGACGAACACAATCAAACAGCTAGCCTATTAGCTAGCCAGCAAAGTGTCTTCCACGACAAATCATACAACACTTATTTCCTTACCCGAGAGCGACAACGGGCGATTAGTTTGGTGCTGTTTTTAGTCAACCAAACAGCGCGAACAAGCTTTACATTCGTCTGTATCTTTAGTTTCTTTTACCAGTTAGTAAACGCGGCCGGGGCTAACGGAGGCTAACCACCGTGTAAAAAAAAAGAAGCAGCTAGGTTAGCAGCAGTAGCCCAGCAGAAAAGCAGCAGGGACACACATGCACAGCCCGTGTGAGCGCCTTGCACATTTTCGGTATGGAAAAAAAAAAAAAAATACAGCGAAAATGTAGTCACAAACGAACACACAGGTACTTAGAATTAGCGCGGCAATTTAGGGAGGTATATCAGGAATGAACACAGCTTCAAACCCTTGGTGCTCCTATAGGAAATGTGTTACCAAAACAGGCAACGGATTGCCATTGTTGTTGGTGAGTGTGTGGGATGTTCTTCAGAGTGCTGTGCGTCGCTTTGACCATTAAAACTCACAGCACAGAGCGCGATCCTGTGGGTGGGTAAATGAAAAACTACTAAATGAGAGCATGAAATATTTGCAACCGCATATGCATATATTAGGCATTTATTTAAGATTGGGGGACACTGCAAAATATACTTGTTAAGCAAAACTGCTACTTTAATGTAAATGTGCAATAGCAAACATTTTGACTATTTTGTAGATCTCCTATTAGGATGCCCATTAACATTCGTTTGTTACATATAATCATTTCCAGGCAAATATTTATCATTGAGCAAGCAAATAAATACACAAGTATGTTTTTTACAGCTCTCAAACTAAGAAATGTTTATGATAAAAGTGTATAAACACCATATAAACTTAGGTGCAAAAAAAAAACTGCATATTTTGCAAAGTCACTGGCATTCATGAGTGCAAACTGTGCCAATTTCCTCAAGTGTTTGGTCCCCCAAGCAAAAACAGTTCCGGATACTCTCCCATACCCCTGATGAATGAAACATCCCATCAGTTTTCAGGATGAAAACGTTGACAGCGGATTGAAAACAAGTGTCCTTGCTTTTTGCAAACTGGGCAATTCTGATGTTGTTTATCACTCAGATCACAGAGACAGCTTTCTGAGACGAATGGCGGACTGAATGGATGTGGAGGAGAGAAGCAGCAAGCCCTGCTAAAGTGAAAGGAGATGATGGGTGTGCATGGGGGAGTAGGACTAAACTGGCAATGGTTTATGCTGACTCTCCTGCTATCCATCTACTACAATCTGTAACAAATCAATCTAAAGTTAGAGACAACAAAATAGCAAACAGTTGGTCTTTGCATGTGCTTCTAAGAAATCAGGCCCTCTGTTGTTTAAAGTCATGTTTTAGTTTAAAATGAATATACTCTGGACAATTTAAACAAGACGCTTAATGTCCAAACTACATGACATTTCTCCCATTTTATCTTTTTTTTTCCATCTGAACCTCTAAAAAAAAATCATAGATTAACTGTAATATATTTTTTATGCTGAGAATCAGCTTAAAGGTATGTTTTGTCAACCCTTTATTAACTCAAAAGCAACTTAGTCAACTTTCTTTTCTTGTAGGTGATTCACTTAAAGAGAAATTCTGTGAAACCTTTACTCATTTGGATGCTAAAGCTGCCCTCTTCTCACCCCACAAGCATCAAGCCTCATTTTCATCTAAATAAGAATCGATCTATCCTGCTGTGCACCATCTTCCCTTACTAGCAACTCATGGTCACAGCACCACATTTTCTTTGCTTGTCTGTATGGTCTGCAATCACTCCCCTGGATAAAGCCACAAAGAAAATCCACCACAAACCGCCCTAGGGACTGTAACTCCAGTGTAAAGTTATAGACTTATATGGTGTGTGGAGAGAAAAAAAAAAAAAAAGGATTTCCTATTGCACAGTCAAGAGTCACAAATTGAGCAGATGTGTTAATTGATGAATGGGTCCAAGAGATTTTGGAGATGGCAAATGAAGCCTTGACTGACTGGTACAATGTCAAAGCTTCGTTCTGCATCAGTGACCAAGCCAAGCAGGAGATGGGGGTGAGTCACCGTGGGGGAGGGGCCTTCTTCTGTATGGTCAGGGGACACTGGTGAAGTGCAATAGATGCGGCACCACACAGGAGTAAACGTGACAGCGGCTGATTCTCAAGGGCTGGTGTAAACTAAATGCTGTGAACAAAGTAAAAGCTTTGTTTTTGTTTAAACTTCAAACAATTTGACCAAGATATAGTCAAAAGATTTCCCTAAATAAGAAACGTCTTTGCATTTCAACTAACCCCCTCCATGTTCACTTTCAGGGGTTTACCTTTCAGTTTATTTTGTTTTGATATTTATTTTACATGGGCTACAGTGTCAAATATATTTAATGCCTCACATTGTCTAAAAAATACAATATATACAGCAAACATGCAATTGATCATATCTATTACCTTAGTCTGGTAATCACTTTTATTTAAGGTGACTGCTTTTCACTCAAGTTTAATACATACACTGAAATGACTTCACTTTCCAGAATGTCAAAATTTGGGCTCAATTTGTTAATCATTAGCTATTGGTCCAAGCCCTACTAGGATTTGAAGACGCTAATAGAATTAATTAAGGGCCAAATAATAATCCACTCAGGCCATTTGCCACCTTTTAACATAATTTTGAGAATAGTCAGCTACTGCCACCTGCTGGTCAAATACATGTATAATTTGAACTGTCTGGCAGTCCAGTATGAGGAAGAATAACATTTGCAGCTTTCTTTCCTTAAAAACATTACAAGAAAAAAGATGTAAAGGTCTAAACATTTTCTTTTTTGTTTTAATTCAGTTGCTTAGAAGCATCGTCTCTTGAGGAGTTGGAATATGTAGTTGCCTTTTGTGAAGGTGTCGTCATCAGATTTATAAGAAGGTTTGATGAAAGGTCATGGATTCCCGCCTCCTCAGCTAGAGGGAGCATAGAAACAAAGGTAATCAGTATACATTTTTTTTCTCATTATGTCGTCACAAAAAGTTTTACATAGAAAAGAACAATGGAAAAGCTTTACCCAATTGGCCACTGGTATGTTTTACCAACAGCTGGGATTGCTCCTTGATGGCAAGTAGCTGCCTTATCATTTTACACTGAGTGTCCATCTAGAGACAAGGAGGAAAAAAATGTCAAAGAAGAAAAAAAAAATCTTTTAATCCTTACAGAAGATGAAAAATTACAGTTGTTGTAAGAGCATTTAAATATTTGTAAAAGCATTTATAAGTGGAGCTCTTATCCCTAGACTTCCAAAAAATCCCCCTGAATAATTGCCATTTCCCTTTACCATCCATGTACTTTGACTTTAAAAAAATACAATGAATGGTTCTACCTAAAAAATAAATGAAAAACTAAATAAAAAAGAAAAATCTTTTGATAAGTTATTGTTTGACAATAAATTTAGTCACACAGAAACATCTATTGAGGACAGAATGTTTATGTGGTTTTCAAATATATGTGATGTAACCCTTAGTCAGAACAAACATTTGGTTATGCATCTTCTTTATTGGTTTGGTAGCTTATAGGTCAGTGGCACTATACATTTTTTTTCTTTTCAGAGTCACCAGTGTTCAGCTCCCAAATAGATGCATAGTTCTGCTTTTGATACATTTTCTTATATTAACATTTATATTAACATAAAGATCAATTTAATCATCACACTTCAATGCTCGGATTGTAATTACGACCTTAAAGCTTGCAACACATTTTTCCTCGTAAAGGATACACTCACACTAATACTAATCAAAGTTAATTTGCTGCAGTTCCCACTTAGCATCAGCAGGGAGAGAGAAATGGGATTTTGTTGACTGGAATAGTATGTTTTTTTGTGCCAGACGGACCAGTCTCTGTATTTCTTATCTTGCTAGTTTGCTGGGAATTTCCCAGTGAACCATTTCAGCAGTGAACTGTGCAAAAAGAAAATACATCCAGTGAGTAGCAGCAGTGTAGAAGGAAATTCCTTGTTGATGTCAGAAGAATGGTCTGACTTATAAGCCTTCCTCAAATACCAGAGGTGTCAAAAGTAGTAAAGTTTATTACTCCAGTAGAAGTATAAATCCTACTGTTTGAAAACACTATTGTAGAATTTAGAGTATTAACTTAAGCTTTTAACTCAAGTAAAAGTACAATTTTTAAAACTACTAGTATAAAAGTAAAAGTAATGCAGGAAAACTTTTAAGGACAGATGCTTTAAATCTTATACTGGTTATTGCACTAGCCTATTAAAGGAACATTTTCTGGATGACACCTTCCTTATACAAAATGTTCTTAGTTTTATACTTAATGATAACAGTGTCAACGTTAACTTTGCATCATCTTGAAAAAATTTTGGTATGTGGTGAACAATTTAGTGCAGTACCAAGTCCAACCACACAACAACAAAAAATGTCTGAATAAAACAAATTATTTTTATGTTTTTTTTATTTTTTTAAATACTAACAGACCATAACCATAATGAGCTTAAATGAAACAGAACACACAAGTCTATTTTTAAAATGTAAGGAGTAGAAAGTAGAGATAATAAAAATAAAAAAAAATGTAAGGAGTAGAAGTAAAAAGTTGTCTATAAAATAAATACTCCAGTATAGACAGCCAAGATTTCTACTTAAGTAACAAAGTTACTTGACAACTCTGTCAAATACCCACTTGCCGTGACAGAGACATGGATAAGAATTCATCTGATTGCAATCTAACCTTAAGGAGTACAGGCTACAGCAACAGAGGACCACATGTGCTACTGGTGTCAGCCAAGAACAGTTAAACAGGGCAACAATAAGCACAGAATCATTAAAGGCAACAATGTCCAATGAGCTGTTGTTTCTTGTAAAGAATCACTTGCTGTGGTCAGAATATGGCCCTGAGAACACAAAACTATTGATCCATCCTTCATTGTACTAACAGAACGAGGTTCTAGTCACTTTGTAATGGTGCAGGACATATTTCCTTGGCATATCTTTGAAATGCCACAGCCTACCCAAGTATCGTCTGGTGAGTCTATATGCTTTTGTTCTGTCCGGGGAGCAAACAGTTCAAATACACTATTGAATGCCTTTTTAGGATGCCACTGAATTCAAAGCTTAGGGCAAAAAAACCTGCTATCACAGTAACTTTTTTAAGATTTCTGTAATAAACAAATAAAAAAGTGCAACCTACAATCATGGCTGTTGAATGCATCATGCGTTGTTGCCTACATAGGACACTGCGGTAGTTGGGTTTACTCTGTATGACATGGTACTGCAACGACTGGACAATAGATGTTGGGTTTAGTGATATTCCCGCCTCTTGTCCCATCTTCACCTTCCTGTAATGGATGTCATCATATGATTGGCACATAATGGAGATCGTTTTAATGGGACAGCTTAGTAAGAATAAAAATGTTTACTTTTCCAGTTCCTCTGCTTTACTCCTGTGTTTGTTGAGAAGATCCTCCCAAGAGTCACTTTCAGCCTTGAGCCTAAGAAAAAGCAAAAGGCCGTTAACCAATCCATAATACCATGTGACTCAAAAATAAATATTATAGTGTATAAGGGCAGAGACAAAATAACCTGCCTGCTGATTGCTTTCTGGATATTTTCCATGGTTTTTTGCATGGCTGGTTGACTACAAAATAAAAAAAAAATAAATAAAAACAGACTAAATCATCAGAATTCATATCAAAATTAAAATACATTGAAAAAATTTTGCACACCTGGATTGACTTGAAGGGGGTTGATGCGTTTCCTTGTTCATATTTTTAGTCAAGCAGCTCCACTCATTTTTGATTTTTTCAACTACATAAAGAGAAAAAAAGCCAGATTAAGACAAAGGATTATGTAAACGAGTGATTAAAAATGTAAAGCTTTAACGTACTCAAAAAAAAAAGCTCACCTTGTTTTTTAAAGGACTCGAGTGAAGCATTTGGCATAGACTCGAGTGAAGTCTTGGTCCTTTCAAGTGCCATCTAAACAACAAATATTTGTGAATTAATAAAAAAAAACATTGAATCTAACACTTTATGCACAATGAGATATGCAATGTTGAGAAAAAAAAAAACAAAAAACAAAAAAAAACACACAGCTTTGTTTGCATGACATATAGCCTAAACCAGACCCTTACCCTAACCATTACCAATATATACCTAACCTAAACTAAACTGAATTCACACCTTAGTCCTAAATATAAGCCAAACTCAAAGAAAAGATGAGAACTTTACCATAAGGGGACCGCATTAATGTCCCCATAGGTACCTTTAAGTCCTCATAATATAGGATAATCTACCAAACACTCCCCCACATTCTAGATTAAACAAGACCACACACACAATAATGTTTCCCTATCCTTCCTGGGACTTTACATTGCCTCCATTCATTTCTAAGTCATTTCTACAGCCTAACCATGACCCTTACCCAAAACCTAACCATTACAGGGTTCCTACTTAGTCCTAACCACGACCTAAACTCAATTCACACCTTAGTTTTCAATCTAACACCTACCGTAAGTTTAAAACAGCTTTGTACCAATGGAGACCAGACATCGGTCCCACAAGAGTACCTGGTGCCCACGATGTGCTATGATTTAAGGAAAATGGTCCCCAAGGTGTAAGAAACACACATACCCATACACACGAAATCATCTTTTAACCTATTTTCAGAAATGTCAGAATTACAACTGTTAACCTCCATTTTGTTAATCTAATACTGTGGCAGGTCTTCATTAATGTGGATAACATTTTTTATTTATGAAAGGACTATATCCAATTATTTTGACAAAATACTAACACTACATTGTTATCCCTATATATGTCACAATGTTTCCAAATTTTCACTTAATCTTTTAATAGTTGATAGGACTAAATAAATAACATCCATCAATTCATCTTCAAATGAATGTCTGTCAGGGTCTAACAGGCTGTATCCGAGCATCCGCCCTAACCCATCGCTCTCTACATAGAGCGGGGACTGTATAGTGGACTTTATAGTAAATTCAGTTAAATGACTGTTCGGACAGATGCCACTACTTTTTGCTTCCCGTTGGTGATGTAACCTTTCACATGGTTGCTTGCACCATCTTTGTCCTCTCTTGTACCCATAACACATTCCAGGATGCTTTTCGAGGGGAGCCCTTGCAAACCATTCTTTGATGCATCTGCCTGTCAAGTGAACATTGATGTTCACTATTTTTCAAGGTGCATTTTGGGAAATTTTGAGTCCACTACTTTTCCATCCACTAGTCATTCAGACACTCATATAAAATGGCATAACTCCTATGTAGTGCTCTCTAATGGGATTACAGTGCACATTTGGACACAGCCATAGACTTCCAGACTGTGGGAGGAAGTAGGAGTACCAGAGAGAACACAAACACGTATGCACTAAAGTTCATGCAGAAATACTGAACCCAGGACCTTCTTGCCGCACAAATGCTACAGACTGCGCAACTTTTAAAATAACAGAGTGCTTTTGGTTTCCTTAGCTTCATTGAACATACCTCCATTGATGCCTCCAACAGCTTTTCCAGTCTCTCTTCTTGTGATAATGATGGACTAATGCTTCTGCACAAAGCTAGGACAGATTCATGAAGGTTATTATAAGCCCTATAAAAATACTAAACATAAATATTCCAAAATTGCGAAAACAAATGGTTTAGGATAAAGGTCTCTCACCTTCATATGGGTTAGGAAGGGCAGGGAGTGAGCGTCGGGTTATAGTGGCTCTCCTAAATGATTTGTTTGGTTGAGATGGTCTCTCTGTGATGTCCGTCTCCATTTCTTGCTTATTCAGCTCTGACTGTTCCTCTCTCGGATCTGCCATCTGTGTTGTTTTTGATGGAGACTCGATCCGGGGTGATTTGAGTAAAGGGACTGAGTCTGGGACTGAGGAGGAACATCTTTTCGATGCCTTGGAGGGGCATCGAAAAGATGGCAGTTAATTTCCAATCAACAAATTAGCAGCTATAAAATACAGCAGTTCAACGTGTTTCTATTTCTTACCTGAACTGAAGTCTCGTCTACACAAATACGGCTAAGGCTAAATAAGTAAACAGGAAAAAAAAACATATCGATTACATTTTTACTGAAACAAAACTTCCGAAAATTCTCATCAAAACATGACAACAACACAGTTCGCTTAGAATTATCCACAACATTAACAATTCGTGGGACCTTAAAGTTAATAAGTATAGTAGAGAATCTAAAACAAAACATAAACAGACCCGTTTTCAACTCCAGTCTCATTTTCCGCCATTTTAATTTCAAATAGGTATCTTCACCGCGCGCCCAACAGACCAAACCCCTTTTACTAAGAATTATGGGAAATGTAGTTAAGAAAGAAAGGACGATCCCAAAACGTCAATCTGTTAAATCTTGAATTGATCCAGTATATTAACATAGTGAGAGGATTGTTTTATGACCATAATATTGATTTTATTTACATTTAGATTTTGGCCACTAGGGACGCTAGACCTGTACCGTAGTGGTCACAAGGGCCTCAGCTGCATTAATACCTGTCAGTATGTTAGTGTTTTCATTGTAAAACACTTTGTGACTTTTTATTTACTGTAAAAGATGCTATAGAAATAAACTTTCATTATTTACTATATAAACAAAGATAATCTAGAGACCATTTATGGATATTTAAGAATAATTTGTATTAACTGTAAACTCATTTGTGTTGTCAAAAATTTAAATTCTTCATAACAATTATAAAGCATTTTCCACGTTCACTTTTGGTACAAAAGTTTATTTGATACCAAGCTAATATTTTGGAAGCTACTATGGATTCTCTCTGAGCATTCAGCTTGATTTGTCAGAAAGGCTGTTGCCCCATTAAGGCGATTATGCCTCAGAGCTTATTCACAGTTCTTTTACATTCAAAATAAATACTTTACCTTCAATAAAACTTTATCTTATACTAAATGAGTCACTAAAAGGACTTTAACATGATTAACCATAAGTTTAACAGAAATAGTTACAGCACTGGCCTTGTTGTCTGAAAGTCGCCACTTGTGTCAGAATGAAAAATGAGCTGTAAAAATACAATCCTGGGGATTTCTTATCCCTCAGTGGTATAAGTACATAAGTAAAGCATATGTGATACATAGTCCTGGTCTATCTGATACGGTGGTGTCCAACCCTACTTTGTAAGTTGTCTGCTTACTCTTGAATATCATGGTAAACAGGTTTAATGATTTCTGCCCTTTAGAATAATAACTGATATCTATATAGCTTATAATTATATAGGCTTCCCCATAGCTTCTCATTCTTTGCTCCTAACCTTTTGACATTATTTTTATCTTGCCAAAAGGGTTCTCTGCTGCAGCTAAGAGGATGGAGATTAAATAGAAATAAAACATTAGAATTTATAAATGATACTAGGGTAGAGAAAACTCATAATGGATAAGTATGCATGTATTTTAGTTGTTTTTTTTAACAAAAGATTATTCCCAACATTAGCATACCACACCTTCTCTTTCCAATATTATATTTTATCTTTAAAAAATTTCGGCATCCGATTGTTAGAATTTCCCTGTTCTACAGTGAATAAGGTTCCATTGTTTTGCATCTAGCAAGGCCATTCTTCTTGATATGCATACAGGTAAATTCATAGTAATGCTAAAAAATGACACCTGCATTTATCTTTCAAGCACACCCCAGTTTTAAATCTGAACTGATATTTAAAACTGTTCATAGTGTAATTCAGCTTATATAAAACACACAAAAAATTGTTTTTGAACGAAAGAAAATCCATAGCATGATCCTGCCTTCAGCATGTTTTATTTTTTTGATTGTTTTATGCTTCTATGTCAAACCTGTGTTGTGGAACTATTACCCTATAGTTCCAGATTTAGATATTTACTTTGCAGATTCATTTGTCTTGCCATATAGGCTTCTAAACATAGACCAATCTAAAACTATGGTTTTATATTGGACGTAAGTATAATACGTATTATTACATAAGTATTGGATGTAAGTATTATTACGTTCAACACAGCAGTTTTTCATCATTTCCATTAGTTTTAATCTGTGCTGGCAGATGCCATCACTTCTCATTCCCTGAGAAATTCACTCCGAGTCCGTTTCATTTTGGGATATTATTAAACTTCTTAGCTGAATTTTCTCTCTGAACTTAAAAGATGCCTCTAAAAGGATTGATATATTGTTTGTATTAAGTCTAGGGGTATAGACTAAACGAGCGCATTAGAATCCCCCTCATTATTATTCTATTCTGCTAACTGTTTCGAATTCAAATTCTATTTTATTTATAATTCTATTTATGTAAATCTGTCCCACTTTGCACACAATCATTTAATGTTTTTTATAAAGCATGGAAACATGATGTTACAGGCCCTCTGTTGCAGAACATTTGAGATCTGTGCTGAATGTTTTCTTCATTTGGCAAATACAGCAAATTTTCTTAAAGGTTGCGTATCTTAGATTACTCTAAGATTACTAGATTACTCATCCTTAAATGAATAGTGCTTTCATTTTTGGTACGAATGGTGAATTCCATGATATAGACCCTTTGATATATATTGATGTTTCCACGTGCATTTACATTGTACTCTTATATTCGAGTCATCCTAAACTTGCTGATTCAGTAAAAGGAATGGTTGTTACTAAGAAGACATGCATGCATTCTCTCACTACAATAAAAACACACAAAAAGACTAAATAAAAAAAATTTGTAAGTTTAAATCTTTATAAGTCTGTTAAACGTCTTAACTTTTTACAAAAACAAGGAAGGGAAAAAAATCCAAAACACTATTGCAATTCTCTTAGAGAATGCCCTTTTTTGTGCCTGTAGGTTTCTCTCTGGCTGGCACAATCTGAAACTCCACACAATACTGCTGTCTTCATGGCCTTTCAAAAGAGTGGAGAGGGAAAAAACACAAAGGACATATGTAGAAAAATTGAAAGTTATAAAAAAAAAAAAAAGATAATTAAAACATAGCAATGAAAAGAAAGACCCAAGGAGTTTAGGAGGGGCAGAGTAGGACAAAGAAAGGGTTAAACAGAATGAACAGTCCTATACACCATGACCATCTCAGTTGTTTTGTGTTTGGAATCACAGCTGTATTTTCCTTCCTCTTCAAAAGTCTTCTGTCCCTTTACAGTTTGGTTTTAAGGGCAGCATTTGCTGTTGGCACTGAGTTCATGAAGGCAGCCTGAGATTTCCTTTGCCCAGGAAGAACTGGAGGACACGGTCCACAAGCAGAGCAGCCACAAAGTCCACCACCAGAACCTGGGCGATTATTAATTTGAACTGCAAGGAAGTTTATGGAACATGTTACACAATCTCATCAGCTTTGTTTTATTACAATGTGCCAAAACCAAAAAAATGGTTAAAATAGTGTTAGCTCACCTCAGTTGGGATATCCACGAGAGCAAACTGTTCATTGAATTCTGGAGAAGAACCTGTAAGAAGTCCTACAATTGCTAAACCCGAAATTGCAATACTCCACAGTAGCGGTCGATTTTCACTCAGAGATTCCATGAAAGGGTGACCCTATTGGACATAAAGAGGAATCCATTATATATACAATACAAGGTACAAATTTTGATTTTACATGCATACAAAAAAAAAACAAAAAACATAGCCATAAATAGTAACACCAGGAACATGTACCTTGTAGTTTATGGCAAAGGTGGCCATCTGCATGGCCATTGACATTATGTACACAGTGCTGTTAATCAGACTGGGCTCAAATTCTTTATACAGATCAACAAACTGCTCCTCTCTGTAATAAAACAAACAAAACAAAAAAATAGCACATTCAAAAAGGTTAGTAGGAAAAACTGATAACCTTTTGTTTCCAATTTAAAATCAAATCATCAACCCTAAAGAATGCCTCCTTGTAATGTACCATGAGCATGACAAAGATAATATTTTTATAACAATTATAAATAAGATAAAAAGGGCCTGTTCATCGATAGTTTTAGCATGATAAAGATGAAATTAAGGAAGTGTAGGAGTCAATTCAAAAACAAGTAAATATGTTTAAAATGTATATATCCCATTCATTCTGGTAAATAATATATTTTGTTCATTTGAATTTACAAATGTCTAGATAGCAGTTGTGAAAATTACACATTTCTGTCATGTTGTTTTAATTCATGGTCTACACAAGCAGATTTTTGCACTACTCTGCTGTACTCAGAGGGGGGTAATAACTAGTTAGATTTACCCAGTTACACTTACTTGATTAACTTTTGTAAAAATAAGAAGTACTTTTAGGAGCAGATATACAGTGTTGTGCTTTTTACTTTTACTTATTGGTGTATTGGTTAAATGTTATTTTCCATCTCCTGAGTCTGTAGTGTCATTTGGAGGTTGAGTGAAAATACATTAAACAGTACACTGTACCTTTACCTAATCTACATACTGTAAAATATATTTGTAACTAAAAAAATATGTTTTGAAGCGTATTCATTACACCTGATTTTTTTATTGTGTAATTAATTTTATTTTTTAATATTTTATGTTTATTTCTATCTTATTCTTTGAAACACTTTTACATCATTGCGTAAAATAATAAATCAGATGGTATGAGCAGCTACTCCGTACTTGAACAGCCTTTTTACCAAATACTTTTTTACTCTTGAGTAATTTCTTTAAAGGCTACTTTTTGATTTTACTTGATTAAAAATATGATGAAGTAGTGCTACTTTTACTTAAGTACTAATTTTGGGTACTCTACCACCCTCTAGTTTTACTTTTGCTTACCTTGGTGGACTTCTGCTTTGTGCCTCCTTATAAAGGTACACAAGACTACAGAAGTGAACAGCAAACTGCAGCAGCACAGTCAACACCGTATACAGATTGAAGATGTTTGGTAAAGGCCGCTCTCGAGACAATGTTTTCAGAGGCTGCAAAAAGAGGAGAATCCTCATTGGTCTTTTCATAAGAAACATAAAAGTGGTGGAAATGAAGAGACCTGAAACATTTACACTGTAAGTCTTACCTTTGATCTAGATATAAAGAGAAAGCATCCAGCCAGAAGCAAGCCTTGCAGAGTTGCCTGAAAATCGCTGAATTTTACTCCTTCGAGGTAGAGGACAGACTGACTGTAGGCCAGCACTAATGCATTGAGAGCAAGAATCTTAAACATCTGGAGTGTTGTCACCAAAGTGCAGCGACCTTGTTTTATCACATGACAAACTGGAGATAAAAAATAAAAAAAAGACAAACAAACAGAATTAATCTAAGCAATGGGTATCAGTTCAATGTGTAATCATAGCAAGTCATACTGAGAACAAAAAATTGAAACTTGTGACTCACTGCACTGAATGGAGGAGAGTTTTGACGTGAAAGGAGCAGCAATGGAAGCGTCACCAAGCTTTACTACTTGTATCTGATCCTCTTCAAGCTCTCGAAGCACTTGACTGATCCTTTCCTGCTTCAGAATAATACTAGTGGTCATATTAAAGGACAACCTGGAGGCAGTGTTATTTCCAAGAATAAACAACAATATTATGGAAATGTTTTTTCTATAGAATCTCATATCAATCCTGCATGCTTAAATCTACAAAATGTAAGCATCATCAAAGGTAGGCGTTTTATACTAGGCTCATAAAAAAAAAAAAAAAAAAAATCTAAAAGTAATTCCCAATCATGTCAAATGTATTTAATGAAACTGATCTTAAGTCAGAATGTTTTCTAAGATGAGTTCATTGTGTTTTTAAAGATATTTTTTAAATGTTCCTTATTGCAGCTTGATTTAGTGCAGGCTGTGATTGGACTGAACAGAAACTGTTTCAGACTTGGCTTCCTCAATATATTTGTGCATAAAATGATCAAACTTTGCCATATTTCTGTGTGGAGGTGATTTTAGTTTTAGGCAGGATAATTATGCCTTCAATTATTATTAATTTCACCGCCATATTTTCTTTTAATTATTTTCATTTTATTTTTCTTATAGTATACGTTTATTTTTGTTTGTCTCCTGTGCTGCTCAAAAAGATTGCCCCTTGTGGGATTGATAAAGTGTCTAGACCGAAATCTAAAGCATTCCTAAATCTCATGAAGACAGTCAACAACATTCAAAAACCCCTTTTATAACTCAGACGGTGGATAGATAACCAAATATCTAGGTGCCAAGATTGCTATGAACCAAACAACATAAATGTATTAATTCTATTAAATCATTAGTTTAAATATTGCCGTATACTGCATGATCCTGTGGGCCTAGTGTGTTTGCTTAAACTAAAACCGAAAGGTGATGTAAGTTGTCAATTTTCTCCATCCTTAACCATTTGTCACTATAGCTTTATTTTTTCCCTATTTAGCCAAACAAAAAGACATTGGTACTTCTTATATTTGGAGACAAAGAAAGTTTTAAGTTAATAGTTGTTTAGTAGTTGGCAGAAAGTGGCCAGTGGCATCTATGAGAAATTATTATTATTTTTTTTTTCACAGAAAAAAACATATACTTATATCAACCGATAAAGTGAAAAGTCACCTTTTGTGCTGCAAGCTGCTCCTCTCTCTGGGCCATAAGTCGCTGTTTGGCTGCCCTGGAGCTCATTTTGGTCCCGGAACTAGCAGGTGGTACAGGCCTGGACTCTGATGCTGTTGCCTCTCTTTCTCTACCCCGCTTCTTCTTTTCAGGCAGACGCTCTGGGGCATTAGCTAAGAGGGCTACCCCTATGTATATAAAACAAAAAGACTGTTGCTCAGAGCTGTGGTAATTTATAGCAAATGAGTTTGAATACTCTAATTTATTCAAAACAACATACCTATGTGAGCATGTTTAAGAGCTCCTACATCATTCGTGCCATCACCACACATCAATGTCACATAACCAAGCCCCTTCAGACTGGTGATTACAAATTCCTAAAACACAGCATTAATAAATTTTTGGTGAGAATTTGCTACATAATATTAGGAAGAGGAGGCAAAAACTATAACACTGTTAAAAAAGTAAATGGCAATTGTTGTTCTAACACACAATTGTATTGTAATCCGACTCAGAAATATAAATTTGACATCTAACAAATAAATACACGTTTGCCCAACTCAAATTCTCAGAAGTTGGTTTAACAAGGAGTTTTAAATCGCCTATACAAGATTTTTTGAGTTCCCTCAACTGTAAACTCATGGGCATGCGCACTGCTTATGTTCATGGACACGCCCACTACGGTACGGGGTTTCCTATCCCTTTCTTCAAGGGCACAGCCTTTTTCCCTCGTGTTTGAGAAGATTGGCGGACATTGTGATTTTATGCATCTGGAGAACCACGGAGGAACGACCCTGGGACCTTACCAGTTTTCCCGGTGAGTGCTGCAAAGTACAGACAGTTAGCGGTTAGCTCCGTGAGTTAGCATTCCCTTGTGGTGTATTGCCACCGAGTTGAAGCATGAGTTCACATGTTTTTCACGTTCTGATGAAAGGAAAAGCAGCGCACGTGCACGTGTATAATGCGCGTGTGCGCGTGCGTGTTTATGCCGCGCATGTGCGGGTGAGTGTTTATGCATAGAGAAAAGAGTGTGCCTGTTATTTTCATTGTACAAATGAAAAGAGACATTAAGTTGAGTGTAATAACTTATTAAATTTCTAAATTGTTTTATGTAGTGCAGTGTTGTTGCACTCAGGCACAGAATATTACAAGACTACATTATTTTACTTTCTTAATCCGATGTGGGTATTTACTGTTATTTACATTATTTACATGTGGATTTTTTGCTTTCATGATTTTATTTGCTTTACAAGAAAAACAGTGACATTAACATTTTATATGTTAACCCTGTAATGCAGCAGTTAATTCGTAATGAGTTAGAAAAGTTACATTACACACTGAAATTTATCATACTTGGAGAGATATAAACTGTACAGTTAAGAACAAGAAGTGAATGGATTTAACTAAGCCCTGTTGTGCTATGCAGGCTGGGTTTTTTGGATACCCTGGATTCTGGATTCTCTCCTTAAATGGAGATGGCGAGCCAACCGTGTGAACATCTGGATTTGGATTGAAGAGAAGGATTTGGACTGAAGAGGACTTTCTTTTTTTGCATTCATCGTCCTGTCGGAGTGGTAGGACTAAAAAGAAAAACTCAGAGATAAAAAGGGAAAACCTTTTTCTTTTTCCGTTGGGAAACAAGACATTTTATTTCATTTTATTTTTTTTAAAAGGGTGCACCCAATTTAAAGAGACTACAATTGAAAAAAACAAACTGAAGGCCGTCCAAATTTGTAAAACTGTTATTTTTTCATATATGTTAATACACTTACTTCACAAAAAATTACCTGTGTGTTTTCCTCTTACTAAAATGGTGTCTTACTGTTTTTTCCCTCATCATCACTCTTACGAATCTAGAACATTCTGGTCCAGTGTCAGGTTACTTTGATCTGTGCAGTTAAGATTATGTTGTTGAACATGGTTTTATACTGTATCTATGCAATGTTTGGCTTGAAGCAATAAAAATGTTGTATTAACATAATTTTTTGTGTGTTGAATGATTGGTAGTGAAGACGATTGGTAGGACTAAAAAAACTGAGTTGATAGAACTCAACTTGCAGATAACACTACAAAATCTATATGTCAAACTCATAAAACAAAGTTGATAGAACTCAGAACTTAAAGGTGAAACTCAAAAACCTAAGTTGGTAGAACTCAAAATTTCTATGTAACACTCCAAAAACCTAAGTTGGCAGAACTCAAAAATCTTTGTAAACTCAACCACAGTGAATTTAAGTAAGGAAAACTCAAAAAACCAAATGCATCACGTTGCCTAGAAAATGTAAGTTCTGTCAACCTCTATTTTTTTTTTCAGTGAACTTGACAATGCTGCTTAGGGACTTACCTTCTGCTTTGGACTGACCCGAGCAAATACTCTTATATGTGGTAATAGAGAGTGGAGCAGGTTGGGATCGCAGCCCAATCTGGCCAGCCCTTCTCCTGTTACACACAAATCAAATTCCTGCACAAACGAAGAAACCGAAGGAGGGGGCAGTGTCACAGACACTGTACCATCAATGGATTCCCAGTGCCACTGACCTGGGGGAAAGAAAAAAAAAAAAAATCGTCAAAAAACTCTGCTTTAATCCAAATGTCAAAACACTTTCAGAAGAAGAGACAAAACATTCACCCTGATTGGGGCTTGGTTGCAGTATAAGTGTATGCTCTTTCTGGATAAAGTGGAGCTCTCTTGCAACATGACATGCAGTAAGAGGATTGTCTCCTGTGATCATCACCACCTGAAAGAAGGGATGAGAGAGTTAGCCATTATAAAACACTGATCTTTTGAGAATGAATTAGCTCCATTAGCTATTTACATGGTGAGATGCTTCTTGGATCTCCTTGATTACTGCCTTGCTGTCATTCTTTAGTGGACAAGAAACAACCATGAAACCAGCAAACTGAAGACCACACTCCAGTGCATCACGACTTATCTCCCGAACCTGCATGATTGAAAAAGACTTTTAGTTAGTTTCTATCAGAATTGTGGATAGTCAATATAGGAAAATCAAAGAGCCTCTGTTAGTTTAAAAAACAAAACAATCCGCTACAAATAAATCAGACCTGTTGATGACTGAGATGTCCAATTTCTTTATAACCTAAGGCGAGGACTCTTGCTCCTTCCCGTGACATTTCCCTGTGAACTTCGTCATAATTTCCAGGACATTCTGTGAACTAATGAAAGCAGTATTATGACACTCATTTCTGATTAGGTATTGAAAAATCTGTGAAAAATGTGGAGCAAGAGTACCATTCTCCTTAGAGTTTCTGGGGCGCCCTTCACAGTTGAGATATAACAAAGCTCAGTGGATCCAAGCTTCTCATAAGAGGCCAACACAGACATCCTTTTCAAAGCACTGGCAAAATGGAAACGTTGGTGGATTTTGAGTCCCTGTGTTTTGATACCCCGTGAGAACACCTTTTCATCTGGTTAAAGAAGGAAAAAAACCTAAGTATCCACTCTATTGTCAAATCAAAACATATTCTTGAATTAAATACTCAAACACTAACATGGAATCACATTTTTGCCTTATAAAACTCAAGTGATCCAAACAGAAACAGTGGAATAAAATACTCCAAATATACACACCATTTTGAACCCCAATAATAGCAGCAAAGGCATATTGCTCTCTCATACTTTTTCTTTTTACTGTACATTAAGTTCAATTTGCATGTTTTCTAAGCCAAAACAAGGCTTTGTATTTGGTCCGCTCTATAAAGTCTTGAACTCAACAGTATTTCTGACTTTTTTAATTGAAAAGGCACCTTTGGTAAGTGTCCAGTCAGCAGCAGTGAGCATAGCCTTCTCTAGTGGATCTCCCACCAGTTGCCCATCATCCAGAGTAACCAGTGAGTGACATGTAGCCACGACCCTATGCGTCTCAACTGGGATCTCAGAGACAGGCATCACTTCCTTTCCCTCTCTGCCATTAAAAACAGGAAACAACCAATAAATCACAATAAAAATACATTTTTAAAATCAAAACCATTAGACTACATGTTATGTGGTTGCTACTAAACAGAGAATTGGTTGATAGGGTTTACCTGAGGCCCGCTACGCCTCGAACCACCAGGCTGTCACTGGTCAGAGTTCCGGTTTTGTCAAAACAGCAGATCTCTACTTTGCCTGCAAATGGTATCCTGAAGGGTTCTGTGCAGAATACATCTAAGGTAGAAAAATTTTGACAGAATGAAACTCAAGTGTAACAGGTATAAACGCGGTTTTGTTAGTTGGGTGTCAAAGTCAATCAGGACAGATGCAGAAAACATACTTACAAAGTTTAGCTAAGGCAATAAGGGATGTGTTAACAGCCAAAGAAAGCTCTATTGGAAGTTCTGGTGGAACCACTGAAGTGAGAATAAGTGTGCACTCCAAAAACAGCTTGTAGCGATTTCGTGTGAGATCCTTGGTTCCTAAGGAGGGGATTCGAATAAAAAATGATGCTTCAGTTTAAACGCAACCCTTCACTGTGGCCCTTAAGTACAAACTTGATTTTGTTGACCTTCAAAGAGATTTACATTTTAATGATCAAACTGTTTGAGCCTCACCTTCTACCCAGACATATGAAGCAGCTGCAATGGCGAACACGAGGAGGAAAAGAATAAAGATGAAAGTCTCCAGATTGTTTGCAGTCACTCTTTTTACACCAAAGAGAATAGTCCTCAGCAGTTTGCCCTGTAGCACACCATCACAACACCCACTGTTAATTTCGGACAGCAATGGTTTCCTTATTGGAACATAATAAAAACATTAACATTTAACTTCTATTCCTTACCTGAGAAGTATAGAATCCTGTTCTCAGTACATAGGCCACACAGCCATTGTCTACAGCTGCAAAAAAGAAGAACGCGTTTGTGAGGATAAGTAGAGTAGAAGAGATATTGAGTAATAATAAATGCAGCTTTCAAAGGCAGTAAAAACTCCTGTTGACTAATGGGATTAGTACTTACGCTTGAGTCCAGCACTGGTTTTTAAAGGAGGCGTATGCTGAACCACTTTTGTTCCACCCGAAATAATATGCAGGCGAGAGTCTGTCTGAAGGTCCAAAATTCGCTCTGGATCCAAGTCCTCTACAGGCTCCTGGTCACAATATTTTTCAGTTTGAAAGAGAAGCAGAGGTTAAAAAAAATTGTTTAATTTGCAGAGTAAAACAAAACCACATTTAAAAGTGCCATAAAAAGGAGTTTTGTTTGTTTTTTGTCACACATTACATCTGCTACTTTAAGCAGCAAAATGTGCATCAAGCATATGTGATAACTTGCCTTTAGTTACTATTTGGTCACTGTGGGGGAATTCTAAGGCCACGGTACCACCAGTGAAATTGAACTCAGATTTTCAAACATGTCGCTTATCACATGAATTTATCATTAAAAACTGTGGTGGTTACTTTTTTCAGTAAAAGATACATAAAAATAACAAAGTTGTCTGATGATATAACAGGCATGCCCAAAGCTGATCCTTGAGGGCCGCTGTCCAGCAGGTTTTAAAGGATTCCCTGCTTCGGCAAAGCTGATTCTGATGAATGCAGTTGAGCAAAAGCTTGTAAATCAGCTATCAATGAAAATCAGCTATGTTAAAGCAGGGAAACTTCTAAAAGCTGCAAGACAGCAGCCCTCAAGGACTGACTTTGGGCATGCTTGATATAAAACATTTAGGCATGATTAAAAAAAAAAATAGCAAAAATTGTATAAATATGTATGGAGACACACACCTTGCCTCTTAAATGTAGGTATTTGACTCACTTTCATTTGTGGGACAGACTCTCCAGTCAGCATGGCCTCATCCACAATGCAACGCCCCCGGAGTAGCAGGACATCACAGGGAACCAAGTTATCCTGGGGTGAGCGTCCTACAAAATAAAAACAACACACATTTAAAAAAAAAAAATCACAGATGAGGTCAATGTAAGCTTTCCAGTAAAAAGTCCTGAAATTTAGGAGTGGAGACTCACCAATAGAGACAATGTCTCCTGGAACTAGTTCATCGCTAGAAATAGGTCTCCATTTCCTATTGCGATACACCTATAAAAAACATATAAAAAATACAACCACTTATCGGTTCGTATGATGCGAAATTGAAAACATACCATATAATTGAAACTTTATTTAAAGAGTACTTCAAACACTTACAGGAAAAAAGTGCTGTATGCAGAATAAATAACCAGCAGTCATATGATACCATTATAAACCAATATTAAAAAGACCTAACGAAACAAAGCAGCACTTGATTTAAATAACAGCAGAATCATTGAATCAGTAAAAATAAAGTAAAAAGGAAATCTAAAATGATTAATAATAATAATTTTTTAAAATCAACACAATGGTGTCAATGGCCAAGGAGTGGAGATGTCTTTGTAAATTCTGTATCACTCTTACTTAAGATCGACTGTCATTCACATATGGCATGTTATACTGTTGGTACTTGCACCTTTACATTATACATTAGCAACAGGCATCATTTAAAACTCGATCAAAGCTTACCTGGATCATATAGGGCTTGTTTCCCATGCGGCGTATCTCTGACATATTCCTCATTTGCTGTTGTACGAGGGAGGCCTCAAATGCAACCAGCATGAACAGAGTAAAAACGCTGTAATACCAGTATTCATCCAAACACCACAGTCCCACACAGAACACCTGATGAATGGCAGAGGCAGATAACATCACAAGGATGTAAAAGCTTTAAAATAAAGAATTAAACCCAGTCTGGTGCCAAAAGAAAACACAGCAAACCTGGAAGACGAAAAAAGGAGCTGTTGCCCTCTCTTTGAAGAGCTCCAGAAAATCAGGCACCACCATCTCTGCACGATTGGTGCCATATCGCTTTTCTGCAACTTTGAGCTCAGTTTCTTCCTGGTACCCACGCCATGACTGGAAGTGACCCATTGGGTAGTTAATGGGGAAAGCCACTGAGAGGAAACATTTCTTCTCTTTGTAGTCAAAAACGTAACGGATCTTTTGAAACTCAAAAGATAGGATTTTCTCTCCATTCTCATCCTGTTGATCCAGACATAGAAACAAACGTCTTAAAAACAAGCAGATAAAAAGATACACCTGAAGTGGCAAACAATTCACATCAAAATAATCAATGAGAGTCAGAATGTGACTTAACCTAACAACTTTCCATATAAGTTGTGTCTGTTCTAAGCATAAAGACCTTTGATAGAGGCTTTTAATAGAAACGATACCAAATTGATTTCAAGTTTTCTCAACAGGTAACATTCAAAATCTTTAAAATAAGGACAACATGGGGAAAACATTCACTAAAAATGTGAACAAACCTGATCCCTCTGGAGTGGGACAAGCTCAGCAGAACCATTGTTAGGGGTTGGAATGACTTTTGCCAGCGTAGCCAGGTTGGGGTCTGGCTCCTGGGTTTAATGAAAAGAAAGAACAAATTTAAAATATATAATATAAAATATCACAATACAATATAATAAATATAGTTTTTGGAATACAATATTGCTGCCCAGTGATGTACAGAGATAGAAGGAAAAATGCCTGCAAAATTGAAAAATTAAAAAGTCCAAAGTAAAAAAAAAAACCCCAAAACATTTAAACAAACAATAAAACTTCAGGTGGCGTGTGTCATCATAGTTCTTTTGGCAATGTTTTAACACGGTGGTGCAATAATGCAGTAGAGCAAGAACTGTTGCAGTACCCGCATCATTGGTCAGGTATGTATTGCTTATTCTATGATAAAGGGTAAGAAAATGACTACTAAAGACTAATAAAAATGCATAATATCTGATACAATTTTAGCAGTTTTTATTGTTTATTGAATCCCCTCTCTATAAGGTAACTTTCTATTGCTTTAGAAATGAAACGCATTGGTTGCAGATGCAACACAAAGTTCTTCTACCTGAAGACTCTTTTGAAATTGAAGTGAGAAAGTTTTAGCAGAGTTGTGTTAAAGGAGAAGTCTGGTCATATTCAGAATTCAAACTTTTGAAAGTACTTTAAATATGAAATTATTACATACTGTTCAATAAATGATGAGTGTTTTAATTAAGAGTAATTTCCTTTGAATGTGATTTACTGGAGACGTCCATGTTTAAAAAAAAGAAAACTACTGCCACCCGCCGGTTTGTGACGTCAAAGTGCGGTATTGGCTCTTGAGCAAGATCCAGAACTGTGCTGGTGTTTGTCACAATGTGCTATTATCCATCTTGAAAACATTCTTCTTCGATTTGTTGGCTACATATTACATGTTTTTTCTCTGGATAGAAGTTGGATGGCAAATCCTCTCTCTTCAAGTTGGCAATCCAACGACGAACCCGTCCGTGGAGGATCATGAATTGGAAAGGTGAAATAACTAGTTTATTTTCACTTTTACCTGATGTATTACAACATCCAACTGCCATGCAAGTGGGCATTGTCAGTTTAACTATAGTTCTCGTGAATTTCAATGGTGAATTCCTCTCGAAATCTTAAATAATTGTTGTTGATTGCAGACTTGTCTTGTAGTTCCCATTGATTTTACTTGTAAAGCGAGGCTTACCACACCATGATGTCACTGCTGGAAGGAGTCAAAAGTGAGGTGTTACTATATTGGGGCAAAAATGGCCAGTCAGTGATCGCAATGAAAATTATAGTTTTAATTATTTTACTGATTAACCTCTAAATTCATTAAATTACTGTGAACGTATTAGTTTTAAGTATAAATAAAGATCCCCTGGCCGGGAATCAAACCCGGAACCTTCTTGCTGCAGGTTTAGATTATATGAAATAAATAAATAAATAATCGGATCCTCTAAAAATTATTGTGTATAAACAATAGACCATATATTCTTGTCTGCTGACCGGTTTCTGACTGTTGGTCTGTTTGTTTTATATAATTATAATGCAATATATGTACAATATTTTTGTAATTATATCCAAATATTATGGAACATCATTATTGTCGTTATATGTTTATAAAGCCTTAACAAATCTTCATACCTTACAGAAAGTGTTTTCATGAGATCTGTCAGTACATTTTAGGGCATTTTAAAAAGTCAAGTAGTTCAAGACAATTTACTTCTCAAGAGCATCTGACATGTCTCGGATGCAAGTACATATATCAAATTTGGGTAGAGATCAGGTTTCCATTTTTCAATTCTTTAAAGTATTGAAGAACATTTAAGTAATTTCAGAATGATTTCCCCATCAACAATAAAAACGCAATTTTCTATTGTGTGAAAATTTGTTTTTTGTATTGACCTTAAATCAATCAAATGAAATAAAAATGTTTTTTAGCTTATTTATATTTTAACTCTTGCTTACCTTCGAACAAGTGAGCCAACAATGCACGTGCACGGACCAATATCCAGAGAGTGCTGTGAGGACGTGCGCGATCCCGATCGCGGCTAAGGCAAGGAGGCCTGCCTCTGGATACTCGGAGGCACCATATACTCCAAACCACGCATACAACCAGCCAGGGTAGAGAACAGCCAGAAACGGGAGAACAGTGCCGTGTAGTAGTCGGGGCCTCCGTCGGTACAGCGTCACCGAACTCACCAGCTCATCACCGGCACCGCTGTCATTCTGGTTGTGGTTAACAGAGGGGGCCATTTGCAGCTCACCCGGTCCTCGGATTCCGTCTGCAGCCTTACTCCCGTCTTTCTTGTTGTCGTTCATTGTGTCCGAATCCCTCATTTGGCCCCCTCTACCATCCACCACCACCCCGTCTCGCTGTAGCCGTTAAATATACGATTCAATACTCGAAGCGGCGTGCCGTCCAGCTTTGCAAGCCAGTTTGTTGGTTCGACTGCTCCCCGACAGTTGCTTCCGCATACGTAAGCACGCAAAGACACGTAATGTTTAGACGGCGTCAGTCTTCTTCTTCTTCTTCTTATGGGGTTTTATGGCGGTTGGCAGGCTTGTGAATTGTGCATTACCGCCACCAACTGATATGGAGTAAAGCAAGAAAACAGAAAACGATTCACCCAAAAAAAAAAAAAAAAAAAAAAAAAAAAAAAAAAAAAAAAAAAAAAACCTGTGTAACTTAAACCAACATAATACTAAATCACATTTGCCCATATAATTTTAATTTACTCTAGGTCATCTTAACTCTGCCAGTTTCTGATGGTCCCATCGGTCCTCCCATCATACTTCCAACCATCTCCCAGTTCAAATCTTTAATGTCCAGGTATTTTTCTGCAGCCTTCACTATTATTTTGATTTTTTCCGTTTTTTTTGTTGTCTGTGCAGTACAATTAATTACTTCTACCATGAAAAGAACAAAATTTGTCTTTTTAACAATAAGTGAGTCTTCATCAATTTTTTGATTCTCTAGAGGTTTGGAATTTGCCGTGTGTTGAACTGTAGGTTTGGGTTTTTCTGACTGAGATGGGATCCTTTTTGCAGCTTCAGCGTAGGTTATTCCGAGCTCAAATTTCATTTTTTTAATTTCCTCAGACCTTTTGCTTGCTTCACAGCCGCGATAGGCAGCAGTATGTTCTCCACCACAATTACAGCATTTTATTATAGCTTCTTTTCCACATTTTCCGTACTCATGTTCTCCTGCACACCTTCCACACCTCTGTTTCCCTTTACAAACTGCTGCAATGTGACCGAATTTTTGGCATTTGAAACATCTCAATGGTGGAGGATTGTAGATTTTGACATTATAGCTTATGTAACCGATGAATACTTTGCTTGGTAATTGCTCTTCCTCAAATTTAATTAGCACTGATAAACTGTCAGATCTTTCTCCGTTTCTTGTTGTTTTTAACCGTTTTACTTCTTTTACTTTTGCACCGCTTATGTTTTCCAGAATCTCTTTTTCAGAAATTTTTAGAGGAACTCCTCCAATGACTCCCCTGCTGATCTTTTTGTTCTCCATTAGGCTGCACTGAACTCTTATCCCGTCAATTTTGTTGATCCGTATTGCTTTGCCTTGCTGGGCGCTGTCTCTGCAGTTAATTAGCAGGTCTCCACTGTACAGAATTCTGGCACCTCTGACTTCTC
This sequence comes from Cyprinodon tularosa, assembly GCF_016077235.1. Lineage (NCBI taxonomy): Eukaryota > Metazoa > Chordata > Actinopteri > Cyprinodontiformes > Cyprinodontidae > Cyprinodon > Cyprinodon tularosa. Next base: position 482,393 of record NW_024038913.1, on the reverse strand, counting down.
CGACAAGTTTATTGATGGTTTTTGTTAAGTGAACCGGATTCCAATTTGTAAAAGAGTCTGCCTGATTAACGACTTTGAATATGACTTTGAATTCATTTTGTTGTGCTGTGGAATGTATGGAATGATCATCACTGGATTGTTCTGAACTAGATTCCCCTTGAACTGATCTCTGTTTTTTCCGCTTTTTCTCATTTTTTGATGTTGCTATCTTCCAACCTTCATTGTCACTATTTCCCTCTTCCATCCCACAAGAATCGCTTCCTGTTTCCTCACTACTCACGGCCCAAGACATTTCTCCATAAGCAGCTTCAAAACACGCGCCATGCACCAAACGACCATCCACATGCAATCCTCCTCTCTCTGTCCTTCCGTGGCCCAACCGACAGGACGACCCACCAACCTTCCGAGCGCATGCGCCTTCTCCGACTACCCTCTCCAGAACGACGGCGTCAGTCTCTTTTGTTTTGTTTTTTTTTTGTTGTTGAACACCTGAACTATGTTTAAGGTAATAAATTGTTAGTAATATTTCAGTTTCCTAGCCTGTTTTAATAAACAAATGACACTAAAAGGACACACAATAAAACAAAGAAGTTGTAGAGAACTGGAGGACATTAAATTGAAAGAAATGTATTTTACAAAAAATAATTTATGACTATGAAGCCGCCATGGACTGAAAGCTGATTATTCTATTAGCTATTTTTCATTATTTTAATTATTTTTGTCTTCAAACTTTGGAGTGGTCATCTTTAGCCTATACCATTCCTATCTTGATTTGTCAATCGTACAGTTTAATCCACCTAATAAGGGGAGGCCAACTAAAAGATGGAGATGTCTGTCGATTTAGTTGATGTTTAGTGTCTGCCAGCAGGGGGTGGATAGCATTCTCCAATATTTGTTCGCTTTGGGAACAAAAATGTTCATATAGTGTATATCTTTCAAATGTAATGTTCCTGAATCCCAGCGTATATTTATGCTTATTTTTGGACACAGTAGGCTATGACACACGTTTTTGTTTGTCTAGATATTGGGATTTTATGGTGAGAGTTTATTTTCTCAGTACAGTAGTGGAGGTCAAAGAGCCACATTCTTTTTTTTTTTTTTTTTTTTTTTTGCGGCCCCGGGTCTGCGACTCTCTACGGTTAAACAAGCAAATCAACTAAATACATATACTTTGTAGCGATTTAATTTGCTACTGCTTTAAACACAAACGTCACTCTGGAGGCGTTACCTAAATACTTGACAGACGCAAACCTCAGCCAATCAACTCGTATGACGTCAATGTAGTTTTGCTTTTAACCTTCCAATCTCAGGCCGTTGTGTGTATCCTAGCTATTAATCGTATAGACCTCGTTTTCACTTATAGTGGGAGTGAAACCTTGTTTACAATTCCTGCGTCGACACAACTACGAGCATCAAGATGTAAGAATTTGAATTACTTCTTATACTAGTAATGACTGATACATGTATATATGGTTTAGTTTGATCGGATCAGAGCGCCTCAGTGTAACCCTTCTGCACTCTGCTGTTTAGCACGTTTCTCAGCTTAGTGAGGGATGATCACACTCACCTGTCCTCTGTGTGTATAAATCCGTTTCCTTTCAGGCAAGCGGCTATGGAAATATCAACAAAGTACTGTTATAAAGAATTGGAGACATATGGGTCATGCGTGGCTTCAAATCCGACGTCATGGCAGCAAAAGTGCCATGACCTAAAGACGAAGGTTTCTCAATGCACATCATCACAGTAAGTCAGTTTGACCTATGACATACAACTATATAACTTCTGGTGGTATTTACAGTGTGTATCCAACCTCTGTTTTTTTTTACAGTCCAGTGATACAGAAAATCCGGCAAGACTGTTCCACTGAATTTGGGAAATTTGAGCAATGCCTGAAAGAAAACCAGAACTCATCTACCTCCTGTTCGGCACATGTGACCCGCTTTCTAGGCTGTGCAGACTCTGTTGACCTCAGCAGCGTGGGTAAGACCTTCTTGGGATCAAAGATCTCAAGGTCACACATTCTGGCTTGTAACATTTTTACATCTGTGCTGAATTCCTCACCTTATTTATACATTTTATAAAAAGGATAGAGGCTTTACGTATCATCTTTGGTTATGCTGTTTATTTGGTAAAAATGTATTTCTCTAACACACTCTTATGATCTAAATTCTAAATATTTACCACCTTTGTTAACATAGATTTCTTTTAATAGCGCTAGAGTTATACTAGTGCAGATAGTGAGTGCCAATTAAGGGAAATGCTTTACCTGTGCTGATATGGTGGTACTAGGAGGGTTAATTGTGTGCAGTAACTATGTTTAAATGATAAATATATTTAAATCTTTATATGATATTGTTCATTTATTGTAACAATTAATTTGTTAATTTGCTCTTTTACTCCCAGCATCTGAAACGAGTTCTGACTGATCATTGGATTCCACACCTTCCATCTTCAGATCAAACTTCTGGCTTCAACAGCTTATACAAGCTGAATTTGGACATGTCTACAGTACAAATATCCTATATATACTTGTGTTGTGTAAATATATATATATATATATATATATATAAAAATGTCTATATACACACACAACCAAAGTGTTTAACTTCTGTTAATCTCAATGTGACCCGTTTTAACTGAAATGAATAAAATAGCAATGCTCCAGAACTGTAAATAATAGCATTTGGGTGGGCCCATTAAGGGCGCTCATCTTAATATCATTTTTACTTTCCTTTGAATAAAAACAGCAAGATTTGCAACGTTTTGTGTTCTTCGGTTTTACAAAAATAGTTTTGTTTTGTTTTATGTCTGTCCCTCCTACCAATGCATTCTCCAGGTCATTGTCAAATATTAATCTGAAGTGTAATTGCTCCCACACATATTCTACTGACTATTGAGTCAATGAGCAATGGGAGTCTGGGAAGATAGGAGGGAAAGAAAAAAAAAAAAGGCGGTTACTCACCACTAATCAGCAGGACCACTGAGACAGACAGAGGGAGGATGTTGAGTTATGAACCTTGTGACCGTTAAGCAGAACAGACATTTTCTGGTTCAATTATTAAAGGTTTGGGGTGAGTAATGGGGGAGAAACAGATTCCTTTATTTTAAGGTGTATTACTAGTTAATACCATGGGAACAATTTGTTAGACTTTCATTATTTATTTCATTAAGGACAAATAAGCCAATTTTACTTCAAAAGCAAAACTGCAGTTTGTATTGAAGATACATGAACATTGAATTCAAAGCACATCACCTTGCTGTCACTGAACAAAATAGAATATCATCTACTACCACACAAATAAATTACATTCACATTAATATCACAGTAAGAACGCCAAGTATTTGATTAGAATCAAACATTTTCTTAAGAGTACCCCAGGTTCCGGCTATTCACCGACAACTAAATAAGATAGGTATCGCTGTAGTTTCTTTTTTTTTTTCTTGCTGTGCCACAGGATAGGTCTGTTTAGATCCCTACAGCAAAATTGGCTATTTCCCACCCCCCAAAAATTGGATTCTAGTTCTATAGATCTACTTTGTGGCACACAGATATCATGCTATGGTTTAAATATTTGCTGATTATCACAGGTACAAAATGTCTACCCAACAGCATCTATCAGGATATTCAAGACGAAGGAAATTATTACAGAAAGTGATTGCAACAATTATGTGTAACGCAGTCATACTCGCATTTACATTTGGAATTCACCACCGTGGACTTTAAGTCCTAAGATTTGGGCATTGTAGATCTTTTGGTTTAAACTACTGCACTAATTTTACTGTTAATATTATAAAAGCATAAACTGAAGTGATAATCACTTAATCACCCTGTTCTAATTAAGGCTTTTCAAATGACTCTTGAGGGGTCATCTGTTTCGTTAATAATGTAAAAACAATTTATTTTTGGTCCACTTTTTTTGTTGTCAAGCCTCAAAAAGGATAAAATTTGAAATAAAAGGGAAGTTAAAGGTGTTTTCTAACCAACGCAATTTCCTGAGATGAGGCTCAGGTCACAAAAACATACACACTAACCTGAGAGCAAAACTGTAATCCACTCCATATACTCTTGTATATGTTGCAATCATCCTTACACATTGCTTAAAAATGAATCCAGACAAAACAAAGGAGCTTTACCAATGTCCTAATATTATTTAGACCCCCAAATTTTTGTAACTAGTACAACCTCTAAATACATTTAACTTGACTGAGTCCTCGAAAGTACGTAACTTAGTCATATGTACTGATTGGTATATGCGTTGTCATGTTCTTTTTTTTTTGTTGGAAAGTGAAATTAAATATTTCTCACTGAGTATGGCATTAATACAATTGAAAAAATACAAGGCCATTATTATGAAGATTTACAGTGTCTGTCATTCCAGCATATGATTATTATTCAGGAAAGCATGAAAGGACATTATGCTAATCAAAATAGTGCTGTTTTGCCCGATTGATTTGATGATGATGTAATCCAGTGATAAAAGTTCAGAAGTATGTTTGGCTCCAGCCTGTCTAATTGAGAATAGTCCCATCTGCAGGTTGCTTCTCTCGGGCAAAAGGTGAAACAGGAGGAGTAAAGATTGAGGTTTTTAAGTGTCAGGAAGTGAAGTAGGAGTTCTGCATGGAGTAAAGACGGTCGATGGGGTTTCCTACTCGTCCTGCCAGAAGACCACCATCTCCTGTTGCCAAGAGACAGTCCCCGAGGTGACTGAGGCTTCCATCGCTGTCCAAATCATGGAATACAGTCTCTGAGTCTGCAGCAAAAAAAAGAGACAACACTTTTGGTAGAACTGGGTTAATGTTCAGACATGTAAAGGGAAAGAGGGATTCAACAAATGTGATTTTTAAGCCTGAAAATGAGGTTAAAACTTGAGTCCTTTTTTATATATCTTACCGTAAGAGTGGATCTGCTCACTGTTTAGTTGAGGAGGTGTCAGCCCATGTCGAAATGGCTCTCCTCCATAGATGTTTGGGTCCAGGGAAAGTAGCTGCTGACGTGGCAGAGATGGATATCCTAACATGCTGTCGATGCCGTGAGTACTAGATCCATCTAGAAAGGTGAAAGTAATTTAAAATATTTTAACCTTTTAAAGGCTTTCTAAAAAATATTATTCTTATATTTCTTACCCTCACTGTCATCATTGCTTTGACGGCCTCCTCTACTGGGCCCTCTCCTGGTCCCTCCCAGTTGCTCTTGCTCCTGCTGCTGCTGTTGTTGTTGCTGCTGTCGACGAGCTATCTTTTTCATCTGAGATAGAAAACTGGATGCTGTGAGAATCCTCTGAGGATATTAACAATTAGTGACTGAACATGTCTTCAGGAAAGAGATAAATGTCTCACCTTAGCTCTCTGGTTTTGAAACCAAACCTGCACAACCCGCACTGTCAGGCCGGTCTCAGCAGCCAGGGTCTCCCTCACCTACAGGTTAGGGTTTTTCATTGCTTTTAGGATGTAAACTTGATAAATAGCTTTATCAGACAACCAGGAAAAAAACAATGAACTCCGAAAGTAAAGTCAAGGTCTGTTTTGGCATCCATTTTCACTGATAATGAAGGGGATCCACCCACCTTTCGGCATGGCTTGGCTGATACTTCAAAGGAGGCCTTGAAAGCTCGCCGTTGCTGCGTAGTCAATATGGTGCGTGGTCGTTTTGAACGCTTGTGCTCTTTTCCTTCATCACCACCTTTCCCACTGCCAGAGCCTCCCCCACCATCTTCATCCTCACTTTTTACTGAGTATGATAAGGAGTTTACACAGCTCAAAGTCAGGCTCCAATGTAGTGTGCCATGTAGCTATGCAGAAAATCACAAATCACTGCAAAAATGATCCAGAAATAAGTAAATATTTCTCAGATTAAGTGTATTTACCCTTAATTTGAGTAGGTAAATAAGATGATTTGCCAATGGAATCAATATTTTAACTCTTAAAATAATAATAATTTTCTTATTTTAAATGTATACTGTCTTGTTCCTCTGGCAAAGTGTCTCACTTACATTTTGAATTCAAGAAAAATGCACTTATTTTAAGAAGAAAATACTTATTTAGATTTACATTTTTTTGTACTGTAGTAGTTCATTTAATTAATATTGCTTTTACAATTATCTGTATTGCTGACATGTCAGAAGCCTTAAAGGTTTATTCATAAATCTAGATGCCAACTTGATAAAATTTGATTGTTGAAATGTTAACAGCTGTAATCAAACATGGAAGGGCAATTATGGGAATTTATTAAGAAAATTTGTCAGATGTGGTACAAATTAAATAGTATTGCATCAAACACTACACCTGATTCAGTTGGAGCAGGACTAATTGCAGCAAGCATTTCCCTCTCCTTTTCATAGTCCATGCGGCAGAGCAGCTGGCCTTCTTTCAACACAAACTCATCACCTCTCTGCAGTCGGCGTTCACACTCACAGCAGCTGAAGCAGCCCAGGTGGTATACCTGGCCTAGCACACGCATTATCAGCTCAGAGCGTCCAATGACCTGCAGGCATGCACTGCACTTCCTGACAAAGAGCCTGAAAATACAAAGAAGTATAGACACATGCACTTGTGTATTCATTTATTTATGTCTTAAAGCAGAAAAAGAATTAAAGCAATTAAACATGAAGATGTAAACAATGGGCTAAGATAAATTTACCCTCAGCAGCAATAAAAATGTTCAAGAGTGAAGTCTTTTAATTAAAGACTGCCTCAGCATTACCCAATTCACAGAGCAACAAGGTGAACATCTGTTAAGATGAGTAACAGTTGTTTTCAAAGGATTGAGTTTTGTTTTCTCCCTACTGGCAGTAGGTGGCAGTAGTTAGTTGATAATGGGCTGCATTTTCCAGCATAATCATTTTCGTAACAGACTTGGCAAATTTAAACAAACCATAATCTTAAAAATACATATGACTCTGCATATTGTGCTTAAAATAGTCTTTGTTCGATTAATTTTCTTTCCTGATGACTACTTGCTTTCTTTAGTCTTCTTATTTCTTGCCCTCTGTGATTTTCTAACCTTTCAATTGCTCTCATGCTCTACAATCACTTTCAGTGCCTATTTACATTCACAGGGCCAAGTCTCTGACTTCAAATTCCTCCCAAATCCTTGTTCTTGCACTAGGTTTCCTCCCCCTCCCTCAGCCTTTTCTGCCAGGATTCCCAGTTTTCCCTCATGCCCTCCAAACCTGCCTCCCCAGTTCACTGAAACTAATAAAGACGGGATTAATTAGATTGTTGTTTAAACAGTGAGATGGCCAGACAGACGCTGTAAACTCATAACCAGGGATTGGTGATAGCATGGGGTTAATCTCTCTCCTCTCACTTATGCACACAAAACACACACAAAACACACACACTCAGGTACTTGTCCACATATTGAACACATGGTACTAACATTAAAGCATGCAACAACTCCCTTACTCATCTAGGTATATGCAATACCAATTGTCATATTGGAGGGATGAAATAAACACCAAGAAAAATGTTTTAATCCACAAGAAAACCAGTAGAGTTTTCAAAAGAATAGGAACAATAGAAGAGCACTAAAATAATCAAGAATTGTGGGTACAGAAATAGCATCACAACAAAACACAAATCTTGTTAAGAAGTGAGAGATTGAAAAGTTATGCAAGTGAGTGATGATAAGATGAAGGCTGAGGTATTGACCCTCCCAGACTGAGAGAGGGCAAGGTGCTGTTGCCCTTACACTGGAGAGCAAGTGTGGAGCCAGGTCTGCACATTAGAGCTTCTAATCTGTGATTCTGTCCCAAACGCAGCTGCTGCAGCTAATCTTTCTCAATCCATCTGTCAAACGGTCTCCTCAAATTCCCCAATTTACAGTGTCCCCTACTTGATAAATAAAAATAAGTAGTATGCATATTATCAACCCTAAAGCTCAATGACCAAAATACTCTTTTTTTAAATTTTTTTACTGTTCTTAAACATTCTTTTCTACCGTAATTCATTCCAGATATATGATTGATCTGAAAAAGCGCAAACATTTTTTAATGAGTGGTATCTGAAGTATATATATGCACAAAGAAGACCTTTGCACAGCTTCGCTCTCCATCTGAACAGACACTTCAGTGTCTTAAATAGTTGCTTTCACCACGAACAATGCTCAACAGAACAGAATTATCAAGACTGCTTGACTTAATACGGGTGATGTGTGCGGTTAAGTCCCACACTCCCTAATCAATGTGTACACAGCACGGTAGGAATTTACTAAACATGGCAAATGACGGCAACTTGGGGTAACTGCCGCAGCGGGGGGTCTGTAAGTAGATCAGTTTAATCCCTCTAATAGAAGTATCAGTCACACATGGTCATGTTTGGAGGACAGCTAACTAAAATCACAGTGAAAATAACAGAGGGCAACCATGTACCTGAGGTTGTCTATATTCTTACAAACATTTTTGACATTTCTGAGTGTTTGTGTTCTACATATCTAGTGTCTTATATAATAATTAATAAGATGTTGGTTTGTACATCACTGTCCAAAAAAATTACTTTCAGTGCATAAATTCAATGTCAAAGAAAGGGGATATACGGGCACACCAGCCAACTTTCATGTGTAGTGGCATGGATTTTTGAGGCAATAGAGGGTTAGAAGGTTAGAGCTCAGAAATTAAAAGATCAAATTCAGAAAGACACAGAGACATACTGCATTCGTAGAGTTCTGGTATAATCACATTTTTCCTCTTTGTATTTCTGTAGATCCCGTGCATACAACCAGAATCTTTGCCATCTCCCTAAGCTGTGTCATGTGGCATTGTTTAGCTTGTGAGCTCTGACAAGTTTAACACTGTCTGGACTGAAATAAGAGCATTTCATAAATATGTATGCATCTCAGAGCTGTTACAGTTTAGTTCATCCCCATGTTGTCATGATTAATATTTATACAGGTATTGGTTTGGTTACACTGGCTCTGAATTATGCTTGGTTTGGGTTCAGAGGAACTTAAATACCTTGAAAAGAAAGACTGTCATTCATTTTAACCCCCTTGACTGTTGTTTACTCCCAGCATATGATACGCTCAGGCCCTGATGTACCATATTTTGTTTCTTACTAACTTATTGATAGCAACATGTGACACATAAATGGCGCTCCCTGAAAATTAACAAAGGATAGAGGAGATACAGGAAAAAAGAACAAATCATATGCATCAATCTTACTTTTAAGTTGTATTTTGTTTTTCATTTCTTAGGTGTGTGTGTGTGTGTGTGTGTGTATAGCGTTTCTTACAAGCGTGTGTGTGTGTGTAGATGTGTGGGTGTGGTTGTGTGTGTGTGTGTACACATAAGCGAGCACACTTTTGGCGGATATTGCTCTGTGGAGCAAAATGGCTCAGAGCCAGGGTTCAGTAATCACATCATCTCCTTTTATTAAATCTCCCTGCGCTGCTTCTGTGTTATTAAAATCTCCCAGCATTCCCCACGATACTTGCTACCCTGCCACCACGCACTCATATACAGTTTTGTGTGTGTGCATAGCTATATATCCATATCAATATTTCTATATGTATATTTCCACTATCTAGCTTACTCATTCATATATATATATATATATATATATATATATATATATATATATATATATATATATATATATATATATATATATATATATATATATATATATATATATATATATATATATATGTATAGATAGATAGATAATAAATAAATAATAATATTAAATAAATAATAAAGGTATTAATAAAGGAGAGAGTTCTCTGCATATGAGAGTAAACATGAATATAAAAGAGGCTGCCATTTGTCCAACACCGCAGAATAGTTGTTTTCAAGTCCCATTAACTTGTATTATTTTAAGAAAAAAAAAAATACCGGTGCATAAAGAAACATTATTCCTTCTTGAAATATTAAAAAAAGTAACCAAAAACTTGTATGACATACATAGTCTGCATGGTATGTGTTTGTGTCTTTGATCAAGAATGAATGCTATGTGTCAGGATGTAGATGTGTGTTTGTGAGTGTGAGTGATAGGGTGTGTGTTAGTTTAGATAAAACAGTTAATCCCCAGGCCACCAGAACGCAATATCCTGTCTGCCCGTTTCTCATTTCCTGTCTGACTCTGGCGGAGCGGGAAGCAGCAGGGAGGGGCTGATGGGGGACAGTGGGGTCCGTTACCTCAGAAACAGAAGATACAGCAGGCTGGTTAGAGAAAAGTCTATGCCAATCTCTCTATCTCTCTCTCTCTCTGATGCAACCCCCTATTCTCACTCTTTTTCCTTCTCTCTCTCTGCCTTTATTATCTCAGATTTAATAAAGCTGAAGCGAGCAGCTTGTTCTGCCATGAAACATTTATTAGCTGTCTGTTATAAAATTGTTGTGGGGGAGGAAAGATGATGGGGTCTCATCTCACATTATGCAAAAACAGTGGCAATATCAAATGCATGACCCCTCCCACAGACATATACACATACAAACACTAAGAAAAACAGTTAAAAATCAACCCATTAGTATGACTTTTCTCTCTAAACCAAAAATATATCCTCTTTTCTTTGTTTATCCCATTTGAACCCAGTTCCAAACAATTGATTTGCGGTTTTTACCATTGGATCAGACTTGATTTGTCAACGGCACTTCATCAGAAGAAGACAAAAAAGCACTAAACTTCCTGATTCCCAATTTCCCCTTTCTCTGGTTAAAGTCAAATCTTTATTTAACTGCTATTTTTGTTAAGATAAGTGCTTGAATATTAGAATATGGATAAATGTAATATTTGGATTTCTTCACTGGAATAGATATAAAAAAATACTTTTTTAGGAAGAGGAAGTAAAAATTTGTTTTTTTTTTGTTTGTTTTTTTTTCCTTTCGCAGTAGCATTATCTCACACTGCAAATTTTTCACAAATCTGCCTAAAATTTGAATGCAATGCAGGGAGAATTTAATGAAATTAATTTCCACAAAATTACAAGTGAAATAAAGATTGCTCCCAGGCTGTTGATCCTTTGTATTATCCGCTTTTTAGTATTGGACAGCCCTGTCTTTTATTCATCCTTGCACATTCTTTCACAGTAACCCTGACCCTCACCAAGGATCCTGCTCTTTTCCAACAATTTCTTCAAAAGGTTTTAGTTTTATTTATTTATGTCTAGACGCTGACATGGCCATAAAAAGGTTGATTCTGTTTCACATTTCTGTATTAATTAGTATGCATGTGTTGAACTATTGAACAACACAACAGCAATATTTTAGTTACGTGGCTGGATATATTCCATACAGCAGTGCAAGATTAACAAGGATTCCCAAGGCTTCAGTATAGAAACATGCCCACAGCATTACAGCTGCTCCACAGGATGCGGTTCCAGTTAAATTCCCAGTAGAGAAGTGGAGCAAACTTTACATGTTAATGTTTATTATTAGCAGGACAAAGAATGGCTTTCTCCTGGCATGCAATTCAAAAGGCTCCTCCCATGTTGTTAGTGTTCAACACTTGTTATGGAGACTTGGAGACCCCCAAGATGTCAGTAATGTGTTAGCTATAGTTTCCTTATATGAATCTTTTGTTCTTTTTTACAACTTTGAAATTCTTCTAACTGCGCTTGGTGGAAAAATGTATGTGCTTTTCCAGCAATGTGGGGACTGTTCTGACAAAAATAGAACAAGCAATTACTTAGAAAAAGGGAAATAAAGGTAATGAATTAGGTAACTTTTTCTACATATGGTGTTTTTGTTGTAAAGTTGATTTTACTCACTAAGAAGAGTAGATTTAACAAACAAACTCAAGTAAATGTTACTAATACTTTTTTCTTATCCACAAAAGATGCACTTTTGTTTTGCTGGTAAATTTTACACAGAGACGCAAAGAAACACAGCAATGCACACACAATGAGAATTTAGAGAAGCCAATTAACCTAACATTTTGTAATGTGGGAGGAAGCCGGAGTACCCGCAGAGAATTGACACGAGAAGAACATGCAGACTCTATGCAGAAAGACTGGGATAGATTTACAAATTAATTCTAAGCCACACATTAAATTAATTTAACTTAAATGGCAATTTGCAGTAAATTTTACATAAGAACTAAGGCACTCCCTTTTTTCAGTTTTCCCAGAACTGGATGTCAGTATCATCCTATGCTTATAGCCCAAGGAAACAGGCAACGTAGTGGTTACCAATAAGATGTCTCCAAATACTTTGGTAAGCTTTGAAAGTGTTTCCAATCAATTCCACAGTAAACATGTATTTTAATGGGATTTTTAGAGGTACTGACAAATATGTCAACTCTATTTTTACCAATTATTACATTTGATTTTTTTTTATCCAAATAAATATAAATAAATTTTATCCAATAATATGTCTGTAAATGTTTGTTACGACACAAAGAAGATGCATGTTTTAAGGCTTTTTAGCAGAGGTCTTGAAAATGCTTTTTCAGTGCATACACAGTATGGTATTTCTCACACGATAAAATCAGCCACGATTTACCCAATTCATGCAGAATAACAGCTTAAAGGTATATATTTACATTCCATAAGAAACAAATGTACTTGATTTTTAAATTGATTTTGCTTCAGTACACTAAGAAATAGAAGATCTCACAAGATTGAAGAAAGTAGATGGTTCATTAATTAGAACACAAGCATTTGTATTTTCTAACAAAATTCACACTAAGACTGCTTTTAACATTTTTTTTTTTATAATTCATGATCATTGGCTACCTAAAAGATCAAATATATATATAGATTTATTTTTATTCTAAAGTTTGTTTTTTGTTATTTTCAAATAGTTTTTTTTTTTGTTTAAGAAAGATATGGGGGTTGATAGAAAAACCTCTGTGATCATTTTGACATGTTACATAATTCTCTGTTAGTATTTCTCAGCAGCTCACAGTCAGATCTGTCATCAGGACAGCCAGAGACTTCAACAATTAGCACAGAACCCAATCAGTCTCACCGCAATTCCTTCTCATTCCCCTCCTGAGACACGAGGCAGTAGTATGGTGCGGGTGGCGGGGCGATTAAGAGAAAACAAGGGATAAATGGGGAGATAAACTGTTTGGTGTCATCACTGCTATCAATCTCAACAAGAAGGAAATGAGGTTTGGTATACAGAAATATTATTACAAAGGAGACAGTGATGGATGAGGTAATGGATGAAGAGACAGGGAGAGGAATGGCTCATAGGGTGGAGGTTTGGAACGGAGAAATAATGCATTTGCTGTCACTGGATTCAGATTCAGAGGTTCATGGAAAAAAAAAATGCAATTAGCAGGATGTTGTTCACAGAAGTGTTATGATTAATATTAACATATTTTTAATTACAAACAAAACTAAAGATTTCAAACTTCTCTGTGAGTGATTGCAGCAATCAAACCACCTTGTGTTGCTATAAACACAAGCCATATCCAACATCCTCATTGGTAACCGGTTCCTGACTTGAATTAAGCTGACTTTATGGTTTTACAGAAGTTTTTATTTAGGTTCTCCTTAACCAAAAAACAAACTGTCTGGACCCTGAGCTGAGAGCATCTCTAATAGTCTGAAAATTAAGCCTTTCAATTAAAATGCAGTAAAAAATAGAACATTTGGATGGAAAGATTACTGCTAGAGGTTACAGTTAGAGTTCTTTGCTTTAAATCACCGCGTTTCTTTATTTCACTTTATAATTTCATCTATTTAAAAATTAATTGTAAATGTCATGTAAAAATATGTTTTAAAAATGACACAATTCATTTGAAAGCAATTCCTTACAGTTTACAATACAGATATTTGTACTGTAAAAATTTACAATAAACTATTTTATTGATTTTTCCCTTAATTCTATAAAACACTGAAAAATTGGGAACTGGATATTTGTTTCTTCTTTTTTGCTGTCATTGATATTATTGTCCTTAAATCTGAAGCTTCAGAGAGACACCTTTAATAGAATAGAATTCAACATAAAATAAGAATCTATTTTAATAATAATAATTTTTTTTAGCATTTCAAGCTGATTATACATTTTATTTTATAACATTTTAAAAAATCACTAGAATGCCAAGCTTTTACATTCACTTGAGCTTTTAAGCAACTTTCCTGAAATATTTAGAAAAGCAGTTCTTCAAAATATTAAAGATGCAAATACCGAATTAGCTTTTTTCCTTCTAGGCAGTTTGGATTAGATGAACTGTGGAAAATTGGCTCATATTTTAATATTGATTTTCTTCCTCATTTGAAATGTTGCTTCAAATTTCATCCCAAATCCGTAATTCTAAATCATTTCTACCCCCTTTTTTATTCTATATGCACGTTATTTATTTAGTCAGTTCTACATAAAATAACCAGAAGTAAAAAGACAATAAAGGAAGCAGTATGTGAAGGCATTCTTAATAGGGGACAGTAATCTGTGAAGATTTAGAGGTCTTTTTGTCTGTATGCACAGCAGGGGCAGAGATAGAAGGGGGCCATGGGTGGCCGTGTTCCCCTAGTAAAATACCTCCCTATCTCCAGAACAAGTAGTTCCCCTCTTAAACACAGGGTCGCAGCAATGATACTTTCAGGTGGAATGTACAACTGCTTTGATCTTTTTAGTTGATATAATATTAACCATATACTAACAAAAAGTTACAACAATTAATTGATTATTCAAATCAATATACTAATGTTAAATAACGTAAAAACTGAACTCGTGCTCTTTTTAGAGCTAGCTTTGGTGCTTTCTGTAGTCTGCATTGATCTAGGAGTCTCTTTTAAAGTTAAGCCCCATTTACACTACCCTTGAAAAACCGATCCAGGCCGAGACCGGTCCGAGCTTGGATCGGTAACCAGGCCAAGCTCAGTTTTGACGACCGTTCACACGTCACACTTATCTCGGTTATCTCGACGCCTCGACTCCTCGCCTCCTAGTGACGATGTGCGGTATTACTGCTAGGATTGAAGGAGGGACTCAAGCAGCTGGTGGCGGTAATGCACCAAACGCTGTTTGTCAACCGCCGTAAAACCCAAGAAGAAGAAGACGAAGGAGGAGGGAATCAAGCAAATCAAAATGGCGGCGCACGTCACATTCAGAAAGTTATGCTTGATTATTATTGCTGTACTTCCGTGTTTGCGGTGGGTCAGGCGAAGACGGCAACCTTGCGCGGATGTACTTGAGAAAGTCGGCTTTTGGGAAGCCGACTTTCTGGAATGGAGTGTGAATCGGCATGTTCAGCCAGTCGGCGATGACGCGTTCTGCTCATGCGCTCTTGTTATCAGAGAACCGAGCCAGGAAAAAACCGAGCCGAACCCACCTCGGGAACTGGTCTGCAGTTAGCGCGGTCCGGTTATGTTTATCTCGGTTCAGTTCAGGTTGTTTCCGTTCACACACGACAAGTTATCTCAGTTACTGAGCTCGGACCGGTCTCGGCTCAGTTTTTTAAGGGTAGTGTAAACGGGGTATAAGAGATATAGAACCACACCTGTTCAGGGTGTACCCCACCTCTCGCCCGTAGACATGGATGGAGTTAGGCACCAGCACCCCTTGTGACCCCGCTTGGGATAAGCGTGACAGAAAACGGATGGATGATGGATGGATATAGAACCATTGCTAAATCCATTTAGATATAATAAAGAACCATAACTGACTTAGACCACATTAATGTGTAAATATTTGTATAGATTTATTGACAATGGCTTTAAGAAAATCTAGTCTTTCGTTGTTGATTTATCTGGAAAATATGGATGTTTTGTTTTTTCAATTTCCTATTGGTACTATTTGATTATTGTAGACTGACCCTAAACTGATTTTGGCTCCTGACAGTTTTCAACCGCCCCTCAGTGCACACTGGCCCCTGCCTCGCCACCCGCTATGAAATTTTTCTGGCTTCACTCCTGGTGCACAGTCATGCAATCGAGACAACATATAATAGAAAATAGAAGCAGCAGATGTTCAAAGGTTTGCAAGAAGCTGACCTAATATGAATAAGCGTCACTCTAAGATACTTTGATTATTTCTCCTAATGTTAGTCCGAGAATGCAAATATTACTTGTAAGTTGGCAACCACATCAGCTAGAGGATCACGTCTCAGGTAAAAAACTGAAAGAAAAATAAACTTTTGCTAATGTGTAAATTCCTAAGAAATTCTTATGCACATTCCAAATTCCTGCACATGCTTAGCTGTTAAAATGAGCACACCTGCTTTAGATGGGGGAGTGTGTAGTGTATGGTGCCGATGGACAGTCTGCAGGGAAAACAAGGAGGCATTGTTGTTGATCTCTTGAAGGTCGCAGATATTACTGCGTGCCAAGCCTGGCACAAACTCACACAGTCATGCATATGCATAGACAACTGGAACAATATCAAAACAATTAAGTGCATATTAATGATATGGATCATTACAAAAGGAAATCTAATCATCCTTTTCATTACATCTTTCATAATTATGACATTTTTTCCTACTATTTTCCCTCTCATTCTTCCAGATGAACGTCACACAATGGGGCTTTGATTTTCTTCTTTCTCACCCTCCCTCCTCCAGATGCCAGGTACAGTGGGAGAGTCTATACTGCTGGATACTGTCTGACACATTTCAAAACAATGATAACAAGCTACAGGCTTTCCTTTGAGCAGTCCATTCCAGACTCTGGCACATATACTGACTAGCCTGGACCAAAAAACAGAAAGAAACCCCATTATGACCACAAATTTGTAGCATATGGTAAATCGTCACACAATAAGCACGTACTGTCCCTTTGACCAGCTGCTGTTTCTTTTTCTTTAATATTATATACTATGGTATTAAAAACAATAATAGTAACTGTGCTTCATTCAAAGAGGTAGTTATATGTTGTCAATGCAAATAAGATTGTGAATAACAATGAGATGAACATTGTATGAATTTAATAGAAGGTAGATTTGTATAGGCACATTCTAAGACACAAAGAGGTAGCTATTTTACTTAAAGAGATGATAGCAAATTTTTTTATTTAAGATCTCCAAAGACAAATATGTTGTTTTTTATTTTATCTTCCATAGCACCTAATCTTTAACCTCAGACTGGAAAAGTTTGATCATGTTCCAAAACTTTCAGTCTCGTATATAGCCTGCACACACAAGTATCACTTTTGATTTTAATGAATTGCAAAATTCTTTAATAGCCTAATTGATTGAGGGCCTAGAGTGACTTACTTATGGGATTTTACTTTTTTTTTTAAAACCTTGTGTGAGTGTTTAGGTTTTTACTGTTCATAAAATTATGTTATAAATAATATGTTTTACTGAGGATAAAAATTCAGACTTTCTTTTTTTTTATTGATTGAGACAACAACCTAACCACTTTGGTTAGTGTAACATTTTATATTGGTCTTTCCTTCTCCTATACAGCCTGTTCAGCTGCGTAGACGTTAGAACTTTGCACTGACTGATTCTGCAGCCTTTATTAAACCCTCCCTACGACCTAACCTCAAATCTCACCATGATGTTAATCAGAAGCAGCGCTTTATGAATGATGGTATGTCTCATCTG
This sequence comes from Cyprinodon tularosa, assembly GCF_016077235.1. Taxonomy (NCBI): domain Eukaryota; kingdom Metazoa; phylum Chordata; class Actinopteri; order Cyprinodontiformes; family Cyprinodontidae; genus Cyprinodon; species Cyprinodon tularosa. The sequence continues at coordinate 464,961 of NW_024038913.1, read as the reverse complement.
CACCAGATTTAAACAGAAACAACATAGATTAGACAAAAATAAGTCTATGATTAGAAGTTATATATATATATATATATATATATATATATATATATATATATATATATATATATATATATATATATATATATATATATATATATATATAAATGATTGAAAAAGTATTATTTTATGAAATGCCTTGGCTTTTGTATTGATTCGTTTTTCTCTTAATATGTTAGTAAATATTTCTTACTTTTCATAGTCATGCTTGCAGTACAGCAGACGGTCCCTGCAGTAACAGGTCCCGGTAAGTGCGCTCAGACAGACGGCGCACTTCACGCAGGTCTCGTGCCAGGAGCGCTCGTTCACGCGCAGGAGGAAGCGGTCTGCGATGGGAGACTCGCAGCCCGCGCACAGTTCTCCACCGCCTCTGAAATCTGGACCTGGTTAAAGCATATCACAGCCACAGTTACAGAGAGAAGGCCAAAACAAGTTCTATTATATAAATAAATTAATTAAAAAATGCTTAAGCCTATCATCTGGCGCAAGCCAACTGTTGTTTCTTCAGACAAGAAAAAAAGGAAAACCCCTTTTGATATTTCAAAGGCAAATAGGTTACAGTTTTTAAATATATATCTTATTTAAAACGTTCAGTTGAGTAGGCTAACCCAGACCTAAAGGTAACATAACAGACCTTTGTAACGGGTACTGACGGTACTTATTTCACCTCATACAATTTTTATTAAATATTTGTATTTTTTTTCCTGTGGAAATTAGTAGACTTTTTATGTAAAATTCAACAGGTCAATTTAGATTAAATAATTTTTTACGTTTATTTATTATTTGTTTACCTCACCTGCAGGTGGGGATTTATCTATTCTATTTTACATGATTAGAATTTTTCTTCCATAGAACTTTTGAAATATTTCAATTTAGATAATCGTGCGTTGAAAAAGATGCTAGTGTTGATAAAATCCCTTTTTCCAAAAAAAAAAAAAAAAAAAAAAAAGAATAAAATAGCTGACCATAAGGCGTGGAGGACGGAGGCTGTTGCAGGCAGGACTGTTGGTTTTCCTCAGTTTTCATTCCTTCTCTCCTTCCCTCAGTGTGATCGCTAGAGAGAAAATAAACCATGTAATTACGCATTCAGATGCTTAAAGTAAAGCAGGAGAACATGTGAGCCAAAGCTGGAAAAAAATTAGATTAATTCCATATATTTTCTATTGTCTGTTGATGTATAGATAATAAACATTAGATGGAATCAGCAAACACATGTTGGTCTTTGTTATCGCCTTTAAATGTAGAAGCAAAGTTAATGATAAAAAAGTGAAACAAAAGCAGCAACTAAAACAAAATATTGTAATCATTTGTTAGAAAAAATGTGAGTCAAACCAAAACATCAGGTGATAACTTTGTTTCAAATTACACTAAGGTAAGTATCCACCTTAGACTCCTATTTTAAGCTGGATACTCCTGAATTGTCTAAGCAACTTTTAAAATTGGCCACACTTTAGATTTAATATTAATAACAATAAAAAAAAGTATTTAAAAAAGTGTTACAAATTAAACGATTTCCTTTCCCGTCTTTATATTGTCTAAGGATGTAAACGAAAATCGCAGGCCTGTGCGCATTTCTATCAAACATTTTAAATTATGTTAAAACATCATAGAGTTTATAAATGACTACAAATGCGGTATATTTTAAAAATTATATTCTACTACACTGATATTTTTTGAAAAACACAAATTAAACAAAAGCTTCCCGAGAAATGTAAAAACTAAATAAATAACATGGATATTTCTCTGTTTAATTTGGATTTTAAACCATAGTCAGAATAAAAATAAATAGATAAAAATGGTGTGAAATTCATCGCATGGTAAAATGAATAAACATAGATTAAGTTCTCTGTGTAATTTCCAACAATTTGAGATGTTACAATTCTTAGAGATAAGCGATTATTACACTAATGCGTTTTTTCTTTAACCAGAACCGGAGACAGAATGAAAAAAGATAGAGTGCGATTTAGATTATTGTCAAACAAAGTAATCAAAACCAAAAAATACATTATGTAAATGCAGTTAATCTGATTTGGGATTTTTTCTGTGACGCTTCAGCTAATTGATGCAATGATTTCCATGAAGTAGTTAGTCTGAAATGTTAATCATTAAGAATCCAGAATTTTAAACACAGTTCAAATTAATAATTATAATAAAAAAATAATAATACATACATATCAATATTGTATAAATATAAATAATAACTTAAAAACTGGAATTGATTTTTATTGCTATCAAGAAAAACAAACAAACAAAGAAACAGACAACAACAACCAAACAACTTCTGTTATCTGGCTGCATAAAATAATTATTGTCAAAATTAAAGATTTGCAATACATTAATGATATAAAAATTTCTTCTCCTCATCCCATCCCAGTCTAAATATCATGGAATAATTTACAAAAAAAAAAAAAAGAAGAAGAAGATCATAGTCATTAATCCATGTACATTGTTAGAGAAAAACATCCCACAGAGTGTTTACTTTTGAATAAGAAGCAGTCAAATATAACTTTTGCACATGACCGCGTTGCTCTGACAACCTGTTCATGAGTTTCAGAGTCTTACCTTGAGGTGAAACACACTCCTCCTGAGATCTCGGTCGGCAACATTTAAATCCAGCGAAACTTCCAGCTCTTATGTGACTGAACACAAGCGATCCTATGGGTCAACCACATGAGCTACCGCACAGTTTGCCTATGGAAGAAATTCCAACAGCATGATGCCTCAAAATATGGTCTATTGTGTCTCCTGGTTTCTCCGACAGCCGTGTGCGCGCTCTGGGTTGTTTTGTGCGTAAAAAGGAGGCAGAGGGAGGAGATGGACAGAAACGGAGGGAGGGAGAAGGTGCGGAAGATGATGAGAGGAAAGGAGCAGCAATACTCATCTATTGATAACTCAGGTGAGGAGAATCTCTTGAATCTTTGTTTAGGGTTAGATAGATCACTTACTAAAGCAACATTTTACTGACTTATTTATATCCATTACAGGCCAAATAACTCTTGCGTTGCTTTTATTCTACATAATACTCTTGATTTTGGGGTGAATGTCTGATGCAGGAGAGAAACATAAGAATTTGCACCCGGTAATAGAAAAACATACACAAATAAATCTGATTTTCTTATTTATCTAAACGATCATATGTAACAGAATAAATATGTATGTTTTCAGTGTGTGAAAGGTATAATGATTGAAAAAAAAAAAACAAACAAAAAAAAAACAAACAAAGAATGCAAATAACAAAAGGATTTATTGCCCTTGTATTGTTGATTTCTGACATGATTTTACCACACACCAAACTGCTGCCCCCTTGCGTCTAAAACAGAAAGGTGCATCGATAGTAAACCAAAACAGCGATATTATCAATAATGGAAATAACACAAATAAGGGCTATATTTATGTTCGTAGACAAAAGCAATTTGGAGGTTAAATTTTTGAATATAAAACAAAGAAATAAATCAATAAAAAACATTTACAGTCTTTCATGAGGAAACGTGATGCTTTTGTGCTGGTATGCATTTTTGAAATTGCAAGCATCTGCAGTTACATTCAAATACTGAGTTATTAAAACGGAAGAAAAAAACACTAACTTGTACTATGTGATTGTTTAATTACACTAACAAAAGCTTGACAGTTAAAGTAAAAAAAAAAAAAAAACATGATTTAGAGGTATTAATAAGGGTATGACATCCAAATAAGTATGAAACCTTATTTATTTCCTGTGCTTTGAAGAGGAGTTTGAAACAGAAAAACTTTTCTAATAGTTTTAGATTTTCGCAATTAAAGAAAAAGTATTCAAAGTTAAGAAAGCACAGTATGGGATGTTTTTTTTTTCTTTATAAAAACTACATGAATGTAGTTACTTTTCATTGTTTTAGTCACTGTTTTTACACACAGTGTAAAATAAGTGCAGTCTTTCAGTGTATGCAAAAAAATGATGGTGTTTAAAATTGTAAACTTTCCTCAAACAAAGAGCTGCTCCTCCTTTTCTGAGTGACTGCGTCTCAACTTCAAACTAGACAGGATCTTCTGGGCTGGGGAGGTCAGGTTGCGTTCAGCAGAGGGGGTTTTCGGGCATGCATAGTGAGTGCAGTTCATTCCAACACAGTGTCTGTTGTTGTTCAAATTTACATTGTGATTAGCTTGACTCCATCTTGTCACCTCTTGAGGTGACCTCTCAGTTGAAGTGGATGAAACTAAAGTTGCCGATGATAAAACAGTGGAGTCCATTCCCAGCATGTACTGCGCAACCTCTCGAGGGCTCAGTGGAACCTTCACATCACCCTCTGCTGTAGTGGTAACCTGGTAGGGTTGCTGAATTATCTCAAATTGGCCTTCTAGGCTTTGTAAAAATCTCTGTGATCCGGGCTCTGGAGATGAGCTTCGGCTGTTGCACGCACTTCGATGACTGCCCCTCTTTGGATTAGCTGGCTGTCTTGTTACACAGTCGGAGTTAGAGAATCGAGCTCCTACATTGTGATACCGATGATACTTCACAGGCTGTCTTGTAAAACGATGATGTGGTTGTGTGCCTGAATCCAAGGATGTTTTTCCTGCAGCTTCACCTTGAGGATCACTTGATGTTGTTCTCATAGCCAGGACTAGGGTGAAAAAGAACATAACTGTGATTTACAAAGTATGCTGATGTGGAGACAAGTTACAAATTATGCTGCCTTCATGTGCTCGGATAAAGATGTAAAGTGGAAATTACCAGTGCATTGTGTTTAAGTGCTTTTGTTGTGGTAGAGAAAGGAAACATGTTGGATACAAAGAGTATCCTGACCTGCTACTTGGGCAAGACAGTTATAGAGTAATACACTAATAATCTGCTTTAGGAAGAAGAGGATGCATTAAATGCATCGACTTACTTCTAGTGATTAACTGATAAAATCAAACAATAACCATCATTTAAAACAACGACCCAAGTTTAAATTATGATATATTTAACAAAACAAATATATCACAGCATCGTGTAGGATAAAAACACAACAGAGAATGAATGCTTAACGATGCGGTATTCACCATACAGAATAATTTATCTGATTTCCGAACTGTTGAAAGGTCAAAGTTTATCTCATCACAGCGACTCTGGTATCACAGAATCTTCCCAGCTTTCAAGTGGAAATAACGACATGAGTGGGTGTACATGTGCATTTTGGTATTTACCATAATTACAAGACCACATGAAGGCACCATTAGTTATCCATTGTAAGTGGAAATTTAGCAAACCTTACCTGAGTATACTTTTCTAAACTATACAGTAGAAATAATGATTTTTAATTCATTTATTTATCAATTTGAAACTGAAATGAAATATTTAAACACATGCATTCTGCTGATTTGAGATCCACTGTATATTCAGCCGTACGCACATGATCAGTTGTGATTAAAAATGTTTATTAGAACTGCTTGTGAATAAAAACGCACAAAGAAACAAAGAAAAAGAAAAGCAAGCAAAGAATAGCTTGAGATAGCAGTGCAGCGAAACAGACAAGTTTGTTTATTTCGTTTTTTATTGTTTTTACTATTAAAATAAAAAATTAAAATGCTTCATAGATCATCATTTGGTTAAATCCACTATCTATTAAAATGGTAAAATGAAATAAATCTTAAGAAATGCCTATGCTTATCTGGTTAGCAAAACCACTTACCACCAAGGGGAAGTCTGGGCTCTTAAAATAACAAGAGGAAATTAGCTAAAAAACTAGAGGAAATGAACTAAAAAAAAGTTGTGACTACAGAACTTGTGGGAGTATATGCCCCCAGCTTCAAGAGGGAAGAAAAATAGTCTGTAGCTCAGCTTTAACATCTGTGGATGTATTAATTAAATTATGCCTTTATTAAATTATAAATTTATTAATCAAAGCATTTAATCTATTCAGCTACACTGGCAACTGGAAATGCCAAAATTAATTTACTATATATGATCTTGACTGGGTGTATCCATGAGGAGCATTTTCCTTCCCCACATATCTGCCTACCTGCGCTCTCATTGGCTTCAGGGCCCAGCTGGTCCACTGCCTCATTGGATGAAGACTTGTCAGATATATAAGCTTCGCTTGAGTCTCTCTTGATAACTTGGCTCTGTTGGAATGATACAAGTTGAATTGGGTTTCTGGGAAGTTTTCCTGATCACTTCTAATCCGGATGTACTACAGTATAATTGTCTCTAAAGGAGCCAATCACTACATTATGTATAGTAATTTTGAGCTATTACTCTAAATTTTATTATTCTTGCAATTCTATTTGACTTTGAATTATTTCAACGAGCTATTTGAAAAAATGAACATAGGTTTTACATTTAAAAGTTAAGTTAGCAATATAAAGAAAATAAAATCTGAAAGGACTTCATGCAGGGCAGAGTAGAAAGCAGAAATTCAGCAGATGTGCTGCTTTCCTGTCAAATCTTAAGCAAATAAGCCAAAGGTTAATGTGCTGCAGCTGATCAAAACCTGCAGATGCCAGGCAAATGTGACTTTTCCTTTTAAAACCACGGTACCTACTTCTAAAGACTGTGGACGCTCTCTGGAGGAAGTCTCTTCTTCCAAGTCTGCATCATCTCCATCCAGGGGACAGGAAGCTCTGGGAGGTGTTTCTGGGAGAGGTGCTGTGGGTGCTGGGGGAGGGGGCGTGTTTATGCTCTGCTCAACTCCAAAAATCCTATCATGATGTGTGATGAGGAACTCTACCAGCAAAGACTGGTAGCTTGTCTCCAAAAGAGCAAGCATTGACATGTCCGTAGACACTAGAGGGCGCAATAATGTCGGTCCAAACACAATACCCAGATTGCTGGGGGACATCTTGTTATCATAGTTCTCTGATACTCTGCGGAGTCAAAGACATTGATACGTATAAGTACTTACATGAAAAAATGGACTAGAGTTAGGATTAAGTGGTAATAAAGATATTTAGTGTATGCTGTATGTTTACTTTTGCAGATGGGAAATAAGATGCTGCAGAGTCTTGTAACAATGTGAAGGAAGCTTTTTCAGAAGCTTTTGTATTTTGTGAATATTCTCCAATATATCATTGGAATCTGGTGAAGTTTCTCTTTCACTCAGATGCTGAATGGCCTTTCCCACCCCAATGAATTCATTGTAGAGGTCAAAGGTTAGTAAAGGCTCTGGAAGCTAGAAGGCACAGTAGTGAAATCATTACTTTCTAAAAGGAGAACAAACTGCTGCTGACAATGAATGCTCTATTAGACAATTCAAATGTTTTAAAACTAATTATAATAAGAAAAAAAATTGCATTGAACACATAGAAGTACCTCCTTGAAGAAGTGTTTAAGGATAGATGTTATGTCATGTGGCGAGAGATCAGAGAGGTCCACCTGGTCCTTTTGAGTTTCAAAGGTCTGACAGAGCTTCTGAATGCGAGGTTTGGACCCACTGACACGATACACACCCTTAGAATCAACAATATGGATCAATTATTAAACAAAACGTCACAACTTCAGAAGCTGCATCTTCTGGGTTTATCTTTGTGAAGATGGTAGGTTAATACCTGAACAGAGAGAGCACGACTCTCAATCTCAGATGTGCAGCATCGGACAACAAACGGCACCTCATCTGGCCTGTCTTGTAAAATCACTGAGAGGTCCACTCCAAATACAGTGCCCTTCCTTTGCTCACATTCCAGCTGGCAAACCTCCATGCATTTTCTGTGAAAAGCTAGCCCACACTTTACATACAAAAAAAGAAAAAAAACTATATTATATCCATTCTTAAGTGTCTTAATGCTCTTTATGTTTTTGTTCATAATAGTATACATGGTTCCAGTTTATCTTTCAGACATGGCTTCATACCTCCTCACATTCAACCCCACTGACAACAACGTAGTTATCACACTGCTTGCATTTCATCATTTTGCCTTTCATTTTTTTGAGCCGATGCGTCAGTGCAGCTCGAGAAAACATTCGTGTTTTTACAGACGGGCCATCAGCATACTCTGTGGACAATGGAAATAAGACAGTTTAATGACGTTTAATGTCACTACTGTTACGAATGACACAAATATGCGCAGCAAGGAAACCAACCTAATTCTGAAATGTCCCGCTCATCCAGATCATCTGATGACACTGTCAAAGTAGATCCTGTTTTGGGCAGTCTTCTGTTAGCTTAAACAAACCAAAAAAAAAAGAAACAGGAAACATTATGCTCTCTAAAAAGTTTTCAGTTTTATGCAAATATTTAGCAAAAGGAACAAATGAGGGTTTGTTCTTACCAGGACTCGAAAGGGATTCCAAACTGCCTCCAATACTCTCACTGTCACTGTGCCCTGTTTTCCCTAAAGTGCATCAAAATAAAAGTTAAACTATAAAAATTGTTGTTTTTATTTTAAAACTTTATGACGTAATATTTTGCAGCACTTACTGCCATCAATGGATCGTTTTAAAGGGCTATCCTCCATGTTAGGTAAAGAGTCCTGCAGCGGGCTGAGAATGTTGCTTGTTTTTCTTTTGTTGCTTTAAAAAAAGGTATTTTTTTTAAAAGTAGGACAAATAGATATGTAAATCTAGCAGATATAAAACATTGTCCAAACCTAAAGCTCAGATTGACTTGAGATTTGATCTTTACCTTTTGCCCTGAGGTGTGTAATCCTGAAAGATGAAGGTTTGGAGAGTTTGCTCAGGGCGACGCCTGCTGAGGACATAAAGCAGATAGGGCTCTCCAGGCTCCACGTTTCTGCAAGTCAACTCAAGGTTTTGATAACCAAGAGGCATGGGCTCTGTCTGCTGCCGTTGAAAGAAGAACATGTTGACTGTAACCTGTGGCAAAGAGTCACTGTCAGTTTCAGGGGAGATTTTTCTGTTACAAAAGTTTTTATGTCTCTATTATTACCCAATTTTTTATGTAATTGGGCAATTACTTTAGTTTTCATTATTTCAAGTTTTTGATGAATAAAATATCCTAGTGCTGAAGTGTAGATCATACAGACATACAGTATATTGAGACAAAAGATTCTAACTGGTACCTGAAATTGAGGATTTTTCAAGAAATTTTGAAAATACCCACCCTCTCCAATTAAAAAAAAGCACATGCACAACCCTGTACCTGCTCCAGAGAGGGAACGCCTATTAAATGCGTGTGAGAGCATGCACAAGCCCATTTCTCCTTGTGCATGCTCTGTTTAAAAGTTTCTGTTTGCATCACTCATAAAAACATATCTTCGAAAAAAGATTTGCAATTTTTCCACTATGTCAGACTCACCACCAGTAAGTGTAAATGGGGACGAGCACGTAGGACGGCCTCACGTAAACATATCACCAGAATGATTGAATAATAGAAGGATCACTTATTCTGATGATCCACCCACAAAAGGAACACTATACCTTTAATTTTAAGACAGCTTGTGTAGACACACGCTGAATGAAAAAAACCCCAAAACAAACAGTTGTTCTTTTAACATAATACCAACCTCTTTGAGCAAAGTGTCTCCCTGACAGATGAGCTTGCGAATGTGAGAAATTATTCTTTCTTTGGTCTTCACTAATTCCTCTTGAGTGAACTTGGCATCACCCACACACTGTCTGTAGATAAGCTCAGCCTCAAACACCTAAGGGAAACAGACAGCAGATCCGAGCGTTAGTAGACAGTCAAAAGCCTGCTTATGCTACTTTTTATGGGATAAAAAAAACATACAAACTTAATTTTAATTACCACTGTCTTTATTAAAAAATAAAAGGATTATTGAACTGTGGCCAAGAAGTGAAAACATGCTGCAAATACATAAATGTTCAGCAAATATAAAAATTACTGCCAAGACAAAAGTTAGACTAGCACGCATAATACATAGGCTCCATGCAAACCGGGCAAGTTCTAGCTTCTGCTCCCCACCTTTCATATGGTCAGAATAAAAAATGCTATCTTGGGTAGAAACGAAAAGCCCTGCTGTGCTAAGTCTGGACACGCACATGGATAACGCACATGGATAATGCTGGTCAAAAATATAATGAACTGCTTAATCTCTCTATTATAAACCCAAAACATTAAGGCGAGTACATTTGCCTATTTCACACAGACAGACGGACCTAAACGTCGCATACGTTAATCTGGTAAGGTTTTGATGACAAGGTTTTTTCTTTGGTTTAAATGTCCCCATCAAGTTGTCCATCAAAAATCCACTTTAAATACACACAAACAAAGTGTCTATTTTTGGTTTTTTGACACCTCTGGATTGCAACAGGTTTTGTATTTGCAGTGCATCTGCACTATGCTGCAATCCATTTTTCTGTGATTGCAGCGTTTCGCTTTTGTTGTATTATTGACTTGTTTTTCTTTGGTGAGCTGATCTTTTGTGTGTTTTTGCCTTTGCAACTTTCAATTCGTGTTCAAAAATTGATGGGAAAATTATCTAACAGGGAATCATAGTATATTGATTAAAAGCTTAAAAAATAAACACTACATTTATTTTTTTTTTTGGTTCAGGAAGGCATTAAAGCAGTTAATGAAATAAAACTAACAAACCTTTGACTTGGCTTCATCCTTGGACTTCCTCCTCTTATCAAGTGTTTTTACTCCAACTGTGTCATCCACAGCTTTCGCTGACATTGCTTTGGCTTTTTCCAGCTCATCACACCGCTGGAAGTATTGATGCTTGGCCTTTTTAAGAGCTGCTACTGCATCATTCTAAACACATATGAAAAAGTGATAAATGTATTATTTACTTTTATTTAGTAGCCCTTGAAGCAATGCAGAATACAAATTAAAACCACAATGATCAACTAATTTTTTTAAAAGCATCTAAAGTTGCACACTGGTATGCAGTCAAAAAAATACACTATTAAAAAGATTGAAGAGAATAAAAAACAAAGATTATCATTAAACTGACATGCATTAGCAGTATTTCTAGTCTGACAAGTCATGTCTTGCACAGAACAGGATTCTACCTCATTTGTAAATATGAAACCTGTTTCACTTACCATCTTTCTTTGTGCTCTTGACCATTGCTCTTTAAACTCTCGGCGCCACTTATCGATCTCAGTTCTCTTATCAGCTAAAGCCTATATAACATAAACAATGTGCTACATCAAACTTTCTCTAAAATGTAAAAATGGTTTATTGAAGCAAATACTTTTCGTTGAGGTATGAATGTAGACCTCTATACCTGGTAACAACGGGTTTGCAGGAGTTCGGAAGTCTTCCTAGCAGTCACACTATTCTTTATGTCTTGCTCCAAAGCCATGGTGTAGATATACTGTAGTGGCATCATTTCCTGCACAGGTAAGGTACATTTTAGATGGGTTTCAATTGCTGATAAGATAAAAACAAAGATATCAAAAGATGCAATTGTGAATTTAAGATAAAATATGAAGTTCCAAAACCTACTAACAAAGGTAGTTAATCCATACCTGCTGTACCACGTTGAGCTTTGCTCCTTCAGCTGCCTTCATCACATTTTTTGCAAATTCTTGCTCTGTCAGTGAAAAACATTGAATGATATGGAAACTGTATTTCTAATAGTCTGTGTTCACAGCTGCATGCTAAATGCTAATTTTTATTAGGGACATTTTTCTAATTAAGCTAATGATTGAATTTTATGAGAACGGCCACACTTCTGCAAATAGAAATAAGAAGAAATAAATATAGTAATCCAAAAGATAGCGATGAGCTCCATCAAACTCTGATATCGAAGTGTTTTATGGTAGCGATTAGTTAATGGTTTATCAACCAGTTCCTGATTACTGTGACACAAATGCAGTAGGGTCTGTTTAGCAGTTATTAGAAGTTTTAAAATTTTAACGAACAAACGGGTAAATATATTAGGAATTAATAAATATCATGTAAGAAAATAAAACAGCAACTGCAGTAAAGTAGTACTGAATAATAATCTTAATATCTTAATAATAAAACTATCAAATTTATAAAACTAAGCATGCAATAAAGTGTCAACAAACAGCTAATATTTTGATAAAATGAAATACTATTAAATTGTACACCTTATGGGTATTGCTGCACACATTTCACTTTTTGTAAAAAAGCCATTAGCCAGAGTGAAGTTGTGTTATTGGAGCATGAGCAGAGTGGGAAGAGTGTTGATGTTTAGCTGGCTTAGTTGTGAAGTTAAAGGAGAGAAATTAGAGAGGGTGCACTGTTAAAAAAAATAATTTGAGACATACATCTCAATTAATCTCACCTGGTCAACACACAATGCTCAATAGGCAGGAAAGACTAGAAGAGAATCTGCTAATGGAAAAACTGAAGCAAATTTGTATCAGGCAACAACCATAAGTCCCATGTCCTCCTGCCATCGAGTGTGTGTTGCAAGCTCTACACTGAGCGACATTCAAACTACATCAGGTGTGTTGAGAGTGGTAGAGAAGTTGCTTGGGCAATAACTACCACCTACAGAAGAAATAAACTCCAACGTTCCTATAGTCTGTTTTGATTGCTTGATGTGAAACATTGTTTCTTTTAATTTTTTTTAGCAGTTGCTATGGGAACATCATTGTACCAGATGCTTTAGCCTCTCTCGAGTCTCATTGTTGTCATGAATCATTCCCAGGATGGCATTGCATTAAGAAAACATGACAAAGGTGTTTGTGGTATGAATGAGGAGTCGAGTGTGAACTCTGCGGTGCACCAGTGCCCAAAGTCAAAATTGCTCAGATGTGATCAACCTGATCTCACCATCTGTGGTCGGTTTCTGTAGAAGTCCAGCAGCTATGCACACATTGAGCTGCCCCTTATCAAACAGGGTGATTGTTAACGAGTGGTATCATATGTTTGAAAGCTGAAATAGAAAAAATAAAAATGCTGCATGCAGAACTGTGGAGAGTGCACTGTCTGCTGATCTATTAGTCCAACATGCAAACAAGTGCCGAATTTGCATGTTTGTAACTGTTAGTAAATATCTGGTGCCTAAGAGAGAGCAACAAATGACTGAATGAAAATCCCCATTGCTGATATTTCAACAAATGAAATATGGGCTATAGAGCTCCCAGTATTGCTATAAATTGTGCAAATCGTAGTTTTTTGTTGTTGAGCTCCACCCAGTATTACAGTACACTTTTTGTAAGAGACTGCTTAAGATCTGACACTGCTTTTTAGTGCAACTCTGCTTTTTGATCACTTCCTCAAGTTTTGTAATCTTTATATCCCTTTCTGGAGAGTGCATCTGTTCAGGCTGATGAAAAGGCAATCAGTGTATAAGTGCTCTGAATGAAACCCATCTTCTTTATTACCCTTCTCTTTCTCACTAATCTCTAATCCTTTATCGCTCTGTTTCTAACTGAGTAGACTTCAGAAAAGCTTGGTAGGTGCATCTTTACAAAATAGGAAGTATTTCCCTATCAAAATACAGGATATACATGTCTATGTTCTTTATTTTATAGTGCAATGCAACTATAAAAACAACAATGTCTACTTTTCTAGGTTTTGAACATTTTGTCAAACACACATGCTCACAAAAAAATGCAAACATACAAAAATACTAAAAACTTGAAGACAAAAAAGTTATTATCCAAAACCACTTCCTCCCTCATGGGTTGCAGTGGGTTGCATTTTGTAAACAACTCTTGAATTTCAGCATTTGTTTACCTTTTTTTTTTTTTTTTTTTAAATACACCCCCTGTAGGATATTGCAGACATTTGCAAGTTACTCTGCCACCTCTTTGTTTCAGTTTTAGGTGAACTCACCCAAGCTGATTCTCTTCTCCATCCAGGCAAGAAGGTCCTTGGCATAGCGGCACCACATCTTGGCATACTGCAGTGCCGTCTCCACTCCATCCTCGCAGCGAAAGAGGGCCAAATCTGCTTCTTGGGCTGTGAGGGAGTACATCAGCATCACTGTAGACTCTGTACACTTAGAGATGAATCCAGAGATGACACTGGGTCCGCTGGGCTACACCCAAAAGCTTTTCTTTTTTGGAGGACTTAATCTACCACCAGCCCAGCTTCAAAGAGGCCCCTATCAGTTCTAGAGTTTCAACCCAAAGATCCTAATATCACACAATATAAAGCCAATAAAAAGCAAACAAAGCTTTAAAAAGGAACACAAACCCAGAACAGGAAAAATTGATTGCATCTGGAAAGCCATAGCTGTTCCTCAGAGTAAGTTGTTGGTTCCAGGTGGTCTCAGCAGAATGTAAACATGCCTGTACAGTTCATGTATATTTTAGGTGGCTGCCAAAGAAAATAGGGATATCTATTGATAGAAGGTTTCTATGACCGCAAGCGAACAGCTCTAGCAAAATAACTTCCCTCCTCTCCACTGTTCCTCTCTTTGCATGGCCCCTCCCACTCACACCTGTTCACTTCTGATCAGAACAACATGACAGAGGCAGGGTGGGCGCAGTCAGACACCGCCATGTCACAACTCTTCTGTGGTCAGGCTGGCTGGCTGTTCATTTGCCAACCTCTGTGACTTCTTCCTCTCTGACTCATTTCACCACTGGCTGGATGATGTCTGTTTTACAGTCACATGCTCTTTAAAAAGCTCTGCACAGAACATTCTATTTTCATCGTTTTCACTGCATTTAAATTTAGTATAATATAAAAAAAAAAATCAACTATCTTCACTAAAAGCATGTAATCTTTCCACGCGTCAGCAACAAGCAAAAGGCGTCTAAAAGAGGGCTGTAACTTATCTCAGAAGCTCCTCACTCAGACATGTCATTTTTATTGTCCCCAGGTTTTGATGCAGAAACTGAATCCAACAAAAGATAAAAAAAAATCCAACTTTTTTTCCTCTCCCTGTTGATAAAGCTTTACAAAATAATCCAAAATAGGGAAAGGATACATAGCCTGAGGATGTGTTCTTAATGACAATTTTGAGATTCTTGTCAATGTTGATGGACAGAAAGAGCTCCCATGAAAGAAAAAAAAAATCACTCCATTTGTAATTCTATGCTAGCAAATGGCTTCAGCCCTTGATGCATGGATCTAGGATTATCCTGGTTAGTCCAGCTTGCCGAGTGAAAGACTTTACTGACTTTACCTCCTGGAGTGTTGATTGAGCTTCAGGGATAAGACAGGGTGGGGGAGGAGCTGCTGGAGCCACAAGATTAGAAGTTTGATTATTCCCCCCCTCCCCCTTTTTTCTCTTTTCAGTTCAAATTTCTAACTTCAGTCAGATTTAGATTTTAAATAATTTGAATTTAGAAATTAAAATGTATTTATTGCCTCTTTAATATGGATAAAAAAAAAATCTGGTATAGCAGCAATAAAATCCTTATTTATGCGCTCAGCAGTTTTATGGGCTGCTGCCGTTGGTGCAGTGCATCCAGACAGTAATTTTAATTATGTTGCAGCCTTATTCCAAATGTTATGAGACATGGATTTTTTTTTTTAGATTGTTGCAAGCCTATAGCAAATAGAACACTAGGAAACCAATTAGGTAAATATCCAAAGTATTTGCATTGAAGCTTGAAATTGAGCTGAGGTGGATACTGTTTTTACAAATCATCTTTGAGGCTTGTTGTCTAAACTAAGCGATCGGTCCTAGTGAGGAAGATGATCACTCAGTCAGTGACTGTGTTCCTCAGTGGAGAGAAAATAACCTTACAGGAGGACAACAAACCCTATGGCAATCTACCAATGGGTGTAGTTTCTATCTATTTAAGTTTTAATTTTTATTTTTGTCATTAGAATGTTGTAGAGCTGACATCTCTTCTTAATTTATTCTATTGCCCCCACTCATGCATTAAATTTGGAGCATCTGTGTCCTGCTTAAATCCTCTCCCTTTATCCTAATCTTGTTAGAACAGGTTAACTGTAACTTACAGCTAAGTGTAAGGATATAACAAAGTCTAAAATAGACTATGTGTTGCAGACAGCAGCTCAAGCTGGTCGTAAGAAACAGTGACATGATGGTCTATGGTAGCTGAAGAGGTGATTATACCTGGGACCTTAAGCCCTGAAACCATGTTCTAATAGATGTTGTTGTACAGGATACCTGCTCATCACCTGCTCAAAGTTTATTTGAGCTAGACGTGACGCTGACACAGCACAGGGTCAATATATTGTTCTCTACAACTCTTTACTTGTTTACCCTGTGCTTGGGTCTGAGGAAGGAATCCTACCTGTTTGGTTTCCATCGCCTTCACCAGCCTCAGCAGCAATCTTTGAAAAAAAAAAAAAAAAATGCTTACATCACAGAGGAACAAGAAGCTTATGATATACAAGTATAAGTAGAGATGTGATTGTAAAAGACTTTCACTTGCTTTCTGTAGTTAGCGTAATCAGCAATTTTGATTAAAGCCAAGGAATTACATAATTTCAGTTTTACGATAAGGAAACCTTACATGTTCATCAATTTGCTCTGTGGTCTCTGAACATTCTCCGGAGTTGATTTCTGAGATAAACTGAGGTTCTATTAGCAGATCCTCCGCTTCCCTGAACACAAGAGTGAATGTATTAGGAGAAATAAAATGCACAATAAAATAGAAATACATTAAAACCGAAGAGATGGTGAAGAAATACATTGTTTTTAAAGCTAAAGTTAAGTTTTATATAATTTTATCATTTTTATACCCGTATCCAACCACATTTCTATATCGGTTCCTGTTATCCTTTTCTATAAAAGGAATTTCTGACATTTAGGAACAGTCATTACACTAGAGGAACCTTTTTCAGAGTTGATCCGAAAGTAAGAATTTAAATGTGGGATTAGTAAACCGCTATTAGTAAACCACTAAAATTAAAAATGAATATGAATATATGTAGAACATTCAAACCAGTTCTGATAGATGTAAACCTTTTTCTAATTTTTTTTTTCATAACAGATGTAAAAGAAGAAGCACACATTACTAGCTCAACATTTTGTACATTTATAATACTTACGAGGATATTAAAGACAGTTCAAGGTTATCAAAATCCCTGAAGATCTCACTGTATCGTTTGGTTTCAGACTTATGAGGCACCTTCCTCCCCTCTGAAATTAAAAAGGAAAACCCTAGGATATAAGATGATCTTTCTTCATGTCACATCTTACTTGAACAAAACGTTTTTTACAGAACACAAAGAATAAAAAGGTGAAATAAATCAGATTTTAACACATATGAACAAACACATTTAGGTGTATAATCCCAATATCACGTTTTTTTTATTTTCACAAAAGTTCCAAATGTAGGTCAATTGTCTGAAAAAAAGTTAACTAAGATACAAAGACAATCACTTATGCATACAAAAAAATAAAGAATATTAGGATTATTCAGTGAATTAAAAAAAGAATCAAACTGAGATCCTCTTTTCGACTAAATGACAATATTTCCTGAATATCTCTGAGAATGACACTTCTTTTAATCGACGGAAAGCGGAATATACATTGCATACTGAAAGTTTGCATTTTGCAAAAGTAAAGCTAAAACTGTTGTACTAATGCTGGTCAGCTGGTGTCTCCTCTCCTGTTATAACAATAGCTTCTACTCCGATAAATTAGAAAACAAGCAGCAACTAAGTTAAAGAAATCTCCCTCCCTTAGAGGTGCCTCCATCTTGGTCAACCACATCCTGCTCGCAATTTGTGTCACGTCCCATAATGCACAGAGTTCTTGTTTTTCACACCAGTAGCATTTGAGTGACAGAATGAGAACTGAGAGTAAGAAAGCTATTTCAGCAAAGTTCAAAACTCAAACTGCCATAAACTGAAGAAAAAAATGGTTCTTGTTTGTTGGTATATTCACGATTTTATACAGCTTCATACAATTTTAACATGATTACATTTGGGGCATATTTTGGAGAATTTCTGCAAACTCTTCCATCAGTCCTAATCTTATTGTACTGTACTGTAGCAACCACATCCTGTTCAATTAAAATTCAGAATAAAAAAAAAAAAGACAGAAGTAGAATGTGACGAAGGAAGAGTTCAGGAAGTTCAATACCCTTGTATGATGAGCAGAAAGCCTCAAAGCACCACCACCTCCCTAACAGTCATTTACAGGCCCACTCTGCATGCACCATGTGCATGCACCCACATGCAAAGTCTGTGCAGCACCACTGCAATGTCAGCAAATTTCAGATAAATTCAGTATGAATTTGCTGAATTTTAGTCCACCAGTGATTTAATTTGATATTTTAGGCAAGTAGTCAAAAATAAAGATTTGTAAGAGATTTAGACAGCAAATTACATATGAACAAGAGATTGCCAAAGCAAACTTTCCGCAGCATTCTCACCTGTCACTTGAGAAGAATCCTTATTTAACACTCCTTCTTCCATTTCTCCTTGCCTTCCGCATACTAGCCAGACACTAACACATACACATCATTGCACCTGCCTTTACTCAACAATATATGTTAAAAACGATGGGTTGCAATGGTCGAACGTGTACTCTCCTCCCAGGAAACTGAGATACACTAGTAGAAAACCATCAGCAAACAACACTGACGTTGCTGCCGTTAAATCTATCAAAAGATCAAGAAGAAGTAGAATGGAGGATGGCCAATGTTTTCACCATGAGGGGAAGAGGAAGTATATCTCTGTGTCACGATAGGACCCACCCACATTATCTCACCACATATAGTGAGAAGGTGCCACTGTGCAAAGTTTTAGTTGTCTTAGTTTGAAAGTTTGCAGACTTCTTAAACCAGGGGATGTAACTTAAGAACATAACATATTAAGCTGGTACATCTCAACTAGCACTTAATCTATGTTCTCTATACTTAATGACAAAAAAAAAAACAAAAAAAAAACAGGATGTGAAGATTGAACCTAGTGCAAAAGATCTATTAGGGTCACGGAAAACAGATACTGCAGCTGTGACAAGTCTTATAAAACATTTTATCACAGCCTACATGCACTGAAATGGACACAGAATAGATAGAAACTCTTAATATTGTATAGAAATATATATTATTATGAAAAATAGTCACAAAGATAATTTTTTTCAAACAAACTTTTAATTTTCTTTTCTTAGAACAGTAAACCACTGACATGTTTCTACAAAGTAAATCGGTGAATGATTTTTATTGAAACAATTCAATTTTCAATTTCAATTCAATTCAGTTTATTTATATAGCGCCAAATTCACAACACATGTCATCTCAAGGCACTTTACAGTTCAACCAGATCATACAGTCAAATTGATACAAAGTTTTCTATCTAAGGAAAACCAGTTGATTGCATTGACTCATTGACTCAAATACAATCCCCCACACTAAGCATGCTTGTAGCGACAGTGGAGAGGAAAAACTCCCTTTTAACAGGAAGAAACCTCCAGCAGAACCAGGCTCAGTGTGAGCGGCCATCTGCCGAGGCCGACTGGGGTTCAAGGAGACAGAAGCAGAGATACAAAAAGCAGCTGTAAAAGGCGGCCCCGTCCAGGAAACACACAGCCAGGCAGACGAGCTCCAAGGCAGCTCCCATGCCAGAGGACGAAGAGAGCACATCCACTCAGTCACGGTCAGAGAAACAGGACCACACTGGAAAACAGGCCGATCTCCAACATCTATTAACAAGGGTGTTGATAGAAGCAGCACAGCTGATGTTTTTTTCCAGGATGACGTCACAGCCAAACAGGAACAGACGAGGCAAAGCTACTCTGAGGAAAAGCAGAGAGAGCAGAAGGTTAGAGATTGAACTAACAGATTCTGCAGAATAGGAGAACAGAGAGAGAATGAAGCAGAATGATGAAATGGGGGTCCCTATGTCCTCCAAAAGTCTAAGCCTATAGCAGCATAACTATAGAGATAGCTCAGGATAACCTGAGCCACCCTAACTATAAGCTTTATCAAAAATGAAAGTTTTAAGCCTAGCCTTAAAAGTAGACAGGGTGTCTGCCTCACGGACTAAAACTGGTAGTTGGTTCCACAGGAGAGGAGCCTGATAACTAAAAGATCTGCCTCCCATTCTACTTTTAGAAATTCTAGGAACCACTAGTAAACCTGCAGATTGAGAGCGAAGTGCTCTGTTAGGAACATAAGGAACAATCAGATCTCTGATATAAGATGGAGCTTGGCCATTTAAGGCTTTATATGTGAGAAGGAGGATTTTAAATTCTATTCTTGATTTAACAGGAAGCCAATGAAGAGAAGCCAGGATAGGAGAGATATGATCTCTCTTTTTAATTTTCATTAGAACTCTGGCTGCAGCATTTTGGATCAGCTGAAGGCTTTTAACTACAGTTTGTGGACTTCCTGATAGTAAAGAATTACAATAGTCCAGCCTTGAAGTAACAAATGCATGGACTAGTTTCTCAGCATCACCCCTGGACAGGATATTTCTAATTTTTGCAATGTTCCTCAGATGAAAGAAGGAAATTCTAGAAACCTCTTTGATCTGGGATTTAAATGACAGGTCCAGATAAAAAATAACACCAAGATTTTTTACTTTATTATCTGAAACCAGTTTAATCCCATCCAAATGAAGTGACTGGCTAATCAGTTTCTTTTTCAGAGACTCTGGTCCAAAGACTATAACTTCTGTTTTGTCTGCATTCAGAAGCAGAAAATTAAGAGTCATCCAGGTTTTTATGTCTTCAAGACATGCCTGTAATCTATGTAATGGGTTAGCTTCATCTGGATTTATAGACAGATATAGCTGGGTATCATCAGCATAACAGTGGAAATTAATCCCATGCTGTCTAATAATTCTACCAATTGGGAGCATGTATAAAGTAAAGAGAATTGGTCCTAGCACTGATCCCTGTGGTACTCCACAGGTAACCTTTGAGCGTGTTGAAGATCTATCATTAACATGAACAAACTGAATTCGATCAGATAGATAAGATTTAAACCAGTCTAGTGCTGTTCCTTTAATTCCAACAAAATATTCAAGTCTTTCTAAAAGAATATTATGGTCAACTGTATCAAATGCAGCACTAAGATCCAACAGGACGAGCACAGATACAAGTCCATTATCTGAGGCCATGAGAATATCATTAGTGACTTTCACCAGAGCTGTTTCAGTGCTATGATGAGCTCTAAAGCCAGACTGAAACTCTTCAAAAAGTTAATTATGGTGGAAGTGATCGCAAACTTGTTTGGCAACTACTTTCTCAAGAATTTTGGATAAGAAAGGAAGATTGGATATAGGTCTATAATTGACCAAGTCATCTGGGTCAAGAGACGGTTTCTTAAGCAGAGGTTTAATTACAGCAATCTTAAAAGCTTTAGGTACATATCCCTGTAACAGAGATAGATTAATCACATCTAAAATGGAGGAGGAGATCAAAGGGAATACCTCCTTAAATAACCTGGTTGGAACTGGATCTAACATACAAGTTGAAGGCTTAGATGAAGACAATAATTTTGCTAATTCAGAGAGTTCAACTGGATCAAAGCAGTCTAAACCCGGTTCAGATTCCATGACTACCTCAGGTACAATCGCGGATAGAGGAGTGCTTATGATCTTATTTTTAATAAGATCAATCTTATTTATAAAGAATCCCATAAAATCATTGCTGCTAAGAGCAGGTGGAATGGACGGTTCAACAGAGCTATGGCTCTGGGTGAGTTTGGCAACTGTATTAAAAAGAAATCTAGGATTATTCTTATTCTCCTCTATTAATGAGGAGAAGTATGCTGCTCTTGCTTTACAAAGGGTCCTCTTATACAGCAGTAAACCATTTTTCCAGACTAGGAAGGACTCTCGCAGGCCTGTGGAGCGATATTTTCTCTCCAGTTTCCTAGCATTTTGCTTCAAAGTACGCAGCTCTGCATTAAACCAAGGAGCAAGCTTTCTATTTTTAACGGTTTTCATTTTCAAAGGAGCTGCGTTGTCTAAGGCAATACGCAGAGAACTAGCAACCCCCTCAACAAAATCATCAACCTGTGAAGGGGAATAAGCTAAGCTTTTGCACTCTGCAGCACTGCTCAGTGACACAGAGCAGAGAGAAAGTGAAGCAGATTCTTTAAAATTTATAACTGCACTATCTGATAAAGATCTACTAAAATTGAACCTTCTTTTGGGGGAGGAGAACTCTGTTAAAGTAATCCTGAAGGTTATTAGAAAGTGGTCAGAGAGGACAGGGTTGTGAGGAAATACTGTTATTTCTTCACATTCTATGCCGTATGTCAGCACAAGATCCAAAGTATGAAGATGAGAATGCGTGGGACTATTCACATTTTGAACAAAGCCAATAGTGTCTAAGATAGCATTAAAGGCTGCTCTTAAGCTATCGCCTTCAATGTCAGCATGGATGTTAAAATCTCCCACTATGATGACCCTGTCAGTATTTAATACCAAATCAGAAAGGAACTCTGAAAACTCATCTAAAATTTCAGAGTAAGGACCTGGTGGACGATACAAAGTTACAAAAAGAAGAGGTTTTCTTGCCTTGAAATTTGGATCAGGGAAATTAAGGGTTAAATGTTCAAAAGAGTTGTAGGAATTAATTGTTTTGGGAGTAATCAGTAAGTCAGACTCGAAGATTGTTGCTACTCCTCCTCCTCGCCCAGAACTTCTGGGGATGTGAAAATTTAAATAGCTTGAAGGAGTTGCCTCATTTATGCTCACATAATCCTCTTGCTGCAGCCAGGTTTCTGTAAGGCAAAACAAGTCAATGTGATTATCACAAATCAAGTCATTAACTAGTAGACTTTTAGAGGAAAGCGATCTTATGTTAAACAGACCGCATTTAATTGTTTTAACTTTTTCCCCAATTGGAGTTATTTTGATTTTAATTAGATTATCATGATTTACTCCTTTGGGAATCTTTGCTAATTTATTAGATTTTGGTCGTGGGCAAGACACTGTCTGGATGGAGTAAAGAGTGGGTAACAGTAGAGAAGCTGCAGAGATGTGTGTTAAACTACAACTCTGCTTCCTGGTCTGCACCCTGGGTGGTCAGGGTTTTGGAGGACTAATAAATGTGGCCAGATTCCTAGAAAGAAGAGCTGCACCATCCAAAGTGGGATGGATGCCGTCTCTCCGAATCAGACCAGGCTTTCCCCAAAAGGATTGCCAATTATTAATGTAGCCCACGTTGTTTTCAGGGCACCACCTAGACAACCAGCGATTGAATGACGACATGCGGCTAAACATGTCATCACTGGTCAGATCAGGGAGGGGACCAGAGAAAATTACGGAGTCCGACATTTTTTTGGCAAACTTACACACCGAAGCAACACTAATTTTAGTGACCTCCGATCGGCGTAACCGGGTGTCATTACCACCAGCGTGAATAACAATCTTACTGTATTTAACCTTATCCTTAGCCAGTAGTTTCAGGTAGGATTTGATGTCGCCCGTTCTGGCCCCCGGCAAACATTTGACTATGGTCCCTGGTGTCTCTAATGCCACGTTTCTGACTATGGAGCTGCCAATCACCAGAGTGGGCTTCTCAGTGGGTGTGTCACTGAGTGGGGAAAACCGGTTAGAAACGTGAACGGGTTGGTGGTGACCAGTGGGCAGAGATCCACGACTACGCTTTCTGCGTACAGTTACCCAATCGCCTGGCTGCTCAGGCACTTTTGGAGGACAGCTACGTGGGGGGCCTACTTCAACAGCCTGAAGCCTGGATTCTAACTCTGACACCCTCGCCTCCAAAGCTACAAAAATACTACACTTATTACACATCCCATTATCACTAAAGGAGGCAGAGGAATAACTGAACATCTGACACAGAGAGCAGGAGAGAGGAGAGGAAGAAGGAAGAGTTGGAAAAGAGTCAAGGGAGGGAGAGAGAGAAGCCATAGCAATGCTAAGCTAGCGCTAGCCTAGGCTAGCTACTTCTTGCTATCAGAAATAAAACCGTGTGAAACTGACAAGTGCTCAGTAGAAAAGTGCAGCAGAAGGTGCTATGTTTTAAAGTAGTCAGTTAGAGTTACTTAGATACAGAGATATCACAGAGAAAATAACTTAACTTCAGATGGAGATCCTCTGAACAGCTGCACACTCAGTTGCACACTCAGTTAATCCAAACAGGAAGAAACACAACAGGTGGAACATTTATCTGTATGCTTCTCATATAAAAGTTCACATTTTATTTAAAAGGGCTTTACTAAAAAAGAAAGCTACAAAAAAGTGTTTTAAAATAAAAGCTAGAAACAAAAGTTGATTTGAAATTAGAGTGTATTTTGAGACAGTGTTTTTCTTTTATTAAACTGCACTCTTAGGAAATTTGGAAAATAAACATTTTGATGTGTAACGTAAAGTAAGTTTGCTTAAAACGTTTGGGATAAACCAATTTAATTTCATTTGCTGGTCATTTCTGTATGACAGACAGAATGTGAGTACTGCAAATGCCATTGACAATGGCAAGTCTAGTTCCCAATAACAATAATATCAAGGTATAAAACATAAGTTATTGATGATCCCTTTTTAACTTGTCACATCTGTCAAATCTGATCCTTCCTTAAACTTTGATATCAAAGTTTAAAGTTTATCCCTGCTTAGAAAAAAAAATATTTAGGGTTAGCTACTTGCATCTTTAAATCTCAAGCCCCCACTCAGCTTTACTCAAAGCTCGTCCCGAGCTGTACTGTCCAAAGGGGACTGAAGTACATCCGTGTTTTGGGCCTCACGGCTGATCTCAGTCTGTTCCTGAGTTTTTCCGGAGCGCGCTTCTCTGTCCCAGTCTGTCCGGACCTTTTCATTGTCCCAGACAGTGGAGGTTTCAGTGTCACTGATGTAGCCCGGGTCACCAGTATAGTGAGTTGGATACACCAGGAGAGGCTCTGCAGAAAAGGCCTTCAGGTCCCTGTTTTCAAACTGCTCCATATAATCAGAGCTGTGAATGAAAAGGCAAAGTAAATAAAACAATAACTTGTCCTTGTCGAGTCATTTTTTGTAAATCTCTGTGTAATTTTCCTTACTGAGATAAAAACTTACACAGGGTGTTTGTTGAACATTATAGGAAGGAACTCATCTACTGGCAAAATCCTTTTTAGTGGTTCTGCTTTCAACAGCTTCTCAGCACCCTGCAATGAAATCATATAACCTAGAGTCCAGTATGAATAATCTGCTTCCACTATGTTATGTATATTTGGTACTGCTTTCTCCTTGTGATCCACTTGCATTCTTTTCCGCCCAATATATCTTTGAAAAAGAAAGAAACAAAGATATTAAGCGAGAAAATCTGCTGACTGAATAAAACTGAGACACATAAAAAAAAGACTTACATAAGATCCCAGTCCAGCCCTTCTTGCTCAACCTCACTCATCAAGTTCATCAACCGACGTTTGAAGAAGACCTCAAAACGCAGGTCATCTTCAATCACCAGAGAAGTCTCTAGATGTCGATCTACAATCTAAAAGGCAGAAAACCAAACATTAGTTATTGTCAGTTTCAAAACTGCCTTAAATGTTCTTCTAAGGTTCACCTCTTTCCAGACATTGTAGTGGGAAAGAAAGCAGCCTAGCTCCCCCTTTGTCAGTGGTCGACCATGATAAGGGTCCTGATACCCTGGGAGCATATGGATACCCAAGGCATGAATTTCACTGATATTCATTGCTCTGAAATAAAGACAAGAGAAATCTATTTGTACAATACTGTAGTAAAGAAGTATAACAACATTAACAAAACATACATTTTAGAATTACATAAAATAACAAAATATGAGTAAATAAATAAAATACAGCTAAAAAGCAGCTTTTATTCTTTAGTTCTGCTTTAAAAGAGGCAATAGTTACTGCATATCTCAGGATTTCAGGGACATCTAACTAGTGATGAGCAATAAGGAAATGTTCAACAGTTCCACACTAAACATACATGTCTCTAATGGACAGCTAGGTCTAAATTGTTTATACAAGGTATCTTTGGAAAGCATCAGGCACAAAAATGCTTAAACCAATAACAAATCTGTCATTTTACAAACAGAATCAGTGCAGTGTTTTAGGAAATGCAGTGTTATGAACCAGTTTCCTAGTGTTGATTAAGACTGTATTTAGTCAATAGTAGATAATCAATGAATGTTTACTACTTCAAGACATAAATTATTCTGAATTCGTCTTTCATCTTATCCATTACTCTCCACTTCCATTATACCCTTCCCTATAACATATTATATATATATATAGATAGATCATGGCAAAGATCTCCATCAGGCAACCCCGAAGCCAGTTATAGAGACTAAGTGAAGTACAATCAGAAAGTCTACTAGAAGACATGAATACAGCTCTGCAAGCACTTCCTACATCAACCATCAATGACACCAACGAGCTGATATTCTGCACAGCAGCAGTGATCCTAGAGATGCTTGGCTGTAAGAACAACCATGTGATGAAATTCCCACCATGGAAAAGAGGGCTGGAGGCTAGAATCAAGGCAACACGGAGAGAAGTGAGTCAATTAACGGAGGCAACTTAGCAATACCAAGTGGCTGCAACATCAGGAAAAGGGAACATGAGAAACTAGAGAAATACCAGGCGCTCAGAGATGAGCTGGAGAAAACCTGGAAGGCCAAGGCATCAGTGGTGCCTGTGGTCATTGGGCACAGAATATGGTGATACATTTTACTTGTCACATGTATACAACTTAATTACTCTATTACCTATGCTAAAGAGAGCACACAGATGCTGAGTAATATCGGTTTGAGACTGGGGTCTTCACTCAAGACTGAGCTCGGGAAGACTCCAAGTCAAGATTCCACTCGAAATAAATAAATAAATAAAAAATAAGGACGGAACAGTCTTCTTTCTTGTAGAAGAGTAAACTTACTTTCCATCTACTGCTGCAATGACTTTGCATGCAATCTGCTGCTCATACAGGGTCCTTAGCATACGTTCTCTGCGATCAGTCCGCCTCTGCAAATTTATCATGAACACCTGCACAAAAAAATGAAGCCATCAAGTTTAAACATTTATCTTATCAGCAGAGGGGCGGCGGCTTATGAAAAAGGCGGAAGGCCATTTTTTCAATTTCCATCTTCGCACCTCTACCTACCTCATCAAACCCCATTTTATCAGTTTTCTTTCTAGGAACAGGGATATATTTGGAAGGCATTAGAGGAGGATTCCGCACTAGAGAGACACAAGATGGAAGCAGAAATTGAAAAAATATGTAAGATTCATGCTGAAGACAATGTGAAAGAAACACATTTACTGGACAAAAGCCAGCCTAAAGGAAGAGCTTATTTACAGTCAAAATGCAGGTAACTTACCATTAACTTCCAATAGTGAGTGTAAAAAACTATCAGCTTCATCTTGCAAAGTATTGTGGGCGCGTAAAGGTACAGGAAGGTAACCATAGGTCTCCTTATTACATACAAACATTTGAACATCTGTAAAGACCAGAAAAAAAGGTAACCTAAATAAACAGTCAAATGAATAATACGCATATATTTGTAAGCTAAGTCATAACTTATTTAATACCTGCCATCTGAGCAGAATACGCAAACACAATGATGTCATCAAATGCCCAGCTGTATTCTGGATGTGGTGGATGAAAGGCTAGCTGCCTGGATGCCTCTTTCCTGAGGTCTATGATGAATGTGGAATGAACCATTGGAACTGCAAAACAACCTTTACGGACTTGCTTCCTGATAGGTATGTAGGCAGGGGTCCGTCTATAGTAACCCTAATGAGGGAAGGTTTATTAACATAATGTTATGTTACGTAAATCAGATCAGGTAAAGCCTGTTATCATAATATTACCTCTGAGGTCATTCCACACCAAAAGTTTGAATAGGCGCCACGGGATTCAAGCATCGGGGCTATTATTGTCTTGTTTTCTTTCATCAGCTTCCAGAGTACATCTCGATCGGTAAGAAGGTTATCACAATCCACAAACTGCACAGAATAGACAGAAAAATGAAATATATGTTTATAAAGTCAAATCTATAAACTAAATACAGACCATAATCAGTTGCTTGTGCATTCACATTAAGCAGCAAGAGTTCAAAAAAACTATTACTTTCTAGAATCATTGCAAGGAATTATGTCTAATAATGTTTTATAGTATGATTTGAAATCATTGAGCATTGTTCTATCTGCTATCTAATTTAACCATCTTGATATCCTTCGAATGTATTTCAACAAAATGAGATTTGGAATTTGACAATTTTTTTTTTTTTTTTTTTTGCAGCACCTTGACTGTTAAAGCCTGGATTGTACAACATTATAAAACTGTCTGGTGATTTAACAAAAAAACAAAAATAAAAGAAGACCAAAGGTATGATAATAAAAAATAAGGGAGAAAACTGTTTTGTCTGTACAGTTTGTTCTCTCCAGTTACACCAGAAAAAATGTAAATCACACACAAGCTTATTCTAACACTCTTGACATGCATCAAGCAAAGTATAAAGATGCATTGACCTTTGCGGATACAAATGAGATGCTGGCTTGAAAAAAGATGAGTGGGAAAATAAAATAAAAGAAAGTATACCTCAAAACGTCATCCAAGTGGTCAATTCATCAGGATTATAATCTACCTTTAAAGCAGACCCCACATACAGGTGGGCTGTCACACTGGGAATCCCCAGTGATAGCTTGACTGACTTATTACGGGCTAGAAGTGAATATAAAGAGGTTTTTAGGTGGTGAAGACTGCAAGTACAAAATATGAAAATCAAATATTTAATTACCTATATTACCTAAAAATAAAATATCTTAGTGGAGTGATCAGATTATATAGCCCGATCCCACTGCCTACTCCAAGATCAGCTTCTGTGATTGTTGTACTGCCATACATATATATATATATATATATATATATATATATATATATATATATATATATATATATATATATATATATATATATATATATATATAAAAAAGTTATAATAATAATAATAATAAAAAAAGAAATAAAAAAATAAAAAAATTAAAATAAAAAAAAACAAGTGTGGATGTTAATCCTAAATGGGGTTTAATAACTTCTTTTTTTGGTTTAGTTAGAATACATTTTCCATATATTTATTTTTCTATTATCAGAAGAAACTCAAAAGCAAAACAAAGGAGACATAATTACTGCAAATTTAAATCTATGAAACCTCGGAATTATACACCAGTAAAGCAAAACAATGTGGGCTAAGCAGGAGAGAATGAATTATACAGATGAATTATATTGTGATTTAGACCTTAGGAGTGACAAAGGGAGTCAAACCTA
Organism: Cyprinodon tularosa; assembly: GCF_016077235.1. Lineage (NCBI taxonomy): Eukaryota > Metazoa > Chordata > Actinopteri > Cyprinodontiformes > Cyprinodontidae > Cyprinodon > Cyprinodon tularosa. The sequence goes on along the minus strand of NW_024038913.1, from coordinate 435,997 downwards.
GCACCATATGCTCCTGGTATATTACAACTGTAATTGTAATGTGTCATCATTTTACCACAATCTACTGGCTCCTGCTATAGGTTAAAAGTGGGTTAAAAGTTAGCTCAGGGCTAAATAATGGAAACTGCTCTTGTCATAATGTGTGCCAATATCTATCCATACAGCAGTGCTTTGACCTACCATCAAGTAGTCTGCCCACATCTCACGAGCGGACTCCAATGCTCCTTGCCGGAGCTTCATAATATGCTCATAACGGAGGTCTGTCCAGTGTTTTGGACCATCTTCATCCTTGTAATGACTTAGAAAGACATCCTAAAGTTATTAGTTGATATTTTTCTATAATTTGTTAGTTTACTCTGGCTTTGTGTTAGGTGACATCAAATTATATCAGAAGTTTAACTAACCTGGGTTCTTCTTTTGGCCTCCACTCTACATAATGGTAAAAGCTCTGCACCTTTAAAAGCCACTCACGCAGAATTGTTGTGGTATTGTCCTCATTGTGATCTGTTGCTACCCTGTAAATATGCAGGAGTATCAGCACATTGGACCAAGAACAGGAACAGGTGAAAAAAAGTTTTATGATGATTTATTGCAGAAGTGTTGCCAGACTGAGTTCAACTAGAGACTAGTTTGAAAGAAAAAACCTTGACTCAAATAACAATGGCCCTGTGTTCACATTTTGTAATCCCTTTGTATGTAGCTGTGGGAACTGACACAAATGTCTGTAATCCCACCGTCGTGCAACAAAAAACAGTCAACTGAGACGATATTGTTATAGATAAGCAGTTTTAAGGAAGGTTTTCTAATAGAAATATAAAAAGCATACAAAAGACACAATGGAGAAGTGAGACTTTGTCTGTAAAACCTTAGAATTGAAGCAAAAGATTTAAAAAATCTGAGATTAACCATTGTTGGTAAGATTAATGTATCTAAGATGTTGTAGGTATCTTATTGGAACTGTATGACAGACTGACACTAGGCAGTTCCAAACTGTCAAGTAGGAGAAAAATTACATATGACTTTAAAAGAAGTGATTTAATTTGGAAAGGCAGAGAGACAGACAGATTAGAGATGCACCAATACCCGAATATTGACTATTTAGCTGAATCAGATATTAGAGGATCCTTTTTTCCCCCAATCTGATGCCTTAATTCACATTGTAAGGTATATGGTTCATTCATTCCACAGTATTATTAGATTGTTATCGGCTGACAGAACCAGACTTGGTGCCAATGTCGGATTGGAAAAAAAAACTGGATTGGTGCATCTCTAATAATTAAATACAATAAAATAAATATACATTAAATATATTGCACATGGACACCGCTGTAAATGCAAAACAATAAAATAAAAAAATGTTGATAATGCCAAAACATATTGCACCTAACCACATATATTACCAAAAACAAAACAAAAAAATTAAACATTAAACATCTGCAGTGATCAATCCCATATATCTCCCACAGCCAGTCTAATAGTGGTAGCTTGTTAATCCTTTAATAACCCAAGAAAAATCCAGCATTACCCTTTTAATTCACAGTATTAAGGAATTGAGCTTATAGACAATGGTGAGACTATATAGAGTAATTATTTAAGACTCTCTCAATAGGAAAACCCTTGGTTGTGCACAGCACAAATTTAGCCTTTATATTAAAAAGAGAGACATTGTTAAAATATATACGTATGATGTGACCAGATTACAAGTAATTGTAACTTTGATGCCAAACTAACACGACTTTGAAAATGTAATTCAGTTTAGACAAATGAGCATACTTTGTTAAAAACGTTTCATGTCATTATGGGGGACCTTGTTCCTACATAGTTCATTTAGGGCATATTAAAGAAAAATGACAAAAGAAAAGGAAAAAAGCCATGATAGATATTCCAAAAAGGACTTATTGTGAATCTGAGATTTCTGCACTTTCTTGTCAATGCTATCTGAGCTGAAGAAAACAGTCTTCAAATTTTCAAGCAAGTACTTCAGCTGTTTCCTGTTAATAAACAGATTAAACAAATTTAGCAAAAAAAAAAAAAAAAGAAAATAGGACAGGGAAAATAAAAAAAACACCCAAAACTATTACTTGTGATGCTAATGTACTCATGCCAATGTACACAAATTCACATAGATTGTACTTCTTTTATCTAGTCTATTTTTTACTGATATCACACACAGTCAAGATTTACATGACAGTTTTATGAGTTATTATTCTGAGTTGGTTTGGAGTTTTTTGGCTCAGATTCAAGCAGCTGCATTTGGCCAAATGGAAAGAACATGTAATGTTTACATCACAAACTGATTGCAAAGCATCTAAAACTAAACAATCAAACATTCTTTATGCCAAAGTTTTACATCTTCAGCAAATCTTACCCCTCTGCAAAAAAAAAAAAAAAAGAAGTTGAGAAACTGGATAGGAATAGAACAGCACACTGAATCTCCAGGGTTATCTGCAAAGATGAGCCACTGAAACGATGAGCCTGGGTGGGCTGTTAAAACATGTTATTTACTTGGTTTTATATGAGCACCCCCCTCCTTATTCCCACCAAGAATGGCAGACAGATGTTTAATGACCTTGAATGTGAGTTTGCAATATCTAAGTTAATTTTGAAAGATGTGCTTCCCTCAAATAACTGGATGGTGTAGAGTGAAATACCTTTAAAAATGGCTTGAAGATATGCATCAATGTAATAGAATGGCTACATCATCATGTAGAATTTACAAAATTATTTTACATAGATAAACATATATATTTTAGATGTGCTAAATTTTATTTTAAATTTTTCATAAAAAATAAAGTATAGTAATTGGTCACATGCATGTATGCCTATGAGGCTCTTTGAGAGTTTGGCTTTAGATATTAACTTATAGGGAAGTGGAGTGCAGAAATAAAGTTTGGATTTGAAAAACCAAATCAAACAGCTCCCCTCGTGGCCAAAATCATCTCGTCCCCTCCCCTCCACGTTTACAAATCAAAGTTTCGCAAATGAAGCCTGATCAGGTGTGTCCATTTTGACTGATCTATTCCTTTAAGGTCGCATTAATGCGCGTTTTAAAAGAAAAAAAAGGATAGATAATCTTATTGATGGTGCACACTGAAACGCAGGCAGTTTAGTTCAATCCTGTAACTGCGCGACATATTCTGATAATGCTTCCATAAACCCCACTGATGCAAGTCTTCCCCCTTTTTCTTTCCCAATTTGCAGACATATTTATCCTGATCTAACCCTTTTTTATATAACAACTTACCAGAGAGCCATACGGTCCTTGGGATACCGAAGCCGCTCTATAGTTCCTAAAAAATAGGGCAAAGAGTGCTCAGAGTTTCTGCAGATGAGCGCAAGAAGAACCCGAGGGGCCAGAAGCGGAGACTCGGGGCTCCAGCGCTCCTCAGCAAAGTACCCCCGAACAGAGGAGCAGGAGGTGAGGAGCAGGAGGAGCACCACGGCGAGGAAGGCAACCCCGTTCATTGCAAAAACAACCGGCGTGTTATTTGATCTTTTACTGCGCTCTTTGGAAATTATAAAGAAGGATCAATTGATGTTTCGCACCCATTCCAAATAAAGCAGAGTCTGTGCAGAAGATCCTGATGTTGAGCTTTAAAGTGGGATGTGGCCTGATCTTAAAGGGGAAACAAACACATCACCGACTTTTTTTTTTTTTTTTTTTGGTAGATAACTTTTTGCATCACTTTAGGCAATCACCATTAGGGCAGCAACATGCTAGTTTGGTCTGTTAGATGCAACGGAAAATATCTGAAGATGTTTTGCAATCATATTTAAATTTCCAATCACTCTAGCTTAAACATGTATATAATGTACTCTTTATCAGACCATATAGTTAAAGTTAGAAAATTTCTTTATAAAAAAAAAAAATCCTGTCTTAAAATGTGTGTTTTTTTCTGTTATCTTATGCAGTTAGTTATACGTCAGCTTGAACACCTAAATTCGGCCAATCATATATCAACTGTCATCTGTCAATCTAATTTTTTCGGTCATAGCATCTTGAATCATATGTCGCAGCTAATATACGCAACAGATGAAATAATTATTTACCATTGAGTTCCGTCCCAGTGTTCACGGGGATGGACGTCTGTGTCTTCAGCAGGCGTAGAGCTAACAGAACTGGCAGTGTTGCGAGGCAAGGGCTCAAACATGTACGGCTGTAAGCCTTCTACACCAAACCTAGCTTCTGCCGCCCTGGCGTCCTCTTCCATAACATCTTCGTCTCAGCTTTACTTCTCTAAATAAAAAATGTATGATTGAGGAGACTCATCCATGACCACCGACACAAACTCTCCTCCTCCTGCATGTATCCGCTGTCCATGGCGTTCCTTGACAGTGTCGTTGTTAAAGGGGAACGCCGGTTTCTTTACATTTGGCCCTTGATTTTACGTTATTACATAATGTTCTACTCACCCATATGAGTCTTGTGTCATTTGGAGCTGTTCTGAAGATATTCTGTTAGGTTATATCCAAGTAACGTCCTCCTATGGGCGATCGACTTGAAGGCACAAACTAAACTGTTCATAATTTATTTGTTATGGTACGCCAGCATTCATAACATGTAGGCGAATCACTGTTTTTATATTTATATCTTTTAAAAACGAAGCGGCGCGTGTCTGACGTCATCCGTGCACGCCGGCTACCATTCATTCTTCCTGTCCGCTGAACTGCAGCTAGTTTTACTCACATGCCTGAAAGATGTCTAGTGCTACTACCACAGATGATATCGCTCACCAAATGGAATTGAACGATTCAGATTAGCTAGCTGAATGAATAGAAGGGGTAGAGCGTAGCCGCCTGTGGCCCGGGCTTCCTGTTACGACTCCAGTCCGCATACGCAGACGACGTTATACAGGCCTCACTTTGTTTTAAAAACATATAAATATAAAAAATATAACCACGGATGTCTGGGGGACAGGGATTCGCCTACATGTTATGAATGCTGGCGTACCATAAAGAATAAATTATGAACAGTTTAGTTTGTGCTTTCAAGTCTTTGCCCATAGGAAGACGTTACCTGGATATAACCAAACAGAATATCTTCAGAACGGCTCCAAATGACACAAAACTTAAACGGGTGAGTAGAACATGATGTTATAACGTAAAATCAAGGGCCCAATGTAAAAAAAAAAAAAAAAACGGCGTTCCCCTTTAAGTGCTACTTGGTCCCAATGTAATTTCCCATTGGGAACCTACTAGCGCTATGTTGCTAACTGGTTAGCAAGATGCTTCCGACAAACCGGCCACAACCGATTTGCTTGCAACACTTTTGCCACAAAAATCCCGCCCCCTTGATAATCGACCAATCACATTCACCTAATTCACTCCTGTAAAGTCGTGCACCACTCGGGAGAATTCGGAACTGTAACCGTACGAACAGCCGCTTCCCCACGACTTTAAACAGATAGAGAAACACTGAACGAAAAAAGACAAAATAGGCATTAACGAAAGCATTTCTACAGTTATGCTAGCAGGTTAATCAAATTATGCTTTGATATAATTTAAGTGTAAGACACTTAAAATGTATTTATGCATTCAAAATAATAACAGTAAGAAATGGGTTGTATTTTAATTGGTGTTCTTAAGTAAGATTAGGTTAGACATCCCAATGCAAATTACATTTATACACACACTGAAAGTACTAAGTTACAAAAGCATATTTTTTTTATTTATCTATGCATCCTAGTGCAACATGTCACCAATGCAGTACTTCCTTATAAACAGTGTTGGTATCCTAATTCATCATCAGACCAGGAGCTTTAAAGTTTGGCTTCTGCACCCAGCCTTTCAACTTGGATAGTCAAGGCAGTAGCAGCAGGTTCATCAATGAGCCAAAACAGTTCACCACTGGTTGGGAGGACACGAGCTGCTGGGTACGCTGGAGCTTTTCCACCCTCCAGAACATCCTGCAACAAAATCCAACAGCATGATTACAAAAATAAGTGTTACAACCTGTCCAATGCATTTATTACTACTTTTCAGGAGTACTGTTAATTTACTGTGTCAGAAACCTAAATTGTATTTGGTTATAGGCAGAGAGATAGTATATGTCAGAAAGCTATCCCAAGTGTTATTTGATTTATTATATCAGACAAGGCATTTTTATGTAACAAAGTAAATGCATTGGCTTTTAATAATGGCACATATATCAGAAATTATACTTATATCCAATAAAAGCCTGGTTAATGACTGATGCTTAAATCTACATATTTAAGAACTATTCTTGAACATCACCTTCAAAACAGCAGCTTTACTTCCACCTGTTGAGACAAAGGCCACACAGCGTGCAGAGTTCACTACAGGGAGAGTCATAGTGACGCGCTGTGGTGGTGGTTTTGGAGAGTCACTGATGGGAGCCACAATCTTCTGTTTTTCCTACAGATTGAATACAAAAAGAGATACTACTGTAAAATAAATATACATCAATCTGACTAAATATATTTACTACAAATTATGTTCTAACAGCTTTTAATTTTCGTTATTCCTGGCTTAATTATTTCAACCTTCATATTTTTCTGGCAATTAAAAAAAATTTGTGAAAAACATGTATTCCTTTCAGTTTTACTGAAAAGTGTTTCATGTAAAGCATTTCACTTCTGTTGAAAGTGAGAAGTGTCATCAGTTTTAGTGGTGGCTTTAATTTTTAGTCACTTTAGTTCATCAGTATAATTTCCCAAATTTAACCCCAACACCGAGAACAGTTAGAAGATAGGAACAGTGGTTCTAGGAGCAAATTTCCACAGCACATCTGTGGAAAAGATGCTGATGATCTACAAATACTTTAAATGTATGTTAAAAGCATTCACAAAGTACAGAGCAATAGCTCTAAACCACTACTAATTAAACTTCAATTTAAAGAAGTCAGTCTGTAATCAAGGCAGGATGTGCGAGTTGCATCATCTTTTCGTTCACACTCTACTTTTACACTGTATAAGATACTAGACAAATAATTACCGAAATTACAGGAATTATAAAAAAAAGGCATTAAAAGGAACTTAATAAAGCCTCGAGAAATTAAGCCCTAGGGTTATAAAAAAGACTAAAAGACAGTTTGATTCCTATGAAGAAATATATGAAAAATGAGGTTCAGTTTGAGATTTGTAACCAGCAGTCCATACCCCATAAACAACAAATACAAAGAAATACATTTTACAACAAAAATCTCTGGTGTCAAACCAGCCCTCACCTCTAGAAGGGGATGGTCTGGAAAAAGAGAACAAGTGTGTCCATCTGGTCCCATACCCAGCAGTAACAGGTCAAACACAGGGAAGTCATCTCCTGGGAAGGCCTGTGATTTTAAATGGAAATAAGTAATGCCCTTCAAAGAATTACTAAAGCACCAAAATGTTAAAGCTTTGAATTGATTTGGACCTCTTTCAATTTGCATGTGTAATCCTCTGCACACTTATCCACTGGCAGAGAGGAGTCAATGGTCAAGATTCCACTGTCAGGAATGTTGATTTTGGAAAACAACTGACTCTGAAAAAGAAAAAAAAAAAGGTCTTGAAATAAAGCAAATGCCATAGGAAGATTTATTTTAACTCATTAACCACTCATTTAACCTTGTAAAGGCCGTATGTGCTTTCTGGATCAGTGAAAGAAACCAGCCGCTCATCACAGAAACCAACCACCCATTTGCTACAGTCCAGCTGGGGCAGAGCAAGCAGCTCTTTGCTGAGCATGGACACAAGGCTCCCTCCTGAGAGACCCAGGGTGAACCTGCCATTGGAAGCAATGGACTTCTCAGCTCGTGACGTGACCAGGTGAGCCAATGCTGGACCCAGCTCAGCTGAGGAGGGAAAGACAACAACTCTTCTTCCAGCCATTAAAACACTGCAAATAAAAAACAAACAAATGAACAAAACAAAATGAGGTCATCTATAACACAGTTTTGCAACTATATGCAAATGCACATAAGGGGGTATTGTTGTAGATTAGAAAATAATTTTCTTTAAAAGATAAGGCTAAAACCATGGCTAAATAAACATTAAAGACTACACTAAGTAAATTACTTTAACCTTCCTTCGGTAGAGAGGCAGGTCATGAAAACTGCCACATTGTATTTTATTACATGGACGATTGTTAGTATCTGAAACCATAAACAACCGCAACATTTATTTTCGATCATAGAGGCAAATAACTTTAAATACCTTTTATTAAAAAAAAATCAAAACAGCAGACGGTCAAGCAGGTTTTCAGTCGGAAAAAAGAGTTTAATTCCACGCACTAGTTCCTGAAACGACGTCTCATTAGCCAATCACATCTTTCGCAATACCGCAATGCATTCTGGGCAATGAAGTCCCGATAAAGTAGCTACCAGATGCTGATAAAATAAAGCAAAAATGACCTTTAGTTAGAACTTACCACATTTAGATAATGCTGTCACCTATCAAGTAGCCTAATATATACAAATATTTCAGCTAAGTATTTGCGTTTTGTATGACTGCTATGTGTCCGCCTCACCGCTAGACGGAGCTAAGGGTCGCACTTCAACGACTTGAGTTTTAAGTGGAAGTACAAGCCTGTACTGTGTCCCTAGCCCAACACGGTTTAAAGTACATTTGTTGTGGTCAACTGGAAGGAATCCTGAGAGTGGCAACTCGCCTTCGTGAATTGCACTCGTCACGTAAGAACAACGAGCAACATGTCCACAGCCTTCTCCTTCCAGACGCAGCTCGTCTCCATCATGGACGCATTATCCAAAACAGCTGTGATGGAAATCAGCAAACTGGTGGAGATCGAATCCAAGATGTTGAAAATAGAAATTACAAGAGGGAGAAATGAAATCGCCTCACTCACAGAGAAGCTGCAGCTGATGGAGAAGTTGCTGTACATGGCTCAGGAGCGCAGGCAGGACGCAGCAGCGGCGGCGGCGGCAGCAGCATGCTCAGAGATCAGAGAGCCGTCAGAAAATAAGGCATATTTTGCTTCAGACAACTCAAAGTAGGTAGATTAAGCGCCCGGTTCTGCCCGCAGAATCATTGTATCCCATTATTTTATGATTTTTGTCTTGATCTGTGATATATGTTTTATTTAATTTTAATTGGACTCATTAGTGTTGGAACTACGTGGGAAAACATAAGATCCTCAACTGAGATGAAAGGTTTCCATCAAAGTGAGGAGGATGCTTCAACTGAAGTAAGTATCCAAATATGATGTTTGACTGAAACAGTGGTTCCAAAACTTAACCACTTATAGTTTGACATTTATCTGTAATAAGTCATCTATGAAAGATATGCAGTAGACAGATAAGTAAGAAAATCACTTAATTTTATAAATGTTAACACTGTTCAACTGAAACCTTGTTGAAGCACATTTTTTATTGGTTTCAAATTTCCACCTTGTTACAGCTACACTGTGACAAAGGAAAGGTATTCTCCCCTAAGAAACTTTCACATCAGTCTTTCTGTCCTGACTGAGGATTTTAATATCTACACTATATTGCCAAAAGTATTTGCTCACCCATCCAAATTATTGGAATCAGGTGTTCCAATCACTTCCATGGCCACAGGTGTATAAATTCAAGCACCTAGGCATGCAGACTGTTTTTACAAACATTTGTGAAAGAATGGGTCGCTCTCAGGAGCTCAGTGAATTCCAGCGTGGAACTGTGATAGGATGCCACCTGTGCAACAAATCCAGTCGTGAAATTTCCTCGCTCCTAAATATTCCACAGTCAACTGTCAGCTGTATTATAAGAAAATGGAAGTGTTTGGGAACGACAGCAACTCAGCCACGAAGTGGTAGGCCACGTAAACTGACGGAGCGGGGTCAGCGGATGCTGACGCGCATAGTGCGAAGAGGTCGCCAACTTTCTGCAGAGTCAATCACTACAGACCTCCAAACTTCATGTGGCCTTCAGATTAGCTCAAGAACAGTGCGCAGAGAGCTTCATGGAATGGGTTTCCATGGTCGAGCAGCTGCATCCAAGCCATACATCACCAAGTGCAATGCAAAGCGTCGGATGCGGTGGTGTAAAGCACGCCGCCACTGGACTCTAGAGCAGTGGAGACGCGTTCTCTGGAGTGACGAATCGCGCTTCTCCATCTGGCAATCTGATGGACGGGTCTGGGTTTGGCGGTTGCCAGGAGAACGGTACTTGTCTGACTGCATTGTGCCAAGTGTAAAGTTTGGTGGAGGGGGGATTATGGTGTGGGGTTGTTTTTCAGGAGCTGGGCTTGGCCCCTTAGTTCCAGTGAAAGGAACTCTGAATGCTTCAGCATACCAAGACATTTTGGACAATTCCATGCTCCCAACTTTGTGGGAACAGTTTGGAGCTGGCCCCTTCCTCTTCCAACATGACTGTGCACCAGTGCACAAAGCAAGGTCCATAAAGACATGGATGACAGAGTCTGGTGTGGATGAACTTGACTGGCCTGCACAGAGTCCTGACCTCAACCCGATAGAACACCTTTGGGATGAATTAGAGCGGAGACTGAGAGCCAGGCCTTCTCGTCCAACATCAGTGTGCGACCTCACAAATGCGCTTCTGGAAGAATGGTCAAAAATTCCCATAAACACACTCCTAAACCTTGTGGACAGCCTTCCCAGAAGAGTTGAAGCTGTTCTAGCTGCAAAGGGTGGACCGACGTCATATTGAACCCTATGGATTAGGAACGGGATGTCACTTAAGCTCATATGTGAGTCAAGGCAGGTGAGCAAATACTTTTGGCAATATAGTGTATCTATCTATCTATCTATCTATCTATCTATCTATCTATCTATCTATCTATCTATCTATCTATCTATCTATCTATCTATCTATCTATCAAGTTTTGTTGAAAATTTCTCGGGTGGGTGCAGCATCATGATCAGGGATTAGGGTTTATTCAGAGTCCAGAGCCATCAGATGTATTTTTGTTTTTTACTTAAACTGTGTAGGATAAAAGGTAGAATATATGTGGAAAACATTTTCTGTAGAACCTTGGAACCAAGCGTAATTACTGTTTTCTACTATGTACTTCAGCCTCCAAACCCACCAAACGAATTGTCCGAACTGATAGTGGTGAAAGAAGAACCAGTAGAGGTGGATGACAATATCCCTGAACAAGACGGAACAATTGAAGCAAGTAAGTTTTTAATTTCCTCTTTTTTCTTTTTTTTTTTCAATCCCCAGTCATTTAGACTTTTTATTTTTTCATTGCCTTCAACAGGAAAGGACACACTCATTGATACCCGAAAGGATCCATATGGGATACAGCATCCTAAAACCACTGCAGGAACCCAGCAGCCTCTTTTCACCAATAATGCAATGAGTTTAGGTGCCCAGCAGCGTGGTTCTGACTCCAGGAGACAGGAAATGCAGTGGAACCAACAGCTATCACCTGCAAATGCAACCCTACAGGATGGGAAACATGTGACTCAAAATGTTTCCTCCCAAAACTTAAGTGCACCCAGGAATGTGAAGCTTTATAGCTTTAGAAACTCCTCTGCTAAGAGGTTTTGCTGCATGCAGTGTGGGAAAGGTTTCAGATGCTTCAGTCAGCTTGAAATACACCAAAGAAGTCACACAGGCGAAAAGCCATTTAGATGCACACTGTGTGGAAAGCGATATGCTCAGAAAGGTCACCTGTACACACACCAGCGCACACACACTGGGGAAAAGCCCTATCGATGCACTATTTGTGGCAAGGGTTTTATTCAGAAATGCACTCTTGACATGCACCAGCGCACACACACGGGGGAAAAACCTTTTGTTTGTGTCAGCTGTGGCAAAGGATTCACAAAGAACTGTAATCTGAAAAAACATCTAGCTGTGCACCAAGATCATGGCCTGAACATTTATGGGGGTGAGTTATTTAGTGGAAAAAATGTTCACGAAGCCACATAGAATGCCAAATATCAAGATGTATTTCCTTTCTTCATCTGGGCTTTAACAGCTACTGGAAAATAAAGTTTGCTTTGCTTAAAATATGAGTATGTCTCTGTAAAACTAACGTTGCTACAATAAGCAAATAAACATGTAGTTAGGCTGTGCCCGAACGTGCGCCTTAACCCCTAAATCCCTCAATCACTATATAGAGCGGGGACTGTTATAGTGGACTTTATAGTGAACTCAGTTAATTCCCCATTTGGACAGATTATCACTACTCACTGTTGCTCATGTAACTCCGCCTACCGGCATGGTGCCTGCACCATCTTTGGTCTCTGATCTCCATAAAAAATTCCATGATACGTTTGTGTCAAAGCGATGAATTTATCTTTATTTTAAAACTCTTAAACCTCCCTGAAAATGAGAAAATCATCATTGCTCGGTGCTCTAGCGCACATGTTTACATTGCAGCCATTATAACTAGGGAGTACCAATATGGTGGCCAGTGGCTTCACTTCAATCCTGTACTACCAATCAGCAATCCAGTGAATAAATGGAGATCAGTGGTTCGGACACTCATCTAATATGGAGTAAGCACTATATAGTGCACTATGTAGTGATTAGTGTAGACGTTCGGACACAGCTCTGGTCTCGTAAAACCAGTGCCTCCTGAAATACAGCTGTACAACCCTACATCCAGCAAGGAATGGTTCCTGTGTAAAATAAACCTAAATGCATTTAGTTAATGCATGATTAAGCAACAGGATCGACTTTGAGTGATTCATCATGGGGAAAATTTATACATTTTTTTTATGCTTTGATCTGATAAAGAAAATAAACACTGCATGTAGGCAACCAAACTGTCAGAAGATCTGTTGTGTTAATGGCTATGAACAAACTATAAAACATTGGTTGGAATGTAATTAAGAATTTGCGGGGTGAGAAAACTGTGCTTTTGTATGATCAATAAGGGTAAAAATCTTTCATTTAGTGCTTGTGTGTACTATAAGGTTCAGCATTAGCTAATATGTGCACAAAGTTATAAGTCTTAGAGGTGATATGGGGCTATCATGTTCTTTAATGTAATTTATGAATTATTTCTATGCAAGTGCTTCTCACTATATCTGAATATATATATATATATATATATATATATATATATATATATATATATATATATATATATATATATATATATATATATATATATAGGCACCAAGGAATGCTTCTCACTTTATCTGAAAAAAAAAAAAATAAATAAATAAATATATATATATATATATATATATAGGCACCAAGGAATCCTTTAAAATTCAAGTCTTTGATTAAAGTAGACAAAAAAAAAAATATTTAAAATAGTTATTGATTTACTGTAATGATCGACTCCCTCATGACATCTATTTAACCCATGTCTTTTTTATGACAACTGCAGCACAAAAGTTACATTTTGTCTATTAAACATTTTATATAAAAGCAAACATAAGGCCAAACGTTCACAATTTGTAAAAATATCTATGATGAGGTTCTATTCAGTGGGGTTTGTAGATTTAGCTGCATTTTCAATTTCTGTGTTTATTGACAAACATCTTGGACTGCAAAAATTACCTGAAAATATCAAAAAAAAATTTAAAATAACTATTTGTTCCTAATCCGAGCAAGAAAATAAGATGATCTGTCAGTGAAAGGAGATTTTTTAAACTTACATTACAGATTATGCATTATGCTTAAAATAAGATAACAGAGTTTGTTTGTTTTTTCATATTTTAAATGTAAATTTTAGTTTATCCTCAAATTGTCATATATACCCACTCAAACCAAGAGAAAATAAACTTAAAGATATTCTGGAATCCTGGGTTTTGCATTATTTGTATATCAGTGGATTTAAAATTGTAATTAATTTAATTGAAACCAATGTGGCATTGCTACCTATGGACTGCAGGAGATAGTAAAACCTCAGCATCAGGCGATGTTTGGCTGGTGTTTTCAAAGTTACACTGCATACAAAGCGCACTTGGGGAAATTTTATTTGTGTTGCATATCCTAATAATCACCACTAGATGGAAATAACTTCCAAGAATAGTTTAAAATCAGTTACAACAGCCATCATATGTATTTTTATCATATATAATAACTTTAACCCCTGTTATTGTAGTAATGTTTTGCATTAGACCAAATTGGTTATGTACTTATATTGTATAAGTTTGAATGCATAAATGCAAAGAAGTACAAAATTAGAAAAAAAGACGTTGAATCTCAGCTGCTTTTAAAAGCTAGTGGTACAAAATGTAACCAGTGGGGATTTTTTTTAACAGTGACTTTTAAGCTACAGAAAAAATACCTTTCTTATTATAATACAATTCTTCTATAAAGTACATTTTAGTAATGTTTTCAGAAACTATCTTTCTTATAGAAATTTCGATCCAGATATCATAAACGAACCCCATAAAAATCAAGTTGAGGCAATCATTCCCACTGCCCCCTTTACATACAGTATACATTCTGAGGCGTTCGCCTATAGATTTCCCATAATCCTTTGCGGTACAGCTGTATCACATATTTGATTATAGAAGCAACGTTAGTTCGGGGAGGGGGGGCTAATTCGTACCGAATTCAGAGATACTGGGCTACTTTAGCGAGATGATGTGCGACAACGCTAACAGGAGTTTTCGGACCCAGCTGGCCGTGATCCTGGACAAGCTAACAAAGGCGGCTTTGGCCGAGATCAGCAGCCTGGCTGACGAATGCTCCTCCGTCCTTCACACTGAGATATCTCTGCATAAAACGGAGAACGAGGCGCTGAAGAAGAGGTGCTACTCTCTGGAGGTCCAACTGAGAGCAGCCAGAGAGGGGCAGACCTACCCTGTACATGTCAACAGCAATGTCAGGCAACTTTCAGGTCAGTCACTTCATTTACGGATCCTTCACGCTGACACATAGGCTCTATCTTTGCTGCACAGTGTACCCTATAGGCTTATGGTATTATCATTACTGATACTTGAAATTATATATATATATATATATATATATATATATATATATATATATATATATATATACATATATATATATCAAATATCGGTCTCCGCCAGTCACGTGACATTTGTTGCTAAGACGCCATTTTTGGTGGAAAAGGCGTAGTGTAAACAACCGCAGCATAGCTAAACGAAGGACTAAAGGATTGAGTTTGTTTCTCTGACTATATGGAAAAAAGTAAGCAGAATGCGAAATTACCGGACAGGTGTCGTGCCAAGGTAGTTATCCCTGCGAAAATTTGTATCCCCTCGTCGGGAGCGCGCACGGAGTAGGAAGAACAACCCGAGTTAACTCCGCCTAAATTCCAACGTGCAGAATTTGAAATTTGAAAGGTTTTACGTGTATGAAAGTTGAGCTTTACTGTTTTATTCTTTACTTCACGTGTTGTAGCAGAATATCGCCAGTGATATTGATTTAAAACTGATTATAAAACACAAACGTTTGCTTGAAAGCTGGTCGCTGACAGCAGTGTCTACTCCTCCCTCTGAAAGCAAACAGATCCTTGTTCTTTTCCACACGTTCATTAAAAAAAATCTCTCATTGTTTCACAGTGTCCAAATGTTCTCATCCCATTGAAAACTGTTGTAAACCATATACTTGTAATAAAAATGAAATAGAAAATGGAGTGCACGTGTAATCATTAAAGACTATATGCAGAAGGAAAATAATTTTTTCCTGGTTGAAATTTAGTACTTAAATCTATATTTGTGTTTATAGTAACGTACAATTTATCTATGTTGTACTATCCTTAATAAACAGTTTCTCTTCTAACATCAGCCGTTTTATTTCATCCCATTTTGCCACAATTGGCAATATGGGATGAAATAAAACCTGCTGTAATCTGTTCCCCCTGTCTAAATCAGGCAAAAAAGGCCCCAGCTTTTTCATTTTTGGCTTATAAGCATCTTTTATGATGACAATTTATTCCTGAAACTTTGGATGTGATGGACCTTTATTTCTTAAAGTTATAAGGGGGGAACAAATTATAGCAGGCCACCTGCTGTAATCTGTTCCCCCTGTCTAAATCAGGCCAAAAAGGTCCCAGCTTTTTCATTTTTTTGCATCATAAAAGATGCTAATAAGCCAAAAATGAATCAACTCCAAAGTTTCAGGAGTTAGTTGTCATCATAAAAGATGCTTATAAGCCAAAAATGAAAAAGCTGGGGCCTTTTTTGCCTGATTTAGACAGGGGGAACAGATTATAGCAGGTGGCCTGCTATAATTTGTTCCCCCCTATAACTTTAAGAAATAAAGGTCAATCACATCCAAAGTTTCAGGATTAAGTTGTCGTCATAAAAGATATTTTTAAGCCAAAAATGAAAAAGCTGGGGCCTTTTTTGCCTGATTTAGACTGGGGGAACAGATTATAGCAGGTGGCCTGCTATAATTTGTTCCCCCCTTATAACTTTAAGAAAGAAAGGTCAATCACATCCAAAGTTTCAGGATTAAGTTGTCGTCATAAAAGATATTTTTAAGCCAAAAATGAAAAAGCTGGGGCCTTTTTTGCCTGATTTAGACTGGGGGAACAGATTATAGCAGGTGGCCTGCTATAATTTGTTCCCCCCTATAACTTTAAGAAATAAAGGTCAATCACATCCAAAGTTTCAGGATTAAGTTGTCGTCATAAAAGATATTTTTAAGCCAAAATTGAAAAAGCTGGGGCCTTTTTTGCCTGATTTAGACAGGGGGAACAGATTATAGCAGGTGGCCTGCTATAATTTGTTCCCCCCTTATAACTTTAAGAAAGAAAGGTCAATCACATCCAAAGTTTCAGGAATAAATTGTCATCATAAAAGATGTTTAAAAGCCAAAATTGAAAAAGCTGGGGCCTTTTTTGCCTGATTTAGACAGGGGGAACAGGTAATAGCAGGTGGCCTGCTATAATTTGTTCCCCCTTATAACTTTAAGAAAGAAAGGTCAATCACATCCAAAGTTTCAGGAATAAATTGTCATCATAAAAGATGTTTAAAAGCCAAAATTGAAAAAGCTGGGGCCTTTTTTGCCTGATTTAGACAGGGGGAACAGATTACAGCAGGTTTTATTTCATCCCATATTGCCAGTTCTGGCAAAATGGGATGAAATAAAATGGCTGATGTTAGAAGACAAACTGTTTATTAAGGATAGTACAACATAGATAAATTGTACGTTACTATAAACACAGATATAGATTTAAGTACTAAATTTCAACCAGGAAAAAAATATTTTCCTTCTGCATATAGTCTTTAATGATTACACGTGCACTCCATTTTCTATTTCATTTTTATTACAAGCATATGGTTTACAACAGTTTTCAATGGGATGAGAACATTTGGACACTGTGAAACAATGAGAGATTTTTTTAATGAACGTGTGGAAAAGAACAAGGATCTGTTTGCTTTCAGAGGGAGGAGTAGACATTGCTGTCAGCGACCAGCTTTCAAGCAAACGTTTGTGTTTATTATTAGTTTTAGATCAATATCACTGGCGATATTCTGCTATAACATGTGAAGTAAAGAATAAAACAGTAAAGCTCAACTTTCATACACGTAAAACCTTTCAAATTTCAAGTTCTCCACGTTGGAATTGAAGCGGAGTTAACTCGGGTTGATCTTCCTTCTCCGTGCGCGCTCCCGACGAGGGGATACAAATTTTCGCAGGGATAACTACCTTGGCACGACACCGGGACTGGCAGCCTCTCACACAACACGATCGTGTCATTTCTGGTAAATAATTGTGCCGAAAGAACAGCCGCGTGTGGGTTATCTCGACTTTCCACCTATTATGGTGGTTTTCCCACGATGCACCGCGCCCGAGGTAAACATTGACGTCACCTGGCGCAGACCGATATAGTAAATATATACATATAAATAAATATATACATATATATGTATATATATGATATTACACAAATATCTGAATAAATTATTGATTTATATATATTTATATATATATATATATATACACACACACATATTTATGTATATACGTATATACGTGTATGTATATATGTATATGTATATACATACACGTATATACGTATATATCTATATATACATATGTGTATACATATATGTATATATATTTGTATACAAATATATATATATATATATATATATATATATATACAAATAAAAATCAATAATTTATTTAGATATTTGTGTTATATCAAGTCTCCAATTTCTCTTCTAGATCAGCACCATTCTGCTCCCGCCATCGAAGGAGTATTTGGGAAAGATTGGTGCATGGACCTGTGGAGAGAAGACAAGCTTCAGCCTCAGAGAAGACAGCCAATGGAGGCAGCTATGACAAACCTAGGAGCAGAGGTCAGCTCTGTTGTATTTTTTGCTATTCGATCATATGATGGCTGAATAATGAGTGATGTATTTTTAGCTCTTTCTTTCATCCTGTTGGTAGGCAGCTGACATGATGGCGAGGGACCCTGATCTTATTTTCGTGAAAGAAGAGACATATGACGATCACCCGATTGGTCAACAGATGAGTCATATAGACAACAGAAAAAGTAAGAGTGGAGTGAAAGCAGACGGCACAGAGATCTTTACAGCCCTCACTGACCGTTTAACCCGATTTGTTTTCGTTCTACAGTTGTTGGGATGTTTGAAGATGACAACATGCTTCACAGATCAGTTGATAACCTGCAGCCTCACTCGGGGGATTTGAATAATTTCCCCATGATGCCAGAGGGACAAATGCTACAGCGCTCACAGCCCACCATTGCGGACAGATTAATAGAGGATGCAGCAATGAGCAGGCTCGTGGAAAGCACAAATCCTCCCTCAGTGTCTGTGGAACCACCAGATTACAGCAATTGTCTCCAAACGAACACAACCAAAGAGCTCACCTTTCCATCCAAACCTGTTAAGCCAACAAAGCGGTTTGACTGTTTATTCTGTGGAAAAGTCTTTAACTATTTAAGCAGCTTAAAAGTCCATATTAGACGGCATTCCGGTGAAAAGCCTTTCAGTTGCTCGGTTTGCGGGAAACGATTTGCTCAAAAAACATACCTTAAACTTCACCAAAGGGTGCACTCTGGTGAAAAACCTTACAGCTGTCCAGACTGTGGCAAAAGTTTTTCCCAGAAAAGCTCTTTGAATATTCATCTCCGAACTCACACGGGGGAAAAGCCTTATAGCTGTGTAGGATGTGGCAAATGTTATGCTTATAAGTATGGGCTAAATCATCATCAGTGTTTGAACTGGATGGTTAAACCAGAGGTGTTTGATACAGGCCCTCTAAGTAACGCTCAGAGTGACTCGACATGCAACAGTATATCTTTATTAACACCCACCATGGAGGATAAATACTGATTTAAACGAATACATTAAAGCTCAAAACATGGCTAAAAGTGGCTTTGGTCACAATAGACTACACCAACAGTGGTTAAACACAATTAACCAATTAGGTTATTGTGACAGGCCTGAGTTTGACTCATGAGCCTGTAAAAAAAAAAAAAAAAAACGAACAATTATTTTTGCATGTGTTTGTTCCTAATATTTCAGACCACAAGATGATATTCCAGGAAATACTGTATTGTTATACTGTACAAGTTATATAATTAATGATTCTTAGGAAATGGTCCTGGCCAGCCTGTAAATCTACCTCCTTGGAACAGAAAGGTGAACCAAATTGTTCCTCTCAACGTCTTTTTCATGTACAATATTTAATTAATTGAAATTAAAAATAAGACTTGGTATATATTTTTTCTTGAATATGACATTTACAGTGTTTATGTCTTGGTCATATATTTAAGCGTTCTGCTGTTATTGAAAAATGTGTTACTGTTTGAATACTTTGGTAATTCTGAATTAAAAAGAAAAAAATGTTGCGTTAACATTAGGACAAAATCTGGTTTAGTTTTGTCTTATCTCTGTCTAATGCCCAATAGAAGTTTTCTCTGAATGTGAAGCTTTCCTGAACTGTTTCTGTTCCAGTTATGGTTCTAGAAGCTTAGATTTTATTATTAAAAGGATGATTAATGAGTGAAATTGAGTTTTATGAATAAAACAAATCAACACATTGGTATTAATTGTTTTGTTTTATTAAACAGAGGAATAGAAAAAAAACTAAAATCGGTAAAACACCTTTTACACCAAGCACAATACCACAGATTAATTCAAACCATTACAGACCTTGAACATGTGAGCTGGAGTATAAAGTATAAAATGATGTTTTCCACTAATTTAGTCAGAAGCGGCCTTTAGGACTACTCACCGATAGGTTTCTGTTGCCAAGGTTTGGGGTTGTTTTGATTCAGATGACCCACCTTCAACAATCTCTCGATTTAAGTGAGCCATTAAATGATGATTAAGGTTTACTTTCTGTGTGAAGGCCTTGCCACATTTAACACACAGAAAAGGTCTCTCACCGGTATGGATGCGTAGATGACATTTTAAATTGCCTTTCTGTGTAAACCTTTTGCCGCACAAGCTGCACCTGTAGGGTTTCTCACCTGTGTGAACCACATGATGAATCCTTAGAGCTGATTGGTTGGGAAAGGTCTTGCCACATAACTCGCACGGCTTGATTGTCTGATGTGGAACCGGAGGGACACAGCTGTGGGAATTAAACTTCTTTCTTTTGGGGAAATGCTGCTTACAGATGTTGCAGAAGTTTGTCTTGTGTGACTTCATGTGGTGTGTCAGTGTTCCCTTGTGAAAGAATGTCCTATTACATATTTGACAGGTAAATATGCTCCTTTTTGGAGTTCTGTTTGCTTCTAAGCTGACAACATTTAAGTTATCAAGGAAGTCTTCAACCAGAGAGGGATTGTTCTCATTGCTGTTTGTCGGTAATGTCTGCTGTTTGTTTTGACTGGGCCCAACTGTAAGACTCGATGCTGCCTCAATTTGGCTTGCTTGGACAAACTGAACATCCTCCTCTTCATCGTCGTCCTCCACTTCGATTGGAATTATGTGGCTGCTAAAGGCCTCTTCTATCGTTTCCCCTATACTCAGCTCTAGACTTGTTTCCTCTGGATCTCCTCGCAACATACCCTGTTGTCCATCCTGATAAATTGGCAAGCTGCAAGTACTGCCATCAACCAAGTAAACATTTGATTCCTCCTCCATGCTTTCTTCAGGTTCTGGTGTAAAATAAGCAGAGTCAAACTCTCAGAAAACAGGAAAGAAAATCATAATTTGCCCAGATTCTAACTCAAACTCCTCACATCTGTCTTACCTTGATTGTAAACAGTTTCTTCATTGGAGTTTGTGGCATTATTTGGTATCAACTCCTCTACTTTGATCTCCGCAAATGTCACTAGGTCTGATATATTTGCTGTAGCCTGTTAAAGAGAAAATCTTGCTTTAATCTCAATTTCAATACAATATATTGTTGAATAAGTGAGATTTAAACAGAACACGTTATTCATCGGCAGTTCTTTGAATCTTAATTCTTATTTGAACTGGACTTCTCACATATGAATGGCTGCACCAGTAAAATCATGACATTAAAACCTAAGAGTAGTAAAAACAAATCAGGTCACTAAAACTGTTAAACCAACCGAATCTTTCATAATACTATTGCTATTAACTATATTTATAAATTCATTTTCCTGATGAAGCCAATTTAAGGTCTAATTCCCAGTAAAAGAAGCAGAATTCCTTTTTTGTTTAAAGGAAGTTTATTAAAAATGTTGAGATATATAAGAATCTTAAAATGAAACATTTAGGCCCCATCCATTCTGGGGTTTCCATGTAAATTAAGGTACATTTATTACAACTGGATTCCAGCTTTAAAAAGCAGCATTTTTAAATGTATAACCTGTGTAGACAACACTGATACACAATGTAGAGAACAAGTAGCTGTTAATTTTAAAGGATTTCTATCATTGGTCCTATTCAAATGTGAAGAAATGAATCTAAAAACAAAAATCCAGTAAAATCACAATGACTGACTTTTTAAATAATTAATTAGCCTTTTATTGCATAAGATGAGTAGCCTATATGATCCCCTAACAACCAGTAAGAACTCCAGCTCTCACAGGCCAGTTAGATCTTCTTTAAGAAGCCCTCCTCTTCTCCACTCATTAAATACACCTGTTGGAACTCATCCTTATAAAAGACACCTGTCTGCTTACTAAGTCCAAATAGATTTGGAAGGACATCAGGGATAAAAATAGTAGACTTGCACAAGGATGCGCTACAGGGAAACAGGCATGCATCAATTATAAGAAAATGGAGGAGATTCCAGATGGCGGTCAATCTCCCTCATTCTGGGGCTCCATCTAAGAATATGGGGTGTTAGTGATTATGAAGAGGGCGAGGGATCAGCAGCCCAGAATTTCAAGGCAGGACCTGGTAAATGACCTGGAGAGAGCTGACACCACAGTCTCAAAGAGAACCACTGGTAACACTATGCTGCCATTATTTAAAATCCTGAAGCAAGGCAGCATGTCTTGCCCATCTATTTGGATGATCCACAGGAGGAATGGGAAAGTTTTTGAAGTCTGATCACAACCCTGAAGCCAGGAGGAGGAAACCTAACTCTTAGGAGATGCTTTTCTGCAAACAGAGACAGCATAATTGGAAGAGGATGGTTGAGGCCATGTAATGGTAGATTTTACTCTTCCCTCATTAAAGGCATTGAAGGTGGGTCATGGCTGGGTCTTCCAGCATGACAATGACCCAGCCAGGTTCGCTATGGATTCTATAGAGATGCTTCATATAAAAACACATCAAGGTCCTGGAGTAGCCAAGCCAATCTCCAGAACCGAACTCAATCGAAAAATTTTGACAGGCCTTAAACAACCCAGAAACATGAAAGATCTGAAAAATTATGTGTATGGAGGAATGGTTAAAATCCCTGCTACAGTGTGTATAAACCTCTTAACTTTAGGAAATATCTGATATTGCAAACAAAGTCGTTATTATAAATGATGAAGTATTGTTTTTCTGATCAAATACTTATGTTGTGCAATAAAATTCTAACTAATAACTTGAAACTCAGATTATTGGATTCTTGATTTTTGCTCAGCATTTCATTACTCGCAGTTGACCAGTAGCAATGATATAAAAAAAAAAGAAAGCTTTCAACATGCTCTATAAGTGGGAAAAAATAAGGGAGGAGGGGGTGTGGACAGCACAGAATGCAAGCATGCAAACTCACACAGATGTAGAAGTAGAAAACACAGCTGTTTCTGACATTTATAAAGCTTCATCAAGTCATCTGATAGCAATGCAATTTGCAAATCTTCGCCATTTAGAGCTTTCGCTCAGAGCTGTACTGTATGTGTAGTTAAAAACTTATAGGTGAGGAAACTCAGGCTGCCCAGATACCATGCAGGGGGGAGGGCTGCAAAACATGACATAATTTGGCTGTGCAGATCTCACAGACAGGTGAAGTATAAACCAGAGGTGTCACTATTGGCTTCTGGGCCACATCCTCAGAGATTTTCCACTGTGTAACATTTTTAATTTTCCGAATAACAGATTATAATGTAGACAAAGGGTTCTAAAAACATGTAAATATAGGCTGTGCCCGAACATACGCCCTAACCCCTATATAGGGATGACGCCATTTTATATCAGTGTCTGGTAGATGAAAAAGTAGTAAAACTGGTGGAGCCAAAATTTCCCACAATGCACCTTGAAAAGTAGTGTGCATCCATGGTCACTAGACAAAGGCTACGTTCACACTGCAGGCCTTGATGCACAATTCTGATTTTTGGAGAAAAAACACAATCTTTTCAATATGGTTAAACATAAATACTTCTCTCCGCATCATCATCTGCCATGGTAGTTGTTTTTCTTGCAGCTTCTGCGTAGCAAGACGCATAATAGTGACCTTAGTCAGGTATTAATGGCGTTCAGGTGGGATGAATGCGATCTGGTCGTATTTGAAAAGATCAGATTCGTATCTAATTCAGGACCACATAGCCAAGTGGCCTGGGTCGGATTGGAAAAAATTGGATCTGTGTTGTTCAGACTGCCATGAAAAGATCAGATCCAGGTCGCATATGGGCAAAAAAAAATTTGGATTTCACTTCAGGTTGTAGTGTGAACATAGTCAAACAGATATATAACAGCATGCTTTGTAAAAGTTCCCCTCACAAAGCATCATGGGATTCGTTTTTGGGGAAAGGAGAACAAAGATGTGACAGGCAAAGTGCAGGGAGCCGCAGTCAGGTGACCAACAGAGAGCGAAAAGTACTGGTCATCTGTCTGAATAATCAGTTAAGAGATTCAATATAAAGTCCATTATATAGTCCCCGCTTTATATAGTGACCTAGGGGTTAGGATGGACTTTCTTACACAGCCACAGTCTTATAGCCCTTTCCTAACTTGTTCATAGTTGCATTTGTGCGCTAAACTATTTTACTTTAGTAATGGCAAACCAAATGCAAAGAACTGCTTTTTTAAAAACTGCAAATTGATTTGGTTGAAACAGTTGTTAATAATGGATCAGGAAAACTGGGATGCTTTAGAGCAGCTTAGATTGTAGAAGATATTGGATTTCAGCACATATTATGACAAATTGAAGTAAAAGCTGACAGTTTCTTCTCACATGTTTTTGTGTCTTTATATATATATATATATATAGATAGATAGATAGATAGATAGATAGATAGATAGATAGATAGATAAAAGTGTTCATGTGATGAGATGATTTAAAAATGATTTGGAGCCAAACAAACATATGAATGGCAGTAGGACATAGGGTATCCTCATCTGTGTTATATTACAGCAATAATTGGATTATTACAGTATATTAATAGGGACTGTTTCTCCGTCCTAACATGATGTTTTTGTTTTATTATTTTCTCACCTTGTCAGAAGGCATTGGTGAATCGTCACATTTTTCGAGGCTGTGTGGGTCTCTGTCTTTCCAAAGATTTATACTCCAGTTGTTCCCAAAGATCCCCTCTGCTGTCGGAGGGCAGCCAGCTAAGACAAAGAGAAGTAGAATAAATCAAAGCTCACCATGTCTGCTCACACTAAACCGCTTTAATTGGCGACACTGATACCATCACTGCTGCAGACAGTCTGCACTCCTACGCTGCAATAACTTCTACTCTTCTTGGGGTTGTCTTCTCTTACACAGGTCAGCTCACACTGCAGACTGTTTATTTTCTCTGCCAGGGCTGAGTTTGCTAACAGGAGCCTGGAGAGCTCCGCTCGCAGCTCGGCTGAGTCCTGCTCCACCACCTTGCAGACCTGGCTGAACGCAGACTTTGCCATCGTCTCCATAATGGAGGAGAGCTGAGAACGGATGGGGAGGCGGCTCGCCATTACGGACGAAAGCAACAGGGCTTCACGGGAATATCAAGAAATTATAATTCTTATTTAATTTAGAAAATAACGCGTAGTGCTAAAATAAAACAGTTACTTTAGCCACACCTAGCCGGCGGAGCTAATTTGAATCAACGGCGCTCAAAGCGGGACAGAAATAAAAGTTACACAGGTGACGTATTTCCGGCGGATGTAACTGGTCAGCTGCGTTGTGTTAGCGCTTCCTTGTTCCGAATGAAACCTAAAGCAGTAGTTTTTATTTGTGTTTTAGACTGATATTAATGCGAACCGACCTTGCGACTGTCAGCGCCACCTTTAGCGGACGGGATTCTGATCAGTTTGAGCCGCAGTCATGAGCACGGAGAAAGACTTTTCACCCCTCACGCCCAACATTGTGAGGGCTCTGAATGATAAACTGTATGAGAAGAGGAAAGTCGCGGCTCTGGAAATAGAGAAGCTGGTGCGGGAGTTTGTGGCCCAGAACAACTCCACTCAGATCAGACATGTGATTCAGATCCTGGCATCGGAGTTTGCCCTCTCTCAACACCCCCACAGCCGCAAAGGGGGTCTGATCGGACTGGCAGCTTGCTCCATCGCTCTGGGAAAGGACTCTGGTCTGTATCTAAAGGAGCTCATTGAGCCTGTACTCACGTGTTTCAATGACTCAGACAGCCGTCTGCGCTACTATGCATGTGAGGCCCTGTATAACATAGTGAAAGTGGCCAGAGGAGCAGTTCTGCCTCACTTCAACCTGCTTTTTGATGGTCTCAGCAAGCTTGCAGCTGATCCAGACCCTAATGTGAAAAGTGGATCTGAACTCCTGGACCGATTGCTGAAAGACATCGTTACCGAGAGCAACACCTTTGACCTGGTGGCTTTTGTCCCCCTGTTGAGGGAAAGAATCTACTCCAATAATCAGTACGCCAGGCAGTTTATCATTTCTTGGATCCATGTCCTGGAGTCTGTGCCAGACATCCACCTGTTAGATTATCTCCCTGAGATCCTGGATGGGCTCTTTCAGATCCTGGGTGATAACAGCAAGGAGATCCGCAGGACATGCGAGGTGGTGCTCGGCGAGTTTCTGAAGGAGATCAAGAAGACCCCCTCAAGCGTGAAATTTGCAGAGATGGCCAACATTCTTGTCATTCACTGCCAAGTTGCAGATGAAACCAAACTGACGAATGATCTGATCCAGCTGACGGCTATGACGTGGATGAGGGAGTTCATCCAGCTCGCAGGCAGAGTGGTGCTCCCTTATTCCTCTGGCATTCTCACTGCAGTGCTGCCCTGTCTGTCCTATGATGACAGGAAGAAAAATACCAAAGAAGCAGCTAGCGCCTGTAATAACAGCCTGATGAAACTGGTAACCCCTGAAGATGATGAAGATGTTGAGGAAGAAAAAAGCGGGAGTACAGGCTCACCCTCTGCCGGAGAAGGCCAGCCCAAAGTGGAAGGAGACAGCAATGACATGCTGAATGCATCCCAGGAATCTGTCGGTCTGAGCAACATTAGTTTCTTTACTCCAGCAGGCTCTGACAGGCCGCAAGTAACTCTGGATCTGGATGGGATTGTCCAGGTGTTGGACCGCCACCTCCATGACTCCTCCACTGGCATGATGACCCGCATAGCCGTACTCAAATGGCTTTATCACCTTTACATTAAGACTCCACGCAAAATGTTTCGCCACACAGACAGCCTTTTCCCCATTCTCCTGAAAACACTATCTGATGAGTCGGATGAAGTCATCCTGAAAGATCTGGAGGTGTTGGCTGAGATCGCATCATCACCAGCTGGCCAGACAGACCAAGCCTTCTCCTGTGACATCACTGACAACAAGCTGGTGCTTAAGGTACCAGAGGGTCCCAAACCAGGACAACAGCCCAATGCAGGCTCCAAGGCTTTGGACTCCTCCCCATCCACCCCCAGTATGAACTCCTACTTTTATAAGTTTATGATCAATTTGCTTAAGCGTTTCAGTCTGGAGAGAAAGCTTCTGGAAAACAGAGGAGCTTTCATCATCCGGCAGCTGTGTCTGTTGCTTCATGCAGAGAACATCTTCCACTCTATGGCTGACATCTTGTTGAAGGAAGAGGACCTTAAGTTTGCCTCCACAATGGTTCAGACGCTCAATACCATTCTGCTAACCTCTGCTGAGCTTTTCCAGTTACGCAACCAGCTAAAGGACCTGCACACTCAGGAAAGCTGTGCTTTGTTCTGCTGTTTGTATCGTTCCTGGTGCCACAACCCCGTGGCCACAGTGTCACTTTGTTTCCTCACACAGAACTACAAGCATGCATACGATCTCATCCAGAAGTTTGGAAATCTTGAGGTGACGGTGGACTTCCTGATGGAGGTTGACAAACTGGTGCAGCTCATAGAAAGCCCAATTTTTACCTACCTGCGCCTGCAGCTCCTAGATGTGGAGAACAACCCGTATCTGATTAAGGCGTTGTATGGTCTGCTGATGCTGCTGCCTCAGAGCCAGGCGTTCCAGCTGCTCTCCCATCGGTTAAGGTGTGTTCCTAACCCAGAGCTTATGAGAACTGTGGATGAATCCAAGTATATGGACTCTAAAAAGCAAGCAGCGTGCAACAAGTACTCCACTCATACTCAGATGGATTACAGCGAGCTGCTGCAGCATTTCGACCGTGTGCAAAGCAAACACCTGGAGGTCCGACACCAGCGCTCTAGCCGCGCATCTGATCACCATGACAGGAGACTGATGTGAGATTTGTAGTAATGGATAATTGAAAACAGTAAAGTGTGTCGTACATAAATAGCATACCAGTTATTGTTATTGAAGGCAAGAAGTATTACGTATATAAAATTATTTCTTTGAAAAACACTGAATATACCCTGTATGTGTGTATTTTGGCATTCCTGATATATGGTATGTAACAAACTAGAAAAGTATAGATCTCACCTTGTAAAGAGTAACTTAACCTGCTTCCATATAAATTTGATAGGAAGGATGTATATATATAAAAAAAATCTATAACTTGATATCTGTTTTCTTAATTGTTTCCTAATGTGCAGAACTACTACTAAGCATGTCTTTAAGGTTGCCTTAATCATGGCTGCCAGAGAAGGAATCTCACATGTTCCAGCGTCGATTCCGATCAGCTGACATCCAAGCCTGATAATGAGTCATTTTACATTGCAGAACTTCAACTTTATTTCTCGCACGTGTATTTTCCAACCTTTTTTGTATGCAAAGATCTTCAATTATTTGTGATGTCTCACTGCAGTCATTCTATGTGAAAATAAAGAGGACCATGTAACTGTTTTTTGTGGTTATTAATTTTTGCACTGCTGAGAGGATCAGAGTGTTTATGAGAAGCAAAACAAGGCATTGGTTCCTTCCCTGTTGGCAAATCGTTTTTTACATTTTAACATATTTCATCTACCATATGTCAGAAACAGTAATTATTTTTTGATTAAAGTGTTAGTGTATTTAAGTATACATTTAACGCTACAACTGCAGCATGAAGAAAAGAACCTGCCTTTTTTGTATTTTTTAGAACAAATTATTGCAAATCAGTAAAAAACAAGCTTTTTCTGCAGTTTTTTCCCCTGAAAATGGTGTTTAAAGAAAAATACATTACAAAATAAAGGTAGTACTTTTTTTGCAAGTAAATGTTACATTTATCACTCAAGAACACATGTGCAACAGGTTCCCTGATAGATAAAAGCTTTGGTTCAACTAGAAAATTAATGTTTAAAAGATTATCCCTATTCATCCAACAGTGTTTGCCTATAGCAACATTCATTTTAAACTGAAAATAAAGTGGGATGAAAACAAATACAATTTTCCAGTATTTGACCTGATCATTTGTGAAGCAAAAAATGTTGTTTTTGGTCACTATCTTATTGATTAATGCGTGGTGAGATAATTCCTAAAATGTATGATGTAGTCAGAGAAAAATAGATATCAACTCATGTAAAACATAAAAACTGGACATTTAATTTTTTTTGTTTTAACCAGAAACTTGCTTAGATGTCATTATAGATTTTTGTTTGCTTCATTTACATTTTGCCCAACTTCTTCATTGCTTATGTGGAACTGCTGCCCAAAAATGTCCTAAAGTGCCTAGTGATTTATAGTGAAACTAGAGTGCTTGAGGCCCCCACCCACCCTGCAGCAATAATAATTTGATCTCTAAAGTACATGGTAAAAAGCAAATATATCTCTCAGCACTATTAGAGACCTGAGTGCTGCACCAACTCTCACGGATGGAGGCTGACATCGCCTGTAATGTTGTGGATGAATCTTGCTGCGCCGTGTGTGGAAAAACCCACTTCACTCCAGTGGTTCTGAGTTGCACTGGTTGTGGTTGTAGTTTTTGTAATTTTTGTTTGGAACAGTTCTGGACACAGCTTGGTGCTAAAGAGTGTCCTCTCTGCTTTAAAAAATATCCTCATAAATGGTGTATTATACACAAGGAGAGAATGATTCTGCTCTGTGCAGCTGATTTGGACCTAATCTGCTCTACTTGCAGCAGATCAGGCCATCATGTGAACCACAGAGTTTATCCCATAAAAGAGGCCTTCAGGAACCACAGGGTAAGTGGAACACAAACAGCAGTCAAACAGTTTAACACTTAGAGTCATCATTTATTCAAAAATATATGAATCAGTGAAGAGGTCTGTTAAAGTTTTTTTTATTATTATTCAACTCACCAACTTTGGACATTTCAGGTTAAATGATATAGATTGTGGGACAAGTGGAAAAACACATAAGGGTTTTCTCCACAGTGTTTTCTACAGCAGGACCGTGTTCCCTCAGCTTTCGCTCCGTCTACACAACCTATTTTTGTGCGGCATTTCAGCAAGCTAACTTGGTCAACCAAATACTATGCTACAAGACAAACAAGGTCAAGTTGCTGTTAAATACTTTTGAGATTAACAAATTAACCTTTAGGATAATTATACTGCTGCATGTCCCTTGGCTTTTAATTAAGTTTTTCTCAATTTAAGTGGTGATAGTTACGATCGACACCCCATTGAAAGGCACAAAAAGGATCCTAGATACAGCTTCTATGTTCTATTAATATCCTCTGCTCTTACTCTTGATTTATTTTTTACTTCTTTCATTACACTCACCGCCTCATTTACCGACCCTCTCAAATAACCGAAGGATCATCATAACATAATTCAAGAACCAAATATTCCCACACCATTTTACTTTTTCCATTATTTCCTTAATATCATTCAATCTTTTTAAAATGTAAAGAGTTTATTTTTATTTTGGAGGGGTGTTTATTTGAGAAAAGGCAATGATCCCTGGCAGTGCTCAGTGTAGCATTACATTGGACATGTCTTTGAGATCTGCAGTATTAACAGTTATTTCTGAGGTTAAGTTGAGATAGCCTGATGTGGGAGGGGCATTAGAGGCTGCCTTACCATCAAAGCAGTTGGTGAAAGAATGGCCACCAGACATGCTCGATCCGAGGATGACCTTTCCTGTCCAATTTGCGGATATATTCTGAATCATCCAGTGGTCCTCACCTGCAGACACAGATTCTGTAAGGCCTGTCTACAAGACAGCTGGGACACACAAGACCAAAAGGACTCCCACTACTGTCCTCTGTGCTGGCGTTGCTCTTCAATGGATCAAATTGTGGTAAACACTGTGCTAGAGAAGGCCTGTGAATCCTTCAAAGGCGACAGAAGCAGGAACGACCCAGATACTTGTAGAGAGCATGGAGAAAACCTGACACTCTTCTGTTTGGAGGATTTGGAACCAATCTGTGGTCTTTGTGGCAAAGCAGCTGCGCACAAGGGGCACAGACTCTATCCCATTGCAGAGGGTGCCCATGATTGTAAGGCAAGTATACTGTCACAAGACTGGTCAAATCATTGCTTTACAGGAACAGACGAAAGCACATCCTTGACATGTGTCTAAATTTAAACCATTTATTTAAAATTTCTCTCTTTTGATGCCAGATTTTAAAGCTGGAATAAATTCTGACTTAACCTTAGCAACTTCAAACAAAGACAGACCAAAATATAGGACATGCAGTATTTAAATACCATGGAGCAATTTCTTTACCTTATACTATAACCGTATATCAATATTCACTTTCACACAGATGTAATTTTATTTCACATATAACATCACTGAAAATCTGCTGCATTTTGTTGACTGATATTCTAATACAAGGACCTTAAGTTTCTAATATTAGAATTATATATTTGGTTTCCTGTTGCTATTCAGGTCCAGAAAGATCTGAAACTCGACTCCCACAAGGTTTTACTGACACTACATTCATTCAAATCCTGCCCCTACCTCTCCTCGCTTGCCGAAGGCTGCTAGAAAACCAACATATTTATTTTTTTATACTGAAAAATATTTTATGCATACCTGTTTTGCTTATTTTAGAAACAACAGAGCCTCCTCTTTGATGCTACTGTATTGTTAAGCTTTCCATTAAGATGGAATGCTGTTATGGAGAGGTATGAGGCAGCTGAAAGCCCTGCAGTGTGCTGACAGATTGGCCACCTGCCAGACTGACCTTGTAGAAGAGTTGATGTCCTGTCACTAACATTTCAGGAGGAGCTGAAGAGCGCACTTCTGCCCTTGAAAGAGAAGCTACAGCTGTACAAGAATGCGACAGTAGCATGCGAGGAGATGACTGAACATATAAAGGTATGGCCTGTTTTCAGTGTAAGGTGTTAGAGCTAATGTTTCAACACAATGATTGCCCATTTTACCCATCCATTTTTGCAGAACCAAGCTAAACACACTGAAGCACAGATCAAAAAGGAATTTGAAGCTCTTCACAACTTCCTTAAGGAGCAGGAGGCTACTAGACTTGCAGATTTAAAGGCTGAGGAGGAACAGAAGAATCTAATGATCAGTCAGAAGATTGAGGAGATAAACAATGAAGTGGCAACTCTTTCTAACATTATCAGAACAGCAGAACAGGAAATGAAGAGTCAAGACATCCCATTCCTTAAGGTTAGATGCTCATAATGACATAATTTCAGGTAGAATTAGAGGTTTGCATGTCAGCTGCTGAAACTTATATCCAATTTTACTTTCAGAATTACAGGGAGACAATCAGAAGGTGAGCTGCACTAATATGCTTAGTGAAAGATTATTTTTACATAAATAATTCCCCCCAAAATAACATCCAGTCTCCTTTCAGAACCTGGAAAACTTCTCCTGATCCACTGATGTTATCTGGAACACTAATAGATGTGGCAAACCACTTGGGCTCTTTGAAATATAAAGTGTGGGAGAAGATGAAAAAAATTGTTAAATATAGTAAGTTTCATTCACAGCAATTTCAACAGGCTTTGCCAATCACATTAATAACTCTACTTTCTCTTCAAAGCTCCAGTGATACTGGATCCAAATACAGCAGCAAGCTGTTTCATCTTGTCTGAAGATCTCACAGTTCTGCAAAACTCTACCCAGATCTTCAAGCTCCCAGACAATCCAGAGCGCTTTGACGTTAGTGCAGAGATGCTTGGTGCTGAGGGCTACTCCTCTGGACGTCACAGCTGGGATGTGGAGGTGAATGACAACACCTACTGGGTTTTAGGAATAGCCAGCGAGTCCATTAACAGGAAGGGAAAACACGTGCTGACACCGGCAGAGGGATTCTGGACTATAAGATATCGTAATGGAGAACATAAAGCCTGCACAGCGCCCTGGGAGCCACTTAACATGTCTAAGAAGCCAGACGTGATAAGAATGGTTTTGGATATGGACAGAGGAAAGGTGGCATTTTATGACCCCAGAGAGCGAACGCCTCTCTACACCTTCACAAATATCATCACACCCCGAGCTTTTCCTTATTTTTGTACTGCTTGTAAAGAGCATCCACTGAAAATCCTACCAGAAAAGATAACCTTATCAACTGAGTAATAACTGAGCTAAAATAAAGCACTCCAGCTAAGTTTTCATATTACATTCTTTACAGTACTACCTTACATCTGTTAAGATTTTATTTATTGTCTTTGTTCAATAATGGTGAAAAGTTCAGCTTATAATAGCTTGAAATGAATGAAAAATCACTTTTTTTTTTTTTAAAGAAGTTGTTTATTAGAGTTACAACACAACTCAGAGATTTGGGCTTGCACATCAAACTAACACCTATATATCACACTGATGAGATTTGTTACATAAAAACAGTCAAAATGTGCAACTTAGCTTCTCTGCTTATAACCACAATTTATCTGAAATCCTTTTCATTAAAAGCATAAAATGTGAAATAGCTATAAAGATTTTTAAAGGCACAAACTAGAATAATCTGCATTGTTTGGAGGTTCAAGTCGAACAAGCAGGTTTAGATATTCATTGCATTAAAAACACCAATAGCTTTTACGGTTAGCATGGTTTTATGTTAAGGTTAATATGGGTTCGACCTAAAAGACATTCATTATGCATGTTGAAATCGGGTATTTCAACCTCGTTAAAACATGTAAGAGTAACAATAGTTCAACCTACACAGTAAAACCTAGCAGCATTTAGTATTTCCTGAATGGGAAATGCTCTAGAACAAAGTTTTGCTTAATACTACAGGTTATATTCTAACACCGTTAATGTAACATGTATCTTCAAACTAGCTGTGGGAGGAATCCACTCTATGTTAATGCTCAAAGGCATTTTGAAATGTTTGTGACTTAAAAAAAAGGCTGTTAAAAGATTAAAACAAGCCCTCACATTATGTCCTAGTGTGTTACTTGTTCAGTGTTCAAACTCGTGTAACAGTAGTCAATGTAAATAATCTAAACTCTGTTTCCTGAATGCTCAACACTCAAAACTGTGTTGCAGCAGAACTGAATGATCCAGACATTGCTGTGTGCATACCTGTGTGTTTCCCTCTAGCACCTGATTAGCCACCCTGACCGAGGCACTTTGAATGCAACGCTATGGCCACATGTCATAGAGACATTCTGCCCTCCACTATGGAGTTGTAAAGCTCCTCATCCACTGGCTCATAACGGGCAGCTCGACCGTTCAAAAAGAAGATCTGGTCTGTTGTGAGACGTGGGTCAAATCCCTCCCTCTGCAGTCTGGTCTTTTGGATCTTAAATGTACCTAAATGGATTTTTCAAAATATTATAGTTCATTAACAAGCAATTAAAAATAGTGACAAAAAAGGGGTTAATTTTACCTGTGGTGTCTATCTGTGGGGAAATTCGCAGGAACACTGGGCGGGCATAAGTAGGAAGTAATCGCTGAATCTTCTGCAAGAAACCGTCGCAGTCAAAGTTCCCTGTAGAATCAGCAATGGCAGCCATGCCTGCTTTACCTTCCACACCTAGAACAAAAATCATGGGGACAGCAGTGAGATAAAGGAGGAAAGCCCATACTATAGCTGCGATCTTACAGGAACGTTAGTTCACCTGGCACTGCTACGCCGTACACAGCCACGTCAGTTTGATTCAGAACACTGTTGAGTATGCCCTCCACCTCAGTGGTAGAAACGTTTTCCCCTCGCCATCGGAAGGTGTCCCCGCTGCGGTCACGAAAGTACATGTAGCCCAGCTCATCCATCACTAGCACATCCCCTGGGGTAATTAGAAAGCTAATTAGCTGAAACTCTCTCCCAAAAGCATACAGCATGTGTGTAGCTAAACAGTCACATCACACATGCTCTTCATCGATGTATTTGTTCGACGTTTCTGGTGTTATGACAAAACGAACAAATAAACCAAATCAACATTAAACTTTTTCAGTAACTGTAGCCTGTACGGATCAAACCAGAGATTTAGATGAAATAAAATTCTAACCTGACAAATATGCTGTATCATTTTTCCTGAAGACATTGTGAATGATCTTCTTCTTAGTAGCATCCTGGTTGGCATATCCATCAAAGCGCCGTAATGGGTCCTTCTGATTTATTCGTCCTACTAGAAGGCCTGGTTCCCCTGTAAGGCATTTAGGATTCCAACTCTGGGCTTTCATCACATAACATAGAAGATAAAGATTTTGAAGCCACGCCAGACACATTTATCTGAGCAATAAAGCAATTTGTTACCAGGGCAGCAAGGCACACAGAGGCCACGGCTGTCCCGAATGAGTTCCCTGGTGTCTTCGTTGACTTTCACCAGCCGGATGGGGTAAACGTAGGGTAGAATGCGGCTGTTAAATCCACAGGCTCCGACCTGCCAAAGGAAAGTCAGCTAAAGGGAATCCATATCATGTTTTAGGTGCAAAAGGAATTCATAATGAATGCAAACCTTTCCATCCATGTTGGCAATGCTGCAGTTGCATTCAGTAGCTCCATAAAACTCCCCGATCTGCCCCACCCCAAATCTCTCCGTGAAGGCTTCCCAAACGCTGGGGCGCAACCCATTCCCCACTGCCAGGCGGACTTTGTGGCCCTTTTCAGAAGGTCGGACCGGCTGTGACAGGAGGTACCGACAGATTTCCCCAATATACTGAACCACCTGTGAGAAGACATCATTTCAAAATCTCTTATTTTAATTCATGATTCAATTAACGGATATCGCTAAAACTTTAGCTCTTACAGTGCAGTTGAACTTGATGCAATCTTCCCAGAAGCGGCTGGCAGAGAATTTCCTTTTCACTACCACCGTGAGACCATGGATAAGACACTGACCAACTCCAATAATGTTACCTAAGAAGGATAAAGCCTTTAAGTAACAAAATTCAAGTTGGTCTAAAGCTGGAGTCAGATTTTAGTGGAGGTCAGCAACACATACCTGCTGAGTGATACAGGGGCAGGCAGTCATAGATGATATCTTCAGGATGCATTCGAAAGGCAAAGTACCCAAATGCAGCTATTCTGTAGTAGCTGTTGTTAAAAAAGAAAAGAAAAAAACATTTTACAGTGTTTTAAGTAACTGTACAGGAACAGTAGACTTAAAAAAAAAGGTTTCTGGTGAGTAGTTAGTCAGCAAAACATACCGACTGTGGACCACAATAGCAGCTTTGGGAAGTCCAGTGGTTCCAGAGGTGTAAATATAAAACAGGCGGTCTGCAGAAAATAATGCAACATTTTTACCATTTGAAATCAGCTACAATTTAGTTCATGCCATTTGTTTGTTTTTCAACATGGTAAAATGATCATAATTATCACCATTATCACTTTATATGTATTTTTAGACGGATGCCTAAAATTTAAATCACAATAGAGGAAATGTAAGATTGTTTTTATTACACTAATAGATATAAATGAGGTCTTTCTAATATAAATGTTTTGCTCTGTTCTTTTAGTCTTTATCACATATTCTGTTGCTCCTTTTTAATCCACAAAAGCAAAAAACAAAACAAAAAAACAAAAACAAAGAAAAAATACCTCTCTTGTGTATTTTGTGTTTTCAAAGTTAAATTCAGAATTTTAAGGCAGAGTTCTGTGCTATTTATTCAAATATATTCCCAACATATAACTTTTGGTCTGGACTGGCCGATTATAGGATTTAATAGTAAGCAGTTAATGCTGCGTCAAGGCCAGATGCAGAGGTAAAGATGAACACATTCAGATCACATGCTGCCATAGCTAGACAGGAACCCTTTACATGAGAAAGCTCTACATACAGATATGAATAGACTCAGGAAGTACTTTGAAGGTAGTACGGGAGCAGTGAGCATGTGAGCAGTTTCTTGACACAATGAGGATAATAATGTCGCTTGATCTCTCCAGAAAAACAAACAGACCATTGAAACTTGTTGCCGAGATATTTTCTCATGCTGATATTTATAGTAAAATGTAATAATATTTATTCTTTACACAAAAGTTCTGGTGGTTTAGGCTGAATTTGCAGCATCAGTGTATAACACAGCTATAAAGACAGCAGTGAAAATCTTATTTTATAAATATGCAGGGTGGATTACACCATAAACATTCTGTGCTCTACAAAAACTCAAATCTGTACTAAATTATCTAATCTTTCTTGACTTCGATCAAACTGGATATATCAAAGATGTGACCTGCTCTAAGGACGCCTATATTAAGATTTCTGACTAAATAATCAATAAAAAAGCACAAGAACTGAGAAATAATCTACTTTTAAGCTGCAAAAATCTAAAATAAACTATCCAAGATCAGATATAGGGGTTGATATTACAATCAAAGTGCAACATGATTAATTAATAATAAATAAATACTGCAACATCATAACTAAAAGATAATAATATCAACAATGCTTAAAAAACAGAAGCCGAGTGGACGATAATAAGGCTCAGAGCTCTGTCTTCTTTCACAGCAAATCGGTCCTTTCTATTAATATTTACTGGCCGACTACGTCAACTTCCTCCTTCTGAAGAAGGCACCCCCACCAAAAAACCTCACACTTCTGCAAAATGTTTTTTTTATATAAGGCTGAACTCCACATATATCAAAATAATGTTAACGTGTAGCACCTGCACTTCTCCAGCGTTCATATAAGTGAAATAAGGAACCTGTGGACATGTTGTTGCTTATGTAATCATATGTAAAATAACTTTGTGTTGCCATCTTTAAATACAGAAGCTTAAATAAACTAAGATAACTCCTTTAAGTGATTTAAGAAAATCAGGATCATGAATTAACAGCTGTGTGAGCTTCTGGTTAAAGACAAGTAAATTCACCTGGCATCACCTAAAAAATGCAATCCTTCTTTTAAAAGGGTAACTGTTGTGTTTAACAGGGAAATAATGAGAGAAAATATCTTTAATGTTTTATATAATGACTTTATTTATTCTATATAATCATTTTATATTTGTAATTTTACTACCCATAACTTAAGTGCTTACCCATTATGACAATATCTACTATTGGTGGAAATCTGGTAATGCTTGCAAGAGATCTCATACTAGCTATGAACTACCAGGGTATCAGTGTCATATTGTGGTTGTAATTCTTCAATTGCGACCAGTGAAATAACAAATCCATCAAGAGAAAAAAACATTTTGTTAAAATATTAAAGAAAGTTTTTAGATATCAGCTAGGAAGCTAAACTTGGGGCAAAAACAGATGTTCTCCTTTCAACAAATTAGTAGCAAAGTGGCTTAAAGACAACAACGCTGGTGTTTTGGTATGTTCACTCGAAACAAAAATCACCTTTAAAAACCAGTTGGTGGAGGTGAAAAGGTGAAAATATGCAAATGAAAATAAGGCGGCCTATGAACCTTTCTAGTTGATACAAAAAAAGATAAATCTTTTATACAAAGCACAAAGGATTTAATTGGTTAACTAGAAAGAACGCTGATGTGATTAAAAAAGAATGAAAACAAATACACAATGAAAAGGAAATTAATAACTTATTCATTGCCTACTCACCATTCATGCCTTTTGGGGGAACACATGGTGAAGGTGGATGTCTTGATGCAGTGGCTAGAAGTGGATCAAGAGGTTGAGCTCCCAGAGCTGCTAAATGCTCTGCACTGAGTTCCCCTGTGCAAAAGCGTACCATGGACTGGCTGAGGGATGAATTAATCTCCAGCATGGCTGAAACAAACAAAAAGGACATGACAGAGGTCAACAGAAGATGTGTCTACTTTTTTAGAAAATACAGTTGATGTATTCCAACTTTGTAATACTATATGTATCATATTTGATACACTTGTCTGAGACATTTTTTTAACAAAGGT
Source organism: Cyprinodon tularosa (assembly GCF_016077235.1). Classification (NCBI taxonomy): domain Eukaryota; kingdom Metazoa; phylum Chordata; class Actinopteri; order Cyprinodontiformes; family Cyprinodontidae; genus Cyprinodon; species Cyprinodon tularosa. Next base: position 397,374 of record NW_024038913.1, on the reverse strand, counting down.
AAAGGGGAAATGAGTGAGAAATTTACCGTAAAATTAACCACAACAATTCTCTTTTGTCACCCAAGATGGGAATAACAGTCCTTATAAACAATAGGTCCGTTCATTCAACAACATCTGAGTCAAGTTTTTCTCCTTTTGAATCCAAAGGTACCGTGTTGAATTTCTTCTAAGCTGTGTCTAGCCTGTTTACTTCCTGGTTCCTGAGTAAATCATGAGAATTCCCAAAGAAATTCCAAAGAATTCCCAAAGAAATTCCAAAAGAAACAAAGTAAAATAAAAGATAAAAAAATAGTGGTAATTTATGTTAGCATAGGAGCAGCAGACTGCAAACATAAAAGCCAGCAAGAGAAGGGGACCAAAGATAAACTCAACAATATCTCAGAAGCCACTGCATGCTTCAAAACTATTTGCAAAACAGTTACTGGGACTAAATTATCTTGTCTTCCTTCTGTATTTCTTGTATTCAAGATTCTGATATAATTATTGCTCCTTTAAATTATTCCTTTAAAAATCTCCATCTCTATTAGTTTTTTTCCTCTGCCCTCCAGTGGAGGTCTTAGGTAATACAGGTGCCATTTTATTAAACATTTTGATATGACTCCAAGATATGATCTCCAAGAGCTTACCTATTTGACAACTTCAAACTCACTTTAATATTAATATTGCCCATCTGTTTGCACACTATAGCAGCTGCTATGGCAGCAATTAAGGAAGTAATTATTTAAGAAATATCTAAAGTTTGTGCCAACAGGAACAGTACTACTGCAAGCTTAAAGTGTCAGCAAGCAGTTTCCTTATCAGCAAAGACAAAAAGTATCAGACTATTTTCCTTTGTAGAATCTACAATCTACTGCTTTGCTTCTTGATAAGAAAAATTATGACTTTATCATTCAACACAAGAAATATACAGCCAAGTGTACTGCATGAAATGCAAATACTGATCTTTTTAAAACACCAACAAGAAAAATAAAATCCCATGAATTCATCATTGCTCAATTAAAAACACTGCTTGCTTTTGTACAGATATTTTGGAAAAATGAATAAAAGATAAAATAGATACATTTTAACAATTAAGAGTATTTTTTTTTGTTTTTTTAAGGGCATAAAAAAAGCACATCCCTAAAGTTGATCAGATATTATAAAGATATTACCTTAAACGCCTGATGTAACACTCAAGAAACCAAACATGGTATGTTCAATCATATTGAATTTTCGATTCAATTCAATCTATTTAAATAGCACCAGTTCACAACACGTCATCTGAAGGCCCTTTACATGTTAAAGGATTATATATTCAATCTTGTAAAATAACTTTCTGCAAATTATTTCTTAATAGGTATTATGGGACTAATATTTAATCAACATCGAAACAGTTTTTTTTAGCAGCTAAATTGACAAAAATTGATGTTTCATGGAATAAAAGATAAAGGACTTCATGGGGGAATTCTCAGGGGATTAACAGAGCAGATCCGGACATGTAGGATGAAAGGACGTCCTCATAGTTTAGATTTCAAACATTGGGTTAATGCATTAGGCCCAACCTCATGGATTTGACAATCAAAATGTACAAATGAGAAAATAAGTTTAAGTTGACTTTCCATCATTTTCATTGTAATCAATAGGTTTAACACAAAATCTAGTTTCTAAAAAGTACATGTTTTTATTTGCCATTTGGACAAAATCATTGGTAATAAAAGAACCCACAATGGTCACAGAAATAACATGAATCTGACAAAAGCAATCAATAAAATTCTAACACATTGAAATTTTTATTCAGACTTGCTTTTTTAACCATGCTTTCACAGAAATTATTGTACCCTTATCTTAATCACTGCATTGAAATTGTTAATGAGACTTCTACTCCTCTTAGCAGGTAGTTTGGTCCGCTCCTCATGAGCAAACTGTTCAAGCTATCTTGATGAGACAAAGCTTTCTAACACCAGCAGCACATTCCTCTCTAGAATTCCTTAATCTTGGAGTTTTATTTTACCCCAAGATCAAGACACCCTGTGCAAGATGAAGTAAAGCAGCCCCAAAGCATAAGAGAGTCTCTTGTCTATAATTTTATAATTTTATAAAGCCTTGTTGAACAGCAATGTCTGATTTTATTTGTTCATCTTCAAAGAATGTTAATCTATTACCACTTTAGTCAGATTCAAGTTATTCCTTTTACCATTGTGGGTTTTTCTCTCATTGAACAAGAGGAACCAAAAACTTTGTTTGCTTGTGAACCTATTAAAAACACCATCAGTTGTACTAATGGTAAAACTAATGGTTCAAGTCATGGCTTGCCGTTAGGAGTAAAGCCTGACAAAACTTTGACCAGATTACCAGTAGATAAGTATCTTTTTTAAAATCATGTTTTTCTTAGAAGGTAAACTTATTTAAAAAAACTACACATATTAAACCATAAAAGGTCTGGTTTTAATCATACTCTTAAATATCTTAGAGTTTAACAAAGTCATAGAAAAATGTTAGCAACCTTCCTATTTTTTTTTTTCTTTCAAAATGGACAAATATTTTCTAAAGCTGTTTTGTCACGATACCATCAACTCCAGCAGCCAACATTACCTTTCTGCTGGCATAAACTAAACACAGACTTTGTCCGAAGGCCAAAATATGTATAAGACCAGATAAATCAGTTCTCTAACCCAGACAGCAAGAAAAAAAAAGAAAAAGACATGATTTTGGAATTTCCCTGTTTTGGCTGCTCTTGTTCATGATTCATAATTAGGAAAAAAAAAAAGTTATTGAATGATATCTCAGAAATAATACGTGGATGTGCTGCACGGGAAGAGATTGATGTAGACATTCTAACTTTTGCTTAAAATATATTCTCTGGCTGGAAAACATGTTTCAACTAGTGGGCTTCCTACTGTAGCGCCACATGAACTGTCTACATCGTTGCTCTTGGCCCTAGTTTCGAATTATTTCACTAAATTTTATTTAAAAAAAGTGAAAAACATGTTTGGCACTATCTTTTTTCTTATATAATAATGATTTTGTTACCTTTATTGTGGCCAAAGCTATTATCAGGTCTCAATATAGGTAGAGCGACTAATGTCACACATTTTTAGCTGACTTATTTAGTCTTAGCAGCCATCTTTTGCTTCTGTTTGAAATGAAATCAACTTCATATATATTTACATTTCAACCAACATGCTGATCCTAGGGAGTAATACAGATGAATCCATTCTTACCATCAGCCAGCTCAGCTCCGAACACTATAGCCCGTGACCCTGACACCCCAATGCAGTGCAGAAGAGGATCGCAGCGGAGGCTGAAGTTAATAAGAGCAGCTTCCACTCCAGCCTTGGCCAGGCCAAGCCACAGAGCCACATGTAAAGGCCTGCTTTCCAGAAAGAGAGCCACCACATCCCCAGGGACCCATCCTTGACCTCTTGCCCAGTGAGCTACTGCATTAGAGATCTCATCCAGCTGGTTGAAGGTCCATGTTTCTCCTGTGGCTTCATAGATCAGAGCTGGTTTATTTGGGTGGCGTTTCACTGTCTCTGCGAAAATGGTAGGAATATTGCTTCCAGAGCGCATGTAACGCCACAAAGCCAGCTTCACCCTCAGCAGCACATACAGGCCACTGAAGAGGGGAAAGAGGAGAGTGAATGCAGAGAAGGATGGAGAGTCACATCCACATGCATCACACATTTATTTAGATGCATCAACTTACTTGAGGTCTCTTTTGGCAGTACGTGCTGCAATGTAGAAGTATTTCCAGCTTCTGGTGCCCAGATATACACCTAGGCCTGCTGCCAGAGTCCAGGACCAGGACACCCCAACCAGACGTAGCAGTCCCACAGACCCCAGAGAGGCTGACACACTCGCTGCATTGTGCATTCTGGTCACGGAAAGAAGGGGGGAGAAAGATGGCATTTACACAATACATGGCTTAAACTACAGCCTGCATGGGTTCCTTGTAAGTAGGCCTGCAGCGTGGAAGACTGGTACAACCAAGTACAGCAGAAAACTTACTTTTTTGCTGCTTATTAACTTACAAACACATTTATTTTACTAATCACTATAGCTGCAAAAAATTGTATGCAGGTTGCATTTAAGGGAAAACAGATAGCTGGTGCCACAGTTGTAAGACAAACTCATCACACATGTGTTCAAAACTTACCTATGAGTCAATAATGTGCCGTGCCGTTCACCTTTCACCCAATAACCCTGCAGCTCCACTCACTTTGCCACTTTTTCAGTTTGACGGAAGCTTTCAAACTTCGTCTCCCAGCTGTTGAAACCGTCCACAATGTTGCGTTTTGGTAGCAAACAGGAGTTTTGAAGCGTTGCGGCAGTTTATCGTTATCAGCGCCCAAACTGTCAAGTAATGAGGAGTTTGCTAAGTTCAAGCTGTATCTCAAAATAGGGGGTAAGTGATAATAACAGGTTGGCATCTGCAAATAATAATAATAAAAAGGGTTCATACAGTAAGACCCTGAGATAAAACTAATATAATAGAAAAGTGTAAGATGTGGGCTGAGGCAGGCTATTTTCTGTACTCCATATTGGAGAGAGCTGCTGCCATTTAAGCCCCGCCCACTAGGCGGTGTATGAGCTTTGTGGAGAAGCTCAGCTATTTGCTAATTCTGGAGCCTGTCAAAAAATTCCCTATTTTGATTGGACGAAATCAGAAAAGCCCAATTAAAGCGACAGCTCGGTTTTGTGGCAGGTTGCTACTGAATGTAGGACAAATCATCGCAACACCGGTCCTGACTACTAACTAAATGTTGTGAAATGTCGCTGTAGTTCTCTCCCATCACTTATGCACTCCACGTTAGGCAGGCTCTTGTCATGCAAATCATGCCATATGAAGCTATGCTGAAAAATAACTTAAAAATGTACAGTATATGTTATATTTATAATTTTTTGTTAACTAAAACAGGGTAAAAAGCAGATACTTCAAGATGCCAGTTTATGATAAATGTGCTGGGGGGGGGGGGGGGGGGGGGGGGGACCAGGGTCAGTGTGAAGTTAGGGTATGTCTGCGGTTCTCCAATAAGGAGTTGCTGGATGTCAGAGTGCCTTGTGAATAACGACCACAGCAAAGTTTTGATAGGACTGTCCTTCGAAATAGGATATAAACCCAGGGGTCTAAAATCTGATTCCATGCAGCCAGGCGTAGGCCAGTTAGAGTAAATGGATCTGCTTTGGTGTGGGGACCCAACTTAAACTGCTTCATGAAAACATGGATCTATAAAACAGAAGAAACATAAAAAAAGATGATGTTTTAACAAGTAACTTTAAATTTTCTAATTTAACTAACTCTGCAAAATAATTATTCAAATGTATCTAACCATTTTGGAGCATAGAAAAGAGCAGTACACACCAGAAAGGGGCCCCAACAGACACAAGATACCACAGTGACTGCTGCGAGCTGCACCAACATTTCCACATCCAAAGAGCAAAATAAGTAGGATGACGATGCTGATGATGCACGATGACCACTGCATGCTGAAGGTGTCGTATTTCCATTTCTCGATTTCATTCTTGCATGCAGAAGTGCCAGACCACTCACGATGTTGCAGAGCAGGGAAAAAAATAGAGCGAAGAGACCCAGACAAGAGAAAACAAGAACTAGGATGTTGTCAGCAGGTATCTCAGATTTTTGAATAGGTAAAAAGCACCATGTGCCAGGATATTGGATAGAATAGTTTCCCACTGAAAAAAAGGGTAAAACAGCCAGAACTAGTGCACAGGTTGACAAAGAAAGCACTACTGACTGAGCGTGAGTGACTGTAATCATAGAAACATGGAAAAATGGCTGGGTGATTGCCACACATCGTTCCACCGCCATTGCACAACCAAGCAATAATGAACATAAGCCAAAAAACACCATACTTGCTCCAAAAATGTTACAGAAGCCTGTTCCAGGTTTTAAGATTTTATACTGCTGATTTACACGCACGTGCAGTGCAAAGGCCCCTAAAATAACATGGCCCAAAAGGTCAGCCAAAAGTAATGCTACTGTTAGTAGTAAAAATGAATTTTTTGACTGGTGTCGAAATTTGGCACGGGACCGAGCCAGGATTCCCAGAGCAGTGATGTTGGAAATTGCTCCAAATATCATGGTGAAGCAGGACATCTCTAAACCACTAGACTGATGGGAAGTAGAGTTAGTATTAGACTCATTAGAAGAGGAGGATTCCAGTAGGGAGAGAGAAAAAGAAATCACAGGTACACTTGCTGCCGTCATCTTCTGTTTGATCTACAGAGAAATACAAGTGTGATTAAAATGTAATGTAATATGTAATTCTTCTAATGCATGCACAATATATACAATTGAAATGATTATTGATTTTAAATAAAGATGGGATCAGAAGATCACTTTATTTCTGGTCTTTACCTCTATTTTCGCCCTACGCTATTTTGTGAAAAGAAGAAACAAAGCACTGCTTATCTGCTCAGAAACACTCACTTTTTCTCTTTAATTTTGTCAGCCTAAAATTTCTTTATGACAGGAGCAATTGCTTGCAAGGCTACAGAGCATATTTTAGTACAATTCAAGGAAATTCATGGAGACACAATTTGCTCACTGATATGAATTTTGTTTTTGCATTGTTTACATAAGCAGTGTTTTAGTCAAAGTCAAGGTTGAAATTTTGAATGCAGTACTAAATAATACAAAATATATAACAGAAGCATATCTCTAGGAAATAATTAATCTGAATTATGTTGTTTACTTATTCATATAACCAGACGTTTGAATTTCTGCCTAATTTCTGCTGTCATCTGTTCATAGTGGCAGGGCAGCTTCTCCAGTATTACCTCTAGAGACATGCAGAAACCTGTTATTTCCTCATATTTTAGCTTCACGACTATCTTGTCTGTCATCTGTTAGAGGAGGAATTTACCAAGCATGTTTTTTTATTAGTGTAAATTACTATTTGAAAATGTATAAGGAATAGATCAAACTTACCCAGAGATAGCAATGGACGAATGCTGGGTTGTTATGGAGGAAACAGATGGATATGTTCCTTATCAGCAACGTTGCCCTGTTTACTAAGTGAGTTATCACTATTTCCCTCTCATTTTCTCCTGGTCTCCTCCCTTTTCTCTCCAACCGTTTCTCTTTCTTCCTCTTCCTGCTCTCTCCCTCACTCACTCATTCACTCACTCAGGGGAGAGCTTTTCAATCACCACCTTGTGGATCTGCATTTTCCGCTCTCCTTCTCTGTGAAAGTGCTCCCTTCATCTATTGATCTCTTCTGGTGATCAAATGGAGTACAGTGGATCAGCTTGCTCTCAGTTATTTTTCCACTGATTAACTGCTTAATAAATGGTTCAGCATTCATATTCTGAAGCAGATCTCACTTGCATTATTTTCCTAAAAAAAAAAAAAAATTTTTTTTCTTCTTTCCTGAAAACTTGTTTTATTCTTATCTCATAAACAAGTGACAGCATTGATTAAGTATTAGACAGTGGATCAGAGGCCCTTTGAGTTCATTTATGGAAAAAAGGTCAATATAAACAGAGTCGACCCAAAGCCTAACTGTAAACTATATTTTTAAATGTAGAGATTATTTGTGGTTTATTTCCGTTTCTAGGAACCATCAAACAGCTTATCTCACATAAACAGGAAGGAACAGGGGAAAGTCTTTTATTTCCTCTTTAAGATTCTCAACCACACAGTAAGAAACCATTAGCAATGTTGAAATAGAATTATATTTATTCTTATGAAACAAAACATATAGAAAATACAAAACAGATTTTAAGAATTCCCCCAATGAAAGAGATGTAAACAAGAAATAAACTGCTTCAATGTAAAAAAAATATATAAGATGTGCGCTAAAACCATGTGTTACAGCGGTGCTACAATTCCAGAGGACCGTAATATCTAAACTTACATCAATTTTGAGACAAACAATAAGCAAACTCCCAAATAAGTAATTTAGAAGTATACAGATGCAATAAATAAAGCAGCCTTGCAGCCACACACGAATGTACGCATAACTTTTCAGTAGCATATTTACAAACATATATTCAAATGATAAATCTTCCTTTCCCTTACTGAACAGTCTTTTATTCTTACTTTCTGCTTTTATATTTTCATGGTTATGTATGCAAATCTGCATGCTTCAACTTGTCTGTCAGCTCCTAATACATCAGAAAGTCCCCGCTCAGCGACTTTCAATATTTGTCCTATTCTATTCTATTCTATTCTATTCTATTCTATTCTATTCTATTCTATTCTATTCTATTCTATTCTATTCTATTCTATTCTATTCTATTCTATTCTATTCTATTCTATTCTATTCTATTCTATTCTATTCTATTCTATTCTATTCTATTCTATTCTGTTCATTGCTCCTGTGTTTTAGGTTTGATCAATATTTCTGAAACTCAGAGCTTTGAAAAAAGAAAACATTATTTTTTTTTTTATCTCCCTTGACGTACCTGAATGAAACAGCCTACACTATTAGTAAGGCTGATAAAAAAAATAATAGTAATAATAAAAAAAGCTATATATATATATATATATATATATATATATATATATATATATATATATATATATATATATATATATATATATATATATATATATATATATATATATATATATATATATATTCAAAATAAATTACACATTTTATCAAAAATCTTTTTTTTAAGTATTGGCATAAAAATGAAGCATGTAGGGTGTAAAGATAGGCCATAAAGCTTTAATATGCACATTCTGCTTCTGGTATATTAGATGTGAGACTCTCCTGTGTCCTGGGTACTTCTTGATGCCTGAAGATAAAAATGCAAAGAATATGATCGCTTTTAACATCGCTTTTTCAAGTTGGCTATGAACCAAAATATATCAACAGATTAGTTACAAAGCAACTATGGGATCACGAAAATTGATGTTTTGGAGAAAAGTATTAACCATCAAAATCAGGGGTGCTCAAGTCCAGTCCTCAAGAGCTACTATCCAGCAACTTTTTGATGCACCCCATTTTTAACACACCTGAATCAAATGAGTGGCTTGTTACCATGCCTCTGCTAGGCTAAAGGAGAGGATCTAGCCTTTTGATTCAGGTGTGTTAGAGAAGAGATGCATCTAAAAGTTACAGGATGGTAGCTCTAGAGGACTGGACTTGAGCACCCCTGATCAAAATCATCTTCGTAACATTGAAACTTCATGAACACAGCCGGGAAGGTGTGTCTGAGCAAAGTGGGCACAAATCAGACACTGGTTAACCAGGTCTGTCTGGAATAAGGAGTTTCAGCAAATTTTTGTTAGAAAAGTAAAATGTTTAGCCAAAGTAATATAGTAAAAACAACAACAAAAAAACTACTGAGGAAATATATGCAAACATTTAAATAAACAAAAAAAAAACTAACAAACAATAAAACTTCTCCTAATTTAGAAAATAGCAATGCTGTGTTTGTAGAATAAAATGAATTAAGCTAAGCCTGAATTTACCCACGTGTCTGGCAGACTTAGATTAAAAGTATATAATTTTGTGAACATACTTCTTTTGAATAGTGAAAACCAGCAGATTTTAAAGACAGTTTAGGTGCTGTAAGGCAAATATGTCTTGTATTTGTTATTGATTTATTGCACTAATGCTGTCTATCCTAAATCTGATGTGTCTTTTTCCAGCAACAACACATTTCTTTTTTTTTTTTTTTATAAAAGTTATTTTAAGTCAAACTCTTGCAGATGAATTACTAACTCTGGGCATGGCTTACCTGTACAATAGAATATGTTACATTTTATTTAATACCAGCTAAGGAAAAAGAGAAATAACTGTTACGGTATATTTTATATATGTAAATATATACAAATATCTGGTTCCAACTATAATATTTACATGTTTGGTGCATTGGTGTGAATGTTTTTTTTAATTTTTTTGTTATGCAACCAACTATTTCATTAAATGTGAAATGTATGCTTACATTAGCTTTACTTGAATGTGACAAGTTGAACTCGGAGTTTGCTCTCTTCTGAGGTGTGCATAAACGAGAAAGAATGTTTTCATACTCCTCCCTCACCTAAAATCAGAAAACACATTGAGTTCTTTTAATTGAAGATGTGGAAATACAAAAGCAGAATGTTTGTTAATTTCTAAAAACAAAAACAAAAAGTTAATGGCTGACCTGCTTTGAAAAAAGACAGTGCATGACAAAGAACATGACACCATACAGGCTCCCATAAATGGAGAACAGATAAGACATGACTATTGTGCCCTTCTCAAACTGGAAACAGCCAAAGATCCACATGGTGCCGAGCACACAGAGCTGAGCCACTGCAGTAATGGTGAAAGCCCTGCAGGGGGCAACAAATACACATAAAATATTAAATAAAACTGGAGGCACTTGATTTGTTCATGTTAAGGAGGGTCAGTCACAAAGGAAATTGTGAAATTTTACTGACATTCTTCACAGTGATCAGTTATTTTGATAGTTCTAGACATTTCAGTTTTAGCAGCACTTACTTGATTTTATACAAGCTGTCCAGGTCCGGGTTTAAACTGGAAAACTTTTGAGCTAATTTCCACACGGTAATGAGAAAGAAGAAAATGTTTACCTGGAAGATGAACAAAGTTTTGAACAGAAATTAGTTTGGTTTCACAAATGTTTCTAAGTAAATTAGTATTTATTTTAGATGAACTCTCACAATAATGATAACACAGGCAGGTCCAAAGAAACTCCAAATGGAATCCAAATTTAGCCAGCAACTAGAACATAGACACAGAGTTTATTGAGATTTTAGGTTAAAATGCTATAAATTCAAAGGTTAGGTTAAATTAGCTGATAGACGTACTATTTCTTAGTTCCGTATCCATCTGCATTCACCAAAGCAGTGATGCCAACAATTACAGCTGGGACTCCGTACCCTCCTGCCATCATGTAGATAGTTTTAAAGTTGGTGTTGAAGACGAGGACCACCATCCAAAGAGCTGGATTCCCTCCAGACACATCCAGCAGAATGTAGCCAGGTAGAAGAAGTGCAGCATCCCTGCCACTACTGCACAACCAATCTAGGAAAGCATGGGATTCAGCATGAAAATAGGAGAAAGAACACAATTTCAAGATGATTTCAAGATTGATAAAGGAGATACTCCCTGAGGTAATCTGTTTTAAAAGGATGCATACATTAAAACTGACAGTAGTGAATCAAATTGGTTTATTTAAATCTAATTTCTAAAGAAAGCAAGCAGATTACATTGAGACATAAACTTGCAAAATTCACTTCTCCCGAATGAACATGTAGCCATATGAGACTAAGAGCGGCAAACAATTTCAGGACAATTTTACGTATGTCACAAAATCTTAATCTATTTACCTTGTTTGTTGTCTGAGAGATGCCTACGAGAAAGATAAGGGTTGCAGTAAAGAGGCTGATGCAGAGGTGCAGGTGAATGGTTGTTCTTGGGCTTTTAATGGACCGGATCATTGAAAATGTCAGGATGCAGAAAAACAAGCAAATCAGTGAAAGGGAGAGTCCTATCCAGGAGATCAAATGCAACTCAAAATGGCCCTGTTGTGAAGACAAGATGGAAGCGTTAAAAAACTTATGGTGTAAAGGTGATGCATTGTATTTTATGGTGTAAGACGTTTTATGGTTTGAATCACAGTAGGTAAGCTTTTAGAACCTCTACGTCATAGAGAGCCATGAGCACAGCGAAGCTGCTTGGTAGTTACAGGAGCACACAGTATATTCAGAGTTAGATTCCACCATACTGCAGCCACGAGATGACCATGAATCTCCATCCTTTGAGGAATCCCAGAACACACAGGTGTGTGAAGTTTGATTTGACTGCAAAATAGATAAATGCAATAGTTAAACAATTACCTTAAAAATGTAAATGTTATGAAAACAAAACAACAAAAAATAGGCTTTTTCCTTTACCTGATCAAGGTGGTGCAAAGTTATATTGACTGGTTCTTTAAGGTGTGTTGTGTCTCTATTACTGACAGTGACAGTCACCACTTTTGAGTTCACTTTAAATCTTTGGTTTTCAGTCTTTTCCATCCCACTGAAATAACCATTTGCAGTTTTTTCCAGGTTTAAATAGCTCAGCAAGGAAACTGTTGTATGTCCTTTGACAACAGTTAAAATAGGTTCAGTGTTTCTAATGAATGTGTTTCAAATGTTTTTTTATAGACATCATTGTTACCTGGGTAAGATGAGATATCTCCTGCAGCTTCCTCCAACATGATGTCCAGTTTAGCATGCTTAGATTGTAAAGTCTTTAATCCTCGGGGAACAGTCGACCCAGTGTACACCAGAAGCTGCATTTCTGTTTGAAAATTGTTACTGAACTCAAATTACTTACTTACTCAATAGAAACTATCAGCTTTTAGAAAGTATCATTGCAATTTAGACTTCAAAGAAGCACATTGTTGTAATAAAGGACAAAATGGAGTCTAAGGAGAGTCTTTATTTTTTTTGTTTCAGAAGCAGTCATCTTCAGTTTTACCTGTTTGTTTGGTGGATCTATTAGTTCCTGGTGGTTTAATAAAAGGTCCTATGAACCTTAGACTTTCTTCCACCAAGTCAAGAAAGCTGGAGACTTTCCTGCTACTAGTGAGAAACTCAGTCGATAAAATTTGGTCAATCATGGAGAGCAGGCTCTATATCATGGGGAGAGAAAAGGAAACATCATGCATGTAGGAAAGATTAAACATAAAGCAGAGTCAGACTGAGAACAGACTTTTTGGTGGCATAGCTGCACACCATCTAACGGCATACGGGTGAAAAACTTCCTCTTGTCTGTTGTCTTTGAGAATAAAAAATGTTTCTAAAAACTTATTTTACCTCTAGTAAGCCTTCTCCATTGAGCTCTTCTACATCCGCATTCTCCATGAGCTTTAGGCAGCGTTTACTCAGTAGCTTCACACCATCCTGTACAATGTGAAAATTCTAAAAAAAAACCAAGAAATAGATAAAAGGTGTCAATGATAAGAGACATTAAGGAAGATCATAATGGTAAAAATAAATCGAAAACAAAAACAGTTACCTCTGCTAGATTATTGACATCTCTGAAAATGCCACAGTCCAGTTCTTAAAGAAAGAAAAATATTAATTGACTTTGTGAAAATAACTTTTTCCAGTTTTTTTTTTCCTAAGACTTAAAACCTGCTTATATTTGCTGTCCAAAAGAAACTAAGAGCTGATTTTACTCTTAACGAGATTTTTTGTATCCGTACTTAGTAAACCCTGCAGAGCATGCACAATAATGACCACTGGTCCCTTGGTGGCATGTTCCATTTCCACAGATTGTTTCATCAGTCTTACATATATCTGGAAATTGAAACAAATCAAGAAGGGGAAACAAATTGAGTGGCAGTTTATTTCAGTCAGAGCCATTACAGTGTTCAACTAGTATGTCTCATTTCAACTCAATGTTTTTACAGTGGATTTAGCATAATAATTTTCTAAATCTTTAAAGAAAGGATTTTGATTCTGTAAATCTTCTTATATCAGGTCTAAATCCTCGCCTTCACACGCTGTCTCTCCCCAATAATGGTCATTTTTCCAGATTTAGGTGTGTAACCAGCGTTGCAGGTGCAGTTATAACTGCCTTGTGTGTTTATGCAGGTTGCATTTGAACCACAAACATTTTCATCTTTACATTCATCTTGATCTGTGTGAAAGAGGGGAAGAAATGGAGAAAAAAAAACATTTCAGAGAAAAACTAACTCTGAGCCAACACTCTAAATGGAGAGCAAAACGAACACCACGGTACAGAAAGTCAATGTGTTACCTATGCATGAGACGTTGTCAGTGCCCTTAAATGTTCTCGCTTCAGTAGAAGACTGAAATCCTTCTTTACAAGTGCAATAGTAGTTGGAATATGTGTTGATACATTCAGTATTTGGTCCACAGAGATCTTTGTCAATACATTCATTAATATCTTTGTTGAAACAGATTAGAAAAGAAAAAAGATGTATAATAAATTATATTATCAATCATCACTATTAATAAAGACTACTTACCATGACATTTTGCAGATTGTTCGAAAGTTAAATTTACAGCTCTGGAGGGCGACCTGTAACCCTCTTTACACTGGCAGTAGAAACTGCCATATGTGTTGAAACAATTTGCATTATGGCCACAAATTGGTCCGGGAGGAGCACATTCATCTTCATCTACGTTAAGGAATGAGAATAGTAAAAAAAAATATTTCAGAATGAAATAATGTTCGATTATACTACTAAAAACATATAGAAAGAACATTATAAATGATGAAAAGAAGTTTTTGAGTTAATAAAGAATGAAAAATTATCCAAAAAAATAGATATCTATGAATATGATAAACAACAATGTAGTATTTCGAATTTTTATTAGAGAACTACACATATCTCATATAACTATCTGTTCCATTTAGAAAGTTTTTTTTTATTTACATACCAACACATTTTTCTTCAGATAAATAAAATCCAACACCGCATGTTGTTTCAGATTTAACAGTAGAGATCAAAGCTGAAAAGCAAACAAATAAAAGACAAGAAATGTTAACCCTTTTAATGGAGCCTTTAATATTTTAATCCTTGTATTCAACACTAATAATTTTTAAAATCATACAGTACAATGCAGCATAATAAGTCAATTATCTTCTCAGTAATACTACCACTTTTTAATAAAGCGTTTAGCTGTTTTTCATATGTCAAAATCCGTCAGCGTTGTTTCTTGTTCCTAGAGACAGGAAAACAGTTTTCTTCCACTGACTGGTCATGTGGTTAAAATGTGGTAAGAAATAATGTGGGTAGGAGCAGATGAGGTCATAATGTATTTCTATGTTGTGTTTAAATTCAATGAGGAAATTTAAATTATTGTTGAATTTTTTGAAGGTAACTTGAAATTAGATCAGCTTTATATGGCTAATTGATTTCTGTATTATTATAAAATTTACATGGGTTCTTTAGGCAAACAGTCATTTATATATGTATATATATATATATATATATATATATATATATATATATATATATATATATATATATATATATATATATATATATATATATATATATATATATATATATATATATATATAATATGTATTATTTTACATTCTTAAAAAAATTAATTTCAACTTATGACAGACATAACTCACCCAGTATCAAGAGGCCAGATTTGGCTCTCATGGTGTGGCGAAAAGCTGAATCCAGATCAGTCTTTTAGAAGTTAAAAAAGTATTTTCCACATTCAAAAGGTCTGAGGCTCTTTTTTCCTTGGTCCTGCTTGAACAATACACAAATGGGTAAAACAGAAGGCTGAGTGCACAAGTTAAAGTCTACAAAACTCAAAAATCAACGCCTGGTTATATAAGACTTCTTTATATAAAATTTTGTCTCTCCTTTCTCTTTAACCCCCACTCTGATTTCTCTATTGAGGCGACCTGCCAGGGATTACTAGAGCTTTGAAGGAGGATCTCTCTCTCTTTTTCTTTCTCTCTCGCTCAGTTTGAGACAGGCCTTTAACTCTGGTTTGTACAACCAGTAACATTTCAGGAACTGATGTACTTTTAGGGGTGAGGCAGCAGAGACAGGATGTAGTCATGACAGCCTACAAACATTTCAATACATGAGAAAAAAGACATCATCGAAAGGTGTGTTTTCACAGATAAGAATTTGCAACTTCACACTTCATTGTGTCATGGAGCAATTCTGTCTAAATTATCGTCCCAAAGGAACACAGCCGCTTGACTATGATGATAACATTTATATGGCTTTTCTTCTGACAGCTTCTAATTCTGACAATGCTGCTAAAAAAACAAAGAAAAGATGTACTCATCAGTGTATTCAGCATGTTGGCACTACTGTATTAAGCTGAAAACACATGGCGTTACATGTGCACATGTGAAAATCTGTCACATGTAGCCCTCCGCACTATGTCTTACTAGATAGGCTTTTGAGGTTTTTAATTTGCTTATACAGTAAGTGCTCAATTGAAACTGATATTGACTGTAGTTGTAGATGAAATGAAATTAATTAAGTTTAAGGAAAGCACAACGTTTCAGTTATCCATCAATCCTCTACTGCTTGTTAATTGATGTAATATAATTTGTGTTGCAAGAAGGGCCAACTAAATCAAATTTAATGGGACTGTAAAAAAGAATGAAGTAAAACAAATAATCTAAAAAAAACAGGTTGGATAAAGACAGTCAAACTCTACTAAAATATTTGAAGCCCTACTTGCTTTGTTGGTGGGTTGCTTCAAGGACCCATTTAGATAAGGCTCAGTACTGATACTACCCATGCAAACTATTCTGTTTTTTTGTCTCTATATTAAGAAGCCAAAGTGTGTGCTACGTTCCGTCTCTGGAACAAAAATTAGTGTTAAAGATCCCTCTCTGGAGCCAAAGCATGTGCTAAAGTGCCCTCTCTGGAACCAAAATAAGTGTTAAAGTGCCCTCTCTGGAACCAAAATACGTGTTAAAGTGCCCTCTCTGGAGCAAAAGTGTGCTAAAGTTCCCTCTCTGAAGCAAAGTGCGTGTGCTAAAGTTCCCTCTCTGGAGCCAAAATAAGTGGTAAGGATCCCTTTCTGGAACCAAAGCACGTGCTAAAATGCTCTCCCTGGAACCAAAATAAGTGTTAAAGTGCCGTCTCTGGAACCAAAATACATGTTAAAGTGCCCTCTCTGGAGCAAAAGTGTGCTAAAGTTGCCTCTCTGAAGCAAAGTGCGTGTGCTAAAGTTCCCTCTCTGGAGCCAAAATAAGTGTTAAGGATCCCTTTCTGGAACCAAAGCATGTGCTAAAGTGCTCTCTCTGACGCCAAGGCGAGCACTAAAGTGGCCTCTCTGGAGCCAAAGCATGGGCAAATGTGCCCTCTCTTGAACCAAACTGCATGTTATTGTGTTCTCTCTTGAGACAAATTGTGTGTTAAACTGTTTCTATGTTCTTGAATAGGTGCTATATCAGTCCCTTTTTTTCGTTCTTCCCTTACCCTTCAAAAAGTTTGTGCATACCAATGCTCTATGACATAAGCCAGAGGCCCCTGAACGCTGAACATGGTAAAAAGATAAGACAAGGTGGACCCTCACTCTTTCCAGCTGGAATCTGCTCAGTATTTTTTGTTTATACTCAATGATGTTGAGTATAAACAGCTGGGTAACCACAGTCACAATAAATTCCCCACAAATGGCAAAATATGCATATAATGCTTTTCAGAAATAACTTCATTACCAGCATGTGACATGAACAAAGCATGAAATAGGTTATGTTTATTTGCTCAGCAACCATTTACTTGTTTTGCAGTTGTATCAAGCATTCAAAAAGTAGGTTGCATGCAGGTCTTTTGCAACCTACTTTTTGAATGCTTGATTTCTAGTTGTGAGGTTAGACTTTAAAACTTCTAAGCCAAAATCTATACGGTGATGAGGATGATGAATGTGTTAAAAGGATAGTTCAGTTTGTTGGACTTACTGTTTATTCTTCACCTGTGCAAATAAAAAAAATACTGCTCATCCCTTGTATTTGGCTTGGTAGATCTCGGCATGCCATCAACTTCAAAAGTAGATGTTGGTTTAAAAAACTTTGGGCAACCCTGCTGTACACTATTACAGCTACCTGGTTATGGCGTTCGATGTATGCATTTTCTGCCTGCATTTTACACCCTGCTGTTATGTGCTGTATTGTTTCAGAGGCATCTTCTGATGCTTCACCGATTGGATCGATCTCGACAGGAGGACAATAACTTCAGGAGACTGAGAGAGGATGAAAACTAACAAAGTCATTTAAAAGTAAAAAGAAAAAAGAAAAACTAAAATATTGTTATAACATTAATTAGGCAGTCAAAAGACTGACAAAGTAGGCCTTAAATAGGCTGAGGGCAAGTCTTTTTTAAGGCGGAGGGTAAGTCTTTTTTTAAGACTGAGGGTAAGTCTTTTTTAAGAATGAGGTTGTAGGTTTTACTAAGGAAAAGTGGACCAAGTGTTGCAACAAAATAAAAAGAGAAAACAACGATCCGGAGTAATTGTGAGCACTCAAAATAAGGAACAGAAAAAAAAAGATAAATAAAAACATCTCATAATAGAATATAACATATAATATAATGATAGGAACAACTTAAGAAAATTCACTGTTGTTCTATTTACTATGCACATCTTTCTTTTCTATTTTTACTCTTATTTTTCTTTTCTATTTTTACTCTTCTTCTTCGGTTGTTGTGGCCGCGGGTTCGTCTCCAACGGTACCACTGAGCACCTCCAGCCTGTATCTGTACCGCTAGCCTGCTGCTCTCTGCTCGGCCTCCACCTTATCAACCGGAAGCTACAAATTCTTTTCTAAAAGAGGATGACTTTTATTACCCTGGGTCCCAGAGAGCAGAACCAGAGGAGGAAGATGACGGGGGCGATCTGAGACAATTATTTGACCCAAAACCAGACTCACAACCAGACTCTAGTATCCCTGGGGCCAACAGTGGAGATCCATCTATCACCTTTGCTCCATGGTCACTAAATAGGAGCCACTATCCTCAACAGACTGCAAACAGCCCGTATGGACCAGCTCTTCATTGAAGGAGTGGCTGCTGTGAGGACAGTTTAGTTACTGAGATAGAAAACATGTGCAACGGGAAAAGAAAATAACAGACTTAGGCACAGCTAACTCTCCTCCAAAACTTCCACTAAACTGTTCAAACTGTTCTCCATGCAGCCCTCAGACAAGAACAGCTCTCCAAATGATGGTTGCTGCTACATCTGTGGCAAAACCTGATCACTGGGCCAGAAACTGTCCACACAAAAAAAGTGGGGGCAGAGGAGGATGTGGCAGAGTCTCAGTTCATCATGGGGGTCCACCGCCCTACCATGGAGACCAGAGAGGACAGAGAGGAGGCTACAACCATCTCAGCAAGGGGGATATCAGGCACCGAAGCCAGGTTACTCTATCTACTTGTGAGGGAGACATTGGAGCGACCCCTGGTTCAACAGACTTCAAGTAACACACACACACACACACAGTACAATTTAGAGACATATATTAGTTTCCTGACATTTTTTTTATATTTTACTCCAGTGAGTTGCTGGTCTCATGTTTGAATTTATATTGCTTTTTCATCTAACAATGGATATCCAGTAACTAAAACTCTCAATAACAGTTTGGTCAGGGTTTAATTAGCTTTCTCTGATATACGGTATTCTACCGTAGCAAAACTTTCTATCTTTTTCTTATGTATAGGTACCTTTCTTTAATGATGTGCTGCGTTAGAGATCCCTGAGGATTATCTAATATAAAACAGGCCTGTTTCCTCACCTCATAATATATGACCCCTGGAGAGTTCTTTTAATTATTTTTTTTATCATTTTATATCACCTAAGGCGCCAAAGAAAAATTTGTAATGGCTCCCACTCCAATGTTTTCCAATCCATTTTGTCTGTTTAACCATGAATAGTGGATGAGCAGGGAGACTGTAGTTTTTTGTATTGCTCCAATAATTTGGTAACAAATTGGCAATAGTTAACTTTTCTTCTCGAAATTAAATGTTGTAACAACAGGGCTGTCACATATTCTGCGTGTTTGTGATGGATACTACACTGCTATCCCAGCATTTCTTAAGACACTGTGGGCGATTCTAATCTGACCCCTTTTGTACCCCAAATTGTCATACCTGAAAATAATTAATTTCATAATTTTGCATTCAGTAAA
Organism: Cyprinodon tularosa; assembly: GCF_016077235.1. Classification (NCBI taxonomy): domain Eukaryota; kingdom Metazoa; phylum Chordata; class Actinopteri; order Cyprinodontiformes; family Cyprinodontidae; genus Cyprinodon; species Cyprinodon tularosa. The sequence goes on along the minus strand of NW_024038913.1, from coordinate 377,773 downwards.
CAACACCTGAGGAAGTCCCACCTCATAACAGTGTTGTAAAAAATAAAATAAGGGCCCCCTTTAAATTTCCCCTGGATCTGAAATGCTTTTCCTTTCCAGATCATCACACCCATAGAACATTGTTGTTATTTTGACAGATTAGAAAGCATGAGATCAATGCGGAAGATATAAGGGCTTTATTTACAGTTATTTTGTTCTATCATAGCTGTTTATCATAGAACTTGGTTGTCAGATTAAGGCCTCATTCTGCCTTTCATTTTTCTTTTAAAGCAGGTTGTGTGTGAGGCATTAGAGAATTTATTAATATTACATTTACAAGTGGCAACAAGCTGATAACTTTATTCACCAGATCAAGAAGAATCTCTCATGAAGCGAGAGAAGATAACTGCTTCTTTTCATGATCCTTGTAAAGTTTTCATTTATCATATTCAAACTCCTGCGAACCTCGAATTGAGTTTATAGATTTTCTGCCATTTCATTAATAGAACATGGTAACAATTAGAGGTGTGTAGTGATTGGTTACCCAGGTACATTTAATTGGTTAACAATTTAAAGACAAAAGATCTACTTTAAGAATTAGGTTTATTGTGTCATACTTTTTACTTAAGTACTCTACTCCTACTTAAGATCTCTGACTATTTTATCTTTTTTGAGTAATTTGATCTACAGTATTCTTAATTCAAGGAAACATATAGTAAATGTCATGTTTGGCTTTAGGTGCCGCGCCCACATGCAGAAACACACTCGGGAAAACAGTCACAGTCTCAGGGTCTTTATTTACACTTAGTCAAACAGATCACAGAGATTATGTCAACCAAAAACCACTAGACCTGGAGCGCTGCCAGGAAACCGGTCTCGTCTAAGGAGGAAAGAGAAGAGGTTAGAACGCGGAGAATCTGGAGGAAGAAAACAACGGATCTGAGCTTACCACAGAGCGCGGACACCGGACCGGGAGGGAGCAGTGAGAACTTGGCGCTGCCTGATGGTGATGTGACAGGCGTGGCGTGACCAGAGAGCGGGGGTATGTGGAGTGGTCCGAGCAGCCTCCGGGAATCCGGGGATCAGAACCAGCGGGAGGAACCAGGGAGAAGCGGGAGGCCAGGGACCCACAGACTGGGTGACCAACCTCGATACTCCTGAGAGGACCTGGAAGGATCCGCCACGAGAGGAGGTGATGATTCACGAGAGAGAACCGCAATGGTAACACTCTGGCGTCCTCCCGCTGTCTGTGCGCTGCTCAAATAGTGCAGGGCCGGTGCTGCTGAACCACTTGCAGGTGTGCGTGCCCCGCCCTCCAGTCAATGACAGACACCTGTGAAGGTAAACAGAAGAGGCCGAGGCCTGACAGTAAACAGTAGATATTAACAGTGGGAGTTTGTTATCTCATCTTAAAGCCATCCTTAGTGGTGTTTACAGCTTTAGGCTGCTTTAACTAAATCTCTGAGCTTGCGGCAGCTTCCAGACTGTTTATTGTATATACATATATATATACATATATATATATATATATATATATATATATATATATATATATATATATATATATATATATATATATATATATATATATATATATATATATATATGTCTTGGTATGCTGAAGCATCCCCCCCCCAACAAATTTTAGACTTGGCTCATTGCACTCAGGCAAGTATAATTTTCCTGGAAACCACCAAACTTGGACTTGCCCATCAGATTTCCAGGTGGAGAGATAAGATTCCCCACTCGAGAGAATGCTTCTCCACTGCTCTTGAGTCCAGTGGTGACATGCATTACATTACTGCACCCAATGCTTTGCATTGCGCTTGATCATGTATGGCTTGGATGCATCCGTTTGACCATGGAAACCCATTCCATGACGCTCTCTCTTCTTGAGCTAATCTGAAGGACACATGAAGTTCGGAATTGTGCAGTGAATGACTTTAGATAGTTGGTGACCCTCTGCACTATGTGCTTCAGTATGTACTTAGTTAACATGGCCTACCCCTTTGTGACTTACTGTGACTTACTGACATTCCCAAACACTTCCATATCCTTATGATGCAGCTGACAGTTGACTGGGAAATATTTAGGCATGAGGAAACTTCCTGACTGAAATTGTTTCCCAGGTGGCATCCTAACACAGTTCCCCACTGCTTAAAACAATACAAACTAGAAATCAAACCCGTATCTATGATTGCCAACACCTGCTGAAGCTACGGTCGCAAAATGATTTAAATACAGAAATTTTTGACCATTAAAAAAGCTGCGGAGTGCTACGGCAGGATGTCAACAAGACAACAGCGGGAAAAAATGGACGGAAGAAGAGATGCGCAATACAGAGAAAGCGGGGCTGCAGAAGGGGTCTAACTGCCCAGCGCTTCCATCAGTCCTGCTCTCCAATGTCCGCACGTTGGAAAACAAAATGGATAATCGATGGACGGATGGGTGGGTCTCCTAAAAAGTGACAGTTTTTCCACAGATGAATGTAAATTGGCAAAATTTTCCCTGATGATGTTGTTCCTCTGGACTATGCCATCCATTAGCCAGTGGCCACTTGGTTTTCCAAGTTTATGACTCTTGGCACTTAACAGCAGATGCATTATTACTCTGTTTGTGTTGGAGGACCAGACCTTTGGGGTGAATCAGTTCTGAAACCAAGTTGGACATCATGTTTAGAAAATAAACTCACAAAAATACAGAGTGGCTACTGGTCCAGACAGACCAGGACCCGATGCAATGGCTTTTTCCACCTGGAATATTGAGGTGTATGACATGTGCCAGTACTTATTTGCTTTCGTTGTCACTATCATCAATAATACTTACATCTGTAAGACACATATTGAGCAGATGAAAAACAAAGCCAACTATAATCCTTTCAGTCCAGAACCTGTGCAACAAGCAAACACTCATTGGACTTCTTTGGAGCAAAGTTTCTAATAGCAGTTTGGAAGGAGGACCTATGGAAAAGCTGTTTTGTGCATCTAGTATGCAAAATTATATAATGTAATAAAATTTATCCCAGAGCTTGTAATTAGTTTACAATATGGAACTTAACAATTTACAAAAGTGATTTCAGATAAGAACAGTGAAAATGACTGGATAAATAGCAAAACTCTCAAGGTATGGAATTGTTAGGATTACTACAGAGGGTGATAAATACAATCATTACATAAATTAGAGTGCATACTTCCTGATTAGGGATATGTGTTTGGTACAGAGTAACGTTTGATAACAATCTTTAATTAAATATTTTAAAAGCTGACTAGTCCTTGTGGTTTATTCTGATAAAAGGCAGTATGGGTACAGGCGAATGAGTTTAGCTTCCTTTAACGCTGCAGGGTAAAATAGACACCAACTACAGGACGGTTAAAAAAAGCTGCGGTTTGGCCCTGTTTCTTAGTGACTGTGGACTGCATTTGAGCTCTTTTCCAATTTTAAGCCGTAAATATCTATCATGATTTAAAAACATATTTACAATGCTTATGTTTATAGTACATTCCCGTTGCTTGTCATCAAAAACTGTCAAACATAAGGTGAAAAAAAAAGAATAAAATATGTAAATATAGATTTTTTTTACATTGCCTAAATGTAAATTCAATTTTATAATTGCTCAGGGTGTTATGTATGTATATAGGTGGAGCACAGCTGTAGTTAGGCTGAGCAACAGTTTTTAACTTCTCATTTTAACAGCAGTCCAGCTGTACATCTGCTCAGAGGAAGCAAACTCAGTGAGAAAAGAAAAAAATAGCAGAGACCAAAAAAAGAAAGAGCGGGCCTCATGATCACAATGGAAAAGTATAAGTAATTTGAGGAGGACAGTTATTGTTTATTGTTTTATTAATGTTGGCATGCTTTTTTTGGTTCACTACTGTTGAAGACATTTGGACTAATGCAACCACTTTAACAAATCCCTTTTTTCAATTTCCTTCTAGTCAGCGTTGTTGTAAACAGTGCCTTGTAAAATCAACAAATTTGATATATTACTAAACTTTTACTGCCATATTTTTAGTTTACATGTTTTATTTTCTATTATCCAAATATTTTGTTATTACGACTCTTATTTAGGCTGATAGGCTTATGTAGAAAGTGGAATCTAGCATGTTCACTGGAAAACCAGAAGAAGAGATGAATACAGTCTGAAGGCATGACATTTGCAAGGAGTTGTAAAAAATAAAAGTTTAAGAAGTCCTTTATTTCTCATTTCTACCTCCAAAGGAAGGGTCAGCCAGCGAGGTATGTTTATATGTTTTTATATATATTTTTATGTCGTTTTGTACTCATGACACCATTTCACTTAAGTTTATGTTGTATTTTAGTTTGACGGTGGTTTTGTTGTCAGTGGCAAAGAAAGTATAAGAAGATTTGCAATAAAACTGACACCTGAAGTGAAAGACCTCGCATGCCAACAGGAAAAGGAAGAGAATTCCATAAAGAAAAACTATAGGGGTTGCAATGTCACTTTGAAAATACTTATGACAGATGGAAAGCATTAATTAAAGTTGCTAAAAAAAATCTGTTATTAAAGAAGATCCTGTTGACATTCTTTAAGATCACATGGACATTGTGCAAAGATGGTCTTAATGATATTTATGACCAATACAGAGCAATGGGTGCACCACCTCATAATATGCGTTCTAAGTTAGACGAATGAACATCAGTGACTACAGAAGTTTTGCCAAACATCCAGTGCCATGTTGAGGGAACAAATAAGGAGGAGATTGTTTGGCCTGATGCCAGTTCTGTATTCACATCTTTCACATCATTCTCATCTTCTAGCAGTAAATGTTAAAATGTACATATATATCTATTGTAATGTTACATGTTGAAGTTAAATCACTATAGGTTAGTGATTTGGTGGGAGTTTTACTGCCATATTTTTAGTTTACATGTTTTATTTTCTATTATGCAAATTTTTTGTTATTAAGACTCTTATTTTGAAAGGCTTATGTAGGAAGTGGAATCTAGCATGTTCACTGGAAAACCAGAAGAAAAGATGAATACAGTCTGAAGGCATGACATTTGCAAGAAGTTGTACAAAACTAAATTTAAGTTTAAGAAGTCATTTATTTCTCATTTCTTCCTCAAAAGGAAGGGTCAGCCAGCGACGTATGTTTATATGTATTTATGTTATTTTTTATGTCGTTTTGTACTCATGACACCATCTCACCTAAAGGGACACTATGCAACATTTTTCAGTTAATTAATGTGTTCCATAACGTTTTGGATGATTAAATGAGTCATTTCAGGTTGAACAAAGGTATTCTCGGCCGCCCTGGTGGTCTGTGGGGGAAATACTGCACTTGCAACTGCAGGAGCACCGACCCGCACCCACAGGCTCAGAAGTCTCGTGAGAGTCAGTCTTGCTTTACGGCGAGAACTGCTATACCCCCCAGTTAAAAGCGTTCTCGTTGCTAGCACAGTGGCGATCTTTGTGCAGTTATGCTACGTTCACGCAGCAAAAGCAGCAAAATCGCGTCTGCTGCTTCCTTTTTGCTGCTTGTACCAGTTAGTTCTGACTCGTGGCTGAAGCAGCTTTGCTGCTCCGGCTGTGTCTGAGGCGCGTTGGGCGGAGCTTCACTATCCTTTCTCTGCCTTGCAGCTATATTTGCTGTGATCAGTGGGAATAAAGTAGTTTTAATATGTGTTTAAGTGAGAAAATACACCTGAAAACGTAATCATTGCAGTCAGTTCATTCAGATTATTATCCTGCCTTCAATATTTTTTCTGTCGGAGCCGCTCAGACCCCCACATACCAGCGGGGCGCCAACAGTATGGATCCCTTCATCAGCAGCGGTTCACCGCGGCAGCTGGTAGGTGTTTTTCATCTAAATAATCCAAACTGCATATTCTGCCGGCAGATTTCTGCATTTTAAGTTAATTTAGGCGTCAATAAACTGTTTAAGAGGAGAGATCATCAGCGCTGTGTCTCTCTCCCTGCGTTAAACGCACCCGACGCGCTGCTTCAGCTGCTCAGACGTGCTGCGCCTGGTGCTCAAAACGCGCCGCGGGACCTTTTGTTGCACCTTGACGCGCGTCAACCATTGACTTTGCATGTAAACTCGCTGCTTCTGTCGCGCCAGCTACGTCCAGTGTGAACGCAGCGTTAGTCATTTGCTGCTAAGCTCAAAACAACCGCGCCTGGCTTGACGGAGAAACCAGGAGAACAGCTGTGCATATTTACGACAGTGCACTTTTACTTTCGCCCTCTGGAGGGAGCCTCACTGGAAAATCAACACCGGTTGCATAGTGTACCTTTAAGTTTATGTTGTATTTTAGTTTGACGGTGGTTTTGGTGTCAGTGGCCAAGAAATTATAAAAAGATTTGCAATAAAACTGACTTCAGACCAGCAGTAACAAACTCTTTGTTGCCGTCAAGAAGAGATGGAAGTGATAGTAAACATTTCCTTCATACAGTATCATAAATGCAGTATTATGGTTTACTATTACGCATCAAAGTTTCTACTAATAAATTGTAAAACAAAATGTCCTTTGGGCTATAGATGCAGATTTGTGCTGTTTTTTTCTTTTTAATATATAACTGAAAGAAAATATAGCAGAGGGAAAAAGCACATGAGTCAGGGGGACATTGACAGTACAATCCAGTGAAGCATGAAAAAGGGATAAGAGATTTGAATACTTTAAATGAGATGTGATGAGTAGCATTAAACTATGGAAACCAGGTGAATGCAATAGACAGATTATAGAGCAGCTTGGGTAGAATCTTTGGAAAGATTTAAGCAAAGATTAAAGAATGGGAACCAGAGAAACTGAATAGTATCACAGAGGATCCAACTAACCAGTGCTAAAGACTAAAGATAAGAAATGAGATCAAATGCACACAACAGGACTAATAAAAAGCCAAATTTTTTCCAAAACTCAATTAACTGTTATGAGACAATAACACTAAATACAAACACATGAACCAACACATGAGTTGCGGATCATAATAGATATCTTCACAACGTATGAAAATGATGATGGTCAGTAGCAGTCAAACCTCTGATTGTGTCAGTATCCAAAATGCATGGAAATGCATTTTATTTATTTTGTACTTGATTGGTATGGACACTTGCAAAAGCCTTTTTTCTCTGACTGTGAATTGATGAAGTTACATTTTAAATAAACAAAACGGAAAGAGGGATTATCCAACTTCTTCATTACAAAATAGTTTAGATCTATAATTTTAGCTGATCAAAGAGTGTTATGTCATTAAGTTTGGAAGTCCTCCTGTCCATCATTCTAATAACCAGTTCTCTCTACAGCTCCTCTATCACATTCTAGTCAGGACTCTGACTGGGCTCATTATTGGCTTGAGCAAGAATCTCCAAAACTTTTTCAAGCTTAATATCCCTACTTTTGCAAACAAAAGTCATTTGCTGTCAATTTTACCAAAAACAAGGGTAATATTAACACTACCACAATAGAGCTGATGCGGATCTGCATTTTCCGCTCTCCTTCTCTGTGAAAGTGCTCCCTTCATCTATTGATATCTTCTGGTGATCAAATGGAGTACAGTGGATCAGCTTGCTCTCAGTTATTTTTCCACTGATTAACTGCTTAATAAATGGTTCAGCACTCATATTCTGAAGCAGATCTCACTTGCATTATTTTCCTTAAAAAAAAAAAAAAGATTTTTCTTCTTTCCTGAAAACTTGTTTTATTCTCATCTATATATATATAAACAAGTGACAGCACTGATGAAGTATTGTACAGTGGATCAGAGGCCCTTTGAGTTCAGCTATGGAAAAAAGGTAAATATAAACAGTTTTAACCCAAAAGTTTAACTGTAAACTATATTTTTAAATGTAGTGATTATTTGTGGTTTATTTCCCTTTCTAGGAACCATCACACAGCTTATCTCACATAAACAGGAAGGAACAGGGGAAAAGTCTTGCATTTCCTCTTTAAGCTTCTCAACCACACAGTAAGAAACCATTAGCAATGTTGAAATAGAATTATATTTATTCTTATGAAACAAAACATATCAAAAATACAAAACAGATTTTAAGAATTCCCCCAATGAAAGAGATGTAAACAAGAAATAAACTGCTTCAATGTAAAAAAAATATATAAGATGTGCGCAAAAACCATGTGTTACAGCGGTGCTACAATTCCAGAGGACTGTAATATCTACCCTTAGATAAATTTTGAGACGAACAATAAGCAAACTCCCCAAATAACTCATTTAGAAGTATACAGATGCAATAAATAAAGCAGCCTTGCAGCCACACATGAATGAGGCCAGAGTTTTCAGTAGCATATTTACAAACAGATATTCAAATGATAAATCTTTCTTTCCCTCACTGAACAGTCTTTTATTCTTACTTTCTGTTTTTATATTTTCATGCTTATGTATGCAAATCTGCATGCTTCAACTTGTCTTTCAGCTAGCTGCTAATACATCAGAAACTCCCTGCTCAGTGAAATTCAATATTCAATATTCTATTCTATTCTATTCTATTCTATTCTATTCTATTCTATTCTATTCTATTCTATTCTATTCTATTCTATTCTATTCTATTCACTGCTCCTGTGTTTAAGGTTTGATCAATATTTCTGAAACTCAAAGCTTTGAAAAAAGAAAACATTTGTTTTTTTTAATCTCCCTTGATGTACCTTAATGAAGCAGCCTACATTATTAGTAATGCTGATAAAAAAAAACTATATATATATATATATATATATATATATATATATATATATATATATATATATATATATATATATATATATATATATATATATATATATATATATATATTCAAAATAAGTTACAAAATAAGTATTGGCATAAAAATGAAGCATGTAAGGTGTAAAGATAGGCCATAAAGCTTTAATAGGCACATTCTGCTTCTGGTATATTAGATGTGAGACTCTCCTGTGTCCTGGGTACTTCTTGATGCCTGAAGATAAAAAATTCAAAGAATATAAGTGAAAAAAATGCATTTATGAAAATATTTCTTAATTATGCTGCAATGCTTTTCTTTGTCAGAGTAAAATACACTATAGCCTACTTCACTTCAGTATTTCATAATTACTGATTTAAACCAAAGACAGTTGAGGTGCGGTCTGAGGCTGTTTGAAGGTTTGTACAAAATTTAGAAAATACTTGATAATTGGGTTTATTTATAATATCCAGTCTTGGAAAATAAATGTTAAGCTATAGTTTAAACCATATACGAACATAATCTGAATAAACCAACAAATAGGGTTCTTTGATATTTGAAATAAAATTACACTTTATATTTAGTTTGGTTAAAACCAGTTAAGATTTTGTAATTATTAAAGGCACACCTATGGATATCCTTTAAAAGGTCATGGTAAGGTAAAAAGATGCTAACTTAAGCTTTTTACCACAATGGAACTGGAACTATAATTATATGAGGTAAGATAAAATGGAAATGTTCATCCTAGGCTATACTAAAGATTCTTTCAAGTAGAGTAAAATAAGGAATAAGTCTGTAAGTTTAAAAACAACTTTCTTGGACTTGTTTACTTTATGAAAAAGAGGAAATTATGAAGAAAGAACATTGTGTTCAAAAACATAATGAGCATGCTGAGAGATAAGAACATAGAGCTTGAGGATACATTGCTTTTTCAAGTTGGCTATGAACCAAAATATATCAACAGATTAGTTACAAAGCAACTATGGGATCACGAAAATTGATGTTTTGGAGAAAAGTATTAACCATCAAAATCCATCATTTTAGTAACATTGAAACTTCATGAACACAGCCAGGAAGGTGTGTCTGAGCAAAGTAGGCCACAAATCAGACATTAGTTAACCAGGTCTGTCTGGAATAAGGAGTTTCAGCAAATTTTTGTTAGAAAAGTAAAATGTTTAGCCAAAGTAATATAGTAAAAACAACAACAAAAAAACTACTGAGGAAATATATGAAATCTTTGAATAAAAAAAATAAAAATAATAAACAATAAAACTTCTCCTAATTTAGAAAATAGCAATGTTGTGTTTGTAGGATAAAATGAATTAAGCTAAGCCTGAAATGACTCACGTCTCTGGCAGACTTAGATTAAAAGTATGTAATTTTGTGAACATACTTCTTTTGAATAGAAATAGTATTGATGGCAAAAAATTTGCTTTTAAGATCAATGACTTATTGCTTATCATCAAACTTGTGAAAACCAGTGAAAACCATTAAAAGTGAATCAGCAGATTTTAAAGACAGTTTAGGTGCTGTAAGGCAAACATGTCTTGTATTTGTTGTTAATCTGTTGCACTAATGCTGTCTATCCTAAATCTGATGCGTCTTTTTCCAACAACAGCAAAGTAAAAAAAAAAAAAAAAGTAATTTTAAATCAAACCCTTGCAGATGTTGAAGTTGCAGAATTAATAATTCTTGGCATGGCTTAACTGTACAATAGAAAATGTTACATTTCATGTAATACAAGAGAAGGAAAAATAGAACTGTTATATCTTATATATGTAAATATATACAAATATCTGGTTCCAACTATAATATTTACATGTTTCTCTTGGTGGATTGGTGTGAATGTTTTTTTTGTTTATTATGCAACCAACTATTTAATTAAATGTAAAATGTATGCTTACATTAGCTTTACTTGAATGTGAGAAGTTGAACTCGGAGTATGCTCTCTTCTGAGGTGTGCATAAACGAGAAAGAATGTTTTCATACTCCTCCCTCACCTAAAATCAGAAAACACATTGAGTTCTTTTAATTGAAGATGCGGAAATACAAAAGCAGTATTTTTGTTAATTTAAAAATAAAAAAAATAAAAAAATGATGGCTGACCTGCTTTGAAAAAAGACAGTGCATGACAAAGAGCATGACACCTTGCAGGCTCCCCAAAATAGTGAACAGATAAGACATGACTATTGTGCCCTTCTCAAACTGGAAACAGCCAAAGATCCACATGGTGCCGAGCACACAGAGCTGAGCCACTGCAGTAATGGTGAAAGCCCTGCAGGGGGCAACAAATACACATAAAATATTAAATAAAACTGGAGGCACTTGATTTGTTCATGTTAGGGAGGGTCAGTCACAAAGGAAATTGGGAAATTTTACTGACATTCTTCACAGTGATCAGTTAGTTTGATAGTTTTAGACATTTCAGTTTTAGCAGCACTTACTTGATTTTATGCAAGCTGTCCAGGTCCGGGTTTAAACTTGAAAACTTCTGAGCTAATTTCCACACGGTAATGAGAAAGAAGAAAATGTTTACCTGGAAGATCAACAAAGTTTTGAACAGAAATTAGTTTGGTTTCACAAATGTTTCTAAGTAAATTATTAATTATTTAAGATGAACTCTCACAATAATGATAACACAGGCAGGTCCAAAGAAACTCCAAATGGAATCCAAATTTAGCCAGCAACTAGAACACAGACACAGAGTTTATTCAGATTTTAGGTTAAAATTCTATAAATTCAAAGGTTAGGTTAAATTAGCTGATAGACGTACTATTTCTTAGTTCCATATCCATCTGCATTCACCAAAGCAGTGATGCCAACAATTACAGCTGGGACTCCGTAGCCTCCTGCCATCATGTAGATAGTTTTAAAGTTGGTGTTGAAGACGAGGACCACCATCCTAAAGAGCTGGATTCCCTCCAGACACATCCAGCAGAATGTAGCCAGGTAGAAGAAGTGCAGCATCCCTGCCACTACTGCACAGCCAATCTAGGAAAGCATGGGATTCAGCATGAAAATAGGAGAAAGAACACAATTTCAAGATGATTTCAAGATTTATAAAAGAGATACTCTCTGAGGTAATTTGTTCTAAAAGGATGAATATATTGAAAATGACTGCAGTGAATCAAATTGGTTTATTTACATCTAATTTGTAAAGAAAGCAAGCAGATTACATTGAGACATAAACTTGCAGGATTCACTTCTCCTGTCTAAACATGGAGCCATATGAGACTAAGAGCGGCAAACACTTTCAGGACCATTTTACGTACGTCACAAAATGTTAATCTATTTACCTTATTTGTTGTCTGAGAGATCCCTACGAGAAAGATAAGGGTTGCAGTAAAGAGGCTGATGCAGAGGTGCAGGTGAATGGTTGTTCTTGGGCTTTTAATGGACCGGATCATTGAAAATGTCAGGATGCAGAAAAACAAGCAAATCAGTGAAAGGGAGAGTCCTATCCAGGAGATCGCATGCAACTCAAAATGGCCCTGTTGTGAAGACAAGATGGAAGCGTTAGAAAACTTATGGTGTAAAGGTGATGCATTGTATTTTATGGTGTAAGACGTTTTATGGTTTGAATCACAGTAGGTAAGCTTTTAGAACCTCTACGTCATAGAGAGCCATGAGCACAGCGAAGCTGCTCAGGTGGTTACAGGAGCACACAGTATATTCAGAGTTAGATTCCACCATGCTGCAGCCACGAGATGACCATGAATCTCCGTCCTTTGAGGAATCCCAGAACACACAGGTGTGTGAAGTTTGATTTGACTGCAAAACAGATAAATGCATAAGTTAAACAATTACCTTAAAAATGTAAATGTTATGAAAACAAAACAACAAAAAATAGGCTTTTTCCTTTACCTGATCAAGGTGGTGCAAAGTTATATTGACTGGTTCTTTAAGGTGTGTTGTGTCTCTATTACTGACAGTGACAGTCACCACTTTTGAGTTCACTTTAAATCTTTGGTTTTCAGTCTTTTCCATTCCACTAAAATAACCATTTGCAGTTTCTTCCAGGTTTAAATAGCTCAGCAAGGAAACTGTTGTATGTCCTTTGACAACAGGAAAAATAGGTTCAGTGTTTGTAATTAATGTGTTTCAAATGTTTTTTTATAGACATCATTGTTACCTGGGTAAGATGAGATATCTCCTGCCGCTTCCTCCAACATGATGTCCAGTTTAGCATGCTTAGATTGTAAAGTCTTTAATCCTCGGGGAACAGTCGACCCAGTGTACACCAAAAGCTGTATTTCTGTTTGAAAATTGTTACTGAACTCAAATTACTTACTTAGTAGAAACCATCAGCCTTTAGAAAGTATCATTGCAATTTAGACTTCAAAGAAGCACATTGTTGTAATAAAGGACAAAATGGAGTCTAAGGAGAGTCTTTATTTTTTTGTTTTAGAAGCAGTCATCTTCAGTTTTACCTGTTTGTTTGGTGGATCTATTAGTTCCTGGTGGTTTAATAAAAGGTCCTATGAACCTTAGACTTTGTTCCACCAAGTCAAAAAAGCTGGAGACTTTCCTGCTACTAGTGAGAAACCCAGTCGATAAAATTTGGTCAATTATGGAGAGCAGGCTCTATATTATGGGGAGAGAAAAGGAAACATCATGCATGTAGGAAAGATTAAACATAAAGCAGAGTCAGACTGAGAACAGACTTTTTTGCGGCATAGCTGCACACCATCTAACGGCATACCGGTGAAAAACTTCCTTTTGTCTTTGAGAATAAAAGATGTTTCCAAAAAATAATTTTACCTCTAGTAAGCCTTCTCCATTAAGGTCTTCTACATCCGCATTCTCCATGAGTTTTAGGCAGCGTTTACTCAGTAGCTTCACACCATCATGTACAATGTGAAAATTCTAAAACCAAACCAAGAAACAGTTTGAAATTTGTCAATAATAAGAGACATTTAGGAAGAGCATGATGGTAAAAATAAATAGAAAAAACAGTTACCTCTGCTAGATTATTGACATCTCTGAAAATGCCACAGTCCAGTTCTTAAAGAAAGAAAAATATTAATTGACTTTGTGAAAATGATTTTTTCAAGTTTTTTTCTTCTAAGACATAAAACCTGCTTATATTTGCTGTCCAAAATAAACTAAGAGCTGATTTTACTCTTACCAGAACAACGAGATTTGTTGTTGCCGTAGTTAGTAAACCCTGCAGAGCATGCACAATAATGACCACTGGTCCCTTGGTGGCATGTTCCATTTCCACAGATTGTTTCATCAGTCTTACATATATCTGGAAATTGAAACAAATCAAGAAGTGGAAACAAATTGTCTGCCAGTTTGTTTCAGTCAGAGCCATTACAGTGTTCAACTAGTATGTCTCATTTCAACTCAATGTTTTTACAGTGGATTTAGCATAATAATTTTCTAAATCTTTAAATAAAGGATTTTGATTCTGTAAATCTTCTCATATCAGGTCGTAATCCTCACCTTCACATTGCTGTCTCTTTCCAATAATGGTCATATTTCCAGATTTAGGTAAGTAACCAGCATTGCAGGTGCAGTTATAACTGCCTTGTGTGTTTATGCAGGTTGCATTTGAACCACAAACATTTTCATCTTTACATTCATCTTGATCTGTGTGAAAGAGGGGAAGAAATGGAGAAAAAAAAAATTCAGAGAAAAACTAACTCTGAACCAACACTCTAAATGGAGAGCAAAACGAACACCACTGCACAGGAAGTCAATGTGTTACCTATGCATGAGACGTTGTCAGTGCGATAAAATTTTTTTGCTTTAGGAGAAGACTGAAATCCATGTTCACAAGTGCAATAGTAGTTGGGAACTGTGTTGGTACAGTTGGTATTTGGTCCACAGAGATCTTTGTCATCACATTCATTAATATCTTTGTTGAAACAGATTAGAAAAGAAAAAAGATGTATAATAAATTATATTATCAATCATCACTATTAATAAAGACTACTTACCATGACATTTTGCAGATTGTTCGAAAGTTAAATTTACAGCTTCGTAGGGCGACTTGTAGCCCTCTTTACACTGGCAGTAGAAACTGCCATGGGTGTTGAAACAATTTGCTCTTGAGCCACAAATTGGTCCGGGATGAGCACATTCATCTTCATCTACGTTAAGGAATGAGAATAGTAAAAAAAATTATTTCAGAATGAAATAATGTTCGATTATACTACTAAAAACATAAAGAAAGAACATTATAAATGATGAAAAGAAGTTTTTGAGTAAATAAATAATGAAAAACTATCCAAAAAAATACATATCTATGAATATGATAAACAACAATGTAGTATTTCTAATTTTTATTAGAGAGCTACACATACAGTATCTCATATAACTATCTGTTCCATTTAGAAAGTTTGTTTTATTTACATACCAACACATTTGTCTTCATATAAACTAAATCCAACACCGCATGTTGTTTCAGATTTAACAGTAGAGATCAAAGCTGAAAAGCAAACAAAAAAAAAATTACAAGAAATGTTAACCCTTTTAATGGAGCCTTTAATATTTTAATCCTTGTATTCAACACTAATAATTTTTAAAATCATACAGTACAATGCAGCATAATAAGTCAATTATCTTCTCAGTAATACTACCACTTTTGAATAACGCGTTTAGCTGTTTTTTATATGTGAAAAAGTGTCAGCGTTGTTTCTTGTTGCTAGAGACAGGAAAACAGTTTTCTTCCACTGACTGGTCATGTGGTTAAAATGTGGTAAGAAATAATGTGGGTAGGAGCAGATGTGGTCATAATGTATTTCTATGTTGTGTTTAAATTCAATGAGGAAATTGAAATTATTGTTGATTTTTTTGAAGATAACTTGAAATTAGATCAGCTTTATATGACTAATTGATTTCTGTTCAATTAAACAGCTTATTATAAAATTTAGATGGGTGGTGCAATTATTAGGTTTCTTTAGGCAAACAGTCATTTATATATATGGATATCTATCTACACATAATTGTATATTCTTAAAAAATAAATTTCAACTTGACAGACATGACTTACCCAGTATCAGGAGGGCAGACTGGGCTCTCATGGTGTGGCGAAAAGCTGAATCCAGATCAGTATTTTAGAAGTTAAAAAGTATTTTCCACATTCAAAAGGTCTGAGGCTCTTTTTTCCTTGGTTCCGCTTGAACAATACAAAAATGGATAAAACAGAAAGCTGAGTGCACAAGTTAAAGTCTATAAAAAAGCAGGATAAATACTTTTGAGTTTATCAACGCCTGGTTATATAAAACTTCTTTATATAAAATCTTATCTCTCCTTTCTCTTCAACCCCCACTCTGATTTCTCTATTGAGGCGACCTGCCAGGGATTACTAGAGCTTTGAAGGAGGATCTCTCTCTTTTTTTCTTTCTCTCTCGCTCAGTTTGAGTCACGCCTTTAACTCTGGTTTGTACAACCAGCAACATTTAAGGAACTGATGTACTTTTAGGGGTGAGGCAGCAGAGACAGGATGTAGTCATGACAGCCTACAAACATTTCAATACATGAGAAAAAAGACATCACCGAAAGGTGTGTTTTCACAGATAAGAATTTGCAACTTCACACTTCATTGTGTCATGGAGCAATTCTGTCTAAATTATCCTCCCAAAGGAACACAGCCGCTTGACTATGATGATAACATTTATATGGCTTTTCTTCTAACAGTTTCTAATTCTGACAATGCTGCTAAAAAAAAACAACAAAGGATGTACTCATCAGTGTATTCAGCATGTTGCCACTACTGTATATGCTGAAAACACATGGGGTTACATGTGCACATGTATAAATCTGTGACATGTAGCCATCAGCAGTATATCTTACTAGTTAGACTTTTGAGGTTTTTAATTTGCTTATAAGTGCTGAAACTTAAAACTGATCTTGACTGTAGATGTACATGAAATAAAGTTAATTAAGTTTGAGAAAAGCAGAAAGTTTCAGTTATCCATCAATCCTCGACTGCTTGTCAATTGATGTAATAAATATTGTGTTGCAAGAAGGGCCAACTAAATCAAATTTAATGGGACTGAAAAAAAGACTGAAGTAAAACAAAAAATCTAAAAAAAAAAACAGGTAGGATGGAGACAGTCAAACTCTACTAAAAAGTTTGAAGCCCTACTTGCTTTGTTGCTGGGTTGCTTCAAGGACCCATTTTGATAAGGTTCATTACTGATAGTACCCGTGCAAACTATTCTGTTTTTTTGTCTCTTTATTAAGAAAAAAGTATATTTCTGAGAATTACATGTAATTCTTAATGTTGGTTTCGAGGTTTTTGGACGTTTTCTCATGGATATGTTTTAATCTTATTCTGTACATTATCACATAAATTTGAGGGAAATCTTTTAAGAAAGAAGGGCTCTCTCTGGAGCCAAAGTGTGTGCTACGTTCCGGCTCTGGAACAAAAATTAGTATTAAAGTACCCTGTCTTGAGCCAAAGTGTGTGCTAAGTTCCGGCTCTGGAACAAAAATTAGTATTAAAGTACCCTGTCTTGAGCCAAAGTGTGTGCTAAGTTCCCTCTCTGGAGCCAAAATAAGTGTTAAAGATCCCTATCTGGAGCCAAAGCATGTGCTACAGTGCCCTCTCTGGAACCAAAATAAGTGTTAAAGTGGCCTCCCTGGAGCAAAAGTGTGCTAAAGTGCCCTCTCTGGAACCACAATAAGTGTTAAAGTGCCCTCTCTGGAGCCAAAGTGTGTGCTAAGTTCCCTCTCTGGAACCAAAATAAGTGTTAAAGTGCCCTCTCTAGGGCAAAAGTGTGCTAAAGTTCCCTCTCTGGAGCCAAAGTGTGTGCTAAGTTCCCTCTCTGGAGCCAAAATAAGTGTTAAAGATCCCTATCTGGAGCCAAAGCATGTGCTACAGTGCCCTATCTGGAACCAAAATAAGTGTTAAAGTGGCCTCCCTGGAGCAAAAGTGTGCTAAAGTGCAATCTCTGGAACCAAAGCTTGTGCTAAAGTGCCCTCTCTGGAGCCAAAGTGTGTGATAAGTTCCCTCTCTGGAGCGCCAAAGCATGTGCTAAAGTGTCCTCTCTGGAACCAAAATAAGTGTTAAAGTGTCCTCTCTAAAGTGCCCACTTTGACGCCAATGCGAGTACTAATGTGCCCTCTCTGGAGCCAAAGGGTGTGCTTTGTTCCCTCTCTTGAACCAAATTTTATGTTATTGTGTTCTCTCTTGAACCACATTGTGTCTTAAAGTGTTTCTATGTTCTTGAATAGGTGCTATATCAGCCCCTTTTTTTCTTCTTCCCTTACCCTTCAAAAAGTTTGTGCATACCAATGCTCTATGACATAAGCCAGAGGCCCCTGAAGGCTGAACATGGTAAAAAGATAAGACAAGATGGACCGTCACTCTTTCCAGCTGGAATCTGCTCAATATTTTTTGTTTATACTCAATGAAGTTGAGTATAAACAGCTGGGAAACCACAGTCACAATAAATTCCCCGCAAACGGCAAAATATGCATATAATGCTTTTCAGAATTAACTTCATTACATGCATGTGACATGTACAAAGCATAAAAGAGGTTACAGTATGTTTATTTGCTCAGCAACCATTTGCTTGTTTGGCAGTTGTAGACGGCATGCAGGTCTTTTGCAATCTACTTTTTGAATGCTTGTTGTCTAGGTGGGAGGTTAGACTTTAAAACTTCTGAGCCAAAATCTATACGGTGATGAGGATTATGAATGTGTTAAAAGGATAGTTCAGGCTTTTGGACATGAAGTTGTGTGAAACAATCGCCATCTGTAGCTGAGATGCAGCAGTGTCACAGAGCCTCCTGCTATGAGAAAAGTATGGTAATGTCACAGAATGCAATGCAAATATATTTATATAGCACAATTCAGTACAAAGGCAATTTAATGTGCTGTACATGAATTAAACAATAAAGTAGAAAAATAAAAGCAGAGTAAAAGTGAGTAAAGATAAAAACCTGATAAAGGCAGGTAGTAAAGACCTGATTGGTCTTGGAGTTTGATACACTAATAATAAATCTGTTATGTATTTAGGTGCTGATCAATTCAGTGATCTATAGACTAACAGAAGAATCTTAAAGTCTATTTTCTGAGCTATTTCAGAACCAGGCTGATGTGCTCTACTTTCTTAGTTCTAGTGAGAATACACGCAGCAGTGTTTTGGATCAGCTGCAGCTGCCTGATGGACTTTTTAGCAAACCTGTAAAGACGCTGTTGCTGTAATCAATTCTACTGAAAATAAATGCATGAATGAGTTTTTCTAGATCTCCTGCTTGGTCTCCTTGATCTCCTGATATCCTGCTTGGACATTAGTCCTTTAATCCTGCAAATGTTCTTCAGGTGATAAAATGGTGACTTAGTAACTGCCTTTCTGTGCCCCTAAAGGTTCAAGCCTGAGTCCATCATGACACCAAGATTTTGACCAAAATAAGTGGTTTCCTGCTGTAGTAGTTGAAGCTCTGGGGTAACTCAGGATCTCTCCTTTTTTGGTCTGAAGATTATTACCTCAGTTTTATTTTTATTCAGTTGGAGAAAATTTCGTTTGTTTAAAGTACAGGGGCACAAATAACGTATTTAAGCTAGAAAATATGCATGTGTTTAGTTAGACTATTAAGAACTATTGAAATATGGTCTTAAGAGGTTTGTTGATGGCTTTTTAAAAGCCAATTTAATTTAGCCCCTTTACTTGCTGTAAAACTTTGCCAAGCTCAAAAACCCTTGAACCTCCTTTCTTGAAGTAGGAACCGACCAGTCTGCTTCCACCTTGGCAGGATCCATCTAGTTCACACCGTGACCAACAATCAAGCCAAACCAAGAGGAAAATGTAACATTTTATTTCATTCATATGTAGTGATCCTTAAATGTATTTTCAGTTGAAGCACCAACATTATTTTTCACTGCAACTCCTGTTTGCTTCACTAAAGTAAAAGTGGAATGGCTTCAAGTTTGGTAAATTTCAATGAAAACAAAGCAGATGTTATACATTTTGGTCACAATGGAAATCATAGCACATCTCCTTCTAACCCTGGAAGCCTCCAGTTCTAAAATCCCATGTCAGTGATGTTGTAGTATTTCCTGATTCTAGTCTCCATCCTGAGACAACAGAAAACAGATCAGCTTGGTTTTAAAAAGATGGTATTTTAAAATGAGACTTTTATCCAAAGGAAATAATTTTTATCTTATAATGATGATGGACTGGCAATTCACGCTTTTATGAGCTGCAAAATTGACTACTCTAAGTAATGCTTTGTATGCTGATGTTGGCCAGGCTATCCTCTCATGACTGCAGCTGGGTCATCATGCTGCAGCTTGTTTCTTAACACAAACATACAGTACAAGTGAAAATATCTTCCCAGGGCTAGCTTCCTGTTTGTTTTAGAATCAGTTTTAAAGTTTTATTGCTGACTTATAAGGCCCCGAATGACAAGCTCCTGTATGTTTGGACTGATGTGGACTTAGCTGTTCTGGACTTAGCTGTCAATAAGATCCAGGTTGGTTCTCAGAGGTGATCAGGTCTTTTCTGTTCTAGTGCCCAAATGGTGGAGCCTGTAGGCTGAAAGTAAAGAATCACACAATGTGCGTCAATACTACTGTCAGCTCTCTGTAGTTTCCTGCCTGAGCATGAGGGTGCAATAACGAACATCTGAGAACAGGAAGAGAGCATGTTTATACTGATCAGTATATTGGCTTTATCAGATTATATGCATTTTTTAAGGACACTATTTAATACATAATGTCTTTTCCTGGTCTTAACGCAGCTTCTCAAGCAGTTCTCTCTTGTTAGCATTTTCAAACCAAGAGGTTTGAAAATACTTTTGATACTTGACACTTTTTACTTAGATTTAATGATATGAAAAGAGCCAAATATTACAAGTTTAGTACTACAAGTGAAGATAAAACAAATAGCTGAAAGAAAATAATAAGGTGTAGCTGACTTTGTCTTCTTAATAAAGAGTTATTTTACAAAGTCAGCTAAAAGACTGAGAGGTTTCTACTTAAAATAAAGCAGAAGCCAATTGACAGAACAATTTGAAAACTATGCAGTAAGCATGGATGCTGAAACAAAGACTTCCATGGCCTTCTCTGCCTTATAGGTTGGCATGTTTAAAAGAGTCGTAACCAGGAAACTGACTTTTTATGATAAAGTGTTTTTTTTCCGTTTTTGGTGTTGGGCTAAAGTAAAAAAAAAATAACATTATTTTTCTTGTGGGCTGATTAAACAAGAGAAGCCCAAAAGAGCACTTTCTTCACAAAGCTTGATTTGTTCCTTCTTATGTACTGATGTACTGTACACATGTCAGAATGCTGTTTATCGATTTCAGCTCAGCATTCAATACAATCGTCCCCCAGCAGCTCATCGGCAAACTGGTCCAGCTGGGACTCAACACCTCCCTCTGCAACTGGCTGCTGGACTTCCTGACGGGGAGACCACAGGCTGTTCGGGTTGGCAGCAACACCTCCAGCACCATCACACTGAACACGGGGGCCCCCCGAGGATGTGTGCTGAGCCCCCTCCTCTTCACTCTGCTGACCCACGACTGGACTCCAACATTCAGCTCCAACATTTTCATCAAATTCGCAGATGACACAACTGTGGTGGGTCTCATCAACAACAACAATGAGACAAACTACAGGAGTGAGGTGAGCCGCCTGGCCACGTGGTGCCAGGACAACCATCTCCATCTGAACGTAGAGAAGACGAAGGAGATTGTGGTGGACTTCAGGAGAGGGCCTGCCCAGCATGCTCCCCTGATGATCAACGGTGCTGAGGTGGAGCAGGTGAGCAGCACCAAGTTCCTGGGTGTCCACATCTCTCAAGA
Organism: Cyprinodon tularosa; assembly: GCF_016077235.1. Classification (NCBI taxonomy): domain Eukaryota; kingdom Metazoa; phylum Chordata; class Actinopteri; order Cyprinodontiformes; family Cyprinodontidae; genus Cyprinodon; species Cyprinodon tularosa. Next base: position 356,363 of record NW_024038913.1, on the reverse strand, counting down.
CCTGTCCTGGGACACCAACACCGCGTCCCTGGCCAAGAAAGCCCAACAGAGACTCTACTTCCTGCGGAAACTGAGGAGAGCAAGAGCCCCGTCCCCCATCTTGCACTCCTTCTACAAGGGCACCATCGAGAGCATCCTGACCAGCAACATCACCGTGTGGTACGGAGCCTGCACTGCAGCCTGCCGCAAGACACTGCAGCGCACCATAAAAGCAGCTGGGAAGATCCTCGGTGTCCCCCTCCCCTCTCTATTGGACATTTATCACTCCCGCCTCACCGGCAGAGCCACCAGGATCGCAGGTGACCCCACCCACCCTGCCAACAATGTCTTCACCTTGCTGCTGTCCGGGAGGAGGCTGCAGAGTCTCCGGGCAGGAACCAGTAGGCTCAGAGACAGCTTCTTCCACCAGGCAGTGAGGATGCTCAATTCCCTCCCTGCCCTGCCCCCCTTCGCCCCCCCCCCCCCCTGACCCCCCAATATCCCCATCCTCCACTACTTCCCCCACTTCAGGACTGCTACTCCTGCACCATTCACACTACTGTTTACATATTTTAATATTTATTTTTTTTATCTTAGGTGTTTATTTTTATGCTATGGTTCTTTATATATTTATATATATTTTTTTTTTATATTTTATTATGCACCGTGGGGTTGAGAGGACGGAAATTTCATCTGTGTTGTATGTTTACATGTAGCACATTTGACAATAAAGTTGAGTTGAGTGCTGTACGTCCTAGAGAGGTGCTAACATTAGTCTACCTTGCTATCACCTTTGCCATCTTCAAGGAGGATTCCAACAATCAGGGACTCACCTGCATACAGTCAGTACGTGTACTGTAGCTGCTTGAGTAGTTTTCGAACATTGGTTCTTGATCTCCTAACAAACCTTGGTAATGAGTCAAGTGCTACATCCACAAGAACACGCATACATGCAAGTCCCCCTCATGTGAAAAAAAGGGTTTTGAAAAGACATCCAAATGAGCTTTATTTTTTTCTGTTGTTAAAGAATTTCTGATGGAATATCAGAAGCATGTATCCTTGTTAAACGATGGATAATTTCTCTTCACAACAATGCGGTGATAGTGGCTGCAGATGGATGCAGAAGTTGGAACTGAAATTGAAGGACTGCCAGTCTGAACCTCAGCTCCACCTGTCTCAGTCCTTAGACTAAAATGTCCTCTGTCAAGATACCTCACCTGCATCATTACCTGATGTAGATTAGAGGGCCGAGTGGTGTACCGTTCTACAGTAGCTTTGTTTCTGTCAACAGTGAATGTCATGTAAAGTGCTTTGGAGTCCCCTAAATTAAAAAAATTGCTATTTAGACTATATTGCCAAAAGTATTTGTTTAGCTGCCTAGAGACACATATGAACTTGAAGGTATAGTGGAGGGTTTTCGCAATGTTTTGAAAAGCCCATTACTCCTTTTGCACACTCTGTTTAAGAAATGCTCTTTGCATCGCTGATACAAGCTTAATGTCCAAAAGAAGAGCCACCTCAAAACAGCTCCCACAAAGTTGGCATGGAATTGTCCAAAATGTTATGCTGAAGCATTCAGAGATCCTCTTACTGTAGCTAAAATGCCAAGCCCAGCTCCTGAAAAAATAAAAACCCACACCATAACCCCTCCAACACACACATACACCAAATTTTAGACTTGGCTCAATGCACTCAGGCAAGTATAATTTTCCTGGCAACCACCAAACTTGGACTTGCCCATCAGATTTCCAGATGGAGAGGTAAGATTCCTCACTCGAAAGAATGCTTCTCCACTGCTCTTGAGACCTGTGGTGAGACGCATTACATTACTGCAACCAATGCTTCGCATTACACTTGATCATGTATGGCTTAGATGCATCTGCTTGACCATGGAAACCCATTCCATAAAGCTCTTTCTTCTTGAGCTAATCTGAGAGACAGATAAAGTTTGGAGGTGTGCTTGAATGACTTTAGAAAGTTGATGACCATCTGCACTATGTGCTTCAGTATGTACTTAGTTAACATGGCCTACCCCTTTATGACTTACTGACATTCCCAAACACTTCCATTTCCTTATGATGCAATTGCAACTGAAATTTTTTCACATGTGGCATCCTAACACAGTTCCCCACCGCTTAAAACAATACAAACTAGACATCAAACCCCCATCTATGATCGCCAACGCCTGCTGGAGCTACCGTCACAAAATGTTTTAAATACAGACATTTTTGACCATTTAAAAAGCTGCGGAGTGCTATGGCAGGATGTCAACAAGACAACAGCGGAAAATAATGGACGGAAGAAGAGATGCACGAGACGGAGAAAGCGGGGCTGCAGAAGGGGGCTAACTGTGAAGCTAAAGAGAGATCCCCAGAGCCCACCGTTTCCATCAATCCTGCTCTCCAATGTCCGCATGTTGAAAAAAAAAAAATGGATAATCGATGGACGGATGGGTGGGTCCCCTAAAGAGTGACAGTTTTCCCACAGATTAATGTAAATTGGCAAAATTTTCCCGGATGATGTTGTTCCTGCTGGAGGACCAGACCTTTGGGGTGAATCAGGTCTGAAACCAAGTTGGATATCATGTTTAGAAAATAAACTCAGAAAAATACAGAGTGGCTACTGGTCCAGACAGACCAGGACCCGATGCAATGGCTTTTTCCACCTGGATTATTGAGGTGTATGACATGTGCCAGTACTTATTTGCTTTTGTTGTCACTATCATCAATAATACTTACATCTGTAAGACACATATTGAGTAGATGAGAAACAAAGCCAACTATAATCCTTTAAGTCCAGAACCTGTGCAACAAGCAAACACCCATTGGACCTCTTTGGAGCAGCAAAGTTTCTAATAGCAGTTTGGAAGGAGGACCTATGGAAAAGCTGTTTTGTGCATCTAGTATGCAAAATTATATAATGTAATAAAACTAATCCCAGAGCTTGTAATTAGTTTACAATATAGAACTTAACAATTTATAAAAGTGATTTCAGATAAGAACAGTGAAAATGACTGGATAAATAGCAAAACTCTCAAGGTATGGAATTGTTAGGATTACTACAGAGGGTGATAAATACAATCATTACATAAAGTAGAGTGCATACTTCCTGATTAGGGATATGTGTTTGGTACAGAGTAACGTTTGATAACAATCTTTAATTAGATATTTCAAAAGCTGACTAGTCCTTGTGGTTTAGGCTAATAAAAGGCAGTATGGGTACAGGCGAATGAGTTTAGCTTCCTTTAATGCTGCAGGGTAAAATAGACACCAGCTACAGGACGGTTAAAAAAAGCTGCAGTTTTGCCCCGTTTCTTAGTGACTGTGGACTGCATTTGAGCTCTTTTCCAATTTTAAGCTGTGAATATTTGTCATGATTTAAAATCATATTTACGATGCTTATGTTTATAGTACATTCCCGTTGCTTGTCATCAAAAACTGTCAAACATAAGGTGAAAAAAAGTATGAAATATCTAATTATAGATTTCTTTACCCTGCCTTAATGTAAATTCAATTTTATAATTGCTCAGGGTGTTATGTATGTATATAGGTGGAGCACAGCTGTAGTTAGGCTGAGCAACAGTTTTTAACTTCTCATTTTAACAGCAGTCCAGCTGTACATCTGCACAGAGGAAGCAAACTCAGTGAGAAAAGAAAAAAAATAGAAGAGGCCAAAAAAAGAAAGAGCGGGCCTCATGATCACAATGGAAAAGTATGAGTAATTTGAGGAGGACAGTTATTGTTTATTGTTTTATTAATGTGGGCATGCTTTTTTTGGTTTACTACTGTTGAAGACATTTGGACTAATGGAACCACTTTAACAAATCCCTTTTTTCAATTTCCTTCTAGTCAGCGTTGTTGTAAACAGTGCCTTGTAAAATTAACAAATTGGATATATTACTAAACATTTCCCTCATACAGTACAGTATCATAAATGCAGTATTATGGTTTACTATTACACATCAACGTTTCTACTAATAAATTGTAAAACAAAATCTCCTTTGGGCTATAGATACAGATTTGTGCTTGTTTTTTTCTTTTTAATACAGTATATAACTGAAAGAAAAATATAGCAGAGGGTAAAAGCACATGAGTCAGGGGCACATTAACAGTACAATCCAATGAAGCATTATAAAAGGATAAGATATTTGAATACTTTCAATGAGATGTGATGAGTAGCATTAAACTATGAAAACCAGGTGAATAGACAATGCAATAGACAGATTATAGAGCAGCTTGGGTAGAATCTTTGGAAAGATTTAAGCAAAGATTGAAGAATGGGAACCAGAGAAACTGAATAGTATCACAGAGGATCCAACTAACCAGTGCTGAAGACTACAGATAAGAAATGAGATCAAATGCACACAGCAGGACTAATAAAAGGCCTAATTTCTCCAAAACTCAATTAACTTTTATGAGACAATAACACTTAATACAAACACATGAACCAACACATGAGTTGCAGATCATAATAGATATGTTCATGACGTATGAAAATGATGATGATCAGTAGCAGTCAAACCTCTGTCTGATTGTGTCAGTAACCAAAATGTATGGAAATGCATTTTATTTATTTTGTGCTGGATTGGTATGGACACTTGCAAAAGCCTTTTTTCTTTGACTGTGAATTGATGAAAATAACTATATACTTATATAGTTATATGATTTAATGTGGAAGAAGTGAAAAAAAAAAGCTGTGGTTAATTGGATTAAATAATATCATCCAATAATGGGTCTAAGGTGCAAATAAACATCTACCAAATGTGGAAAGTCCCATTTAGGTAATGCTATGCAGTTATTATTACACAATGTAGTTTACTTGCATCATTATTCTCTTTCACTCTATTTTCTGAGAAAGTATAAAAATCCAGATACATCGTAGTTACCATCGATATTTGAAAAAAGATCCAGTTATTAAACTTTCTAGTTTAGTAAACGCAAAACTAGGAAGTAAACACTGAACAGTAACCCATCATCTTCCCACATTGGTGCTGCCACAAGCACATGGGCGTAGGTTTGCATAGGGACCATAGGGACATGTCCCTACCAAAATTTTGAACCGACCTAATTGTCCCTACCAATAATTGGATGTGAGCAACATGTTTATAATTTACAGCATAGTTGTTGCAGCAGTGGCTTCTTTTCCTCTCGCAGCTCCTCTGCCTGGTCTCTCCTGTCCCTTTCACGTAGCAGCCATGGAACTGTGCTGCGCTGTTTAACTCAACTCTCATTGGTTGTTCTGCCTTAGGTTCCGCCTTCTCTCTCTCTGATTGGCTGTTTTCTAGTCTGCGTGTGCTTGGAGCACAAAATTGAAAATTTATTCACACTAGAATGCCGCGGTTACTACAATTAATATTAGGCTACAAAACTAGTCCCAATTTAAAAAAAAAAGAATATCATATATACTAAAAAACAAAAAACTTTTTCTTTTCTTTTATAAAACTAAATATTCTGAGTCAGCCAGGAGTTCTGAAGACTGCTGGAAAAATGGGCAAATAAAGGCAGTAAGCCATCAACATTTCTGATTCTTAGCCACAGCCAACTAAAAAAGAAAATGTGAGGGTTTCCTTTTTACCGATATTTAGTTGCTATTACTGTTTGAGGAAGTTCAGCTATAATTATTAGCAGGTTTTCTCTTATAGAGCATAACAACAAGAAATGGCGTCTAATCATCTGCTATTTTTTGTTTAAAAAGCAAAATTAGGGTTCCACATAATAATAATAATAGTTCTATTTTATTGACTATTTATACTTCTAGAAATATGATAAAGACAAGAACAAACAGAGGAAGAATATTAACATTGATTTTATCTTACATAGATATCCACAGACAAGCAGTTTGTTTAATGTAAAAAGTTTCAGAAGCTCAAAGCAAACGGTCACCCTCTGGTCGAACTCAATCTCCAAGGCTCACTGGTGCAAAGGGTGGTTACAAAAATACTTTGCACTTTAAAAACAATTAAGTGCACTTAAAGTAAGCTTTGTGATTTTGGGAAAATGGAAATGAAAGATTGCAGGCCCACAGGGATATGTGGGAAACCGAACAGCGGTCTAAAAACAAAAATTCAAAACAAAACCCCCAGAAAACTGACAGACATCAGTACAGCACAAAATAAGAAAATTGTATGAACAAGCATAGCTTAGTAAGCACTGTGTGCAGCGGGTCAAGGGTGAGATCTAATAAAAATTTATTTTAGATGTTTGAGAGCTTAGTATCTTTTAAAAATGAATACCCAACCCACTGTTGTTTCAAATGTCATAAGTCAACCTAGAAAAGTAAAAGATATTCAGTCTCTGTACATATATTGTATATTATAGCTTTTATGAAGGAAATAATCAATGATCAGTTATTTCTAAGCAAAATATACGACATAAGAACATGTCTTCAATAAGTACTGTTTTAATTGGATATCTGTCATAGTTTATCAGCAGAAGAAAGCAGCATGTTTTTTGTTCTCCAAAAACTGTTCCTGTACCTAGCCCAACAAAAAGAGGAACTCTAGGTTTCAACTTTTCACCCAAACATAAAGAGTGATCATAGTGACCTCAGCTAAACTGGCTCTGATATCTATATCCTGAAGTTATAAGTAAAAAATTCAAAAAGCAAAGCAGAACATTTCTACTTTTTAAAATTTCTTTAGAGACTTACAACTTATTTGTTGAGCTTCAACTTTTAATTTACAGTTCATTTGCAGAGACCTAGGTTTCTTATACTAGGAAATAGCATGCGTGTATAAACATCCTGGAGATACATTTCTTTGTCCTTCAAATATGCTTGCAATTAATACACTATTTTGCGTGGGCTGAAACTTGCAGAGCTTCACAACTAAACCCATAAATTTGCCTCGCTGCATTCAACTGCTGCAAGTTACATTTTAAATATAGAAACCGGAAAGAGGGAGTTTCCAACTTCTTCATTACAAAATAGTTTAGATGTATAATTTTAGCTGATCAAAAAGTGTTATATCATTAAAGGAATAGTACACCCAAAACATGATTAGCCTTCATTTTCTACTCACCCCCATGCTGAACAACACTCTGGAGTACTTTTTTGATATCTCAAATGCATCTGGAGATCTGGGAGGCTTCTTGCTGTCTGCTGACATTCAAATAATGGAGGTCTATGGTGACCGAGACAGAAAGGTCCATAAAAGTCCACAAAAAACGTGTCAATATTCCTCCATGCTGCTCGTCCAATGTATTCCAAGTGTCCTGAGTGGGTAGCATCCAGAATTTACTCGAAACGAAGTCATTTAGAATGTTTTTAGAGCATAAACAGTAGTGTATAGGATTTCCTGAAAGCGCGCACATGCGCGCTCACGACGCTACGGAAGCCGGCAGACCAAACCAGATGAAAGTGCGCATTCAGCGTCTGCTCTGCCAATAATGCAAGCGTAGAAGAAGAAATGTGCTGTTTACCTGTGCAAAGAAAGAAACTACGAAAGAAAAATGTCTGAGGACTTCAGTGTTGAGGAAGAGCATGAGTTCTTTGCCGAGCTGAATGCGCTGGTTTGGTCTGCCGGCTTCCGTAGTGTCGTGAGCGCGCATGTGCGCACTTTCAGGAAATCCTATACACTACTGTTTATGCTCTAAAAACATTCTAAATGACTTCGTTTCGAGTAAATTCTGGATGCTACCCACTCAGGACACTTGGAATACATTGGACGAGCAGTATGGAGGAATATTGACACGTTTTTTGTGGACTTTTATGGACCTTTCTGCCTCGGTCACCATAGACCTCCATTATTTGAATGTCAGCAGACAGCAAGAAGCCTCCCAGATCTCCAGATGCATTTGAGATATCAAAAAAGTACTCCAGAGTGTTGTTCAGCATGGGGGTGAGTAGAAAATGAAGGCTAATCATGTTTTGGGTGTACTATTCCTTTAAGGTTGAAAGGCGTCCTGTCCACCATTCTAATAACCAGCTCTCTCTACAGCTCTTCTATCACATTCTAGTCAGGACTCTGACTGGGCCCCACTTCTAGCATTATTGGCTTGAGCAACAATCTCCAAAACTTTTTCAAGCTTAATATCCCTACTTTTGCACACAAAAGTTATTTGCTGTCAATTTTACCAAAAACACGGGTTGTATTAACAGTACCACAATGGAGCTGATGTTAACAAACAGGACCTGTGGGATCTTCTTATTCAGTACTACCAGCTGGTGAAACTAATCATATTTGGCTTTTTTTTATATTTGTTTAATTTAAAGAAGACATAAGTTCCTCAAAGTGCAATCTATAGACCTCAATTTTGGTCGACTTCATTCAGTTTTACGACATAATCCCTTTAGCTCATGAATAGTGTCATTGATTCAAAAGCTTGTGGTCTTCTTAGTTACCAGATTTGATCTTATGGCTTGAGGAAAACCTCCGGTCAAAAGGGACGTGTTTGTTTTTGGAGTTAAATCAGATGTTATGACAGGCAGATGTTTCTTAAAGAAGGTTGTTGGTAAAACAACCTAAGACAGCTTATTCACTGTATGATTTCTTCTCAGGTTTTCTACTGTATTTGATCAAATTAAGAAATCTTCTCAAGGTCAGTTGTAGTTGGAGACAATTTTGGTACTGGACTTGATATGGATGTGCAGACTGCCCCTCTAAGCCTTTATGCTTTTTGAGTGAAGACAGGAGATTTTTTCCAGACCTTGGTGGAGTGGAGTTCAGCTCCTACAGTGATGGCAGGGTTTGTTAGCCTGTAAACCCTGACAAATGAGAGTATTTTATTTTATTTTATTTTTCCAGCTTCTACTTGCATCTGGCCTAATACAGTCCCACGGCTCTGAGGCGTGTTGATTCCTTCTGTATACCGCCAGTTTACTAAGAGCTATCCTTGTGTTTGGAACAAGCTTAATTTAAATTTTATTCATTTTTTTTACACTTCTCAAAAGAATAAAATACAATTACATAATTTTTTTTTTGAGAAAGGCAATGTTGCAGTCCAATAATAGCCACATATCTGGTCACAAATACACTGTATTACCTTTATTTTGTTAGTACATGCATTCATTACGCAAAATGTACCTTTGAGAAATCCAGCTTCAAAAGCTATTTTGGAAAACGACAACTGTGGAAAAAGCAACTATTTTATGAAATGCAATTAATTTTCAAGTATCTACTTAGGTATATGAAAACTACATTTTTGTATCTAACATTATGATAGAATCATTTCCAATAAACACAGTTAAGGTATTTCATATGCACACATACAAAAACCTGTCCCTGCTCTAATCTGATGAAATATCTTACATTAAAGTAAGGAACTATTAAAAATGTTAGAAATACTGTTCTGTGGTTTTATTTTATATTAATGGGGGCATTTTTATTTGTAACAGCTGTTGCAAATGACACTTCCTGAGTGCCAGTATAAGACCTCATGTGGTAGCCAAATTAGGTGTTCTTCATACATTTTAACCTTATTCTTTTAATGACCCATTTAAATCATATAGGTTTTAGCTAAAGCACAGAAACATTAAAGAATAAACAAGGTTTAAGAAATTTTTTTTCATATATCCATAATATAGCAGACATAATCGGTTTTGTTGTTTTGGAAAAGTGTTTTTGTGTGTGTCTCTCAATGTGTTTTTTACCTTGTCAGGCCATTTTCCTAAGAATATGCTACATTGTGGGGACTTGTACCTGCACTTTCCCATCAGGAAGTTCTCTTCTTGGGTTTGAGGTTAGATTTAGGGCCAAGATGTGGATTGAGTTTAGGTTATCTGTCTAATTGAAACCTACACTTAAGACGAGGTTGTTTCTAATTTTTAAAAATGTTCATGTTGCAACCTCCTTCTAGATCTTTCCCAGATTCCTCTACTTTCAATATAAACATTTTGAATGTACTTGTGATGAGGCCGTTTCCAGTAGCGTGCAACTTCCTGCATCAAAGATGTTTTCTGCGATGATGAAAGAAACAGGAAATCACATTGCATATGAAACTACTTGCTTAAATATAACATCAAAAATTATTGAAGTTGAACGTTGTACTGATGTTCTGGCAACACTTCAGATTGCTGTATAAAGAAAATTATTCATAGAGATGTAGATCTGAAATGTATTTTACAAAGATGTTTAATCTTGATTGAAGTACTAACAGGATAGAGTGACATATTTGGAGTCCAAACTTGAACCACAGAGTCACAATGTGGAAAAAGCTGCAGATTGGTATGATAGTAGGCAGGGTTTCCAACCTCAACAACTTTAAAAAGATGAATGGTTAGTAATATCTGTGGATACATACAAACAGATAGAAAACAATTCCCTTAAATGCAAGTTTGTGCTAAAATTTACCATTGGCAATTGTTAATATGCAATTTGGTGTTAGAATATAATTAAAAACAGAACAAATGTTCTTTGTTAGGTTCTTTAAAAATTAAACCCTTTGTGCATCATGTTTTTATCTTTAAGAAGATGCCTATGTGATTTTGCATTTTGCTTACATTAGCTGGCTAAGCATTGCTCTGCAAAAAAGATCCAGCATGAAGATGTTATCTTAATTTTATGTTTGACTTTATGAGTTGAAAACTGTTTAAAGTTAGACATGTTGTTTCAAGCACTTTATAACATAGTTTTGCTGTCTATCCAAGTTTATGTTTCTCTTCTGGGTTGTCTTGTTTAGAAATATGACACAATGGATAGTGCCTCATATTCTTTGCAGTATTTGGCTGGATTGTCAGATCTAGGCCGACTTTGTTCAGGAATTCTCAGTCATGTTTTACTTAAACACTCCTCTGTTGAGATCTCAGCTTATCCTTCCTCCTCCACCCTGCCTTTATATTAAAATCCCACACTAGTATGTAGTTATTTTTGTGGAAACTAAACTGTAATAAGCCTGCTACTGCTTAGTTCCCTTTTCAAAAATCCAACTTCCAGGGTAACATTGGCAGAATTCTAGCAACTTTCCTGTTATCTCAAAACACCCCTTCCGATCAAACCAGATAGAGTGCACAGTGTTTTAAACTTTGTGTTGGCCCTGGTTGCTTTCTTTTTATAGTTACTTCTACAAATGTGAAACAATAAGGAGGGACATCAATGTAGCAATTCTGTCTCAACAGCTTCCTGAATAATCCAAAACATAAAGGTCACAATGGCGTCTGGTCTGACGGCTATGCTTTGGTCTGATGACTAAACTCAGTTATTACATTTCTGTTTCCAGTTGAGAGGAATTTTAAACCTAAAGATGGTAATTCTTGTCTATGCCTAGAAAAAAATTAAACTTTCTAATATATGGGAATTCATGTAGAAGGTCTTAATTCTTAACATTTATATTAACTCATAGCTTTAAGAGAAGCTATGAAAATATACTTTTCATCTGGAACAGTTAGACTATTGGAAAGTGAAGGCCATTCACCCCATATGTGAATCATTCCCAGGCTTGTGGTTAACGAAATGGCTGGCTTTTTAGTTTACAAGCCTCAATGGAGTATTGCTGACGGAGCCGTAAGAGCTCAATGACCCTTTGTGTAAGTGTCTTTTGGATTTGAGAGAAGAGAGGTTAACATAAGGCAAAGCAGTCATACAGTACAGTTAAGCCCAAAGTTATTCGTATACCAGACAGATCTAAAGTTCTTTCATCCCTCCTAGAAGTTAATTTAGGATTGGAAATTATATCCCAGGAGATAAAGGAACATAAATACAAGTAATAACAGTACATTTTCCTTTTGAACAGATCTTTTGACAAACGAAAATAATGATGTGTCCTCCTTGTCTGCTAATGAGACGTTTAGATACACATTTCCTGTTTCGGTGTCTTAAGCAATTCTAACATTTCCCTTTTCTTATACTTGATTAAAAATATTAGTAAATCTGCTTTGGTCTGTTTATGATCCTGGTACACTAAAAACATTTTCTTTTGTCTTTTTATTTTCTTAGTTTAACCAAGAATTAAATAAGAATATTTATATTGTCAGAAAATTGTACGTTTTGTTTATAGGGTCACAAATGGTCCATCATTTTACAGTTCTATGTCAACATATACAACTTTGGTTGATCAGCATTGTAAATGTAAAAAAATTTCTCTTCTATAAAGTTTTGCAGTGGTTCATTTAAAACATTTAAAATATAATAAGAGAAGTTCCAAAGGTTTTTAAGGATCAAAAGTTTATTTTTAATGTAATGAAGAGTGCATGTGCCATGCTGTGCTTGTTGAATGCTTTTTCACTGTGTGAGAAGAGACGCTTCCTTTATATAGCTGTTGCAAAATAGATCTCATGAATATACAGGAACTGTGCTCAGATGATCAATTCTTTCTCACACTTTCAAAACTGGATATTTTGCTGAGATCATACTGTAAAAATGTATTTGAGTTTCTGCCTGAAACAATTTGTCAAGTTTTTACTTTGTAACATGTGTGTTATTAGGTGATGTCGTTTTATTCTATGGCTAAACATTCACATAATTTTTAGAAAAAGATGCAATCAGGCAAATAAGAAATATAATTGTGAAAAGTTTGTTTACAACATTTATTGTTTCTTTTTATCTTTCCTTTGAAATACTTGTCTGATGCCTGAGATTACAAAGCACTTGGTCAGACTTATGTTGCTTTAAGTAAAATGTTTTCAATGTTTTTCAAATTCTGGATCTTAATTTTTTTAAATTATTTTGGATGATAGTTAGTGTGACAAATGGAGGAAAAGGTTGAAAAACCAAACTCTCATGCAAACCTGGTTAAGATCAGGGTAATTTTTTATTAATAGTTTTTTTCATGAACAGTTTTTACTGTCAGGGTCTAAAATATAGTGAAAATTCCACTTAGGGTAATGTAAAAAAGAATTGTGTTTGAGTTCGTGGACAGTTTAAGTATGGAGTAACTGCACAACCTAGTGGACAGAAATGCTATTACATTAGCAGTTTGTAAAATTTAAAATTTTCACTGATTGTTGCACTCGAATATTTGACATTTTAAAACTGTGTTAATCATAATAATGATAATGTTTGATATAATCTATAAAAAAAAGCAGACAGGAAGCCATTTATTGAATTTATGGTACCAATATAAAGAAAAAGTAAATATATGATGTATAAATACTGCATAAACACCTCCGATGGTAGTCTTTCCTGGTAGTGCCCATTAGGCCCTTTGCAGACCCTGTAAATGTCCTATAGCATATTTTTTGCTGCTCAAAATGAGTTTGATCAAATGCAATATTGAACTAATCTTTACCTTGTGTTACTGGTTTGGCAATTTAAAAGCACAACCACAAACTCAGCAATTTAAATAAGTTTTAGGGAAAGCTCAAAAGATGCTGATATAAGCCTTCTAAGTGGCCTTATGCTCATTACTGTGAACACCACTGAACCCAGAGGGCTGCTTTTAGGCAAATTATCAAATAGATTTCATGTTAGGAGGAAAACACTTACACTGCAACATGGTATTTTTTTATCCTTAAGGTTTAAAAAGAGATGGTGTAGTTTTGGTTTGAAATGCAACCCAGTGGCTTGTAAACCTTAATTCAAGATTTTTTATATAACCCAATAATATTTTAGATAAATCCTCTATTAGAATTTTAAGAGAAGATGAAATGTAAAAAAATAAATATGTTTAAAACATCTTCTGTTTTTTAAGGCATCTGCATTAAATATTTATTTCTAGTGCATTTTTTTTGCCTTAGGTATAAAATCTATTTGAAGCAAGCTCATATACCGTGTCATAATATTAAAAAGCAGAAAAAAAAAACGATTGTTGTCTGTGAATAAATATTGCTGAAATACCAACATTATGAAATAGCTGGTCTATTACAAACATACATTCCAGAATATATATGACACTGTAATAACCACCCAAATTAACCACCAAATTAACCACCCATATTTTTTGCCCAAACAAGTTTGTTTGAAACATAGTGGTGGATGTTGTTAGTTGTTATCATTAGGATCATTTTTTATTTTTTATTTTATTAACTACAGAAACAGATGATTTTGATCTCATTTGTATAACAGCAATTTTCAGTGGAAGACAAAGTGAAACAAATATCAGTTTCTAACTGAGACATGCTTCTCAGAATCCCAAAATTATGTGAATAGAAGAATGAACTATCAAAAGTTATGCAGATATGATCATTATACTATTACTATAGAATTAATGTGAATACATGCAAATACAAAATTGACAAGAAAAAGAAAAATACATATTTAGGCATCAAAAACTTTGCAGGTAATGTTTAAAGGTCATATAAATGTATTCAGTCTCATTGATTTATATTTCTACCTGACATTTATTTAAAACGACACATAAATTTAACACAGCTCCATATAAGAGGTGTATTTGAAATGTCAGTGTACGTGATAAAGTGAAACAACATATAAAACAGCAACAATGTAAAAGTGATAAAAACACACACCATTGAGCAAAGCTAGATATTTTCATTAGATTGGGAAGTGCTTGAATATGAAACTGCATTTAAATCGAGCCCATCTTGATCAATTTACCGTCACTCTGGTGACAATCACTGATAGATATCCCTCATACATCATGAACGACGTGTGGTTTTGATTTCCCAGTTTGATTGCAAATATCTGCAGTAAAAATGTTAGTCGGTTTAGGTCTCTGAAGAGAAGGAAAGCAAAATGCTGCATGCTTGTTGGAGTGATTCTCTACACAATAATGTAATAGCATCAGATTACTGTCTTCACTTGTGTTTACATTACAACCCCCCTACCTACATCACAGAAATGTATATAGGAAAAGCTGCACCCGTAGGACATTTAGGAGTCATAAATGCAAAAGTGTTAAGATCGACAAGAGTGCACAGACTAAACATTTTTGCTTACGCTATGAAAACTGAAGTGAGCTCCAAATGCAGTTGGATGGAAAAACTAAGTAAAAGTAGGCTAAAAGTGTGTGAGAGAACAAAGCTCATTCCCTACATGCATGACCCAATTTTATGAGCTTCTTTTTTCATTAAGTACAAAAGTGATTTGTTTTCTTTTTAATTATTTTAAAATATCTTATTATAAAATTTTATACTTCTTCAGTCTTTTAACAAGGTGTTTGAATTTTGCAAGCAGATACTACAGGCGCTTGTAAATCCCAGACCTCAGCTGGAAATTTATTTGCAAACGTCAGTTCGCATTTTATACCTTTTTTTGCACATGCATCTGAGGCACAGATCTTCTTATAAGATTATGCTTTGTAGATTTATCTTGGTGTGTTGCAACAGCTGTGCATGGGCTCATTTCTGTTCAGAATTTATGAATTAAATATTTATGTTTCATTCAGACATCACCTTTTGTAAACCAAAAGAGAAAAATAAAAGCTGAGACTCCTCAATGTGTTTTCAATGAAAGAGGTACACTTTAGTGTGAAAGGCACTCGCATGGTTTGAGCTACGTTTGAAGCTGAGAAATCCTTAAGGCATTGATCAAATTCAAGCACTGGGACAGGAGAGAGCTTCAAAGTTTTGTTATTACAGCTCAAAATCAGTCCAGGAGGAGCTCAAGTTTAGCATCATAGTGGAAGTTTGCAAAGTCCTCGAGCTGTGAAAAGGAATCATAAAACAGAAATGTGTCACTTGACCATGGAAGTGGTGGATATGAAACTTGTTGTGCTTTTGCTCAACCAGCAGGATGCACTGCAACCTCATCATCACCAGCTTTAATGTCAGAAAAAAAAGGAAAGCTATCAAGCTGAAAAGCATCATTACGCTGGCTCTGAGATGAATGTTTGTGTATGTGGGAAAATTAATACAATTTTTCACATAAATGAATATCTGCTCTCAAATTAGCGACTGGAGAAATGGCTGGAGATTATCTGGTTTCTTAATGCTTAATTGAAGCCAGCTTCTAATTAGCTTGCTATTATCATCTAACTTAGAAACAATTCCTGATTCTTAAAACTTTCAATGCAGTGAGAAAAGAAGCTGCCCCCTAGAAATAAATTTCAAGATACAGCCAAGAGAAAGATAGTAAATTGTGTCCTCTTGTTACAGCCTCACTACTGTGACCTCTTTTTAATTGTCGTCTCACTCAACATTAATTTAGCTAAGAGCACAACCTTTGAATTAATGTTCCTTCATTAGTTTCTCTTACTGTGTCACTCTCATTACATGGTGTGCGATCTGGGTATATTAGCTTCATGTGGGCCAAACAGAAGTTCACTTCAACCTGAAGCAAATTTTCTCTACTTAATTTTAAAGACTGTGCCAGATGAGAAAAAATGGCCCAATGTTTTCTGTACAGAATAGAGATGTGCTTTGAGTGTGGGGACTCAGTGAATGGTTCCCACGTGGATATTGTAAGGGCATAATTCCTCTGCTTGTGTCCGCACTGCAGGCTGGTGGCAGCTTGGAATGTGGCCTCACTGCATCTCTGCCAGTCGGAATGAATCGTTCCAAAGTGATTTCCTACACAGAGAGTGTACCTGGGAAAAAAAAAAAGCCTGGCAGATTTCATTGGATCATAATTGGGTCAGACATTCTGCCTGTAAACCTCCAGCCCTGGCACACCTGCAAGGTGTAGATTCCCATTTCTGATATCCTAACTCACATGAGTGGCGTTGAGGATGAAGTTTGTGGGTAAGCAACACTCACCCCCCCACACCCTCGTGATCTCAGATTTTCTAAGTACCTTTCTGCAAGCAGCTTTGCTTCTGTCACCTTCTTCCGTGTACTTCTCCTTTTCCACCTCCCTTTGAATTATTGAACTCTTTCTTTCAAGGGGACCAGTTTCTCTCATCAGATTTGTAGGCCATCAAGTTTGCTTCACCGCTCCTTCACCCGAGGCTGCAAGAGCCACCATGTTGCCTCATGACATTGAGGAAATCACTCACAAGTCCCTCACTTACATTTCAATGACTCTACTGCTTGTTCCTTCTCAATCTTTTTTTTTCCTCAGAGCCTGCCCTCCTAACCCTGACTTTGAAATTTCCCCTCTTGCCTTTACAATCTCTATTTCTCTCATTTTGCAATGTTCTCCTCTCTATTTCCTTCCATCTACCCTCTCTCTGTCTACTCTCTCCCTCCCTCTGTTTTTCTGTAATGTCACGGCCCACTGCTGGGTGTCACCGAATTGATGGAGGGAAAAAAATGGAATCTGTGGTAAGGGAGGGGCCTGGTAAGAGTGCAGAGATGTCTTGGTACAGACAGGCAGGCAATGACAGACATACATTATGCCTACAAGTGTGTTACATGTAAAATGCCGTGTCCAGATAAAATGCATCACACAGTAAGAGCTCCTACATTGGCAATAAATCCAAGCAGCTTAAAGCTTGTTGTGCCTTTAATAGCATGTCTTTACAGCTTGTCTTGCACACTTTTTTCGTACAAAGTAGTGAAAGTATTTGCAATTGACCTAAAGTCATTTTTATTATCTAGTCATAAAGTGTCCACTTTTAAAATGTATTTATCAATATCTTTTGTCCTTGTTTTAACAAGAAATGTCCCTATATGGATTTCTGTCCCAACAACTGATCCAAGCCACTTAAGACTAATCATGAAAGAATGGCATGCACCTACTTCGAACTTAGCAGCTTTAATTAGCAATTGAACAATACTACATTTCCGTTAGTATTAGAGGATCTATGTTGGTGTTGCATTTCTTACAGATATTTTTCTTGACATTAACAGCAGCTTGTCCCATTTTAAAGCTCTTTTTGGAAAACCTCAAAGCGTAAGTAATGTTTTTTCTTCTTTAAAATTCTAATCTGTAATATTTTCTCACATGTTTAGTTTAAAGATGCCCAGTCACTGTGAGCTTTTTGAAAAGAAAGTGTAAACTAAGAGTGCTAGAAATTACAGGGGTGACAACAAAATGTTCCTAATTTCCAAATTGAAGAAATAAAACTGCCTGATTGCCAGATTATTTTTCTTGTTACACGTTTTGTTTTTGTGTGTGTGTGTGTGTGTGTGTCTGTGTGTCTTTGTAACACCCCTGGACATAAATGTATACTGTAAAGGAACCCAATGTCCTTTCCATCACATTGTTGCAACATTGTGATTGCCAACTTTAACTTTAATGCTAATCCTGATCATAAACTTTTAAATTAGGAAGTTAAAAATTAGCTGTCTACTATTTTTCCTCTATACATTGTCCCTCACCAACTTGGTCAAAATAAGTACATGTTTACTTTGGCTGGTAGATATCAGATTTTAATTTCATATGAACATAACTGATGACCTTTGGTTATAAATAAAATGAAGATTATTTGAAACCCCTCTAATAATGTGTAAAAAGGTGCGCCCTGGTGATATATATTGACACATAGCCAGTGTGAGATGTCTTCTAGTAAGTCTTGCAGTTTAGTACTACAAAAAGTGTAGTTACCAAAACATTGGTACAAAATGAGTAAGGGAGCAAAGAACCAGAGTATACATCAGCCAGAGTTGCTGTTAATTTGAATGTCACTGTAAATGGTAAATTGTTCGACTACAGTCAGGAAAAAAAAAAAAACATTAAAATGTGCATGATCTTTAATACTATTTTGTAATCCTTACATTTCAGAATGGCTTCAGTAGATCTTTGCTTGATGTTGTACAGCTGAAAAAATCAAGGTTTGTCGCCTTTTTCAGTTTTCAGTTACACTTTGCTTTTTGTCATTCTGTGTTTTCTAGGTCATTTGTTTCATTTCCATTTTGTGTCATTCTGGTTGTATTTTATTTCTTATGTATTTCTTGTTTACTCTTTGTTGCTCACTTGTGTCAGTCTTCTCTCCCCTAGCTCCCGTCTAAATGCTTCTGTCCACACCTGCCCAAAATCAGTTGATGACTTCATTGTTTGTTCTGTTTGGCATATATACTCGTCCTCTGCAGTTACTGTTTGCAGGATTTTCTTCACTCCTTCATTCCCTCCTTAACCCATCTGTTTCCCTTTGTTCTGGTTTTTGTTTTCCTTGATCAGTTATTTTGGATTTATGCTTCCTCTCCTTATTAAATCAGCAAGAAACCACCTCAGTTTCCTTCTCTGCATCTGGGTCCTCTAAAAACCTCATCACCACCTGACAGTTGGAAGCCCACTGATATGTGAAAGAGTTTAATATTCATCAAGCTCCCTGATTATGCTCATTTAAAATTACCAAAGCTGAAACTAAAACCTGATATCTAGGGTGGGTTTGTACATTGCTTCATTAAAATTAAAGAAAGCATGTAAATTTTATATTATTGTTAAATTACTGCAATTTGCATCTATGTGACTAAAATTAATATCAAGGGGAGGAAATAGGTTAGTAAATCAAATGAAAGTTAATGTGAGAAGCAAAACATGATATCAGAATGCAGTATGATTGCATGATACTCCAATGTAGCTACTTAGCAGTTATTACATGCAAGTAGTCCTTTGTGATTGCATGAATGTACACAATTAAACTTTGATTTGAAGTGCTGTTTAAAATATGCAACTATTTCCAGTGTTACCTAATCATGCAAATATTTCAGTTTGACAGCAGTGCATCACAGTAAGAGTAAAAAAAAAAATCACCTTAGGGTTTCAAATTATTTCTAATGTGTCATCATTTTTAATCACTTAGATCAGTCAATAGAACCGGTCCAATCCACTGCAAAGCCGAAAACACAAACAGGGAAATAAATCACCCATTCAGTTGCAAACACATTTCTCACTGACAGCAGCAAACATCTCACACCCTGCGTCACACAAACATGCTCGCCAGCGCGTTTACTAAACAAAGAATTAAGAATCAGGGTTTGAAGGTGTTTAGGCACAGAGGATCTGGACCATGAATTTGGGTGTAGATTCTGTTTGAGTAAGGGACAGATGTGCGCTCAGTCACCAAGACGGTAAATTCAGAGAGAAGTGCTTTTGGAAAGCCCTGTGCAGCTATTCAAACAGATTAACAGGAATAAACAGCCAAACAAAGCACTGTAAAACCCTCACAGTGGAAACTCGCCAGCTGACCAGTGGCAACAGTTGATTTATACTTGATGGACTGCGTCATAGGAGAAGGTTAAGAGGTCTGCACAAAAATAACTAGGCCTTTTGTGTGGATATGTGTGTTTCTATCAGTGGGATTAGGGTTGAGAAAGGTCTTTGGCATGAGTGGGTGGTAAAATGCCTCGACTCCTGTGATACGTGATGATCTGAAGAGGAAGTGGGAAGTGGCTGATCCGGTCTATGTTATTAGTCGAGCTCCGGTAGACCATGTAATAGCTTCACAGAGCAACAGGGAGTCGCTGTTCCAAGAGCCAGCTCTGCCCAGTATGACATCCTGATATGGAAGGTATTCTTAAAAGCATTACAGCAAAACTCCTTGGATGGCTGTGTATAAGCATTCGTGTGTATGTTACTATGTGTGGTCCACTCCTCAGAGTGTTTGCATAAGTGCTGATTCTGCTCTTCCCAACCCTTCAACTCTGCAATTTTTGCACAGTGTCCCCCGTCTGCTGTGCCCTCATCTCCTCTGTTCTCTTCATCGACACACAGCTTGCCTTCTCAACCTTTCCCTCAATTCGTCACACTAACCTTTTTCATTACCCCCTCTGCCCTACCTACCTTGCCAAAAGAAAAAACCAAAGTTGTGACTTGTTAACAGTCAGGTAGGGAGAATCGAGGAAAAATCCTGCAGAAAAGTTAGAAGTTGATGTGTATGACATCAATGAGCTGTGATGTTGCTAAACAGAATATGTTGCTGTGAATGCATTGAAGTATAAATTGCTGGACTCAATTGATAAAAAGAGCTTTAAGCATTAAATAGGACTCAACAAAGGGTGACACACATTTCTACAGTTTAACCTATCATAAATGGCTTCTAGTTTACAAACAACAGTAAAGGTCAATGTGTTTATGAGTCATACCAGGTCATACCTGCAGCTCAAAATACTGCTAACTCCACTTCTTTCAAATGTACATAAAACCTGCCTGTGCAAATTCTCAGTCATCTGGGCCATGGCAACTACATAACAGGCTACATTCAGATGCTCATCCAGTATTTATGAAAATGGTTCAACACCTATCCAGGAGTCTGTCAGTTCTGTCAGCCTGCACTGGAGCAATTTGCTGTTGGAGCCCCGATGTCTTTGAGACAAAGACTGATCAGACTCCTATGCTGGAGAAACCAAACAACTACACAAACACATAGCGAAGCACAGAAGAGCCAGCAGCCCTTAGCAAGAGTCAGTTCTACACTTTGACAATGGATGCACCTTTGATGAACAAAATGTTTAGTTTTAGAACAGATGGTTTTAAAGAGGGATGAAGGAGGCTTACTGTATATAAAAAAGAAACTCCATCACTGAGGAGGAGGGGGAGGATTTGAGTTTCAGCTTCCAAGCATTTACAGTTCGGTCCTGGATATCATTCTAAAGAGGTTACACAAGCACACTCTTCATGATTCAAATGGCAAAACACAAAACCCATGTAAAAACATGGGAATGACAGGTAGATCTTTGATTTGTATGTGACTGGAAAAGTGCTAAGGAAAAAACAGATCAGTAGTCCATCTACAGATTACTGTAGAGCAAGCCAACAGAATTGAAAAAGACTGCTTGACAGATTTTCAAAAGATTTCAGAAAAACTAAGTGAAAGTCTTGGTGCCAGATTTGAGCCTGTTTTGTGATCACTTACCGTATAGAGTGATTCCAATGAAAGATAACTTCCAGCAGATATTTAAAACTGTCAGTGCTGTGAAAATGATCTTTACGATTCCATATTTTGTCAGTCTTTGCTTTATTTATTTGTCTATTAAGCCATTTAGAGAAGCACTTGTTGGCCTGCTTGGCATAATTTTCCTCCTGCATAACTCAAGTGATCTTAAACTTGGAATGTTGGAGTAGATATTGTGCATTTTCCAGGGTGGATGTCTGGTTTACAGCAGAATTCATCCATCCATAGTTTACCATGTCTTTGAGAAACAATAGTAAAAAAAAACAGGCCGATCCCGCAACATCTATAAACAAAGGTGTTGATGGCAGCAGAACAGCTGATATTTCTCTCCAGGAGGGTGTCACATCCAAACAGGATCAGACCAAATGAAACTGGTATGAGAAAAAGCAGAGAGAGCATAATGTTAAAGATTGAACCAACAGATTCTGCAGAGTGGGAGAATAGAGATAGAATGAAGCAGAATGATAAATAGGGGTCCCTATGTCCTCCAGAAGCCCAAGGCTCTAGCAGCATAACTATAGAGATAGCTCAGGATAACCTGAGCCACTCTAACTATAAATTTCACTAAAAAGGATGGTTGGATATAGGTCTATAATTGACCAAGTCATCTGGGTCAAGAGACACTTTCTTAAGTAAAGGTTTAATTACAGCAACCTTAAAAGCCTTTGGTACATATTTCTGTAACAGAAATAGATTAATCACATCTGAAATGGAGGACGAGATCAAGAGGAATACTTCTTTAAATGACCTGGTTGGAACTGGATCTAGTTGAAAGCTTAGATGAAGAGAATAGTTTTGCTAACTCTGAAAGTTCAACTGGATCAAAGCAGTCTAGACCCGGTCCAGATTCTATGGCCACCTCAGATGCTGCCTCACCTTCCAAGGATAAACCAATCGTAGTTAGAGGCATGCTAATGATCTTATTTTTAATAAGATCAATCTTATTTATAAAGATTCCCATTACGTCATTACTGCTAAGAGCAGGTGGGATGGACGGTTCAACAGAGCTATGGCACTGGGTGAGTTTACAAAGGGGCTGCATTGTCTAAGGCAGTTTGCAGAGAACTAGCAACCCCCATCAACAAAATCATCAGCCTGTGAAGGGGAATAAACTAAGCTTTTGCACTCTGCAGCACTGCTCAGCGACACGGAGGAGAGAGAAAGTGAAACAGATTCTTTAAAATTTATAACTGCACTATCCGATAATGATCAGCTAAAGTGCAAACCTTCTTTTGGGGGAGGAGAACTCTGTTAAAGTAATCCTGAAGGTTATTAAAACATGGTCAGAAAGGACAGGGTTGTGATGAAATTATGTTATTTCTTCACATCCTATGCCATATGTCAGCACAAGGTCAAAAGTATGAAGATGAGAATGGGATTATTTACATTTTGAACAAAGCCAATAGTGTTTAAAATAGCATTAAAGGCTGCTCTTAAGCTATCACCTTCAATGTCAGCATGGATGTTAAAACCCCCACTATGATGACCCTGTCAGTATTTAACACCTAATCAGAGAGGAACTCTGAAAAATCATCTAAAAATGCAGAGTAAGGACCTGGTGGACGATACAAAGTTACAAACAGAAGAGGTTTTCTTGCTTTGCAATTTGGACGAGGGTAACTAAGGAGTAAATGTTCAAAATAGTTGTAATTATTAACTGCCTTTGGAGTAATCAGTAAGTCAGACTGAAGACCTCCTCCTTGCCCAGAATTTCTGGGTATGTGAACATTTAAAATTTAGATAAATACACAAATAACCTAATATAAACATTATCTAACCACTTATTTTAACTGAAAAATTCATAGTTCAAGCAGTTATCTCTTTATTTTCTTATTAAGATAAGATTAGTTAATAAGATTATTAATCTACAAATGAAGAGTGGTACTCTTCATCCTATAGTATAATGTAGTACATCCTGTAGTATAATGGTTTTAACTTTGAGAGTGAATCCTTGGTACGTAATAAAAGTCATGATGCATTAACATCTTTATTTAACAGTATTGTAATGAACAGAATGTAGGACCCAGAAATCGAGGAGAGACAGACAGTGGGAAATTATTAAAAAATTTCATTAAAAACAGAAAAGAATTTGGGGCTATGGATCTGCAGCAGCCGCAGACGTAGGGGACGTAGGGGCACCACCCATCACTGGCAACTCTGGTTTAGGGAGAAACAATAATAAGTGACCATGATAATCTGACGGAAGATGATTATCCATGAGAGTCCCTTACCTGGTTCAACAGTTCAGTCCATCCTCTCAGAGTGCTGTAGGATCCAGCCAGATAGCTGCCAAGCGATGTGGCAGGGTACGACCAGGGTGAACCAGATGCTGCAGCCCCAGTGAACAAGCATGAGTCTGAGCCAGGTAAGGGAACAGATAGGCTCAGAGATCCAGGAGTCCGCAACCCAGTAAGGGCTTATGATCAGAAGAGGAACAGGCTGGAACAGTGCTGAATTTTGTGACCCAATAATCTGCAAAGGTTGCGGATGCAATCCAGAGAAATGCAGGTAAATTAAGGGAAAAAGTTGAATAACAGCATTTCTCCTATCGCTTCAAATCATGCTGCAGTCTATTGAAGACCTCTCTTACAAACTTACAACTGCCATCCTTTAAAACAGATTAGAAAGTAGCACATAGAAAAAAGTAATAAAGGATATTTTTTTTAATAAAACGGAATACATATTAGTGTTTTCAATGTAGACTGATTGAAAGTGCCACAACATGAGAATGAGGTTATGAAATCACTGATTAAACTGGTTGTTTATTCAGTGTCACCAGCAACTGAAGCTTGGCTGTTAGCCTGGCTGGGAGCAGGCTAACTTCACAGGATATATCGCCATGTTAATTTATGTGTTACTGCTTACTATTGAAACCGAGTTTAGTCATAATCAGGCCCAGATATCCATAAAAACATGACGTAAAACCTTATCTTGGTTTCCTAATATTGTCCTCCACTGTCATCCCTGGGAAGGCTTTTTTACAAAGAACAGCCTTGCTGGATAATGCGGTATCTACTTGGCTTGGATAGAAATTTCCTGAGGCTAATACATTTTTTTTCCAGTTTTTTTTTGATGATGGTGAAATTAATTTTCAAGATTTTATGGCTTGGCTTCTTGTTCACAAGTGAGGGGTAGATGTAGCGGGAGATCTACAGGCAGATTGTTGTGGTGTCTGCCATGAAGTGCGAGCTGTACCGGTCCATCGTGGTGAAGAGAGAGCTGAGCCAAAAGGCAAAGCTCTTGATTTGCTGGTCGATCTATGGTCCCACCCTCATCTATAGTGATGAGCTTTGGTTCATGGCTGAAAGAACGAGATCCAAGATTCAAGTGGCCAAAATGAGTTTTCTCCGTAGTGTAACTTGGCTCTTCCTTAGAGATAGGGTGAGGAGCTCAGTCATCCAAGGAGGGTTCAGAGTAGAGCCGCTGCTTTTTAACATCCAGAAGAGCCAGTTGAGGTGGTTTAGGCATCTGGTTAGGATGCCTCCTGGATGCCTCCCTGGTGAGGTGCTCTAGGCATATCCCAACAGGAGGAGACCCAGAGGGAGATCCGGGACATGCTCGAGGGACTATGTTTTTCGGCTGGCCTGGGAACCCCTTGAGATTCCACGCAGGAGCTGGCCCAAGTGGCTGGAGAGAGGGGCATCTGGGCCTCCCTAGTGAAACTGCTACCCCCGTGACACTACCCCAGATAAGTGGAAGAAGATGGATGGATGGATGGATGGATGGATGGATGGATGGAATGATCTTATGGCTCCTTCATATTTTTGGACAATTGTTATTATGTAAATAATACGGTAACCTAAAGATTAGAGATGTGAAAGAGATTGTGTATGATAGGGCCCCACCTGGTGGGCTGGGAGCTCTAAACGGTAGCTTATTTTCCATAAGCATTTGAAAGTCTTTGGCTCACTAAGATCCAGAAATACGATCAAATCAAGCCATATACACCCATACTCTCTTTACGCAAAGCGTATGCTCATGCATCCATTCAGCATTATTAACTGAGTGATACAGCATTGTTTAGAGAGAGAGAATACAACAAATACCTTCCTGCCAGGGCATTTTATGGGGCATCTGTTTTCCATTCCTTTCTTCGGCCCAAAGAGCTGGCAAGCTGCCAAGCTGCTGTGGCCAATCTCTTACAGCCAGAGTTGAGGTATGCAATCTGCACTGGGCTCCATTTCATTGGAGTGTGCAACATTCTGGCTGTGTATCTGCTTGTCCTTCCCAAGACTTGATGTACATCTATTACAGAACTTCTTTCAGAACGAAGAAAGAAGAAGATGCTGAACTTTGAGCAGCACCTGCAAGGCAGTTATGCATTTTTGCTTACTTTTTATTTTGCTCTTTGTACTCACTTCTCTTTATTTTTTTAAACTTAAGATAATGTTCCGATCCATGGCCCTTCTTCTGTCCTTTTTATTTGCCAGCCTGTATCCTCTCTCTCCTTTTTCTCATGGTAAGCTTTTGGAGTACCACTGGGATCTCATTAAGCCTCTAACTTCAAATAAATAAGACAAACTGCCGTAACAAAACGAGAGATCTATATATTATAAAAATCTGAGCTATAATGAGCCTCCTTCTCCCTGTTCCGACACTTTCCTGACACACTCTCCTCCTTAAGTGTTACTGGCTACTTCTGTCTGTTAAATTCATTTTCAGTAGGCTTTATTGGCGTTTTGGAAGCATTGTGATTGTGCCAAGATTTTAGAGGGAAAAAAAACATGCCGGATTATATCTTCCTGTCTTCATTGCTTCCCAGCCATAGAGCATCCCAACTCTTCCTTTGCCAGAGCACCATCAACAACAGCCAGCAGAAAACACAAATTAACTCCAACGTTTTTCACTCAAAGGAAATTAGGAATTGCTTGGTTATATTTCCTGTAAAGTCCATCTGCAGGATCACCGCAACAGAGAAATTTAATTTGTTTGTACCTTTAAAGATGAAAATATGCCAGCATGGATAGATTGCAAGCTGTGCTGTCTCTTTCCAACTGTTTTTGTCTGTATACCTTCCCTCTATGTCTTTTATTTTTTATTTTTAACACTTCTGTCTTTCTCTTTGTCCAGTTAATGTATTTACACAGATTTGTGCAAATACATACTTCACATGTATTTGCAGAAATTAATGTAAATATTTTAAGTCAGACTTACATGATAGCCTTAGTATTTTACCTAATTCGTGATAATCATTCCCAACTCGCCATTTGCAGTGGTGCTCTTTATCCCTAGACAAAAAAAAAAAAGATCTGGTACTTATCCAGGAAGTCCTCCCAATCACAAGAAAAGGAGTTTCTTGACCTGCTTTTGCAAGGCTTGGCTTTGCTACACACATATGAACTAAGGAGTGAAAATGTGTGGGTCGTGCAGTTAAGATGAGCATCTTGGGAAAATATCTTATTATTTTAATCGATCGACCTCAGAGGATGAGTATCACTAGTTTTCTGGTGCTCCAAAGACATCCACAGAGATCAAGAAGCTGCTGATGTCGATAGTGAAAATGGAGAGTTGGGGGAGAAAGGAAACAGAGAGATGGGAGAAGGCAACAGAGGAAACAAAAATAGAAGGATAAAAGAAATCTTGATTTTGTCTGAGAGAGTATTGATTTTTTCCTCTGGGTTGGCCATGTGCGCATAGCCTGTTATTAGTTCAGAAACAAAAAAAAAGTGGAATAGCCGACTGGTATTTGTGTGTGTGTGTGTGTGTGTGTGGATGTGTGTACTAGTTGCCGTGTTTGATTGTGCCTCTTTCTCTGTACTAACACAT
Organism: Cyprinodon tularosa; assembly: GCF_016077235.1. Taxonomy (NCBI): domain Eukaryota; kingdom Metazoa; phylum Chordata; class Actinopteri; order Cyprinodontiformes; family Cyprinodontidae; genus Cyprinodon; species Cyprinodon tularosa. The sequence goes on along the minus strand of NW_024038913.1, from coordinate 329,073 downwards.
GTGTATGCATGAGTATTTTTTGTTACAAGTGTGTATGTACTGACCATTTTAGGTGAGGGCCAGCTTTTGGACAGCACCTCAGCCCAGTGTGCTTTGGAGAACCCGACTATTTGGAGATGTTGAGATTAGAGGGAGATTAAAGAGATGATTACACAATGTCTTCGCTCTAATGATCCCAACTGTTTGTTCATCTTATCAGCGGTGGTGCACTGGATTCAATGTCTGCCGCTGCTATGAGATAACACACAGATTACGCCTATACCTCTGCCCTTCCAGTCCCTCAACACCAACCAGCACACCAGTTAGAGAGAGGCCAAACAAACCCTCTGGGGGAAACAGGAAAGAGATGGACATACAGGGAAGGAAATACATAGAGGGAAAGAGTGACTCACAGGGCTGACCTCTGAGTCCACAGAAGCATTAGCCAGAGTGCTCATTGTTCACCGAGACAATACACTGACCCCCCGGAGAGCCCTCGATCTGCAGTACAATGTACCCGCACAGCCACAGCATATTAACAGAGGGAGCAGCGGGTGGAAGCAGTGATAAGGCATCCAATGTGCTGTGGTGTACTTTGTGGTGCAAGTGTACATTTTGTGGCTATTGGGGAGAAGTATTAGGTCATTAGTGTTAGTGTGTGTGTCTGCGTGTGGGGTTGTGTGTGTCTGAATGTGTATAGTATATATTTCCTTAAAAAGGAAAATCTTGTACTTGGTTTCAAGTGGTGCAGTGTTCTATGAAATAAAATACCTCATGTCATTATGGTTTTGTGTTTTTGATAAAGTGGGGATGCAAAAATTTTTAAGCTTAAGTGTTCCTGAATATGACACTGTGCACAAGAGAATACAGTATAAGTGTGCATCAGCATGTAGGGGTGTGTGTGTATGTACGCACATCTCTCTATGCCTGCATGCCACCATGATCTCCCCATTACAAGGTCGATTAAGCCGCTAATCCTCAAAATACACGCGTCCAACAGCAAGACACTAAAAAAATTGCTCCAAAGAAAAGAAAGTCAGAATCTTCCCTTCCTTGTTGCTCGTAGCTTAAGCTACACACCAGTGCAGTCTGCTACAGAGCATGAGCACGAAAATGTGTTTTACCTCTATAACCACACAGGCAGGGGATTAACAGGAACCTTAAACCCTGGAAAAGCAACTACTTTTACACTCCCATGGCTTCATAGGAAAAACATGAATATGCTGCCACAGTGACACAGCAGGATCCTAATACTGTACAACAGTTGGTTTTATGTTCATTGAAATTCTCAGGTAAACTAGTTTGTAGAATTGCTTTGGCATAAATGACTATAAAATATGGTAAGTGAAGAAAACAAGACATAACAGAGGAACATGATTAAAGTATAAACTGAAAATAAAACAGCCTTGTCTGTGTCTTCCTTCAAGATATTAGCACAGGTGATCAATGCCTTTCATATTTTATTCTCACACTAAACACAGTAATTACAGTGGCTCCTTACTCTTGTATCCCTGATGTCCCGATATGCTCTCTGGATGAAATGTGGAGGCATCTGCATAACATTAATTAGAGAAATGAACCAGAGCATAGTACCAGGGCCCCTCAGAGCCATTCTTATTCCACCATCTCTCGCTTAATTTGGCCTGATTACAGCTAGGGCAATGCTTAAGCCCTGAAGTCTAAGGTGGCTTCACTCTTATCTGTCCTTCCATTATGATTAAAGCTGGCTTTGGATGGTGAAGCCAGATTTAACTCATACTTTGAACAAAGTATTGTTAAATAATCGTTTTAGTTTTTTTTTTGTCTAAATGTAATCTACTTTTACTTGAAACCTATAACTGCTTAGAATTTTTTTGTGTGTGAAAGAATAAACTAGGCCAAATGTTTTTTTACTTACTTGATGTCAGCCAAATTAACCCCTTACCATGACCAATTGGTCCATTGACTGACTAATCATTCAGTCTGGACGTCATGATCTGGGATGGCCAGGAAGTTAGAGGACTTAAATTCAGGATAATTAAAGCAGGAGAAAATTATGATTAGAAAAGTTTTATTATTAAACTGAAGGAACAAAAGCAAAAGAAGAAAAGATAAACGATATAAGGAAAACTAAAGCAAATCTGAAATCATTTTGTGAACATGAGTTTAGAGTTTCATTTCTTAACGATAAACAAAGGACATGTTTGGCATAAACTAAATATATCAAAACTATTATCATGTAAACTGAATAAAGCCCTTTTTATGCTTTAATAGTTTGTTATAAACAGAGTTTGTTTCAGGTGGTTAGAGAAAAGGCCATTATAACCTAGTTCTTAGATTATTAAAAAGATAAATAAAACAGAAAAGGCAATGGCTATAATTGGGAATTAGCATTGAGCATTTTAAGCATATTAAGCATTCGGAGCACAAACTTCCACAGAGTTCCATTCTATCTGAGTCCTTCAGACGTAGGCTGTTTAATTCTTACAAAATATGCCCCAAACTCTGGTCAAAAGTTCCCACCTTCGTCTCTCTTGGCATAAAATTTGGAAAGATTTCTGCTGTTCTGTCCATCAAATGTAACTCACAGACAGCTAACTGGTAGTGGACTCTTGTGCTGGGCATGATCAAGTCTGGAGGTAACCCTCTGTGTATCACAGTGGAACTGAGTTTCTTAGATTTAAAGGAAAAAACTATATATTTATATGTATATAAAAAAAAAACATCCTGTTTAACATTAAAAAATAAATATTGTCAAATCTGTTAAGCCAACAAACTAACTGACATGTTTTAATCACAAACAGTTGATCCATTCTTTTTTGACAAGGATGGGAAACTCCTAACTTTATTTGATTTAAAGTTCACATCTGTCTCAGAACTCATGTTATTACAAGGAAAGCTCATGAGATTTTAGGATGCCAGATCCCATAAGAGAGAGAATATTTTATTATGAGGGTGCTATGGAATCATGGTAAACTGAGAGCTGAAGTCGATTTGACAGACTTCTCTACCAATAACAACAACAAAATCGATCTTTATTGGAATGAAGTATCTCATAATAGAGGATGTACAAACATCTAGCAATTTTAAAAATGTAAATATTCTGTAAAAAATTAGTCTCATGCACATTTGCAGTCAGTTAAAATGTACAGTTGAATATGGAATTTTTAAATCCTCAAATTCAGGAAAATTAAATAAATATGGGCAAAAATCTTGTTCACGACTAGGCATAGGAGGTCCTGTTTGGGTTTGCAGCAAACAGCCTAACCCTAGCAAGGTTAACTGATTCTCATACCTATACAGGAATCTTGAAATGATCTGGAGAAAATAATTTCAAATTCATTAAAGTTAATTTATTTCATTTGGACGATAGTTATAACTTTCTATTGGAAATATATAACTTCCCTCAATTTTTTTCTTGCTAAAACAGTCATAACCTGTTATTATATTTATGCAATCCATCTGAGCTTTACATTCATGTTTAATCAATTTTAGGAGAAAAAAAATCAACAGAGCTCATTTTCACCTCTTTGAATGCAATTTTTTAAATGCATGTGAATTTGACTTGTGTCTTAAATTCAGTTCAATTCAGTTTATTTATATAGCACCAATTCACAACACATGTCATCTCAAGGTGCTTTACGGATACAATTCAACCAGATCATACAGTCAAATTGATTCAAAGTGTATGCAAATTCATATAGATGAAGCATTAGCGATATTAACAGTTTGCCATGGTTCATTTACCATCGTCTCCTAGTCTCTCACGCAATATGTAAAAAGTCACTCAAGCAGAAACATTTACCGACTGCCTGCAGGTAACTCCCTGACTGTTGAAATGTTCCCTTTAGGTGGAATAGAGACTGTACTGGTGATAAGCAGGCTAATGTTAGCAGCCTTCCACGGTTGATGTCAGGAGGAAGATCAAAATCACACTTTGTGGAGAGTTTCTGGTGTTTCTTTAAAAACCTGAACGTTCTTTGCTGTTGTGATTATTTTAACATTAACAGACAGTGGACTTTCTTTTACCTTCACTGAATAGAGACATCCTCAATGCTTAGCACTAAATGTTCCGACTGCTGCACAGCTTACATTTTTGGACAATTGTTTTTCCAGTGGAGGAAGTAATATCTTTGTTAGATTGGAAAGAACTCTTTGATTTATTAACTTACCTTGTTAATTTGTTCCTGAAAACGACAATAACATAATAGTCCTTGTCAATATTCTGTAGATATGGAGGATATACAGCTTACTCAAAATATTGTTTATTATCAGCTTAAAAAGTATTGTTTATTTAAACTTTTCTGATTATCCAGTTTGATGCACAACAGCCTAATATATAAATTAGAAAGATATTTAAATTTTACTTATCAGATCCAGAAAAAATAATTGTCAGATTATATTTCTTATGAAATAATATTTAGATGTTAAGTAAACTGCTATATATTACATACAGGTGTAGGTGAAGAGGGAAAATATGATGCTACTGCCGCTCTTTTCCCTGAGGAACTAAAAAAACTGAATCCCGTTTGTGTGACTAACTAGACAACCAAGTTTTCATAAAACTGGATTCCTATAGTAATTTATCATATTTGAAAAATATATATTTTACCCTCTTTGACACCAGAGACTTTACAGTATAATGAGACAAAGAAGAGTAACATTGCTGTAAATGTGGAGCATTATTGCTATAATTGTGTTAAGTTAGATGCTTGTAAAACCATTATACTTTATATAAATATAAATAGATGGCAGTTGTAGGCTCATGGGAAGTCATTTAAAGAACATACGAACCACCCAGCTGACTCGACTTCATTAAAATGTTTTCCTCCTTTTTTGACACATATATTTATATAAAGCTGGTTTCATATAAAATTTCACTAAATATAGTATGATTATATTTGAAAACGCTAGCCTAGCAACGTTTTTGTTTTACTGCTCATTTTTTATATTTGTGTTTCACCGCTGTGTATTTGTCTAACCTAAATATGGTAGTGCCTTCAGCCAAAGGCTATGCCATCTTTTTTGTTTGTTTGTTGTTTTTTTTGCCATGGTGTTTTCTGTACTCCTTGAGTGTAATCACAGCTGGTGGTTTTGCAGCTTGCCTGTGGGGTATAAATCTGTTCTCGTCTTCTAGGATCCAGTTAACATGGCTGACCTCATTCTCTGCAGGTTGTGTGCTCTTAAAAATTTCTGTCTGGGTCTGTCTGATTTCTTTTAGCTCAAGGAGCTGCACATGTGGACCATATTTGTAGCTTCAGATTAATTTGATATGACTTAGGTAGAACTGTATTAGATAGGGTTTACAAATTTGCTGATCTGTAACTAGATATGAAATTAGTTTGTGCATCTTGTTGACATGTTGAATTTGATTTTCACATTAACAAGTTTTGTGATGAAATAAAAACTAATCATATGGGTGTTATGAGACTAATTAGCATTTGACTTACTAAGGTAATTAGTATTAAGAAATTCAAGCTCTGTCACTTAATTTGTCCTGCTTTCTAAGCTATAATTGGCCATGTGAGAGGTACATGTGATGTAGTGGAGCTGTAAAGGCCAAACTTTATCATTAGACGTTTGTTACTTTTTCCAAATATTAAATAAAAAATAACCAGAAAAAGCAAAAACAAACTGAACACCAAAGGTTTAGTATCATTAAAATTGCATTAGTAAGGCAAGGCAAGTTTATTTGTATGGCACAATCCAGTGCATAGACTATACAAATAGCTTTACATGAATTAGATGATAAAGTAGAAGAAAATAAAAACAAAATAAAAGCAAATAAAGATAACATTTGCAAAATAAATAAAATAATTGGAGCAAAACCTTATAATAACACCTCATTTAACAGTTTAACTTCAACAGTCAAAGGCAGTTGTAAAAAAAAATTGCTCATTAATGATCTGTTCCTTTAAAATTTAAAATTGATAAAACATATTGTGTCTGTGTAATGAAAGGAAACATACATTCACACATAATACAGTATGACACCAGTGTAAGCTACTCTGCTACATTGGGGAAAAAGTGCTAAATACAATTTATATCCAAAAGCCTTTGATTAAAGCTAGGTATTTTGCATGCTCAATGGAATGTATTGCAACAAATCTGGTAACAAGATGCAATCAATCCACAGCTTTTAACACCACATGTCCTCTTAGGTGGAGACTTACAGTAGACTAGACAGATTTTATTTTGTACACACAAGTGTACACAAAAATAAATTTTGTTTAGTAAAGCTCTCCATACTTTTTCATCTTTTAAAGTGCAGCCTTGATAAAGGTAAACAGCAGTGATAAAAATACTGTGATGAAAAAAAAACACTGTGGTAAAAAAAAAAGTGATGTAAAACATATGACTGTATAGTTCCAACATTCAGTTATTTATTTATTTATTAAATATTAAATATTACTGCAAAGTCCGTGACAGAATGCAATTGACTCAGTAACACTGATAACTAGTTCCTCCCTGGCATACATTGGGTTGGACAGAATTGACCTTTACTCATTCATAAGAAAAGTAACATGGTGCAATATTTTGTTTTATCATTGATTAAGGCATGCTACATAAAATCATTTGAATAAGCCTCTGCAATGTCACACTATTTATTTTCACTCAGCATTGAATTCATGTTTTGTCTGGATCTTATACAGATGAAGAGAGAGTTGGACCTCTGCCCTTCATTCTCAGGAGGGTTAGGAGGGACTATATACCTCAGCCTCTTTGAATGAAGTGAATGATCGATTTGAGAAAGTCATGCTGTGTTGAATAATTTTTGCACAATTTAGGATCAGTCCTGACATTCTACTGTAGGAATTAAAAGAAGTAACACCATGTGCAACAGATTACAACTCAAATTTTTTTCTAAATATTTTTTCTTCCAAGCAATTCTAAGAAATTTAAAATCCACAGATGTCGCCTGTGGGCAGTGTTGTGCCTGAACGCGTTCATTGAACGAAAGTTCATGAACTCGTTCATATTTTGGGCGAACGTGAACTGAACGTACTGCATTATTGCCTGGTGAACGTTATTGTGAACTCGTTCATTCTGGCGTCTGTGAACGGCACGCTCTCTCAGTTCAGCTCCGTTCAATAGGTTGCCAGATTTCTATAAAGCCCTCCAGGCGAAACCCCGGCTAAATCACACCGTAAACAGGCCTTAATATGTAGCGGGAAAAACACCCAATCTGGCAACACCAGCTACCAGCGTCGTAGCCTACAGCCGCGTGCGTCATCAAAACAAAATGCAGCGTGGAAGCAACAGCAGCATGGAGGCGACTTAAAACAGCTTTATGACCAGGTGGTCGGTGAGGATGATGGCAACAAGTTTGCCCGCCGGCTTTCAGTAAAAAAATCCGCACTTCAGTAACCTTAATTTCCTACCTCAGCCTGGTCCCTCAGTTTGTGTTAGTAAAATCTTCTTGAGCGGAGGTCTTCAACAGGGGATCCGCGACCCCTAGGGGGTCTACGGAGGTACTGCATGAGCGTCTGCATGGTTAGTTGATATTTTTATATTCCCCCCCTGCATTTCTTTCCCCCACTAATTGAAATGTCTTTAAATACTCATTAACATGAAATCAACGCACTGTAGTAAACAGATAAATGGAGGCAGAAGATGTCTTTCAGTCATCAATGCTCACATTCAGCGACACACAGGAGCTCTTTCAGGCAACCGTTTCCTTCACAACACCTGTCCCATCAACCAGGAATCAGAATCAGAAAAACTTTAATAATCCCAGGGAGAAATTAATTTCTTTACATTACTCCATTTGTAATAGAGTGACTATAGGACACAATTTCATACAATATATATAAATAGGGGGTCCCCGCTCCATCTCGCCATCAGTTTGGGGGTCCTTGGTCTGGAAAAGAAGACCCCTGTTCTTGAGGGTTTTACTATCCATGTAACTTGTTTGTTAAACCTGCCTGGTATAATTTTCCAGGATTCCTTTTTAGTATGTATTGAAATGGAATTTCAAATGGAAAAAATTATAAAAAAAAAAAAAAAAAACATTTGCACCTTAAAGACTACTTTCCTATTTTTCTTTTAATAATTACTCATAAAAAAGACCATTCAAGCAGCACATTTTTCCTGATGTTTTTGAGAATATACTGTAGGGGTGAAAGCTGCAGCTGCTACTAGTGTGAAGTGAATGGACAGCAACAAAGCATTAAAGCAACAATGGGGAAATGCTGTCCCCTCAATGCTAATGTAAACCCTGGTTGGATAAGGATTCAAAACTGGATATGAAGATGAAATCTGACGCACAGTTTCAGAGTTACAACTGATAAAGTAATTGCTGTCTGTGGTTCTACAGTAGGCTATGGTGTAATTGAGCAATATATGAAAAAAAAAAGAAAAAAAAGAACTATGAACTAGTTCGTGTTTTGGAATTGTGAACTATGAACTGAACTAGTTCATTTTAAAATGTGTGAACTGAACTTTGAACTAGTTCACGTAGAAAGAGAACTTTCCCAACACTGCCTGTGGGGTCCATTTGTTTAATTTACCTGTAGGTGTCACTCTGCAGACTGACACTGCAGTTCTAGAACAACTTGGCACTTAGTGACATAGATCTGTGGGATACTGATTTTGACCTGCGTCCCTCTTGTGTCATTATGTCTTAATAATGGAGGCCCATCAGAAAATGCTGTGACGTCTTTAAATGTTCATGCCCGGTTTGGCTCTAGGGTTAGCTGCACAGTATTCATTCTTCTCTCTCTATTTGTTGGGTAACCTTTCACCATGGACTGCAGAGTGGAAGATTCAAGAAAAAAAAAAAAAAAAAACTCACCTGTAATGTATCTACAGTATGGAAGAAAAGAAAAAAATTTAAATAAAATGGCATATGACCAACCTTCTCAGTCGATCTTAAACTATTGGTTAAACATCCAATTTTATTTTGTCTCAAGAAAGACAGATTCATTTAAATCCTTATTGAAATCCTTGTTTATGTACAGGCTGCCTAATTAAGTCATGGCCACTGTTTAAATCTATTTTCAAAAAGCTTTTCAGTATATTGGTAACTTAAACTGTGTTTCCATCCGGTGTCATTTCTGTTTATTATTCATTGCATATCTGCTTTTAATTATTTTTTGCCATTATGAATTTTTTGCCCTGGTACACCCACACATAGAGAGCCTCAAAAGTCTGTGTTTTGTAAACGGTCTATTAAATAACTCTAATCTAAATTTGAAACACTGTGATTAAAAATTGTTTGGGTCATGCTGTCAGTCCGCTGCTGTGCTGCCCAAACGGCTTTGGTGGAAGAATCATGAAAGCTGTTTGCTGTTCTGCTTCTCTCCTCAATATTTCTATTTTGAAAATCCTGTAAGTGTTGCCATACAAATTTTTAGAATGGGGATATATAAATCTAGATGCAAAAAACATAATAACAGTGACTTAGTCCCATCCAACCTATCCAACAAATAAAAGAACACAGGCAATTTTGGAACCACCAAATGTGCACCTACTCACCAAAAATGCAAAAAAAAAAAAAAAAACAGATTAGAAAGAAAAGGACAATGATTGAAGGGAATGGGGGTTGAATTGACTGTGCAGCGGTGAACGGGTCCCTCAGGAGCACATTAAGTGAACAGTTCTTTAGTGTGTAGGTGTGTAATGTCCCTTTGTAAAATCTGCCCTTGCTTCTATAGCAACACGCCTCTGTGGCTCAACACTTCAACGTGCAAACTTGGCTCTGCTTGCTTTCTGATGGCCTCAATCCTCAAGTGTTGCACACTTTTTAAGTGAAATAACACTCCACTCTGTTGTGCTTGAGGTGCTTCTGCAGCAATGTCGCTTTATCCTAGTTGTGGAAGTGCTCATGCAAGAGCTAATTTGGACCTTTTTTCCCTTTTTTCCCCCCTTAATTTGCACTTACATTATCAACCATTTAAAAGAAAAACATAACAAAAAAACAAACTGAGGAAAACTACAGCATTAAGGAAAATGGTTTCCTCCCAGGCTACGGAAGTCTGACTTAAATGCCTTCCAAGTAAACAAACAGCTAAATGGCCACCAAAACATTACAAAACTCATCCTCTCCTACACATCGGACATACTTCACTTCTTGAGATGCTCCCACCTATTTGACTCACTGAGATTTGTAACAAAAAAAAATTAAAATACATGATATGATGCGTGGTGAAAAGATAAAGTGGATAATTACACCAGAGATACAACAGAAGTGGCCTGTAAATATGTAATATCATAAAACCACACATATTTGAAAAGTAGAAAGATAACAGAGCTGACTCATCTTTGGATGTCAGATCTGGGCTCTTAGTAACTGCAGCTAAAATGTAAAAACAAACTAAAATTCAAAAAATATCTCTCGACTTTTAACTTTATTTTCCATCATTCTGCAGGAGAAAAAAAGTGCACCCGATTATATATATCTGTTAAAGATTACATTAGGTTATACTTTAAATGGGGACATGATGAATATGCTGAGTAACGTTTGCAAACAACAAATGGAGTAATTGTTGATTCATAATGGATGGAAAATCATTTCCTTCAGGCATGGTGTTTATTGCAGCCTGAAGTATTTTATGAGAAATGATCTCTCTACATAAGACTAAAATGAAAAATTCTACTTCTAGTTTAAATAAATACAAGAAAATAAAAGATAAAATATAGTCTGTTATAAATGAAGCACATTTTTTTAGAAGAATCCACCAAGTTTTCTTTCAGTTATATCTTCCAGGGTAAATAAGCTGCACTCAGGCATCTGTTACCAGCCCAACTTGGCAAAATAGTGTTTCTAGAGTCCATATGGTAACTGCCATGAAGAATTCCTCCCATCATTGCTTAGTTTTCTTAATTAAAGGAAATGTTTTCATTTCTGCTTCACTAATTGTAAGTAAATAGGATAAACATTATTCATATAAGGGAGATGAGACTAGACAAGCAACAGGGGGAAAATATAAGCAAAATTGTAAAAAGCTGATAGAGCACTTAGTGAGTGAAGCATGTGTGAAAATTGAGTCTGAAAGCTTTTTATGTAGCTGGCACTTGGTTGGAAAGGGACTCTGTTCACTATTCTAATAGACTGTCTGAATTTTTTGGAAGGTAAAATAGCAAACAAGGCCATGTCATGAAAAACTAATGTACTAGGGGGATTGGCTACTATTCTTGCTACATTGTTAAAAGACAGGATCAACAGCGATGTCGTTTATTGGAACAAAATAAACAGTTATTTTGAACGTGATAAAATGAACTCGTGCTATTTTAGTAGAAACGTGTAATCTAAAAGTCAAAGGTCTAAGTTATAATGTGCATAGCACCTTAAACAATTGTTATCCTAACTACCGTATTTTCACGACCATAAGGCGCACCGGACTAAAAGGCGCACTCTCAGTTATGTGTCCCATTTCTGTATTTAACACACACATAAGGCGCACCGGACTATAGGGCGCATTTTTTATATACAGGTGCATGTCCTCTACTACCTTTAAATAGCTCTACTGCGTATTTAAAAATACAGCGGGGGCAAAACTGAGTATGATTGTGCTTTATTCATGTATTTATTACAAAGTATTAATCAAACCTGGCAGCTGGCCGTGAGACAGAGACATCGCAGATGACACAGCGCTGTGATCACTCCTAAATTAACTTAAAATCCTGAAACCTGCCGACAGAATATGTTCACTTTTATTACCGGTATCCTGGTGCCTGCAGCTAAAATTATTTAGATGAAAAACACCTGCCAGCCACCGCGGTGAACGAAAGGATTTCTGCTGTCGGTGAACCGCTGGTATGTGGGGGTCTGAGCGCCTCCGACAGAAATAGATAATCTGGATGAACTGACTGCAATTATTAAGTTTTCAGGTGGCCTTTCTCACTTAAAAACATATTAAAACTACTTTATTCCCACTGATCACAGCAAATATAGCTGCAAGATTTAGATTATTTAGATGAAAAAACACCTGCCAGCCACCGCGCTGAAGAGGAGGAGACGCGCCCACAGGCTGCTGTTGAATTAAGTTTTCAGGTAGAAAAATAGAGCGGAAGCAAACCTGAGTATGATTGTGCTTTATTCATGTATTTATTACAAAGTATTAATCAAACCCATCAAAGTCATCATCCTCTGTTATCCTCAGCATTCCTCTGAATAAAACAGCTGCGCTAAATCAGACATGCCAGTTTCCCCTTCTTCGCTGTCAGAGTCACTTTGCAGCGCAGCTCCTCAGAAATAATGCCGGCTTTTGCGAAAGCTTGAAGAACAGAGCCAGCAGACACGTTAGTCCATCTACAATCCATCCGCAAACGGTGGCGTAACTTGCCCGGCGCTGCCTTCCATTTATCCTGAAACTGTGGTCTCCGTCTGTCATCCATCGCTCCCACGCCGCTCGCAGCCTTACTGTGAACGGCCGCTTCACACCGATGTCGAGCGGTGGAAGTTCCTTTGTCAGACCCCCGGGATAACGGCGAGCACAGCGTTCATTTGATTCATCTTTTTTTTCACATCGGCTGTGAGATGGGCACGCAGCGATGGTGATGCGTGGAAAAAACCACCTAGTCTTCTCACATACACCTGTCTCAGCCACGCATCCACCGAGCCTTTTCATTTGCGTTAATATCATCAGAGCGCTGTGTCTCGCTGTCAGCTCCCAGATCAGCTTCTCTGATTGGTTGATGTGGCGCGTCCAGCAGCAAAACTTCAATTTTTCCATGTCGAGCAGCAGCAGCGCGTTGGCGGTGCATCAGATGCTTAAACGCTCCCGACGTGCTGCACCAAAACGCGGTGCAGGACCTTTTGCTGCACCTATATGCGCGTCAACCATTGACTTTGCATGTAAACTCGCTGCTTCTGCTGCACCTGCTGGGTCCGGTTCACACCGATGTCGAGCGGTTGAACAGCGAGCACAGCGTTAATTTGTTTCCCCATGTTTTTCACATCAGCTGTGAGATGGGCACGCATGGAGTTACATATTAACAGCGATGGTGATGAGTGGAAAAAAAACACCTGGTCTCCTTACATTCAGCCACTCTTTCATCATCTCCTCAATGAGGTGGTCTCAAAAGTCGCAGTTACAACACACATAGGGCGCACCGCACCATAGGGCGCACCGCACATTTTGAGGGAAAAAAAAGACGTTTAAGTGCGCCTTATAGTCGTGAAAATACGGTATACATTTTTATCTCACCTAAATATTTAAGGTTCTTGAAAAAATAGTAAAAAAGCTACATAAAAATAACTACATGGGGCAGTGTTTAAAGGTTAATGTCATTTAAAGCAATCTGTTATGGAATGCTCTGTTTTTACACCTTGAATCTTTCTCTCTCTGGTTCTTTTCTTGAAAAGAGATCACAAAGGACAAACGCTTTAAATAGCACTTCATAATATATATGTATTAAATAACCATGAGACATGACAACATATTTTAAAGGAAATTATAATCTTACTCGGACCAGAGAAGTTGCTTTCAGTTACAAAAGGCAGTGCTTACCAACAGGACTCACATCTCCTGAAGTGGCCATGATTCACAGTTAGAGGAAAAATTTATAAAACTCCAGTCTGCCACATTATTACATCACACACTTTGTAAACAAGGATACATACTTGGCTCCAGTTTTATCAAAACATTACATTTTGCTCTTAGATCAAGGACACCACTCTTATTTCATCCCCAAATCTTTGCCAGGTACATAATGAGATAATAACTGCATAGTCGGACAGAGGAACTGTCCTAATTAGATAAACATTAGTTCTGACACACAACAGGTGGGTAATATTAGGATGTAAGACACTCACACATCCTTAATAGCAATAATCTAACATATCCGAATTAACACGGACCTATGTTAAAATATTTACCCAGCTAGATCCCTGTGTAAATTCTCAGTCATCCGGGTCGTGGTAACCACAAAACAGGCTTCAACTGTCCAGGAGTCTTTGTCAGTTCTGTTGGCTGTACACTTGCACCTGGAAAAACAAAGGATGCAAATTGATGATCAAAATGTTCTCATTTTGGACAGAGAACAGAAAATTTAAATGTACTTAAAAGACAACATTAAAACATACAGTATGTAAAATGCATTTCATAATGTATTTATCCAGAACAGCATTTTAGAAAGAAAACATCCTACCAACAATCAAGCAATCAGGGGTGCAATAATGGTCTCCAGATTTGCTTGTTCATTCAGGACCTAGAAGACTTGCCGTAATTGATGGAACAAATAGTTATGCTCTTTAGCAGAGGATTCTGAGGGAGCTTATTCTTTTAAAAGTTTTTTAACCTAAGCTCCCATTCACTTTCTTTATGCAGCAGTGCAATGATCAAAGCACAGTAGTTGGCTGGCCTTTCAAAGGTTGTGGAAATAATGAAGAGTTTAAAGTGATCTTGTTAGTTTGGACTTAAATCCAATCGAGCTCCTGTGGCATGACCTTAAACAGGCTATTCACACTTCAAAACTGGCCAGTGTGGCTAAAATACAACAATTCTGCAAGCAAGAGTGGAAAAAATCCTCTAATGTGATGTAAAGACTTGCTATTGCTGCAGCTACTTAATGAAACCGGTGCCACGAGCAGCTATTAGGTTTAGGTGGCGATGACCTTTTCACATAATTGCCCGGTTGGTTTCGATAGCTTTTTCCCTTAATAAATGAAAACTAAATGTAGAATGGCTCTTTGTTTTTACTTTTTCTGATATAAAAAAAGGAAGGAATTCACGGAAGGAGCAAATATCCTTTCACTGCACCACACATTCAGCTGATTTGAAAATGCACTGACATACTCCAATACTTTAGTGTAAAACTGCTGAACACCCGCATGCTTTTAATTTACACACAGGAAAGACATTGGAAAGCTTTTTTTTTCAGGCAGCAAAAAAAATGTCAGATTAATTTGCATTGCTCTCAGTCTTAACTGCTTTTTTTTATCATCTTTCACAAGGGTGTTTGAGACTGCTGCTGCATCAGGGTTACTCATTTCTATTAAAATGGACAGTTTAATACCATCATGATCATAAAAGCACAACCTTTGGATGGAGAGACACCTCGCACCTATTTACTATGAGTGAGACTTAGATTAGATCATAATATTTTAAGAAGATTTCCTTGGTTTTCAATATTAATTGCTCTTGGAAAATTTTAACACATTTTTTTCCTTTTTAATTAAGTGCAAAACAATAAAGACAAGCTCACCTCAATTTGCTTTCTGTTGCAGGCAAGCAGTTTTTTTTGTATTTCTTCACCCTTCCCAGGAATCAATTCTCAATGGAAGACTTCAGTAAGCTCATTAGGCTTTCACTAGGCACCAACTCCATTACAGCTGCATAATTACCAGAGTTCTGCCTTCATCCTTCCCTCTGAAAGAAACACCTCCATTCTGGGCCTGACAGTGATTATTGTTGTGATACATCATTTGCGAGCTGAGAGCTGAAAGTATTCCTTGTGCAGCCATGGTTTGTTTACTTTAGTCACATATAATATGCTACAATAACTAGCCGCTCTAAAATCCAAATTTGTTTTTGATTTAACCCATGCATTTTTTCTTAATGTGAAAAAAAACATGTCATGGTTTGTGTTTATACTACTATAGAAATTTAAAACATTGATAAGGCTTTTTAGCGCACACCATGTTTTTAATGGTTTTGTTTGTTTTTTACTATGCCCACTTCTGATGTGCTTTTTTGTGTTTGTAAAGTGTTTAAATTAAGGAACAGATGGGATTTGAATAGCTAGAGGAGGAAAGGCTACTTGGAGTGGCAGGTAAGCTTTGCTGTCTTCCTTCTCACAAGAGTTGCAAATGAAGCAATCTCAAATCTCAATATAAGTCCAGAAATAAATGGAAACAAAACCAATTGGCTTGTTTTTCAAATGTCACTGCTGTCTGTAAAACGACTTGCATAAGAAACAATTTAGTTCTTTTCATTCATCAAGGTACAGCAATCTTTAAGGATACAGAAATATATAGAAATAAATTTGCCACCAAACCTCCTTGTATACGTTTTCAGCATGCATTCTCCACCTCAAGATACAAATAAATAATATTAATTGTTCTCCAAAATGCAGGTAGATGCAACTAACTGTCAGTTTGAATATTTAATATTTATTTTACTCAAATGGTTACATAGATAAAGGTGAGCTACAGCAATGTAAGGGAACTGACTCAAAAATGTATATTGTTTCAATAAAGACGTAAACACATTTGGGTCTCTTCTTTAGGTGTGCACCTCTTAGGGGGGACTGTTGTCTGCATGGCGGCTGCTGGACTCCCTGACAGCATTGTATTGTCTATGATAACAGCTGTAACAATGGAATATGTGATCTAATAGAAGCTTGGTTGCTCACAAGCGAATGTATTTCTTGAGGGGATGATTAAATGAGAACATTGCAGAGGAGGTGATAGATGAAAAAAGAGATGGAGACATGCAGAGAAGTGGGAAGCCAACAGATAGTGAGGGAATGAGAATGGTAGAAAGAAGTGGAAATTACAAGGTGGGAGTAGGACAGCTTAAAAAAAAATAGCAAGGCCAGTTGAAAGTAATAGACAAATCATGGATCGGGAGGGAAGAAAGGACATGAGAAATCTCATTTCTTGGTGGAGAAGGCGAGATAATATTAGCAATTTCATTAGGCAGGGCAGGAAGGAAAAAGAGAGTTTTGGTCAGCAAATATCCAAAAAACGCATTTTTGATGTCTTCTAAATTTGTCTCCCTGTTATGAATCCTATTAGCCTGACGTAGTCCGACTCAATTCTAGGCAGAATATGAGTCTGATACTGCTCCATAGAGCTGTGATTATGGGGCGTGTTTCGAACGAACCAGGAAAAAAAATGCCTCTGCACTCAATTGGATAGATCTACAACCAATAAGAGCAACGGAGTGCGTGACGTTTGTTAAGCGAGGCATAGTTGTTGTCCACAAAATTCAAAGCGTGCAGTTTCACGCCTATAATAAGAAGATGAGCCTTGATCGTGTTTCTCTGTTCCTCTTTTAAAATTAATTTGCTGTCGATATCTTCTAGAACAGACCTAATAGCAGAATCTACTCACCTCAACTCTCCAGCGGCAGCCATTATTGTTGTCACCCAAGCGCGCATTGGTCACATGGTTGATTACGTTACTGTTTGTCATCTGTCCATCATCGTATAAAGCCCGCCCTGACAATTTGATTGGATCGCCTGACAGTGGGCTTTAATACTCGCGCTACTATGGAGCAGAGCCAGACCGAACTTCCCCGACCTGAAACTTTGTGGGCGGGACTAAGTTCGGAATGGCACCCAGGCTAGAATCCTATCAGACTCACTCCAAACTCCAATTACTCCACTAGAAAAGCCTCTCCTTGACATTTTTTACGTCCACGGCCCAAGGCTGAATCCAGTTGCAGATCAATTTTTTTGTGCGGAAGCACCTGGAAAGTTTTCTTTTAAGAAACTGCTAAGGATGTTTTTACTTTCTAATATCTCTTGGTGTTTAAGTTGATGTTTTTATTGTATTTCTTTTAATATTAGACATGCAACTGTATAGTTATAATTTTATGTAAATGATTTGTAAAAGGGACCCCAGGAAGAGTTGTCAACTAATGGGGATCCAAATAATAAACAAATAAACTCCAAATCTTTTGATAGTTTGCTTTATACTGGAAGTATTGTAAATAAAGTAGTGTAAAAGGTACTGGTGAAAGTATATAAAGTACTCCTAAAATATATTGCATGTGTTGCTATAGAGTTATAGTTTTAGAGTGTTAACTGTGTTAAAATTCCCCACAGTTGAAACCAGATATTTCCACACACACACACAGGTTTTTTGGACATCTTCTAAAGTGTCTTCGGAATCAGAAGATCAGAAGAAAGCGGGGAAAAAGCTGTTGCAGAACCTGTTGGTCCTGCAGTGGATGCTGCGACGCCTCTTCCTATAGAGGGCAGCAGGGAGAACACCAGAGAACAAAGCAAGGTCCATAAAGGCATAGATGGCAGGGTTTGGTGTGGATGAATGTGACTGGCCTGCATAGAGTCCTGACCTCAACCCAACAGAACACCTTTGAAAAGAATTAGAGCGTAGAATGAGAGCCAGGCCTTCTTGTGCAACTTTAGTGTGTGATCTCACAAATAGGCTTGTGAAGGAATGGTTAAAAATTCCCAATCTTAAGACTTGTGGATAGCCATCCCAGAAGAGTTGTAGCTGATGTAGCTGCAAAGGTTGGACCACCATCATTTCGAACCCCTATGGATTGGGATGTGACATAAGCTTGTATGTGAATCGAGGTGAATCCATGTTAGTTTGCCAGATAGCTCACCTGATGCTGATGCGGTTAGGTAGTTAATGATAATAACTATGCTTACATTTGCATAATCCATTCATCATTTTGAAATTGAAAGACAGAACAAAGTATTCCAAAAACACAGATTATATAAGCTCAAAATCAGCTCATTTAGATTAAAGTGTTAATATCTATCTCTGATTTCAAATCTTTTATATTTTATAGTGTGCACATTTGGAAGTAAAGAACCTGGGGGATGCTAGTACATCTGGACTGTCAGTGTGAACTTCAACTTTTCTGTTTTAACCAAAAAAACGGCATGTGATCACAAGGTTAATACCTTAGCTTTTTTCTTAAGTTGACACATATTTTGCACAAAACATGTTAATACGAGAAAGCCAATCTCTTTTCAGATTAGTAAACAAAGAGATATGTGTATGGAGACCCCCAAATGTTTATACAAATATGCTGGAAACCTCAGGTATTTGAAAATTCTGGTGCAGATTAACAAGATTTGTGGGGGTCTTCTGGTCCTTCTGATGTCTTGGTTCATTTCTTTAGATTGTTCCTAAGATGTCACAAAAGCAAGCAATGTGTTTAAGTTGTGTCTGAATAGCCTTTATTTGAATGAAGTAATGAAAAGATTTATTGCTTATTATTCCGGCATATAGCAAGTTCAAATATTTCTGTTGATCCAAATGTTCATTTAATCTGAGCTATTAATAGACAGTGAACAAAACTTTTTATGGAGTCATCTGTTTTAAATGTATATGTTTCCAATTTTTTCTAATCTATTAAAAAAGAAACTAACAACAGAGCTGTACGTGACTCCATCAGTCATGATGGGTGGATTCCGTCAGTGTGACGGCCTCGTCACTGGCCCATATTAAACACATTAAACACTGGGCCGTGCTGCTCATTAATCAGCCCACAGGGATGACAGCCAGCTCTTCCATCCCCCCCATTTATCCACGCATGCCCATAGCTGTTGGGGCCTCAGTTAATATACGGCTTTCTTTGAGATAACGCGGTGATAGATTGACTGCAGGGATTTTGATTGGGGTTTGCAATTGTAATACCACCTTGTCTGGCTTTATCATAAAAGTCCACCAAGCAGCCACGACATATCATCTTTTATATTAAACACTGCGTTTTAGCTGATTTTTGACTGGCAAGGTGTGACAGTTTTATCAGGGCAACTGATTTAGTGTCACATGTTAAATTAGTGACAGGGAGTGTGAAGGTTCATTATAACGCCTAATGATTCCCAAATAATTAATAATAATGATATGAAAACATCCCAATTTGCCTATGTAAATTCTCAGTAGTCTTGGTTATCATGGCAACCACAAAAACAGGCTCAAATCAGAGGCAGCGGCTGCCTCCAACTTTTGCGGAAAACATCCCATTGTATTTAAAGTGCTATTAACTGTCCAATAAAAAAAACAAATATTGATAGAGATGACATAGTTTAATTCATGTGGTTTTTCTTCTGTGCACTGATACAGATTAATAAGCCGAAAATGTTTGAAATAAAATCATAAAACTATTATAATTTGTTTTTCCTAACCCAGTAGAGGTAGTTTTGAGCCCTGTCCTTAATCTGCATCTCCAGAATATTTTTCCACCACTTTATCTTAATTGATTTATATTTACCCTGCGTGCCTAAAGTAAGCTGGCACCTCATCCATTATTGTTTTCATTTTTTTTAACTGCCTTTCTTTTGTATTTCTATTTGATAAATAGGACTCCAAATTACAAGAAAGCATAATAATGAAGATATGAGGTAAAAGGATTTGTTCTGCACCACTAGGTGTCTCTCTTCAAATGGTTTACTGCCTGAGCTTGGCATTGACAGAGATGAGTAAAGGCTGAGAAAGGTCAGACCTATAGAAAAGGTGGAGAGGAAAAAGGAGGATAAAAAAAACAAGTGCGGCTCTGTTAGATCCTCTCCTAGTCCTAATGCTCTTGTTAACAGACTTAAGTGTCTCCTTTGTGTTTTCTTTGCTGCCTGCAGAGCCAGAAATACTTTGAGCATTTCAAATTCCAATAGCTGTTTTTCCAGAACCTAAGCCCTTCTTACCTGTTTGAATCAACACTATTATTGACAAACTTAATACATACATAAAATGTCTATAAATGCAAAAGAAAAAAAAAAGTTTACTTATTTACTTTGCCTGAATTGTTTCGGATCATGTCTCGCTCCCTCAAGGTCTTTTGTTTATTCAAATTATTCCATCTTCCTCTACCCTTCTGGTTTAGGTGAGATATGCCACCCAGCTTTTTATTTCTCCTTTCCCGGATTTAAAAGGAACTCACATATTGGCTCTATGTTATTTATGGTTTATTTTTTATTTCCGTGTATTAAGAACAGTCCTGAGTTGCTTAGGTTGCATTGTTTTCTAGTACATGGTCAGAGGTTCAGCAGTAAGCCCGCTCAAGGACAGCTTATCTTAGCAGTGCCACTGGACAAGGTTCTTGCAATCCCGCTGAAATAATGTAACACGTGCAATCTTGTTGAAATATTCGCCAAATGACTATGGACCAAAAACCACATTAAAAAACATCCACAGGTTTTTCATTGCCTCCCTTGTGTCTATTCAAAAATACACCACTTTTTTTCAGTTCTTCCTCTATTTGCAAGCCCTTAAAATGTGATTTTCAACAGCTTTGAAGATTGTGTCCAAACAGGAGCGCACATCATGTTGCCAATGCCTGCTGTGCTGTGAAACAGAAATTGAGCCAGGGTAATCACCACCATTACCAGTCCTACCAAAACCAGGGCTAGACAAACAAGGGAGAGAAGAGACCGGCTTATAAAGGGTTTGTGATTTCTGCCTTAGACTTGCAGGTGCTGGCAAAGAGAGAAAGAGTCAGGAAGTCCAAGAAACAAGAAAGGTGGTAAGATGAAATGAAATGTGGCAGAAGATAGACATAAAATATCATGGTTTCCTTTGGCTCTCCATGAGTCTATGTTTTTCTTTCTCGTGTTTCCAAGCAGAGCTATGCAATTATTTTCTCTCCCTAGCTTGTAATCAGCAGGCATGTCAGCAAACACTGTTAATGGGGGTGGACACTTTCTACCTTCACACCCGAGACCCGTGCAGTTGTTAATTGGAATAAATGCAACTCCATGCTTCACTTACCCTCACCCTCTGTTTCTTTTCGTGCCCCTTCCCCTACCACCTCCCATAGTGTTCCTCCTTCTCTCCGTCTGCTTTAACCTCATCTTTCTTCCCCCTGCTCTATCTTCCATCGCTCTCTCTGCTTGTTCTTCATGCTTGTTAATAGCTTCCCGCCTCATTGTTACTCCAGATGTTTTCTGTAATGAAAACATTAAAAACAGAGTGGACAAGATGCCGTCTCATCCACCATAGTTGATTGAAATTAGCCTTTTCCTGTTTGTCTCCTTTTGCTGCGAACCAAAACAACATGTAGTGAGAAATTAGATATTGTGAGTAACTGCAAATAGGAATTACATGCACATTATTTTCTGTGATCAGTATACTCTGTTGCAAGGATACAAAGAAGTGCCTATAGCATATACCTCAAAGTGAAGGTTTATAGTCTTGATTTGATAATATTCATTAGGAGTTATAATTTTATACTACTCCTGCTGTGCATGTATATGTGATAGTGAAATGTATTCATGGGTCCTGCAGCACCATCATTGCTTCTGTGATGTAATCTCTATTCCCTTGGCTTAGGCCCCACCTGTGGGAGAGAGGGAGAGAGAGCTGTAAGTGCTTGTGTGATGTAAAATGCCTAATTTAGGGGGTGATTGATGGTTTAATATTGCAGCCTGCAACCTTGCTGCCCCCACCTACCCAATGAAGCTGCAGGCAGGTGTGAAACTGTAGCACTGTGTGAGTATTATGTCACTTTCTATTCTCACGTTCAAACCCAGCCGGTGAAATTAAACCAATTCTGAGTTTGTTTGTTTTGTTGTGTGTGTGCCTCTTGATTGCATGTGTCTTTGTGTGCTTGTAATGAGGGCATGTTGCAGCATTTTGTCTCTCACGAAAACTCCAAGATCCACTTAGATATATTGACTTGTGTGGTCTACAGTCAGTGGTCTGTAATCACAGCTATTTCTGTTTTCTTCATTTTAACCAATACTTTGCAATTTCTCTTGCTTTCTCCCATAAAATGCAGAACAAATCCTTCGTGTCATCATTATCTTAATGTCATAAATATCCTGCACTCATCTACATTTGTTCTCCCACTCCCTCCTCTTCACTGTGGTTTCTGCATCAATTATCACTCACTTAAACAAAACTAAACACACATTGATATAAACACACTGCCTATATTGTCGTTTTCAGAGTGCAACAGCACTGATTGTTATTTAAAAGCCGAAACGGAACAAATGGTACAATGTGAATCCGCTCGGCTGCTTCAGCTAGAATGCATCCTTGCAGTAACAGAATGTGCCTCTAAATAATTATTCGGCATTAGATCAGTTTATTTGAACTTCTTTACTCTTATCAAGTTCAAATCAAATGTTTGAGTTCATGCAGTTGAAAGGATTAAAACCATGTTTAAAGTTCCTCTACCTATTTAGACCAATTAAAGACTTTTTTTCCTTGGATAACATCATGATTTCCACTGAAAATTGGTTTGTTTTTACGTTTTTGATGACACTTCTACTTCGTAACGTGTAATTGCGATCACTGTGAAAACAACACTTGTAGAAAGTCTAATACTGTCATTTCCTTGCCACCTTACTAGGATGTGTTTTGCCACAAACTGTGCCATTGTCAGAGGAACCCAGTGCTGCCACTGTGTACACCAACACCAGAAATGCAAGACAACCTTCCTGTTTGAACTAAAAGAGATCAAATAAATTCTCTTTGTGCATTTTTTTATCTCTTATATGAGCACATTAGAATCTAGCAGAGAAAAACTGAAAGATTTAAAAACTAGTGAGTATTTACTAGTGAGTGTAGTTATTTAATATAAAGGAGGTTGTTGGTTAAAACAGGGCTCAGCTGTGAGCAAAGGCAAGTAAAAGGAGTTGAACAGAGGAAATGAAGAATGGCTGATTGAACACAGGGATCCAGGAAAGCAACGCCACAGAAAGCGGAAATAGGGCATAAAGCAAAGGCCATGACCTAACATAAAAATGAATCAAGTTTAAATCGAAGTAGGACAAGGAAATGAAAAAAATAAAATAAATAAATAAATTTGAACAACCGGCAACATGCGCTCATGGACCAGTTTCAAAATAAACCAGGAACTAATTTCTGAAGAGAATAATCAGAACTGAAGACAACTCAAAACAGAAATTAAATACAAATACAGAATGTAAATTAAATGGAAAACTTTAACACGGAATTAAATAAAAAAGGCAAAGAGGGACAAGTAACAAAAAACAGTGATTATGACATGAATGGTCTGTTTCATTCCCATCTGAAAGAAAGTCCATGGTTGCTTCTTGGTCTCAAATTTATGAATTTAATTTAAGTTAGGACTGATTGTGTTAAACTAATTCCCCTGTGTGGGTGTTTCAAACCGCGATTGTACTGTATGTAACACCTAAGCTATTGCAACATAAACTACAGTAGGTGGAGTTTAGATGATGGGAGAAAAAGCATGCAGTTCATATCTTTAGGTTTATAGTGTGGAAAAATGTGTAAAAATAAAGTTTAAATCTAGGTGAGAGGCATACATTATCAATAACAGGTCCCAAGAGACACAGATATGCCTGCAATCCAGCCTGAAACGCCGCATGAAATCTAACACATACGAGTAGCAGACACTGAGCTCTTACATTTTAGGTAAGGGGGGAGTCTTCCCTGCATAAAAAGGAAAAACTGTTCCAAAAGGATTCAACATTTACATATTTTGTTGACCTTGGAGCTGTTTCTTGATTGTGCATTAATTGTAAATCGTAAATTTGAAAATTCATATTAATGTAAGATTAGAAAAAAAATAGACACCTGAAATATTGTGCTATCACATGATATTGAGGATAGAATATGTTAATATTTACAAAGACCTTCAGTGAAATGATCAGCAGTTATTAACATAGCCTTTGCGTTGTTCATCAAAACTGCATTAGAGTATGGCTCACTCATACAGCCCATAAAGCACTCAAAGTATTTCCTCACAGTTGTGGCATTGCATAGTAATGGAAAGAGTAATGCTTTTATTATTGTACATTATTTTTCAAAATAGCCTGTTGCACAGAAACTGGGGGTTGCACCAAATATTAGAACCTGAACTTTTATAAATAGAGCTGTAACTCAAATGTGAATATGAGCAAATATATTGCATAAATGATACAAGCTTTGATTAAACAATGATGCATTAAAACATATGTGTTCTGCATGCAAAAAATACTGGTGCTTGCAATGATGAAGACTGGGTTCCTGCAGAAAAAGAATAACTATCCTCATCTGGAAATGGCATAATTAGAGGTGCTGTCTTTAGTTGTCAAAGAACTTAAAGAGAGACAAAGTTTCCTCTTAATCAGATGTAGAAGAAAATGTGTGGGAGTAAATCATTAAGTTCCTTTTTTCATGATCCCTGCCCCTAAAAACTAACTTGAAGTCTTTCTTGTCACACAGTTATGTTTTCTTATTTATTCAAGTCTTTCTAACAAGCAAAGTTTTGGTATATACTCCCTCTTTCCGCACAGGTATAGCAATGTGCAATTGCGGTAAAGGGGTTCAAGTTGAAATCATTATGGTACTGCAATTCATGTTAAACTGTTGTAATTGGATGACTTTTGAAGCATTTTGCATTCTGTCAGGACTGATATTTCTTTTTGTTGTGCCTTCAACATTCAACTGTAACAGGTTACCTGTTTTTCAAACTCTGTCTCTCTCTCATCAGTTATTTTATGTTGGGGGATCTACAATGCTTAAAGAGCAGGTATCAAGATGTTCTCAATAACTTTCAAAAGTTGCAAAAAGTGCATTTGGATCCTTCTGGATCTTGAATTAATTGCCATACAAACATAGTATTATACATATTTCATTGGGGAAATGAATCTCAATAAGATGCCTCTGAGTTATTTAGTCATGCAGAAATATTTATATCATTATGTTGATATTTTGTCTTCTATTAACCAAAAGGGGCGACTGCTCACGGTGACAGAAAATGCCTAATACTAGTATGTGTGGACAAGTATCGAGAATTACACCGAGAACACTTTTCCTGAATTTGAAATGCAGACACACACCACATGTGTATGCCTATTGACACAGTCTCAAATGGTTGTTGTGCTAATATGTTTTTAATGTCTTTTGGATGCAGTCAACATCTCTAATTTGTTTTTGTCTGAGTTGTGTGCTTGTGTGAATGGGGACATCAAAACAGTAAAAATAGCATTTCTCATTAAGCATACTTTCCCTCTCATTTATTTTATACATCCTCATACACTGCCATTTCGTCCACATGATTTTGTATTTCTTTATTTATATATTTTTTTTGTCACAGTTTGTGAAGTTGAGGTGGAGTTAAGGAAAACATAATGGGCTGGCGCTCAGTGTCCGATCCCGATTCCTCAGCAGGCTTTCATCAAAAAGACATCATCATTTGAATTATCCGTTGAATAAAAAAACTTGCATAAAATTTGCTAACATACAGTAATATAAATAACACATTTATATTTTGTTGTTCAAACTGATGGATGGCATGCAGTGAAAAATATGTGAGACAAACAAATAGTTTTTTTTACCAAGTGATTTGATAAATGAGGTCTGAGTTGACTTAAGCTAAGATTGAAATATTTGATTCAGAAGCATGCTAATGTTAAAACTTTATGAGTTATGCTAAAATGTATACAGGGATCAATGATGGTATGTTTATGTCTTTGTTAATATTGTATATAATAAGTACTATAAAAATGTGGAACTGTCAATAGTTTTCATTATTTTATTTTTGTGATGCACTGAACAAGAACTATATATATATACTGTATAAACATGAAAAAGTTTTTTCTTACTTGCAAATTGATGTAATTCTTAACAGTGTTCAATTATTAAAGAATTGATAAATAATACATGGATAAGGCGAATAATTACATAATGCAATTTTCACATTGTTTATGGAAACAAAAAAGCTACTGTATTTATATGTTTGAGTCCTAAAACTGACGACGCTTAAGGGTAGTTTATGCTGAACACACACGGAAAATGTCATCCTTTGTGTCATCCAAGAGTGACAGTAATTTCTTCTTAAGAGTTGTTAACAATCTGTTGATTGTACTGTAGTGATATTTATGGGGCAAATCACATGATGTCTATAGATATTTATAGTTGTTATCCTTCATTAGTTGCAGCTGCTCTTTATCTACCATGTTTTTCTGTGCAGAACTGTACATGTTGTACATTCCCATCAGCTTTTTTGCAGTTCATCTTTTAAATGTTTTTTGAATGAAGACCCTCTCCTTTAGAGCGATGTACTAGAAAGCAGAATCTCTAATTACATCAGTTACATCAAATTATTTAGGTCCTGCTCTTAAAGCTATATGGCAGGATGTTTTTTTTTTTTTTTTTGGATCATCAAAATTAGTGGTCCTCATAATTGTCAATCTTTCTCGTAAATGTGTTAACGGAAGGCCTACCAAAAGTACTGGTCCCGATTTTCACTTACCAGTGGTGAGTCTGACATAGTGGAAAAATAGCAAATCTTCTATTGGAAAGTAAGCTTGTATGAGCGATGCAAACAGCAACTTTTCAAGGAAGCGTGCAGGAGGAGAAATGGTCTTGTGCATGCACTCACATACGTTTAATAGGTGTCCCCTCCCTATTTTTTTAAGTGGAGATGGCGGGTCTTTTCAGAAATTTGCAAAAGTCCTCCACTATGAAGTTTTATGCCAGATGTAAGGGTGTATACCTTCTAAAAGGTTCAACTTTTGCATTGCCTGTCCTAAAGGTATTGGGGATCATCACATTTTTTTTTTTTTTTTTTTTTTTGCAAATAAAAAAAATACCCTTTTAGTGTTCAGCTCGCCAATGGAAAGTTTCTGTGGTCATTTTGGGCCTTAACATGAGAAAAGTAAGTCCTTCTTTCCTTTACACAAAGTATTAGGTTATCTTGTCATTTCCAGACAAAAGCACAACATTTTACCTATATCTTTTATATATACATATTTATCCATTATCTTTATATGCGGGCAATTAGTTATTTTAATGGATTTTCATTCACTCATTCATTTGTTGATTCACTCATTCATTTTAAACCCACCACTACTTCGAAGATTCATTGTTGTTCCATATTTTTTTAATCATTTATAGACTAATTTGGCTCTTACTTTGTATCAGTGGAGTCCAAAAGCTTTAAAAACAGCATTGTAACCCTAACCAGATTGACTGATATTAATGACTTTATTCTTTCAGACAGCATCTACATTAATACATTTTCATACTGGTCAGGCAGTAATTATGCATTAAAGCGACTTGTGAAATTGATCAAAAGAGTGGTTAATCAGAGTTAATTCATTACAGCTTTCACACAAGGGCAGGTTAATTTGAAATTTTCAAAAATCTGGCCTTTTGATTCAGTTAGGTTTTCTTTGTCTGCCATTAAAATTAAGGTTATGATGTAATATAATTCCAAAAAAGATAAAAACAATGTAAAATAATATCTTAAAATGGACAAACTGGAGAAATATGTAAGGATGCAAAAATAAACAAATTTGCTCACATTTCTAATTACAGCTGTTCTCCTTTACCAAAACATTTTTCAACATCAGAATGTGTGACTTTATTTTTCAATAACATTTTAAAATAACAGTTCTTTTATGAAAGGCTGGCAGATTTAAGTGTCGGTGTCTCTGTCACTTGAAAGCCTCATGGCAAAGGAAGTAAAGTAAAACAATACTGGTATTAGGTTATTTGCCCAATTAGTGCATATTCAAGAAGAACAAAGACAGAGCTATGCTTCATGTGGTTTGAAGTAAATGCAGGCAAGCCTCAGGAGGATGGTAAACAAAGTCATATAATTTTATTTAAAAACAAAACCCGAAGGTGCTGCAAGTCCAGGAAGGTACATTATGAGTGTGACAAGAATGAAATCAAGACTTGACTGTGAAAAGACATAAAACAAAAACAGGGACATAGAACTAAAAAAGTATAACTGCATTCCTGGGATTAAGTATTAAGTAAGGAATGCAATAAGCAATATTGGGGAGATGTGCTGAACAGAACATTAAGCAGAAGCAAACAAACATTAAATCAGGGTAATTTTAGGTAGGCCAATGTTTCAACCTCATTATTGCTTATTTGGACAACAAAATATCCAATAGACTTTCTATTGGATTGCATGATTAAGGTGATATTTTATTAAACAATTTTACAACAATGATTACACAGAATGAATACAATAACACTTTTATTTATTTCATATCTTTTTAATTGAGAAAAATCTCACAGAGACAAGGAAAGGCTATGGCTTGAAAAGTGGTTTAAGAAATATGGTTTATTGCTCATCAATAGAAATGGGGCACTTCATCAGAAAAAAAACACGACCTTGGCTATTAAGAGTGAAGTTTTGTTGTCTTTGGCTGCATATATATTAACCAATTACAAAGTTCCCAATTTTACAAGATAGAACGTTAATAAATGTTTGGGTGTTTAAACATTGTTTTTGGTTTTGTAACATTTTAGAACAAGCAACAATCGATCATGTCTGTTGAAATTGAAAATCCCTTCCAAAAAATGCAGCTTATTATTCTCTTTTGCTAAGGTATGGGTTTGCTCTCCATGCCTGTGCAGTCAGTAAGCATCTGAGTCTCTCCTTTCTAAGTTACTTCATCCATGGCTCCATCTGCCTTCCAACCAAGCTGCCCAACTTGGTCTCTCTTCACCATCCCGCTCTACATTTGACTCAGTTGATGTCAATAAACTCTCCAATTACCTTCTTGTTGGTTTCCCCAGGTTGATAAGCTAGTTATGATTATAAAATGTGTCATTGTTTGTAGTTATGTTTACTATATAACTGCGAATTGCCTTTTAAATTACATCATTATGTCATGGTATAGTATGACATAGTATGGAGCATGGTAGCCTAGTGGTTAGGGCATAGAGCTTGGAACCCTGAGGTCCTGAGTTCAACTCCACTCCCACAGACTGTCACTCTGGGTTTCTCAACAAGACCCTAACCCCAACCTGCTCCCTGGGTGCCGCACAATGGCAGTCGACTGCTCCCCAAGGGGATGGGTTAAATGCATAGAGTTCATTTCATTGCCTGTACTTGTGACAGTGTAATCACAATAAACTGCTGGCAAAAAAAAAATAGTAAGGTGCTACCCTGAGATGATTGGTTGCCTCTGAATTTTATTTATTGCATCTATTCCCTTAGTGTTTTTTATTTCTTAGTCCTTCCATCTGGTTCAGATGTTATTTTGGTTTTTCTTACTGTTAGTTTTTTCTCCCTCAGCCGGAGCCACCAGTGATGAGTAGATGTTCTTCACCTGTGTCTCCTGGTTTAGCCTGTTAAAAGTGCTCTCAGTTCTTCTGAATTCCTCAGGCTGCCTTTATATGTCATGGGTCCTTTAGATACTTTCCATTTCCATGTCTTGTCCTCATCTGTTCTGTATTTTTCCCTCGATTAAACCAGTGGGAACGGCTTGCTGTCCCGTGTCAACCTCGGTCAAAAAACCCGCGTTAAAATTGCATTCAAACCGCTAGGCTCTGATTGACATACAAGAACATCAAAACATCAACCTATTTAACAAGGTGAAGAGTGAAGGAGGTAACATTACACACAAGCTACAACATCATTTACCTTTTGGCAGGTGAATAAGCTGAATGAGCGAATGCATGTGTGTGTGTAACAACTGTCTAAAACAAACTAAACCTTGCATACAAAAGGACAAATTCAGCGTTTGGATATCCGTTTAGAAAAGATGACGGATTAACAGTAAAATTAAACTCAGGTTTCAGACCTAGAATTTAAATATTGTATTCACAACAAATGGAAAGGGCAACAGTAAGGCAGTTATATTTAACTAATTTTGTAATTTAGATAATGGTTATCAGCAGAGTTATTAATCACCAACCAAAGAAGTTGTCTCTGTTTCCTCAAGTGTTAACAAAAAACGGGGTGGAACATTCACTGTATAAATAGTCACAGATAACCACAGTTAAAATATCTGTATCTTTATAACTATGTAACCATTACACACTACTGAAAATTAGCATAAGGTAAATGAAAGACTGATAAAAATGGGAAAAAGGGTTATATGAGTCCATTCAAATAGTCTAGAAGAATGTTAGACGTTTTAAAGTTTGGTGTGTTAATGCATTCAAGGTGTCCTTTAAAATAGCAGCAGATAAGTGTAAATAATAACTGATGCAGAAATCTTCAATGCAATCAAAAAAGAGAAGCATGTAACATGACTTCAGCTGAAGGCCACTGTTTCTCGCCTATCAGTTCCGGAGGTTACAAGGTAAAGAGAAAGAAAAAGGGGGAGTCGGTTGCTTAAATAATCTCTGTCGCAGAGATGTGACCTCAGGGGGGCTTGGTTTGTTTCATCATTGACATCTGATCCTCAACACAAAGCAATGAAATGGGCTTTCCATCATAATACAAAAATATAAATTGAGGTGAAAGTAAAAAGAAAAAACAAACTTTTGCTTCTTTTATAAATTGACATTATAAATGTTAATGAAACTCTTAAACATGGTTTTGCTATAATAAATATAAATGAGATCAAGGTCCCCTCAATAGAAAAAAGTACATATAAATCAAACTTTAAATAAATTAAAAAACTTAGTACGGTATTTGAAACTTTATATATGTGTGTGTATATATATATATATATATATATATATATATATATATATATATATATATATATTGCTCAGTTGCATTATTAAAGTTTAGAAACATTCTCTGTGTCATCATTGAAAATTGTGATCTTTTTTCTAAATATATGAATTACATTAGATTGTTTCTATAGCAATGACCAAAGACTTCAGTAAGTGAAGCTGGAGGCCATGTGTTTATTTAAATAAAAGGTCAGTCAGTGACTCTCTGCAGATCATTTATCTGAAACAATATTCCAATAGAATGTTCTATATTTTAATTACACCTATAACCCAGAGAAATTTGCACTATTTTATCGATAAGCTCCTGTTCCTACTTTGAAAGAGAGTCTAAAAAGAAGACTTACACTGATGCTAAAACAGAGCAGAACAAGCTTACTGTAATAATCTCCAGTTATAGCAGAATACATAATCACGAGTTGGTTTATGTTGCTGGGGAAACTGTTTCAGAATCAGTAGGTCTGCCAAGGTAGCACTGATTAATAAGCGACTGGATATCCTGTATGTCCATTTTTGTAAAGCTTGGCAAACTATGTACATACTCAATTGAAATCAGAAGCAGCTCGTGTTTAACGGACTGATTTGAAAAACAGATGAGATAATTCACAGGGATTCATGGTGGTTGAGAAAGAAATGAAAAAGTAATGATGGAGAGCGGAGAAAGTGACAGCTGATGATGTGGGGGTGTGGCGGCACACTAAAACTGGCAAGGAACACACAACCAAAGAGAAGATGAATATGTTAAGTGGCTCAAAAGATGAAAGAAAAACAAAGACAAATAAAACTGAAACTTGAAGAGTGTCAGAATGAAGTTATGCCATGCATGTGCAGCATGGATGGATGGATAGTTGTGGGTGCTTGTATTAAACCATCTCTGTGAGGAGCAATGAAGTGGATCTATTAATGAAAGTGTGAAAATCTGTGCGGTCATGGAATCGACACACATATAGACACACACGGAGGCACACACTGTGCTCCCTCTTCAGGCTCATATCATTACCCATCATTACACCCCCCATTTGGCATCAGCAGGCCTGATCGATCACCGCCGATAACTGTCTCACTCCAGGCCGTCCTATCTATCTCTATCTCACCCTCTCTCATATCTAGCTCTCTGTATCTCTTTTTTTCACACCACATCTCCTCACTCTCTGTCTCAACCCCCTCGTGCAATTCTCTTCTGCCTACAAACTGTATCAGGTTGAAAATTACTTAAAATGCCCGCCCACCCTGTCCCGGTTGTTTTCAGCTTTGCTTTCAGCTTTTCAAAGTATTTCCTCTCCATCTCTCGTCCACCAGCTGTCGCCAGCATCAGCCATTCTTACACTGACTTCTCATTAAGTTTCCTGGGATTTCTTTTTCTTCCATATACACATATGTACCTTTTACCAACCCCACATGCTGACCAGTCACCTTGTACTTTCATTTGTCAATGACCTGCTTTCAGCTTTATCTCAAAGCACCTTTCCTTCTTCCTTTCATCTTTCTCTCAGTCTCTGCCACCCATCTTGCTTTCACTCAGGCAGCCCAGTCACACCAGATGTGTCTTTGCATGCAACTCACAACTCCCTTCCTCCTCCACTTCCCTCTAAGTTTGTACCACCATTTTCATCCGCTTTGCAACTAGAAAGTGGTGCTCATATGAAGATTGTAGAAAAACATTTTTGGCAATGCTTAGCAGTGGGTTACAAAGAACAAATCATTTGATATAAGTTTGTGTGTACCGCTTTTGTATATAAAAAAGAAAAAAAGTAGAAGTACTTTCACATGTGGCAATAAACACTTAACAAATAGATATTAAAAAAGGACTCAGCCAAATCTCCTTTGAGAGTCTGCCATGAAAACGAGAAGAGCAATCAGCTGCAGTTTGTTCCCTTCTCCTTCACCATCCCTCTCTTTGCTTACATCTCTTGATCTAATGATGCTCTTGCTTGTGTATGCTCCACATTGATCCTAATTCAATTTGGATGGAATGGGTCTTTGAGACAATTGTCTGCGGCGATGGCCCCAGATGGATTTTTAAGCTACTTCTGCAGGCATAAGAGATTAATGAGAGGAAGGCCACACTGGACAGAAGAGAGCAACAATCAATTTCACAATAATTCCATATTTACACATTTTCGTATAAGGAGTAATAAAGCAGGAAGAAAAAAGGGAGATGAAGTCCCCTGAGAAGAGAGAAGCTGCCTCATGGGACCAAGACGAGGTATCTAAGGAGGAAATTTATGCAACATGTTCACCCCAATGTACCTATATTCTGCTCTCTGCTTCTATTCTCTGCTTTGTGTAAAAATAGAATAGAACAGAATAGAAATACCTTTATTTTCCTATAGCAGAGGTATTCTGGTGTGACGGTAGTAAAACAAATACACAGATAAGGCTTGAGCACACAAAATTAAAATTTAACTGCACTGCAAAAGAGGGAAACATTTTTTTAAGAAATGAAAAAAAAAAGAGAAATTGCCAACAAACTAATCTACTATATACAGTGTGGAGGAAAGTACTAGAGTTAAAAGAGCTCCTACAATAGTTTATTTCGGTTACAAAATGTCTGTGAAAGCCATTAAAAACTAGAAAAGCACTCGGAGAGCGCAGACCTCCACCAAGCAGAACATTTTGCCCCATATTGTGACTTACACCTACAGCTGAAACTCACTCATGGTCTGGATCATTGTGAAATTTTAATGAATTGTTCCTTGGAATCAGGTGCACCTTTGTTAAATTTCTTCTTAAAATCCTTTCATAAGTTTATAAATAAGGCGCAGTGTATGTCTGCAGCCTCTGGTTTCTGTATTTCTCTCACCTTCTTCATGCACTCTGCTTTCTTGTTTAATCAGCAGATCGAGACTTCGAGCAAGGCATGCCTCACCTTTCTTGTGTTCAGTATAATTCTTTTGGACTTTCTTCTCTCCGATGCTGAAGCTGTCAATAGTCACTGCTGCCACTCTGGTTTAGGGGGTAACTGCTTGTTTCACCAAATCATATTAAAGAATCCCTTCAAAAATTGAAAAGTTATCCTGTACACAGACGGAGAGACAAACTAAAAATTAAAAAAAAACATAATCCAAGGAAAGCCCCTTGTGTAGGGTGAAAATATTTTGATTTCCAAAAAGGAGGACACTTTGCTCAGCCTTGAGATGGATTCAGACAGGCTTCTCAGAGGTTAATCAACATGCTTTATTATACCTAAATGGTAAATTAAAATACATAACAAATAAAATCAAATAATTTTCTAAACATGACTGTATAAAAGAAATACAGCTTCAAAAAAATATCTCGTTACAGAATCTTCTGTTTTCCCAAGTCTAAGAAAGTACTCAGTCAACTTTGAAGAATAGCTCTCACCTCGCACAGCTTTTGTTTTGTTTTTTCAGTGTCCTTGTGAGTTTTAAGATCTCCAGCACCTTCGCAGGCACTTTTTTTTTTGCAGTTCGTCTGTGAAGCTGCACTTTTGTTTTGGCATTTTGTGTCCAATGCTGGTAGCTCTGTTCCCTGTGTGTGTGTGTGTGAGTATCTCGCTAAACCCTCCCACAGGGCAGTCCCTTGACAATAACGTCGGTCAACAAAGTACCGCAGTATTCTGTGCAAAGCGTCAGTCGATTTAAGCATACGATTACGGTCCCATGAAAAAAAACCCATACATTTTCATAAATTTTTAATTCCTCCCCAGACACCCCAGTTGAGAATGTAAAAAGTGGACATGTGTGGGCAAAAGAGGACGTTTGGCCACCATACCCATATGCATCTTGTAAGACAGAGAATCTATGTTGCCAATTCACTTTTCCTTTTGCAAAGACTTTAGTAAGCATGCTAAAGTGCATAGTACCATGAAGCCTTTGAAGAACCCTGACATTCTGAATAAAAGATGACTCTGACTAAAGCGGAGCTACGGGTCAGGTGTATTCCATCTATTTCTGTTCTTCTTGTTGCATTGTTTATTTCATGTGCTGTTTTCTGCTCTTTTATATTATATTTCATCTTCTTTATTGTAATCTTCCCAGTTATTTTCACCTCAGAATGTTAAAGGATTTGTTTGATTTTGCTAAATATTTGGTTCTTGGTCATTAAATAAGGCTACATTCACACAGCAGCCTGAAGTGACCCGAATCAGATTTTTTGCCCAAATGTGACCTGTACCTGATCTTTTCATGGCAGTCTGAAAAACACAGATCATATTTGCTTCCAATGCGACCCAGGTCACTTGGCTATGTGGTCCTAAATCCAATACTGTACGTATCTGATCTTTGTAAATACGACCTGTGTCTCATTGGCCAGGTTGCATTTTTCCAACCTGAATGACATTAATAACCGACAAAGCTCCATATTCTGTGTCTTGCTACGCAGAGGCGGGAAGAAAAACAACAACCATGGTGGGCGATGATGCGGAGAGCAGTCTTTTTTTACCATCTTGAAAAGATTGTAAAGTTGGGAAGTTTTAAGGTTGGGAAAGATCGTGAGAAACGCTCCAGCACTACTATTAATGTTTACTTCCGTAAACAGTGCAAGTTTGGTTGTGACGTCATTGCGTCCTTTACTGTTGTATGAATGCAGTTCACTCTGCTATCTGAGCTATCTCTATAGTTATGCTGCTATAGGCTTAGACTTATTGAGGACATAGGGACCCCTATTTCATTATTTTACTTCATTGTAAATCTATTCTTCCACTCTGCAGAATCTGTTAGTTTAATCTTTAATGTTATGCTCTCTCTGCCTTTTCTCATAGTACCTTCGCCTCATCTGTTCCTGTTTGGCTGTGACACCACCCTGGAGAGAAATATCAGCTGTGCTGCTGCCATCAACACCTTTTTTCAGTTATAGTAAAAGTTCAACCCCACCTTTGTTTATAGATATTGGAGATCGGCCTGTTTTTCCAGTGTAGTCCTGTTTCTATGACTGTGACTGGCTGGATGTGCTCTCTTCATCCTCTGACATGGGAGTCGGCTCAGAGCTTGTCTGCCTGACTGTGTGTTTCCTGGACGGGGCCGCCTTTTACAGTTGCTTTTTGTATCTTTGCTTCTGTCTCCTTTAACCCCAGTCGGCCTCAGCAGATGGCCGCTCACACTGAGCCTAGTTCTGCTGGAGATTTCTTCCCGTTAAAAGGGAGTTTTTCCTCTCTACTGTCGCCACAAGCATGCTTAGCGTGAGGGATTGCATCTGAGTCAATGACTCGATACAATCAACTGGTTTCCCATAGACAGAAATCTTTGAATCAATTTGTTAACTATAAAGTACCTTGAGATGGCATGTATTGTGAATTGGCACTATATAAATACACTGAAATGAACTGAATTAAATTACATACAAGTCGCATATATTTGTAAATGTGAACGGCAACGCAAAAAAAATCAGATTTCACAAAAAAAATCAGAATTGAGTATTAAGGCCTGCAGTGTGAACGTGGCCTAGTTAACCAATTTTTCCAGCTTTAGAGATGAGTCTGTACAATTTTAAACCAAGGGCGATGTTGCTTAGGAGCCAAAATAAAGTCTGAAGTAAACTGCCGTGGATACTAATTTGAAAATAATTAGACTGACTTGTGGTTAATTTTTTTTTTTTTACTTGATCTAAAACCTGTGGTCAAAACAACAGGCATGTTTTGCCAGGCACCAAAACCAGACATTTTTTTTTTCCATTGCCATCTCTATCTAAAAAAAGCTGTGGGCTAAGCTCCAGAGAAAAGCGTATCCAGGAGACTTTTGAGAGATTGAGGAATAATTTAGGATAGGTCGTGCTCCACCCATGTGATATTGGCATATTCTACTGACAGAAAAGAGTAAGGTAATACAAGAAGCTTTGGTAGTGGTGCACATGGGTTTCATTTAAATGTCTTATAAGGATTTTATATTCCCCTCTCTGTATAAATATACTCATAGTGTAGGCAATTTTATTTAAATGTGAATTTATTCTATCATACACATGTACACAAAATGAAACGGAATTTCGTTTTGTATACACTCTGTGTATACAAAATGACAATAAAAGTTGTCTAAGTGTAAGTTTCCTTCGGTAAGAAGTAATTATTGTGAAGAAGTATAGGAGAAACATTATAGACAAAGGTTGTCATATTAAGTTTGTATTTCTTTGTTAAAATCTTTTTCAAGTATTCCAGTGGACATATTTAACATATCAAACTCTCTATCAGCTTTATCTAGGACAACATATTCCTTAAAATAAGATTCTATTTAAAGGACTTTTTTTCAGTGGAGATTCAGACTGTGAGACCCTTCTCTTTGCAGAAGATGTCTTGTTTGGCAGCATCTGGAGAGTAGAGGCTTTATACTGTATATGCTCAAAGCTGTGCTGCCTTTCAGTATATTTATAAGTTGTGTGAAAATAACATAGAAACAGTAGGTAGGTTGGTTTAAACCTAATTAAGAAAAGAAAGAAATAATATAGAGCAGAATATCTTTTAAAATACAGATCAACTTGAAAACTAATAATGGGAGGTGGAAAATTTTATGAAAAAAATCAGTAAGATAACAATAAGCAGAGATAAATACTCTGGAATGATAAGTACTGATGAAATTCACAGGAGACAAGATGGTTAAAGAAACCATTGGCATAACAAAGAGAGCCAAAATAAACACATTTTAAATATTTATCAGAAGGATTTTGAAAATCCCAACAAAGATAATCATCCATAGTCTCAAAAAACATAATGATACCTAGAGCATTTTCTCATTAATGTACTCACAATGTGCTCATAAATAGTCCTTTTAAAGCCCTCTACTTTAACATGCCTACACTTGCATCGGGAACCTAAATACATTTGATTTTATTGAACCTGCCGGTTGTCGCGTTTGCACCATTGTCCCATGACACGGCACTCTACCAGATCGGGCTCACGTCAAAACACTTTCTTGAAGTGAGCAGTGTAGAGATGTCACTTAAAGCCGCCTAAAGCACTGTGTGTAGTGGCTGTTGTTTTCCTGCTTTCCAACTCTTTGAGCATCTGGCTAAGATGGTCTCTGGAGGCTGAGCTATAAGCCCCTGACGTGGTCCCAGTGGGCTGTCTCATTGACAGGAGATCAGACTATATCAGTATGTGCAAAAAGTACGCAGGGAGCTAAAGGATGGATCCTATTTCAGCTGATCCAGCACACTGAGAGGTGGCTACGAGCGACACAAAAAACAGATTTTCTGCACTTTTTTTTGTCTATGGACATATGTGTCCCTAAATCTATATCATTTGAGCAGATTTTAGGAAAAGACATTGATGGAAGAGATATTCGGCTTGTGTGTAAGAGTGTGTTAGTGAGAGAGAGGAAGATGGAGAATATGTTTGCCCTGTTCACACCGATCTGTTTGTGTGGGAGTGCATTAACATCTACGTGGGCTCGAAGGGAGGCTGAATATGCAAAACAGTTGGAACAAAGGCTAATAACTCTGGAACGGTTGTGCAAAAATATGTTCCATTTCCTTGAATTCGATGTTATCTAAACCATCATCATTTGGAAGAGAAACATAGCTTCATGTTATCTGAACGATTAGTGAGATTTTTCAGTAATAGAATAGGTTCAACCCTATTAGGGTCGAACCTAGCATTGGTAAAATGTTAACATCGAAACAAGCCAAACCGTTTCCATGTCTGAGAGCGAGAATATTATCTGCTATTATAGTGTAAAATCACAGCTATATAATAGCCATTTCTTTAGCCCAGAAGTGTGCAGAAAACTAGAGCTTTTTTGGATGTGTAAGTTAAAAATGTAAAGCTTATGTTACATTTTGTTGCACATAATCTGCCTGCATGAAAATCCTTGAATCTATGCTTGCAAGCTTGCTGGAGAACATGCAGTAGCGTAATAATAATTTGCTTTTCAGTGAATGTGTGCCTCATTTCATATCAACAGTGGAAGGTTGCTGACAGTAAGGGGATTTGAAAAGTGTGGTTTTGAACTTTTTCATGTAAGAAGTCAGTTTGATCAATGTCTGCTGCAGCTCTTACTTGCTTTAGGGCACAGTGAATCTCTGATAGATGAACCCTCCCTGTGAGCACCTGTACTTATGTGTAGGTGTTCACTAAGTAAAGAGAAAAAAGCAAAACAAATCAAGGAGTAAACACACTTGTGTGTACATAAAATATTATCACCATACTGAATCTGTTTAGTTAAAAAAAAAGAGGTGTGGGTGTATCTGTGGGCTTCTGCTTCTGTCTCTGTGTTGTACTTACTAATTCAATCACATATTCAAAGCCTCTTAGTATCATCTTACCCGTAGACTCGTGGCGGCTAACAAAGACACCAATGAGTCTCTGGACTTTATCAGTTGGCCCAGCCAGTCCGCCTGGCAGTCAAGCCTCAGTGCCCAGTCTGGCCCTGGAGCCCAGCGGCCTGCAGAGGAGCCCATGTGCAGAAAACCTTTTAGAGCTTTAGCAATCCAATTAAGGCAGTTTCTTTTTTTCTCCACCACTGTTGATGCAGAGATAAGTGTTCTAGTGGACTACTCAGATCAACTCTAAAAGCACTGCTTCATCAAAATAAGAACTCAAATTTCTGAGTGTACCATTTTGGGTTTCTTTTCATCTTTTAGGAGGTGAGATGGTGTGCTGATGCTTACATACATGCACATAAAAAGACATGTCGCGGTGGTTGTCAAGATGTGAAATAATCATGCAGGATAAAAGCCTCCGCCGATGGAGAGAGCAGGGTTTGATGAAAAGCTATGAAAAGATTTTTATACTTCTGATTTGGAGAAATAGACGTGAATTATGAGCCTCTGCATGAAAACTCTGAGAGTTTATGATTGTGTGGTTTCACTAAGACAGGTATAACTTAAAAAGCCTCCGTATTTATCTCCAAGTGTTCTGGCAGAGCGTACATAGGATGATGGATGATGTCTTCATCGGTGGCCAATTCTCTGAAGTTGCGGTTTGAGCGCTGCACTGAAAAACTAGATTACATTTAATGGACATTCACTCCCATCCAGAATTAACTGCAGGCTAAACACATACAGCTGCTCATAACACTGCATCCAATAAACCATTTTGGGATCTAGTGTTAAAAGTAGCGACCCAGAAGAATGAAAGATAAACAAGATTACTGACAATTTTCTCAATACATTTTAAAGTGATTTTATGGAGTGATAAAGAAAACATCCTTAGTTGTCATTGAGGTGAAATAAATGTATTTTCTATGCAAGTAACTGTTAAAAAATAGCAGTAAGGCTATGCTGAACACGGTCTTTAGTACTTCAATAAATCATAATATTTTTTTCATGGAATAAACATAAATTCTTACAACTAATATTAGATAATATTTATATATGTATTTTGTTCTGGGGTGGTCGAGGAAAGCAAGGAATATATTAAAAAAAGATTGAATATCCCTATTTATTGTGAAAAAATCCTAATAGTATGTAAACTCAATGCTCAAATAAAAAAATCTTCTTGGGGATAATTAATGAGCTCTGTATGTAACCTACAGTAGTCAACATTTTTATGTCTTTATAATTGCTATGAAAACCACCATAATAGTTCTGATTTTTTACTATCTTTTATTCCTCCATAGCAATACGAGCACAAACCACTTGTAACATCTTCGTAATTCAAATGCAATAGTTTTTTGGACTGATTAAATAATGCAAAGTCAGTTGCAGCTTCCTATTTCCATCATAGGGTGACCTTTAGTACGGTCTGCACCTGTATAATTTTCCTCAGGGTGTAAGGATGTGGGTAAAGCTCAGCTATATACAGTTGGAGTTCTCAGCAGGATCAATAGCTCCTCCTGAAGCTGTTCTCAGACACATCTCCAGTACCTCGGGTGGCCTTTGTGACAAAGAGGTAAAGAGAAAACACTCCCCAGGCTGTTAGTGCCTGCCAACCTCTTCTTGTCCCTGCTCTTGCTTCTCCTCAACCAGCTGAGGGAGAAATGGATAATTTAAACTCACTTGACGGAGGGAAGCGTTCCTTATATTTTCATGATCCACAAAAATATTGTTGTGACTTAACCTTTCGTAAAGGCAATGGAATATTTCCTCCAGATTCATCTATGCTTGGCCTTGCTGAAGCAAGCTGAAAGAGCCGGAGGGCGGGGTCCATGTATATTTACTGACTCAGAGCCCCATCCATCAAAACACACAGCATGTTGGCTCCACCTGTCTGTCATTGTCCATTCTCATCTCCTCATTTATTCCTCTTCCCTGGTCTCTCCGTAGTCTCTTATAATTGATATGTGCATGTTTAAGAAGAATGCTTTCTCCTTTGTCTTTCCTGACACTTCTCTCTTGTTTTTATTGCTGACTTTTATTTTCCTCCTATCATAATTTGTCACATGTTACTTTATGCTCCTGTCCAGCACCTGTACACAATTTCTGAGTCCTCCTGGAGACTAAAGCAACATGTCTTTTGGGACCAGCACCCAAGAAGGTTAGAGAGGGTAATTTCAGTCACTAAGTGCATCTTATCAGTTGAATTCTGTGTTTGAAGGTGTGCTGACAGTCAGCAATCCTTCACTGATCACACTAAAGTCTCACAGATTGGAAGAATGTGTTAAATCCTGGTGGGAAAAGAGGTAAGTGTAAATGAGTTAAGGGGATAGTACAGAGGAAGGAGAGATTGCAGTTTTATCCACACAGCAAGAATTGACAGAGATGTAGCTTTCACTGTGGGCCATGTTAGCCTATTAGCACTTTCCATGAAGGGAATGTTTTTTTTTTGTTTTTTTTTTTTATGAGGACCCACATGTATGCATTTTCAACGATGAGATGATTCTAAAAAAAATTAACCCTGAAAAGCAAATTTCAGCAAAGTGCTTTGCTTTGACATAGTAATGGACATGCATGCATAAATGTGCGTAGAATGAAAGAGAGTTGGAGTGGAAGTTGGAGTTTGAGTGGAGTAGACAAGCGTCTGGTATAGAAGCAGTTTTAATATGTTAGCCTGTCTCCCTGCTGGCCTCCCCTCCCCCTTTCAGGGACGGCACTAATGCCATTAAGTGTGGGACAGATCTGTTCCATGTCTGCAGGCCTGCCAGTCTACTGGTCTGCCTCGAGACCACTCTCCATCTAATCCTATCCTCTCCCTCCCTCCCTTCCTCCCTCTCCCCTCCACACCAGAGACAGGAAGAGGCGGCTGGGAGAAAAATCTAATAAATAAATGAGAGGATGCAAGAGGAAAAAAATATATAAATTAAGTTCTCCGTTCTCGTAAATCATGTTGCCAACTTCCAGTAGACAGGAGGGCGGAGCTTAGAGAAGAGATCGGGAGACCATAGGTGGAGGAGGGAGGGAGAGGAAGTGAGTAAGAGAGACGAGAGATTTTGAGAGAGAGAGAAAGAGGTTCGGGAATCGTTTCTATTCCACCCTCGACCAAGGCTTGGCTCTGGAGACTTGGCGGCGAGGTGTTTTTAATTGATTTTTGATTAGATAGACATGGGGGGAGACGGAGAGGGAGGTTGTCCATTAGCATGAGGGGAATGAACCTCAGAGAGAAAGAGAGCGAGATAGGAAGGTACAATACAGGAGAGAGAGAATATCTGAAGCAAGAATTATGAACGACACTTAGGCAAATGACCAGTAAAAATATGCACATACATATTTTATATGCAACAGTGAGATACAACTCTATCTTTTCTAAATTCAGATTGATATGAGGCTTAATTGACTGAAACCTATGCTTTAATTATACACTGCTACACAGAGATTTATGATATTCAATAACATGGGAACTTTTTTTATACTTGGGAAAACTTTGGTCTCTAGTGTCTTTCTTCTACATAAAAGTGCTTAAAGCGGTGCACACAAAGGGTAATGTTGATACTGTTAAGAGTGATATAAACTCTCTTCTAGACATACAGTCATCATCTACCTGTCCTATTGCATCTGAATAGATTGGAAAAAGGCTAGTTTAAGTTCCAATTGAAGTCGACAGCTCTGGGACTTTGTTGTGTCTAAAAGCTTCATATGGAATTACATTAAATGTGTTGATCAAAATTCGAATTGGCAGGAAAGTCCAGTTAACCATGTTATCCTTTCTCAAACTGTAAGAGTTGAATTTTAGACTGCATATAACGGAAAGATTCTGCTGGCAAAGCTCAAACCTATATTAATGCTTATCTGAGATTAGGTTAAAGAGGCACTAGATAAATATGGACATTTAGTACTTATCCTATCAATACCAGAGTCTCTCAGAGCTGAAGCACTAGTGCTCTGAGGAACAAGCAATTGCATAGACCATAATTTAAACATAAAT
Source organism: Cyprinodon tularosa (assembly GCF_016077235.1). Lineage (NCBI taxonomy): Eukaryota > Metazoa > Chordata > Actinopteri > Cyprinodontiformes > Cyprinodontidae > Cyprinodon > Cyprinodon tularosa. The sequence continues at coordinate 285,937 of NW_024038913.1, read as the reverse complement.
AATTGTTTTGGCAATGGGTAGAATCTTCCTGTGCAGCAAGAATTGTTTGTATTTATTAAACCAGCCTCCAGAGATCTACTGGATGGATGCAACCATTCAGTAGTTTAAGAAAATACACTTTAATATCTACAAAAATGTAGAGGTAGCAATAATATAGTGTAAATGGTCTGTTCTTATAGTGCTTTATCAAATGACCCCAACACACAATACATTTACAGTAATCATTTCTAACCTTTTCACATAGGGATTAGATATTGTTTTATACTTTAAATATGAAAATATACATACACATAATACATTTTTGCATTCACAGATTATCACTGATTATCTTTCTCTGACACATTAAAATACATTTGATATTTAGAACCACATGGTGTGGGACAGATCTGGACACAAATTAAGGAAAAGATGAAGAATTATCAAAGCGATTAAATACTTTTAAAGTGTTGTGATTATTACCAGTTTATATTTCCCTTTTCGCCCCCATAGTGCTGTGGACTGTTGTTGACTGTAGAAAACTGCTGCTCTTATATTAGAAGGCCGCTATTATCAAGTTAGCCATTCTTTCATTCCTACAAGGGGAGGCTGACCAAACTTATACACAGTGGAAGACAATATACCCTGCAATTACTTTTTTTCCCCCGTAAATGCTTGTTTTTTTAATTGTTGTTCTCCTATGAAAATCTAATGTTTAAATTATAAGATATGTATAATTTGGCTGACAAACGGAATCATTTATTTCCTTAGTCTAACACATGGAGGTTAAATATCATATTTTTGTTTATAGAAACTTGCTATAAAGTAGTAGTACTTAAACGTGCTCGGAGGGAACACACTTTAGCTCCCTCCGCATGGCAAAAGCAATTAGCACAAAAATTCCTGCCTTATGTTGTAGTCCTGAGAGGTGCAGAAAAAACATTTATTTCTTTAGCATGCACGTGTAAAAAAAAAAAAAAATGAAGTAGGTTTTATTTTTCTCATACATTTTAATACATGTTTCATATTCTATGAAACCCCATTAATAATATTTAACATATGTTGAGTAAAAATGTACTCAAAACCGTCAGTGTGTTGTCACTCCTTAAGCCTTTAAACATCTGTGGTATTTTTTCTTTTTAGTTTTTTTCCTGGTTAATAACTTAGTTGGCATATCACCGTGTATGTGACAGAATTGCGTTTCCATTTGAGCAATAATTTATTTTATCTACCCTACACACACTTACACATATAGATACAAAAGTCTGCAATATTGTAACTGAAAAATAAAACAAATGAAAAATTTCACTCAGGTTGTTGACAATAATAAAAAAAGGCAAACTTTTGCAGAAGAAGACACTGACCTATGACCTCTAATATATTGATTGCTTTACGCTCAGAGCCCTGCGGACAGCATAATAACAACCAGCAAGCATTTCAAAGCTGATATTTGTTGTTGTTGTTTTATGTTTAATTTTTGTCCTCGGGTTTAGTTTTAATAGTCGGGCGAACAGAGGAGAGAAACAACACACTATTCTCCACCCATAAATTAGATTTTCACCTCCAGCAAACTTTCAGTAACTTGTCTCAGTTCTCATAAGTTTTCCCAGTCTCCAGACACCCCCACCCCCTTCCCTACACCCTCCACTTTTTAACTTGCATCGTCTTGGTCAGTGAAACCGGTCCCAGCTGCACTTAAACAGAAACCCAGAGCTGCGGACGTAGACACAATCACACACTCCCACTCCCACACCAATTCCCTCCGAGGCGCATAGGGCTGGACTAATATCCAAAGTGCAGGTGGGACCTCACTTTTGTAGCAAAGCTGAACAAAGCAGGACGAGAGCATGAGCTGAGTAATGGAGTGATGATCACTGCAGAGATAGAACAATCAGAGCGAGGAGGCCAGTGGTGGGGTGCACTTGTGGACCTAGAAAACTTGTTCACTAATTGTATCTTATGACTAATTGGTAAATTAGTGAAACCTATTTCAAGGCGCCAGGCTTAGCTTTGTGGGACACCCACAGCTCATTATAGACTCATATTCTGGGCAGAGGAGGAGAAAAATAAAGGAAATTATACAATTGCTCAGGTGAGGATGGCAATTAAGAAAGTGCTTAAGAAGAGCAGGAAATGAAGCCTCATACACGCATAATTTAGTATTCTCTCTTGTGTCAGGCTTTAAATCACCACCGATCCAGGGCATGCTGTAGAGGGAGTAAACACTGTATGTGTACTTCTCTATTTTTATTTGAATACATTACATTTGCAAATACAAATGAGACAGAAACTATTCATAACTCTGGCATATTTAGATTAGAAAATGTTTTAATTCAACAAAGACGTTTATACTAATAGTGAATGAGAAATGTTTATTCCTAAGGTAGTAAAATTATTTTTAAAAGAAATCACTTTTTATACTCAAAAAGACATAACAAAAATGAGTCCCATCAATGATAAACGCAAAACTCTTTATTGGTATAATATAGAAATCTTTTTGAATGCCTCTGCTCGTATTTTAGTAATGTAATTGTTTTTGAGAGATCTTCTTGTCATTGCCCAAATCTCCTCTTCTTGGTTCCAGTTGGGACTCTGACTGCACCAATCCTAAAGATCAATATTACCATCAGTGAGAAAAAACAGTTAATAGTTGCTAAGATAAAAAGTTTACCGTAAACTTGAATCAGCCAGAAATATGTATGATTCTGAATTCACTGAAGGTGTGTTTCTTGAGGTATTAGATATGTTTTCTATAATGTTTCCCTAATAAATTACTTAAGTTTATTAAAGCAAAGAACAGTCTGAAAAATGTTAAGCGGCAACTATGGCTAAGTAAGAAATCCAGTCATCCAGGAATCCAAAACGTTGTGGGTTTGATCCACACTTCTCCTGTTTGCTGTTGGCAAGACAAAGGCATTCTTGCTGCCTTATTTTTTATTTTTATTTTTTTATTTGGTTTGATGACTTGAAAAGCTACATTTAAATTCACTCAAATGATCATTTATATAATTTTCTGCATGCTCTTACAATGAAAAACGTTTTCCCCCAAAAACCTTTGCAATGTTGAAGAGTTTCTGACGATGTGACTAGTTAAGAGCTGCAAAGTTTATATAAATGAAAAGACAAACATGGCACAACAGTGAAAAACTGGTTAAAGTAATTCACTGGTGATATTTCCATAATATGATAATCAGTCCAGTTAACTCTTGTGGAAACTGATTTAGTCAATATTTTTCAAAATTGAAACTAATTAGCCCAAAATACAAGAACACATTGCTCAGCTAAAGATTATGTTCACAAACAACAACAAAATTACAAAATATAATAACAAAATAATAAATACAAACTGTTTTGTTCTTTTTATTCTTACAAGAGTCTGAGAATTTATTCTTCAGATAATTTATAAAAGCTGTCATCAGCATAGCTAAAAACTGTCTTTCAATTAATGGTCAATCATCAGCCCTGCTCTTGTTATTCCTTACTTTTAAACTCATTTCCCCTTGCTTTATTTAGCTGACTTGGTCTGCTTCATCTATTTAACATGTTTTAGGGACATTTTCAATATTTCCACAAGGACACCATTGATACCACCAAAACCCCCTTTCCCCACCCTCCCCAACCAATTTGGCAGCACTAAAACTAATATTGTCTTTAATCAGATGCAATTAGGTCTTCAAGTTAAGATCTTTTCCCAATTAAAACTCATTAGGCCCATAATGTCGTTAGGGGAGTCTTGTGTAACCACTGCTTGCATATGCAGCCCCCCTCCCCACAAACAGGAAGACACATCAATGGCTCTGTGCAATAAGAACTGCTTACAAAGAAGGATATAGTGACAGTCGGTTTAGTTGTCAGTTGCAAAAAAAAAAAAAAGAAAACAGAAACAACCTTAAAAGTGCTCTTTGGTTTCTGTGCAGTAAGTACCCAAGGTCGCATATATAAAAGCTGTTGTTTAAAAACTTTTTACTTTTATGAAGGAATTTTATGTATTGGACCTTAAAGGTCTAACTTTGTCATGGTATCATTTTTTGATCAATGTGATTTCATTAATATACATTTATAAAGTGAATTTAGTGACACCATGGAAAAATCTAAGAAAACTGTCAAGATACAATGAAGAAAAGGATGAAGCCACAAATCTGTTTTCTCTGATTCTTAAAGGTGCCACATCTATCTGTCAAAATAATCATACGCAAGAATAAAAAAAGAACAGCTATAGCAGTCATAATCCTTAGGAAGGATATTTGTCCATGAAGAAAACAAGTTATGGTGCTAAATATGTTCTAATTAAAAAATAATGAAACAAGAATCCCTGAAAAAGCAAGGGGAAACTGGTAAGACATTGTCATTATCTGCAGTACAACAAATCCTCTAACAACATAAACTCAAAGGCCACTGAGTTAAGGAAGTAGCGATTACTTCAAGGACTGATTATAGTTTACAAAATGTACCAAATGACAAAAAAATCATCATAAAAATTAGAAATAGCTGCAGGTTGCAATTCAACATTGAAGAAAGAACCTGTGAAAAAAATGTGTTTTCCTAAGAAACTTTCTTTATCATAAAATCAGGTTTGATAATCACAACTGACCTAGAACAGAGCTGTATATTAGTATATTGTATATAGCTGTATACATATAAAGCGTACATCTAATTATCATTCTAAACAATAAATAGGCACAAGTAAAATGTAGACATTTCTGTGCTGCAAATACACTAAAAAAACATGTGCAGAGCCCTAAATAAAATGTTTAGAGATTCAAGTTCCTTTCAAAAAAGAAAAAAAAGGGGGAAGGTTATACATTTCTGTTTATCTTAGCAGCTTTGCATTTTCTTCCTGCAAAAACTGAGCAAATCGAGGCAATCAAACCAACAAAGGGACAAGTATATTGAATTTGAGGATCCCTCGTCATTATCAACGGCAGTTCATCATTGATTTTCGTGTCCATTGCTAACAGGTTTTTCTAAAGCCTTGAAACTTAGCTGCTGTACCTTGAGGGTAATGGGCTACAGTCACACAGACAAAGCCTTTTAACAAACAGAAAATTGCATCTTTACTTAGACCATTGCTGTTTGGGATCTTTTTAGTCATCTTGGACTATACGGTTGTGCCACTTTGCTATATTATTAACCTGACAATAACAGCGTTTGAAACCTACAGCCTATTTCTAATAAGCAGCACACTACTTTACAGGAAAATGGATGCATCACTGTGCATTCTTCACCTATGTGGAAAGGGCACATAAAATGTCTCCATGACAGAAATCACCAGTAATTACTATAGAGGTTAAAGCTTTCCTTAGCCTCTAATTGACCTTTTCTGTCAATCAACAAGTGATTTCCCCTTAAAATTAAACCAAGGGGAATGACAGAAGCAACAATGGTGGGATAATTGAAAATAATTGAGCAAATTGCAGATTTGAGAAGTTGGATTCATCAGCACTGCGGGGGAGGAATATGAGCATGTGGAGAGAGGAGAGGTGAACAGAGGAAAAAGCAGATCTTAATGATAATGAACAAAACACTCGTCTCTATTTTGCCTACACCCCTGAGGATCTGCTTATCTGAATAATCAGCCTCTATGTGTCTCATTGTCACATGTGTGAGAGAAGGTGAGCAGCTTTGATCTCTGTTTCCCAAGCCTCAGCCGCTATTCAGCAGCCGTAGGGCATACATCTTAGCCATGGGGAGGGAAAAGCCCCTTTCGCACCGCTGATATGTTTTTTGGGATGTGTTTGCTTGGATATTCAAATATACAAAAAATTAGCCTCTAAGCATTGCCCCCAATTGTATTAACCTGAAATTAAAATTTTCATATCAACCATAGTGGTGCGGTAGACTGTTAAAAAAACAAAAACCATGAGGGTGTGAAGGTTTGTCTCTCCTAAACGTCTCTTCTACCACTTTCTCACTGTCTGAAAAACCCAGTCTATGGCACTCCCATACCGATTGGCATTTTTAAAACAAGTTGTTCAAATTCCAGTGCTTTTCATGTTCTGGTTCAATACAAGATTTTTGCCAGGTAGAACAAGAGGTGAACAGGAATTTAAGGTCTTTTAGAAGCACGTATACCACTCAGGCATAATATTATGACCACTGACAGGTGAGAAGATAGTTTTGACCAATACAAAGAGGGAGAACAGTGGTGAACCAGTAACATGGTCACAGCAATCAAAGCATTGATTGACGTTGGAAGCAAAGGCTTGCCTTTGGGGATTAGTCCAACCAAATGTTGAATAAACTCAAAATGCAGAAAATCATCAAATTGTTTCTGGATGGTGTGAGTTGGTGTATGCTTTACATTGTACTTTGTCTAATACACAAGGACTGCATGGTCAAAGACAGCTGGAGAAACACACACTTGTTATGTTAAACTTGATTAAATAATGTATATGTTCATCGTTTTTTTGTCTGTATTGTGATTCAAAATACCTTAGCTGTCATTCATTTAGGTTAATTTATCTGCAGTACTGTGTCTTGTAAATATATGAATACATAATACAGGAATTTACTTAATGTCATTACCACCATGTGTATTAAAAAACTATGGAAGACATTTTTTTATTTACTGTTGTATACAACCAAAAATATGCATGACTGAAATATCATATAATCACACATTTTACAGTGAGCCAAAACTTAACCATATTCATTTAGGTTTATAAAAATTCTTAATGTAAGACTAAATCTGACGTGGACCAGAACAAACATTGTCCTGTGTACTGTTGGTGCCACCTACCATGATTTTATTGGCTAAAAAGAAAGCAAAATTAACTTATTAATGAACTGTTCCATCTAATTAGTAAATCATGCTTATCAGAAAGGGTGAATAATTTTAGACCTTTAACAAAAACTATGTGGATTTGCCAGTAAAACAGCTTACTGCTATATATTTAGTTTTAATAAAATTCTTTTTTACTAAATGTTCTATTGATGATAGATTTCTGTACGATATGGAGTAGCAATGACGACAAGCTATTGGTATTAAAAATATCCTCTTTGTTCCACATGTTTGTCATCTCTATTTCTTCCTCCTACTCCTCCACTCCTCAAGAGCTGCTTACCTTACACATCTTAAAAAAAAAAAATCTCTGCTGTAATTTACATTTCCATATGCTGCCAGTGGCGCCAGGCAGAGTGGATAATTGGGTTGAAAGTGGTGACTGTGAGAGCATGATCGAAAGGGATACAGAAAAAGGCAGTCTGAAAAAATAAAAAAATAAAACAAGCCATTACAGGATGGATCCTTTTTTTCCCTTCACTCGTCATTTTGCCATGCTGCTCTTAACCACTTGTGCAGCTGAAAAGATCTACCTTGGCCTCCCATTCTCTCTCACTCTTTGCCTTCCTCCCAGAGAGCCCCTTTCCCGCCCTGCCTCTGCCTCATCCATATTCATACAGTGTCTGCCTTTCTCTCTTTTTCAATCTCTCGAACATGCTCTCTCTTCCTATGTCTCACTGTGTCACCCACAGCACGGCGTTAATACACCAATTAGTACTAAGAGCAGATAATGGACTATGTCATACTGCACTACAAAAAAGAGGGGAGCAGAGAAGGGAGTAAGTAAAAAGAGAAAAAGCGAGTAAGATTGAGATTGAGACTGAGAAAAGGGAAGAGAGGAAGAGAAACTGTGTTTTTTTTCATATTCATGCTTAGTTTCTGAAAATGTTGAAATGGTGCTTTTATTGGGAATAGCTGTGTGGAAAGAGACGGAGGAAGAAAACACTGCAGGCTGCTGCAAAGGCAAAGCTGCAACATAAACACTTTGTCGGCCCCAAATGTTACTATCTGTTCAGTTATACTGGGCTTCAAACCCTTTTCAATGCTTTCATTCTATATCATGGCTAGTATTTTGACCTAGTTTCCAGGCATCTCTCCATATATGTAATATATATAAATATCTATAGTTAATTTGTGTATAAAAAAGGGCATGTACTGCAAATTTGATATGGTCATCATTTCAGTTACAGTTATAATGTGATTTAAAACTAATAAAATCCTACCTAATATCAAAATTTTTATTGTGGAAAAAAGTGCTCCAAAAGATTTTTTTTTCTCTTTTAAAATGTATAATATGTCAATCAGTGTAAAAAAAAGAAAAAGCTTCCTTCAGTGTGAATATTGGAGCTAGTTGCAAATAAAGAAAGGCGTTACATAAATAATGGTGCCGCATAAACATGAGCCTTACCTAGAAAAAAAAAAAGTGCCATTAATCAAACATGAGCTAGAACAAATTATAATAAGCCAGCTGTACAAATTCATTTTCCTCTTCACAGGAAAAAAATATTCAGGCAAACAAGCACACTGCTGCTTTGTTGATCAAGTTTTGTTTATCATGCAAGACATCAGTTTATAAAGAACACAAATGCAACATAGAAGACAAGGGAACAAAGAGGCATTTTAACACCATCTCAGCTTTTAAAAATAATGGAGAAAACTGACTGAATTTATTCAGTGTGAAAATATCCAACCATTTTATTTAAATTTACTTGCTGTCCATGTATTTTTACAGGCATGTTTAGAAACACAAGTCTGGGTCAGAAAAGGGTCATTATGATGATTTTAGTGAGATGATATCAACTCTGAATCCAGTAAAGGCTTTTGTTTGTAAAATGTGTTTGTTAGAGAATGCCAAAAAGGAAAAAAAGTACCAGGGAGTTATATTAAATTTTAATTTATGTCTAAAGCTGGAAAGTTCAAGTGAATTAACCTACATTACCGTGGTATCATTTTAAAATCAATTATTTCTTGTCAGAACATTGTGAAAAGGTTGCCAAAAATGTTAAATAGAGAAGGAATAATTGAACAATTACTGCAACATAAATGTGTCTTCATTAGACTATTATTTTACGAATAATTAAGTAGTAATTAACAACCACATATAGTCTTAAGAAAAACTTAATAAGAAAAACTGTTGCTCTAGAAATTATTGAACAAACGTCCTAAAACTCTTTTCCCACAGCTGACTTTTAATGGCACAGTATCACAATTTCATGAAAAAATTATCCTTGAGCATCAACTTTATAATTTACTCTGCATCAAACTGACATAAAACAGAAAGACTGCAATATTGCACCATATAGTTCAATGCATCGTTTTGCAACATGTTTTTTTTTGTCTCTCCCACACCATTTACATTTGATCACTTTAAAAAAAAATGGAAATTTCATGGTTGCTGTACAAAATACACTCTGTATACAAAATGTTGTCTAAGTCTGTCATGTGTTTGACTCTTTAGCAAAGAGATCAGCCAGGCTGCTACAGAATTTAGGGAAAGGTGAAAGGTCAAGCTGCGGCTCTATCATGATATACATGTGCACTGCTGCCATAAAATATATATGCAAATCATAAGAAATATAATAACAGTGAATGAATTTAAGAATTTAAGCCGAGGTTGTGCTTACAGATTGCCTTCACAGACTGGATGCGTAATATTTTTACTAAACCAGCTAATAATGATCTTACCTCTCTGGACACTTAGAGGGCATTCAAATTTTCTTCCTAGTCTTTTAGATCATTTTCAAATGTGAACCAATATCAAAACTAAATGCAGAGGTTAAGATCGCACAAAAATGACACATTGTCTTGATCCAGCAGGACACTTTTAAATGTCCCACTCTTGAACTTAATAGACGGGCACTATTTAGAAAAAAAGTTTAAAAGCTGAGTAGCTAAATTCAAAGACATGATCTCTGTTAATGTTTCACAAAATTATCTTCACTTCATGCTGGTCAGGAACAAGGAAGACATACCTTCCTATACGTATACAAGCATACAAGAACATTTTGGAAACAGTCTAACTGGAGGCAAACACTGTGACAAAACTGATTTATAAGGTTTGGGTTTTTCATTGATTTTTAATATCATTGTTTAATATAAAAGATGTTAAATGGATCTATGCACCATTTTTAAGGGAATATTTTAAACAGGGTCCATCATCAAAGATGAATGTGCATTACTACATGGACATAAAATTTCTGGACTAACTTTACAGTCATTGGAAGGCTGTCAATAGAGGAGCGGCTAAGTTATAGTTTTAAACAGCCTTCTTCATATCCTTACATCTAATGGAACATAAACTAATGTAATACATTAAAGCTTTGTGTGTTTAATCTCTAAGTCTTCTTATAAGGATTTCGTTGTGTAATATTGGCTTGAACCTTGGGTAAAACTGTTGGTTTGTTTTTTACTTTCTTTTTTTATTTTATTGTTTATTCATAGGTATTATTGTGCAGAAAGGAATAAAGAAAGAAAGAAAGAAAGAAAGAAAGAAAGAAAGAAAGCAAGAAAGAAAGAAAGAAAGAAATAAAAAGAAAGAAAAAAATTTTTTTCCTTTTAACTTTAAACATAAACGTGTGAAATCTTCTCAGCAGAAGGGAAATAGGATACTTCTTCAATAATATTAATGTTTTTGTTAACAGCATTTTGGGGTAGGTATGTAGGATCTGGATGAAATGTTTTATAGCCCAATTAGCACATTTGTAGTCCCTGCTCTGGTTGCTAGGAGACCACAGAATGATGAACAACTGCTCTGACTTTGCATGACTTTACCCTTTAAATACGTCTATATCGAAGTTATTTGCAATACAGACTGTCCATTGAATTTGTCAACATTTAACGTAAACAATGCCCTCTGATTTTGCATAATGCCATCTGAGATTTAAAAAAATACTTATAGTGTTATGCGACCTCCACTGAGTGCAAACTACATTATGTTACTTTTTATTGACAGTATAAGTAAGGCAGCCATGAAGGTCAATTGGTTAAATTTGAGAGCAGTAGCCTATACCAGAGTAGGCACTGCATGACAGAGGGCTAAGTGGCAAAGGCGTGTAGAGTCTATTCAGTAGAATGTAACATTACACATCATAATAGAAACTGACAAAATCATTTACAGGGAGGAGAGAAAAATCGCAACATGCAGTGTGCACTAGTGCAATTATTACATGTGATATGGAAGTGAAATAATTTCATCTGGCAGCATAGCTTAGCCTTTGTTCACCTGGAGACAATACCCTGCCTGGATTCATCTAGATTTATCGTTACTCTCATCTAAAATGAACATTTATAATAAAATATTTTCAAGAGGATTTAGCAGACTTAAAGCAACATACAGTTCATAAGAATTGTTACTTCTTATATACATTGAGAGATGCACAGTCCAAATCCTACTAAGTCCATGCAGAAGATGAAAAAGAAGTTGAACAAAGTTAGTAAACAGGTTGTTATACTTTTCAATACTTGAAACTGCTGAACCTTGTTTTGCTTTTGTTTTTTCCACACAACTTGTTGTTGGGGATGAGAAAAGACAAAATACACAATCCTGTCATTGTATAGATCACAACATTATTCAGTTAGGCTCTAACCAAAAATTAGACAATTTTTGTTAAAAGAATGACATTTTGGGTGTAAGATTTTAAATATATATTTATTTATGTTTTGAATTTGGATTCAGAGCACAGTTTGACAACCCTTTTTCAACAGTTTGTTGTTTCTAAATGCTATTGCACTCTCTTGTTCAGGTTGTTCCCTGGTACAGAAATTTGACAGTTTGGAACACTGAAGAACATCTAACTTAAACCAAATCTAATCATTCGGATTTTGAAAGTTTTTTTTAAGTTTGCTGGAATTTTGGCCCATTTCTCCTGACAGGCCTTGGACGTCACTAGTTAGACTAATACATTGTTAGCAAAAACATTTTCAGCTCTGCCAACTGAATTATCCATTGGATTATTTTTGTGGTTTTATTATGGATGCTACAAAAGTTTGACATGCCCTAGAACTGCTATATAACTATAAAGGAACAAGAGAGTCAATGAAAAAGAAAAGCAGCCATTTTAAATGTAACATTTAAATCATACATTTAGAAATCCATTTTGAAAAGAGTTTTATTAATGTGCAGTTTAAACTGAATAAATATAGAGGCATTGTCAATAGTATTTGTTTATCCATTATTAAAACTGCCATTTGAAATTGAATATTTAAATCCTATCTTTAACAGTGGTGTCAAAAGTAAACACATTTGCTACCTAAGTAGAAGTATAGATATTGCAGTTTAAAAACACACTAGTAAAAGTTGAAGTATCGGTAACGTACCTCTTAACTCAAGTAAAAGTAAAAAAGTAAGAGCTCCAAAGACTACTTAAAGTATAAAAGTATAAAGTAACCTTTAAAAATAACAGCCAGATGCCACTATATGAAATGGAAGCTACATATTTGGACTATTTCGAAAAATTCACAGAGGGAGGTGTTGTTGGCCTCCGTCTCCATTTCTGGCCTGTGTCCGACCACATTTTAACATCTTTTTTAACATCTTTTTAAACATCTTTTTCTGAATCCAACATTGTAGCATGGCATAGACAATTCGTGTTTGCAATTTAAAGAACACCTGCTTGCTTCTGATGATTCCCTTTTGCGTCAGCACAAATTTGACGAATAGCTAACCAATGAGTGTTTGTGTTATATGACTCATCCACTTACACTAGTTTTCACTAGATGTGGATGGCGCCAATGATCTGAATTGGATGGCGCACATGAAGTGAAAAAAATATTTATGAACATTAAACCGAAGCTAAGAGTAACGAGTAATGTTTGTTTTAAAAATGTAAGGAACAGAAAGTACAGATACTTTTGTGAAAATGTAATGAGTAGAAGTCAGAAGTAGGAAGAAAAATAAGTAATAGAGTAAAGTATAGATACCTACAAAGTGTACTTAAGTACAGTAACAAAGTTTTTGTACTTCGTTACTTGACACCTCTTGTTTATATGTCACAAAGGGGAAGTTTTCAACAACACATACAAATTAAATGAAGAAATATAGATTATGTGTGGAAACGTCTTTAACAATACCCTAAGCAGGGTGTTTAAGGTATTCATACAAATGTAAATCAAATTTAAAACAGTATGAATTCACACTGTAGCCTAAAAGGTCCTCCTGTGCACTTTCCCAACTTTTTAAAAATGCATAAAATATTTAAAAGAAATAATCTCTCTAACAAATAGTATAGACCTGATTGATCAAAAGTAAGTGTATTCTGATTTTTTTTTTTTTAGACAATAAAGGGAACATTACATCTATAGAGTAGTAGTTCTTAAACTTGCTCCTCAAGTAGCGCTGCTCTGCATGGTTTAGATTTCTCTCTGTTGCACACCAGATTCAAATAATTTTAGGAACTCCTAAGCAACCTTCAAGGCGCTGCAGGAGCCTGTTTATTATTCATCTATATAAGTCAGGTGTGTGGCAGCGAAGAGAAATCTAAAACATAGATTTAAAAGGATTGAGGAGCATTCTTCTAGAGTGTATTACGTGGCTTTAGCAGTAAATGTTGGAATGCAAAGTAATTCTACATGATTGTTGGTTTCCCTGTTTACTTTCTTCAAACTTGCTCAATTTATTTTATTTTGCTTGATACATGCAAACCTGGCTGATGTGTACAAAGACTTATTAGACTTTCAAAAAAAAAGTACTGTGAGTTTGTTGAACTTGAAGTTATTTTTTAGGCATAATATCTTTCCAAAGATTTGGTGAAACACAGCTTGTTTAAATAATAAAGCTAACAAATCTCTGTGCATGTGCCCCATCTGTGACGGAACAGGCAGCATAACATATACAGATTCTTCTGACTGATCAAATTATAGTTCATAATTCTTAACACAAAAAAAAAATAGCTTGTCAAACCCTTCCTAAAAATAAATGAAAAATATTCAGTGGCATTACACCATGCCTACCTCTCTTTTATTTCCTGGACAGATTTTTCTAATATTCCCACTGATGTTTCACAAGTTATCCTAAACAGAGTGTTAATAAAATGTCTCCCTGCCATTGCCTTAATCTATAGGTCCCTTCATAGATTTTGTAGGAAGTTCAAGTGAGGACAGTGGATTGGTTGCTCAAAAAGATTAATGTTACTAACAAGTAAAGAAATGTGTTGGACAAATTAAAATTTTACATGAATTTTAAACCTGCAAGGGGAATAATTAATTTTGGATATGACTATATAACCTCGAGTGCAACAAATTCCAACACAGCTCAACATTTTTGGAATATCATTCCATGCATTCATTTCATGTGTTCATGGAGCAGCTGATTCATGCCCTACAAAGAGCTTTGACTCAGAATCACTGAAACACATTTTTGTATGTAACCCAAGATGCCCTTCGTCTGAAGTACTAACTTTAGCCTTGCTTGGTGAGTTATTTTGATATTTCTTCTTGTTCAGGTGGAGAACTAGAAGAATTATTTAAAAAAACTAAACACCGCTGACAGCACAATATTATGTTGTGAAATTATATACAAATATGGAAGAATATTTCAGATGTATTGCATTTCTAGGAGGCCTACACAAAAGTTAAAGTAAACTTTCACCAAATGTTTTCAATTAGCTGTCTACCACATTGTGTTATCACTTATAATAAAATATGTTAGTTTGTTTTAGAAAATGAATTCTTGTTGCCCATCGGGCGCTCCAGTGCTGAGAATTATATTTTCCTCTCATTGGATTTCAAAATTTTCAACTTTTACACAAATATTCCAGTTAAACCTCCATTTATGCTGCCACAATGATTATCCCCCCTCTTTTATAGAAACCTAAAGAATAAGCAAAGTGCAGAAACATGCTCTTTCTAAACACAATATTTGATATAAAAATATTGAGTCGTGTGTAAACTTAAACTTAAAAGAAATAACCCATAATAAACCCACAGATTAATCTACATACAGTTGATCCTGGATAAAAACATAACTGCATTTAAAGTAAATAAGCAAAAGTAACATCTGTTATTGGATAATATATATTTAAGAAAATCACTTGGTAGTTATAAAAAGCTACCATGCAGTGCCATGACAACACTTATAACACTTATAATATAATATATGAGAACAATCAGTGGGGCTTAACATCAGCCCCACTGATTCTACTTGGTAGTAGAAGCTTATATGAAATAATCTAGGCAGCCAACAGTAGTATGACGAAGGCGCTAGAGTGTAATAGGCCCCATAAACCTGCTGAGGTTGAACATACCATGTGGTTGGTCCTGATGAGAGTGTGCGCTGCCTGTCGACAAAAGAGGGGAAGGAGAGGAAAGATGAGCTCCGTGCGTCAGGACGCACAAGGAACAGCATATGGCCTCTGATCTAGCCCGATCTAAACGGGTGATCTCAAACCGTTGCGCTGCGCAAAGGTGAACAGTGGACAGATTGGGGGAAAATGCGAGGAGAAAGGCGCATCAGACACTCCAGAGTCTGATCTGCGCGTGCATGCAGACGTTTATGCGAGGGTGGCACGATTGTTCACACCCACACCTTGTCACCAGTGGCGGACGGACTGAACTGTACTTCTGTACAGTTTATTTTCCTCGCAGTTTACCCATTTCGGGCTTTGCCAGCATCGTTGCCACTCGCAGGTCGTCATCGCATCTACCAGGACGATGGTGTCGTCGTTATTTATTTTGATGCCCAGACGGGCTTATTTGCGTTGCTTCTGTCCATAAGGATTTTCCTTCACCGTACTTATACTTTTTAAATCAGATTTTTTTATTATAATTATTATTATTTCGCGTTTTTATTCCCCGGTTTGTCTTTAAGATAGCAGCCTATTAATATTTAATTCTTATGCATCCGCATGAAGACGGCACCAAAGAGGAGCAAACGAGCGATAACCGAGAGGGAGAGGGAGGCAGCTGAGGAGGCAAAGCAGAATGAATGAGACACTCTGAGCATCCAAGGAGAAGGAGATTGGAGACATTGAGGTAAGACCAAAAGGCTTTCTTTTTCTTTTTCTTTTTCTTAAATATAGCTATTATTAATACATGTTATACCAGTGCACAATAAGTCAATGAATTGTGGAGCAGCCGGGGGTCCCTGATAAGCCCCCCCAAGGTCTCCAAAATGATCACTGTTTTTTTTAATTATTATTTTTAGTTTGACAGTCACTGAGTTATTTATGAATGCTGAACCCTAAAAAGGGAATCGTGTGGGACAACTCAATGCACCACCAAGCTGCACTAAACTGATTTTGATAAATTAACTTCATAAGAGATTCAAAAGGACAGTTTGCTTCCCTGCAAACGCTTCAGTGAGGCATTTCCATCTGAACCAAACACTGATTTGGGTGGATAATGTTTATTTCTACAACGTTCAAGTGAGAGCTAGAAGAAAAGTTAGATCACCGGATGCTGTAAAGCTCAGTTTTAATAAGCAATATACTATTTTTTCTTCACTTATTTTCATTAGAGTGCAAAATGATGCATCTCATTGAGCATTAGGGGAATAAACTCATCATAGCTATGTGTGAACTGCTCTGTTCAATCCCACACCAATAATCCAGAATGTCTTCAAATCATTACCTATTGGCTCCCTTTAGAGAGCTCACCTCTGTGTAAGGTGCCTCAGTGGTATTTGAAGACAGCAGTCAAATTAAAATCCAGATTAAAGAATGTTTCCCCAAAATGGGATAATGATGGCTTCATGTCAGCATCCAATACAAAATCCATGCTTGAACCCCATTATAATATCCAATTTTAATAAAATCTGACCTCATAATGTTTTTGGGTTCATGTCTTGAAAACTGAGGCAGCATTATAATATTACCATGCTGAGCTGATTCCCAATTTAATAATAAGGCATGTAATAAAAGGACATCTGCAACATATACTGTAGTGATAATGAAATTAAACATTTGTCTTTTTGAGGCATCACGATAAAATTGAACTTGAGGACTCGTGCTAGACAGACCCCAAAAGCAGTTATTTCCAGCGTATAAGCCTTTTCCTCATTTCACCAGGGTGCATTGTGTTTGTCCTGCCAATTTCTGGAAAAATTGGCAAGTCCACTATTCTGAGGGGGCTGAATGAAATTCAAATTCTTCAGGTGGTAAAACAGCAATATTGCAACTGTCTGATTGCGTTATCTGGGCATTCAAGAAGGCAGGCTTGGAATTGGTTTACTGCCAAACACTCTCCCCAGGAAGACAGAAGGATTTATTTCCCCCTTGTCTGTGTGTCACATCCCCATCAGAGAAATTATTCTCGGCTTTCTGTTGCTGCATAATAATCATACATTAACATTTCATTACTGGTCATCACCGATTTTATAGGTCACTAAAAGTAAGTTAATATATTTAGGGGTGGGTTTTCAGACAGTGTTGTTTTACTTTCTGAATTTGACAAAAACACTGCTTTTAGAGCCTTTTAGATTATCTTTGCACACAAATTAATATTACTCAAATTATTTTACTATTTACATTAAGAAATACTAGCTTAATGTACATTCAAATTAATATATGCAACTGTATGTACATACATGTATATTAAAGATGCAAAAATAATCATTTTATGAATTTTTATGAATATTAACACTTTTGAATTTCTCTCGGCATTTTTGTTGCAAATTCTGCAATATTTATGTACTCCCTAAAGCTCTTCCTCAATGCAGAATAACTGAATATATCAAAGGAAAATATGCAGAAAGACAAAGCATTGATGTGAGTTTTAGAAATTATCTTATGATGTTTTACAGTCTTTTGGAAACTACATTGCTTCCATACTTTTTAATACAAAAAAGTGAAGTGAAGTTCTTTATACAACTAGGATATGTAGTTTACTGAATGCCAAAAGCGATCGGCTTCCTTTAAAAAAGTTTCTTATATAAATAAAAAACTGATTTGCTTTTGTAACAGCATGCTGCAAAGGTTAGGTAGGCATATTGAAAATAACCCATTTTAATTTGACTTCGAACTGTACATGAATTTAAGTTTTTCTAAAATGTATTGGTTAATTCTTATAATGGAGCGGTTCCGCTTTGATTGATCCTCACAATGTTAGAGATGTGAATATGGTGCGACAGAATTCAAATAAAAGAAGTTTCAAAAAAGTGTTGTTTGGTAAAATATGTAAAAATGAATTCAGCCAATAAAAATGGAAGAGCAAAAATAAAACAAATATAAATGCTCAACATTTCACAAACTTAACATAAATTTTAGTGTATAGTAGTTTCAATATAGAAACAAATGAAACATTGTAACATTTGTTATTTACTTATAATGAATTAAGTGATCTCCAGCTTTTAATGTTTGTAAGGAGAAGTTACCTTGAATACTTTGTTGATTTCCACTATGGACTAAATAGAGAAAATATTGTGTCAGAGGTAAAGCAAAGTTTTTTTTACAGTAATCCCCATATTTTTGATTTCCTAAAATCAGATATCTTTTTCCAACATTAAGAAGTTGAAAAATAAAATCTAATCCAAACTCCCAGTGTTACATTCCAGTCTGCCAATCCTTATTTGTTTAGGATGTCGTGCAAATGGTCTATAGAGATTTGTTGTATTACCGGTATTTGAGTATTTGTAACTGTAATAAATGGACAACAAACCTTTGCAAGATTGAATTGTGCCCCGATGTGAATTTTTGACCTTTCCTCAAAATCAAATTTCCGTTTAGCACACAAAACCTCTCAAACGACTTTTATGGTATCATTGCAGTCTGTGAAAAAAAGAATGAAAGAAAGAAAGTGATTATAGAGGCTGCTTCAGCCTGTTCCATCTTATTTGGGTGGAGTTATGCAGTGAAAAATTGTGGCGGTGGTTGGTTGCATGACTATTTTTGCAGTGTCCCATGAGGTAGTGTGTACCTGCGTATCTCTTGTGCACGGGCAAAGAGAGGTCTTTTGTGCTCTTTTTTTCTAATGTCAAAATGCTCTGTCTCTGTCGGGCCTTTTTTCCTTTGAGCGACCTAGCAGCATTTTATTGTGTTGTGGCTCAGCTGTACTCCAATCCCTCTGTTTGAAGGAAACGCTGTCTACCTGGAAGTGGCATTTCTGGAGTTGTCACCACCCTGATAAGACTTGTCGTTACAGTAAAGCCATTAAAATTATAATGACAGTTATTGTGATTCACTGTTTTACCACTGCCAACAAAGAAACGCTGGAAATGTTTCTTTAACGGTGGCTGATGGACTCATTTTTGTAATCACAAATACCCCCTTAATTTGTACTAGGACTATTTTTTTTTTTTTAAACATATTTTATTATTAAGTTTCTAGATTACATTTTAGCTGCATAAACATGAAATAATAACAGAATAGAAAGATGAAAACAAGGGGAATGAAGACTAGGAAGTGCATTATCAGAAATGGAAGATATATTATAGCTCTTGGATGAGAGCCCCTTTTCTGTGGCAATGAGGCGGAAAAGCAAGGAGTAAAATGTGTCTATTTTGAAGCTCATTGCCCTTCTATTGTGGGTTTATCTATGAATCTGGCCATGCACTTGTGCAACAGCACATAGCTGCAGCCCTACCAGCTCTGCTGTCTCTGTTACTCTTGGAGAAAGTCTGAAGGTGTGGGTTTTGAGAAGCCCTTCTTACAGGAACCCTACCACACACTAATCCAATTCAGTGCTGCCAACCTTGAGCGTGTGTAGGCGCCGGGATGGCGAAAAACGAACAGGGGCAACGAGAGCACATGGATGGGAAGAAATCGATGAGGACTCTTTTTCATAAATGGAGTGGGTGTTAAATTAGCTGGATTGGCCCATGTAGCAACACACTGGATTGAGTGCTGGGTGTATTTTGGTTGTGTCTATTGACTGAAAGACAGCTCGGCATACAGCAGAGAAAAGACGTACTGATGCACAATCAATGTGTCCAATCAGCCTTAACACTGTTTCATTCACTTTTGTACAGATTTTTTTAGATGGGAAGGAGATACTAAGCTAGAAGATGTGTTTCAGCAGTTTCAACACCCAATTCAAAGAAGTCTGTCTTTCTTTCATTCATAGATTTTCTCTATTTTTTTTCTTTATATTTACCACCAAACCTCCTAGCTACCTGACATACCTACCTAAAATAGTTTGCTTTGATAACGTTTTGGGTTACTAAACCAAACTATGTAAAGCTAAACTGTAGGAACCTAGATTAAATGAGGGTCACTTATTACCAGAGGTGTCAAGTAACAAAGTACAAATACTTTTTTACCTTACTGAAGTAGAAATTTTGGCAATCTATACTTTATTGGAGTAATTATATGTTATACAACATTTTACTTCTACTATTTTTTTTTGTGCAATTATCTCTACTTTCTACTCCTTGCATTTGTGTGCATATAAAAATAAACACGTTAGTTTTATTTCATTTAAGCTCATTTTCTTTATAGACTATTAGTATTAAAATGAATAAAAACCATCAAAATAATTATTTTTGCCCAGACATTTAATTTCTTTGTGGTTGGACTAAGTACTGCACCAAATTGTTGTTTGAAACATAACAAGATGAATATTTTTTCAAGGTGATGCACAGTTAAATTTGACTCTGTAACCATCAGTTATAAGACTGAGAAGCTTAAGTATAAGGAAGTTATCACCCGGAATTGTAGAAAATGTTCTCTTAATAGACTAGTTCAGTAAAGCATCTGCCTGTAATATTTTTTGCATTACTTTTACTTTTATAGTTTAAGTAGTTTTAGAAATGGTACTTTTACACTTTTACTTGAGTAAAAAGCTGAAGTTGATACTCTAACTTCTACAAAAGAGTTGTTAAACCATAAGATTTATACTTCTACTTGAGTAATAAAGGTTAATACTTTTGAAACCTCTGCCCATTACTTTTTGTATTGCGTCACATTTTTGATCTCTATTAAAGCTGTAGTGCATAACCTTTCTTAAACGGGAAAAGAGAGAGGAGATTTTTTAAATCAAAACACTTTAACCCATGTCCTGCTGCTATTCCTCTTCTAATAGAGCCGACGACGATTTGCTCCAAACACGCTACATGTTCAGGGCAACAAGTGTGAATACAGAACATTAATACAGTGTGCCTGTGTAAAGGAAAAAGCAGATTTAGCACAAGGTAGACCGCTATGCTAAACACTTAGTATACTGTAGGCTCGTTCTTTCTTTCGCTTTAGTTTGTTTCCTCCCTCTGCTTCCAAAGTTAGGATGAAATTCAAACTACTGACATATCACGTGATAAGGATATGGATGTCATTTAAGCTTTAATGTAAAATATTATAAAGGTCAATAACTTTATTTCATTTTTTTTTAAAAGGTTTTATGTATGTGTGTTTGTCTGTGGAGGGGGGGGGGTGTATACGAATCATCTTTTTTTTTAAATCTCAGAAAAAGGTGATACAATTAGATTAAAAAAAAATATTGATTCAAGAGAAATTAAATGTTGTTGCAGCTGTTGTATATATTAATAGGTAGGCATCCAAGATCTTCTGTAGTGGTCATTCGTACAGCACTACTACTTCTACTTTAAGGCTTCTACCCCAACAGATGATGGCAGAAGAGACCCTCTAGATCACTCTTATAGAATATATGCAACATATTGTTGCAGACAATAAAGCTTCCTCCAGAAATACAGTCTGGTCTGTCCCTTTGGCTTCATAGTTGCATGTCCAGTTCACTCGTTTGTCCAGGTAAACACTGAGGTATTTTCACTCCACTACCTCCACCTCTTTTTCAGTGATGGAAATGGTCTCTGGTTTATTTCTGTTTCTTCTGAAATGCAAATGAATCTTTTTTTATTCACATTTAAGATGATACGGTTATTTCTAGGGGTGAGCAATTAATTAATTTAATTAGATTTATCACAGTAGCATATTATTTTCACAATATTACAAAACACAAGTTTTAATTGTACACACACTTAGTTTTCTTTACATTACAGTTAAAAAGAACAAGACAATGACATATCACACTCCAGCTCTTTAGGTGGCAGTAATATTGCTTAAAGGTATTGAGGAGGATTTTCGTGAATTTTTTTAAAAAGACCTCTTAATAAGACCTACCCCTCTCCACTTAAAAAAAAAAAATGCACATGCACAGCCTTGTACCCGCTCCCGAGAGGGAGCGCCTATTAAACGCGTGCGAGAGTATGCACAAGCTCATTTCTCCTCACTCTCTATTTAAAATTGCCTGTTCTCATAGCTTGGACTTTATAGCGAACTCAGTTAACCTACCGTTTGGACAGACGATCACCACTTTTTGCTCCCTGTTGGTCACGTAACTCCTCCTCCCCTGCATGGTATAGTAGCTGCGCCATCTTTGTTATTAGTCGCTGCTGTTGGGTAGCGACAGTGGGCCATTATGGGATTTGCTTTCAAAATAATGCGTTGCGAGGCTCTGTCTAATCCGGCTAATAAAGTAACAATGCACAGGATGTATAAATAATAAACTTAAGATGATTTAACCTCCTTCTGTCTGTGCTTAATAAAAACAACCTATATTAGTGACATTTTTATTTTTAAAATTACCTCTCTGCACAAAGCATTCCAGGATATATATGCCTCTTTCTCATACACTTTGTAGACACTTTTTCTCTTACAACCCTCGGACATTTTCAAAGTGAGTGAAAAAAGGTGAGCTTCAATGACTGTCTGAAAACATGGCTAACTAGAGTTATATGCCTGAAAGCAGCATGCGCAGAAAAAATGGTTACCTGGTTGAGTACTTAGGACAGCCTTACGTAAACATATCACCAGAATGATTGACAGTTAGGTGGACCACTTATTTATATGATCCACCGGAAATAAAAGATCGTCCTCTATACCTTTAATGTGGGTTCAGATTCTCATCCATCTCTAATAGACCCGACAACCACAGAGTCATCGAGGATTTTGAGGATTTCTGCAGGTGACAGTAGTCTGTGTTGCTGGTATTGTTACTTATGATTAGATCATATTTTATATTTTAGTTTTTCAGTTTGTGTAACTTTGATGCTGTGAAACCATGACCAACAAACCTTCACATTTAAATGATCTCTGTTTTTGTTGTGTATACTTCCATAATAGTTTTGCGGTGTATTAGTCTTGTTAAAGGTAATTTGTTTTCAGCTTTCTTATAAGTTTATCTTACTATTATTGTAGCAGTTTTTGTATATCTATTCAATCTCTAAGGTAAAAGTAATAACATGTTACAAACATCAGAACACTGGATCAGAGGTTATTTCTTGGTTAATCTGGATGCTGGATTTTGAAGCTTCCACATCTTCTGCATATAGCCTCTTTTATTGGACTTGCTAGTATAGTTGCATTCCAATATTCCCCGCCTCCAATCATGTGTGTTTTGTTTCTGTAGCCCAATTTTCATCAAGTTGTCCTTGTTCTCTAACATCTGCACCGACCTTGGTAATCTGGCAGACACCCGAGCCATATATACAATCATGGAAAAAACAAATATCACACCACCCTTGTTTTGTTCAATAACTTTTCCTAAAGGTGTATTTCCTGAAAACTTAAATTTTTTTCTTAGAATTGAACCTAGTTTAGAATTTTAGGGAGTGAGTTGTATAAGATAGCTGTTTCACACAAAGGAAAAGCTGGAGAAGCAAAATGGAGCTAAATCCTGATCCTCAGCTAATTGGACTTGCTTTCCACATCCAGCCTGTCCATCTGAAAAAGGAGGAGCAAAGAGATGAAAGGAAGCAGAATCAATTGACCTAATTGCTTGTCCAATCAATCCTTATGTTTTTCTGATAGCTTGATAGAGTAGTTAGAACGGAGTGCAGCATGAGCCCCTCTAATTGGCTCAGCCAGAAAGGACCAAGCAGAAGTCTAAGCAGTAATAGCACAAGCGGTCGTCACTCCTCCTTACACCTGGTGCTCTCATTCTACCAATGTCAATACTGACATCTTTATCCTCATTATCTTCAGCTTAGTGTTATGTGCAGACTCTTTATCAGTTTCTACAGGACTACAGTATTTGTGTATTGCACCATCATTGGCATTTTTTTCTTATTTTTACCCGCTATTCGGCCTGCATGCCAGCCCAATTATTCAATCATTTTGTGTCTATCAACACATCTGGTTAGGAATCAGAATTAGTACAGACATGTCTATAAACAGCAATGTTGACCTAAGACTCACGTGAGTCATTCCACAGAGGATGGCTCCAGTGGGTTTGTACTTGTGTCAGCAGCTCACTCCTCTGAGTATTTGGTGTTGGATTGGTGTGCAGGTGTTTGTGCATCTTTTGTTCCATGCTGTGAGCTGCGAGAAGAGGTGTGGGACCCAAAGAAGGTGCTTGTTTTCTTGTTTGCCAAGATGAGAGTTAGAAGGGAGCAGGCTGAGAAAAAGAAGACATGAGGTAGTAAAAGAGGAAGGGAGAGGTGTGAAAGGAGACATATATTCATAAACAGCTGTAAAAAACAGCTAGGGCATTATAGATAGACCTGGGAAATGCCAGATTAGACTGAGGGGGGAACTGCACTAACATAGGAGTTTATAAACACAGAGAGCAATGAACTTTGAAGGAGGGAAAGCGGGAGCACATCCGGGTTGGATTAATTAAGGATTATAATTATGTTGGGACTTTGCACATCTCACCTGAGACTACTCAATGGCGTGCTTCTCCAATCCTGATGCCCTCTGCTCCTCTGCACATATGGACACAGGACACAGGAAAATACTGGTAACACTTGCTGTATCATGTGTTCACCTCTTCGACGCTTTTCACATAAGTAAATGAGAGCAAATTAACCTTCTGCAGGTTTTATTTCAATAAGATCAGTATGCTGTCGTTTTCACAATGTTGGTCCATGTACCGGTGCAGCTTTTTTCTTTTTCAAATAAACCTCCTCTGTTGTGTGGTATGCGTTAGTGCATAGTCTTTATAGAAAACTGCAGAGACAAATGCAACAGAATGCAAGTTTTATTTCATTACAATCCAAAGATATTAGCTATTTGCAATTTGTTTGCATTTTTTTATATGTTTAAAAATTTCATTGTGACAGAAAAATCAAGTTAAAAAAATAAAAATAGTATTTAAAACATCATTATTCAAATGTAAAACTGACAATTCAAATAGTTGCTGTGGTAAGAAGTTTTGTTTTTCTTTTAAAGCAGTCAGTTTTATACCAATTGTTTCTCCCTTTATATATTATTGAATAGACAAATAGATAAATGAAAAAGATAAATGAAATATCCCATTATTATCTAACCACTAAAAGGCACCTATTTAGGAAATTTTTGACCTTTTTCACCTTACAGCACCAACTAATTCAGGAAGACACAATAACAACATAAACTGCCCACCAAGACTGTGCATACACACATTCTCTGCTGCCTCAGAGGCATTTAGTGAGCAGAATGGGAGAGGATTTAATTGAGTCTTTGATCATTATAGAATTACCATGTGGCTTCTTGGCACCCTGGTTATTGTTTCATGGATTAATCATTTTCATTCAACAAATTGTGGAATCCACACAGCAAATCAGTGTGCTGCCTGCTTGACATAGATATGCAGTTGAAGCAAGGGAATTTTAATGTGCTCTTGCCCTCCAATTGGCTGCAGTCATCCATGCAACTTGATTTATTTGACAGATTGGTTTTATTGATTTAGTGAATTAATGTGGTGCCAGTTTAATCAGTGTGTTATGGAACTGTGAGGAATTTGACATCTCTGTGAACTCAAATGAATTGAGTGTAAAATATTGATCTGCTTATCTACAGTATTTATTCAGCTATTTGTCTTAGAGCTGATTAATTCAGTGTGTGCTAAAATGATGCGTTTGTGTTTATAAGACTGTGCAGGTGTTTTTATTTGTGCATCTTTCTCTTTCTGGGTGTTAGCTTTACTGGTTGTGCATCAGTTATTGTTCACTCCTGCCATCCAGTTATGGTGTAGCAGTAATTAGAATTTATGTCTCTTTGTTGCACATGCAAAAGCATAGGGCCACTGTATGCTATTAAAGGAACAACTGCATGCAGCCATGACATGTCACTGGTCAACATTAATGTGCTTGTAAATGTGAATGCTAATACTGACAAACATACATGATGATCTTCTATTTTGTATTATATTTTTGTTGCAGGTGCAAATGCTCTAATGAGTTTCTGTAGGTCGAAGGGATGGGGCAGCATTGGGCGCTAACGCGGTGACTGAGGAGTAAATGAAAGATGTGTTTTCTAATCAGAACAAACTCATATTTGGGATGGATATTTAATAACAGCAGTCTCATCTGAGGTAGCTGCCTGAATATAAGGAGCATTTGTTTGGATAACAGAACAAACATCGTGCATCTCCCCTATCACATCTGTTAATGAGGATAGCCTAATACATTATTGTTTTATAAAACCATATCTGCAAATTGCATGAAGCATCATTTGAGGCAAAGAAAAAAACTATTATGGGGAGCTTGGAGAAACAAGGGATAATAAAAACCTCACTTGTTATTTACATACATGCAGACACAGATTAGAAATGAATTATGCAAATATGGAGCAAGTAATTTTAAAACAAGTGTTTGCATGAGAAAGCAATAACCACGCCAGACCATGGTGCCCTTTTTATAAACTAATTTATTTTTTGCCTTGTTTTTAAGTGATTTACAACACCGTTTGTGTGGTCAACACAGTTCTATGGTTCATTAAGCTTTCATAAACATATAGACCAGTGGTTCTCAAACTTTTTCTGTCATTCCCCACTTTGGACAAGGGGGAATTTTCAAGCCCCGCCTGTCCCCATCGCCCCAACACAATGCTAATGAAATATGCAACAATCTTAAAATGTTCCAATTTTATTGAAGTAACAAGTAGTATCTAAATACAAACTATCTACATCAAATAACAGCAAGCTCAAAAATAAAGAAAATAAAAATGCAGCTGTGTCAAAATTTGTATCAAGCTCAAAGATAGAAAAAATTAAAGTGCCACTCTGCAATCTGTTAATAAAAGAAAAGAAGTGAAATCCATCTGGCAATACAGGTCTATTTATCCCTGCATTAGTGGCTGCAATGAGCCTGTTTTGCATTGCACAGTTTCTCAAAACGGGGTTGCAGGCTTGATACTGCCACTCTCAAGTCATGCTCAATGTTCAGCTGAGATCTGTATTTTGTTTTCAGTGAAGCAACAGTTGAAAAGCCCATCTCACAGAGATATGATGTGGCAAAGGGAAGAAGAATGCACACAGCTCTCTGCCCGATGAGTGGATACTCCCTCTCCACTCCAAACCAGAATTTACTATGAGTCTGAGCATTAAACCTGAGCCTCAGGGTGGAGTCAGACGTCATTTCAATAAACTGGTCCTATTTATTTAAGATAAAATATTTCAAATTCAGTTAATTATGATCAACCTGCGCCGCCAATCCCGGCGCATGTGCGCTTTATTTGCAGTCTGGACGCTGAGGGTAAACATGCTGTGTCTCTGCAGCGCTGAGAGGGACTCCTGCGATAGCGGGGGAGAACGGGGTTGGGATGGGGGAGGCGCCCCACGGCAGCACCTGCCGCTGGAGGACAAGAAAAGGAACGATACGTGCTTTCACGTAAGAGTCTCCAAAAGTCGCTAATTTGTCACTAGTCGCTTTTTTGATAAAGAGTCGCTGGAGGGGTCTGAATATAGCGACAAAGTCGCTGAGTTGGCAACACTGGGGCGCGAAAGTTTATTCCGTTACAAATAATATGCCGACGTCACGTCAATCATTATTTTGGCACTTCAGTTCCAGGTGAAATTTTTCTCATATCTAATGTTCTTTTAATTAGACTGCATGTAGGCTAGTAATGATTACTTTGTGGGTTTGATTGGTCTAAAAAGCGGCAACATACAGCTATAAGGACAGTTTGCTCTCACACGTTCTACATTTATAGTCACACACACACACACACACACACCGGAACTTGGCGCGCCCCACCTGTCACGTCTCAATTCCCCACCAGTGGGTCGCGCCACACACTTTGAGAACCGCGGATATAGACTAATGTGTTTTGGGCCACAACAGAACTTAAATAAGAAATACTTGCAAATGGGCAAAAATAAATAAAGCACTCCAAGGAGTGGACACAAAATTTTTACTTATTTTCCAATTTTAATATGCTGTAAAGATAGATTATGAGTATTAGAAATTGTGATGGCCGAATTAAATTATTTTTATATATATATATATATATATATATATATATATATATATATATATATATATATATATATATATATATATATATATATATAGATGGCAGATTTTCAAAATCTGTTAGGAGAATATCAGGATGAAGAAAAAAAAGCAACAAAAAAAGTTTTTTTTCATAGAAAATTTAGGGATTTTAGGGATCTTGATCAGGTCGTGTTACGCAGTTGATTGTATGATGATCAAATCCTCCGTTTGCATTTTTGAATAGAAAATGTCACAATAAAATGAGCAATGGTGTTGCATATGAACTGCATGTGGATAACGTTTCATAATGCATAATAACTTGGACGTATTTTTTTTTAAGCCAGAAAGAAAGTCAATATCTGTGCTTTATTCAGATTTAAAACAGCAGTAATATCAATATCACATTTTCAGAGTTTAGGACCAATGGAATTTAATCCTAAAAAACATTTAATGAATATCTTAATATTTTTGATTGTCAAACAAAATCTACACAGCTTTTTTTCTTCAAGTAAACTTAGCAATGAAATGTTTAATTATTTATTTAAAAAAATTATTTAAGTAGTAATTCAACCATATGACATTCAGATCATTTTGTAGTTTTGTTTTTTGTTGAGATGTAATTTAAAACAAGGTTTGGCTCTGAAATTAAGGAACTTCAACCCTCCCCAAAAAAAGCAAATGCACCCACTAAATTCACCATCATTACACTTTAACATTAAAAGCTGTTATACTTATTTAATACTTCTATAATTATCATAGTGTTGAGGCATAGTTCAAACTATTGCACCTGTTCTGTTAATATTATGATTTTTTTTACAGTTGTATTTAATCAAAGTTAGACTACCTGTCAGAAATAGGTCTTTCTCTGTATGCTCAACATGATTTTCTTAAAATCATTTGTGTTGGTATTTTTTTTACAAAGGAGTGCATAGCTATTAATGGAAAATCAAGGGAGACACAGGGAAACACACATTTGCTGTAGGCGACAGCAAACAGTCTTTCAAGTCTCAGCTTGAAATGGCAGAGCCTATTTCATAGCTCTGTATATTCATTATCACAGCAAAGCTGATACAAGTTTCCTGCTTTTCTGTTATAACTATTGAAAACCATAATCTGGCAATTGCCTTTGGGTCATTGGTTGCACTTAGCATGTTATTATGACTATTTAAACAGTTTTCAGACCTAATTTTTTAAGGCAATTTCTCTAGCTCTTATAGGATGGAGGTGGTCAGCGACTCTTATTGTCATGTTGGTTTGTAGTGTTTAAACCAACTTGCAGAATCAGATGGAGAACCAGTGAGTTTTTGTGTTTTATCTACATAAGCAACAAGAATCTGGATGCAGAGATCCCTGATGACTGATCAGGAAGCTGTTGGTTGATGACAACTGATGACTGATTGATTTGCTTACTTGAGAGATGAAGGGCAGGTAGCACGGATCTGTAGGGGTTTGATTCAGTGGGCTTTGCAGATTGTACCCCAGAGGTCAAGGAGAATGTGAGAGAGATCCGAGAGCGTTGGTACTAAAAGGAGACTTTGTGTTAGAGAGCAGGCAGGCAAGTGATGACGACTGAGAAATGCTGCACACAGTTGAGACCTTTTTTCATGAAGATTGGAGACAAACTGAGTTTCACTTGTTGTCTGGAAAAATAACAGAGTCCACATTAAAGAGATTCACAAGAAGACGAATTTCAACAGCAAAGATTCCTGGTTTAGATCTTTGGCTGGAGTACCATCAGGGGTAATCATCTTGCAAAGAGAGATGATCCGTTGTCTCCTTATATACACATTAGTCATCTTGATGAGAAATTTTCTCAGGTGTGCAGCAGCATATGGTTGGCCCAGCCACCAGCAAAGATCCTCTCTGTGACAGGAAACTCACTCACACCAGAAAAACAGTAAAACCACAGAAACCCTAACACTTATGACCTTAATGGCCTTTTTACAGTGTCATGGCCACAACCTAATAGCCTGAAAGTCCCCACAATGAAGTAGGAATTAACCTTGTCTTAAGCATCTTATGTTTTATCCAGATACCTATATGTCTTGATTTTTTGGAATTTTTATTTTTCCACCATATTTTGCAGCTGACGTATACTACTGATTTACAACAGGAAAGACCTCATTGTAAATTATTTAAAAGAGGAAATCATAAAAGTCACAAACCCGATGTGATAGCAGCAGCTATGTGTGCATCCTCTTGCTCTTCCATGTGACTTCTGGTTTGGCTTTGGGATCAACTTCCCTTCATTTCGTCACAGCCTTACTCCTTAGTATGCCGATGTGATAGTTGCTTCTCCAACGGTTGAGGCGGGAGTGGGACAAGATGGATTCTTGTGTTTATGTGAATGGACAAATACCCTGAGAATTGAGCTTGCCGGGAAGGTTAGCATGATAAGAGATTTAACCAGCCTAATGTTGAACTAGGCCAACTGTAACTGTGGTTGCCAGCTAGGTATCGACACGGCATCTGTCTATGCAAACCTGATCTTTAAAGGTTGCACTTTCTTTCTGCTGGTGTTGGTGAAAGAGTATGAAGAGAGTATGAGGTGGGCGTTGGTCTTGTTGACACTATGGGGCACCCTCCTTGGCTAATGGTAGACAAATCGCTGTATCTACAGTAGCAGCCAGTCAAAAGCCAGCCAAATGGTAGCCTACTTCCCTGCAGCTGCCAGCAAAATCCCCTCCAACTTCCAGCCACTGACCTCCTGGGCGTGCATATTTTTTTACTCTGACTCCACCCTTTCGCTTCTCTTTAGATCTTAATGTCCACAAATCATGACAGAAAGTTTATCTTACTACAAAGATTGATTTTTAAAAAGGAATTGTAGGGAACCAGCCAAGGGCCCACCAAGGAAAGTGGGGAAATTTTGAATGGCTACTACTGTAGATATGCACAGCTAAACAAGCCCAACTGTAATTCCCATAATAACATGTTTCCATAGCTCTGACTTGAGGTCCTCATCTCATGTATATGTACAAATATTCAGGGATCTGTTGCGAAACACAACATTTTTACAACCTTTACGCTAGATAAAAATCAGCGTATTTACATAATTACAGTCTAATTTTCACAGCTGACAACATAAAGGCTTATCATGTTGAATTGTGCTGGTTAGAACCCTTCAATGTAAATATATATATATATATATATATATATATATATATATATATATATATATATATATATATATATATATATATATATATATATATATATATATATATATATATATATATATATATATATATTTCTTATAATCCTCTAAATGCATTGCACTCTCTCATAACCTTTTCCCTTAGCCTTTAAAACAATTTGCTCAGCTCTCCCTGACTATTTGTTGACTAGTCTAAATAGCCATGGTTCTCTGCCCACATACAGGCCTGTTTGCTCACCTACCATTTGCAGTTGATGGAGCCATGTGTCTATGTACATACTGGTTCTTCTAATATGTGCCTGTTTACGCTACTTGCCCTTGCACCATGCACTTACAAGTGCCTTGGTGGACTTTTCATTCTTTGCAACTGTACCTACATTTGCCCTACATTCACCTCCCCCCTACTCATGAGCCCACACTCACTCACCTTTTGATGCAAGCAGATATGGATGGAAATACAAATGACCCAAGATGAACCCAGATATTGAGCTGTTTTAAAGCCAGAGGCTTTAAACAATATCCCTTCGCTGCTCCAACATAGCCGATGAAGGAGGGGCAAGGGTTTCTCACAACATCAGGGTTTTATATGGGATTTATGACCCTCGTCCCTCGCAGCGATCTTTTTCTCTACTGGCTGTTTTCCCAATGGTTAGAATTAGCAAGTGAAGAAAACAAACAAATTACAAAGAAACAAGTGAAACATCTAATAAGCATATATTGATATGGAGAGAGGGTTTTCAGTAAGATCCAGCCTGAGTGAGAGAGAAGGAGGAAGAGCACTGTGTAATCCTAACACTTATTCTCTCTCTATGTTTCCATTTATCTCTAATTTCTCTTCTGCCCCGCTGTCCCGTGCACCCTCTGTGAATAGTCTGTGCGGCTCTGTGAGGAGATCAGCTCAAAGGATGGGCAGTGTGAGACAGATGGGCAGATGATGGATCTGACGTGATAGACAGCAGGGTGATGGATGGCCGGCTGGCTGATAGGGGATTAATGCAGTGCTGAATCTGCCACTGCACACAGGATGGCTTAGCGATAGATAGATAAAACTGACGACCAGATAAACAAGAGAGCACTAATCCACGCCCCCTTGACGGACAGAAAATCAAAGTGAGGGAAAAGGGAGATATGGACCTTTATACTGTCATTGCAGGGTGTAG
Organism: Cyprinodon tularosa; assembly: GCF_016077235.1. Lineage (NCBI taxonomy): Eukaryota > Metazoa > Chordata > Actinopteri > Cyprinodontiformes > Cyprinodontidae > Cyprinodon > Cyprinodon tularosa. The sequence goes on along the minus strand of NW_024038913.1, from coordinate 253,784 downwards.
AGCTTTCATGGAGAATCTAAGGGGGCGAAAGATGGGATGAGGTATGGCACTGAGGGAAGCTATAACATACGTGTGCTTTTAGACATGGGTCAGTAATAGTATGTCTGTTTAGACCATACTTTTTCCATCTTTTTGCATTCAGTAATATGTAGAGCAAGTTTTGGGTGATGTGGCAGGCCTTGAGGGTAACAATTTAGGTTGGAGATGAGCCATTTCAAATGATGCTAAACAGTTTAACTGCAAAAGAGAGATTAGGTATAGCAGCAAATTGGCCATAGTAGGATATGATGGGATAAATGGAAAGTGGAGAGTGGGCTTGTTGGGAATAGTTGATAAGAATGGTTGCTGATTCCATCAGCACAACAGCTTAACCTTCTCTGTAACGTGCCAGAATAACAGGTTCAAGCCTTTTCATTTGTGCAGTTCAGCTAACCGGTGGGATAAAATTACCTGTTGTGATAAAGGGACAAAAAAAGGTGATAGAATGAAGTATTGGCCAAGGGAGAGCTGCTCTTGAAATGGGGAGCAAGTAGCCTATCCTTGCATTATTATTGAGCGCTGTGCCTTGTCTCTGTTCGCCATTTCAGAGGACCCCAGGGGTTCTGGCATCGATCTGGTGTGCTTAGAATGCACTCCAGTGTCACCTATTTAAACACTGAGAGCTGGTAGCCAACAGAAACGAGCGTTTATTTATCAAGCCTCAGATTTTGGCTGCATGGATGACAACCTGATTAGCACTTAAAGGGGCCCTTAAGTCTTACTTTGGAAAGGAAGAAATCTATACAGAAAGGGATGGAGAAATCTTGGCTGGAGAGAATTATGGAGGGTGAACAGAAAGGTGAGGGACAGTGTCAACAGAGGGTTAATTAGTGGGTGGCACAGACTGGATGAAAAGTGTTTGACAGAGACAGGCTAAAGAGGAAAAAGCAGGGAAAGATAGTGTGTAACAGAGACTAAAGGGCAAGAAGCAAAATGAGCTCGTGGATATTACTGAGAAGGAGTGACAATGATCAGAGAATAGGATGAGAGTGTAAGTAGATGGGTCACAGAAAAGATGTCTGATTAATGCATAATAATTTTGTGAACAACTGAAAGCCCTGGCAAATGAACAAATTGCTAGGCAAACAAGTGAGTGATTCCTGTGTAGCTGTGAATGTTAATGCAAAATGTGTGGGGAATGTACGGCTATGAGTGTGCTGCTGAATGAATGAGTGAGGCATGATGGAAGAAACTAAGTGAGTAAGTAATGGGGGTCAGTGATGGGTGTGTTGACAGAAAGTGTCAGCTTTAACCATGCTGACCTGGGAATATGGACTGCATTCACAAGTGGTTGTATCTGAGTGCCTGCTTGGACGTGAACTGACACTAAAATTGGATGTGAATATTGAGTTATGTGAAATGAATGTAAATAAGAAAAGTGGGTGGATGGTGTTTTGCATATTTAAGTCTGTCATTTGTTGTCTTCACTGCATCATTCGAAATGAGTCTTCAAGATGTTTTTTTTCTTGCCTCTTTGCCTTATAAATGCTTCTACATTTAAAAACCTAATTTCATCATCCATGCAATCATAGCACAATGATTTTGTCTTGAGATGAAGCATCTTCTAGTCTAGCCTGCCACATTTAGCTGAGGACAGTGACTAAAGATTGTGTTTTTTTTCAGACTGTACCATGTAATGACTTGCAATTTTCTAAAGGAGTGGAAGAAAAATCTAACTTAAAAGTCTGATACACTTTGAGAACCAGTAAGTGTTCATAAAAAATATTTTTGTGTAACGGTTTGACACACTTTTCGATTAGGTGAAAACCTTAGAGATTAGTCTTTTCTGTCCAGTGCAGAATGTGCTATAGCTAACCCTGACGCACCCCCTTGAGTAATATTAACAGGAAAACAATGCCTCCCATGATATGTCAAAAAAATTTGCATGCCATGAATGCACAAACACTGTTCAGTGTCATCCCTTTCTAAGGCCCTTTCACTTTTTGCTGCCTGCTTGTCTCTCTTACCTTGCTGTTGCTTTGTCTCCTGGCCTCTTTACCATCTTAGACTGCAGCATTCATGTTTGACCCTGTTGTAGTCTCCTTCAGGGCCTGTCTCTTGGTGATCAAGCTCCATTATTTATGCTGTATCGTGTTTCACCATCAATTCCCGCAAAGGAGCAGTTTAGACAGATTTCTTAGAGTGTCACAATAGCAATGAGACTCAGCAGAGGTTGGAAATGGAATTAGCCTTAAATAGAATTTAATTTTCACCATTGTCGCCTGTCTACCACCCAGACAGCATGACTGGCTTGGGCTTCTACCATTGTATGTGTGATGAATGTGTGTTTTTCTATTTGTATAAGAAAATAAGAGAGAAGTACTACTATTGTTCTTTGCAATTGTGACCCCAGAATGTGACATGCATGTTAAACTACAATACTTATTTCTAAACTTTTTAATCAGTTGGTTTCCATGTCTGGTTAGATTTATTAAAGAAAGACTAACACTGACAACCCGAAGTTCCAGCACGGCTGGAAAACATCAATACCTCAGTCTATTATACAGCAGGAGATGGAGACTTTTTTTTGATTGATGGAAAAATAAGTGTGGCCTTCATTGTGAAGTAAAGGAAATTTTAAAGTCCTCTGAGTTAATAATAAATAACAATGAAAATCCTTCCCAGGTCAATCAATGACCACAGTTCAGCCATCACAGCTGTAACTTTTTTCATATGAAACTTATAAGCGAATGAATGAGTAAATAGATAAATGAATAAGAGCTGTTGAAGTGTGAATCGATGTTTATGGATCGGCATCCTAAAACCTGCCGTTGCTGCAGCTGAAATGAATACAGTGGAGGTTGTGTGCGTGTGTTTGTGTGTGGGGGTTGCTGTGGATTTGTTACCTTGTGGGGACAGAGTGAGGCTAGTTTCCCAGGAATATACTACATTGTGGAGACTTACAGGTACGTTTGGGAACCAGTCAACTTTTCCCCTTGAGGAAATGTTCTCTTCTAAGTTTAGGAATAAGAGTAGCATTTAGGTTAGGTTTAAGTATGCACTGGTAATGTCAGGCTTAGGGCAAACCTGCCCAAAGTCGGTCCTTGGGACCACTGTCCTGCAGGTTTCCCTGCTTTAACACAGCTGATTTCAATTGATAGCTGATCAACAGCCTTTTACTGAAATGCAATCATCAGAATCAGCTGTGCCGAAGCAGGAAAACCTCTAAAACCAGCAGGAGGGAGACCCTTGAGGGCCAACTTTGTGCATGCCTTCCTTTGGGTAAGGGTTTAGGTTAGGCCATGGAAATGAATAGGAAACTAACTTAAGTCAATGGAAAGACCCAATAAGGTATGAACCGTTAATGGTTAGGTTTAAAGTAAGGGTCACGGTTAGGCTGTTAAAAATGGGTTAGAAATGCATGGAAGTCATTGGAAAGTACCCACTGGAGTAGTGAAACCCGACTGTGTGTGTGTATGTGTGCATGTATAAGTAATGCAGAGTTTGAATGTTTCTATGATGTTTTTCGATTTTATCATGCCCTGGAAAGACACATATGTTTTATGTGTTTGTCCTTGACAATTGAGAGGTATGTGCCTGGAAGTGTTTTGGTTTTCAAAAGCATGTGGATTTCCAAAGAATAATACTGTGGACTCTAGTTTTTTCCTCTGCTGGTATTTCCTCTGTTCACCATGTTCAGTTTTTGAATAAATATTTGAGTAATTTGTGCTGGGACCGTACTAAATCATTATAGTCACCATTGACAAATAAAATTGTAACTTTTTTTATATTCTGTGAATGATTTTCAAATGCATTCCTTCGCGGTTCCTTCTCATAAAGGTGAGCAAAACTGAATCATTAATAACATTACAGTATTTTAATCATCTCAATAACAGCACAACTTTAAGTATTAAGTTGATCCATACTTTATAAAAAAAAAAAAAAAAAAACATATGTAGAAGTGCTTTATTCCCTTACAACAATACAGTGTGCAAGTTAGCTTGCTCTGGAAGTGTTCATCTATTTTTTACCTCCTGTCCATGAGGGTCACTGGGGTACCCATCTCTACAAGTCTATGTGAGGAGGGCTAACACAAACGTATTTAGTGTTAGCCATGATCAGTTTTTGTTTCTATGAAATTCTCCTCAGATTTCCATTGGTGATGAAATATGGCTGACAGAGTAGGATGATAAAAGTTCTGTCAAATGAATGTTTAACTTTCATAATCTTAAATTACTTTTAGCAATGAATACAATTTCTTAATGTAAAAAATATGCATCAAGTCTTTATGAGTTTATAACAAATGGCATCATCTCCTTTTTAGAGTTTTGTATTAGTTATGCATTGGGTCATACATTAAGTTTTATTTAGGCTATCAGGGGTTCAAAGGATGTGTTGCTGGGTATTTAGAGCACCTCGGCCTTCGAGACGCCACTCTGTAGCACAGCTTGCATTAGGGCTTAGCCAAATCCTTTGGCTTTTCCTGCTCATCTGCCTCTTAGGCAAAATACCTCCAAACAATATGTTGGCTTTTGCCTCTTGGACTAAACAGACTCCCAAAGGCTATTTTTCAGACATCCTGTTTAATGTCACTGAAAGCAGACTTCAGGTAAACTACTGCTCAGTATAGTGCTGTATAGTGTCTATTGGCTGTCAAGAAAGGATGTGACTGATGTGTGAGGATTCAGTCTCATGTGGTGGGATCTCTGTTTAGGCAAGAGACCAAGATGAGAATACTAATAGGTGATTTAAAATAAGTCACCAAAAGCACTAGTAAAAGATGCTAGATTTATCACTAGTAGCTTTTTCAAAATGAGAACTTGCTGAAAATACAGTTGCTAAGTTGCCAATATTTTGGGGAGCAGATTAAAGTGCATGTGTGTTGAATGCCATGCAAAGGTGTGTGTCAACTTAGGTAGATGAAAATAATACAATTTAAGTGATTTTTCTGTATTGTTCAGTAGTTATTGGCTGAGTAAAACCTACAGGAAATACATATTTTATTATCATATCGGCAAACAAGACCTTCATAGGCATTTAAATCTCTTTTAGCTTCAACACTAATTAAACTAATTGTTTGTCGACAGGTAATTTTGTTTTGCTGAAGCCCCTTCTCTGGATGCACACAAGGGTTAAGGGCAAATAGTAAGAGTAACAATAGAAGGAGCACAGGTGCGGATGCCACCTCAAGTTAGGATGTGCATTTTGCATGTGTGTGCATTAGCATTTGTACAGGTGCTGGTCATAAAATTAGAATATCATGAAAAAGTAGATTGATTTCAGTAATTCCATTTAAAAAGTGAAACTTGTATATTATATTCATACATTACATACAAACTCATATATTTCAGATGTTTATTTTGTTTAATTTTGATGATTACAAATGACAACAAATGAAAATCTCAAATTCATCATATCAGAAAATTAGAATATTACTGAAGACCAATAAAAACAAAGGATTTATAGAAATGTTGGCCAACTGAAAAGTATGAACATGAAAAGTATGAGCATGTACAGCACTCAGTATTTAGTTGGGCCTCCTTTGGCCTGTATTACTGCAGCAATGCGGCGTGGCATGGAGTCGATCAGTCTGTGGCACTGCTCAGGTGTTATGATAGCCCAGGTTGCTCTAATAGTGGCTTTTAGCTCTTCTGAATTGTTGGGTCTGGTGTATTGCATCTTCTTCTTCACAATACCCCATAGATTTTCTATGGGGTTAAGGTCAGGAGAGTTTGCTGGCCAATTAAGAACAGGGATACCATGGTCCTTCAACCAGGTACTGGTAGCTTTGGCACTGTGTGCAGGTGCCAAGTCCTGTTGGAAAATGAAATCTGCATCTCCAAAAAGTTGGTCAGCTGCAGGAAGCATGAAGTGCTCTAAAACTTCCTGGTATGTGGCTGCGTTGACCCTGCGACCTCAGAAAACACAATGGACCAACACCAGCAGATGACATGGCACCCCAAACCATCACTGACTGTGGAAACTTTACACTGGACTTCAAGCAACGGGGATGAAGTGCCTCTCTTCTTTTCCTCCAGACTCTGGGACCTTGATTTCCAAAGGAAATGCAAAATTTACTTTCATCAGAGAACATGACTTTGGACCACTCACCAGCAGTCCAGTCCTGTTTCTCTTTAGCCCAGGCAAGACGCTTCTGACGCTGTCTGAGGTTCAAGAGTGGCTTGACACAAGGAATGCGACAGCAGAAACCCATGTCTTTCATACGTCTGTGTGTGGTGGTTCTTGAAGCACTCACTCCAGCTGCAGTCCACTCTTTGTGAATCTCCCCCACATTTTTGAATGGGTTTTGTTTCACAATCCTCTCCAGGGTGCGGTTATCTCTCTTGCTTGTACACTCTTTTCGACCACATCTTTTCCTTCCCTTCGCCTCTCTATTAATGTGCTTGGACACTGAGCTCTGTGAACAGCCAGCCTCTTTAGCGATGACCTTTTGTGTCTTGCCCTCCTTGTGCAAGGTGTCGATGGTCGTCTTTTGGACAACTGTCAAGTCAGCAGTCTTCCCCATGATTGTGTAGCCTATAGAACTAGACTGAAAGACCATTTAAAGGCTTTTGCAGGTGGTTTGAGTTAATTAGCTGATTAGAGTGTGGCACCAGGGGCCATCAATTTTGAACCTTTTCACAATATTCTAATTTTCTGATATGATGAATTTGAGATTTTCATTTGTTGTCATTTGTAATCATCAAAATTAAACAAAATAAACATCTGAAATATATGAGTTTGTATGTAATGTATGAATATAATATACAAGTTTCACTTTTTAAATGGAATTACTGAAATCAATCTACTTTTTCATGATATTCTAATTTTATGACCAGCACCTGTATTGTTTATGCATTCAGCTGACGTGGTGGGAGGCTGAAGAGGCAAAACTGTGATTTGTGAGCCTTGCATTCCTGTAATCTGCTCAGATCAGATCAGTCAAAGACAATAATGCAACACTGAGCCAAGTACCGAACTGCTCTTTCTATATCGCTCACTTCTGTTTCTCTCATTCTGTCTTCGTGCCCCCCATCCAGTTTGTCTTTTTTCACTGCAGTAGGACCCAGAGTTGCTGCAGAGAGAAAGATGGAAAGGGAGAGACAGAAAGCAAATAGAAAGAGGCAGGAAGATTGATGTTGAGAAATGGAGATAGGACTAAGAAAGCGCCTCAGAGAACAGAGGGAGGAAGGTGGTCGGGATTGAACAGTAAACGATTACTTCTCTGCTTGTGTGTTCCTGTTACAGGCTGATACCGAATTAAACAGTGCTCTTTCTTTTCTGACACACAGTCTCATAGATAGACACACAAACACACACACACACACACACACTGGTCACAACCATTTGAGTTTGTTTTTGGCCAGTGCTGGGTGGTGCTTGGCAGAAGAAATTAAGCCTAACAACCATGGCATCTGTCTCAGCAGCAGGAGAGTCCCGCCTTCCCACCCACACATGACCTGCCTTGCTTTCATTGACTGAACCGCCTGCTGCCAGCCTCAGGATGGACCGCTGCCTCTGCCTCCAATGCTGCCCACCACCCCCCACACCAAGTCGTCCTCCCTGTATTACTGAACACTTATTATGCCTGCACCCATTTTTTCCTCTTGAGCAACAACCAGGAGCCTAGCGATATGGCTGCTTCAAAAATTCATAACAGCTATGCTACAACAGAGCTTTCTATTCCCTCCATTTTGAGAGGTAATTCTCATGCTGTAGATGCTGCTGGCCTGAACATCATATCTGTGCCTGGAGTCAAGTACTCTGTGCACATGAACAGTAAGCACTTAGTATTAGGCATTGCTTTTAAAAGTCAGGTTGACTCCCAGCTGATGGTGTGTGGGGCTATATATAAACCCTTCTTTCTTTTTTTTTTCATCATCCCTTCATTTACCACTAGCTCTCCTCGCATAAGTCTGAGCACTGGCACCAGCCTACTAATATGCACACAAAAATATCCTAAAGCTATACATCAACTCACCTTCTGGCCATTTTATGCAAAGACTATCAAGGACAAAAATGTTTTCGGGGCTTTTCTGAGTTTGCAAATATTATGGGACGTCACATGATTTCAGAAGCATCTTCCTCTGTAAGAGAGGTTCTGCAACATCTCTTAGCTGGCTGATAAAACATCCGTGTGGAGGAGCTGCATGTTTCTCTCCCTTTTCTATTATGTCATATCTAACTACCCTCTTCTTTCTCTCTCCTTTTTTTCTGCCCTGTTTATCCTAGCATATTCTACCTACTTAATCTATTGCTGGAGTTCCTTTAGATTTTTCAAGCTCTGATTTTTCGTCCATCTTCAGCTTCCTGTGTCATCGTTCAGGGACATTTGTAGCCTGGGACCCAGCTGTTTACCCCCTATATTCAGTCGTTGTGTCTGCAGATTATTTCTCTGGGGGGCACCCCGGGTGTGCTTTCCACCATACTGTGTTATCTAGCTCATCAAGTGGGTTGGAGTGGATCAAGAAGGGTGAGGGTTACAGCTTGATGCTCTGACTTGTGGCAAACAAGTGGCCCACAGGGACAAGCTCAACAGCAATAAGTACAAAGGAGGATGGTAGTGACTCTATAGCAATCTGATCTGAACTGGCATGGTTTCTAAACTATAGCCATTATTCTTTAAAGCTTACCGTCAAATTAAAGTGGCTTTGACTTTTTTATTGAACCAGACAGCATTTTGTAAACTGCACCCACCAGCCAGTTTTATAGGCTTACTTTGATGTAACCAGCTTGCCAGTGCCACTATATCAAAATAGAAATGCCCCCAAATTCCTGAAATATTTCTGTGAAGTTTTTGTTCCATAATGACTCAGTAGAATCCTGCAGTTTCCTGAGATATTGGATATGTGTCCGTGGTGCAAATCTAATATTCCCATACATGAGTGTGTGAAATACCTGTCAATATTTGGGGGGGGTCCCCATCTCCTGATTGTTGCTCAATATCGATCTAAATTTTCTCAATATGCAGGCCTATAACATTGCAATGTCAAAGTCAAAGTCAGCTTTAATGTCAATTATTCACATTCACCAGACATACAAGGACTCGAGAGGACGTTTCTAATTCACCAACAGTGAAACAAATAAAGTGCACAGGCAAAACAGATAAGATCCGTTCCGAATACTAAAATTTAAACATTCAATTTCACAATAAAAAATAAAATGTACAATAATATAAAATATGCAATACTTATGCTAGTACAAAAAGGCAGATGGTAATGGCAGCAGAAAAATTATTATTATTACCAATTATGTAAAATATAGCATTGGTAACAGTAACAGTGCAAAAGAACAGTAAATAAATATAGTATTAATAGTAGTGCAGGAGACAGTTTGTCCGGAGTGATTTTTTATTTATTTTTTTTTTAGGGGGGCTCAGCTTCCTTACAGCTTGGTGGATGAAGCTTTCTGTGAATCTGGTGGAGCGGGCAAGAGCCTGAACAGACAGTCACTCTATGAAAACACACACATGCACAAAGACTGTCTGTCTGTCTGTCTCTCTCTTTCATGCATGTAGATGTCCTGCTTTAATCCAGTTTCTGACGAATGGAACTGGGTTGATTTGTCCAGAGGAGGTCCGTTGAGGTCCACAAACAGGAGTGAAGACCTGCTGTCTTCACGCAATCTGTTCCACGTTGCCCGTGTTATTAACTGCGGAAAAGCACATGGCTAATTTGCATACGCGAACAGGATTGGCTGGCTCCACTTGGCAAAAAACAGAACATATTTTTGAATAAAGGTTTTGAATTTTATTACTGGACATGTTGAGCTTAAAAACATTTTAGTGACCCTTAGTGACAAAAAATATTTTATTTAAAAAATTTTTGACACAATTTAAGACCCCCTTTAAATTTTGCCTTTGAGGCTTTCAGGGGGTCTCGACCCCCCCGGACCCTGGGCCCTCCCGTATTTCGCACTCTGCCATACATCCAAAATGTGTTTTATTGGATAATGATATGGTTAGCATGGAGGCTCTTGGTTTATGCATTGGCCTTATTATCATGCATATTCATTACTCACATTTCCAATATTCGAGTTTTTTTACGTATTGCAATGTCCTTCTAAAAGTAGCTTTCAGAAAATAGGTATAATCTGGACACTTAAGGGGTGGTTTTAACCCATGCTTATTCTATTCTGAAAGGTCCATGAACTTTGATTCATTGTTTTCCACGTATCCGGGTTAGGTGTAATGAAACCCAGACATTAATTATGCCAGGTATTTTCCAGGCTTATCAACCCAAATGCCTTTTATTTGATGATTTCTCTTTTTCTCTTCTCTATTTACCGGAATTAGGTTTTTGTGCAAAAACTGCAGCAAGTCTGGAAAATTATGAAAGTTTTATGCCAAAAATGTCGACACATTCTATGTAATTTTAGAATCTTCTCTTTCTTAAATCTCATTAATACGTGGTCTTTGTCCTTGTGTCTTGGCTTAACCAATATTAGTCATCATGTCTTTGCTTCCTTTTAATAGTTTGGAAACTGACAGTAAGGTGTTATCACATTAGCTGTTTCTCCTCTCTCCCGTCTCCATAGCTGCTAAGTGGTGAGCCATCTTCTTGCAAAAAAAGAAAGGTGAGAAAGTATGGTCGTGGAGCACATATCCCTTATTAAAGCTGTCCTCCCAGGGTGCCCTCTGGCTGGCTCCCCTGTAAATCTCCCCTTTAATTGAGAGAGGGTACAGGAAAAAAGACCCTTGCCTTGGCCTTAGATTTATACTTTCTTTAAGGTTTCTTAAGAAAGACACCAGAAAAAGACATGCAGGGATGTCCTTAGAATGTGTTAAGGATGACCAAGCAAAAATCACATGTAGACACATGGAGTATTTGATGGCATATTTATATTCACCTATGAAGTGGGTGGCATGAGTTGAGAAGAAGATGAAAAGGGAGCTTGTTAATGGAGGGATACAGGCTGAGAGATTCAGCAAGGGTGATGCAAGGAGAAGAGGACAATGGGTGAGGAAGAAAGAGTAATGGAGGGAGACAAATAGAAACTGCTGGCAGTGAAAGAAGAGGGTGGTGTGTGTGAATGTGTGTGAAAGAACGAGTGAGAGGTAAAAGAGACACATGCTGATTTCACCAGAGTTGTTGCCTCACTGTCCTTCCTTAATGGGGTTTCCATGACAACAGTGTATAAGAGACTAAGGATCCAGTAGAGTGTGAGATACATGTATGTGTGAGTTTATGTTTGCAATTCCTGGTGTGGAATTGATAGATTTCCTGGAAGACACCATGCTCGACCATGCTACTGTATTAAACATATAAAAAGAGAAAAGAGATTCTCTAAAGGTGGGTTACTTCATTATTGCCATCAGCTCATTTCCCTTTGCTTGTGGATGTGTTTCTGAAGCTGTTGTGTAGTGGCGATTCATCTAGTCCCACTGGCAGCCATATTGAGTGGGGTTAGGTGATGTCATGCCTGTCAGGTGATGTTGTTCGGAGGACCCAGCTGCCACAGAGTTGAGCAGTCCCATAGGAGGACCAATCTGTCATCATTATATTAATGGCATAAGCAACGCTGCAGCACCCTCTCTTGTGTGTGCCAAAGCTAATGAGCAGTGCCTTAATTGTAAAATTAATTGGAAAACATTTTGATTAAAGACCACTCTCCTAACCCTTCTTCCATCTTCATCAGCTCCACCTTGGTCTTATGTTGCCACATTGCTATACCTTCCAGGTATGTCCTTTTCAGGTTTCTCCTGAGTTCAAATTTAGTTTATTCACATTTTTTCCTCCTCCTTCTTCAGTTGCATCTCTGACCTTTCATTGTGTGTTTGAGCTCTTTTTCTCCTTCAAATTTGCTCATTTCTCCTCTTCTCAACATACTTATTTTCCACTATCTGTCAGTCTCGTCATTCATTAGGCAAATTACAACTCTTTTATGCACTCATTCGCTGTTCAGCCCTCCCAATTTCTCCTCCTCTTTGTCTTTTCCCATCAGACTCCCCTCTGTGTTGCTGTCTCCCTTGTCTTTAATCCTCATGTCTCCATTACTGTCTATTCTACATCCTCAGAATGTCAGTGTTTCTTTGCCTCTGTGCAGTGCTGGAATTGTAAGAAAAGGAAAAGAAAAAGAGTTGGTATGGTAATTGTCTCTACTGAGCTGCACCCAGACACCCCCTCAGACCCTCTGTAGCCTAAGAGAGTGTCCACACTCACATCTCTGAATCTCATATTCTCTCACTCCCTCGTTTCTCTTTTGCAAAGCCCCAGAGCCTGAAGGAAAGAGGAGGAGAGTGATATGCCTGGTGTACATTCTCCAACATCCCCTCTCAACCCTTCTTTACTTCTACTGCTCTCCATTTCTCCCTTGTGCGGACTGACATTCATTTTACTTTCACAGACCCAGCATCGAGTCTTTTACCTTTTCCGTCATCCATTTGGCCTTAGATACCTTTTTGGTGTTTTCCACAAATTATGATCTAATTAGATCTAATGAAGTAAGTATAATTCGAGAGAGAGAGGGAGACAGAGAGAGAAAGAGAGAAAGGGGAAGGGAAAGGAGAAGGGAAGGGAAAAGAGAGATAAAAAGTCAGATTACAGTTTGCAAACACAATAGTATGCACTTTTTGTGCTTTGGTCTTAAAGAATTGACATTGAATTGTTAGGTCCTAATAATTATGTTCACATTCGGAGGAAAAAGTTGTAAGCTTGAAAGCATGAAAACACCCTTCTAAACTTTACCCTACAATGACTGCAGCATCATGTTTGGTGGGTGCTTTGCTGCAAGAGGGACTTTACAAGATAGATTGTTTCATGAAAAAAAGGCTTATGGGGAGATGTGTGCAAATTGGTCATCTTAAATGGACAGTGACCAATCATACATTGGTTACCAAGCAGCTTGAAGACGACTAAGTAAATGTTTCAGAAAGAACCTTAAAAAGCTCTGCTCTCAGTTCATTAGGTAATTTGTAGGCATAGCTTAAAAGGTGTGTGAGCAAGGTGGCCTTGAATTGGCTTTACCCCGGAATCATTTATAGCCTCTCATTCTCTTTTATCTAAAAAAAGACCCTACTTCTGCTGCGATGCAGTTTTAAATTTAAATTGAAATCGTTATATGATTTAAAATCAGGCAATGAGAAAAAAATGTTATGATTAAATATCTGGTTTCGTCTGTGTGCTAAAATAAAGGGAGCAAAATAGCTCATTATTACATTTTGTTGTTATAATGATGTTGACAAGAGGAAGAGACTGATCTTCAGAAGGAAATCAATATGTGGTGTATTGATCAGAGCCACAATTTGTCACCAGGAACCTGCAGTTCTCCAAAGGGAGGGTTGTTACTGTCTCATCATGGGCTCTTTTGTGCGTTTATTCAAGAGGAAACAGGCATAAACAAATGCCACCCTGATGAATGCCTTTTTTGTGCATAATTAGGTAAACATAGCTGTTAGTCTTAGAAGAGCAGATACATGAAATTATTCTTGTTTTGTGAATAATCTCCTCTAAACATGGGTTTTGAAGAGCCCAGGACTATCATCAAAGTCATTGTTATACTTAACAGCTAAGTTGTGAAATTTTGGGAAAAAACACAAAAATAACACAATGCAAGGTGCCTCTATGGGATGGGGGTGGGTTTGTTCTATTTTTGACGTATTCACCCTTGATTTGGCTTGCTGTTAAGTTTGATTGAGATGATTGGCCATTTTACTTAGGTGTTTAAAAGAGGACTTTGAAAAAAGACAGCAAAATGAATGTAACACTGGGTGGAGGGTTGCCATAGAAACACAGCGTCACAGCTCCCTAGCAGATAACACATTCAGAGCTATTCCCTTCATTGTGACTCCCAAATCCACAGATGAGGCGGAAACAGGTGTGATCAACAGCTTTCTTAATATCTGAGGAGAGAGTGAGAGCGTGTTTGACACCAGGAGGGATAGCCGCTCTTTATATGGCATAGCTTGAAATGTTGTAGAGACAACATTGGGAGAATGAGTGTTATGCAGGGCTTAGCCTGTTTCTTTTTATATTTTGATATTCACAATAATAAAAACCAGGAAACATAATTTCAGTCCTTTTACCATCATGAAAACATCATTCTTTTATGTGGTGTCCTTTTCATCTACATTTAGGTGAATATGAGACGAGGGCCATGTTGGGCAAGATTTGCAGTGTGTTCCTCTTCACATTCATGACTATACAGTATGTTTTTGTGGATGTGACCCAAAGGTAGCTTACCAAACAGCTGTCTGTCAAAGCCAGGAAGCAGACATTTAGTAAGCTCTACCCGTGACACTGGCAGAAAAGGTGGAGAGTGACGTCCAAGTCTTCCTCTCAAATCGTCGGTCTATCCTTCCACTCTCTCTCATTGTCCCTGGGGCAGCAGGCGGCCTCAGCTAAACACTGTTCTGCCCAAAGAGACACAGGTGCAGGAGAGAGTCTGTCCAACTGCCAAATGTTGTGCATCTATTTCTTTGGGCTTGTGGGGAGGTTATGCTTCTACATCCTTCAATTCTGGAGGGTTTGTAGAAGCTGCAGATGCAAGTGTTTGATCAGTCTGCCAATGCAACAAAGAAGTGCAAATAGAAAACAGAATATGTCTCATCAAACAAAGATGGGCACCCTTGAGATCTTACTGTGCTGGATTAACTATTTACAGTACAACACTTAATAAAAGTTAATAAACTGGGATACTAGAAGTAAGTGAAAGTGTTGTTATGTGGTTAGATGGTACAAAATACCCTCCATTGTCCCAGGGGCATCATGTTTGGTGTGCAAATGTGTGCCAGCGGTATCTTAAGTGAAGTATGTGGCAGGCATTCCTATGGGAATGAAATAAATGGAGTTCTGCTTTTATGTCTCAACCAGAGAGGCTTAAGGCTGCCTCCCCAGGCTCTAATTGAAGCTATCACACAATTATGCTGTATTTAAAAGAGAATTCCAACACTTAAGGATTACTGATCACTTCATGAAGCGTAACAAGGACAATAGCTGCAAATAGATGCATTTGTAAATGCTTAGATACACTTAGAGATGGACAGATAGCCCAGCCGGTATCTTGCACTCTCTCTGAATGCCCTTGCTTTACCGTACATTTTATGTCTCCCAGGACAGTGCTCAGAATTCTTGAAATAGGGCCTAACACACAAAGCAAAGAGGGAAAGTCATTTAAGTTAAGTTAAACAAGGGCACTTAGATTTTAAAGGGCCATAATCTTCAAAAAATGTGTACCTTAAAATCAATTGACAAGACATTATAAGAGTAAAGAGGAACTTGAGTGGTGGGATGTGTATATATTGGCAGTTAAGTTACTCCTTTTTATGAATGGACATATTTAATTGAACATGATTTACACAAGCTTTAAAGCTTTAAACTTCCTCCTGTATACATACCAACAACTGCAAGAGCTGTGTCTTATGTGCTGTGCGTGTTTGCTGGCAGTGCAGGTGGGCTGGATCAGCATCCAGAGTAGCACTGAGCCAGTGATTCAGTCTTCACAGTTTGGGCCAGAGTCCAATCAGGGCAGCCATCTGGTGACCAATCAGGGCCCTGACTGTGATGACATTACAAAAAGAGATCTGAGTCTCATGGCAGCTTGGACAACTAAATGCCATGAATCACATCAGACTCTTGAGTTGGTGAAACTGCATCTGACCGAGGTACGTGCCTATGTTAGTGTCAGTGGGTTTTGACTTGCAGGATAGTTGAGACCCGAATGCTGAGTAACTGAAACAAGGTCCTTGTGACTTGTGTAGAATAGGGAAGTGTTGTACAGTATTTGTACCTGCTCTCTGACATGTAGCCCTTTTTTGCCATGTATACAACCTATTTCCTATTCGTAGATTTCCCGGCCTCATATCCATAATATTTGCTTTCTGTCTGTGTAGTGTAAATGTCCTGTGGGGAAATGTGGCATTTTGGTCTTTTTTTCCCATCAGGCAGATGGTGGAGATATTATAACCCACACAGTTGGGGCACAAGGACAATGTACTGTTGCAAGTTCAAGCATGATTGACAGCTCTGTTAATTTCAGCGTGAAGAATATTTTAAGGCTCCATCTGAATGACTTTAAACAGTCTGCAAGAGTGCATGTCAGTTCGGTCGTTCTCAGTGAGTCACTGTGACCCATAACCACAGTCGAAGTGTTCCCAGCTTTCCCCGCACTTGCAGTTCGCAGGCCAGAGGGAGGGCACATAGCTGGGTGACGGAAAGAAGGAAGTCAAATGAGAACGCTTGTCACAACTAAAATACCCAATGTACTGTAGGGCATTAGAGGGGAAAATGGGAGAGAATGGCTTAGGGGCGTCTCGTTGAACTTAATATCTCCGCAGCTTGATATTCTTTCTTTCTAGGCCTTTATCATACAAGTGAGTTGTATGGCTACAAAAAAAAAAATGCTTTAAACTGGATTGTTATTTTATTGCAAATTCATGTAATAATCATGCTGTTTCATGGAAATACCACAAGGAGTTGTATGTTTTGCAAAAGACAATGCCAACACAGTCACCTTGTTGATTTTGTGTTGTTTCAGCTTCCAGATGAAAGTGTGAGATGATCTGGAATGTCAAAAGCCCTTTTGTACACTTAGTTCAATGAACTGTCTGGGTTGTAGTCTTTTTGGCTGACCCTTTTTCATTTGCAGCATAATTCAGAAACATTTAAAACACATGCAGTCCTTATTTGGATTGTTCGTGCTTGGAATGATTTCAGATGTCCATAGATCATCGTAGCTCTAAAAATTCTATTTGAACAATTTGATTTAATACTTTAAGATATTGTGACTTGTTGTACTGTAAGGAAACATAACTGCCTTATTTGTGAGCACAAACTTGGAAAATAAGCTGATTCTTAATTATACTCATTGAACTGCAATACATTGTAAAGCTAGCAATAATACATGGACACATGTAGATTTCTGCTATATTTAGCAGATTCTTAGAATGTGGATTGCATTTGTTTTAACTCCCTGAATCCATACTTGGTTGAACCACCTTTCACCACCAAATTCCTTCTAAGTGCAAACCTACTTGTCAATAAACTTGTTTCTGATTCTTGCCAAATTAACTGCTGCAAGGATTTGGGGGTGTCTCTATAAAATCTGTTCATTTAAAAGCTAAAAATGTTAGCTGTTCTTTTTTAAATCATCTCACATTCAGTCAGATGAGATGGATTATATCTGTAAAGATGAGTCTTACCATGTATTCTTATTAGTATTCGATGTCTAAACCTTGACTTGTATATTTTGATATATGAATATGCATTGATTAAAAAAAAACAATCACTGTCCTCTGTCTACATGTTAAAAATCATCACAATTAAAGGTGAACATGTTTAGGGCTTGTCTTGCCTCTGGCAGTTTTCTTCTTTTTAGAAATGCCCTTTCTTTAGCTTGATATATATTTTTAAATCTTGTACCAGTTGCCAGTCCCTGCTGGAGAAAAGCATTCCAACATTATGATAATGCTATCTGGGTGTTTCACGAGGCAAACAGTGCCTTCTGAGTATGAGCTTAATTTTATGACAGCATTTTTAATCGGTTATATTGTAAAGTTTAGTCTCCTCTGATGAGAAAAAAAATCATTACATGCATATTATATACATCCTACATGGCATGTGGCAAACTAGAAAACAGGGCTTCTGTTGTCTGACTTTCAACAATGGCCTTCTTGCCACTCATCCATATCCAGCCCTGATTTGTGGATTGCATGACTAATAGTTTTGCAACCGAAGCGGTGGATCTCTGTAAGTCTTCAAGAGATACCATCAACCTCGTGGCTGCCATTGTGATGGATGCTTTTCTTGTCTTCTTTTCTGGGGACGGGTTGAACAGTCATCCATGAAATATTTAATGCTTGAAGTATTTTTCATATAATCAATGGGAACATCATCCCTGACCTGTCAAGTATGTTCTTTGGTCTTCATGATGCATGATGCTTTTTTCACTAATGATTTTTACCAAACATCCGAGGCCTTTACAAAACAATCACATATATACTAAAATTATATTATATAACAATACATGTAAATTATTGTGTACATTAAAAATTAAAAAAATTAAATTTTTTGGGCTCTTTTTTTGCCTACACAGATAATAAGCAGAGATCCAGAGTAAGGTTTGCTGAAGCAGGAGAAGGATACAACTGAGATTCTGACAAATGTCTTGACTCAGGAAACGGGGGGAGAGATTTGGAAAAAGACAATGCTCACTGAAGTGTTGCACATCGAAAAACGAGAAGTGACAGAAAGCTGACGGGGGGATGACAACCTTGTTTGTCCTTTACTGGATGATCAACATGTGTTACTTGAATATGGCTCCCCAAGGTGGACGTAAGGGCAGCTAATACAGAAAGTTCCACGCTTGACTGGAATTCCCCAGCTTTTAAATTAGCATCCTAAGTCTGCTTACTCAGCTAGCGACACAAGCTGTGGAGCCATGTGTGAACAGTCAGTGGTAATGAAACTGCACACCATGGATATCATTAAAGATAAACCTGCCACATTTTGTGCATGGACAGTATCCTAGTAAGAAGCAATGAACGATATGGGGAACTAATTTTGTTAATGAACAGAAAATAAACACCTTTGTAATGTCAGTGCGGTAACTCAAGTCTCTGTCCCCATCTTTAAAGCTTTTCCTTGGATTAATAAAGTACTATATGGTAGGTTGGTTTGCAAGATACAGATCATGGGTCAAGGCAAAGGCTAGTCTGGAGGCGTCTCCTGCGTGTGTCTAATTGAGCTCTGTATAGTTAATTGTTTGTGCATAGGAGGGGAGAAATCAATCTGTTTTCTCACTGCTGTGACTTCTAGGCCCTGGGGTGAGAGACTGAAACTGGCAGACAAACACACATACACACACATAAAAAGCTTTGCCAAAAAGCCCCAAACCATGCCTTGCAAGCACAATCTTGAACATGCAGAGCCATTGCCATTCCCTACTGGAACACATACTCAGACATGTACAAGAACACTCCATCCTCAGAGGAAGAGGATGTGCATGAAAGGTTATTGAGTCAGGGTGGAGTCAGAGCCATCTATCGATCGGCTGCTTGCTGAGAGAATAGTCAAGAACGTGAGATCTGCACAGGTCAGAAGGCCAAAAGACAATAGGGATGAGAGAAGGAGAGAGGGTGAAACCTGTAGTGCTTACAGCATTCAGTGCTGCCTATAAACCCATGTTCTAAAAAAAAAAACCCGATCTTTAGCTTTCATGCTTATTTTAAAAGGAACTATTTAGTCTTATCAGGATAAGGTTTCTTCAATTTCTAATTTGGGTCAGCACCATATTTCAGATCATTCAAATGAGAAAGAAATATATAAAGGCATCTAATTGTTATCTTTATCTTTTTATCTTCATCATCACAGTAGATTATTCCACACTCAGAGTATAACATATATGATTAATCTGCAGTCAATCTCTGTATCAATTAACATAGAAATGTCGTCTTCAAATAACAAATTAATTTGCATATACACCTAATAAGCTTATTTGTCTGTGTTCAGTTGTCTTTAAGGGTGTTCTCTTTATGACTGAGTTCTACTGTCACTAAACCCCTGTTTGCATTTTAAGTAGTTCTCTTTCTCTCTAAAAAAAAGTGTTTTGTTGAAGGAGTGGTTTCCTTTACCGATCAAAAAGAGGGCAATTTTATATTTTATTTACATTTGCTACTATTAGTGCCACTTAAATAATTTATCTAATCTTTTTTTTGTAATATAAGCAAAAAATTATTTCTTGTTTAATTTGACTCATAAACTCTTTACCTTTGGTTAAAAAAAAAACAGCTGATGGAATGCCTCTGAGTCCATCTTTGATTGGTTGAGGAATACTTATTTTCAGCCATTCAAAAACATTTCAATTATTAATGGAGATAAAGCAAGATGTCATAAAGAGGAGAAAAAAGTAGGATTGGAACTGGAAAACAAATTGAGAGATCAAGCAGGTACAATTCAAAGGCAGGTCAGGGTGGGGTTGTTTATTGTTGAACAGAAAAGTATGGTTAAATAGACGTAAGTAAAGGAGGAGGGATGGAAAGATGGTTTAGTAGAAACACTACTATCCTTTACTTGAAAAGCAGCAGTGAAAGCAATGAAATGTCCTGTGATTCATCTGTCTTTGTGCGGTTCATTGCGCGTCCTCTCGAAATCTTTTTACCAGAACAAAAGCAAGCAGAGCGAGGGATGAAGAGTGACCAGACGCTTGAGACTCACTCAGTAAAAGGGGGGGGGAAGGTCACAAGAAAAAGGAGACTCCTTAGAGACCGCCGACCAGAAGAAAATGTGTCAATGAACTGATGTACCAAGCCCCACTGGGCCATGAGAAGCAGTAAAGGAAAGATATAAAAAAAGTGAAACAGAGATGTCGAGAGGGAGAACGAAAGCTTGTTATGTGTTTGAAGATGGGTGTTCTTCCAGGTATAATTATTATATTAACCTGCTTATATGTTTACACTTGCATAATGCACAAATGCATATTTGTGGGTGCGTGTTTAAAATATCTAATATCCAAGTGTGTATATTCCTTTTTTGTTGCAGCTCTATTTCTTAAGAAAGGATTAAAATCCCCTGAATACAGATTCTTATTATACATTTTACTTATTGACAATGATGCAAACAAGAGCAGAGCAATGGTGGCAAACCCTTTAAGAAAATAATATTCTGCTGAGAATAATTCAACTTTGTGAAAACTTTGTCCTACAGTACGACAGGCCTGTTGGTGGAACAGCAATGTCCATGCATTTCCTCTTCATACCTGTCAAATAAAACAGTGAAGTAGAACATAAAATGTTGCTCACCCCCCCATGGCCCAGGGGTAGCTATACCCTATGGGTCTGGCGCCTGCTGTGATGGGTAGGCTGTCTGATGTGAATCCCTGCATAAACTGTTTCCTGCAGCACATAGTTGATAATTAATAGAAGCAGGCAGTGGAAAGCAGCACCTGTTATAGCCTAATGGACTGAAGCGCTGGGCTGCTTCTCCCCCTATGATCCAGTTGTCAGACCACCACCACCATTCATTTCCCCAGGACATTGGGGTTTGAAATAATGCACCTTTGTGTCTATGTGAGTGTGTAAGTGTTCTTCAATGGAAGACAAAAAAGGCAAATTATGAGGATGACAAAAAACCCAAGGATTTCTTATCATGCCTGAAGTAGAGTTAACATTCCCTGGAGTTTTAGCTTCTCTTGGAGGGTCTGAGCTTTATTTTATGCAAATGTACAGACTTTTGTCTTACCTTCCTATTACTTATAGCTGAGCTACTGAAAATAAATAAGGCTGCTGCCTAAAATGTTAAGCAAAAGGCTGTGCTTCTTTTTAATTCACCTGAATTTTCAGTGAAGCTAGCCATATTCAAATAGATTTGCTGATATATATATATATATATATATATATATATATATATATATATATATATATATATATATATATATATATATATATATATATATATATATATATATATATATATATATATATATATATATATATATATATATATATATATATAGAACAATGGGGTAAAATTGAGTAAAATATTGCAATATATAGTAAGGCTGTAACTCACAATTATTTAATGGATTAATCTGTTGATTTTTTTTTTGATTAATCAATTCATAATCAGGCAGCAAAAGGTTCTTTAAAGACGATGTTTTGTAAAACAAACCAGGTGAAACTATAACTTTTCCAATTGAGGAGTTATGGATAGAGCATATTGACAGACAAAAAAGTTTTTTTTTGTTTTTTTTTTACAATTTTGGTATAATTGCTGCTCAAGGTGGGTCGCTCTGTCATCTTAAGCCATGTTTAAAGTCTCTGCACTCTAGTTAATGATTAATCAATTACTAAATTAGTTGAAAATTATTTCACTAATCGATTCATCACAATTAATCAGATTAATTCTTTCAGCTCTTATATGTAGTGATATTGCAATATTGTGATAATATCATGTTGTGACCAAGGTATCGTATCGGAACACCCATGCAAATACTGATCCTTAGCCATATTTATTACAGTTATTTGTTTTTTAACTGTTGGAAATCAAACTCTATATCAAAGCTGACAGTGAAAAAAAATGTGTTATCTTCAGGACTTCACCTGATCACTCACATAAATTAGAGACAACTATTATTATATTATACTAGCTTAAAACAGAAAAGTTAGAAGTGATTGCATTTGAAGTGTTGGTCCTGTCTTCTGCTCACCTCTGCTGCACCATCCTCTCTGTCTACACTATGAGCTTTTAGTTGGAAAAACATCAAGTTTAATATATAAGAAAAATATTCAGATTTGCTTTTTATTCATTGATTGTAAATATCTACATTATCATGATTTATTAATATTAGTTAAAAATTTAAATACATAATTTGATTTAGAAAAATTGTTGTTTATCATGTTCTTTTTATTAGTTAATGCCCATCTGTTTCTCTGACTCTGTATATATCTCTTTATTTTTGTGTGTTTGTATGACACATATATGTATGACCAAGATAGAACCTGAAAGAAAAAAAGTCTGACAGTTGTGTTGTGAAAACAGGGTCATGTCAGCTGGGCTTGCTGTGTCAGAATCTCCTGTTGCCCACTCCTCATATCTGAAAACTAGATAACCTTGGCAGGCAGATCGGGGTCAAACTATCAAATTAGATCCATCACTCACACACAAACGTGCCCGCTTTCTCAACATAAAATAGTCAGACATCAATTTATTTATATACTTGTTACATGTAGATGTGCTTACACTGGCTTAAAAAAAAAGGACCATTTACATTATCATCAGAATCTTCAGAAACTTCAGGAAAGCAACTGATAAAAACAAAAACAATATATTCACAGTCCTCACTCGATTAACAATGCCTATCTTTACTGTTCTAATAGAGTCACAACAGGCTTAATTAATATCCTCTTGAATAAAAGGTCACAGCAGAAGCATCATGACGTAATATGAAGTATGCTTTTTAAATGCATGGATAATTTTCTGGCCACTTTCTAACTGTGAAGCCTTGATATTAATGCTGCCACTAAATAGCACTCATGTTAGAAATGTAAGCCTCTAAAGTGCTTTGCTGCAACAGGAGGAAGAATTTAATATAATAAAAGTAATCGTAATTATGAAACCTTCTACTAATTGAAAAGCAGGTCATAATGGAAATCAAGATGCTCATTAAAACCCACCTGCCTAAACTTTAAATGAGACAACCCCCTCTTTCTTAATTTTCTTTCTGATAACCAAGTCACATTGACTGAAACCAGATAGTGTCTATGTTAGCATCATGAGTCTTCAAAGTTGAGATTGAATAATTAGTTGACATTGGCTTTGACACAGAAAAGGATACCCCTATTCTGCAGGTCTTAGCAATGGGATGAAAAGAATGTCAACCTATTTTTAAATGTCAGTGTCTCTTTTTGTTCTGAATCCCTGCTCCACTTTGTGCCACAGATCTAAACTGGGTCAACATCACATGTGGTGCCCTGGTGGGCTTCTCAGAGTGTGTTCATATGTGTAAGCGGGTGCATGTGTGTTAGCATTCATGTGAAGACTGGAAGGCATGATAATGTGCATCTTAGTGTTATATACACCAACAACAAAGAAGGTGTGGCTCACAGTTTGCCTGTTGTGAATTCAAAGGTTAGAAAGATAATAATTGTTTTTTATTACCAAATAATCATAACATATTTGCAATAAACAGTTAGTAGAGTAAATGCATTAATGCCATATTATGTATGGATATTTCCATACTTATTAGAAAATGAAACTTTGAAGAGAGAGTGTTTGGAAACAGGCTTTGCTTTGTTGCTGTAGAGCAACAGTGAGACAGGGGTTGCCCTGCTGGAGCTTTCAGATTAATAGACACTGATAATAACATACACAACTCACAGTGCGTCTGTCCTTAATGAAGATGGATCTAGCTGGGCTTGGCGGTGCACGGGGTGGCAGCCTGCCAGTCACAGCCAAGTGACATCTGGGGATGGAGCAGTGCAAAGGATGGGGGGGACTTCACCGGAGAGCAAACTCTCATATCATTATCATGTTATATCATAATCCATTGTTGGTGGCTCATAAGATTAATGTCAGAGCAGGTAGTTATCACTCTAGTTGTTTAGACTTAATGGTTACTGTGAATTATTCATTTCATTTCATTGATTTGTGATGTGACTCTAGCTGACAGAGTTGACAGCACAGGTTGACTGATACGAAGCGCATCTGCTTCGACTGAGTTTGAGGAGCAATGGGGAAGAGATAGCAAAGTGAAGAGGGCAAGCAAACAAATAAATATGAGACACACCAAAAAGTTGTTGCACAGAAAATATTGTCACTCACTGTTCGAATGAAGTAAAAAAACGTATTTTATGAAATATCTGCTTTTTAGAAATTGGTTAAGAGATCGCTGAGGCTTCATCCCTGTAAGGCATTAGAGCTCATTAGAGTAAGACTGCGACCAGCATTTGTGTGAGAAGACAGGTGGGTGCTAAGGTCACTTCCTCTGGCAGCTGTGGCAGGCATCACAGGGTAAGCATTGATGGGTGGTGGCATTGCCTCCTGTTGAATCAGTAATAATGAACAGTGACAAGCTCTGCACAACCACAATAAATCACAGACCACACAGGAGATCCTGTAGACCAGGACGGGGAGCTTGATATCTCTGCAGGACCCACTGGCATTCCAGCTATTGCCACGGTCTATAATTCATGGATGTCTCTCCTGCAAGGTGCATCTCAGTGAATTAGACAAAGTTTATGTTGTTCAGTAGTTTCATCCAAAAGTGGAACTTTTGGATTGTATTTATGTATTACAGACAGGTTCATATAGTTAATGTTGTCATTCAACAAATTAATTACAGTCACTATAGATCATGGCTGGCTGTATGGTGGCACATATGTTAGTATTGCTGATGTACAGCCAGAGGGTCCTGGGTCTGCAATGTTCTGTTTTGAAAATGTTCTTTACAGGCCTTTCAGTTTGGCGCTATCTATACCAAATTAATAGAGGTTTTTAGATAATAACTGATATGGGCATACAGCATTAAAAGGTGGCACTAAAACTGAATAGAAAAGACTCGTAATCACCACTAAAGCTTTGGAGCATCAACTTTTCTCATTTAGCTGTAGGGATGATGGCAAATAAAAGACAGTCTAAAGCATTTCTTCATGTTGGTTTTTTTCAGAAGCATTATCTCTTAGCTACTTAATTAGCTGGGACGACGTCAACCTGACTGTAAGTCCTATTCCTCAACTAGCAGGGTTTTTAAAAAAAAACAAATATCTCCCCTACATTTTTTAAAAATAGTAATATACCCACAGTTTGAAAAAAAAACTTTCATCCACACTAATTAAAAGAAATACTCCAATAAGCAATACAAATAAATGTAATTAATTAAATATAATGCATAGGGGGAATTGTACTGTTAAAGTTAGCAATCAGAATCCTTCAAATCAGCTACAACCTTTTTTTAGGAATGCATCATCACATCCATGGAAAATGGATCATACAATACAATCGAAAACTGACTGAATGTGAAATTCGGCCATGTGTACAAACGTTGCACACGTGACGCAGCAAAGGAACATCCTTTGCAGTCTGTGATGTGCCTGATAATAACATTCGTCTTTTCGTGTACTTACAGGTTGAAAACCACAGCATTTATAAATCTCCACTTTGGCCAGAGTTTTTAGGATCAGTCATTTTAATGGAAGTATAGTGCCATTTATGTGCAGCTAAAAGGCAGAGTTGCATAGACATGTCTCAGATATCCTGGACAAGGCATAAATATCCAAGGTCTGTAGAGTGGGCTTTTCCTAACAGGTGCTTTATAGTGCATTCAGACAACACTTAATTGTCTATATTTTAAACAACTTCAAGGTAAAATAAACATTTCAGTTATCAGGTTTGCAGCTTGGAGGTTACATGATAAAAAAAACAATTAATTACTCATAGTCATCCATTGTTCTGTTTCTGTTTATCCATAAGTGGACCAAATGTCTATCTAGCTATTTTTGGAAACGTCAGACCATATATATAATATAATTCCTGTTCAGAGATGTTACATTTCATTATTCCCTTTTAAATAAACTTTAAACATCTTTATTAATCTGTAGCAAGAAAGTAATGGTCTGTGCTACTGTTAAAGGGATGCCTAAACAGCTTTTTAGCATGAAATTTTATGCCATGGCATACACAATGAAAGGAAGACTGCTGACTTAACTGTTGTCCAGCAGACAGTTCTAGGCATCCTCCATAAGTAGGATAAGCTTGAAAAGGTCATTACAAAAAACTTGCTTTTCACAGTGGTATGCAAGCACAATAATTGAAAATAAAAATGAATAGAAGTGTAGTAGAAAAGGGTTTGAGGGGATTTTGTAGCAAAGCACATTTAACAGCATGAAGAAGATTCTCAAAGCACAAACTTTGGCTTGACTCATCGCTCCAATAGCGACCACACACAGATGTATTAAGAAAATGGGCTGCAACTTTGCAAATGAAAAAAAAGGAAAGAAAAGTCGGCTTTTTAGATTACATTTATTAAATTGATTAAGTTACATTTCGTAAGGAAATAATTTCTCAGAGGATGGAGAAAAAGTGGAAAGGTAGCCTGTTCAAATTCTCAGTCGTCCGGGTCATGAGGTCAAGCAGGCTTTTGCTCAGGTTTTTTGAAAGTGTTTTGACACCCTACAGGTTGCTCTTGTGCTAGCTGCCAACATTGACAGGCTCCTGGAAGTGTTGAAACGTTTTGAAAGAAATTGAGCAAAAAGTCAGTTTGGCTCCGATTTAGGCCAGTTTTGTGAGAGGAGAGGTGAAGATTTATGATGATGGGTTGAGTAGTCTGTCATCTGCTTGGGTTGGTCCACCGAGTTTTTCCAAATCTAAAGTCAGCCGTCTTACTTCCAGAACTATTAAAGCAACTTCAGTTTTCATAACACCTCAACAGCGCCAGGCTGACCACATCCCTAACAGCACAGGTTGCTTGTCTCCTTGCCAAAGACCTCCATGCATTGAGTGCATATACACTAGACAGACTTTTAAGTAGGCCGGTATTTATTCATGACAGAAATCTTTTTTTATTGGCCTTTTGTAAAAATAACACGTTCTAAGAGACATTTAGTTTATATGGTTAATTTATATCATCCTGTTTGTAATGAATACGTTACATACAATACATGAGATTTTTTGTTTCTTTTAGATTTAAGTACTCTTATTTTGATAACCATCTCATTCAGTGAGATCCATAAAAGATAAAATAATTAAATAATTATTTTATCTTAATAAAAGTGTACTTATTTTTCAAGATTTTCACCATTATTAGCCATTTCATTTTTAATAATATAAAAAAGTGTTAGGTTTAAACACCAAACATTTTATGCAGTAACCTGTACAAAGGAAGACACAGAGAATTTTAGTATGATTTACTTGCAAGGAGAGTGATCAGAGACTGTTCAGTTACAATTCTCCAAACCACTCTGAAAAAGTCTCCGCTCTACCAAGCTTTTTATTAAGGAAACGCCCTGGCTACAATGTGGTTCCGACTGCTAAGGGGAGGGGGAAGGGTGAAGCCAGTCGGAACCAGAAGTCTGCATAACATCATACAGTATCATGAGATAAGAGCTTTCACTCCTTTCTCCGGTGTTAGTGAGTGCATTTCCCCGTGTTTTCTCCTTGCTGACCTTGAGCAGCCAGCACTCCATCTGCACACACTAATAACAAGCATTAGAAAGACAGCAAGTGAAACATTTCAACACTTTGTGTAATACAAGTATACAGGAATATGCAAATGTATAAATTTGAATGTATAAGTATAATATGATTAAAGTAGAATAACTTGTACAATTAATCCAACAAAAAGCAACACAAGAAAGTTTCAAAGCACAAGTGGGCTGTTTTAAGATTCCTCTGTATGCAGAGCTGACGCCTGTTATTATCACAAAAACCAGGACAGAGACAGAGGGTGGGGAATGGGGCATTAATTGTTCTGATGGTGTGGCAGCTTGCTTTAAATTTTGAATGGTTTTCTGAAAAGATGAAATAAAGTAATTCAGGATTTGGTCAGAAAGAAGTTGGCTTCAGGCGCTGCAGGAGCACAGCAAATTCATAAACAAGCTCAGTTCGGTGAAATAGAGGGATCACATAAAAAATCTGATTCAGTACTTTTATGAATCTTTTTTAAAACTAACAGAAACATATGTAAGAGATAAAATTCCTATAAAAAATGTCTACCCAGATGATGATATAATTCTAAATAAAAAGCTAAAAAAAAATAGTGTTCAACAAGACACCGTTATCAATTTGTGTCTTTTTTCCCCCATTTTGAGACCATAATGTTAATTCACTAAGTTTCTTAGAGTCTGTTAATCCAGACTTAGAAGGCATATAAAATATATATATACTTAGAGGAAATATTTAAGAAATTGATATAGCAAAAACAAAAAATACCCCAAAAAAATTCAAACTTTAAGTAAAAAAATATGCATATAGATATATAGTATTCGGGTTGGACATGTAGCATGCACTGTGTACATAAAGTGCAGCTAGTGCCAGTCCAGCTGATAAGATGTTCTGATTGATTGTTTGTCTGTCTGATTGTCAGCCAGGGTGTTTTTGTGTGGCGTGTGTTTACGTGCGTGTGAGGATGGCATTGTTGTGTGCATGTGTAAGAGTTCTCCTCCTGGGATGGGATGAGTGTTTGACAACAGGGGGGTGATTGCTTTCGTAGCTGTGGGGAGGAAGCTGTTTTAAATACTGTATGCTCTATTTTATTAAATGTTCCTGCTCTGTTCTCCTGATGAAATCGGTACAAACAGTTCATGGGTTGGTGAAATCCTTGGCAATGTGTCTGGCAACTAAGTCCTCCATATCCTGTGACATGCAGCTTCAACGCATTGCTGAGTTGAGACGCAGCTTGTTTCCAGTCGAGGCCATCTAGAAGTTTGCAAGTATCTGGGAAAGAGATGCCAGCTCCTTTTAACTTCCTTAGGAAGAAAACTGTTGTTGGGTCTTCTTCATCAGGTGGGAGGTGATCTTATTCGAGTAGAGATTAATAAGAATTGTGAATGCTTTGGAACTTAATGATGTTCACATTCTCCCTGAGGAAAGTGCCGTGTTCGGCATACAGCTATTCTTTAAACACCTTTGTGTCAGATGATGGAGCTCTGCTCTGAAGAACATTGTCATAGATGGGACCTACTGTACCATCGTGATGTCATGTGCAAATTTCCAAACATTGTTTATTGTGTGGCTGATGTTTGTAAAGAGGGTGAAGAGAGCCAGGCTGAGTACACAACCCTGGGGCGTGCTATTGTTGAGAATCATGGAGACAGATGTAAGCCTCCCCATAAAGTCACAGATCCAGGAGCAAAGTGGTGCAGACAAAACCAGGTGGTGGTGAATCTTCATAATGTCCAGCAGGAAGGTGTTGGAGGTGGAACTGAAGCTCACAAACAACATCCTTAAACAAGTATCATTGTCTAAACATTTGGCAAATTATGTACAGCTACATAATACATACATGGTTTTTATGTCCAGCTTAAGAAAAAATAAATAGTTCATACTTTGTTAATGTTTTAATGCATTGTTTTGTGGGAAAAGAAAATCAGTATATGGGATAAAATGTGAGAAAAGGAAGCTGTCATAACAAGCTATCTACAACTTGTCTTATAAGAGAGAGAGAAATAGAAAAAGTGCAAACATAAATCATCATTAATTGTCACCTTATACCATATACTCTTATTACTCTTATTATTGTGTGTAACTATCACTCTGGAAATTTTAAATTCTTGATTTTTTGCTTTATGAACATCGTCCTTTTTAGGAGCTACGGCAGTTTTAGGAATAATGGCACTCAAAGCGTAGACTCTATGGAAACAAGGAGGTGTGTGGGTTTAGACTCATGGGGAAATGCATCAGGAGCTTTACTGATACTGAAACGGAAAAAAAAAATGCATAAGAAAGTGTATTGAATAAAATAATGAGCGTGACTCTTTCAATACTTCTGCCCCATTTCCTCTGCCTTTACCTCTTCAGTCGCCACGCTGTCCATGTTTGATATCTTTCCACTGTATTCTGCAGCTCGGCAGATTCCCTCTTTTCATTTGCATTCCCTCAAAGCACACTTCCATTAAAATCACTCTTTTTTTTCCCTCCCCCCTCTTTCCTTCTGGTTCTTCAAATAGGTCTTTTTCTCTTGGTTGGTCTTTCAGAGGGAGCTTTATTCCCTACTGACTACACAGCCTATCCCTGCTCTCCCTGAGTCAGTAATCAAACACATTGGCTCTAATACACAGGCCATTACATGAGCTCTGATGTTCCATCTGCACTGAGACGGCACAATGGTGTCATTATTTAAACAGCTCGGCTGCTGCAGCAGGCAAGATACTACCACACCGGAGCCCCGGCCTTAACTGACCCACCCCAGTAAATGGAGAAATGTTGGGATGATCTGACCCCACTGTGCTGCTGTAGTTGTTGCAAGCTTAACATTATTATCCATTCTGAGTGACGGCTTCTGTGTTAACATTAGTAGGCTCTCTCTTCCCACTGGGGCTGGGACCCTGTGGGCTGCTGAGCATCAATGCAAATGGAGTAGAATCAGGTTGTTGTGATGGAATAATAACTAATGCTATTATGCTGCATTTGGTAGCAATAGCCATACAAGAAAGGATTATGGAGATTAGCGATATGCAGCCTAACTGGTGGATAACAGTGAATCGGTTGGGAGAGCAGAACTTTACCCAAATCATATAATATTTTTCTGCTGTTTGGGTTATTCTGAGAGGTTTGTGTATTGTGCACTATATAATAAGATAAGATAATGAAAAAAAAAACAAACAAAAAAAATTGCATTTTAATAGATTGTGTCTCCGTTTTTTTACACATGTAAAATGCATTTATTCTCAAAGAAGCTGACTCTCATGGGGAAGAAAACAGAAGCTTAAGCAGAAATAACAGGCATACAATATGCCTTCTTTAAACACATAGCACATATAACCTAAAAACAGATGGACCAGAGCAGCAGCAGAATATAAGGCTGGGTACCTCTCCTGTTAGCAAAGAAGAGGAATCAGAGGCTGAGGTCTGCACAGGCTCACCAAATGTTGGACAAAACAGATTGAAAAATGGTTACCAGGTCCAACAAAACTGCAATATTCCTACTGACGTGACAGAGATCAGAGGGATCTCAGTGTACAAAGATACCTGTGAACTTTGCTACTGTAATCCTACATTACATACATGCTGCTAAAAAGCTGACAGCAACAGTGAAGGAGCAGCAGTAGTTGTTTTTTTTTTTTCAATTAGGTGTGGTTATGTTCTGCATATGAAAGTAATCTCCTGTAATGAATGTCTCAAAATATTGACAACAGTTTGTCTTTTTCTGGCCAAGAAGTAGCCCCCTAAAATTTGTGTATAAATGTGTTATGATTGGATTAAATGAACCTTTTGGGTAAAATCCCATAGGAGGTTTTTTATATATATATATATATATATATATATATATATATATATATATATATATATATATATATATATATATATAAATATATATATATATATATATATATATATATATATATATATATATATATATATATATATATATATATATATATATATATATATATATATATATATATATATATATATATATATATATATATATATAGATATATATATATATATCTATATATATATATATCTATATATATACAGTATATTACTTAGAGTGTGGAAACTCTGATAAAACAATATGCAGGTAATACACACTCCTTTAAAGAATTTTCCTTCTTTAAAGGAGTATTGTATCTAGCTGCTATAATTGGCATGTGTATACTATAGTTGAATCAAAAGCAGTTGAGGCAAAATATATCAGAATATTAATGCGTATACTTGAACAACTGTTTTTTATTTTGAAGGATAATTTCATATTAAAGGTGTCAAAAAGTAAGTTTTAAATCATTTAATGTAGTTGATTTTTCACATTAACATAGCCTAAAATTGAACAGGGGTGTGTACACTTTCAAGAGCAATGTTACTTTGAATATAATAATAAAATCTTGAACCATATTAGCATCCTGTCTGGGAGGTTTGACAGTGAAATCACATCTCTGCACTCACCAAATCTAAGCTAGGAAGGCAATGATATTTCCAGGTATACCTGCTGTATTTGTAACTGAGAAGTAGGATAATTGCAATCACTTTGTGAGTGATTAATCTTATAGAGGTGAAGAAGTAATTAATTCATTCATTCTCATTATTTTTTTTTTATGTTACCCTTTCTTGTATTGCTCCCTCTTGCCTAACTCTAGAGAGTCCAAAAGAGTATCAGGTGTAACAAAGCTTCAGCACCGATGACTCAGAGGGAGAATTACTTGGACGCCGCCAGGCACAGCAAAGGATTTTGTCATTCCTTGCAGTTTCATCTTACTCTACCATCCGTCACTATAGATAGTTTTCTATAGAGATGATCATTCTGTCAGGTATGAGTGATAGAAATTTTCAACAGTGCTGAGTTAAAGAAGAAGCTTACTGTTTTCTGTTTACACCAATTTTACAACGAGGCTGTTTGAAGTGATGGTTTTTACTTGATTACAAATATTTAAAGCAGCAGTTTGGCTCACTTTCTGATTTGTAAGTGAATGATTGCCATTCAGTTTTGCGTGCCTCACCGTGTCGGTTGCTAGGAGGCAGTCATTTCCTTCTTAGCGGGAGCTTTGCTACTGAACCAACTATTTGTTGTTGAAGCATCTGAGGCATAAACATCAATCCTAATAGTGTGGCAAATGCTGTTGCTTCATCGTCTGATTTAACGACTTCCTTTCTGCATGAAAAAATAAATAAAACTGACCGTCACAATCTATTACTGTCAAGTCTTTAAATCAATCAACTGTTTTCCCAATGGATTATATTTGTGCTTTTGTTTTCCTAATTTAAGCTTTGCCTCCCATTGCCCTGAATGATTTCAGCAGTCTAACAACGTATCTGTTTTTCAAATACACTGCAATGCCTTTTAGCTTGTTAGCATTTTCAAAATAATTCATGAATATTTTGAAGAAGTTCTCTGAAGAGATTTTACTTTTAAAACAGCAGTGTTAGCGCATTGAGCCACACAACCATGCAGAGTCGATTCAGTTATCAAAATATGATCTCAGTTTTCCAGGGAGGGGGAAATGGAGAAAAGAGCAAAATCCCGCAGCTTAGAGGGTTGAAGCACTTCTCCAATTATGCTTCAAAACAGTTTGAGTAAACCTTTGCTCTCCCTGTGATTTTTTGTGGCTAATATATATATATGAAAAATGCATACACTGGATTTAATGCTCCATTCATTTTGTGCTCTGTCTGTTACTTTTAGAAATTAAAAATGTTGAAATTTGCAGAGAGTTTATGCATCCACATATATATCTTGTTTAATGTGCTGTTAAGTTCAGGGCCCCTAATACATCGTACGTACATACACTATATTGCCAAAAGTATTTGCTCACCCATCCAAATTATTGGAATCAGGTTTTCCAATCACTTCCATGGCCACAGGTGTATAAATTCAAGCACCTAGGCATGCAGACTGTTTTTACAAACATTTGTGAAAGAATGGGTCGCTCTCAGGAGCTCAGTGAATTCCAGCGTGGAACTGTGATAGGATGCCACCTGTGCAACAAATCCAGTCGTGAAATTTCCTCGCTCCTAAATATTCCACAGTCAACTGTCAGCTGTATTATAAGAAAATGGAAGTGTTTGGGAACGACAGCAACTCAGCCACGAAGTGGTAGGCCACGTAAACTGACGGAGCGGGGTCAGCGGATGCTGAAGCGCATAGTGCGAAGAGGTCGCCAACTTTCTGCAGAGTCAATCACTACAGACCTCCAAACTTCATGTGGCCTTCAGATTAGCTCAAGAACAGTGCGCAGAGAGCTTCATGGAATGGGTTTCCATGGTCGAGCAGCTGCATCCAAGCCATACATCACCAAGTGCAATGCAAAGCGTCGGATGCGGTGGTGTAAAGCACGCCGCCACTGGACTCTAGAGCAGTGGAGACGCGTTCTCTGGAGTGACGAATCGCGCTTCTCCATCTGGCAATCTGATGGACGGGTCTGGGTTTGGCGGTTGCCAGGAGAACGGTACTTGTCTGACTGCATTGTGCCAAGTGTAAAGTTTGGTGGAGGGGGGATTATGGTGTGGGGTTGTTTTTCAGGAGCTGGGCTTGGCCCCTTAGTTCCAGTGAAAGGAACTCTGAATGCTTCAGCATACCAAGACATTTTGGACAATTCCATGCTCCCAACTTTGTGGGAACAGTTTGGAGCTGGCCCCTTCCTCTTCCAACATGACTGTGCACCAGTGCACAAAGCAAGGTCCATAAAGACATGGATGACAGAGTCTGGTGTGGATGAACTTGACTGGCCTGCACAGAGTCCTGACCTCAACCCGATAGAACACCTTTGGGATGAATTAGAGCGGAGACTGAGAGCCAGGCCTTCTCGTCCAACATCAGTGTGCGACCTCACAAATGCGCTTCTGGAAGAATGGTCAAAAATTCCCATAAACACACTCCTAAACCTTGTGGACAGCCTTCCCAGAAGAGTTGAAGCTGTTCTAGCTGCAAAGGGTGGACCGACGTCATATTGAACCCTATGGATTAGGAACGGGATGTCACTTAAGCTCATATGTGAGTCAAGGCAGGTGAGCAAATACTTTTGGCAATATAGTGTATTTCAATCCTCTCATTATTTTAAAAAAAGACACAAGAAACACAAGTAAAGCATTTTTGGCAGCAAGTATTAACTCAGTTCAGAAGTGTCACAAATTGCCTAAAATTCTGACTCTGATCTTTTTCCTCTAATCGTTTTATGTATTTATGTAATTGCTGTATAAGAATTGTTTTAACACAAAAAGTGACTTCTAGACAATAAATATTTTGTAACAATTTACTTTTCCAGTCTTCTGAAAGAATGCAATGATAATTGAGCCCTTATCATCCAGTAAATAACACCAATTTGTACATATAGAAAAAAAAGAAATTGTCAAATTGTAATAGCATTATATGGGGAAAAATGCATTTTTGAGGCATTCAATAGAATAACATTTGATTGAACAGCTTTTTCAACTTTGTTTGAAAAACATAGGTAAAACCTGAAGAAAGATAATTAATTCGGGTAAAAAAAAAATGTAGCCTGGAAAGATGTATGAAAATGGGATAAGCACAGCTAAAATTATGCAAAAGTAAATATATAAAATATGCCCAGGGACCCAGGAAAACACATGCATAATCTTTTCATCTCCCTCCATGGCTGAAAAAAAAGCTTTTGACACTCTGTTCTTGATGACCATGTCTGCCAAAGCAAACAGATCCTAATGATCACAGTGATTATCGTAATGATCCAATAGAAAAGGATAATGAGGTTATTTGCTTTGGATCATGGCAGCCTGTAAATGAATGGCTAACAAAATAAAGCATAGCGTCTGAAACAGTATGACACAGAGGTGTGGCCAAGTGTGACTCTGTCGCCATTCCATTTAGACAACCACAGGTTTTCTTTGTATTGTTACAGCTGACTGTCATTTGCCTACCTCCCAGATCCTCTTCACCTCGGCCTGCTCACCCTTCCACCGATGCTTTCAAATTGCTCTTCCATTCTCCCATTTTGCAGACTCTCGTCTCACAGGGACATGACGTTCTGCTCCATTAGAAGAGAAACGTTGATGATAATAATAGTGGATTTGATCAGTGTAAAAGGTCAGCTTGTGGCCTTGGGCATCTCACATCCTCCGGCGGGGAGAGCTGGGAGGGTGAAGACACCTATCTCACGCTCCCTAAAGACTCCTTACCTCCAAATACACTCAGCCACCCGAAGGCAGTCTGACTCATACGCAGCAAAACATAGAGTAAATCCTTCCTTCTTTGCTTTTTTTTCCTTTTTAGTCTTGTGTGTTTCTCTCATTTTTGTTTTGTAAAATTCCTCTCATTTTCTCGCATTTATTGATCTTACACCAAATACCTTCCATTCAGTGCAGGTCCTTGTTCTTAACTTTTAGTCATGCTATGCTTCTTTGTTTACCACTGTATTCGTACATTCTTTTTTATTATTATTTCAATCATGATCTATTTCAACCTCAGTGCATCCGAATATTGGTTTGTGTCACCTTGGTTTTTTCAAATCTCAAAATGCATTAAATTTTTCCACCGTGCATTTCTATCTGGTTCCCTTCTCTTCATTCTCAGCCATCCAGTCACTCTCTGCTCTTTTTTTTTTTCTTGGCCATATTCATCTTCAGAGACCACAGGAGAGCTGTTATTTAAAGAGGACATACTGAGGAGAAATGAAAGCACATGAGAGAAGGGATATTTTACTTGTGCATGTTGTAGAGAAAACCTTCTCAACACTCTTATTAAAGTGATATCAAATGGAAAGAAGCTGTAAAGTTAGAGTAAAAATCTGACAGAGAATCGATGTCCCTGCAGTGTTACATTGCACATCTATTGCTGTTTGTTTAAAGCTTCTCCACTTATATCTGTATCCACTGCTTTCTCATTGAACATGTTGTCTTTCTGCTATTATTCAAATGGAATGCTTACAAATAAACTCGTATTGGGGAAGAATCTTCATTAGTGCAGAGGCAGCGCGTGTGTCTGAGTTTAACATTTCCTAGAAATAAATGCTGATGTAAAGAACAGCTGCTGCAGTCTGCTTTGTTCTGCCCGCTTTCAGTCTCCTCCTGTTTAGTGTCTGCAGCTCTCTCCCTCTGTCTCGCTTGTACTCTACAACGTTCAACATATTAATCCGTGCAGTAACACCCAAGCAGGTTGCTGAATGTTCTGGCATTGCCACTAGGGAGGAGGTTAAATATCAGAAAAGGTAATGAAAAGGAGGGGCTGCAGAGTTCAAATGAAAGCCAATTCAGGAATGATGATGTAGAGTTGGAAAGAGCCATTCAGTAAACCAAGAATTTCCATCTTCCTGTGTAATGATATTCAGCCATTGCTGCAAATAGATACATGGAAGCTGCAAGAACTGTAGTAACTCCAAGCAATATGTTTCTATGACACTGCCTGAAAGCTGAAGTCTTGCCGTATTTGTTAATTCACAAACACATTAGAATACATTTTGTACGGCTCTAGCTTCAATCAGTTGTGTCGGACCCAAAAAGGGCCGCCCTGTCACATTGGAGTATTATCATCCAAGGTGGGACAAATAAAGCTGTGATGAAAGAAAGAGCTGGTGAGCCTCTAGCCAAACTAAAATAAACATGGCATAAGACATACTCAGAGCTTCTGCTGTCACATCTTTGAACAGCAAGAGCATAAAACTAAAAGTCAATGTGGTTTATCGTGGCATCTGCTGTGATTTCATTTGTTACCTTGATTTGCTGAAACTAAACTGTGGTTGGCTGGTTATAGGTATTGCTTCCCCAATCAGCACATAAGGTTCTTGTAGCTTTCCAGGTTACATTTATATATGGGTTAAAATCTGGGCTATTATAAAATGATTGTTATATTAATACCTTTTAATGTTATGTTTCTGTGTACACAAGTTGGTTCCAAACTGTGAAAATAGGCCCCACATAATAACAGCCCACCCTAAACCTTTGACACAAGGTTGAAAGGATAATTTCTGTAGTTTTGTTCTTGCCGAACTCTGTCATGTCAGGGGATTATTTCAGATTTGTTGGACCTGGTAACTATTTTTTAATCTGTTTAGTCCAACATTTGGTGAGCCTGTGCAAACTGCAGCCTCGGATTCGTCTTCTTTGCTAACAGGAGACGTAACCGGCCTCGTATTCTGCTGCTCTGGCCCATCTGTTTTTAGGTTATGTGTGCTACTGTATGTGTTTAAAGAAGGCATATTGTATGCCTGTTATTTCTGCTTTAGCTTCCATTTTCATCCCCATGAGAATCAGCTTCTTTAGGTTAGATGAAATGACTCTAAACCTGTAAAAAGGTGTGCTACTTGCTCCAGGTTTGGAATCAGTATCTGCCTTAAGTGTAGACGTTCAAGCATCCTTGTTTCTTGTTCATGAGGGATGGTCGAATAGAGCGGTACATGGATAGACAGAGTCGGATCCACTCTGGTGTAATGCACACATTTATTTGGCTTGTCATGTTGTAAAAACAGCTGAGTAAAAGAAGTGAAGTTCGATTTACCGACATATCAGACTCTCTGCTGTTGTGAACAAATGAACAATGCCCTGATTACAAGTGGTGGAAATTAACCCTAATTTCTGACGTCAACAGGGGATTTTTCATCAACAGAAGTAAATCTCTGTTTGTTTCCTCTTCTTGAAAAAAGCAATCTCTGTTAAACTGGGAGATGATTGCACATCATCATTACGGTAGATCAACAGTATTTGGCCCCAACACTCTGCTATATCTAAATCACTTAAATAACCCTCCTTTCCATTCTGGAAGTTCGTATTAAACACTGCAAGTACTTTTTAGCATGTAGAAAAAGAGTATGCATGCCAAAAAAATTGGCTGTGCTAATAAAAATTCCCTGTACCTAGGAAAAAAAAAAAACT
The DNA here is from genome assembly GCF_016077235.1 of Cyprinodon tularosa. Classification (NCBI taxonomy): domain Eukaryota; kingdom Metazoa; phylum Chordata; class Actinopteri; order Cyprinodontiformes; family Cyprinodontidae; genus Cyprinodon; species Cyprinodon tularosa. The sequence goes on along the minus strand of NW_024038913.1, from coordinate 215,382 downwards.
ATTTAGAAATATATTAAAATATGAATTAAATTGTGTTTCTAATTGCTACAGTTAAAGTGATTTTTTTTCTCTAAAAAAATAGTTAACCATTGCGAAAGAAAAAGTATCCTTAAAATATATAATAAAATATGCATCCATTTTAATAACATTTTAAGAACAAAATTTACATAATTTTGTTCTTATGCAACCACGATAAGCTGGAGAGAAAAAAAAACATGGAAATGAAACTTTTCCAAATATTTCCAAATCAATTAATTCCAGTAGGAAATAAAATGTAAAATCATAAAACATATTTTTAACCTAAAAATTATATATTTATATGACTTCTTAATTAAATAACTGTTTTACTGTTAAAAAGTAACTAAATTAATAAAGATTGAAAAACCAAAAATGATTTTTACATTTTATTAACATTACTATAGTTTTTATCCTGCACTTAATTTCCACTGAGAACAGGTCTATTTCCACAACCTTCTCTTTATGTATTTTTTAAAAGAGCAACATGAAAATTACCATAAATCCAAATTGGAAGGTCATCATTTAGCGAACAAATTGTGTTATACTTTATGTGTAGCTCCCATTTGAACAATTGTAAACTACATGCTTAATTATTTCTAATAAAGGTTCTTTGGAATTGTCAATTTGATCCAACGCTTAGAAACAACCACATGCCTCATTAGTAGAGTTGCACTTGGGGGTAAATGAATGCAGTGAAAGTGTAAACAAAAAAAAAAAAAGCGATGTAATATTGTGCTGAATTGAAGTTAGCTAGTGAGAATGTGTGTGAAGACTCCTATTACCTTGTATAATTAAATAAAGAGGCAAACGTACTTTGCTTTCATGCTCAAATTCTCCCCCAAACACACGCATCCAGACCAATCTGTCTGTTTCATCAGCAAACTCAGCAGGAGGAGTATTAGCTATAACAACACCGTCTTTCCGGTTTTCTGTCTTTCAGCCCCTGCAGGCTCTACTGTCAAAGAATCAGAACTCAAGTTCCAGAAAGTGATTTATATCATTAGGCAAATGAGATGTGTGAACCCTTCAGCAATGCTGACTAAGTTATTATGTTCCACTAGCTCAAATTGTATATGTGTCCATGCCGGTAAACAGACACAGAGGACACATCTTTTTTGCTTGAATACAGAACTGTTAATAGGCCTTGAAACATATGTAGCATGTCTGATTTAATAAACTATCCAAGCACTTCAGGATGATGAGCCAGTGGTGTCAACAGCTGTTTCCATCACCTCTTGCTCAAATTGGCTTCAGCTCTGCCACCTGATCAAGACACTTGACCATCACTAGATGAGCCAACTCTTTTCTTCTCTCTCGGTACAATGTCAACTGCACCATAACACTTCTAAACCTCTTAGCTTCACTCAGTTCTGAGTTTTTACATATCACCAATAGAAGCAGTGTAAGACAGTGTTATAGAGAGGGATAGTGCAGAATAAACAGACTAAATGCAGAATGACTTCTGTTTATTGTTTTAAAATCCTTTTCATTGTTTGTGATTTATAACCCGCTGTTTTTAAACCTTTCTGCCTGCAGGGTCACCCTCAGGGAGGGTGTGAGCGGAGAAAAGTGCCACCCTACTCACCCGTGCCTGCTGACCACCTTTACGCTTTAGTGGCGTCCATTTGCCCCGCTCCCTGCTAAGCTTCAAACATGGCTCTAGCGATCTGGATCGTCTTCAGCTGTTCCGTGGCTTTTAGCAACATCGCTCTGTCCTCCCAGGGTAAGATTTATCTCCATTATATAGTTTTTCTGCTATGGTCACAGCGCTGTGAAAAAAGTGTTAGTTTCTTTACATATTTCTTCAGTTTGTTTATTTACTTTTGTTTCTCCTAAATGTTTAAAATCAGTTTAATATCACACAAAAATAAACTATATGGAAAACAAATACACTTACTTTTTATTTTTATTTTTAAAATAGTGGCATTTGGATATTTTGGTGTTTGGGGCCTTGAAGCTCTCCAATGGATGTTATTTTTGCATAGCCTCTTTCTAGTAGTTACTAAACCCAGTCAGCCTGGCTGGCTTTAAAAGCTTCCAGGTTTTTTGTGACCTCTTAGGTGGGCCGTCAATGTTTATCATCCTTTTGGGAAGCAAACCCTTCCTATGTATGTTCATCTCTGTTACATGTTTTCTCCATTTGATGATAAGGGCTCTCACTTGTGTTTTCTACCTCTAAGCCTTAAATGACTTTGTGACCCATTTAATACTGATAGACATCATAAACGTCTAATTTGTTTTTAGATTTCTTTTGATTCAGATGTGATGTATTATTTTAGATCTTTCTTCCTACTTTATGGGGTAGGATGCATTTAATTGGTTTTACAGTATTCAAGGCTATTGAAATTAACCAAGAAAAATGTGGCTATTAACAAGTAATTAATGAATGGGGGTGGTTATTTTTTCAAATAGGGTAATTTATGAAATTATTATTTGAAAACAGCTTCTCTTATCTAGTTATCTATTTTAGCTTACTATCAAAGCTTGCATAATAAACTGAATCCCTGGGAAATTACTAAAAAAGGAAACTATATAGATTTGGATATCAGTATTTATTTGCTTTGAGAGCTGTGTTTTTCATTTTTACCTTATAATGCTTAGAAGACGCTCCTTTTGCAGCTCTGGTGGGATTATTATAAATAAGGATGCAATATTTATATATTAGCTGTTTGATGAAGGTTGTAAGCAGACTGCTTTGCTGACCGGGCTAGAAAAGCTGTACTTCAGTAAACGTGTCTCATATGAGATGGAGCGAGGATATGTGTGCAAGGTGGGAAGTGATGTGAGAGCGTCAATAAAATTTCTTGTCATCTCAGTGTGAGGTGGAGCGTGGCAGGAGAATAGGAGGGAATCCATGCATGTAATGGTGCCATATGTGTGACCTCCTTGAATGTGCCATGTACCATAAGATATTGCAATTTCTATGTGTGTGTGCCCTGTTGTAAGCTTGGCAGCAGGTGACCTGACTGGGCTCAAATGAAGCTGGAGGGTGTATGTGTATATGTGTTTGAAGATGTTTATGAGAGACGGAGCTGAGATTGCAGGGAGGATGAAGAGGAGGGGCGGCCGAATGTCCGGCTTGTGGCCCGCCACACAGATAGCAGCACACCATCTGCTGTATGCTCTCAGTCAGCTCCATGCCAGCAATCTGCTGGGTGACGGACAGCTCAGATGAAGAGGAGGGGCTTCAGGAGGACTGGGTCACCACATGGACAATGAAGGAGGAGTTTAAGGATATGCAGGAGAGAGATGGGAAAATTAAAATGTGTTTATACCCACTTGTGTAAGTATTGGCTCCATCATACTCTTGGTGAGCGCTCTGATTTGGAAGCTTCATTTCTAATTTGAGTAGGTACTGTTCTTTCCATCTTAATTTGGCTGCTTTATGAAAATTGGATTTGCATACATTCGGCTCCACTCCATTATTCCTCTGGTATTATGTGCATTACTGTGAGTATTTGTGTGAAGATAAGCCTGGAATATCTGCATGACCTGACTCTTCAGGACTATTAATAATGTATTAATAAATCAATTGAAGATTATCTCTATATAGCCCAGGAGTGCCGGCACAGCATTTGGTTTGATGAAATTAAGATTTTTTAAAATAAATAATGGCACATGCTCATGCACACCCACACTGTTGTGGTACTCAGAATGTTGGCAGTCAAAGTTTGGCAGAGATTCATTGTCTCTATTGTAGTGTGACCAGAGGAGCGGGAGAAAAATGGAAAAGAAAACAAGGGAAGCAGGTCCTAAAGGAAGGGAATGGGGGTTTGATGTGATGAGAGCTGTGGAAATCAGTCTCAGACTAATCAAAGCTCATTTGAAAACCGACATGAGCATCACACATGGCTTCACTGTCTAATGTGTACTCCTGCTCTCCCTTGGTGCTCTCTCTGACTAATCTGCCAGGCTTTAACCCTACTCTGCTCCTGGCTGCACATTCTAATATTTACCACTGACTGTCACACATTTATTCTCCTCTTAAATCTGCTCTTTAGTAAAAGTACCCCTAACCAGCTTGAGCTTAGCATGCATACTTCTTTCCCACAAACCCCATCTTGCTTCGTGAAAATATATCCGCTTAAATCACCATGTAGTTCATTATTTTTATATTAAAGGCAGGAGCTCCATGAAGCTGTAAAAGCTGTTGGTATTCCCTGGAAATTCAGTCAGACACATGGCTGTATTTCCAAATCCCTTCCAGTCCTGAGCTCTGGCAGAATCAGTAACAGATTGACACACATACTTTTATCATCCTTTGTCACATTAAAATCACAAACCTTATTGAATTATTGGGATTTGGGGTCAAAGACCAATACAATGCAGAACATAATCCTAAGAATGAAAGGGATTGAGATTTACATTTTTAAATAAAAAAAATGTTAATTAAATGTCAATGTTAATTAACAATTAAAAAAACTTTTTTGTATTAATATAATCTTAAACCTGTGCTGTGCATTTGCTAATGCCTTGGAGAACAAATGTTTGCAGGAAATTTTCTCACTCTTATTTACAGCATTGCTTCATCTTAGTGATAATGAATAGAAATGTCTAACCTTATTGCATTGATAGGTTTTTGGCTTGAATTTTGCTTGGCCATTGTAATATAACGATATGCTTTCATCTAAGCCATTCCGTTGTAGTTCTGGGTCTTTATAGTACTGGAATGTGAACCTATGCTCAAGTCTCAGGTTTTGAAGCTTATAACAGGTTATCTTCTGAAATTGTCTCTATCTAGCTATGCAGTTTACTCTAATTATTTCCAGATAGCTTTATTTTCACCTGCTGATGAAAAGCTTGCCTGCTAGACTAGTAAACTAGCCCCACCCACCAGTGGCCAAAATCATTATTGCCTCCGAGTGGTCTAGCCTCGATCAATGCCGCAGGACCTAGAACTGGCTGGCCAATCACAACTCAGGGATGTATTTTGAATTTTTGGATGCAAAGCAGACGGGGTTTTGAGGGTGGGACAACAAAGCTGTGCGGCACTGGAGAAAGCACAACAAGGAAGATGGCAACAACTATTGAACAGTTCTCGTTTGACTCAGCTTTGAAATCAGTTTTGGAAGGATTAGACTTGGGGTTTTCGTTGAAACGTGTGCAGGAAGAGGCTCTACGCTCATTCATTTTTAAGAAGGACGGCTTCGCCGTTTTATCGACAGGCTGTTTGTCTACACTTCCCCACCAGCTTTCTGTCGCGCTTAGTACGTCACAGTCAGTTGCACTTATTGGTCAGAGCATTGGACAGACATGGTTTGAAAGACAACGGGTTGTTCTCATCAACCATTTTATGATGTCTCATTCATCGGGGCCAGACTAAATTACACATTTAATCTCACATTTAGTCTGGTTTATCAGGCTACTTGCCCACAGCTTAATGTTGCAAATCCATAATGTTTCAGTTGTGGATGATGTGCTCAGACTTGTGTTTTCTGCCATATTTTTTGTTTTCCCTTTCAGCAAAAAGTCAGAGTTCATCTTATCCAACCAGAGCACATTGCTGTATCCCCTTGTTGCAAAACACAATAAAGATCCTTTATGGCTTTCCATAAACATTGTCTTTCATGCAGCCACTCTTTAATTTAAGACAGATTTTTTGTGACTGGTGGATGTCAAACAATTCTCCCATCTCAGCTGTAGAACTTAGAAGCTCCTCTTGAGTTACCATGGGGTAGTGGTAAAAAGTATCTCCGCTTGAAACTTTTGGTGTGTTTATCACTGGTCTTCACAATGGTGTTTGTTCACAAATGGTCTCATTTACAGAAAAACTGTTTTCATACTGAAATTAAATTGCACACTAATTGAAACTGCAGTGAGTTGAACTGGCAATGGGCGAGATCTCTAATATTTCTTCAGTTATCTGTTGGAGACACTGTTCCAGTGTGGGGGTTGCTGCCCCAGTTGCTCCAATGACCACGGGCACTACAGTTAGCTTCACCTTCCACGCCCTCTGTAGTTCTTCTGTGAGGCCTTGGTATTTTTCCAGTTTCTCATGTTCTTTTTTCCTGATGTTTCCTGATGTTGCATCACTACGGCTTTCCTCTGTTTTTCAATTATCACAATGTCCGGTTGGATGGTTGTATTTGGAAGTCCCACTGGTTCTTAGCTCTGTCATTCTTCACCACCATGAGAGGTGGCTCCCTATTGACTTGGGGGTCTCAGCCACTTGGTTAGGATTTTCTACATATGTATTCCTTTCCTGCCAGTATCTTACACCCCACTGTAAGATTATGGATTGTCACAGGGGCCTCCTTGAATACCCTGCACATGGGATCTTGCTTAGTTTGGCAGATTTGGGACTCTATTGCTCTGGTGCTTAAGGCCTGCTCCTGTGGTGCCATGATCAGTGCTTCTGTACTGTCCTTCAGCCCGGCTCTCTTAAGCCTTTGGTAGGATTTTATCATATCATCCACTTCATCTATTGGTCAGTGGTACATCCCATGCAGGGTTTTTTCAGTGGATGCTGGACTTGTGGTGTCCACCATGCATGTTGAATAGCTTCCATGTTTTAACATCAATGGCCTGAATTTTCTTCTAAGGCCAACTTATTATCACAAAATGTTTTTTGAGCATCTCTTTATACTCCACATTTGATGGTAATTTTAGCAAGTGTCTTGAAGTGTGTTTTTCCACAGCCCGATGTAGTTTGCCATGAATTCTCTTACAGGTACTGTTGATCAGTGTGTGTGGCATTGTGTTGTAGACTTTCTTGTAAACAACCCAGGCTCTGATTTATATGTATGTATATATATATATATATATATATATATATATATATATATATATATATATATATATATATATATATATATAAAACTATAAACTTTAAAGAATCATGGTTATAACATTACAAAATGTGACAGGGCATGAATCCCTTTTTTTTTTTTTTTTTACAGGGCTTTGTTCCTTGACAAAGTGAATGTCATATGGACTAGATGCTTTAGAATATAGCCTACTTGATGCGCAGTGCCATTGATGTGAAAACCCATTAGGCTTGCTTAATGTGCCAGGAACAGGAGGCAGCTGTGCTATACTTGATGAAGCCTTGACACAAAACTTTCATTTACAAAAGCAACATTGGTGTAAACATGGGGGTTTATATTTATGTGCACTAGTGATAGCAGGCATACTATTATAGGAGTATTTGTATTTTATTCCTTTCAGACTGTAAATGTAATTTTGCAAACACTGCCTGTGCCGAATATTTGCTTGTGCCGCTTGTACAAGGTTTTTATAGTGATGTGAACACACAGCAGACTAGGTGTGTGGGTCCAAGTGTGTTCTTGTGCCAGTTATACGTTGATGCCAGTGCCAGCCGACTGGTTGAATCTGTTCTCATCTCCCCTGTATTTAAGCCTTTGCTCCAAGATCAGTCGTGTGGAAAGGCCCCTGGCCCTTAAGTGCACAGGCAGACATTTTTATCTGTCTAGCCCTCAGCTCTCCTGCTTTTTTTTTATTCTCATGCCCATTCCCCTGAACAGCAGCTATTATTTAAAGATGTGGGATGAGCTGTTTTTACACATTTTTTCCAACTAAGTGCCTGCTCCCCCAAATGCTTTGGGTCAGTGACATAATGTCTGCACACGGCCTAATCCCAATCTATTATTTTTCAGGACAAGTTGCTGTATTTATTAAAGAGCAAAGTAAAAAATCGATCAAACCTCATTGGAGCTACACAATACATATTAATATATTTGTTGTAATATTATATTTTAAGTATCACGCATGTTAATTCTGCAAGCTAGTAATGTGGCCAGTTCATTTGAGATTCTCACTGCCTCTAATGACCAGAATTGATTAACGTTTGATGACAGAGAATTTAGCGCTCACAAAGAATGGTGAGAATTTTAATGAACAAAAATCTAAATTCATCATAAGTTATATTTTCTTTACAGTACTGAGGTAAAACAAATAAAGAACAAAAAGCAAAAGTTACTTCATAGAACACTTTGCACGGAATTTAATTAAAAGAAATAATTTTATTTTATCTACCAATAAATGCATAAGAGCAAGGTTGCCAGCTGAATAACAGCATTTACATTTTTAGAAAAATCAATAAAACAGTTATGCACATAAACTTACTATATGCAAATGGGTGCTTAAAAGAAAAGAAACTTCTTTCACTACCTGAGTCATAAAAACTCATTGCTTTGCAAATTTTTTAGAAAGATATGAAAAGCTGACCATGCTAGTGTTATGTCTTTAATAAACAGATGAACCTAAAATTTAAATTACTAAAAATACATATTTCATATAAAATATCTAACCCACCCCATTTTGAAAGCATTGATGTTGTTTATATTTTTTTCCCCTTGACATTAAGAGAAATAATGAAAATTTTGCTTACAGGTTTTTATCTAGAAGGAGCTAAATGTCTGCTTATGTTTATGCTTAACGATCACAGTTATCACAGGCTTTCATTTTAAAATAAATATTGAATTAAATGACTGACTATCTTTTATCTTCCGTTTCTGGAACATATAACTTTGCTAAAAAATCTGCATGTTTGCAAAATTCTCTGAAGAGCAGTTTTTGTTGTAAATTTTTTTTTTTACCAAATAAATAACATAGCTGTTGGATTTAGGTGTGCTTTAAAGTATTTGAGGTGTTGATGCGCCATGATGTTTAAATATAATCATAAAGCTTTAATCAATACATCCCAGTTTATTTTCTTTGGATCTGTCTAATGGTAAAAACCTTAACGGATTATTTGTGTGTTCTTTGATATAAATGTGGTCTAAAAGGGTCCTTTGAACAGGTTTTGTTATATATTTTTCTTTTATTGAGCTGCAACTCTCAGTTTAGAGCCATGAATGATTAATCAAGAGTCTGTGAATAAGTCATCTAGATTTAGCAGTAGATATCGTTCTAAGCCTTGTTTTTCCTTATTTTCCTTTTTTGTGTGTTGGTGGGGGTGGCGGTGGGGGGGTTGTGTGTGTCTTGAAGCCTTTTTATTTTTCCACATCTAATTAGCAATACTGTTCTTTTCATTTCTTTACCTCCTAACACGTCTCATTTATTCCAGTCTCAGCTGGTTCTTCATAACATCTTAAAACTCCCCTTGTCTGTTACATCCTTCACCCAACCATCCCGCCAACCTCCCATATATTCCCCCCTTTTGCTGGACTTCTATGTCTCTTGTGAGGGTTTTCTCCTCTAACTCAGTTTTTTTTTTTTTTTTTTTACTTTGTATCTTCTAGCCCTCTCCAGCCTGTCAGTTTACCCCACTTTCTGTTCAGCCTCCCTCCTTTAGATTAACCCCGCTGCCTCCTCCCAGCTGCTCTGTTTTTCTTTCTTTACCCCTTTTATACCATCTGTTATTAGCATACAGCTCTTATCATTGTCATTTTTCTCTCCAATGCTCTTTTACCTCTTACTGTCTTCTCTCATCTCTCGTTTACGACCTCCTCCTCTGTCGTCCTTGTTTGGGGTTTCTGTGCTCTTCAAAGCCTTTGGCTGTGAGCAGTAGATCACAGCAAAGCCTGTGTGAGTGAAAGGTTAATGGATGGCCTTTGAACATATATTGGAAGTAGGGGGTGGGTGGGCAGAAGGAGGGACAGACTGGGGCGGTGAGGCAGTGTGTTCTCTGAACACCTCCCTTTGAAGTATGACGCAGGTCGCTCTCATGCGCCTTTGTATGTACATGTGGGTTGGGCCTTTTTGGTAGTTGAGTCATTGGTAGTGTTTGTGTGAATGTGTTTGTGACCATTTGTTTGTGTTTGCTTGTTTTTAAACGTGTGCAGAAGCATGTTAGCTTGTATACATTGATTTGTGTACCACAAGCAAACTCCTACAGGAAAGGGTGGGGACAGTGCTCCTGTCTGAGCACTATGTAATCGCTGCCTTTGTTCTCAAATAATTTCAATTAAAAAATACCTAATTAATCCCAAAGGGAAATGAAATGTTGCAATAACTCATAGGTTTTTTTTTCTGTGTTTCACCGAGTTGTTGTAGACGATGATATCTGTAGGCAGGAAGGATCTTCTGTAGGGGTCTGTCTTGCACCGAATCTGAAGAAGCCTCTGACTGAAGACACTCGTTGTTTAAAAACCCTCTGAATAGGATGCTCACTCTTATCCATAATGTTATTCACTTTATGAATATTTATTTTTGAAATAATCTCCAGAGTTTATAGATGAGTTCCTAGAACACATCCAGCCTTCTTTTTTAGCTTGTTGACCTTTTTTAAGTCATTTGCTCTGATGCTGATACCTCAGCAGAAGATGGAGGAAGAGATCATGCTCTCCACAACAGACTTATAGAAAACATGTAGCTTATTGCTGCAAATGCCGAAGGACTCAAGCTACCTTTTGAAGTACAGTCTGCTTTGTCCTATCTTATAGACAGCTTCACAGCTGTGTCTCCACTCTAGTTAATTGCTCAGGTGAACACTAAGGTATTTACACTCCTACACCACTTCCCTTTCTTCTCCTTTGATGTGAACATAATTCAACATCTTCCTGCTTCTGCTGAAATCTCCCTTTTTTTGTTGACACTCAGGATCAGATGATTATTTCCACACCATGCTACAAAGCGGTTCACCAGCTCTCTGCGCTCAGCTTCTTGTCCATTTCTGATGCACCCAAAAACTTCAGTGTTCCCTTAGTATTTCTGCAGACCACATGACTCTGTCTGCTACTGGAAGTCAGAAGTGTAGTAAAACGGAATGGTTAAATAACCATCCCCTGTGAAGCTCCTGTACTGCTGGCAACTTGATTAGACATCTGATCCTAAAAGGGCTGGTTATACTCCTTGCAGCAGTGTGTCGCAATGAGCATGACGCAGACATTTTTGATTTATGCTCAATTTTGAAGCGTGGTCTCAGCTATACGCTGTGGGTCCAGATACGGCCCAGGCGGTGAGGAAGTGGGGTGAGTTTGTCCCAGTGTTCTGGCTATTCTAGCTAGTCCAACTTCACAAGTTGTTTTCCGCAATAGCGGTCATGAAAACAAAACAGCCGGCCACCTGTCTGCAGTCACCTACAATTTGGGAGAGGTGCAGCGGAGTGTCTGCGGAGGGGGTGGGGACATCTTTTTGTTCACTACGATACCTACGCAGACGACCTAGTTTCGAAGTATAAATCAGCCTTTAGTCTAACCTGCTGCGGTCTTTTTGTCTGGTAGTCTTTGTTCCAGGTGATTGTTGGTGCCTCCACCCAAGTCTTGTGAAGTTTCTCAGATAATAAGTCATCCTGCATCGTTTTAAATGCACTAGAGAAATCAAAGAACATGATTGTTATAGTGCTGTCTGCTCTGTCTAAATGACTGCTGAAGCAGATGTATGATTAGCAAACTACAGGTGGTCCTGATAGTTGCTTGTATGTTTGCTGAGGTGAACTAACAGAAGTCTCTCTAGGACCTTAAAAATGGGGATGTCAGGGCAACAGGTCTTCAGTCACTGAGCACAATTGTCTAAGTTGTCTTTGGTACTGGGACAAGGCAGGAGGTCTTCCACATCACTGGAACTGTATTCTGGGTCAGGATAAGGTGCTGTAGAATCCCACAGAGCTGCTCTGCACAGGTCTGTATGGACTCGGGGACTGACAGCATCATGACCTGGTGACTCAGGTCAGTCTCCCCAGTAGCATTTTCACTTGAATTCTAGAGACAGACAATTAAAATCCAGGTGAAATCCAGAGGGACCAGCACCACCTTCTGATTTGGCTGACAACAAACTAATAGAAGCAGGAGAGTCAATGGCAGAGGAAGGCAGAATGTCCACCTGACCGTGGGCAGGAGAGAAGGATGCTGAGCTTGTTCCTGAAATTAACCTGCTGAAGAATGTATTCAGTTCAGTTCTCTTGTGATCTCTTCGATAAATTTGTATCGTTATAAGCACTGTGTTTGTCACACTGTTACTGGAGAATGTATGCATAAATATACAGTGATTTGCAAAATGATTCACACTCCCTGAGTATCCTTTTTTTTCACTATTTATTAACCCCTAGAACCCTACGGACCCACCGGTGGGTCTAGCTGCTACATGACCTCGTAATTTTAACAAACCCCCAGTATTGATGTAAAAAACACATTTGGCACAGTTTGGTGACATTTTTGGATAAATGTGCCAAAATGGCCTCTCCGCCTAAGAAATTTCTCACTAATACCATTCTAAAATAAATATGATTCATCTGATTGAGTCCAAATTTGGTATATTTTTACACAACATTTAGATTTAAAAGTCTGTACTACTTTTTTGTGCTATAAATAATATTTTGGTATTGTTTTGCAATGTTTATTTCAAAGAAAATTTTGGCGAGGTTCAAAAAATATAAAATATTTTGTATTTTGTCCCTAATATTTCAGGCAGGGTCAAAGCTACAATGGTGCTGACACCAGAAAACCATTCTATGACATCTTACCTTTACAGAGGAACCAAAGGTTTCTTCTTAAATCTAATAGCTGTGAGGCTATAAGTGATTTACATTTGTGTGTTTTTGTCAGGCAGAAATTTATTTATACCCCCTGAGGGTGTAATAGGTTAAGCTACAACCACAGATATTCTTCAGTGCAATTTATTGGGAACTTCTGCTGGACGAACACAGCAGTATGTGCTACATACTTTACAGTGGTGTGAAAAAGTGTTGCCCCCTATCCTGGTGTCTTTTTTAGTTGCATTTATGTCACACTTTCGTTCATCAGATCATTCCAGTTTATTATTAAAGTAGAAAAAAACTAAATATACATTATCATGGATTGGAGTAACAACCCTGATGCTCTTCACAGAAAGACTCAAAGCAGACTCTACTTGCTGAGGTTTTGGAGTGAAGGGGACCTCTCTAAAAATCCTCTTTGACTCCATTGTGGCATCAGCCATTTTTTATGGTGGGATATGCTGAAGCAACATTTTATCTGCAGATACAGTAAGAGGAAGTGGTTTGATAAGCTCATTATAGGAATGCAAGCTCTGTCCAGTGATGCAACCCTGCACATACACTCTGCATGTGGTGAGAGATAGAAGGACCATAAGATAAATGACACTGCTTGACAATGTCTCCCACTCTATGCATGAAGGCACTACAGAGGTGGAGAGCTGATGTAATGACTGATGCTAGAACCTAGATGCACAAAGGTGTCCTTCTACAGATCCTTCCCTCCAACAGTTGCTAGGCTCAAAAATCTTCCATGCTGTCAATAGGCACAAAGTTTTGTTTTGTTTTTTGTTTTTTCAAAGAGGCTACTTGTTGCACAGGTACTTTATGAGATCAAGAACTATTATAGGAACTGTTTCCGGTTACGGTATCTTAAACGTGTTGATGAGCATGGATCTCAATTATTATTGATGTTAATAAAGTTTTTAGCTGCTTTGGGGGTTTTGTTTTTTTGAACAATAAAAATATTGATCCATAGATCAATAGTATAAAATATTACATATGTTTCTTTCGCTTATTTGGTATATATAGAGGAGCATCAGCCCTTATTTTTAAGGACACTGTCCAAGCTGACCAACATACGACTGCAATGGTAGGACACATTTGTACATCACAACTAGGTTTTACATCAAATCTGATTTTTCTTTTTAAAAATTAAAAGTTTTTTGTTCACATGAGCAGCATTTACAGAAGTATCTCTTTAGTAATACGGGTGTAGTAATAACAATGTTTACGCTTGCTAAATTTGCTATTTGCTGCAGATTGCAAGCAGCTGTTTGCCTAATGTATTTAAGCATAGTACATATAGGGGAAGTTTATATATGTGAGCAACATACAGATGAGGTCTTCCCATATGGCTGGACATACTGGAGTCACTTAGCACTGGACAACCTTAAGGATACACTACCAGTCAGTGATCACCCTTTGAAAAGCTCCAGGTGCAAAAAAAGACAGTAGTTTGAACCAAGCACCAAGACTGACTGCCAGGAACAATAAAAAAACAGCCATTTTGCTACTCTGTGCCAGAAGGTTAGTAGGATCCTTTCATATTCTGTACATCAATTGGCATCATCCTTTAGGAATGCCAAGGCTGCAGTTGTTTACAGTTATCCATGAGTTTGCAGATCTTTTTATGCCCATGCGTGTTAGTCACTCCACTTTGTTCCCTTTATGAATCATCCAACCTGACCTTTTAGGAATTAAACTGCTGTTTCTGTATCATTTCATTCTATTAGGCACTTTCATATAAAGTACCCAATAGATAATTACATGCGTTTTCACATTTACACGTACATGTGACAAAAGGAGAGTAAAATTAACAGTTTATATGTGATTATGCTTTTTATATCATTTTAAATAAGTTGATTTAGTCTTTAAGTGAATCATTTATTTACATTGCTAGCATTTAAACCATAAACCATTTCTGTGGTAACAATCTTTGATGTTTTTTGTGCATCAGTGCGTTTTATATATCAGGATCTGAGCACTTAATCCAAGTTACCATTCTCTGTCTTGTAGGATGTAAAACAAAATAATATACATGGACATTCATGTCTTTATAGGTTTTTATGTTTTCCATAATCTCCCGTTTTATATGATAGACCTAGTAGTTGATATGTTGAAAGCTTTGGATATTGATTTATAACCTAACCCTGTTAAAACCTATCCACATCTTTACCCTTGACTTGTCTGCTGTGTTTCTTCGTCTTAACTAATGAACCTATAAAAACCTGCGAGACAGTCAGAGTATTTTTACAGAAATTGAATTACATAAGCTTGATTCTATTAACTAATGTGGGGACTTCTGGCTTTTGGTTCCAATGTTTGTTTGTTTTTCTGGTTTTACATAAAGGAAGGTTACAAATAGATGAATAAACATTATTTTCATTTTTCTAATTCATAAACAAAAACAATCTATTTTGTTTTCAATAATTTTCCTATAATTTCACAATATGCATTCATTTTCATTGATATATCACAAAAACGTTAATATACAGCATTGTGTTTGTATTATGTTAAAGGCTTCAGCCTATGTGCATTGGGTTATAATGCTTTTTGTGGGCTGTAGATTCATGCTTACCGGCAGCAAGCTTTGTTGGCATTCAAGGAGATAGAGTAAAGGAAGAATAGAAGGAAACAGGGAGGGTTAAGGAAAGATTAAAGGGAGGAAGCTGGTAAAACAGTAAGTACAGGATTAGAATACAATGGAAAGGCAAGATGGGAAAAGAGGGACTAAAGAGTGAATGGAAAGAGATATTAAGACATCGGGTAAATGAAGTGGTGGACTGAAGATGATTAGGTAGGCTAAGTAAGAGACTTTGCAGGTGGGATAAATTGGATGAGGGATCGAGGGATGGTGTTCAGGTAAAGAAGACAAAACATGAAGTGCATTGTACTATAGTTTAATCAAAAGGCATACAAGTCTTAGAGGTATTCAGAGGTATAATAGGTTTAAAAGCACAGGAGCTACTAAAACAGCACAGTCTGAGTGACTACACAAACCAAAAAAATTATTGGCGTATGTCGCTGCCTTATAAAAGTACACACAGACACACATGCTGCCCACACACTAAAAACTCTCTTAGTATATAAGGAGGTTAATTAAGTGTTTAATACAGCAGCTGGGCCAGGCTTTGACACTCATCTTTCCTAACAAGTCTCTGGATGCTGCTTGCAACTTTTCCAAATGTGCACACAAATGTTTTTAACAGCTTTGCCGCTCTTTCCCTTCGACTCTCCATTTTTTCTAATCAATTTAATTTCTTCCTTCTCTTACAGTTTTCATACCTTTCCTTTGTCTTTTTTTCTGTCACTTCTTTATTTCTTTGCCAGCCCCTCTGGCCGGTTCCCTGCTGCTTTACTCTATCACAGTGTTTACATAAATCTATATGAATCTGGGTCTGACTCACTATCCCCTGGCTCGCCCTATGAAATACATGCTGGAAACAGATAATGGAGAAAAAGTTGAGCAGAGCCTACCACATCTCTCTGCTCTCTAGGGAAACGGAGGATACTTTCCACCGGGTGAATCTCCTACTTTTCAGTCAGGCTTATTTTTATTTTGGGCTTTGCTGTTTCGCCCCATTGAGGCGATTTTATTGCATAATTAGATGGTAGGACTAGCAATAATTTGGTTTGACAGTATGAGCACGTCTAGTCTCGACTTCCCACTCAAGTCTGTGTGTGTGTGTTGTTCTGAGTCTCAGTGACTTTTTTTTTTTTTAACTGCCCATCTTAATCTCTTTGCTTTCGCTTGCTAGTTCCCCCCAGAGCAAAGTTTGTCAACACACCCTGAGAGTTCTGGAGGTTGAGGATGGATGGGAGTTGGTGCTTGTGTTTATTTGCCTCTAAGATATGTATGTGTTTGCGCAGAGATGTGTGCTAGCAGTGGGGCATATTCAGTTCTCTTATGAATGATGTAATTTTATGGACTGTGCTGTAATTCAGTTCAGTTAGAGGGCTGTAGATAAAAGAAATAGTGTTAGGTAAATTTGAACAATAAAAACTTTCGCCCTCTATCTTTTAAGCCAGTACCCTTGTGCCTTCACGAAAAACATATAAAAATAAAGATCAGCTGGTTTCTAGTTTGATTGTTACTATCATTGTCTCTTGTTAATTTTTCTCATATGTTTTACTCAGTGCTTTCAGACAGTCTCAGCTCAAGAGCATGGATATGTGCCACTTTGGCCTGACCTTGCAGCAAAGCTGGTGACTCCCTATACAGCCAGTCATCATCTCCTCTACTGCTTTGCCTTCGGCAGATTCAGCAAAGGAGTCAGAGATGAGATAGGATTCAAGCTTTGGAGGCCACCATTCCAACCATACGCAGAGATGCAAACACATCCCTACACACACATACCCAGTGTCCCAGAAGCTCATACAGCCCCTAGTCTCAGAGTCGTCATGTTAGGACTTTAGGTTTGTCTCAGAGTGTCACTTTGTCACAACTTCTCACCTTGAGGGCTGCCTGAATGTGACAGTTCTGGCCACGCCGCCGCAGCTCTTCCACAGTGACAGGGCATGCTCCAGCGAGTCATTATACTAGATCTGAGTGCTAAGTGACTCACTAAGATGCATCGCTAAACTGATAAAGTGTTGTAGAATTGGTCTGGATAAATCTCATTGAGAGAAGGGCTCCCATCATAGAGACCTCTTGGTTTTGTTCAGTGACTGTAAAATTTACTGTACTCTTCTGCCCACCTTAATAAGAAACCTAATAATAGTAGGAGAAATGCCTCTTTAGCTGGTCCTTATTATTTTGGCATCAAAATGTTTGTCATCAATGATGAGTATATCAAATCATCATCAATTAAGAATCCCATTTAAATACATTGCAAAAACAAAACAAACTTATTTTATGGACTGTCCATTGACATTTAGTGAAATTTGGAGGAAAGAGGCAGCAACAACCTCAGAAGATACAGTATCTTTCAAGTTTTCCCGTTTGCCACAGAGTGACCAGTATTAAAGCTTAATCTACTTTTGTGTCTGCAAAAATGCAAATTCAATACTTTTTAGACCATTATTATAACAAAAACACACTGTGGTACTTTCAACGTGATGCCATCCTTCGACATACATGTTGTAAATAAAAAAGCATATTTTAGAAGAAAATATATATATACTGTATATATACCGGTATATATATTATATATATTTTACTAAATATAATGTGTATTTTTGCTGCAAACATATTCTTTGCTACGAGAATATATTATATTATATCAGTTCACATTTTTCTTCCAATTCAAAATCATTTTAAAACAGATTTCCTTTGGTTGATTTCCTGCAGTTTCATTACACTGGCTCTCCTTATCTCAGAAAATAGATTTTCAAAATACTTATGTTTAACTATACATCAAAATACATTACAGATTTGATGTCTGTGTATCAACCAACCAGACATCTGAGGTCATTTGGCTTACATACCGTATACTCTTTACCCAGAACTAAACATCTCAAAACAGTTTTTATTTCTCATGGAACTAACTCACAGAAAACTATTAAAGCACCACCAAAACCCTAAATGTATTTGTTAAATGTGGCTTATGACTTTGCTATCTAAGCATAATTAAATGAAGTCCAACTATCCTTTAATGTCTTTATCATTGATCTTATTTTTTATCATCTTATGTTAATTATTCAATTTCATTCTGTTTAATGTACTTCTACTTTTCTCTTTTTTTATCAAATACATCACTTTGATTTGTTTTTCTACTTACATGTGTTGTATGAAAATACTTGTTCATTTACATAGATTTGCATTTTTCATTCGCAGAATAGTTTGTTTTTTTTAAAACCGGCGATCCAACTGGCCTCTTGACCTGGATTTAACCTAGTAGAAATAAATTCAACAGTTTTTAAGACCAGACATTTTCATGGAATAAGGAACTGAGTAAAAGTTGCTAAATTTCTCAATAATATCGTAATTGCACAACAACATAATCTAAATGCGTCTGGCTAAAACAGAAGTAGAAAGATATTGATAACCTCAATAAAGATGATACTATTTAGTTCCACTATTTTGACTTTTTTGACATAGACTGTATGTAAGTTTTATAGCACTGCATACACCAGGGCTGGTTCTAAGCACCTTAAATGAGGGGGCAGAAAGAATTATGAAAGGATGCATCTTCATCAGTACACATTATGCTTTTTGAATATTCCTTGGAGTATTGACTTTTGTTTCCTTAATGGGATTGAGGTAATTGCTAAAAGCAGAAATAAAAAACTAAATTAGATTTAGAACAGTAATAATCGAAGGATGGATTTTAATTAAAGATTGCAGTTTATGGAACAATCTTAACAGTGAGATAAAAAAGCGTATTTCTTTTTCTGCATTTAAAAGAAATTTGAATGATGATGTCAATGATGAATTGGTATTTGTGTTGAAAAAGATGATGCTTTGTTTTGTAATTGTTTTACTTCTGGGTAGGAAATACAGGTGCTGGTCATAAAATTAGAATATCATGAAAAAGTAGATTGATTTCAGTAATTCCATTTAAAAAGTGAAACTTGTATATTATATTCATACATTACATACAAACTCATATATTTCAGATGTTTATTTTGTTTAATTTTGATGATTACAAATGACAACAAATGAAAATCTCAAATTCATCATATCAGAAAATTAGAATATTACTGAAGTCCAATAAAAACAAAGGATTTATAGAAATGTTGGCCAACTGAAAAGTATGAACATGAAAAGTATGAGCATGTACAGCACTCAGTATTTAGTTGGGCCTCCTTTGGCCTGTATTACTGCAGCAATGCGGCGTGGCATGGAGTCGATCAGTCTGTGGCACTGCTCAGGTGTTATGATAGCCCAGGTTGCTCTAATAGTGGCTTTTAGCTCTTCTGAATTGTTGGGTCTGGTGTATTGCATCTTCTTCTTCACAATACCCCATAGATTTTCTATGGGGTTAAGGTCAGGAGAGTTTGCTGGCCAATTAAGAACAGGGATACCATGGTCCTTCAACCAGGTACTGGTAGCTTTGGCACTGTGTGCAGGTGCCAAGTCCTGTTGGAAAATGAAATCTGCATCTCCAAAAAGTTGGTCAGCTGCAGGAAGCATGAAGTGCTCTAAAACTTCCTGGTATGTGGCTGCGTTGACCCTGGACCTCAGAAAACACAATGGACCAACAATAGCAGATGACATGGCACCCCAAACCATCACTGACTGTGGAAACTTTACACTGGACTTCAAGCAACGTGGATGAAGTGCCTCTCTTCTTTTCCTCCAGACTCTGGGACCTTGATTTCCAAAGGAAATGCAAAATTTACTTTCATCAGAGAACATGACTTTGGACCACTCACCAGCAGTCCAGTCCTGTTTCTCTTTAGCCCAGGCAAGACGCTTCTGACGCTGTCTGTGGTTCAAGAGTGGCTTGACACAAGGAATGCGACAGCAGAAACCCATGTCTTTCATACGTCTGTGTGTGGTGGTTCTTGAAGCACTCACTCCAGCTGCAGTCCACTCTTTGTGAATCTCCCCCACATTTTTGAATGGGTTTTGTTTCACAATCCTCTCCAGGGTGCGGTTATCTCTCTTGCTTGTACACTTTTTTCGACCACATCTTTTCCTTCCCTTCGCCTCTCTATTAATGTGCTTGGACACTGAGCTCTGTGAACAGCCAGCCTCTTTAGCGATGACCTTTTGTGTCTTGCCCTCCTTGTGCAAGGTGTCGATGGTCGTCTTTTGGACAACTGTCAAGTCAGCAGTCTTCCCCATGATTGTGTAGCCTATAGAACTAGACTGAAAGACCATTTAAAGGCTTTTGCAGGTGGTTTGAGTTAATTAGCTGATTAGAGTGTGGCACCAGGGGCCATCAATTTTGAACCTTTTCACAATATTCTAATTTTCTGATATGATGAATTTGAGATTTTCATTTGTTGTCATTTGTAATCATCAAAATTAAACAAAATAAACATCTGAAATATATGAGTTTGTATGTAATGTATGAATATAATATACAAGTTTCACTTTTTAAATGGAATTACTGAAATCAATCTACTTTTTCATGATATTCTAATTTTATGACCAGCACCTGTATGTCTGTAATGGTCTTCTGAGCTAAATACTGCAGCTATGTTAGGGTCTCTGGAGTTTTGCTCTTTTTCTGGTGTGAGTGAGTTTTCTGTTATAGAGAGGATCTTTGCTGGTGGCTGGGCCATCCCATATGTTGCTGCACACCTGAGAACATTTCTCAATCAAGATGACTAGTGTGTATATAAGGAGGCGAAGGATCATCTCTCTTCACTGAATGATTACCCGTGATGGTATTCCCATCAAAGCCCTGGACTAAGAATATCTTTATTGCTGAAATGTGTCCTTGTAAATCTCTTTTAATATGAATAGGTCTTACCTGTGTGCAGCAGTTCTCAGTCGTCATCACCCGCCTACCTGCTCTCCAGCATAATGTCTCTTGCAAGTACTAATGCTCTTGAATCTCGCTCACATTCGCCTGAACTATTGGGGTACAGTCTGCAATAGTCCCACTGAATAACACCCTTACAGATCCATGCTAACTGCCCTTCATCTCTCAAGTAAGCAAATCAATCAGTCATCAGTTGTCATCAACTAACTCCTTCCTGATCAACTGCACTTTTCCCTTAGACCAACCAGAAAGTTCAGCTGATTTCCTGCACGTCTCAGTTTCCAGATTCTGGTTGGTTTTGTAAATAAAACATTAAAATTCACTGGTTCGCTTTCTGATTCTGCATGTGCAAAAAAACTAAAACCAATATGACGGAATCATCTGGCCAGTCTGGCCCAGCAGAATCTCCTTTTATTCCGTGCACTGAATGTGAAAGACTTCATCACCACAATCAGATAATCCGCTCTTTGGCTGCACAGCAAAGATATTCAGATCAGAAGAAGTAGCATCCATCCATCCATATTCCCCTGCTTAGTCCTTGTCAGGGTCGCGATGGGGCCATTGCCAATCTACTTCAGTCTGTGGATGAGAGGTGGGGTACACCATAGGACAGGTCACCAGTCTGTCGCAGGGCAACACAGAGACACATTCACACACACTCACACCTAAGGAGGATGTAGAGAAGCCAATTAACCTATCATGTTTTTGGGCTGTGAGAGGAAGCCAGAGAACCCACAAATGCCTCTACGGACTGCACAACCGCCATTCCTGAACTAATTCCTCCCACAACTTCTCATTTTCCTTTTGCCAATTTCTCCTGGACTTATGCGGGTGAAATGGGAAGGTGTCACGGGTTCCTTTTACAGTGTTCACTAGTTTTCAGTCATTCCCCCAGATCCTTATGGTTTGATAAAGAAATAATCTAAATCCCCTTTTTGGGATACAGAGCGGGCAAGTAAAGACAGATCCAGAGAAGATTCAAGCCATTCTCAATTGGCCTACTCCTTAAACTCCCAAGAAGCAGATTTTTTTTTTTAGGATTCACCAACTTCTACTGCAGATTCATTAAAAACTACAAACAATTTGCTCAACCCCTCATTATCCTTACCTTGTCCAAAAGACATTTTATTGGTCATCTGAAGCTGAAAATGTTTTTTGGAGATTAAGAAAAGGTTTGCCAATACCCTGATTCTGATTCAACCAGATCCAGACAAACTGTTTCTACTTGAAGTAAACTTAGGGGTGGGTGCAGTCCTTTCTCAAATTTCCTCTGATGATAATGAAGTTCATCCATGTCCCTTCTTTTCCCGCCGTTCAAGCAGAACAAAACTATGTGCTTGCTCTCCAGACAAAAGGTTTGGCTATCAACTCATGACATTAACATGAAGATTTCTGATCGCAAACTCATCAGATTCATTGGTCCATTTGAAATCCAGGCAGTGGATCGCTCTGCAGTTCACCTGAAGCTGCCGAATCATTTAGTCGTCTAGTCATTCTTATGAAATAATATAAATAAAAACAAACAAAAAATGTCTTGAACAGGATCATTTAAAGGGGTCATAGAATGATTATATAGGGTATTTGGTGCTGATCCTAAGGGTCTCTGAATAGGGTGTGTAACATTGATTGGGCGGAAAATGGCATATTTGCTGTTTTATGAGCCCTAATGCAAGCCTGGTTAAGAGGCCTAGAATGAAATGAAAGGCTTTCTTCCTTTTATGGTATGATCATGAATATTTAGATGAGCTGTGCGCTGATTGGTTGGTTTACAACGAGGGAAGACTCATCATAGCAACAAGCACTCACTCACTGAAACATGAAATTGTCCAAGATTTTGAAAGCTGTCTTCGGTAAAATGCTTAGAGCAAATGAACAGCTGAGCATCTAATGATACACAAAAATAATCCTCGATTCATGTTCTTGGGCTGTGAACCAGTGGGCTGGTCTGTATATCAATTTTGGGGCATGACAAAAGTACAGTCCAGAACCAAATAAGGATTTGCCTCCTTTATGGTGGAAGTTTAGAATTGTGAGATTTGCAGAGAAAGGAGGTGTCAATGGGGTTTGAACTTCACATCCATTTCACCCACTGAACTATCGTTATTCATCTATGACAATGTAAACTCGGGTCTACATTCTATGACCACTTTAACAAATAGATGCTATGTTTGCATCTATTTTTAACCATTTGTAAAGTGTCTCACTGTAAGAATCACTGTAATGTATTTCAGTGAACTTTTCTGCTTTTTCAAATTCTTGACACTCATTAGAGAAATCACTTGCTGGTCAGGCTCATTTGCATACTGCTCTCTAATAGGTGGAGAAG
Organism: Cyprinodon tularosa; assembly: GCF_016077235.1. NCBI lineage: Eukaryota > Metazoa > Chordata > Actinopteri > Cyprinodontiformes > Cyprinodontidae > Cyprinodon > Cyprinodon tularosa. The sequence goes on along the minus strand of NW_024038913.1, from coordinate 192,284 downwards.
TGGGGGAGGGGTTTGGTCTACATTGATTGCAGACAGACATGAGAAGCTCATGGCCTGCACCTCACGGTGCGCAGCAGAACCTCAGAAAGATGATCAGTTATATTTAGAATAGGACTTTGCTTAGTTATCTTCCTTCCCTTTCTCTTAAAAAAAAAGCAAGTTATTGCATAATGTTTACTGCACAGTGTTAAGTTATTCACTGCTTTAAAATATTTGTTGTGGTAAACATTTTGCATTTTTATATTCTGGCTCAGCATTAAATGTACATGTTTGTGGAAACATAGTGTCCCTGCTGAATTCAGGGTAGCAATAGGTCGGATTGAAACTGTCTTTCTATGTATGCTTAGATATAACATTATCATATTGCAGAAAATCATAAATTATTTAGACTCATTGGTTATAACATTAATACTATTGTTATTTTTAATGTTTTATCTTTTTTATTTTGAACATGAAGCTTGCAAAACTACAGCTAGAAGCTCTTGTACTGTAGATTTTGTTGGATTATGAAGGGTCTAATTGTTGCTGGATTTCTTAAATGGCTTGTTCTTTAAAGCAGACCCAAAATTTACATCTTGGGGACATCAGCTAAAACAGGATTATCTTGATGAAAGTGATGGAGGACAATTTTTAATCTTCTATCACCTAAGTAGCCGTTTATTTAATCTCTAAACCTCTCTAAACATTTGACCCTATATCATGCATAGTTAGATTTACTACCAACATCTATTATAGCAATGCACCTAATTTATTTAGCAACAATGCAACAGACTAGTTCTTAACTTAAAGATATAGTGGAGGATGTTCTTTTTCCGGGTGGACCATCAAAATAAGTGGTCCTCCTAATTGTCAATCATTCTAGTGATATGTTTACGTAAGGCCGTCCTATGTGCTCGTCCCCCTTTTTCACTCGCCCGTGGTGAGTCTGACATTGTGTTAAAATTGCAAATCTTTTCTTGAAAAGTAAGTTTGCATGAGCTATGAGAACATCAACTTTTAAACTGAGCGTTCACTGGGAGAAATGGGCTTGTGCATGCTCACGCACTCGTTTAATAGGCGTTCCCTCTCAGGAGTGGGTACAAATTGTGCATGTGAATTTTTTTCTTTTAGTAGACAGGGCGGGTCTTTTTAAACATTTGTGAAGATCCTCCACTACACCTTTATAAACTAAGGAAACATCCCCCCACAATACTTTGTAGAGTTTTGACCTCGGCTAGAAACTTTAGGCCGTGACACTGCTCTGAGGAACGCCCTCTCTTTCCAGATCCATACTGATGTATACTGAGATGAAAATGACATCCAAGGAAGGAAAAGACAAAAAATAAAAGAATAAATGAGCTTTGGACAGTCTAGTTAGGAAAAGAATATAGCTAGGATATGTATGACATGGAAGTTTTTGTTTAAGAACTAAACTTACAAAATAAAATAACCTAAAAACTAAATATTCATTTTGAAAATGTTATGCAGATGTATTTGTTAGTGAATAAATATGAAAAAATAAAGGTGCTGTGGAAAATAATAGGTTCAAATTTAAATTCCACAAAATAAAATGTATCCACTTTAAAAAACACAACAACAAAAAGGGCATGCAGATAAATTATAAAGGTTGAAAAAACTATTACATTTATGTATGATATTTTGATCAGTAATGTATGCATATGTTTTATTTTTTTTATTTTTGCTCCAGTACATTTAACCTTTTGTTCAACTATTCATTGGGTGTTGAATTAGTTTGTGAATGTGTGAATTTATTGTTAAAGCTACAGTGTGTAATTTTCAGCGACATCTAGCGGTCAGACTACAGACCGCAGCAACATGAACATCTCCCCCCCACCGCTTCTCCCCCCCAACAGTACGGCGAGCGTTACGGGACAAAATTTCTTCTACGACGTCCACATCACCTACCCTCTCAAGTGATGAGGTTTGTTTACATAGATAATTTTACAGATAGTATTTCATTAGTCTGTGTAGGGTATAGATTTCATGTAGACTTAAGATAATAAATATACCCGTTATTTTTTCTACATCGTTGTGACGTCTTGGTGAGCTGCTTTGCATGGTGATATAAACAGACGAAGTAATTGTAGTCATTAGTTTAACAGCGAGATTGTGTTCGCTGGAAGAATATATATCCCCCGTTTACAGAGTCCAAGTCATTTTGGTGGCACGGGGGTTACAATGCGAGGGAGAGGGAGAGGACGAGGGCGAAGGCAGGGAGGCCGTGCAGCTAGGGCCAGGCGAGAGAGGGGAGCCAGCGGGGTGAGAGCAGAGGAGGAAAGGCTTGAAGATCTCCAAAGGAGCCGGAGAGAAGTAACCGAGGTATATATCCAGAAAATTATTTTACAGAAAATTACTGAATCATTACCTGTGAAACGTCAGGGACGTTGCTGAATAAGTATACTGGAGAGTAACAGCATCATCACGCAGCATGTTATTGTTTTAGACAGGTCTGAGCATCCTGTACTCCAAAAACTGCAGTGATATTAGACAATTGTGTGTGTAGGATTAATTACCTGTCCAAGAGAAAACTGGCAACTTGAGCGTCACTTTGAAAACCTTTTTCCTCCATCAGTGACTTCCATCGTGTAAATGCCGTGCCAATGTTGATCCGTGTTTTTTGCCGTTTCTTGTCACGCTTGCGTTTATTCTCGTCGTGTTTCCGCTTCTTAGATGACGGGGGTTCGGTGTCCGCCGCTTTTCGTTGTGATACAGAGTCGGCATGATCCTCCATTCGTCTGATGTTTGGCCACACAGTGCCAAACAGTTTGCAAAGTCACTCACGCCTGCCGCCTTGTTCACCTTTCTTGTTACTGAGGCGCAGTATACCTGCTTCTTCTTCTTCTTTGGTTTCAGGCAGACTAAACGCTTCTCAGGCATAATACTGCCATCTACTGTTCAGTACCGTCTCAGTTAATCTCTCTCAACTTGCCGTAGTTATTTTTGAGCGTCATGGGAGATCTCGCAATCGCTAGTTTGTTGCCTCTGCGCTTGCCGTAGCGCAAAGATGTCAGCCTCCATGGCTGCGAGACCCGCTCCTATGTAATTATAAATAACGAATTCTAAGGCAACGCAAATATTATGGTTAAAAGGCTGAGCTCATAGGAGATGATAAATAACATAGTTATGTATAATATATTAAATTTCTGACTTTATATGCCTGTAATTATTACACACTGTAGCTTTAAATATTGCAGGATTGGCTTTTCCAACTGTGCCTCAGAATTAATATTTGTGTAAATGGGAAAGTGTTGGCCCTCTTCTTTACCATCTGACCAGCAGTGCCCAGTAGCTGTGGGGTGAGAGGAACATTGTGCTACTCTGAGCTCTGCGCTTATTGCCAACACTAAGGTCAATACACCATTTTCCCAGAGATGTGATGAACAGAACTATCTTCAAATCACAGGAGCTGCATCAGGGAAAATTGTTTTTATTTTGATACTTGAATGTTTAAAAACTTACAAAACGTGGAACATTTCAGAGGTCCTTAAAACTTCCCACTGACATTCTAACAAAGCCAAAAGCTAATGCAGCCATTCCTTCTCTAGTTGCACAAAACCTATGAAAGCATTTTCGTTTGTGTCTCTATGTCCAGGAGCATGATATTAACATGTGGGTAATAATGGTGTGGAAAGAATGAGTGAGTAACGACTAGTCTTGCTTGTGCAAAATTATGTTCTTGTCTAATGGTCTAAGCATCTATCAACCCTCAGGCTTTAATTACTCTGTGAGGATAATGAGTCAAATCCAATCAGTTCCCTCTCTTGCTCTTAATTTGTATGGAGCTTCTATTTTGAAGCCAACCACTTGAAGCTCTCACACCAGCTACCCTGGAGTAACACCAGGCTTCTGTTAGTGTTGTGTGTTTGTGCATGTGACCTTTGCCTCCTGCACACCAACATAGAAATGCAAATTACATTTTAATTGCTGGATTCAATATTCTCACATTAATCTATGTGTGAAATGGTAAATGTCTCTTGCAAATCCTGTGAGTCGGACAGATGAGTCACACTATGACTTCATGAAACTACATTAACTTCTGCTAAGAAAGAGTCTTTGTCATTCAACTATTGAGTCAGACATACAAAGCTAAATGGTCAGGTGTGTCTTGTGTGTAGGTGTGTAGAGTATGGGTGTGTGTGTTTAAAGAGATTCCAAAACCTTAATGGATTCCTGCGGAGTGAAGGACAATCGTTGCCCATGGCCAGTCCAAGCTTATCCTCTGCTCATCTCAGCTCAGAGGCAGCCGAATCTCCAGCTAGGCCTTGGGCCATCTGGCTGCCACTCACCACACACACACAGACACACACACACACACACACACACACCCCCAGACACACCCCCACTGGGAGTTGCATGTGCGTGCGGTTGCTGACAAATAAAAACACTGAATTCCAGATTTCATGCTTGCTTTAGGGAAACACGGTTTTAAAAAAATCCATCGTTAGTCCTACAAGTTGTCAGGAATTGTTTGAATAAATGTAAAGTACACACATGTGAAACACAACATAATACGCAGAAAGCAGGGATTTTCTGATGCCAATAACAGAAAAGTTCTACTGTAGAGGCTGATGACATCACTCTAATGCAAGAATTCAATCATGGATTTGCTCAGACATAGCCAAACATGAATACAGAAAAGATATATATATATATAGATATATATATTCCTGTCAATAATAAAATAGTAGTCATTGAAGTTTCATATTCTTAAAGCCATTTTCTGTATAAGAAAAACTAACACCTATAACACAGCAGTGTATTTTTATGAGGCAACACTAGGAGCAGATGCATACTTAATCGGCAAGATTCTGCCAAGCGCTGTACAATCTGCTCTTATTCCTTTATTTATTTCTGAGTTGGCCCCTTGATAGAGTAGTTACCTAATTAGAGTAGATATGGGTGAGTTACTAGGACCTAGGCTGTGATTCACAGTTTATTATTTATTATTAAATTCAAATAAATCATACAGAATAGCCTTATAGTTGAGCAAAACACAATGGTTAATGAAAGGGTGAATAATGTCTAAAGCAGTGATGATGTTTGTTGAAAATACACATTTATGACATTAACTATCAGCTGTTTTCCTTATCTGGATATTTTATCTTGCAAGAGCAACAAGGATACAAACAGTGATTAATATCACTAACCTTTTCTTTTAGTTCTATTTCTCTTTGTCTGCATGCTGTGGGTCAAGAGTGCCAAAAATACTACAAATGACAATGAATGATGATGCAGTGCATGTCTGCTTGGGGCAAGTAACTGGTGTTCATAGAGTTGGATAAAGTTATGTCAATATACTTAAGAACTGCCAGTTTAATTGTTGGGTAATTATTTTTGAATAGGTATATTGCAAGCTATGAGTCTTTTTTGTTGTTGTTGAAAACTCCTGTATTGCTTCTCTATGCTTAGTAAAAGAAAGTATTGCTAGAAATTTCATAATTAACATCTTAAGTTGGTCTACCATCTGTCTGAACTGTAGTTTGCTTACAGCAGTAAGTTCAGCTTAAACATCTTATTTAAATATTTGCATTCATAGTTTGAAAAGTGGTGCAACTATTGCTTCAACCCTCTCATTCTCTTTATCCAATTGCAATTTACTAATGATTGATTCAGTATGAACTTGTCATACTGTCCAAGAGGTAAACCAAAGGTATGAAAGATTCTAAAAAGTGTGTAATTAGTTTTAGCAAAGGTAAAGAATGATTTTCTGTGTTGCATTGGTGTGCATTTTAACTGGACTCAAAATGAAAACTGCTGGTGGCCCTCTTCATTTCTTCCCTCCTCTTGGCGTATTATATGGTTCTAATTGCTGGCCAGCTGTACACTGTTGTGTATTTACACTGCAGGGTAGTTAAGAGAACAAGGCCACACACTGGCACTACGCATTGTAATCCCACTGTGATACCACAACTCGGTATGCGTGTATACATAGAAGTGTGTGTGTTTGACTGAAACATGCACACCAGTGTGACGGCGTATGTGCTAATTTGCTTGTGTGGGGTTTTTTTGCCTTTCAGTGTGGATGTGTTTGTCTGGCCTCGCCTGCTGTTTGCATCTCCGTGTGCTTTAATTAGTATGCGATTTTTGCATCAAGGCTTTTGTGATTTGGCACTGGCACTCCATGCTGGCGAGGAATAAAAGATCTGAAGTCTTTCTGTGCTAGTCATTCAGCCCTAATGGCTTTAGTTACACAACTGAACTGAAGTCCCTATTGCATAAACAAGTGGCATTTAGAAATATGAGTGAGTCCAATGTGAGTGAGTCATATTGCACAGTTTCATGACTGAAATGACTGACGGTGACATTAACCCAGATGGACACTCGTCCTGAATGGACAGCATATGAAACTTTAGCAGTGTAAGCTCAGTTTCAGGATGGGAAAGCGCTCTGTGTATTTTAGCACTAACTGTAAAGGAAAGAGAAGCTGACTCAGTGCCCTTGTCCGCTGGACCTGTCTTGTGTGTGTTTGTCTTGGGTGGGGGGGTATGGTGTGCAATGAACGACTCAGTTTACTGAGAACTTCCTGCTTATTAAGGTAGAGCTAGTGCTCCTCTGTCTAAATTTGACAATACAGTATGCTCACAGTATGCTCTGCATGTCCAAATCTTTCCTACTGAGATTGGAAAGAAGATTTCAGTGAAAGATGGCTGGTCTTTCAGTGAACAGCAGTGTGGGAAGAATCTTCAATTCGTGCCTAGAGGATCAGGTATTTCAGGTCCATTGAGAGCAGCTTTAATTTCCCAATTATCCATTCCTCTATTTGCCTACACCAGCACTGAAAATGTTGCCACTCCCAGCCAAATGTTCATTTCTATTTTGTTTTTTTTGCAGTGAGCCTGATTATTTGAACAGTTAAATGCACATAGTTATACAGAGATAGAGAGACAACAAGTGACTCTCTCAGCGCCTCTCTGCAGCCCTCTTTCATGCCTCTCATTCTGGCTCACCGATTAACCCTGAGTACCTCACTGTCCCATCTGACCCTTTCTCACTCAGAGCTGCTGCAGTACACTAAAATTCCTCTCAGAGGGCTGATTACTAGCAGTAGGCAAGCAAATGGTGAACAAAGCTAAGGTGAGGGTTTGCAAAGATTTACATTTTCATTTTAGGGTTTATCCTTTCTTCTTCTACTATCACTTCCTCTTGAACTTAGAATGAATCCAAATTGTCAGCGCTGTTGCTTTATTTTGGTAAAATAAGCAAATAAAACCGGAAAGGACAAAGTCTTCCTCAGTGGTGTGGGAATGAGCATGATAAGCTGTTGCCTGGTTGTGTGTAGGAGTTTGTTAACATTTGAAACTCTCTCAGTTTGTTTCACAAGTGGTGCCATATCTCACTGGAGAAGCTGGTTTGGCTGCAAACCCCTCTAGGCCAATATGTGAGCTGTGATGTTCCAATGTGAAAATGGAACCGCCAGGCTGTGCATCAACAGTACGAGTGTGCATAAGTTGCCACTCGTTGAATGCATGAGAGTAATGGATAATTTATGTTCGACATCACTTGTTTAACCAGCTCTAGTCAGACACTATGTATGATAATAACAATGAGGTTGAATAATAAAAAGCCTTCTGAAGATATTGAAGCTTAGTGAATAATCAATAACCTGCTCTCATTTTTTCCATTCCAGCTCTAAGCCGATCAATGATGCCATTTGGACTGATGCGCCGGGAGCTGGCATGTGAAGGCTACCCAATCGAGCTGCGCTGTCCGGGAAGTGATGTCATCATGATTGAGACGGCCAACTATGGCCGCACCGATGACAAAATCTGTGATGCGGATCCTTTTCAGATGGAGAATGTGCAGTGTTACCTGCCCGACGCCTTCAAGATAATGTCACAGAGGTAAGTATTGATCTGTTTGAATCTTGTGCATGTGTTTGTGCAGAGTCAGAGCCTGATATTGGCAGAGGAAACAAGATACGATTTCACAGCATAATCCCTGAAGAATTCCCATTTTTTTCCTATTGTGTTGCTCGGGCACCTACATCTTTTTGAAGGAAGTCCAACCCTCACAGCAATAAATTATAATTTTTTTTTTAAATAGCGGTACAACACCAAAGCTTTTTTAGTGAAATATTTAACTCTATGATAGAGTTGGCTTTTTATTTGCCGTGTATGCATGAGTGGGTGTATGAGAATGCATGAGCTTGGGAATTGTTGTAGAAGCGTTTGTAGGGCTTCCCACTGTTGTTCTCCTTGTTTGAGCTCAGCATCTTCTTCCTCTGAGCTCAGATCAATGGGAACCCTCTCCCAGCTATCCATCACACATGTAATGGAGGCAGAGGCTTGGGGGAGAGTGCAAGAGAGCAAAGGAGGAAAGCAGCAGGCGGTGGAGGGGAGTATTGAGAAACTCAAAGAAGAAAAAAGACTTCCAGAAATGATGGGGTGATAGAGAGAGTGGAGCAGAGATTTCAGAAATGAAGTGAGAGAAAGACTGCATAGCGGAGAGATACTCAATGCTGGATTTAAAAAATAACTATCATATTGAGAACCTTTAAGTGCATGCAAATGAGTACCTTTTTCTCTGTGTTGATGTTGCTCAGGGTGTGCAGACATGAGAGAGTATGCAGAAATTGTATTTAGATGTAGAAGTAATATGCAATTAAGTGTTCTACTAAGTTTGCAGTGTAGAGTATTTGCATTAAATTCTCCCTCACCCACCCAATTCGCCCTTCCCTGTTCTCTCACCTCTAATTGCTCCCACTCACAATCCCTCAGGAGGGGAGGCTCTGACGTCACCCACCCACTCTCTACCTCCCTCCTTGCTTCTTTCTATCCTTGATCCTGTTCCCCATTTTCCCTTCCCTGCCTTTTCCCACCTCCCTTCGGGTGTAGCTGTCACATGATGTAGTGTAGTGTGAAATTACTCCCTTCCTCGCCATTCCCTCTGTCTCTCTGAGCCTGAAGATGTTTCTTTTATAACCACTCCTCTTTGTCTTTCTTACAATGGCACTCATCATTTTTTATCACTTACTCCCCTTCTCCTTCCTCCTCTCTCTTCTTTCCTCCCCTCCCCTTGTCCATCATATCTCTCAGGTGTAATAATCGCACTCAGTGTGTGGTGGTCGCGGGGTCAGACGTGTTCCCAGACCCCTGCCCAGGGACCTACAAGTATTTGGAGATCCAGTATGAGTGTGTCCCCTACAGTAAGTACTGAGACCCCGTCACCTCCTCTGGCTTCCCCACCCCTCTCGCCCCATTCATCACCCCTCCCATCCTTACCTCTAGCTTAACCTCAACCTCCCTAGCCCCTCTTCAACTCCCGTCAAGAAGTGACAATTCAGTCACATGTACACATTTCTCTCTCTGGATTTCCTCAACACAATAAAGACAAAACAAGACACACACCAGTCCTCACCTGCTTTCTCTCTTTTTTTCTCTCTCTTCTTGCTCTTTGGCACATTGCAGAGACACAAACCCGATCACAGAGCACTAAACCTTTTTTTTCCATCAACAGAGTGATGCATCAGCACCTGAGGGGGTTTTCACATGGGGGGAGATGGTCCACAAACACTGGGTCTGATAAGCACTTCACTCACATCTTCTGAAAACATGGGGTCAGCCCCTATTGGTGATCACAGCAGTGTAAGAGACACCGCCCCAAACTCACGCACTGATTAACCCGGGGGCGTACTTCTGCCTTTATCTGCAGCCAAACACCTTTGCTGTCCCTCTGATTCTCAATAAATTTTCAAATTGGGCTCTGCGAGACTTTCAGGTGGGGGGCATAGAGTGTTTGCCACACCTCACAGAAGAAAATGTTAACACAAACAGGCAAAGGGCTTATTTTAGAGCACATGACCTGTGGTGCTGCACATTTTACTGTCCCCATGGTAACGGCTGGCTTTCTGGCTGCTCTGCTCAAAAATCTGAGGCAGGTGTGGGCTTCACAGATCCACACTCACACAAAACAATAATAATAATGATTAAAAAAAAAAGATATGAAGGGGGTTGGGGCGGGGTGCACAAATTGCTCTTTTTCTCCTGGAGTCTTCCTGTCTGAGTGAGCATCTACGCACAGATGAGAGCACACTCACGCATCCCAAAGAGCAGAGCTGGCTGTGATTATATGGTGTTGTGTTGATCCTCGCTCATGTGAAAATCTCCGCTCGGTCTCCCCCTCTCCCTCTCATGTATTATAACGCTCAGCATTGATCCCTTCACTGTGTGCAGGACTGCCTGTGTGAAGAAGGGAAGCAGTGGCACACCCCTCCACTGAGCAGAAGTGTTTGACTTTTGGGGTTAAATGCTTAGATAAAAACTATATTACATTTACGGTGTGGGTGTTGTTTCATTCTTTGAATATATTAGATTATTGTGTCCTTTTTTTTAGACTTGCAGGTTGAAGTGAACCGCAGCAACCAGCTAACTTCTTTCTCTTCTCTTTGCTTTCATCTTCATCGCCTTCTCTCAGCGGTCATTTTGACTGTTATTTCACACAGTCAGTTTGACCTCTTTTCATGTCTGTCTCTCTTCTTTCTTTTTATCAGCTTTTCAGTATGCTTTCCAAAGTTTCAAACCCTTTGCACAACCATTTTGCTTTCCTTTATCTCATTTTTCCCTGCTTTTCAATCAATTTTTCCCTCTTTTCGTTCAGTTCTTACTCTGTCTCCTTGGGTTACTTTTTTTTTGCAGGTGGGACAAATCAAATCCAAAACACTCATGGATTTCCAACAACCTAGTTACTCTCTGCTCTTGTTCTGCTCAGGGCTTTCTACCTTCTCTTCTTATTTTCTTTCCATAGGTGAAAACCGCGGTCACACTGACCATCTTCTTCAGTCACTCTTATGGAAATCTTGCACTATAGCCACTTGTCTGTCCTTTGCTGAGGGACACAGTTGCATCAATCAGATGTTCCAGTTTCCTTTCCCTTTTATATCCTGACCTTGTGTTATTCTAATTGACTTTCAAAGGGAGCTTGTTGTCTCCCTGCCAAACAATCAAAGTGTATGATGAATTGATAGCTGCTGGCTTGCATTTCTCCCTCTCTGTTTGTTAAAACTTTGCTGATTGTGAACAAGCGATGAGCATAGCAGAAAATGGAAAGCTGATCCTGATGCGATGGGAGGTTTTACTTATCTGAGATAAAAAAGAAAAAGCCAATAACTTCTGTCCTTGTGATGCTCTGAATAAACAAATGCAGACATGAAATGAATTCATATACAGCTTAGGCTGTCGGCTGTTCTTTGCATTTGGACTCATATGACAAAACAAACACGGCTTGACATTAAAACTTCAAAGTTAAACTTTTCATTCCGAATCCTTTTCGCCAACGCACCATACGCCACTCAACTCGGCCACTTTTAATTACCAGGAGAAGGAGGTGCGCTGCTCTCTTCAGTTCTGCCTCAGCAGAGATTTGTCAAGATTAATTGAATTTGCTGCTGCTAATCGCTCTGATAGTGCCCCGTCGTTCACGTCTGGCTGGGAATGCCGGGCACTTGGGTACTATCTGATGCATGTTTTTTGTTGGTTGTCTCAACAAAAGGGTGAAGTAAGTGATATGTAAAGATTACGTGTCATAGCAGCTGCGATGGTGTGTAGCCAAGTTGATGGCTGGGTGGGATTTTGCATTTGACAGGGTCCTCTGTGTGAGTGGCGCTTGTGTGACACAGGCGCCATGTTGCCAGTCACCTGAAACGGAGAGGTGACAGCAACAGCAGATCTGACACGTACAACACAGCTCCGCTGTCTGAGCTCATATGACAGTGGGACAACTGTGTAAGGTCACTGTGTCTGTTTGGTTGCTTTGGCAAAATACAACCACTAATAAGTCAAACCATGGCTCATTGGGCCAAAAGGGGCCTTATTTGGCATGTAGCATTGTTTTTTTTCCCACTTGGAAAAGAGCAAAAGCAAATGGCTCAACTGAACTGTTGTTTCACACTGTCACATCATGCTGTAGCCTGCTGGATTTCATTAAGACATCACAGATCCATAAACACAGCTGCAGCATGTGTTTACTGCAGTGAGACAACCCCACTGCAGTCTTAACGCAGAGTGAATAGTAAACCCTGCCTATGAGACAGCTCTACCTGTTCCCCCTCCCTTTCCAGAATACATTGCTAGATCATTATTGATTCTGAATGGTCTCCTTTAGGGTCATCCATACTTGCAAGACCAGAACATTTAGACCTTGTTTATATGCACAACACCGGTTGATATACTGTATAGCAGAGACTCTCCTTACCTTAACTCTGCAGACTGCTGTATTTAATTCAGATTTCGCTACTCTCCCACTGTTTCACTTTATAAAATAGATTCTTCCCCCAGAAATTTATTCAGCACTACCTATTCATTACAAGACATCCGCTTTTTCGGACAAAAAGCTGCTGGAAATGAGAGTTGACTTGTCGGGAAGAATTTGTCAGTAGAAGGAATAATGGCATTGTAATATGACAAGTTTTCAGGGGAGGAGAGGCAGCACTTTGATGTAGCTTAAAATGAAAATCTATTAATATGTATAGAACCACCATTAGACGTGGGACTCATAAATGTTTGGTGAGTGAGAGGCAGGAGGCTCCGCTCTGGCCTTGGAATGGGATGACTCTTTTCTTATAAAAACTGAAAGGGCGAAGAGGGGAAAACAGAGACAGGAGAGGGTAAGAGAAACTGAAGAGGACACACAATCTCTCAGCACTTGGAAGAGGAGACAGAACAATAGGCGTGTGTGCAGTTTACAGTGTGTGGTTCTAGTTGCACTCATTGCTGTGGGAGTAATTGATAGGGTTGTAGAGAGCACTGAGCAGAGTGATTAACGGCAGAGAGGGCAGCGGCTTATTTCTCAATAGAGCCCTGAACAGAAATGCTAAAGGAATCAGACAAACAAGCAAGGTGGCCTTAATTTAACCTTCAGCTCTCTGTGATGACAGTTTGATGAGTTTCTGTCTTTTCTTACTGTTTGTTTCTGTGTGTTTGTGTGTGCTCACAAGAACGCGTGATTGTGTTGTGCCAATTTGTGCTTTGCACTTTATTTTTCAGGAAACCAAGAATAGAAGAAATGGAGTCAACACAAGTCTTCGACCTCCCTGATTTTATCTTCTTTCTCTCCACAGAAGCCAAGAACTTTTCTTTCCTTTCTCTTTCTGTCTACATGCCGTTGCAGTGTATCACCCACCATTTCCGCCTTTTTCGGGGGGAAAAAAATGTATTCTCAGTTGAGCTTTTAGAAAATTGCATTCAGTTTTCTATTTTAAAAGGAATGTAGGCTCAAACTGGAATGGAGCGGAAAAGCTCTGTATCAGCATTTTTCTCAGACAGGGAAAAATACAGAATTCAGTGCCCTGCAAAAGTATTCAGACTCATTGGATTAGTTTCACATTTTGACACGGTAAAAAATATCATAAGATGTTATTTGTGAAGGGACGGGACAGCTCTACATCCGCTGATTTTTTTTACATATTAATCTGAAAGGAACATTTGGTTTCAACCCCCTCAACACCTTTGGCCACAATGAAAGCTACTCTTTTGGGGCCCTTCCTATTAATAAAGGTTATTTATTTGAAAGCTTCCATGTGGCTCTAGTTGTATGTGTAAGTTCTTTTTAATCCAGAAAGGTGTAACACTAAACCTGTTTTAAGTCATTTGTAGACTCACAGGTCTTCTTATCGTTTCATGCTTTATTTAGCTCTGTCTGTCTTCCCTGGTTAATCTTGACCCACTTTCCTGTCCCCGTTAAAGAAAAAGCATCCATGCTACATGATGCTGCCATGTTTCAGTGTGGTGATTCTAAATTCAAGGTTCTGTACAATGTTAGTTTTCTGCAACACAGTCTTTTTCATCTTGGCAAAAAGCAGAATTTGGGGTCAGCCTTAGCAGTACTATCTGGGTTTCCTCTAGATGTCTCTATGACTTGAGGCATGTAATGCTATCCCCACCCAGGGACCAGACTATAGGTTGAACAGTGCTATATGAGATATTCAAATATTGATTTAAATATTTAAATATTGACTGTTTATAACCTAACCCTGAATTCAATTTCTCTCAGTCTTTATGATGCATTTTTTTCATTAATTCTCTTTGACAATGCTCTGAGGCCTTCCTGAACAGCTAGATGTGTACTCAAGTTATATATCTTACAGGTATATTCTGTTTTTTATTTATTTTTCTTTTGAATATTTTTCTGAATAGAGGCTTGGGATTTTATTTAATGACTGTAGATTAGGGAGGTTCAATACAATTGCAAGGTAGATTATTTGTCTTTGCCTGTCACTTAAAATCCAAATCAAATGCCTTGACAGATTGAAACTTTCGAAATAAAAACTTTAAGAGCTCTGAATACTTTTGAAAGGCACTTTTTTAAGTTCTGCCAAATAGATGCCTCTCCTTCCACCTGCTCCACAGAGAGGTTAGGAATGAATGAAAGTTCTGGATGTGAGTGCTATCCATTGAGTCAGTCTCTCCCTGATCTAACCTTGGAAGTAATGACTGAACTCACAGTTGGGGGGATGGCCTGTTTGTTTGTTTTTTACTATCACACCTTGCCTGGCTTTGCAGCCCTGCTTTCCTGTTCTCACCCTTCAACAATGAAATTGGCCCAAAGTTTCTTAATCTCAGATATTGTGAGTCTGGTTTGATCTTGCGATGAGATGATAAATATAAATCATGATGCTTATTATGTCAGTGTCAGGGATCAAGGCGGTTTTAGGCTATTTCGTTTTCCCCCAAATGTTTCTTTGTCTTTTTTAGTTAATCTTGTCTTTCTCTCATTCTTTTACTATCTTGATGGGCAACCCAGGGAGGTGTTGTGACATACTGCAGGAATCCCTTGAGACGCAAGACTCCATGTGACATATACACCACAATCACACCCACAGTGGGGATCTGACAGCCATGTGACTTTTGACAAGCCTCTTCCTGGAAAACACAGATTTGCTCGCACACAGCACTTTTGGCTGTGTAAACACACAGGGAAGGTGCTATAATTTCGAAGGAGGAGCTGAGATTCTAGTACGTACATCATGTAGTCCCCATCTGACACCATCATGGATATCTAGGGACCCACACTTTACCTGTTAGTGCCAGCTGAGGCCTCACTGTGATTCAGCACACACATCTATTGATTTGTGTGTTATGAGCTCACTGTAGACATTTTTCTTATCCCTCTCTTGTCCTAATCCAAACCCCCACACTCACTGACACACACCCTCTCTGGCTTTGCCTCTTGGTCTCTTACTGTGTTTCTGAGGTGTTCCACTCTGTCAAGCCCTCCCTTTCCCCTTGTTGTTTGTTCTCTATTTCTTTGATGAGCCAGTCTCGGCCAGGCAAGCCTGGAGCTCCCCACTGATTGGATGGTCGATGGGTTGAATGTTTTTTGCCAGTCTCTATGGCAAGCATCTCTGGCTCTATAAATCAAGTAAGGCCAGAAGAACCGCTTTCTTTGGGTCAAGAAACTACTCTAAGGTGAACGTTGACTATGCAAGGAGATAAAGCAAGTGAGAAAGGTTTCCTAAACTCTCAAAAGACAACTGGTCACAGAAAGATAGCTTCATCACCACCTCTCCATCTGCCATTTTTCTGTCTTCTGCTCTGCCTTTCTCTGTGTTTTCCTTTTCACAGCTAACCAGAAAAACGCCTGCGATGCTCTCCGCTGGGTTTCTCTCTCAAACAGGTTTTCTGGAGCTGTGCTTATGGCGCAAAGGGAAAACGGGAGGGGGGAAGGAAGGGGTATCGTGGTAAGATGGGTGAAGCTGGGGCTGAGAGTGTGTGCTTTGGGTGGATTGTGTTGTCGGGAGGGGTTATTGATAAATGTGAAAGGAAATGGAAAAAGATTAAAACCCAGGTCAGGCCATTTTGCCCCTTATCATTTTCCATTCAAGCCATCCTTTATGTGAGTAGCCAACCATAACGCAGACAGATAACTTGCTTTAAAAAAAAACAGAGCGTAAGAGAAAGGACAGCGTTTTATTTAATCTAAATTTTCTCTTTTTTTCCTGCATCTGTTTTTTCCTTTCATTCTCTTTACTTTCCCTCTCTTTTTCTTCCTGTCTCTCTGTATTATCTCTCTGTCTCCTTCTTTCTCCTTTTTTTCCGATGCTTGAATAGAAGTGGATCAAAAAGGTAAAGTCCACAATGAACATAACAACCACAGCTCGCCCCTTCCTCCCTCTTCCCTCTCCTACTCCCTTCTACCTTCTCCCTGTTCCTTCCTAACCCTGCACCCTGTGTAGTGGTCATGTTTGATGTTGATATCCCTTCCTTTTCTTTCTCAGTCTCTAATCGCCTCCCTCTCCTTTCTTCTGTAACCAAAACTCTAAAATCCTTCTAGATCTCCTCCTTGGTTTTGATGACGAACACCCTGACTACCAAAACACACTCATATACATGAACAATCACACACAAAAAGCTAATTTCAGGTCAGTTCAGTGTTTATGAGAGATAAATTAGGCTGCATCATTTAGCCTTTTAAAAAGTAGCATAATCACATTTTTTTTGTGCCAAGTCTGTCCATTGTTCCATCTTAAAAAAAAACTTCATCCTGCCACTGTTGCCTCAAACATTTTATAATAGCTTTTCCCCATGATTCTGATTTTTCTGTCCCACATAGATCTGTCCTTGTAGATTTAAGAAAAAAGAAAGTCACCATCTTTAATTATATTACTCAACTGCTCCTTTTATCCATATTGTATCTTTTTATTTTTTCTCTTTTCTTTTTTCTTTCCAGGACTAACATTAAGTGTATTGTTTTTAGTAATCTGGAGGGAGAATGTAGTGTTAGGATAACTCAGTAATTAGACTAACTTGCTTTCATATTATTGTTAACTGCATCCCATTTTCAGGTACTTCAGCATCCTTCTCATTCTGTCCATATTAATTCTTTTGAAATGATAATTATTAAATTTGAATACCTCGCTTCCACTCTCCACCTACTTACAGCTCATCTTTTTATGTTGTATTTTCGATCCTTCCTTCTTTTTGCTCTCCCCCTTTCCAGTATAATTGGTTTATCTCTCAGATTGCACCTGGCCATTACAAAAAGCCACAGGCTTCTTTGAAGATCTTTTGCAGTTCTCTTCGCACTCCCTTCTTTACCATACTGTTTCTGATTTATTTATTGTTAACACATATGTGCCCCCAGGTAGTCCCTTACACCTTAAACCATCATCTTCTTTAGTCCATCTCTTCTGGTTCCTCTTGTGACTAAGAAGAGTAGCGGGGATGGGGGAGGGAGATGTATCCTCTGTAGGGAGCCCTTCAGCTTCGTAAAATGGCCTCTCTGATGCTGCCTGAGCCTTTCCAAAGCACTTTTAAAGAGCTCCAATCAGCACAGCCATGCACCTCAATCACAGAATTCTTAAAGTGCAAAAGATAGACTTGACCCTGTTCAAGGTCAGAGCAACAATAGTTGCAGATATTTCTAGCTTCCCAATGAGCTTCTACTCCCCCTTCCAGGTCCTCACCTTCTCTACCTTCTCTGAATCCCTCTCTTATCAGCGTCACTCTTGACCGTCCCTTTCCCATGCACCATGGCAGGATCCATGAGCTGGAGGAATTAAGTCTCATTTCAGCTGTCATTAACTGGTTAAGGGACTCCTTTGTCTGTTCTTACATCTGTGGCTTTTATTAACATGAATCATTGTCTACATTCTTTCTAACCTCAAGCAGCTATTTCACCTCACTTTTATCAAGCTTGTAGTGACGTAGAGAGCTACAGATCCTTTTTCCTCCTGCTTTCACCTCACCAATCTGATTGTATTTATTCACCATTCTTCCACCCACTAACACTCAAAGGAAAAACCTATTTCCTTTGCACTCCAGCCAATGTTTATCTTCAAACATTTCTCCACTGGTGTTGAATGTCTTTAAATTCTTTGAATGTGAATGACTTCTGTTTCCTGCTATTTGTGGAATTAATCATCCCTAATTGATCTGTGGAATGACAGAGTGGTTTTCCCGATGATGTTCAAGTTTCTGTGATGATGTAATAATTTAAGTATCCGCTATCGGTCTACCTGCTGTCAGTCCATATTAAGACTATACCACCTACAGCTGCCTCTTCCATCCCATCACTTCCTCTGTCCCTTTTCTCACCCTACCCTCTACGAGTGCCAAAATTATCCTGGTATCTACTTTAACAGTGTTGGCAGGGCAAAATAGTGTTTACTTTACCCCATTTTGTTTACTCCAAACGAAGGACAAGCAAACAATTTAATAATTATTCGAACACAGTTAAAAATCCTATTATCAACAGGAAGGTTTTATATGCAGGACAAAGCCTAGCTTAAATAAAAGGCTTTCTGTGTGCCGATTGAAAAAGTGAGAGGAAATAAGTGAGAAAACAGAGTGCTGTGTGACAGAAAAATACAAAGAATGGCTGTGAATGGAAAAAAGAGAGAACAAGCAGTTGCTATAGAGACGTAGAGTCTAGCAGCATCCCCTCATTAAGAATGACCCACCACACACAAGCATGGTCATGTGACCAAGGTACTGCAGACACACTTTTTTGACGTAGGGAGATAGGGGATGGTTAAGAGATCCAAACTATACATGTAGGAATCATTGCTATTTTAATGGTTGGGGAAAAGAGGGGTAAATTAGTGAGCTTAGGAATGAAGAAAAAATAACTAATTGACTTTAAGAAAAAACGTTAAGAAAAAACCTCTAGAAGACTGAGAGCAAGAGTGAGGAGAGGAGGCAGCTTAAGAGACTAACATTACTAACAGGGAGGCTCGTTGTTGCTCCACCTCTTAAGCCTTATCCAGAATACAGTATGCCCCTCTGTTCTTTATATTTTCAGCTTCACACAGAGGTAGTAAATACTTTCAAAATTATATATATATATTTATATATATATATATATATATATATATATATTTGTTTTGGTCTCAGTTAAGGGTATTATCTGGGGTTATTGTTTGAGTTGATAAAGTTTTAAAACTTTCCTCTTCCATTGTCTGGATGGTGTGTTCTTGCATGCATTGTCTAAGAAAGTGTGTGCCTCAGAGTGTATGTTTGTTTATGTTTTTCTGTACTGTGATTTTATTCCTAAGACCTGACCCAGTATAGTCTAAAAGGAAGCGGAAACTCAATGGGAGCCCCCCTCCCCTTTCTTTCCTCATATACCTCTCTTCTTTTATCACTCTTTATCACTCCCCAGCAAATTAACTCACTCCTGATTCTGATTTTACAGGAAATAACCTATTTACTCTTTTACTCCACTCCTCTTCTTTTTGTGCACAACAGAACATGCTTACATCCCTCTTTCTGCTTTCTTCTCTGTTTCTTCTGTTCAGTGCAAACAAGCATGCAACACATTTGCACACATTCACCAAGGTGAAGATACACATACACACTAATTTTTGAATAAATTCAAGCACATGCAATCAGTTTAACGGCAAACACTCATGCACGCCAATAAACAGTCCAAGCAAGGATGCAGATTAGCATGACATGCTCCATTCTGCCCCCTGCTGAGTACTTGCGGCACCTGCCACTAACAGGTGGGGAATTCAATTAGAACAGCATGGCCACAGCAGTCAGTTTTTTGAGTGGACCACTACAGACTGGACAAGCAAATGCATTGGCGAGAAAAAACCTACGTTTCTTGTAGGTAAAGGAAAAGCACAGCACTTAAGAAATACACTGCCAACCATTGGCAGGGGGTGTTCAGATCATCAAAGTGGAGCATTAGCCATCACCAAGATGCTGTCAAATCAAATATGAAAACAGCATGGGCTGCAGGCAACAGCCAAAATGAAAGATCTAAATTTAGCCAAAAGCTGTCAGTGTTCACTTTTACCAGTCGATCACGAATGGCACTAATGGGAGGTTTTTGCTGTCATTTTCCAGAAAGTTCTTGGGCTTTCAGTGTTTCATACAGGAGCCTCATATTGACAAATAAAATCTGACCTGTGCCTGGGAAAGGAATTATAGAGATAAATACTCAATTAATACAGCAGCATTTCGCAGCCTGTGTGGTGGTAATTGCAAGCTTGAGTGGGCTAGCTACAGCCTGTATTTTAATCCCTGATAAGGTAAGTTTCATTAGTCATTTGGCCGGTTTAGGGTAAAAAAAAAGTGTTGTGCGTGTGCTGCATGATAGCTTCACTGAAATGATCACGAGTCCAAGATTTCCGTAGCCAAGGAGGAATTAATCTATTTATCCATCTCACATAATCCAGATGGCTCTGCGGAAGCTAACCTGATCTACCCAGACTAGGATAATGCCTAATCTCAAGATTTATGCCTAATGCTTATTGCCTAATTCCTAATACCTCATTCATTCTGTGGTCATAATATCCTCTCCTACTATACCTCTCTGCAGCCAGAGTTCAGCTGCTCCAGCTCCTGCTGTTAAACACTTCACAGTTACAATTGAGAGGAAAGCAAAGTAAAGAAAGCCAAGAAGAGTCGGTAAACAGGAAAGCAGCCGGGGAAAACTGGGGAGTGCTGGTCAGACTTAATGAAGCCCCCCAGGCAGGGTTTGTAGGATGTGAAGCGTGGCCACTCTTTCTGTCTGCCATGTGAATGTGTGAGTAAGAGCATTTGTGCGAGTCTCAAGCTCTGTGGATGCAGCTTAGATGCCGCTGATGAGACCCTTTGACATTGAGCCAACCCCACCACCAGTTCATTAGATTCAACCAATGTACAATGATTGCTGGGAAAGAGGCGGAGGAAGACAGAGAAGGTCATGGAGGAGCAACACACATGGTCTCTGCTGGGTTCCTGAATTAGTGGACTGATGAACCACAAAGTATGGAATGCAAATAATTTGATCCACATCAAAGAGCTTTGGTGTAATGGTTCACATAATATTGTCACACAGGATTTTTGAGTGAAAAAAAAGTTTTGTTTTACTTTCTTGACAATCTTTAATGTCTGATTCAAACTAAAAGAAACCAACATAAACATTGCGTTAGTGCAATGTTTTAAGTCCTCAAAACATGTGATTAAAATTTGACTTAAAGCTACAGTGTGTAATTTTCAGCGACATCTAGCGGTCAGACTACAGACCGCAGCAACATGAACATCTCCCCCCCACCGCTTCTCCCCCCCAACAGTACGGCGAGCGTTACGGGACAAAATTTCTTCTACGACGTCCACATCACCTACCCTCTCAAGTGATGAGGTTTGTTTACATAGATAATTTTACAGATAGTATTTCATTAGTCTGTGTAGGGTATAGATTTCATGTAGACTTAAGATAATAAATATACCCGTTATTTTTTCTACATCGTTGTGACGTCTTGGTGAGCTGCTTTGCATGGTGATATAAACAGACGAAGTAATTGTAGTCATTAGTTTAACAGCGAGATTGTGTTCGCTGGAAGAATATATATCCCCCGTTTACAGAGTCCAAGTCATTTTGGTGGCACGGGGGTTACAACGCGAGGGAGAGGGAGAGGACGAGGGCGAAGGCAGGGAGGCCGTGCAGCTAGGGCCAGGCGAGAGAGGGGAGCCAGCGGGGTGAGAGCAGAGGAGGAAAGGCTTGAAGATCTCCAAAGGAGCCGGAGAGAAGTAACCGAGGTATATATCCAGAAAATTATTTTACAGAAAATTACTGAATCATTACCTGTGAAACGTCAGGGACGTTGCTGAATAAGTATACTGGAGAGTAACAGCATCATCACGCAGCATGTTATTGTTTTAGACAGGTCTGAGCATCCTGTACTCCAAAAACTGCAGTGATATTAGACAATTGTGTGTGTAGGATTAATTACCTGTCCAAGAGAAAACTGGCAACTTGAGCGTCACTTTGAAAACCTTTTTCCTCCATCAGTGACTTCCATCGTGTAAATGCCGTGCCAATGTTGATCCGTGTTTTTTGCCGTTTCTTGTCACGCTTGCGTTTATTCTCGTCGTGTTTCCGCTTCTTAGATGACGGGGGTTCGGTGTCCGCCGCTTTTCGTTGTGATACAGAGTCGGCATGATCCTCCATTCGTCTGATGTTTGGCCACACAGTGCCAAACAGTTTGCAAAGTCACTCACGCCTGCCGCCTTGTTCACCTTTCTTGTTACTGAGGCGCAGTATACCTGCTTCTTCTTCTTCTTTGGTTTCAGGCAGACTAAACGCTTCTCAGGCATAATACTGCCATCTACTGTTCAGTACCGTCTCAGTTAATCTCTCTCAACTTGCCGTAGTTATTTTTGAGCGTCATGGGAGATCTCGCAATCGCTAGTTTGTTGCCTCTGCGCTTGCCGTAGCGCAAAGATGTCAGCCTCCATGGCTGCGAGACCCGCTCCTATGTAATTATAAATAACGAATTCTAAGGCAACGCAAATATTATGGTTAAAAGGCTGAGCTCATAGGTGATGATAAATAACATAGTTATGTATAATATATTAAATTTCTGACTTTATATGCCTGTAATTATTACACACTGTAGCTTTAATAACTGTGACTATATTTTTGCTTTAGGCAGTTAAATAGAAAGGGATACTTTCTTTTTCCATTTAGTTGTAGCTGAATGCCTGCATGTAAAGTGATAAAAGAATTTGGCTTGTTTATTTGTTTGCCTGTATCCTATATACTACCTTGAGGCACAGTGTTGTTTATTGGTTGCCAACATATCAAGTCTTTTTGCTGTTTATTTTACAATTCACGCTATGTCAAGCTTGTATTTTTTAGGAAGTACCCTACGTCTGATGATTGTTTCTCTCATTGGTGACTTCTATTACCTGTAGTTAAAAATCATAGTTTTAGCCTTTCTTTAAAGTATTTGACACTATTATCAATAACTGACATATTTCATTCACTCACAATTGTATCTACAAAGCAAACATTTTAAGCCTCAACACTTTCAGGCAAAGATTTTGGTTCAACAATGGAGCATGACAAGCCTCCTGCCTGCAAACGGTCTTTATTTGGTGTTTGTTTGTGCCTGACTGATTAGATTCCTGTTTGGCTGGCAGTCTCAATTCCTGTTGGACCCTTCAGACAGAACAGGCTAATTCCTAGGAGACTCAGAAGCACAGATCACCAGCCACTACCAGCAGCAGAACACCAGAAAGCACAAAGAGAGAGCTGGATGTCCGGTAGCCTTGATTTACTCCTCCATCCTCTCTGTTGGGATTCTCCTCTTTTCCCAGAATCCATGCAATATTCAAGACAGTTTGAGCCTGGACTGATCCGTCACTCAAACTGTTGCAGTTTGACAGGATATGTATAACTGTGTAGGCTTGTGTGTGGAGGCTTGTGTGGTGTCCCTGTGTGAATGGCAACCGTCTCAGTCTGTCTGCGATTCGATGTGTGCTGTCTGTGTCCAAATGTCCCTGCAGTATCTAATTAGTTCAGGGATGCGTTCAATCA
Source organism: Cyprinodon tularosa (assembly GCF_016077235.1). NCBI lineage: Eukaryota > Metazoa > Chordata > Actinopteri > Cyprinodontiformes > Cyprinodontidae > Cyprinodon > Cyprinodon tularosa. The sequence continues at coordinate 169,037 of NW_024038913.1, read as the reverse complement.
TGAGGTGACCAGCAGGTGTCTGGTTCTGCTGCAACCATGAGCCCCCGAGACACATAGATAAACTGGTAATGGAATACATGGGGACCATTCATCTGTTTTGTTCTGTAGAGCTTCCAATTCTGGTACTCCCTTGTCCCTTGCTGCTTTCTATAGCCGGGACCCCTGTGATGCCAGAGTGCTGAGGATGGCCACAGGTTTCCTCATAGATAACCTGACACACCAGTTAGATCCCTTGGCAGCCTTGGACACACAACATCAGACAGCCAATTTACAACAGTCCCCAATGGATGACCTCCACCTGTCCAAAATGGACAATGTCTCTATGCAGTGTGCATGTGTGTCTGTTTGGTAGATGGACACACATCTACCTTTTTCAGTGAGCTTCAATGTCTGTTTGTGACTGAGAATGTTGTTTGTGTCTTACTTTATGTGTAAAATGACAAGAGAGGGGAGGCTCATGCAACCTCACATTTTTACCCCAGGATGCTTTCTTTTTGTCATGGAGGCATTACTCTTGACTGAGAGCCAAATTTAAGTAATGAATAATCTAGTAAAACAATCTCCACAATTATTCTTTGAATACCCAGGTGCAGAGCGAAAAAGTGAAGGCCCTTTAAAAGAGAAAATGCACAATCAAATAAAAAGTAGGCCAAGTTAAATTAAATTATGGACCACATCTAAGCGGCGAGTGCAGCCAGAAATCTCCCATTCATCATATTCAAATGTTTTCTGAACATAATGCTCAAGTTCTTTAAATGGGCTTTTATGTGTTCCCTCATTTCAAATCTGATAATGTTCACCACCTTATTTCTATCTCTCTCTGCCATTCTCCAGCTATTCTTTAGTCTTTTCATTTCTATACTTGCTTTTTATCTACTTAGAGCTTTCTCTTTAGCCCTCACTACCTCTCTTCATCTTCCTTCATATTCTAGTCTTTTTCAATCTCTCACACTCTCTCACACCTACCATCTCCATGAAAACTATCATCATTGCAATGCTTTGTCTTCACTTTTGTCCAATTGTTTTAATTTTTTTATTTTTTGCCACTCTACTCCAGTTTTTGTGTGCCCTGGGACATTGCTGCGGGTGCAGGTGCCCAGCTCTCAGCAGGAAGCTGAGCACCAGGCGGGGGCTTGGTGTAAGGACCCTCTGCAGTCTGGGGACCGTCTGTATGTCATGCCCTGGACCCCCTACCGCACAGACATGCTGTATGAGTACGCCTCCTGGGAAGACTTTAAACAGAACCGAGCCACAACTACCTACAAGTGAGTGTATTGCTCACTGCCTTGGATGATCAAATGGCATCTGCGGCAGTACTGAATAACTATTTTTTAATATACTGTAGATATTGCTAGGAATAGTAGAATGTACCCCTGTGGAACTGGAATGGAACCTCTGCATTGCACGGCCCCACATATACGTGTTTATTAATCCCTTTTTATTCTTATCACAGGCTGCCAAACAGAGTGGACGGCACAGGCTTTGTTGTATACGACGGTGCAGTATTTTACAACAAAGAACGCACTCGAAACATTGTCAAATATGACCTACGTACGCGCATCAAAAGCGGTGAAGCCATTGTCACAAATGCCAACTATCACGACACTTCCCCGTACCGCTGGGGAGGAAAGTCAGACATCGACCTCGCCGTGGATGAAAATGGCCTCTGGGTGATATACGCCACTGAATCCAACAACGGACGACTGGTGGTCAGCCAGGTGGGAGAGCAGTGGTGCACCACAAGGAAAGGGATATGGATTGCAAATGTAGGATTAGATTATCCAGAAATTTCATCTGCGTGGTCAGGCGGATGGTCAATAGAGTGAAATAACTTTTTCTGAGATTACAAGCATGCACTGACAGATGAGATATGGAAAGCCTGCTGTCTGACAAATGGAGCTGTATAAATATCATCAGAAATATTTTGGGTCACATTTTAAATCCCACCATCAAGAAATGTCTTTGCTAGCAAGATTAGTATTTGATTTGTTTTGCATTGTATCTCCACTGAAAAACAAATTATTTGGACTTTGGAGATATTATGACCTAAAAGGATGCCCTTATCCTTGACAATCCCAGGATGCCTCACTTTTGCTTTGTTTGCAAAATAATCTCAAAATTGGATCACTGAGTGAAGAGCTGAATGATTTATATTATTTTTATACCTGCTGTTGGTTTGTTTTCAAATATATATCTTATCTTCTGCAGCACTCCTCATAAACAATACTTAGACTAATAGGTTTGCTTTCCTCTGCTTAATATTTACTCTATAGAATTATTCTTTAAGTTTTTTAAACCTGAGTGGATTTTCAGATGTTGACCGGATTATGGATTTCTAAACCCTGAAGCTGATTTTAATATGCTTACTGAAAGGAAATAATTTCAGCATAAATTAAATGACAAAAACATGTGAACTAGCAAAGAGCCATAAACTTTAATAGGGATTTTTATGAAAATGATCAACACTAAAAAGTACATAATTGTGAAAAGAAAACTTAATTGCTTAGCCAAATGTTTATCAAAGTCCTGCATAAAAAAACAAACACCTTCATCACTGATAAAGAAAGTAAAATGTTTATATTGTATAAAGTCATTACATATATAATTAAATATTCAAGCATTTAACTCAAGTGGTTTTAAAGAAAAAGTCGTCCTAACTCTGGAGAGGCTGCAAAGATCTGCAGATAAAGCAGCACATTTGCAAGTCAAACAACAGACTCAAACTTACAATATGTCATTAGCCTTGTAATCTACACAACAAACATCTGGAAATAAGTTGTTCTGCTTAGTTGAGATCATTTCTGTATCCATAGAAAACTCTGCACTGCAGCTACTATTGTGTAGCATGGTGGTGACAACATCATGCTATGGTGTTGTTTTCTTTACCAGGAACAGGAAAGCTGATCAAAGTTTAAAGCAAGATGAATAAAGCGTAATATTGGAAAATCCCAGAGAAAAGATAGATAAAAGCTGCAACAGATTTGACACCATATGCTCCTTCAATCTAATGTGAATTAAATCATATTTCTAAGAAACTCCAAATGTAGTCTGGACCTTTTAGAAATCACCCTTCCTTGGCAGGGCTTTAAAATTGCTAACTTGGATCAAGCTTTTTCGCAAAAAAGACTATAGTCTTACTACAGTTTACAAAATTTTATACCAATAATTGACAAAGTTATTAAATAAATCAACAAACATGTGTATTTAGAAAGGATAGAAATTTAAATTTATTGATCTCACAATGGTGAAAAATAACTCTGCATTTAACCCATCCCCTCCGGGGAGCAGTAGGCTGCCACTGTCGTGCCAGGGGAGTATTGTGGGGTTAAGGGCCTTGCTCAGAGACCCAGACTGCCAGCTTTGGGGATTGAACTGGGTACTTGCAACCTTTTCAGATTGCAAGTGCATTGCTCTAATCACTAGGCCAACACTCCCCCATGAAAAAATATAGGCACGGAACAGTTTGGATTTGTAGGAAGTTCAGTGCTTTTTCCATCCTTATCACAATGATGCATTGCTTTGTGTTGGTTCATCACCAAAGATCCCATAGTTTTATTAATGTTCTTTCTGCAGGTTAACCCTTACACACTTCGCTTTGAAGGCACCTGGGAGACAAGCTTCGACAAGAGGATGGCTTCCAACGCCTTTATGGCCTGTGGCGTTCTTTATGCGGTGCGGTCAGTCTACCAGGACGACGACAGCGAAGCAGGCGGCGACCTGTTGATGTACGCCTACAACACCAACCGTGCGCGTGAGGAGCCGGTCAACATTGCTTTCCCAAATCCCTACCAGTATATATCATCTGTGGACTACAACCCTCGAGACAACCAGCTTTACGTCTGGAACAACTACAATGTCCTACGCTACCCACTTGAATTCGGACCACCAGACCCCACTACCGGTAAGGAATGATTCCAAGAAAAGCATATAATAACAGATAATGTGCTCCAATTAAATATTTTAGCAAGAACCTGTGTTTTGTCTCTCAGATGGTCTTTTTAAGTTTGCAAAACACTTTAAGTAACAGCTTAAATATTTAACTCTGTCCCACAACGCTATTTCTCTTCATCTGAGAAGCCATCAGGCAGTTCATGTAGAATGTTTCTCTAAATTGGGAGCTTCAGATAGCAAATTATCCTCCAGCATGGCAGCAACATGGAGAAGCTTTTTCCCATACAACTGCAGTGGCACCTCATATCAACGTCAGTGTGTAATGAATAATAAAAAAAACTCATCACCAGCCTGATAAACTGGAATGTTGAAATGGGCGTGGCATTTTGTTTTGGTTATATTATTATTTTGAGAGGATGGTTGAGATGTGCAGTAGTTCTAAATTACATACAAACTAGTAAGACGGTTTGATTAGTTAAAGAGAGGAATGAGCAGCTGCAGAGCTGCACGACATCTCTGGCTTTGATCTGATAGGATTTTGTAGTTTTGATGTCTGGCTTTTTATCTTCGCATCAGGGTTGGTTGTTAGTGATGGTGACTTCTATGATGCATTTGATAAATTATTGATTTATCTCTGAATTGCGATGCTGCTTTTTCTTCCCCTGCCTACTATTGCTTTGGAGAGTGTTTAAGAGGTTTAAAAGTTGTTTGTTACCCTGATTGCTGGGTTTTGAACTAAGCTTCTGAGGAACATTTTACATTCAAACACATATGTCTTGTGTTTCTTAATTTTTATGTCTAATTTTGTTTTTGATTTATTATAAATGTTCCACAGATTTTCTTCGGATTGAAAATTTTAATTTGCCCTTTGATTCATTTTCAGGCCCTCTGACCACCACTCAAGTGACCCCAACTCCACCAGCTAGACCATTCACCTCCAGTGCCAGTCCCTCTACCATACGTCCTCTGGCCCCCACCTCACGCCCAATCGGCTCCATTAACAAGCAACCTGATCTCCGTCCAATCACAGCCACGGTACCCGTCACTCGTCGGCCACCTCCCCCTCCTCAAGGCCCACAACGGTATTTTTGTGAGACTAAGCTCATCCGGGGTATCCAGTGGCCAACCACTCAGCGAGGGGAAACTGTTGATCGTCCTTGTCCTAAAGGATCCTTGGGTGAGGATAGCAGCACATTTCTGTTTAAAGGGTCCTTATGCTGAAAGTCTTTCAAAGGCATTCTTCTCTTGAAACTATTTTACGGGGATTTCATGATAGTAATAGACCAATCTAAGGTTATTTGTTATTGTGCAGAGAGAAAGAAAGGCACAAGTTTTGAAATTACTTACAAATGAAAATCTGTGAAGAGTTTCATGAAGTTGCATTCAGCATTGTTTAAAAACCTGCCTTTGACATCCTGCACTAGAAAAAGCTGACAAACATAGATTTCCGCAGATTTATCTAGCTCTAGATTTCCAGCCTGGATATAGATGGACTTTGACTAGGCCATAATAATAAATCAGAATGGTTGGATCTAAACCTTTTAGCTCTGGAAGATGATAAGAGTCTATTTTAGCCTCTAACTATTGTAGGTTCCTTCCAGTATTAGGCTTAAAAGTAAAGTTGGAGTAAATATAATTGTAATTTACAGTGTTCAGATTTATATCTACTTTGGTTTTTAACATAACTAATGCTGAAAGTCTTAGAGGGTATGAATACCTTTGCAAGGCACTATGTATAATTGCAACAATTTTGTTTTAAACCCTGTCTTCCATCCTTGTGGGTTGTTGCCATATATATTCTTGCACATTTCCAAGCCATCAGTATGTTTGTGCTCTCCTGCTTGTTTTTTTTTCCGTTGTAGCCTCCTTCTGTCCCTGTGTTGGTCTCACCAGTGTGCACAGTCTCTAAGGACTCACTGATAAAAACTCATCCTCCACAAATGAAAGGTTCATCTCCCACGGAATCAGAGCTGATTGAAAGTGGCACATAATCAAATGAAAGGCCACACAACACTGGCTTTACTTTCCTTTCTGCTATTCGATGTACTTAAAGACGTCTACCTGTCAAAAAAGTCACACAAAGACATGTCCTCGATTCCTCCTCCTTCAATTGATTTTATTGTTTCTAGGTGTTTAGAAGCAGATGTAGTCCTCATCTTAGTTTACTTTTTAAACCTGTTCTGTATTGGAAAAACATATAACGAAAAGCTGAATGCTAAAGGTAAAAAAAATAAATCAGCAGGAGACAGTGAGAAAGTAGCAGATGAAAGAAAACCACATCTGCTATGATCCCGCTATGACTACGAAGCATTTCATCGTTATCTCTGTCATCTATGCTTGTCCAATTGCTTCCCTTTTTGTCCTGTGTGGTCCCCATCCTCTTTTCCTCCGCCTTGTCTTTGTGACTTGATGTTAGGTATTTGTGTTAGCAGCAGCAGCAGCAGATAGACCCCTCCCCGGTTTTGTCTCTGTATGGTGTCCTTCCTCTGAACCCTCACACCGAACAAAAACACCAGAGTGGAAATAAGATTCTGTAAAAGCCACACGCTTCCGTCAGGTGTTATTATTCGACAGTGCGGAATCATATCTGATGTTCTTTATGTGTGACTGTGTTTAGAGATGAAATATTATGTGATGTGAAAGAATACAGTCTGGCTTCCTCCCTCTTTACTCCTGCTTTCACTTGCTATTTAACCTTTTTTATTCAGCCTCAAATCTCTCTTTCACTCTCCTTCCTTTTATTTCTTCACACTCTTCTTCAAACATTGAGTCTTACATATTTAAAATTCATTCTGCTTAATTCTTTCAGGTTAAAACTATCACACGCTCCCTGTTCATCCTTCTCCTTCACACTGTTCCATTTAATTGCAGTCATCTAATGCTTATCGTCTCTCGTTTCCCCTCCACCCTTCTTTCTCTCCCGCTGCTTTTTCTCCAGGTATTGCTTCGTTCCAGTGCCTGGCGGATCAGGTCATTTGGAACCCACGGGGTCCTGACCTAAGTAACTGCACCTCCCCCTGGGTCAACCAGGTGGCACAGAAGGTGAGACCTGAAGCCACATCCCTGGTCAGGGGTCCGTCCCTTTCTTCTGCCCCTCTCACCTGGACACCTTTCCTGTCCACATGCAATATTACATTAACATATCTCCAAGGCTCTCCTGATTAAAATAGAGATCCTTTATTACAAGGCATGTGCTCATAATGCTTAATTAACTTCTTTTTTTGCCCACAAATATAATTAGATTCATGCTAGCCTGCAATTTTTTTTTTATATGACTACTGTCCAATTCCAGCAAAGACTGGCTTGTATTTTTATTTGTTTTCTTTGTGTGCCATTTCAAGCTTCGTTAAATAAAAATATGAAAATAACTAAGAAAAGAAGAGGAAAAAATTACATTACAAGAAAATAAACATTGTCTTTTTTAGGAGCGGTAATAGTACCAAAAATATTTCTGTTTCCTAAGAGCTAAACTAATGAAAGAGAGGATTTATTCAGATGTTTGTGGACATGTTCAAACTTTTACTAATTACAAATGTTCACTTTATCAATAACTTAACTAAGACTAGGGGTTTTTAAAAGTCCATTCAAATTGTAGCGTCTGATTTTAATTATAAATAACACCAGTGCAGACACTAAACATTAAAACCTTGTACTGATCCATGAACATTTAGACTTAGACCTGATCTTCAAAGAATCTAAATAAGAAGAGCATTTTTTTAGTATGTGCAATAACAGATTTTAACAGTTATATATAACAGACATATAACTGTTTGGCAGATGATCTGCAAAGATTGTTTTGCAAATATTATGACGTGCAAACTGAATTGTTCCTTTCCGTTAAAATTTGCGAATTACAGGCCTACAGGCTACAGTAAATGTTACGGAGGTAGTTAAAGGAAGATGATGCTCAAAGCAATGGAGATGAAGATGATAATTATCTAAACAATACAATGATAGGAAAATAAAAGCAGAATAAAAGCAAAAAAAGATAAAAACATGATAAAAGCAGGCAGTAAAACAAACAAAACAGATGAACCAGAAGCTTAAATGTAGCTTATCTCAAAGGGCTACGTACAAAAATGAAAACATCATGAAACATAATTGTGCTTCATTACATTTTATTACATTGAGGAAGGCAAATATCCCTGTTGTTAAGACATGCGCACACATACTCACCTCCATGTCTTTTTGCAGCCTCTTTTGCTTTTCAAAAACATGCTGTAATAGAAGTTCAGTCTTTCTTCAATTTGTGTTAAGTAATTCTTAGAGTTAACTTTTTTGGCCCTAATTTTGTGATTCCTAAAATAAAGGTTAATCACTTTGCATGGTTATTGGACTTACCATGTCCAAATTACACATTAAGTGATGTCGGGTTAGTAACCAACTTGATCTCATTTCTGGCTAGACCTACATATTGGCTTTCAAATGTATCTGATCTGTTATGACCAGCATTTAAAATACAAAATCATAGAAACACAGCCAATCATCTCACTGATGGTCTCCTTGCAGATCTTACCCACATGCAAATTTAATTAAATGTATAACCATTTCTTTGTCCGTGTTAGTCAAAGTTCAAGTTTTTTTTTGTTTTTTTAGATTTTTACATTACATTAATATCAAAATGTTATTTTAATATTATACATTATTTATTCCCTTTCAAGAAAAGTTTAATATTTTGATTATATAATGTTTAGATAAACAAAAATTATAACAGCAATAACACCATTAAGAGACTCAAAACCATATTTCACTGTAATTTCAAGGTCAGGCAATGATTAAAAACCCTTTCAGAGAGCATAGACTGAGGGCTCTGAGTCAACAGAAGAGGAGGAAGAGCAGACACTCTCCTCTGCTCCCTCCAATGCAGCAGCTGGGTTTTTCAGCAAGGTCTACTCTGACTGGCTTTCTCTGCACCGTACATACGCCAATCCAGACAGCAGATACCCTCTGTCGTGAAACCAGCCAGTCCCAAAACTTGCCAAAGCTTTCCACTTATATTAAGACCTCTCTTTCAAATCTTTTTTTGTTTTGTCCTCCTCCTCATTTCCCTTTGGGTCATTTATAGCCTGCCACCTTTTCATGCCAGCCATATGTCGCCACATTTTGTTTTAAAAATCCAAGAAAAGAGCCGTGCTTGCGTAACAAAACCATAGGTCATGTGATTGTTAAACAACACAACAACTGCTCTGTTTTTTGTGTTGTTCTGTTGGCTACATACTAAGTGGCAAGTAGATATACAGCTTCACCGGCAATTACAAAAGTTGCCCACATTTGATGCCTGATCTGTTTGCAATTTCATGTGCTGGGTTTAAGTGTATAAAGATCAGTGACGTGCGGTGAGGTTCATAGCTGGTGAGGCACTGACGTCATCAGAATCAGATTTGCAAATAGATGCATAGATTGACAGCAGTTTACAGGTTATGTTTCACTTCTGCATCCTTACACATACAAACTGTAGCTCACAAAACACACATTTCCTTAAAAAACAAAACAAAATAAATGTTATTACTGTCTTACCTTTACTTATAAATGAATAGAAGTCCTCCTTATCTTCCTTCAGTTTTAAAAGTCTCTCTGTCTCAATGGAGATCACTGCCAGGGAAGAAAGCCTTCCTTGATCCGTCCTGTTCCTGCCTTATGTTTTCAGTCTCTTGAGCACCCCCTGCCATGAGGCAAGAGAACTGCCTGCCTCACCTCGAACTTGTTCTCTGCCGTTTATAATCGCTCATTACACGAAACACGTTACACAAACACAGTTGGTGACAAAAAGCTCTGTACATTATATACATAAGCCAAATTATTAGAAATAAGTTCACATATTACATTTGTTTAAACCATTTTATTGACGCCGTACAGCAACATGCTCTCTCCGCTTTGCAGCCAGCGCAGAGCCAGGGGTTGCGCAATCCAAGGTGAGGCAGAGCTCGCTGCTGCCTCACCGGCATCGCTTCCAAGCATTTGAATGGGAAAATAAGAAAATTCAGCGATTTTGAACAAATAAAAATCGAAATTGGTGAAGCTACATGAAAAATGAATATTTTTTAGTACAAACCACCGGATGAATATAACAATTTAAATTACTTTATGATTATATATTTTCTTTCTTTCCATGATGGCTGGTGAGGCACTGCCTCACCTGCCTCCCCTGACCGCACGTCACTGATAAAGATCGTCTGCTGTTTTATGCTGCATTAATTTCAGCTAGCCTGAAGACACTTTTCTTTATTATCAATTTTCTACTATTGTTTATGATAAACAGGATATCTTTCCTCCTCTGGCACGATGCCTCCTTTGTGGCAACATTTTGCAGATATTGTAGGTTTGGTGTAGAGGCATCTGTTTGCACATGACTTTCAGAACTAAGAAAAAAAGATGCAAAACCAATTTTCTGATTAGGAAAACCAGTTTTGCACATGGTAAATGTTTACATTTGCATATCGTCCATCCATAAATTTGCACCATTTGGTCATTAGAATATGATCTGCATGAAGAGACACATGCAAAACATTGGTTGCACTCGCTGTCTGCTGAATTGCAAACACACATCACTTTGCACCTTCTTTGAAGATCTGCGTGTACAAACACCTTGGCACCTGTTTTAAGACATGCAAACCTTCTGAAGATCAGTCACTTAGTTGTTAATTTAATGTCTAAGCATTATATGTGCTGAAAGCAGCTATATTGGACTTTCTAGTTATTTTTCCATGTGCACTGCTGATGGATCTCCCTGAATCCTTTGTTAGGTATATGTGTGTGCTTTGAAGGATAAACAGCATCACCTTTACAAGAACTGCCATTGGAAGAATCTATTATACCATCTCTTTTTAGCTAAAATCAATTGCAATTGCAGTGTGTTTGCAAAGGCTGCAATTTGCAAGTGAAAAAGACCCAACGATAATAAAAACTTCATGGTGTGTACTGCAAGGTCTGCCGTTATTTACAAGGATACAAAAACACCTAATATTAGAGGGAAGCTTGTGTGTGTTATTTGCAAATAAATCTGTCTCTTTCTTTTACGCAGATAAAGAGTGGAGAGAACGCTCCCAACATAGCCAGTGAGCTAGTGAACCACACGAGGGGACGAATCCAAGCCGGTGATATTAGTTCGACTGTCCGGCTGATTGAGCAGCTGCTGGATATACTGGATGCCCAGCTGCAAGCCCTTAAGCCCAGGAATAAAGAGTCAGCAGGGCGAAACTACAATAAGGTAATAGAAATTGTAATTAAACTCATGCATTCTGGATGCATGTATCAAAAATTAGAAAGCAAAGATCAAGTTAATCAAACTGTATTCTTTCGCTATAGGCTGTTAGTTTATTTGTTATCTTCTCTTTGTTCAGTTTAACAAAACCCAGCTTTGTTTTTTTCCCTCCAGTTCCAGAAGCGAGAGCAGAATTGTCGAGCATATATCCAGGTAGATTTTTCTTTTATGCCTGTCTTCTTTACATACCCAGAATAAAGCTCTTCTCTGAATTTTTATATAGACAAGTTACATTCTGGTGCAGACAAGTTTGTGTGAATGAAATTCCCCAGGCTCAGTGTTATGAATAATCTTTGTTTTGTTTAGATTTCTGTTTACTGTTAAAACAGTTATTCTTTCTGGAGTCTTGACTATTATTTCCACCAACTCATAGCAAGGCGAAGTGAATAGAAAAAATATGCAACAAATATGTGTCTATAAAATCAACATTATTATAATGTATCGATCTCTGAATGTAGCCTGACAGGCAGGTAACAAAACCACACTTATCAAATAATAGAGTGACAATTGCTTGAGCACATCACTAAAACGGTCAGTCTTAATTGTGCCTCCTATTGACAGATTATAAACAGGATAATCTTTTGAAAATCTAAGATGATCCAAGTGCCATACATTTAGTCTTCTCAGTTTTAATCAAATAGTTCAATAATCTAATACTAATCTAGTTTTCTGGTTGAATCATTGCATGCAGGACAATAGTGTCATGCTTAAAAATAAAATGGAAATTTTTTGTGAAAACAAAAACAGTGGTCCAAGACGTCTACCTTGTGTCACTTCTCACTACAGAGGCTTTATTGCAAAATTACTACCATTAAATAGCACAATAAAATCTAGATTCTTTAAAGCTACAGTGTGTAACTTTTAGCGACATGTAGCGGTCAGACTGCAGACTGCAGCAACATGAACATCTCCCCCCAACAGTACGGCGAGCGTTACGGGACAAAATGTCTTCCACGACGTCCGCATCACCTACCTTCTCTAGTGATGAGGTTTGTTTACATAGATAATTTTACAGATAGTATTTCATTAGTCTGTGTAGGGTATATATTTCCTGTAGACTTAAGATAATAAATATACCCGTTATTTTCTCTACATCGTTGTGACGTTATCACTAGTTTGTTGGCTCTGCGCTGCCGTAGCGCAAAGATGTCTGCCTCCATGGCTGCGAGACCCTCTCCTATGTAATTATAAATAACGAATTCTAAGGCAACGCAAATATTAAGGTTAAGAGGCTGAGCTCGTAGATGATGATAAATAACATAGTTATGTATAATATATTACATTTCTGACTGTATATCCCTGTAATTCTTACACACTGTAGCTTTAAATAACTTTTAATCAATTAATTGCAGAATGTTCAAAATGATACAACAAGATCTTTCCAGCAGTAAATTGTAATCAAGTACATTAAAAGCTGCACTCGACTTTAGCAATACAGTCCGGATTAATCTCCTGTTTTGTATTACTTATCCAGTCATCTGAGCTAAAGCTGTTGTTTAAGTGCCCTTGAAATGGAGGTTTAAAAATGATTTTACTGAATCCCGATATTGGAAAAATATACAAATTATTGTACCTTGTATTCTCTATAGTAAACTGAATCTTAAGTCTACAACAAACATTCAAATTAGCTCATTTAAATCCTTTATTTGAGAATATGGTATCCATCACTGTTATATATTTACTATGTAAGTAAAATTTATTTATAAATGATCTTTTTAGAGATGAAATTGCAAAGTGCTGTACATAAAACAAATAAAACACATTTGAATAAATTAAATGCGGTCAATGTATAAGTAAGTTTAAGTATAAAACCCACTATGCAAAGTTTTTTTTTTTTTTTTTTTTTTTCAAAATGTGACTTTTATCCAAAGAACTTTTAGATCTAGAACAATTAAATGGGAAAAAATACACCAGATAATCAAAAGACAAATACACAAACCTATATATTTGTAAAAAAAAAAAAAAAAAAAAAACTTTTACCTTCACTTCAAAAACAAAATAAGTTGAACAGCCACCTCAGACCTAATTTTAATAAGAACTTTGTGGTCATCACTTTATAAATCAGTCACTGTCCTGACTTTTGAATCATCACTTACACATTCTGGTTTATGCTGAAGGACAAACAACCTTCACTCTAATTAACATGAATCAGTTTACAGCTTTTATTTGCCAGTGGTGAATTTTGTTTTGTATATCTGTGAACTGGTGTCACTTAATAAAGATATCGTATTGGCCTGCAGCATAATCTTGCCGCAGTGTGGTAGAGTTTATAGTGTATGTTTAATATCAGCCTCAGCCCCATTATATTGCACAATAAGGTACAATACCTGTTGCCTAGAGAAATCTAATTTGACCACAGTATAAAAAGCAACAGTTTGTCTTATGACACCCTTCTGCCCGTTTTCAATATGTATGCAATATCTCTGGCTTTGGGAAAGCTCTTATCTAATATCAAGAAAATGGTTTTGTGTATGCTTCTTTGTAATGATAAAATGCAGCACTCTGCAGCACCCAGTCTTTTATTTTCTATGACCTCTCTGCTTCCTGTTGTAATTTGACCCCACGTCTTTTGATCTCCGTTTCTGCAGGATGAATGCAAAGCATGCAGCTTGGAATGTTACCGGGCTATTACTTTCTGTCACTTTCTGCAGGGTAGCTTTGTATAATAACCACTGAACCAAGGATATCATACAAACACCCTCAGCCATTTTCTTCTTCTGGGAATGAAGTGCATTCTGATGCTCAATTCATTCTCTTAACAGCAATGCTCTTTATTCTGCACGGCAGTCTATCCTTCATTTTTGAGAGGTCTGAGCAAGAGAATTACATGATTCATCAAGCAGGCTACTCCAATAAATTGAATAGCTGATACAACCATCAAAATTGCCATTAAATGAATTGTAAGTGTGAAATAGAATGGTAATATGTCTGACATAGCATAATAACAAATGAATTGCAGGAGAGTTGAAAGCTTCTTGGAAATAATTACCAGTAAACGTGTAAGTTGAATATCTTATCAAACATGTTTGCACTGCATCGCATTGTACACAATATTAATCATTACAAACACAGTATAAGCAAATTTAGGAGCAAATTGGTAATTAATGATCACTAATTAACAGCTAATAGCACTTCCTGAGAACGGTGTTAAGCTGTAAAAAGGTGTTAATGAGTGACTATCTGTTGATTAGTCATCCATAACCAGGTGTAGTCGGTATTGGAAGCTAAATGTTGCAAAACCAACAACTGAAAAGTAATAACTATTTTTATGTGATTTCAGATCACCATTTATTCTAAGCCTGAATTACGGTACCACATTTTTTAAAAGCATTTTTATCATTTTCTAAATTAAATACATAAAAATATACTTTATTTTTTATTGTTAACACCTTTTTTTTTTAAATCTTAATAACAAAATTAATTTTTAAACGAAACAATAATGTTCACAAAAGCAGAGCCAAGGTCACTTAGTTATCTCCCTCTAAGTAACTATACATCTACAGATTCCCCCCAAATAGGACAAGTGGGAAAGCTGTTTAAATTCAAAATAAGTGGCTCTAAATTATTAAACAGGTATTACATTATTTTAAAACCAAAGGGAACTTTTTACCATAAGTGTGAGAAAGCAGTTAATATTACAGAGCTCCGTTACATGTTTGCATAACTTATTTTAAACAAAGACCAAAGTAGAGATGCTATTTTAATTAATTTAATGTTTTCATTTAAAAAATCTTTATCATTTTATATTAGCATATAGCACAATGTTTACAAGTTGCACGGCAAATCACACTATATAGATCTGTGTCTGTCTGTGTTCACTGCAGAGTTAAAGCCCATTTATTTCATCTTTTTGCTTTCAGTCTCAGCAGAAGGTTTCAGACATTGGTAATAATGGAAGAAGTTACAGCACTGTACATTTCCTAAAAAGAAACAATTGAGTTAGCATAGGTGGTTGAACAACACATACAGTATTTATTGTAGAATTTTGCTGGACGAGTCACTTTCCACTTCAATTTTCTTTTTCCGATCTTTTGTCGTCTATTCTGTGGAACGTAGCCCCTTGTGATTAAAGTTTGTATTTCTCCTTTTGTTTTGTTTGGATACCCATCTGCAGGCTCCTTCGTGATGGGCTAAAATACCCATGAAAGGAATGCAGAAGACGGACAAAAGGCCCTTTCTTTGTGCTTATGCACATTAAATGGATGGGCTCTTAGTGATGCTTACCTTAGCTGTGAGATTCCCAAGGAGTTTCAGATGACAGATAAAACTGAACTGTTCAAAAGGATAAAATTGAGCAACATTTAGTTATCGGTTATTTATAGACCTCTATCTTTATACAGTATTATGGCAGATTTAATAAACTTTTAAGATGCATCAAGAGAAAAATGTAGTTTTCTTTATAGATCCTTTTTTTTAAGATTCTACATCCTCTGCCTTCAATGTTAATCTCACGACTGATACTTAATTTAGCTGCTCTTCAAAGGACTTAATGCTAAGAAATGTACCTTATAGTGGGTTTGCATGATTCTACTGTCCTCAGGGCAAAGTCCTACAGTAAATCTAAATCTTGACTTTTTTCATTTATCACATTAGAGAACTTAAGACTTCTCTATTTTTGAAATGTTTCTGCTTCTTTATGCCTCAGGCGGTTGTTCAGACAGTAGACAACCTACTGCGTCCTGAGGCCCTGGACTCTTGGCAAGATATGAACAGCACTGAGCAGGCTCACACTGCAACCATGCTCCTGGACGTCCTGGAAAAAGGAGCTTTCCTCCTGGCTAACAACATGTACGGGAATCGCTTCTCTGACCGAGCCCCCAGCGTTGGTGAGAAAACACGCATTAGGACACAATAGACCACAAACCTCTGAGTGAAGCTCTGCGTCGGGTTTATGGCTCTCTGTTTTTACAACCAGATCTGGAGGTTCACGTTGTCAACACAGAGATGGACCTGCAGGATTTATCTTTCCCACAGAATTACGCTAGTGACAGCACCATCCAGCTTTCAGCCTCCACCATCAAGCAATACAGTCGGAATGGTCAGCAGACTTCACTCCCCTTCTCGGTCACCCCTACATCTGAAAAATGGCACAGTTCTTAGCATCTCACTCTGGTTATGTTTTCATTTGCATTTTTTTGCAATCTTAAAACAATCTGCATGCAGTTGACTTAGTCATTGGTTCATAATAACAGCCTAATCAGATTAACAAAAGCGCTGAGACAATTTCTTTTCTTGATGGTTTCTTAACAGCAGTCTTAATAGAATAGCTGGGGAGGCGTGTAGATTACAATCGGCCCCAGCCTGGCACAGCTATCTCAGCACTCTCTCTTGTTTCTTTTCCTCATTCCCGCGCTTAGTCTTTCCACCATCTTATCCCCATGTCACATCTCTCTTGTTCCCAACCCCCCATCATCCTTTCGTGCTCCCCTCCTCTTTCAGTGGCCCCCTCATCCCTACCCTCCCTCTGTTTTCTGCCTCTGCTGGGCTCTGCAGTGGGAACGAGATTAGAATGATTGAAACAAACCCACATGAAATATTCATATGGAATAATAAGAGATCTGTGAATGCTTGAGGGATGAATGTTCCATTGCCCTCCACATTAAATCTCGCTCTCTTGCACCAGTCAAAATGAAACGGTCCTTACCATCATTCTAACCTTCACTAACTCCCTCTCTCCATCTCCCTTTCACTCACTCTGTCACTCTCCTCTCTCCATCTCTGCCATTTCTGCTGCTGTTTCCACATTATGTCCTCATTTCTCTATTTTACTCCTGTCTCCCTCCTCCTTCATGCTTTTGTGTATCTCCCCTTTTAGATTAACAACTGCCTGTTTTCACACCTTAATATTGATTTGTACTGTCTCATCTTATCTTTTGCAGGGCAAGTAAAAGTGGTTTTCATTCTGTACAAAAATTTGGGGTCTTTCTTGTCCACTGAGAATGCTACAGTTAAGATAGAAATGGAGGGACCGAGCTATGAAAGGAAGCGCCTGGCGGTTAACTCTCATGTAATCGCTGCCTCCATCAACAAAGAATCCAGCAGAGTGTTTCTCACTCAGCCGGTGATCTTCACTCTCAAACATCTCCAGGTATTTTTATTTTTTTTTGGCTCATATTATCATGTTTTTTCCTGACCCCAATTAACTCATAAAAAAAATGCTGTTCTCAAATTATGATTTAACATATGAAGGAATAAAGTTTCCTAAACCAACCTGAACCAACATGGTAAAGTATTCACTCCTTAATTATTAACTGTCAATTCACACATCCAGGCCTGATTGCCATTAGATCTGAAGAACCAAGAAATAAATCAAATAGAACCTGTCAAACAATATAAAGTAGGCTTGACAACAATCATTGAAAGCAGAATATCATACAAGTATCTAAGAAAATAGAGAATAGAAAATACAAAAAATTACACTTGCCATTTAAATTCAACTAGGGGCAGGAATTTTTAAGCGAACACACATACATGTTCGTTCTTTTTTATGCTATGGGGTGATAAAGCTATCTCTCTGCCTTGACTGGCCCTTGTGCTGCATATTACGCTGCAATTTGGGTTTGGAATCTCCTGATCAGTCCTATCGATGTACGTAAATTGATGCTGCAGGAAGTCACAGTGTTAGTAGAAGATTTGCTTGACCTGGTGCTTGTTGCTGTGATTGAATATGTGCAGAGGTCTTGTAGTAAACCATCAAACAGTTAACAGCGTTACACTATTACAAGTGCAGTGCTGTGAATACAGCCTTTCCACGTTTCTGTGCGCTGCTCTGCCACCTTGGCTGGTGGTTGCACTTACCCGCAACGCCAGTCGGGTCAGTCGTCAGTCTCATTCCCTCATCCTGCCTCTAGTTCCTTTAAAATAATTCCTACAAAATCTCATAGCTGCAGAAAATTATTGGGAGCTCTGTTGGCATCATTTAGCTGAGTTAAGATCAGTTTTAGTGAGTCAAAAATAAGAAAGATACTATAAAAAAATTTTATCCATGGGAAAGTTCCAGAGCAAAGAATAAAACTTTTGACCAGAAGAACACAAAGACCCATTTCACGTTTGTCAAAAACATCTTAATGATCCGACAGACTTTTTTTTGTAATATTCTATTTACACACAAGACCACAAAGCCTTTATATCTGCCATAAATATAACACATTATTTGAGAAATCAAACATCAGACCTAGAATAGAGCATGAATATATGATATTAATGGATGATTACTGAAGTTTCTATCTGAACTCCAGAGGGAAAGTGTCCATCCTGTAGAATGTGACCTTAAGCCACACTCAAGTTACTCAGCATTAAAATAATCCCAAGCATCAACTGTCTCTCTTTTCTGCAGAATAAGAATTATTACACTCCAAATTGTTCGTTTTGGAACTACTCTGAGCGCTCCATGACCGGCCAGTGGTCTTCGCAGGGCTGCAGGCTGCTGGACACCAACAGCACACACACCACATGCTCCTGCAGCCACCTCACCAACTTCGCCGTGCTCATGGCTCACCACGAGGCGGATGTAAGAAAAAAGGGCGTGGCAAGCAGACACACATTTAAAATGGAAGTGGGCTAATTTATGCTCACATTCATTCGCGTGAGCATTAGCACTCACGCAGTCACACACCCTCACACACATGCACAATAATGTTCCCTTCTCGAGGCTGACAAGCTCTTTGTTTTGAATTTTCTCTTTTCCTTCTTTCACGCTGACATTCAGGGAGGCAACAGCTTACAAATTCATGTCCCACTACTTCTAGCTGACATTCACATGAATTTAAATGTCATGTTTTTTTTTCAGAATGCCTTGTCTCTTGTCTTCACATTTTAGCTCTGTGCATATATTTACAAATATTAAATAAGGCAATTTGGCTCTTTCGATCCCCACCCTCTTTTTCCATCCATCCCTCTTTTGTTTCTGCTGCTCATCTTCTGTCCCACTATTCTCCTTCCACCATGTTCTAATTTTGTCTCAGTTTTTACTTGTAATGGGCGAATTGTGTATTTCTAGCCCCTCCTCTCTTGCGCTCCTCGTTTCTTACACCTGTTTTTTTTCTCTCCATTGTTTAATCCACCAGGGCCGGATGCACGAACTGATCCTGTTCGTGATCACCTGGGTGGGCATCGTCATCTCCCTGGTGTGTCTGGCCATCTGCATCTCCACTTTCTGCTTCCTGCGGGGTCTGCAGACTGACCGCAACACAATCCACAAGAACCTCTGCATCAACCTCTTTATCGCTGAGCTGCTCTTCCTCATCGGTATTGACAAAACGGAATATCATGTGAGTTTTTATCCACAGAGCCTACTCTAATACCTGCTCTTTTTCCCTTTTCGACTCATATTTGAGCTTTTTTCCTTTTTTGGTAATTTAATAAGATTTTACATGTCCTTTTTGTATTATGAAGCCTCCTTTAAAACTCAATTTACTCACTTATATGCAGTAAATTAGATGGAGTCAAAAGGTCAGGTTAGCTTCTATGCATAACTAACTTGAGAATGACATTTACAGAACTTCATATATATATATATATATATTTTTTTTTTTTTTTTTTTTTTTTACTGTTCAACTGAAATTGAGGCATTGTATCATTAATTTACTCTATAAAACCTTTACTAGACAAGGTAATGCATTACTCTTCAATAAAATACACAGAACTTATCACCCTGGGGCAGCTTTTCATTTGTTCCTCCTTTTTTTGTTTAGTACCTGATAGTGACCCTGTTCTGTTCTCTCCTGAATTTCACTTGTTAAAATGCCTTACTCTTAATGATTCCCCCTTCTTTGTCCTATTTTTCTAATTCGTCTCCTCTTCTGTCGTCCCTCCTCCTTACCGCTGCCCTCAGATCGTCTGTCCCATCTTTGCAGGCCTTCTCCATTTTTTCTTCTTGGCTGCCTTCTCCTGGATGTGTCTGGAAGGCGTGCAACTCTATCTCATGCTCGTGGAGGTCTTTGAGAGCGAGTACTCACGCAAAAAGTACTACTATCTGTGCGGCTACTGCTTCCCCGCGCTGGTGGTGGGCATCTCAGCAGCCATAGACTACAGGAGCTATGGGACCAAAAAAGCGTATGTGTGAAGACAGGCCTTTTGCACCTGCAGATTGAGAAGTAGGATTATGTTATTCCCCCAGCTGGGAATGTAATATGCAGTGCTGTGTGAGTGGCTCTCGTGCCTCCCCACTGACTGGGTTTTCTGAGCACACTTAGCTGAAGCCCGATGATTAGCCTTTATAACATAATCCGCTGAGACAGGGATGTAATGTTCGTATGCCTGCCTGTGTGTGTTTGTGTGTGCATGTGACTCACTGTGTCTGTATATTTGTTCCTGGGCTTAGCTACATTTAACTCTCTCCTCTTTGCCACTCCAGATGCTGGCTAAGAGTGGATAACTACTTCATCTGGAGCTTCATTGGACCTGTGTCATTTGTCATTATGGTATAAGCTTGTCAAACACTATACTTTTCATCTTACTTTTTTTTTTTTATCAAGAGTACTCATACAGAATTCCTTCATTTTGGAAATTTCTTTACAAAATTTGTTAACTTCTTTCATCTTCTCACTGTAGCTCAACCTCATTTTCCTCATGATCACTCTCCATAAGATGATTCGCAATTCTTCAGCACTCAAGCCAGATTCAAGTCGCCTGGATAACATCAAGTAAGTTCTATTTTCTGACCTTATTTATTGAATACACCAAACTGTGATCTGAGCTTTTATGTTCTGATATCTGTCTGATTCCCTCAGGTCATGGGCTCTTGGGGCCATTGCGCTGCTGTTCTTGCTTGGGCTAACATGGGCCTTTGGCCTCCTCTTTATCAATGAGAACACGGTGATCATGGCCTACCTGTTCACCACTTTCAATGCCTTCCAGGGAATGTTCATCTTCATCTTCCACTGTGCACTGCAAAAGAAGGTAACAATAAAACTCACCTTGGAAAAGTATTCCAAAAACATTTTATACCCTAATCCAACGCATATGGATTTCAAATATTTTGCAGGATATATATCTTAAACATGTGTATCAGTGAGACCACTGGGGGTATATAGGTCCTCTATTCAACTTTTAGTGGCTGAATCCCCTTACTGTACATCATACCATCTACTACAGGGGTGGGCAATTCCAGTTCCTGAGGGCCGGTATCCTGCAACTTTTAAAGGTGCCTTTGGTTCAACACACCTGAATCAAGTAATTAGATGATTGAGGTGACTAGAGAAACTGACTGCATACTGAGGAGTTATATCAACCATTTGATTAAGTTGTGTTGGACCAAGTATGAATCTAAAAGTTGCAGGAGACCAGCCCCCAAGAACTTGAATTATCCAGCCCTGATCTACTAGGTTCAAACAAGTGGTGGCAGCACCATGCTATGTTGGTTTTCTTAAGCAAATGCATAGATCCTAGACAAATTAGAAAAAAAAAAATGATTGAGGGCCAATCATTTCGGCTTTCAACACCATCATCCCACAGCATCTGATAGGAAAACCGAAAAATCTGGGCTTCGTTACCCTTTGCAATCCGCTGCTAGACTTCCTTACCAGCAGGCCTCAGTCAGTTCGCGTTGGACAGAACACCAAAGATGTCATCACCCTGATCCTCAGGGTAATGACATCTGATCATCGTCAACTTCAGGAAGAACCGCCCTAACCACCCAGAACTGCTCATCAACAGCTCAGCTGTAACGGGGGTCAGCAACACCAAATTCCTTGGAGTGCACATCACAGACAACCTCACCTGGACTGTAAACATTGCCTCAGTGGTCAAAAAGGCACATAAGTGGTTGTACTTCCTGCGTAGGATGGGGAGAGCCTACATGCCCCTGCCCATCTTCACGACTTCAAAAGCACCATAGAGAGCGTTCTGACCAGCTGTTTCACCGTGTGGTGTGAAGGCTGCAGCGCCTCAGACT
The DNA here is from genome assembly GCF_016077235.1 of Cyprinodon tularosa. NCBI lineage: Eukaryota > Metazoa > Chordata > Actinopteri > Cyprinodontiformes > Cyprinodontidae > Cyprinodon > Cyprinodon tularosa. The sequence continues at coordinate 146,991 of NW_024038913.1, read as the reverse complement.
GGAAGAATGTCAGAAGAGTGGTGAGAACAGCAGAGAGGATCCTCTCTTCCCACCATTAAAGATATTTCATCCCAGAGCTGGGTGTCCCAAGCCCGTAACACTATCAGCAACCCCTCACACCACCACCATGGACCGTTCTCCTTGCTGCTCTCTGGAAAGAGGCTTGCGATTCAGGAACAGCAGGTTCTGCAACCGCTTTTTCCCCGCTGATCACTGCTGCACTTCTCTAGCTTTGTTTTTATTGTCATTCAACTGTCACAAGAACAAAGCAGCGAAATATACTCCCTGTATTTAACCCATTCCATTGGGGAGCAATATGGGGTTAAGAGTCTTTGCTCACAGTGGCAGTCCGTGGGAGTGGGGCTTGAACTCAGAACCTCAGGATTCCAAGCTCTATGCCCTAACCACTTGGCCGCCACTCCCGCCACTTTATAAATGGAAATGTTAATTTCACTGCAGTAAGCTGCTCAGTCACTGCTGAAAAGCTGTATGCATAGATATTTCATTTTGTATTCATGACAAAAATTACAAAAAAGTTTGTCTAAGTCTAGTGAAATCCATAACTTTGATGTACTTTGTGTGGGTCTATCAGATAGCTATAAATCCAATAGAGGTATTCGGCCATTATTTAACAATGATTGCTTTTAGAGCTTGAAATGACCGAGCATTTTGATTACATGACAAAAATGTTAACATGCAAAATAAGTCAGAGAAAAAACACCTATTTAATAGTTTTTTTTAATTTTGGTTAGCACAGTGTTGTATCCTTTGTGTCATACCATCCAGCCAAAGAATAGATAACACCAATGCACTGTAATTAATATTATTTAGAAAAAAAACATGAATTCCAAGGGAATGATTTAATAAGATCCCCCATAGATGTTCAGATATATTGCATTTAGTAAATTTTTCTGTGGCTGTGGAATGAAATGCTGCACTGATCTGCATTGAGATCAGTCTATTGAAACTGCAAGTCTGTTTATGGATCATTCTTTAAACTCAATCACCCTGCTTCTTTTTGCAGGTCCATAAGGAGTACAGTAAATGTCTGCGTCACTCCTACTGCTGCAGCCGCTCTTCCACCAACAGCTCCCACGGTTCCCTGAAGAACTCGGGCCTCCGTGCCAACAACCGCTACTACACCGGCAGCCAAGCTCGCCATGCAGCTGTCCACAGACAGGTGCGGATAAGACACATCAACTCACAAAGTCACAAGGACACACGTCTTTACACATCTTTGGAATAATCAAATTGTGCTGCTCTCTGAGAATAGGAAATATGTCTTTGCTGCAAGATGGTTGCACTTGTACTAAGCTTTTTTTTTCTTTTGAAGTTTTTGAAAAGAAAAATATTTTGTAATACAATAACTTTTCTGTATAGTCCTTGGCTATTTATAAAAAGGATGAAAGTATTGTTATATAAGACTTGGATGTAAAAACATGTGATATGAATGGAGGTTTGTACTTAACAGAGCAAAATTGACTTTTTCAGTTACTACTGAACTCGAAAAAGGTACAAACATTTTAAATTAATAACCAGTAATGTTGTTTTTTTGTCTCTTAGAGACCGACAGAGTTACATCATGATTTACAGCATTATAAATAAACAATGCAGCCTGATCACCTGCATATACGCAGCTTGTTTTGAAAGTTTCACTGTTACCTTAGAGCAGAGTGTTGGCAGATTGGTGCTTTGCAGGAGAGATGACTCATTTATAAATATATCTTATGAAGCTTATTTATTTATATAGATGCAGGAACCAGTGCAGAGGATACAGAGAAGTGCTGCTCATGCTGTGATATGTGGATTGGCAGAGACATATGAGACACAAACAAGTAGTCTTTACAATCAACAAACAAGCGTTTCCAAAATGTAATAACATGCAACAATTGTATCAGCGACTGCAATCACATCTTGCACATCGTAAGCTCATTAACCCTCCATGATAATGTGGCAAAGATGCACGCCTCTTTACCCCAAGCCCAAATCTCTTTTGTCTGACATGCTTGTCTATTGTTCTTTGTGGATCAGGGAGCCTCCTAGTTCTGATTACAGCTGCAACATTGATTTATGAAATCCGTACACGACATATGCACATTATACGCTGTGGGGACATATGGAGACAGAATGGAAAACATTTGTCTGCAGATGTAGTTTTTTTTCTTTATTATCACATTTAAATATTTTTGAATTAGAGTTTTCGTACCATAGAGTGAATACCTGAGTAAACACTGCAGCTGGTTTTCAAATGATGATTTAATTTAAAGAGAGAAAAAATATCCAAAGCAATCTGAACTTACGTGAAAAGGTAATTTAACCTAAACCTTATAAATGTTTGTTACCCTTGGCAGCAAGGATTTATGAAAGCTGGCAATGAGTCAGTCAGACAGGTTCTATGTGGGGGATTTCTTGATTTCACATGTGAGGTAGTAAGTGTTGCATACTGTAGGATAAAAATTAAATAAAAAAAAAATAATCAGATTATTAACAGATTATTCATGATTTAATAAAATTGGGGATTACATTTTTTTTAGTTGAGACCGGGAGGTTTATAAAGCTTAAAAAATAAATAAATTGAAAGCATATTTGAAAAATTAGTTATGCTTCTTACTCTGTTTATCATTGTCTGATATTAACACTTGTTTTATGATCTGAAACATGTAAGTGTCACAAATGCATGTGTCAGCTGCCACTCACAGCACTATGCTTTTCCTCCAGAGTCGGATCCGTAGGATGTGGAACGACACGGTTCGAAAGCAGACAGAATCTTCATTCATGGCAGGAGATATAAACAGCACCCCAACACTCAATCGTGGTGAGACCCTCACTCTGTCACTGCTTTCTTTATTTGAATTATTGGCACTAAAATTCTTCTTAGTACATATACATTAAAGTGGAACAAACCAAACAAGCAATTACTAGAGAGGGTTCAGCAAAGAACATAGTAACTCATGGTAAATATGCTGAAGCTGCTGTATGAAGGATGATGAAATGTGTACTCATGTTTTTGCAGAGTTCCTGAAAGGCTATTTGGTGATGCAATTTGCAAATTGTGGGCATTAGCAGCAAAAGCTTAAACAGTCGGTCAAAGTCTTCCTCTTGAATGGTGCGCTTCAGTTTGCAGCCAGCTGTGTTTAACTTAGAGGTGAAGTTCGCTGTAGCAACAATTCAGTAAAGGCCTGAAGCAACCGCTGAGATATATGGAGCTCGGCTGCCTTCTTTTATTTAGCTTTTCCATCTGTTTATCTTGATTTCTCAGGTCTTGTTTGAATGGTTTTGACATACTTTAAGCTAAATGCAATAATGCAGCTTTTTTTTCTTTCAAAGGCATAGTGAATTATTTGACTTATGATGTCTGTATTCCTTCCTGATGTGCCTTTTATGGTGCATTCACATAGGAGGTGGTAGCAATGGCCCTAGTGGTGAATTCACATAGTATTCCTATACAAACAGTGAGGTGAAGGATGGTGAAGTGGCCAGCGGTGAACTCCGCACAGTTTTTCTCTGGGATTATTAAAGTATTTCTGATTCTGAAGAGCGTTCACTGCTCCGCTCTCACCTTGTGTTGCTAGAAAGAACTGAGGTGCTGTCAAACAGCAGCACCACATGGAGAGAACAGAGCAGTGATCGTGAATTTGAAACGAGCTGAACTATTTAATGAAATTGCGACCCCGCAGCCAATCAGGGACAGGTTGTAGGCAAAGCTATTTCACTTCAAATAGAATGCAGAGAAAATAATGTTAAAAATGGTAGCAATAAGAAAGAAAAAGAATAATTATTTTAAATTAATTTAATCCTAGAAGGATTGTTAATTGTCTTCACTCACCTCCAGCACAGAGCGCGGTCTGTCACTGCCCATTGCCTAGCATTGGTGCTTTCCACGGGGTTAGATTTATAAGGAAGTCCTGCTAAATCCTACCGAAACAGAGCTCCATTTGAAGGAATCTAAGCAAACTATTTCCTTTGAAACTTAAAAAAAAAATGATGGTTTTCCTAAGGCGAATGAAAAGTTGTTCATAGAGAACAATTTTGCAGCATTCTGTGTTGTTAAGTTTCATCTGTGCTTTTATTGTGAAATGCCAACAGCGAGACCTTGACAGGAAATGACATAGGGTTGCCAGGGGTAATGGTAGGGCCAAAGCAAAAGGTCTGTGAGACTGGTGATTTACAAAATATTAAACAATCATTCCTGGCTCTAAATCATGCTGTAAACATACCCATTGTTATATTCAAGGCCAGCACAGGAATGACATGTCATACTATGCAATAACTTTATATGAGGAAAGGAGCACAGCACTAATGTCTGCTGGGATGGTGATGTCATTGGCCGTAATAAAAAAATGATTATATCTTAAAAACCAAATCAGCACAAACAATAGGTTTACCGCAAGTCAAGTACCACTGGAAAAGTAGGCTAGAGCTTAATGGGGGGATAGTTGACTTCTGGATGACCGGAAAAATAATCTTTACATCTCTGAAACAACATCAACTCATATGATCTTCTGTTTTTTCTTTTTGAATTTTACAACTAACCATTTTAAATGCACAAACCTGCACTAATGAAGCAATAACCACTTATTCTATGCTCACATTTAAACTCCTCTGATAGTTGGCACATTAGCAAAAGCTTTAACGCATCTTTGCAGGAACTTGTCAATAGGTATGAATCAAATGATGTCAAAGGACCTGCGTGAATATATGTATAACTAAACTTTAGCAGCAGATACGTGAGGTGTTAAGCTGAGGATCCACTCACCTTTTCAGTTGTTTAATACACATAATGAATCAGCCACTCACTTGGCAGCAATTTAAAACATTAAGGCTTTCTGATGTGATAAAAATTACTTTCTGCGGTTAAAAAAGGTTTGTTTTTCAGAAACATTTGATATACTGATATTATCACTTATGCCTTATATTGTACCAAGGATACTATTTATATGGGTACAGTATAATTTGACAATAACAGATTGGAAACCCCCAAACAGAGCATAGACATGGTTGCATCCCATTTAGGCTTGTTTTGTATATGCTATAACCTGTATGACTGAGATTTTGCACAAATAAATTTGGGCTGATAGGGTTTGCATTTGAAATAAGCAATATAAAAGCATGGATGCTCCCTCCCCCACCCTCTATCAACAGTTCAGACTTGTGTAAACGTAATGAGGATATTTTCTTCAGCAAACTTTGCAAATCAAGTAAAAAATAGTTAACATCTACCAGAAACTGTTGTAAACCTCTCTTCAAAGCATCTTCCATTGGTACAGATTTTTTTAAAGCAGCTTAAAAAGACACAAAAACATCGGCATCCCTGATTATCTCATTATTTGCAAATGGTAGTGTCATTGCGGCTGCAATCAGCGACACCGAGATGATCTAGGTTTGCTCAGGTTCCAGACACTTTTTTTTTAAGGTGAGGAGGGTCGGTGTTGATGATGACACTGAGGCAGTTGCTAAATCAGCCATCACTCTCTATGCTAATTTCATCCATTTTGTTTTTAATGAACTGATTAGCGTGTGAGCGAACAGGGGGTAATTATTCTAATTGAGGAGAGAGACAGGAGCAAGGCAGGGGGTGAGGATGAGGTGTGCTGCAAGTGAGCTGGATAGATGAGAGGTGTCTATGTCAGTCTGTCTTTGTGTGACTCGATTTGTCGGTTTCTGGAGGTTTTTATCGGGATAGAGCAATCACTAAACCTGGAGAGACATGTATGTGATTCACTTCATGATGTGCTGTCAAGCCCAAACAAATGAGCTGTGAAGCCTTTATTTTCCACGCAACTGAGAGAAGTTTGGCAGAAAGTTAAAGACGAAGGAATCCGAGGAGACATGTTTAAAGTAAGACACTATTATGGAGAAATAATTACAGGGCTTAGTCTGGAGGAGAGATGTATTATCACTGCCATCTAAGATCCATTTGATTTTTCCTATTCACTTCCATATGTACCAGAGTCTGTTCCTGGCAATAGTAATCTGTCCAGAATAAAGCAATGTGTTATACACATACTTGGAGATTCCCATGCTTCCCGTTGCCCTACTTTTCTCTACACTTTGAGCTAGTTCTTTAATTCTCTACAAGATATTCCCATAAGGAGGTACATACAGACAGCTTATCGCAACTAATTTGGTGATGCTTGAAAAAATCCTGGCACAGGGAACTGAGAAAAAAGTTGGTGGATTTATCACAGCATCGCAAGCCAGAGAATGAACAGGAGACAGGCATGTGCAGCGTGCCAGAAAGATGGACAGAGGAAGTGTAGCAGGAGGGGGGGAAATGACAAATAAATACTGTGTGTGAGTGCATTTCTTTTAACCACTTTTTTAGAATCCCCTGCTCCCTTGCTGTATGATGAACGGTAGGCAGGGGACCTGAAGGTTGCACTTTGCCTTGGACGACTCTCTGTCATGCTGTCCTATTTTTAATTTCATGGCATTTCTGTTCGAGTTGCCTCAGGCTGGAGCCATACATGGGCATTATACAACAGTCTCAGTGTGCCATTTCTTTGAATTATATTTGTCTTGTAGTGGCATTCACATTTCACTGTGAAATTAACTGCGTTTCCATGACTGCACCCGTAGCCTACATAATGGCATGCATTACCGTTCTCCACCATCTGACTACATCGTCATGAACTACAAGCGGATGGGAGAAAAATAAAAACAATACCCCAAACAGTGCCTTTCCTCTTGATTGTTTTTTTTTTTTTTTTTTTGTATTTTATTTTTCCTTTTGCTCAAAGGTTACAATCAGCCGAGGAAAAAATTGAAGGGAATACTGTGAAATGCGTTACGCTATAAAGAAATGACAGAAGAAAATAACCCCATCTGAATAAACAGTAAATATTCTGATTTCAGATGTTATTGGATTCTGAATTTGAATGTAACACCTTTTGTGTGCTCTGTTTCTGTGCTTATGCCGCCTGCGTTTGGGGTAGATTTACAGTGATATTTATTGTTATGTTTATTTTTTCTATATTTGTGCTTTGCAGCGACCATGGGCAACCACCTCCTGACAAACCCAGTGTTACAGACCCGCTCTGGTACCTCTCCCTACAACACTCTGCTTGCTGAAAGCTTCACCCCTCCCTCACCTGGAGTCTTCAACTCTACAGGTTAGCTCCTCACAAAAACCTCAGTCTGTGTGGACTATCTTGTCAGCGCAATATGAGCTCAACTCGCCATCCTTCTTGCTGTCAGTAGTTTGACATAAAAGATGCGCACCCGTTGGTGTTGAGGGTTTGCAAGTGTGTGTTTGTGTGAGAGACTTCTCCTCGTATGTGTGTGTGCTTTCTCTTTCCCCAGACTATGTAGCTGTCAGACGGATTCACTAGGCTGAGCAGAACAGAGCCAAACAGTGCCTACAGCCTAACCAGCCATCTGGTCAGATCTTGAATCTTCATGAGAACAGCCACAATTTGATTAGAAGTTTAGCTACAGCTGTGATTGCCAGCTTCCTTGAGGAAGATTTTCCTGTTTTTTAAAAACACAGCAAAAATAGTTGGCCGAAACCATGACGTCCGTAGAAAGGATCAGAGTCAATGTGTTCTGGGGTGGTGACGGTCCATCTGGATGATGGTCTGTCATATGTGTGCTCATTGTGGAAGCTGCACCTTTTGGATGCCACTTGCTGCAGATTTAGTCAAATATGCAGATATTTACAATGTTAAACTGCTGCTGGTTAATGGTTTGCTTTCAGTGGTTTGAGACTTCGATGAAAGTTGGAAGAGTTTGAAGCTGCTAAATATTTGATGGCTTCTCTGTACAATGTATCAAGCTTTATGGCCAAAGGCCTAGCAGCCGAGTCATTTTTAGAAGAGAGTAGTATAGGATGGACTGAACACTTCATTAGAATGTTTAATTACCCACACCGCCACCAAAGACGGACGGTGATTAAAGTCAAACTATGCATTAAAATTTAAGTATTAACAGACTTCACTCTTTCCATGTAAGTGGGACTTTTTCTTTGCTGTTAAGAAACCTCAATAAAAACTGAATGTTTTTTTTCCTCCATGTGTTTTTTTTTTCTTTGTTTTTTTTTTTTTTGCTGGTGTATCATAAACCAATGTAGATTACTCTTACAGTTGTAAATTGGTATTCTAAATATCTGGAGGTTAAGAGCGTTACAGAGGATGTGTTGGATTGGTCAAAACACCTGCTATAGGGATCCCTGTTGTAGTCTGAAGCATGTAAAGCTAACGTTGGTTATGAGGTATATATGTGATACTACAGCCATGTTGTTGCCCCTAAGAAGAGGGGTGATAATATTGGAAAATGAATTAGGACTGTAACAATTAATCAGATTAATCGTGATTATTGGATTACTGAAATAATCGTTAACTAATTTAGTAGTCGATTAGTCGTTAACTGGAGTACAGAGACTCTAAAACATACCTTTAGATGACAGAACGACCCACTTAGAGCAGTTATTATACCACAATTGTAAAAAAATATGTACAAACATTTTGCATTCAAGATAAAAAAATAATAAAATATTCGTCTGTCAATATGCTCTATCAAGAACTCATCATTGGGAAGTCGAGTTTCACCTGGTTTAATTTATAATGTTATTTATAACATATATTATGTTTAATAATAGATCAAGTGGAAGGCAAATGGATTATTTGTGGTTTGTATTTATGGATAGAAAAATAGAGTGGGCTTATTAGAAATATACACTTTTCTCATTTAGTTTGCAAAAAACTTCCCTTCTACTTACTAACAATGTCCTGCTCTTTGTTAGTACAACACAGCAAATCACAATAATTACTCTGAGGGCACTGTATCTCAATTTCCACATAATTCTAATGTAATCTTACTTTAGCAGAATTTCTGGAATGTCTGTGAAGTTTAGATGATTTTCTTTGGAGAAGCGTTTTCTCACAGTACTTTTTCTTACAATCTGTCACTCAGCTCTCTAGCTGCATCTCTCTCTTGGTTCAAGTTATTGCGAGGAGAGTTGCAGGGCTGGGGTCATTTATTTTGTGCTGAAAAACATAAGCACTTGGAAAGAGTTGAAAATGGAGCTCTTATTGTTTTATTTACTCCTCTTTTTATTATCAACTAAGTGGAGCTCTTCTCACTGTTAAGTTAGGAGTCTAAATATGCACAAGACTGTTCAAACACAGCCGTAAGAGTCAGTAGAAGTCAAGTTTAATTATTCGCCCTCCAAGTCAGTGGAAAATATTGGTGTTCTGCTTGCTTTTAAACTTGAAAAACACGTTAAAAGAGGTAACACTAAAGACATGATGCGCCATGATGATGAAGGATGTTTGCAGAAGCCGGAGAGATTTAGTCAAATTTAATCCCTCGTGTATTTTCCACAACTAATCTCATCTAACACAAATATGTGAAAGCAGCATAGCAGGTGTTATTGCATGTGTTAAGCGTTGGTTGCACGTTGAAATATTAAGACAAAGAATTGAACAGACTGTTGTACTCTCATGCCATGATTTTTTAAATCTAAAACTAGATTTGTTTTTCTCCCTGTGTTCCTGTCGCTCATTCTGTCTCTTTATTCAACATGCTTTTCTTTGGAATCTGCAGGAACCTTCCGTGACCCAAGTAAGTATAATTAACATGTCTCAGTTTTATTTATTTTTCATTTATACATATGAAGTCTCAGCATATAAAAATAATGCAAAATCTGTTTTGTCTGTTTTGGATGCAGAGAGTACACTTTCTAAGCCCCGAGACCCCTGTGGAATGGAGACCCTTCCCTTAAACGGCAACTTCAACAACAGCTACTCCATACGAAGTGGCCCGTCAGGTGGGGGCGGCGGCGGCAGCTGTGATTTTCTAGCCGGAGGAGGGGGAGAAACTCCCCCACCTATCTTCAACCCGCGAAGTTCAGAAACGCTGGGAGGTGGAGGCACACGGCGAAACCTCACGGATGCTGCAGCCTTTGAGAAAATGATCATTTCTGAGCTTGTCCATAACAACCTGAGAGGAGGTGTAGGCGGAGGGCCTGCAGGGGGTGGAACTGATGTAGGGGACAGAACGTATGCCAGTCTGGTGAGGGGACATCCTCACTGTGGAGGGGGCCGTGCAACAACTTCAGGTGGACCAGAACCTTCAATCAGCATGGATGAGGACGATGAGTTTCTCAGTGATGGACGGCAAAGAACACCTCAGGATGTAGAACTCCTGTATAAAGCTCTAGAAGAACCCCTACTGTTGCAGCGGGCCCAGTCGGTCCTCTATCAGAGTGATCCAGAGGAGTCGGAGAGCTACACAGCTGACCTTACAGAGAGCCTTGGCAACAGCGGTCAGAGCGGTGGTGGGCAGGGAGACAACAGAGCGCCGGACTCACCAGCCCATGACTCCCTGTACACTAGCATCACCAACCTGCGAGACTCTCCCTATCCAGACAGCAGCCCTGAGCCGCTTGAGGTTGTGCCCCGTTCAGCTCAGCCCCCTGAAGAGCTGTACTACAGCTCTGGGAGGCCTGCCCTTGGTTCTCGTGGGGCTCCCATGCAGACCTTCTACCAGGCTCCACCTCAAAGACCCAGCGGGGAGGGACAGCAGGCTCAAGAGCCTGCCCACACTGAGGGAGACGGACAGATGCAACTGGTCACCAGCCTGTGACTGGAGCCTGGAGGAGGGAGCTGGAAACTTTTGTGATAGCCAGAGCCTCCTTTAAGTGGTCTCTTTCTCATGTATCTCCACTATCTGCTTATTTGGTTGCCTTTATTTCTCTTGACTTTTATTTAACTTGCATATTTAGAAAACTGACCGACCTTCTGGGGGAGGCACAGCTAACTCTGCTGATGAAGCCTTTATCATCATCAACTCTCCCTAATCGTCTGGATATGAGTGATGGGTGTTTTTCATCAGAGCGTTTGAAACCTCTGTGGCCAAGTCCAGCACTCTGAATGTACCCCCTCCCCCACTTTACCCTTGGATATTTCAGAACTTTGCTTTTTTTATGTGTTCAGATCTGCCTCAGGAGATGAGGATGTTGTTTTATATTTTGTCTCATTTCCCTTTTCTTACCATCTTTTGATCTTTTTTTAAAAGTCATCATTTGATAGGGGTAGTTAGCTGTGCAGACAGGGAATATTGTACACTATTATTACCTGAAATGTCTCACAGAAAGCTCTTCATCGTTGCCAAAAATATCTTTTATTGAGCCAGAACAGAAACTAGAACATTCACAAGCCACACAAACACACACACACACATCCTGAAGTGCTTGTTTCTGAACATCAAAAGCAAAGACAGCACTCCGTTTAAGTAAACGGGAGCAAAAGGTTTTGTTCCAAGCAGGCAGAGGAAGCCGATTCAGTGTAGTTGCCTTCATTTAGTCTTGCTTTGAATCAGAAGTGTACAGAAGTGGAGTACAGGTGGAGACAGAGACTCAGGAGGTGCTGTATCATCATCCATCCAGAGCTGGAGAGCCTGCACCCATAATACTGGGATATGCTCTCTGCTGCTCTCTGTGTTTGCTTTAGGCCTTTGAAATGTTAAATGACTGCCTTGCTGTTGTTTAAAGAGAGTATTCAGTTTCTAAATCCCGGGGCTGCAAATGCACATTGTTGCCCTAATCCCCTTGTACTTCGCTGTTAGAGCCTAGAGTAAAAACGGACTACTTGTGTGTTTTTGTGGCAAACAGGACTGCAGATGTCACAGACGCACTGAACGACAGTTGGTATAACCCTGTACATAGCGAACCACACATGAATCTACTTTATTCCTATTATGTAAATACAGACACCAGATGATTAAAAGCAACAAAAGGTAATAAATACTATGAAAATGACTTCTTGTACTACAACAAATTGTTGAAGGAAAAGAATAAAAATGCTTTGTGACCTGGATGAAACACTCTATCTCTCTACCCCAGACCATAATCTCTCACTCTTATTCATTTTTTGCCGTGAAACTTCTTATCTATCCAAAGAAGAGAGAAAGTCAGACAAAGAAAAGGGGGCAAGAGTCATTAAGATGTAAGGAAATATTTAGTGATTTAAAAGGGAAAAAAAGCAATGAAAAAGTTCTGGCATAATTCTAAACGTGATAACATCCAACACATCAAGTTTTAACCGTTAACATTACACGGGTTGAATTTCCAAAGCCAGTTGGGAGATAGGGCTGCGGGGCAAGCGAGATAGATGTTGTCAAATGTCATTCTGTTCCTCATGAGCACGTTGAAGTACTCTGTGGTGAGCAACGGCATCCATGACGTGATTCGGTTTTGCTTTTGTATTATTTGGAAAATTTTAATCAGATACAATACCTTTAACATGGGTTTTAGCATGTAAAATAATGGCATTTGTTTTGCTGTCAGAGAATATTGCATTTTGCTGTTTCTTAAAGATAGTTTCAGCATTACTCCAAAGCCTTATGTGACAACTCATTATTTTCCAGTGTGCATGTGACTGTGTGCATGTAAGTGTGAATGTAACTGTATGCGTTGTGTCTGATTATGTTTTAAGCGTGAGACTTTATTGTGCACACTGCTTTAACAAGCTATTTTCTGCTGACATGAAATGAATGCAAATCAAACAAAGAGAGATGCTCATCTCTGAAAGTCACCATTAGCTCCCTGCCTCAAACAGATATAGGCTTTTCAGAGACGGTCATGAGTATGTAGAACAGAAAGAATCAGAGTGCCTTGAGAGAACAGACGTAACACTAGTAGATGAATGTGAAAAGCCGCTTGACTGATCGGAAAGAATGTGTTTCCAATATGTCACCCAGTAAAAACAAAATTAGCCATCAAAGGAAAAATGCTCCAAAGGGTTTCTACTAATGGTTAAAATCCATTTGACTTTTCAAGAATGTTTGCCTTCTGTTATCCTTTTTTTTTTTTTCAGAAAATGTTGTGGTTTAATATTCTATTTGCCATATACCTATGATTTTTTAAGTATAAACTTCTAAACCTACAAGAAGTAAAAGAGAATATGATGTGGTAACGCAGTGTGAACAGAAGAAAGATGCATCTATCCAAGTGTGACATTTGGCTGGAGCCTTAGTGTACCATTTCTAAAGGGAAACCTTTAGCTGTGGCATCCGAGGCTGACAGAGAGAGAGGGTTAACGACAGATAAAGACAAGGGATTACAAGGATTTGCTACCATTTCATCAGGTTATTCTAATTACTCACTTAAGTTATATTGTATTGGCTGTGAAGGAAAAAGGTTGAAAAATAAGGCATCAGTATCATCACTTGAGCTGTAGGGGGAAAGTGTGCAGTGCTCTTTTGATTAAACATGACCTGGATTTGCAACTAAACTTGTGAACTCTCAGTGATTACAGGTATGAAATAATCACATCTACTGATTGACACCTGAAGTTAAGACATGAGAAAAAGAATTCATTATTACTAATTCCCCATCTATCTATCTATCCATCCATCCATCCATCCATCTATCTATCTATCTATCTATCTATCTATCTATCTATCTATCTATCTATCTATCTGTCTGTCTGTCTGTCTGTCTGTCTGTCTGTCTGTCTGTCTGTCTGTCTGTCTGTCCATCCATCCTTTTTCTAAATTTAAGCCAAGGGTAGAAGAGCATATGAGCATATACAACCTTTGTAAGTTAAAATTCCTGTTTCTAAGAGGCATTAAGGAGTTTTCTAATAATACTGCCACCTGTTGCCAAAACACAGAACTACAGCAAAATTCTGCTCATTCTCGTTGCCTGCGCTTGTACTTTAGTTTTTTTTTTATTGTTGCCATTGGTGTCTGAGTTGAGCTTGATGCCGGTCGCTACTGAGTATCCACAAAATCAATCTTGAATATAAAGTTTCGACCGTAAGGTGGGTTGGACACATTAAATGCGGATGTGCTGGACGTCACATCCGCCGAGAAGTGCGGTAACTTCTGACTTGAAGTTAATCAATGCAAAAAGGCTGCAGGCTTATAGATGGAACAGAGCTGAAGTGGTGAGGTGTCAGTCTGCTCATCAAATGACGTTTTAGTGGTTCAAATAAAAAAGTTATTTTAGATGTATTTTCAGTGAAAACGTACATGTCTCTTTAAAGCTTACTTTCTTACTTTCTGTGTTTAAACTACTTTTAAATAAAATAAATAAATAAAACATGAAATAAAACTGAATAAACATCTACTTCAGTGTGCAAGTACAATAATATATGAAAAAATTTAAATTGAACGGTCATCATATAAAAAAATCCCCAGATGATTTGCAATCTTGTGTAAATGATGAAAACTGAAAACCTCTATCTATATCTTTCATTTGCGGCATTTGATGCTGATCTCAGCTACAGTGTGACAGCAGAAAAAGCCTGTTTTGATTCCCCTTCACTCACCTGGAACCAAGGAATTGTATCACCTTGGGCCTCCTTATGTTAATTCTTGCTGCTCCTCTTTTTTTCCTTTGTAACTCATCTGCATTTTAATATCAATCTCAATAGGCCACATTAGGGCAGCAGTTCTTTGTAAGTGTTAATTTGTTTTGTTGAAAGCTTTGTTTATCCCAGATTAATATATTTCAATAAACAGTGGAGGGCTGAGCTCTGGTAAATGATAGTGATTATGCTGCAGAAGGTGTGCAGCCCACGCTGTCGGACAGAGTCTCGTAGAGTCTCGCGCAATGGGAGTTACGCCGCTGTTCATAGCCCTCCAAATCTCTGATTACAATAATAACTCTGTAGGTGCTAATTTACCACAGAGAATTCCGCTGCTCTCCATCCTTTTGTTTTTGGTCTTTGTTTGCAGATGTCTAATGTGATGTTAGTGTCAAAGTTAACGTGTGTGCTTTAATAGTTAAAACAGTAGGATCCTGAGCTATTGACACAGCAATTTAAACACTAACAGCTGTGGGAGTGATTTGTCTTTAATTAGATTGGGGTCACACCAGGGTTATACTGCGTGCACACACAGATGACCCTTTCTACCCCAGAGATTGTTGTATACGACAAATTTAATCTGCAGCAAAAGGTTTTTTCCTGTGAATAAATCAGAAATCAAACATGAAAAACATCAACAATGGTGCTACAAAATAAATTAAGTATAAAAGCAAAGTTTACAAGGTGGTATTTTGACAGCAATGCTGCCATATATCTAATGAAAGTGGGTTAAAACAAGATTCAAGTCATATTAGATTTCCATTTCCATTTGGTTGTAGCAGTGTAGATATATTCATATAAATGCCTGTCCTTGGCAGTTGTGCCAAAAAAAAGCCCAGTAGATTAAAAGACACCTCAAGACTTGAAAATATTGTGAAAATTTCAGAGGAGTCATGAAGACCTAAAAAACAAGCACCATATCCAGGCACTTAAATGTGCTCTGAGAAAACAACATTCAGACTGTGGTTTTCCATACCCACTCATTACAAAATTTGTAATGCAACAGAGGTAAAATTTTGCAAAGATACAAAGGAGGGCTTAATAACAGCAATTTTGGTGCTGGGGTTCTGTAAGCTCTTGCGGAAAAACAATGTGCAGCAAATGTGGGCAGAGTCACAGAACACTTGAGTGTGAGTAGCACTTCTTTAATACAATATATTTTTTTCTAATGTAAATTTTTTATAAATTTAATTGACTTTTTGAATAATTGCACATGGAACAGACCTCACCTCGTTTTCCTCTTCTTTGGGGCATTGCATATCAGTTGTTACTTTGTGAGCAGGTCTGTCTGGATGGCTTAAATTGTCAAAGTGTAAAGTGAGGCTCTACAATGAATAGCTGAAACTGGAGGTCACTTTAAAGATTTATTGGAGGTACTGCAAGTCAAAAATCTATTTAAAAAAAGCATAATTACCAGGGCGAGCAGCAAGAGGAAACTATCATGGGACAAGCCTGCAAAATGACGTTAGCTGAGCATGTGGCAAAGATCGGCGTGTGGGACGACCAACAGATAAGAGCATCTCCAAGAAACTTGAAGCCAAAAGAACATCATCCACTATACTTTCAAGCACTTTGTACTTGAGAAGTAAAAAATTATCTTAATTAAGTAGTGAAATTTGTAGAAACATACCGTACAAAGAAAATTTTAAATGATGTACAGGTTCCGATACTCAGCACGATCAAATTAAAACTGAATAAGTCACATTATTATAAAATAACACATTTGGACAGAAGAAACACAACTTTCGAAATGTCTGTTTGTTTTTTTAGAACATAAAGCATTTAAAATCATTACCTACAGTAGGTAATAAAAATGTTAGATCAGTGCAGTGATCTATTTTTAGTAACAATATTTAGATCCCTTGACTTCCAAATGGCACAACACATTCAGCAGATAGAATATTATATTACTCTATTCCACTGGACGCTGATGTGCGTTATGGGTCTGCTGCATTTTTGGTTAAAACATATTGGTTTGTCATTCTTTGAAGTTGCTTTAGGTAGGTGGAGGAGCCAAAATTGTACTTGAGTAGTTTTTCTTCAAAACAGTAATAGTCAAATAGAAATAAAATGATTGAGGCAGTAAAGGTGTCATTGAAGTACATTTAAAAAAAAAATAAAATAAAGGCCAAACTGAATTTTAATTAGCGAAAGTAACTATCAGTCAATCAAAGTTTATTTGTATAGCCCTTTACAACAACACCAGGAAAACCTAAGAGCTTCACAGAAAGATAAAAACATTGTAAAAACAAAAATCCTAAGCATAAATAAGTGTGTACTTAGTATTAAAAGTCAGTTTGAAAGAATGATTCTTTAATCTAGATTTAAAAAAGGGCAGATCTGTAAGAACACGCAGGCTGTTCCACAGTCTAGGTGCGGTAACCACAAAGGAACGCTCACCCCACTGTTTATACCGGGACCTGTGCACGTCCAGAACCATTTGATCGTTGGTAGGTACTACTACAGTATCCACCTAAGTTTTGCTGCTGGTTTCCCCACAACATGAAAAACAATAGAAGACCATATTTGGTGTTATTAACAAAAACTTTATGCTCACAAATAACGTCCAATGTTTCTTGGATGGTCTGGCAGGTTACGCTGCCTGAGAGCTTTGGCTTGATGGATTTTCTAAAGCCATGATGTGGGTTATAACCTTGGGTAAAATATGTTTCTGAAAGAGATCATGCCTAAATGTACCAGGATAAATTTGCTTTTTTTTTCTTATTTCATTTTATCCACATTTTTTTAAACCTTCCCATTCAAGTCAGGATTTCCTAATACTCTGTGACATGAGAAGAAAATTTTTTGATCTGCTATGAAAAAAATGGAAAGGCTAAAAGTGACTTATTCAAACTTATGAAGGTTTTCAAAACAGTCTCTAAATATATTATATTTGGTCTTTAATCTGTTTTTCCACCTCAATTAATTGAGAATATTATGTCAAAATTCCAGATTAATTGCACGAATTAATATTAAATAGACAGCATTTGGTTCATTAGATGACAGCTTTAAAATATTTAGAAAACAAATCCACTGCCATATGATAAAATACAATTCAGAAGGATATTTATGTTGGAAGATTTTTCTAAGTTAAAAAAAAATAATCAATGAGGGTTTTGTTAGTGATTTCTGGCTATACCTCAACAGTAATATTAACATGATTACTATAAATAGATTTTGATTTTCAAAGGAATTTTGATTTTTTGATGTAGAAAGTGTTTGAAACTGTGCAGGAAGGCTTATGAATTAGTTTATGAGCCCATTGTTTTAGGCAAGGATCAAAATTAGACAGATTTATATAGAAAATATATTTCATCAAATAGGCAAACTAGTTTTATAAAGTGAACGAGGGGAGTTTATAGGTCTATTGTTTATAATTTCAAATCTATAGCCATAGAGGAGCAGCATAGGGCATATAGAGTTATCATTTGGTTAAATTTGGTTCACAGGTAAAGTCTTTAAAAAAGCTTTTTTTAAGCAGTGACATTGATTTTTCTTTAATTTAATTTCCACTTCAGTCCTCAAAGCTTACTTGTCTCATTGGAATATTTTCCTATTTTGCCAAGCTATTAATCACTCATTTGACTCTTTTTTGAGTAACAGCCCTTTTGAAATATTTTTTTCCTGGTGTGAAAAATGTTTTTCACGGCTGCCAAATTCTTATCTTTGGCATTTTATTTTAATTGAGGACTAAAGTTGGTGTTATGAAAAGCTGCTTTTAAATAGTCAGTTATTCAAACTAAAAGTGGCTCTTTGCTTTTTTATGTGTAGACCACAGATGGGGACTCAAATCTGCCACTTAGGCTCAAGCAGCTCTAAAGTCACAAAAACAAAGATTTAAGGCTTAATTTGTTCTCCTAGGTATTGATTGCAACTTGACATCTGCGACTCAAGTCTCATGAATCTATACCTTGTGAAATCAGGGGTAAAAGGCTGCCATTAAGTGTGCATCATTTGATTTAATGATTAATGTTTGACTCTCAGAGTTACTGCAGGGTATACAGATGACTTCATGTCATTTGTAAAGCTACATAGAGAACATATGGTTATTGTTCTCGACACTAGGTGACACGGAATTCATCTGTTTGTAGCATTGAGCTGCATTTTCGGGAAGTAAGAGCCAGAAGGAGCTGATGTCCCCCCTGAAGGACCCTCAGGAGTGTTGGGCCTATCAGGGGAAGTGGCGGGAAGGCGTAGAGGAGTGCCCTCGGCCAGTCGTGCGACAGCGCGTCCTGACCTAGGGGACTGGCACTGTCCGACAGGGAGAACCACAGCGGGCAATGTGTCGTCTCTCGGGAAGCAAACAAATCTACGGCTGCTCTCCCGAACCTCTCCCAAATAGTTTCCACTACATCCGGGTGGAGCCTCCACTCCCCCGGTGGTGGACGCCCCCGGGATAGGATGTCGGCAGGAACATTCTGCACCCCCGGGATGTGGGTCGCCCTCAGGCTGGCAAAAAGAGGGGCTGCCCAGGTCAGAAGCTCCCGGGTCAGTCTCAGTAGCATCAAAGACGGTGTTCCCCCTTGATGGTTGATGTGAAAAACAACCGACGTGTTGTCCGACCGCACCAGGACATGCCTTCCCCGCAGGACCGGGAGGAAGTGCCGCAGCGCGTGGTGCACAGCCTCCAACTCCAGAGCGTCGATGTGGTGCCGCCTCTCTCGTGGAGACCATGTCCCCCGAGCGATCTGTCGCTGCCACAAGCCCCCCCATCCTGTGGTGGACGCGTCGGTAGAGACAACTTCCCAACGGGATGGCAGAAAACCCAGCGGAACTCCCCTTATCATGAATTCTGCCTCTCGCCACTGAGCCAGCGATACGAGGCATTGAGGGGACACCTGCAATTTCCTGTGACGGTGTGACGCACGAGAAGGATCCAGCCTCAGGCTGTTGAGCCACATCTGCAGTGGTCGCAGAGACAGCAGCCCTAGGGGCACTACAGTGGCGGCAGCTGTCAGCTTCCCCAGCAGACGGAGATAGAGAACAAAGGGGGCCGCCCGACCGGGAAGAAAGGCAGGCAGCATCTGCAGAATGCTCTCGACACGCTGAGGCGATGGGCGAGCAGTCATGGAGAGAGAGTCCATCGTGATACCGAGAAACGTTACCTGCTGAGACGGAATCAGGTTGCTCTTCTGCCAGTTCACACAAAGACCCAATAGGTCCATGTGATCGAGCAAGGTGCGCGTGTCTGCAGCAGCTTGAGCTTCTGTGGGCGCACAGACGAGCCAGTCGTCCAAATAAGGCAGGATCTTCAACCCTCTGGCCTGCAGAGGACACAAGGCCGCGGCCATGCACCAAGTGAACACACGCGGGGACAGAGAGAGGCCGAACGGGAGAACCCTGAACTGAAAATGCCTGCCCTGAAATGCAAAGCGGAGAAAACGCCAATGCTGTGGTGCAATCGGGACATGAAAATATGCGTCCTTCAAATCGACCAAGGTGAACCAGTCGCCTGGGGAAATTGCCTGAAGCACGTCCCTGATGCTCAACATGTGGAAGGGGATGGACTTCATGTAAAGATTCAAACCCCTCAGGTCCAAAATTGGGCGGAGTCCCCCAGTCTTTTTGGGAATTAAAAAATACTTCGAGTAAAAGCCCCCTGGGTCCCGCAGGGGGTTGACGGGCAAAATAGCACCCTTGGCCAGCAAGGTGTCTATTTCTTGGCTCAGAGCCTGAGCTTTTACCTGGTCGCGAATCACCGTCATCCTGACTCGACCAGGGACAGGAGGGCGGCGGCGGAACTGTAGCGTGTAACCCCGGGTAAGTGTACACACCACCCATGGATCGGACACAAGAGCGGCCCAGCAACCGAGCTGCTCCGGGGTAAAGTGTCCCACCGCCGGTCCAGTGACGTCATCTCCGAGCCCCCCTGCCCTTCGGGGGGCGGGAGGGTTGCTGAGTTGCCCGCCCAGGTTGAGGAGCGACATTAGCTCGACCCCTCGGTGGATCGCAGTGGCCATGGGCAGGCCTGGCAGCAGGCCCTGCAGCAAACCATGGCTGCCCCAAGCAAGGTGTAGTCCGGGCAGGACAAGTATATGACAGGGACACAGAGGCACTCCTAGTAGGACGCTGCGCTCGTCTGCGATGCAGACCGGCCAACTGTTGCCTGGTACGCGAGGCCTCGGCCGATCGTTCCAGGGCTGCAAGTGCAGCGGAGCCAAACAACTCCCCAGGAACAACTGGAAGGCCCATCAGGGTCCTTCTACATGCCTCCGTCAGAGGAGACTGAGCCAGCCAGACCTGGCGACGTGCCTGAACAAGGGTAGACAGGACACGTCCAACCTCCCTCGACAGAAGAGCAAATGCATGGAGGGATGCATCCATCAGTCCTTGGGTAGGTGCGTCGATCGCGACACCCTCCAAGGAAGCCGAGAGACCCAGTAATAAATGCGACAGGGAATTCCCAAGTCGCCCCAAACGAGCCCCAGAGTCATAGGCTCTACAGAGCAGATCGTCAGTGACACGGCACTGAGGACGAGGACACCTGGCATTGGCCCTCAAAGCCTCATCCGGCACCACAATGAGGGAAGCTATGGCTGGCTCAACCGAAGGCATATGGCCCAAGCCAAGACTGGGCGCATCATGCATGGCCGCCAGTGCCCTGCCGTCAGAGGTCAGCCTCGAGAAGGCCTTAGTGTCTGTCCAACAGGCATGGAGCTCCTTCACATACTCTGCAGACGGGGGAACCATAAAGGACGCCCTAGCAGTAGGACGCCGAAAGAAAGCACTGGAAGCCGCAGGTTGGTCCTGTGGAGCATCCAGATGCAACCGGGCGAGGGCAGTTCTCAGAGCGCCCACTACAGAACCATCCTCCTCTGACTGAGAGCCAGAAGAGATATGTGAACCGGCTTCTGAGAGGAGTGAGCCGGAGTCAAATTGATCCCGAAAATCAGTGCCAGACGCTGCCAGGGAAATGGCATCATCTTCTAAAGCAGAGACTCCCGAACCAACGCTGTGTCCTTGGTCAGGGTCTCCAGACATGTCAGCGCCACGCTCGCCCCTAAGGGACTCAAGCAACGCCTTCATCCCTTCTAGTTCAGAAGCGAGCTGGGCCACCTGCCCAGATATGCCCTCTGGAACCCTGGGGCTCCTCTTGCTCCTCTTCCGTGGAGGCCCCATAGCCTCAGAAGACACGTTTCACAGGCTGGCTGGCGCTTTGAAGGCCAGCCAAACGAGCGTTACGTATGGACAAAGGCAGGACAGAACAATTAGGGCATGCCGCATCAGTCAAGGCCTCTTCCAAATGATCCAGGCCCAAACAAGAGGGACACAGATCATGCCCATCCTCCAGCTGGAGAGGGGCCAAACAAGCTCTACAGCACGGCGCGTCCAACATGTCACGCTCACAGGGCTAGGTCAGGTCGAGCCGAATTCGCCACTCTTGACACTCACCGAGCGGACAGATCGGGAGACCCGGTCGAGCAGAGAACGCCACCAGGGGTTCCCCAGCAGCAAGGCCACAAGAGAACTAGCCAAGCACGTTAGCAAAGTAAAAAGCAAGCCCGAAAACGGCTGCTACGGTAACAAAAGCAAGCCCGGAAGCGGCTGCCACAGTGAACAAAAAAAAAAGCAAGCCCGAAAGCGGCTGCTACGGAAACAGAAAAGCAAGCCCGAAAGCGGCTGCCACAGAAAACAGAAAAAGCAAGCCCGAAAGCGGCTGCTACAGTAAACAAAAAAGCAAGCCCGGAAACGGCTGCCACGGTAAACAAAAAAGCAAGCCCGAAAAACGGCTGCTACAGCAAACAAAAAAGCAAGCCCGGAAACAGCTGCAACAGTAAACAAAAAGGCAAGCCCGAAACGGCTGCAACAGTAAACAAAAAAGCAAGCCTGAAAACGGCTGCTACAGTAAACAAAAAAGCAAGCCCGAAAAACAGCTGCTACAGTAAACAACAAGCTGGTCGGAGTCGGCTAACGCCGAGGCACCAGCAAAAGGGAGTCACGGTGAGAACGCGTCCCTGTTCGCCGTCGATAAGAGAAAAAAACTTACCAGACGAAGAAACCAAGCTGTAAATAATGAAAAGCTTGCGCAGCCTCTGGAGGGCGAGATGAGCCTCGCAGCTCCGACCAAAGTCTCGAGGCTACCAGCGACAAGCAATCAGTGTCGTACCACCTGTTCAACCTGCATGCGAGAAGATGAAAAGGGACTGAGCTGTCGCTGTCACGTGACTATATAGGCACACCGGTGTCACCGGGGGTCACACGTGACTATGTTGGTATAAGATTCTCGACCTGTGCATGCGCAAGAGTGATCATTCGTGCTTTAAGCACCGCCTCTGGCGGTCAGTAGGGATGAAATAGAATCCACTTTACCCAAAACAACAAAAATAAACCCATGTAGAAAACCAGATGCTGTGTTTAGCTTCTACTTTGGCCAATATTCAGGTAACAATGGGTCATTGTTACAATTACATTACCACAGTAGAGGTAGTGGAAAGATCTGAGGCTGTGTTCTGGTTTAATTAAAGAAACATTGAATTCTACTCTCTGCAGAAAATCCAAAGAGAAGGTCCTTATATCAGTGTGAGGGTTTTAGCTCCAAAATATTTGGGCTATGCAGCAGGATAATGATTCAAAGCACACCAGCAAGTCCACCTCCAGAGGTCTAAAAAAAAACAAGACAATCTTTTGAAGCAACTTAGTCAATCAAAAAAACACACACAAAAAAAAAAAACTTAAACACAGCAGATTATCAGTAGGATTGG
Source organism: Cyprinodon tularosa (assembly GCF_016077235.1). Lineage (NCBI taxonomy): Eukaryota > Metazoa > Chordata > Actinopteri > Cyprinodontiformes > Cyprinodontidae > Cyprinodon > Cyprinodon tularosa. Next base: position 123,977 of record NW_024038913.1, on the reverse strand, counting down.
TTTGCACAGAAAGACTTGTTAAGGTAAATATTTGATGCAGCTGCTTCCACCAATGGTTGGGAAAACTGTTTATTTGATTCAAGGAACATTAATTAAGAGCCAGTTTGGTTCTGTTTATTTATATAGCACTAGATGTGTTATGTTATATCTATTCTACTTCTATTTTTAACTTCATGTTGTGGATACCAGACCTGTAAAAAGTATTGAACAGTTCATTCAGGACTTCTTTTCAGACCATTCTAAATCATTCTTTCTGAGTTTTAATTTAGGAAAAAACTTGGACTGTCATTATTTTTTATGGCCTCTCTACAGAGATGGGAAGTAACGAAGTACAAATACTTCGTTACTGTACTCAAGTAGATTTTTCTGATATTTTTACTTTACTTAACTACTTATTTTTATGGCGACTTTTTACTTCTACTCCTTACATTTTTACACAAATATCTGTACTTTCTACTCCTTACATTTTAAAAAATTGGCTCGTTACTTTAGTTTTGAATCATTTCAATGGAGTTACCGTTATTATTTTTCACGTCATCAATACCAAATTCAATCTAATTGGATGGAAATCTACGTTGCATTTGACGCACCACTACAAGATGAATCGACAGATTCGGCAGTATTCATTCGCGGCAAATCATTGCAGCTTGATGGCGGCGGCGTTAGCATAGTAGTATGGACGACGAGATGATTGAAAATGAACACAACGGAGATCTAGTCCTATTGGCAGACATCCATTTAAAATGTAGGCAACAGCATGAAAAAAGTGGTTTCTACTTTTACTTTTATACTTTAAGTAAATTTACAAGCCTGTACTTTGTTACTTTTACTTGAGTAAAGAAGTTTAATCAGTACTTCCACTTTTACCAGAGTATTTTTTAACACAAGTATCTGTACTTTTACTCAAGTACGGAAAGTGAGTACTTTTGCCATCTCTGCCTCTCTACAAATGCATTGAGGGAAACGCAAAAGGGAAAAATGAACCTCTTGTTTGTTCATCGAACTGTTTTTACAGGAATTTAGTTAGTCACAACGCATTTAATCATAAGTCACTTTATGGAGACACTTCAACCAAATCATACAGACAGGTTTGGTTTAGCTTAATAAATTATGTCATAAGTAACAAACTGCTTTTATATTTATTCAGGGTGATTAAATTAACATTTATAATTAATAATTGTCTTAAAAAAGATATGATAAAAACAGAGCAAGATGGACAAATGTCCAATGTACGTTGTGTAAAAATATTAGTGAGAAGATGAATAAATGGTTTGAATAAGTTTTCTGACTTATCAACACTAATTGTTCCAGTCATTAGAGAATAATCCCTGTTTTCAACGTGGTTTCACAATCTTTTCTTTTGGGAAGGGATTCAATAATGAAGCCATGGAGTTTGGCTTGCATTAAACTGGGTCAGTTTTAAGTATACTGCTAATGTTCAAATTTAAAGAAAATGTTAGTGCTCATTTACATAGCTGAATATTGTAGAGGACATGGGCCACTGACTTAGGTGCAGTGTTTATGAACTCGTGTTATAAAGGTTAAGCCTCTTTAAAACACATATTCAAGCATATTCAGAAAAATGTATCTGCTCTTGTACAATGTACAACATTAGATGAAACATAACCTTACTTATAAAACACATTACATGTTCAATTGGTTTATGTTTTATGCAAAAAGCGTGGTCAAAAATCAACCACATTTTTCAGTTTTCATTGAAGGGTAAGTAACACCCTGTCAAGCTAATTAAAGGCACTTAATGAAGCAATCATTAGTCAGCTCAAGTACCTCCACAAAAGCTTTTTGGCAGTTTGCTATTGAATATAACACAAAGTCAAAGATGGAACATGTCACCAGTGGTCTAAATAGGGAAAAACCTGTTGCTTCTCATGAATCTGAGTGATTTTGAGGGCATTTCCTCTCAATATTCATAAGCTGGAAACATCCAAGAGAGCTGTAAATCTTCACATGAGTTGACATCCCACCAAGTTTACGCTAAATTGGGACTGGCAAGCTAAATGTCTGGCAGCCTCTGTTTGAAGGTCAAATGTTACAAATCATTAAAGTGCGTCTAAAAAAGGACCGGAAAGGAAGAATATGGAACAGCTCTTCCTTTAGAAAGAACATGGCAGCAAAGATGGATTTAAACAAAGTCTAATATTTCAAGAAAAAATGTCCTGATGAGAGACAGAGCAATCATTAGGGCATATCATCCTTGCACTGGTCTCACCATGTTGCCCATAATCAAACAGTCTGAATCCCTAAAGTCTCTTCAAATGTAAGTATGCTATTCAAAATTTGAGGCCATCTTCCCGACAGCTAAGACTTGGCAGAAATTAGGTCATGCAAGAGGATAGTTAACCCAAACCGGCCTGCAGATCTACCGCTTAAAAAAAAAGAAACTATAGATGTTCTGTAGATGACCTGCTCAAAGGCTCGACCTCAACCTGATTAAAATGCTGTAGTAAGACCATTAGAGAGAGGATAGAAAACAGATGTCTGCAACACTCTGAAATACACCAGGGTAGAATTGGACAAAACACATGAGAGTCTAATTAGGTCATGCTAATGAAGTATTCTTCAACCTATCTGAGCTAAAAAGAGGTAGATAAAATATTTAAAATGAAGTGCAAATAGTTGTTTAACCCCCTGCATCTGGAGTTTAGTTAAACTTTTGTTAAATAAATTAACAAAAAGTGATTTACTGATCAAAACCTCATAATATTACTACTTTATCATTTTATAGCAGGTGTATTTTCTTTCTGTTATGATTGTTAATATATTTGTCCATCTGTTTTCATGCGAAAATTATAACAGTTTGTCTCATTTGTTTCTTTTATTGCTTTGACAGCAGTTTTGGGGAAAGTCTATGAGTGTTTGAGAAACTTTGTATTAGAGCGTATTAATAAAAGAATATTAAGAATAATCGCTGGTCATGCTTAGGGGATTTTTCTGAAGATGTTCTGAAGGTGTAAAATATTTAGTGCTAATGAGGATATAGTAAGCTGACACACCCTAATTGCTTGTGTGCTTGTTATGTGCCAGGGTGATAAAAAAGGTAATAACCACCCAAAGTTATAATTAATTTTCTGCAGCTCTATTTTGAATTTAACCTTAATATCCCTGCCTTACAATAGGAGCTGGATTTGAGGAAGTTATCTTTACAAGCAGAGGTTATGTTTAATTCAGTGGGCATTCCAGCCGGTCCAAACTGTATTTCACTGTTCATTGACGTACCATGGGATACAGGGTGCTGAAGTTAGGTCTGAGTCAGCATGCTTATGAGGTGCACAGCATGCATAGGCAGATTTGACCGGTCAGTAGGGAGGAAGATTGTGCTCTACAAAGATCTGTGTGCTAAGCATACACTTTAAAGTGATCATAGGTATGTAATTGGTGAAAAAATCAGACATCTTCTTGCTCCTGAAGCGAAAGGCTGAGCAGCACTTTGCTTCTCAGTAATAAACCTGAGTGAATTCTGCCAAGATTAGCTATCATAGTGTTTTCAGAGCATCTCATATATGTTTGTATAGGTACACACGGACCTAAGGGAATAATTATTCTGCTGTGTTCGGCTTTCTAAAGCATCAGTCAAGGTTAATTAATCATATTGTGTGGTGTGATCCCTCATGTAATCTTTTAATAACTGCACTGTGAGAGCAGATTACAGATTTCTCAATGCAACACCGTTTGGGCGCATTCGCAAAGGTACTGCAGAGCAGCACTCTCCAGGGTAAGAATAAAAAAATATGATCAGCTAGATCAGTTAGGGAAGGCTCATTAAACCATATGTATTGCAGCTTTCCTTTACTCACATTTTCAGTATCTGAATTATGTTCGGCTCTAACTAAAGTTTATTTGTTAGCTGAAGGATCAATAATTAATTCGACAATGATAAAAAAAATAATATATATATATATATATATATATATATATATATATATATATATATTGTGCAACACTTTGCCATGCTGGTTGCTAAATATGTAGGTTTTGCATGTGCAATCCTGACCTATCCATGCATCATGCGAGCCATGATCATGTCCTTTCCCTGACTCTCCCTGAGAGACGAGGCTTGAAGGCATTGACCATTCAATCACCCTCTTTTCACCAGTGCCACAGTAACACCTTCCTGCACAAATATACCAGACATGAGCAACAAAGCCTGCAACCCCTGCCTCGTTCACTTCCTGGCATTCAGGCTATCTAAAAGTAAAAAAGGGGGCTTTTTCAAGGTCACTGCACATTTAGGGAAGCTTAAAATAGAGTCAGACATTGACAAACCAGGGCTCACAGTAACTGTCAGCAGATCCCAGGAGATAGAGAGGAGATGTATTAAGTTCAGCATGAGCCCTTATGTGTTTGTGTATGACTGTAATTACTACCATACATCAAGCCACAGGAGCAACCAGCCTGTGACATAGAGCATTTAACACTTGAATCACCTAGTGATGTGCAGAGCACTTACAGTCTATTTACTGGTTAAGCCCTAGCACTTTTACAGTATGAGAATACAGAGACCAACCAAAACACACGCCCTGATTACACAAAGGGAAAGCACATTAGTAAATAAACTACACTTATTATTTTTTCCTCCAAATAAGGTATGTTGATGTGCTTTCACAGGGGCTGATGCTAGAAATATAGGATCAGCGTGAGATTCTTCTGCAAACTGCAATAAAATCACAGTGTCATTTACATAACTCAAAGCAACAAAAGGCATATAAGTGTTCACCATGTTTACATCTGATGACTCTTTATTGCCACCTTGTGGTAAAACTTTAAAAAGCACAATTTTACACAAAACAATAAAAAGTAATTGTGATTAAGCTAAATTAAAAGGCCAGAAGGGGATTACAGTAATAAAGACAATTAGGGATACAACAAAATTGATTTAGATACATGAAGGAAAACGGTAAAGTAAACATGCAGTTACAAAATTTCATTGTTAGAAAATATATGTGCTAACCAAAAAACTGTTATTAAGAATAGAAGCAAAGTATACATTTTCTGTATGAATCAGCTGGGATAGATGTAACAATAGATTTTGAGTAAAAAAACAACAAGCACTGCAAATATTTACAATAATGAGACTACACAGGCTTATTGCTGTAATAAAGAATGCAAGTTTAACTTTGTGTAGTCTCATTTTAAATAGCTCATACCTCAGGCAGATTTAGATTTAAAATCGTTTAATTTTTTTATTCACTGGCAAAGGCATATGTAAAAAATATAATACAACTATTTAAACAGATAATCAGTCTAAACTTGTTTTTATTTGTGTTTTGGTAAAATAAGGCTTGTAAAATCTATTGATCTCCTTCACGGAAATAATAGAAAATGCATTCTTGTAATTGCTAACCCTTTTGTTGCATGTTTCAACTTGTATTTTTAAAAATGTTTCTTCATATTCTGAGTCTTCTTTGCCGGCTAATCTTAACCTGCCTCCATAAAAAAATCTGTTGGGAATCAGTTTGGGAATCTGGATGGCTGCTTTAAAAACTACTTCCAGTGAAAGAAACAGTTCAAATTAAAAAGATTATCTAAATCTGCCAGGAGAATGAGTGATGTTTGAACAATATGACATAATGAAAGAAATGTATTAAAACTGTACATATATAAATAACGATATGCTTATATCATATACATTACAGTTCATATTATTATTATTATTATTATTATTAAATATTATTATTATTATTATTATTATTATTACTATTATTATATATATACTATGTTTTATAATATCTTATTATAATATCATGTTTATCCATTATATTTCGTTTGCAGGGGATGTTGACTCCACGTCAATAAACTGCAAAAAAAAAAGGGAAGACAATGGTTTAATAAGATATTAACTACAAGTAATAAACAAAACTGCCTTTAATGTGAATTAAATTCCCCAACTCACTAGTGCATCAGAGCCCCTGTTGACTCTGTCCTGGTTAGAGCTAAGCTTGTTCACCAAAGCAACAGCTTCACCTTCCATCTCCAAACCTCCATCAGCAGCTCTAAAAGCAAACACAAAATGGAAGCGAGTAAGGAGAGACAGCATAGAAACAGCAACGTGTGGTATTTAGTAATTTTCTAAGCAGAGATAAAGAGCTCAGAAGTTGTAACTAATCTGTAGGCTACTGGCTGGGTGGAGAGAATCACTTAAGTTTCCCCCCTTGGACGTTTGAAGAGCAGCAGGGACAAATGGGAGAAAAAAACATGTGAGGCAGATTGAAAACTGCTACTTTCTTAGTTTTCTCTTTGGTACCACATTTGAAGATGCAGCAACACGGCAAGTGGCAGCCTTACCGCTGATCTGGGAGCAGTGATTTTTCCTCAGCCTGAAGATGTGCAGCAGTCCCTCCATTCTCCAGCTGCTCCGTCCTGGAGAGTTAGTCAGCGATTAAAATTTATCAGACAGAAACAGCAATATAGCAAGGTGAGAACAATAGGCCATTTTATTAGCTCATATCGAAATTCATGTTTATCTTGCTTTGTTTTTCAGTTTCATGCTTTGTTACATGCGGTAATTTTAAAACCTACTTTTTCATTTCTCTTCCCTTAGTTCCATTATTTCCTCCTGGATCATCCCTCATGTTGCTGAAGCTGAAATAAACAACAATTATTTTTAGACAACACTGCAGGGTCATATTTAAATATTAGAATTTATAATAAACATATTATGGTAATTAATGTGCACCCGTTCACTGGTTTGTGATCAAATGGAGCGTTGGTTTTAGGAGCAGCCGTGTCTCCACTGCAAAACAGATATTAAAAATAAATTAGGTAATGAGTGTACAGCTATTTCAAAACTTGCCAAGGGAAGGTGGCAGTCAAACTTGTGAAAGAATACAAATGTTAATAAGTTCAATAATCACATCTAAGTGAGGTGAACATTGTCAGGAAATTGGGTCTGAGGAGCTTTGACACAAGTTGAGGATTCAATAGCTTTTAGCTTATTAAGCTCTAGACGCCCTAATGTTGATAAGTTCAAAAAGGCACACTTTGTCAGTCCTGTGGAAATGAAAATGTCTAACTGTTAAAGCAACATTCTAACCTGTTAACACTTTGAAGTGTGTATTGGTCACTTTCACCACTTCCATGTGGATCTCTTCCGTTCCTGAAATGTCCAGAATAAACTTAGTTTTTAGCTTCATCAATGTCTTCAGAGAGCAGTTGTCAGCATTAATTTACCTGATGACACCGTTGTCCTGTCTCTCTAAATCGCTTGTTTCAACCGTTTGGAATCCACTTCCCCTTTGGTTTCTTGAGGGTAAAATATGCAAATTAAAAAGCATAAACATGATAGCTCAAGACGGTGCAGGTTAATAAAAAAAAATATTTGAAACATCACCAACTTTAGAGTCAGAATCTCCCTCTCTAAACTCATTCCGACTTATTCATTGTAGCGTATTTCTTAATTTAAATGGAATTAGGAAAACTTGTTAGGAATTAGACTCACCTACAGAAGCTGGGAGGAACCAATCTTTTGAAACAGGAAAACCTCACAGTATACATAAGATATTCTTTATTTTGTTGACTCCTTCAAAAAAATAAAAAATAAAATACATTATTTAATCTGTAAATAGCTATTTTTTTTTCTTCAAACTAAGGTTTGACTGGTTTAATGATGGACGGGTTCAAATAAGAGTGCCTAAACTCCCAAGCCAACATTTATTTTTTCTTAATACACTTAATGCAGTGAGATCAACACTGCTGTTGCAGGTGGATATAGATGTATTATAGGCTGTTCTTTTTACATCAGATTGTCACTTTCTACATCTTGTGATTTATGGCCTCTAAGTTACTACAGGTGTCAAACATATAATGTAATGAGCAGGGAAATACATTAGGAAGTGAAAAGCTTAATCTGTAAATAAATCCTTAAGAGTAGGGTTCTTAGTTGATTTAATTATATTATTGATATGGAAAAAAATTAATATAATGGACTTACCCTTTTTCTTTTTTCCAGCAGCAGTAAGATGTAACAAGGTATCCAATAATAAGTACTACTACAGTAGAGATTACCAAATAGGCAATCACTGGGTGAGAGAAGATAAAGTAAATGTTCAGGAATAAAATGTTGAATTGCTCTTATAAACATGTGCTTTCACTCACCTTCAGGGCTCCAGTGATTTGAAGAAGGAGTCATACTCGTATTTGGTTGAATTAAGGTAATGTTCTCTGCAAGAAGTAAAGAAGTAGTATTTTCATAATAACACAGCTACACATAGCGTGATCATCTTTAATGGAATATTGTTGTATTTTTATTGGGTCTCACCACTAATGGTTGTGAACTTCTCACACTTCTCTTCAATGGAATTACTTCCCTATAAAAGAATAGAGTTCTATTTTAGAGACGTCAGGATAGTTACTCCTCATTTCTAAACACTTAAATGAAAAACGTACTTACAGTAGAGATTTCACATGTAATGGTGAGATCCTGGCAGTTTTCGGTGGTCACTGAATGGTTGTCCATTTTCTTTATATCTGGCCCATAATCAAAGGTTTGTTTGCTAAGATCAGCCAAAGCCAGTTGAGTCTGTTAAAAACAAACATGTTTACTTTCACTTTCTGTTTTTTCCGTTGTTGTTTTTATCAAAGACACAGAAAAAACTTAATGATATCCTTTAAAAACTGATTCCCTACAACAAAACCTGGACTACAAAGAAGCTTAATTCATATCAACATACCTTATTTAATCCTTCAACTAAAACTACACTTTCCCCAGGACAGTCATGGTTAAATCTAAATCCCTCGGGTGCACGTATGTCAGAGCAGGTTGCATTTTTCTTTTCACATTCTGTTAGAAACCACACAGATTGGAAATGATGATTAAAAACAATCATACAAGGATCAAGTTAAGATATGGCATGTATATGCGCAAGTAGCTCAACACAGGAAGTACTTCATGAAACAATCATTAAACATGTAAAATACAAGTCCTGTGATTTTATTACTTACTTAAGGCTCCAGTTTCGAGTCTGATACATCCCATTATAGGGATTATTACAAAAAATAGGCGCTTCATTTCAAAACAGCCAACACCAACGAAAGGCTCTACCCAAAAGGAGGAAAACCAGGAAATGGATGTAAAAAAAGAACAATCGAGAAAGAGCCTCTTCCTCGTTTGTCTTTTTTTTTGTAGACAAATCGCCTTGCAAAAGTACTGCTGCCACCTTAATAGAATACAGCCATTGGCCAATATTATAACTTTGCTCTGCTATTTTACACAAAAAAGAAAAGCAAAGGTCTACAGATTTGTTCTAGATTACAGTTTCTTTAGAAACCACACTTTAGATAATGTTATCTGTTGCTGAATGTTTTTCAGGTCCAAAACCTTAGAATATCAAGTCCCAAGAAAAAAAAGACACTCTAAGGTAAAATGTCCAGCAGAAAGGTTTCATATAGGTGAGGAGGTAGTGGGGCTTGTTCAGGAAGTAGCTCCTGATGCAAGATTCCCACCAACATCTCATCCGTCGCTCCCTGCATAATGTTGCTGAAACATGCAACATTATGCAGTGCTAAGATGTATGGGGGTGGGATGATGGACCTTGCGTTGAATTCTTCACCTCTTTGCTCTTTGCTGTACCCCATTTTTTTTAGACAACACAAAGAACCTTAGGCTTGGAGAACCTCTGCTGTGGACAAGAAGTTGGGTCCCCCTAGGAAATGGTTGTCTGTGGATGGCCTTCGAGAATCTCAGAGGAGAGGTTTTTTTTGTTATGTTTATGTGGGGCTTAACCCACAGTGCTACATGGTGTGTCTCTATAGATCTTTGGGATGTTGCAATTTACTTGTGAGTCTAAGCGACTGAGCTTGGCTCTAATTGGACTCCCTTCCTTTATGCCTCCTTGGAGTAAATGACTGGTTGGATGTCGCTGTTCCCTGGCTCTCCTGGTCATTATTTTTATAAAGGTGGTCTGATTTCTGGATTTAGAGTTTCTCCTCGTTGCTTCTGGATGTTCTTCCTGCCAACCCACCCCTATTTTGAGTGTATGACTGTTGTCTGGGTAATGCAACAGTCATAACTGTGTAGTGTCTCTTTAAGATAATCTGTTATTGCACGTACGGGAGACATGTGATGCAGAGCGATACAGGTACTCAGACCGACATCTTAATTCTCTATTTTTCTTAGTAATGTCACAGGTTGTTTGGACACTGCTCGTTTTTTTATGTTTGAGAATACAGCAGCCGTTCAGCCGGGCTTTGTAAGGTTGGTGAAGAATTTGTTTATTAAAGGCCAACACTGTTGAATTCCCAGTAGCAGTGTGCTTGTGAGTTGTTGACCTTCCTCTCCGTCTTTAAACGCAACCCTAAGTGTTACAGTAACTACGGCCATTAGGAACATAGGCTACCTCCCCTTCGCTGATCTGAGTAGATGAGCTTTGGGAAGGTGTCTTCCATTAACAATATTCTAATAACTTTTAAGCTCCAGATGATAAATGTAAACACATAATGCACCCATGCAGGTTCATATTTGATCAATATGGCCCAGCATATTTAATACCAGATAAAGTCTGAATTTAAAAACTCAATCACGCAACTTTGATTGAAATTAGAGTTTTCTTTTTTGGTAAAAACTTTCTACAGGCATAAAGGCAATCAGCTAATTTGGAATCACTGGAATACAAAGTAAGAAAAAGTGGTAAGGATGCAAAATGTTATAGACACTTAACTGCTGAGATTAAAACATTTGTAATTTCACCTCCTCAGTAATAACCTTGACTTTCAGTATTATAATACAACAAAATAGTCTGATTTAAAACTGGAAATGAATTGCTTTGCTTTCAGAAACACAAATTTTTAGGCAATGTTTAATGAAAAGAATTCTCAAATTTGTCTTTTTTTTTTGTTGGTGTGCGTCCTGTTTAGCGAATATAGCTCTGGGATTTGATCTTCCAAAGCTAGATGATAGCCCAACAGCTTTGCTTTCACAAGAAGGCCAGTATTACTCTTGCCATAAGGTTCTGCTTGATACCTGTATATTAAACTTTATTGAACATTATTTGAGGAGTAAAATCATATACCACAGACGTGAAGGGGGAGATGAGAGAGAAAGAGGGGATAAGAACTCAGTGGAAAGAGGGATAGAAAAGAGTGCCTGAAAAGAGAGAAAATAAAACAAAACAGTAAAAATAGACAACAAAGAAGATAAACAGTAACTCCTACAAGTCTGCTACCACACCTGTTAGAGATGAGAGGGAAAGAAAACAGTGAACATAACAGTGAAAAGAAGACAACAGACAACCAAAGTAAACGTAGAAAGAGTAGCGGGTATCCTTTCCATGTGTGTCGGAGTCAAATTCGTCTTTCAAGTTGAAGTCGCTGGATATTTGGGATCTTGGGATTTTTTTCTCATTTTAAGAAGAATTGAATATTAATGCAAACTATTTTTTATTTTTATTTGTTGCATTTTATGTTGTTGCATCTTTTTTAATGCAGACTATTTATCAACTTCGGTTGTTTCTGCAGGACAATTTTTTTAGCATTTTTCTATCAACAGTAGAGGGCTTCATTATAATCACTCTGGGATCCATAATTGGTCCCAAATTAGAGTAAACCTGCTCTAAACAAAGTGCCGCTAAAATATTATACAGCTATAAACAAAGTTACTGGACCAACATTGTTTTTTTTTTTGCTTTGCTTTTTTTTTTTCTTGTTAACTGTATTTCTCTAATAAAACACATTTATCTTTTTTATGCCAGGCATTGAGAAAAGGAAGAGTGTTTTCATATTTTTCCATGACTATATTTTCTTTATAGGTTATCATGTTATCAAAGCTACTAGGCTCACTTCATCATAACAAATAAAATAAAATATATAGTTTCTGTCAATTACAAAATACAGATGCTTCATTTCCCAGCTGTGTTTTTGCTGCACGTCGCTGAGTAGTGCCGTTCACAGAGTGTTTATCTGTTACTCCTTCCCGATGGAAAATCCTCACTAAGATACACACAAACACATGTGTTTTGAACTGAATTTAGTTTTCATACCACTGATGCTTTGATTGAAACCAGGCTGCATAATTTCTTATCTAATCCTCCTGCTGTTTTATACACTAGACACAAGGGGAGGCCCTTGTCATGTGGGTCAGAGACACAAACACAAGGTCAGAGACATAAAGTCCTGCTACTGCTTATTCACTTAGTATGGGTTTGTATTTTAGTGTCATGTTTTTTGATGAAATAGCAGGGCATCTATGAATCAATAAAGATTCATTGTATGGAATCACCAGAGAATAGCTTTTCCTTTTTCATCAATCCAATTCCCAGTTCTGTTTTACAGAAAGAGACACAAAACTGCGAGCGAACATAGCAAAGATAGAGGACAGGCTTCTACGGTCCAATACGCAGCGTTTAGATAGCATCTTCTCTGGTCCACCGAGAAAAGACAGAACATAGTCTGTGTAACTCAGTACGGGCCTCTTTGTGTCTCCTTCACAATGTCTGCTTTTTTTCCACCTCTCCGTTCCCCCACCTTTCTCTTTTGCCATCCTCTGTTTGTCTTGAATAATGTTATCCAGGTTATATCATAAACAGACCACCAAGTGCTACTGCCAAGTTTTCATCCCTAGTGGATAAACAAACAAAGTTATAAAGGTCAAAGATATTTACTCTCATTCATTTTTGATCATTTTATGGTCCTTTGGAGAGATAACTTATAAAGATGACCACACCGCAACAGTTGTGGATGTCAACGTGCAAGTTTTATTTCTAGTGCATTTTAAGTAAATCTGTGGGGTTAAAATATGTGCGAGGTGTAGTGGGGTCATCCATTGTACAGAAAATTTGCTTATTGATGTATTTGTTACCTACTTTTTGTTTTATTGATTTACTTAAATTGTATCTAATTATTTTATTGCTTATTTTTATTACCATTATTTTTAATTTAACTACTGCTGTCCCAGGAGTGCCTCAAAAAAGACGTTTTTAATTTCAATAGGACTTTCCTGGTTTCATTAAAGTTAAATAAATGCATTAAATAAAATAATATATGCCAAAAAGTAAAATTAATTAAGCTGACAAAGATTTGTCAAAGAAGGTTAGTGAATAAACAGCATTACATAGATCAAGAAACAATGAGGACCAGGGTTCTTCAATCGTTCTCCTCAGGACCATATGTCCCGTATGTTTAAGGAGTTTTTCTCTGCCTCGTCAAACATTACTTAAATGAAATGGTAATAAACAGATCACTGCAGGTTTCAATGGGCACTGATGTGGTTATGCATTCATTTGATTAAAGTCTGGTGAAGCAGAGAAGATTTAAAACATAGAAGAGAGAGGGCCCTGAAAACCAGGACCCTTAGTGAGGAAAATACAGTTGCAGAGGGGTTTAAAAGTGATTAAGCTTCTATTACAACATACCAAGTCTTCAATCTATTATCTTACATTGTTAGAAAGAGGATTGATCTAATTTCTGATTCAGACTCTGAAGAAGTGAGGCTGAATGAGGAGCTCTTCAGTTTGCGACACTGCTCCCAGGCGCCGCACAATGGCAGCCCACTGTGAATTTCGTTGCTTTGTACTTGTGACAATGTTATGACAATAAAGTTGAATTCTTCTTCTTCTTTTGAAACAGTTCTGGGGAAAAATGTTCTTCTGTAATTAAACTACAAATATGGCTGAATTGGGTGGAGTCAAATTAGGAGGGGTCTGAAGTGCCTAATTTACATTTAAAGGGACTGCACCAAAAAAAGAGTAGCTCCAAGATATACTTTAGGAAATTAGTGAACTGATCACCTGAGGAGCAACAATAAGGACAAAATTAGACCAAACTATTGCATTCTACTATATATAGATCATATTCATGTGATGTGTAAGAGTGGTCTAATCAAATTCCGGACATAGATTTGACCGGAAATCTGTGGCAATACATAAAAATTGGTACAATTCAATCAATGACAAAGCGGGAATATTTTACAAATAAAAATTGTCAAACACTGATATAAATAAACCCCAAACTACAAATAAATATAAATTAAATAATTTAAATACCTTTGTATAATTTTAGCTACTATCATAGATAGAAAACAGACATATATGGTGTTGCATCCTTTTTTTTATGGAGCCTAGGCGGAAGTTCAACTGAAGAAACTCATTGCTTTTCATACATCCACTCTCGACACAGCCAATCAGCTTTGAACCACACCTCCACGAAAGCCAATCAGCATCCAAAGTTCATCTTAAAAGGCATCTGATACGCACCTGTCTGCTCCTGTGCGCAGGCGGCGGATGCGCTGTCACTTCAATGCAGATGACACTGTTTCAACCCACCTCCAGCCCCTCCTCCACCATCGTAGCTAAAGCTTGCTCATCATGGACAGGTTCTCTCAACCTGTGTTATCCAACTGGGCTTCCATCTTCCAGGTCCCTGAGTAAGGCTCTAGAATCAGCTCAGGCAATTCACTGGATCTCCCCATAAAGCCCAGCATACCGTCTCGCTAACCAACAGTCTACAGACTGACCAACTTCATCTCCACTCCACCACCAGCTTCAGGCCTGGGGGGGAAACAGCCCTATTCTTTGCTCCTGTTCATGCATATCTATCAAAATTAAGCGCTATGTTTCCTGCCGAGTTCTGAGCGCCAAAGACAAAGTAATTGTATCAATAAATTTCTCCTAATTGTCTTTTCTATTTGTGTGAGTTTTTCAGATTGGACTCTTATGTTTGATGAAAAAAAATAAGCGAGGAAAAACATTTGCAATCCAATATTTAAATCGGTTGAGTAGTTTTCTTGCAATCTGATATTTGTATGTTTTTTTTTTTTCTGGTATCTACCAGGAAAAATAAATCAATGTGCACATGGCAAGCCACTTCACCCCTTGTTGTCTATAAATGGAGCACATTTGTGAGAGAATTTGTCAAATATGGCTATTGTATAGAGTGCTATGAGTGGTCAGTAAAACACTTTACATTTATTCCATATAGATTTTAGTGTAAAAGCACTGTGTTCATACAGCTGGTGCACTTTGAATAGGATTGAAAACAAACAGCTCTCTTCTTATTCGCTGATACTCTTTGTTTAAGGAATTTTCTTTTAACACTAATCGAATGAAATAAGCCTCGTACTTTTTCTTTTATGTCATGTTATAAATTCAAGTGCACCAATAGGAGTTTGCAGGTTTTGCGGTTAAAGAAGATTACAGGAAAATTCTAGGAATCCTGAGGACCTTGAAACGATATTACTGGTGGTCTAGTCCTCATTAAGATTGACTCTATAACAAGTGACACGGAACACAGGCTATATGAGGTCCATTATGGCAAAAGCACTACTGCCAGATAGGGATCGCCTGTTCAAAAGAAAGCAGTATCACATTAAAATAATTTCAGTTTGGTCAATAAAATAAACATTTATTTTGTTTTTTCCACATTTTGCCTTGTATCTTTGACCTCTGAAGTGAAAGCACTGGGCTTTAGGCAGTTGGGGAGATAAAGTAAAATGGGAACGGGCATTTGTCATTCTGAGTGCCAGACTAGGGGAGCTTAGCTAAAGCCAAACTGTGCTGGGATGGCTACAGAACTGCGGTCTCTCCAGTTGGCTCATTAAGAAACCTAAAACCCCCGTTGTTAACAGTTTGAGATCACATAAGAAGTTTTACCCACTGCCAGCATAGAAAGCATGCCAACACCAACACTCACTGACATATTTGATCATCTGCACCCTCAAAACAGAGTATGTGAATCACTAAGTTGGGCCTGTTTTAATTTCACGGGTGCCCGAGTTGAAGCTCTCATGAACTTATTGTAAAACGAGGTGTTTCTCAGGGTATTAAAGTGATACGAGCCGAACCCATACACACATTGTGCTGTTCACAAATCAGTCTCTTTTTTTCAAAAATACAGCACCTCTTTTACTGAACTTGCTTCATCTGAGCGAACAACAATTTCCCCTGTGACATTCCTATAAAGACGGCTAATAAACATAAACACGTTTCATCCTTAAATATTTGTATTTCTGACATTTGTTTGCAGGCAGAACAGTCTCTACCTGAGAGAGTGTCTATGGGTGTTCAAACAGAAAGCTTCATTAAGCTTTTAAAATCCTGTCACTGCAGACTACAGCTTGATGCACTACAGCTTCAGTTCACATGGTGCTGAGGTACACATTGTGCAACTTGGAGGGCTTTTATTACTATAATCTGTTTTCCAGTTCCATCTCCTGAGAGGGATCTCTGTCAGAAAACAAAGCTCTCAGTTTGAAACATGGCCCCAAATTCAACTTCTGTTTGTATCTGTAAACTTCGTCTTTCTTCTGGCTTCATTCCCACTTTCTTCTCTTCAACTCCACTTTGTGTTCTCTTTGCTCTCTTTTCCCTGTGGGTTTCTCCTCTCTGCTCTTTTAGTTTTCTTTTTTTCCCTCCTGATGTTCAGCTATGGATTCTCAGCGCTCGGCCGGGCAAAACCAGGTCCAGCGTGTCTTGTTACAGCAATCCCCTCTCTCCGATAAAACTTACATTGTGAAGGTTAATCCCACAGAAACAATAAGGTTTTTTTTTTTTTTTATACTCTACCCAATGTCCTTTTCTGGTGCCTCATACATATAGGAGACAGTATGCTCATTACAGAATGAAAGCACACGCAATACCACGGAATTTACACAAAGAAGCACAATAACATGCAGTAGCTTGTGCTTTATTGTTAGAAGACTCCTGAGAAAGTATGCAAAAAATTCAAATCGAATTACCCAATTGGCCAAATTTTCTTTATGAGCTTCTCTTTGCATGTGATGTTCTCACTGTTTTGCAATAAGAGTCATTAGAAAAACCTATCAGGCGTTATAGTGGACGAAGAGTTGCAACAGAAACGGAAAATGTCAGGCTTAAGCACATCTGTCAGTGTCATGTGTTATTAAGACAGCCCTGGTGTAGCTGTTCACACTTGGCTGATGCATAAGTTTAAATAAACAAAGTCTTACATTTTTCTGATCTGTGGGACAGTCGGATGAAAATCCGGCAAAGGAAGAAAGTAGGAAACACAGAAGCAAAGTGTGGTGAAAAAAAGTTAATTTTACCACATAATGATTCAAATTTACAGATCATTAGGAGTAGGACAGAAGGCACATGGTGAACACTCCTGTCTTTAATAGGAGTATACACTTTAGGACACTCCAGATCCAGGAGAGGGCTATCATGCTATAAATATGCTTCCAGGTTATTGCTTGTTTCAAGAGAAAATATCATGCCTCACTAATTTTGAGCTAACTTCAGCCAATTTGTCAGAAACATCCTTGGAGGGCGGCATTTTTCTGCCAGCTGTTCTGTGTCTAGACAGGTGGTTGAAACTGTGGTTCCTGTCTCCCTGTCAGTGCCATCATTCTTTTGGATTTTCTGCAGCCATGATCATTACCTGTCAACAAAACTAATGTAAAAGATAATTACAGGGCAGAGAAAAAGAGCAGAACCGGAGCTGTCAGGCTGACAATGTTTAGGAGTCACATGGCACCACAGTCATCTGTCTTTTGTAAATGCTGTTGGGGTTGATTGATATTTTACAGAATTTCAGCAGATTAAAGATACTTTAAAGAAATACTGTGGGACAAGTAATACAAGAGAAAGGCTGAGATTAAATGTATCTTAGACCAAGACATACACTGCTCTTAACAGATACAATACCTTTCATTTACTTTGCTTTATTAGGGGTCTCTGGTCTACCAATAACCCCCAAGTGTCCCAAACAAATGATAGATTTAATATTGCTCTTACTTTAATTAGTGGTTTCTTAGGGTAAAATAGATCATTTTGAGGGTAATTTAAACACAATCTGAACCCTGGCCATGTAATAAACACACCATACCCAACACGATACATGATAAAGGCAGAAACATTCAGTGTTTCAAGAGAGGCAGGAAGGGGTCCGAGTCAATGGGAAACTGAGTAGAATTAATTACAGGGGGGAACCTGTTAGCCTACCAGCAGGACAGCAAGATTAAACTAGAAAAGCACTTAGAGAGCACAGTCCTCAGCCAAGCAGCAAATCGTGACTTACAGCTAAAACTAATGCATGATGGATCTGATGCATGATTTTTATTCATTTTTCCATGTCATGATGTGCCCCCTTGGTAAAAATGTCCTTAAATTCCTTTAGTAAGTTCATAAGTAAGGTAGAGCGTGTAACTGCAGCCTCTGGTGTCTGTTCTGCATTTTGCATGGCTCATCTTTCCTGTGTTTTTGTTTTTTTGTTTTTAGTATAATACCTCCTACTTTTTGAGTGTAATTCTGAAGCTGTCAATAGTCACTAATAGGTCACTAGTCACACTATACAATTATTTTATATTATGGTTAATGGCCTGTACTTATGTAGCACTTTTACAAGTCAGAGGACTTGACCAATGCGCTTTATATTACATTTTGTTTCATTCACACACTTTTGCTCATTATCTAAAATTTTTTAAAAATATGGTTAATTTTCCTGTTCTAGTAATTTTGAATACAAATGGAAGATCAAATGCAAGATATAAGAGGTTTCATGTTACATAAAGAATTCATTAATTAAAATTAAAATGTCTACACATCTGAAAACATTGTATCCTAATCTGCAGTATTTTTGTGTGTTGTCGGACAAGTAAATTGTAATATGTAGATATGTTTCTTTTTATATTAAAAAAAAAATGAAAAGCTAATTAGATTTTTTAGAACCTTTTATCTTTGCCAGCAGTCAGCTGCCTATAAAACAGGTTTGAAGCTGAAATTATGCTTTTCAATCAATTTGCCATGAACAAAATATACTTAGCAAGAGTAGAATTAGAAATAAACAAGCATCACACTATTGTAGAAAAAATAACAAGGACAACAGAATTTAGTGTAACACTGAGAAAGTAAATGGCTACCAAAGCAGCCAGGACAAACATAGTCAGCAGAAACAGGTTAGAGCTAATCCGACAACTATGAATATAATACAAAAAGGCAAAACACACACACATATATTTATACACACATATATATTTATACACACACATATATATACATATATATGTATATGTTTATACATATGTATATGCATACATATATATTTGTATATTTGTATGATATATGCAACAATCAGATAACGAATGTGATGTAAAAACTTCAAGTGGCGTTCTGTGCATTTGTGATTTTGTTGTCCATGAAACATATCAAGCTGTGAAAGAAACTCTCCAGTGCCTAAAAAAGATCTGAGGATATAAGTTGTGCTCTCTATAACATTCTTATTTTTTATTGCAACATTGCTCAGTTATAGATGCCACAGAAAAGCACCGCTGCATTATGGGTAATTCTAGCCGAACTCGGTTCCTAACTACTGTTTGCACATCACCCTAGCAAAGTTCTTCACCTCCGAGTGACAAGCTACATTACTACAGCTCTCAAGTAGGAAAACTTATGTGATTATGTTTTGTTCTGTCCAACATTGCCTTGTTAGCATCCTTCAACCAAATTGCAATAAGAGCCTCAGTCCCGGTGTCATCCAAGGTCGCACTACGCTCTTTTGAAGCCATTCTAAAAAAATGTCATATTAGCAACTTACTGATATGCATTACTGCTAACTACTGGAAGCTGACTGTAAGGAGATGACGCTGTCTGCTCATGCTCTCAATGTTATCAGAGAACCGAGCCACAACTGAACCGTGCGGAGCTCTACAGTTGAACTAGTACTAGTTTAGCGAGGTTCACTTAAGTCTGGCATGGTCCGATTCAGTTTGCATGCCATTTACACTTAAGAGTTATCTTGGTTACCGTGCACAGACCACTTTCAGCATGGTTTCAAAAAGGTAGTGTAAATGGGGCTTTTGACCGGAACAGTCTGATCTTTACCTTGTGTAAGTCAGGTTAGCCCCGGTTTTTACTTTTTTCTCGGCAAAATGCAGATTGGAGGTTGACAAGACAGTTAAAGGGTTAAGGCATGCTGCTCGTCTCTGCAGTAAGAATCTTGAAGTAGACAGAGTACACTTAAGAAAAGTCTTGTTATGTAACTCTATTACTATTATTTGAAAAATAATTTGTTAGATTACTTTTTTAATGAAAAACTAACATTATTATGTAACATGATTACTCCCAAAAATCAACTATTTCAGTCATGAGCTGAGCAAACCATAACAGCATCTAGAATGTCCATGCAGAAGTTATACCTATGAGGGGCTAAACACAGAAACAGTTTTAAGATTTTTATTTGAAAAAGATTTGTTGGTTTACTTTGTGTTGACCAATTACCACATACAATTCTGAAGGAAAACCATAAGGGTTTTGATGGCTACATAACAAATTGTGAAAAAAAGTTTTTAGGGGTGTAAATATATTTGCAAGGTAATGTATCTGAGGAGATGTTCTAAACAAATTCTATCTGCTTAACTCATCTTGTTAGTTTTGTATAAACAGTTGATTCTTTTAGCTCCATATCTGGAGTGAGAACGGCTCCTGGGGCCCCTCGTGTGTGCAGCATGCACATTCCACTTTTGAAGCAGCACAAGTAATAAATTGTATGTTTTTCTGATCTCCCAGCATGAACTAACACTGGCTGTGCGTACTGTCACTATTATATTACCACCACACGTGAAACAGTGGGCTGCAGGAGGTTTGGCTTTTTGACCTTGGAACCAGGATACACCTCCCTCCTTCCTTCAGTGGTCGCCTCAGACACCTCACAGGTCCTGACGGATGTTTTCATTCCAAAGATCCTTTTTTTCTTCTTACATTACAGTCTGCTGTCAGCCAGCTGCAAGCTATGGCTCAATATAACTACCTCTCTTTAGGCCTAACCTGTTTGATAAAAACAGCATATCTACTGACATCATCTCTTGTGTGCTTCCTGATAATAAAAAAAAAATGTTTTATTGAACAAAGTAATGTCAAAGTCCAGAGCACTTTCTATGATTATGAATCACTTCTTGATATATCTTTTTTAAAATTCCTTGAAGTGGTTTTTGAAAGTTTATATGATTATATTGTTTTATGGTTAACAGGGAAAGCATGTTCATTATTTTTCCATTTAGATAAGGAATAGGGTAGTGTGCTCAGGCTGCTCTTTACTCTTATCAGATAAACTTGCGCAACCTTTTAGGACATTAATCCCTATATATATTAATAAATGACCTTTCAGAATATAGTTTGTTTTTCACTCTCGTCAAAATTATATATAGCTGACAGGAAGTAACTCTGCACAACAACCAAACACACCAACAAACAACCAACCTTGTACCTGAAGAACAGTTTTGGCTCTGAGACACTTATTGTTTAACAGGCGCTGACTTGTTTTCACCTTGTTAGTCTTTTTGTGTGAGTTCCAGATGGCAAAGTGTGCTACTGATGACACTTTCCTGCTACAGGAAATTTAACAAAGGCACTTCTAAGCATTTTGGCAGATGGTTAGGTCTCATTGGCCATAATCTGTAAACACGATACATGGTACAATGTAAAACCTTCACAGATGCTGTTTAAAGAAAGGTATGATTCAGCCTGCCATGTGTTTGCAACTTATTATATTAAGCCTGAATCTGTTCTGCAAGTTTATATTTAAGTATTTGGAGCCCTGCTGCTGATACTGTAGATGCAGAAATATTATTGAAGTAGTTTGTGTAAAATTGACATTTAAATTACTAGAAATAATAAGTAGTTACTCTGAACTGAACTTATGCAATCAGTTTAAGAGAAGCACCACCTAGTAGAAGACTCTTCTGAGGTTATAATCTGCTTTACACTTTTTTTTTATAGCTTGATACCAGTTACTGGCAGCGATTCAAAGGACATTCCAACACTTCTCAAAGATCTCCAATTTATTTCTATTCTTTGTTTGGTGTAAACACATATTTTTATTCCACTTTCCAGAGTTTATTTTATGGGTCTCCCATTGTGGACTTCTGTTTGATTTTCTTTTTAAGTTTTCAGTTCCACTTTGATTTATGTTATTCTTTCTTTTCTTATTTGTTGGTTCCTATGCCATTTTGTGTTATTTTTATGTAGTTTTTTATTTCTTGAGTTACTCTCTGTTGCCCCTTGTGCTTGTTTCCTTTCCCCTTGGCTCCCTTCTAGTTAGCTCTATTCACACCTGCTCCATATCAGCTCATTAGCCCATCCTTGTTGTATTCCACATATATACACCACCTCTGCAGTTCCTCATTGTTGGTTTCTTGTTGATTTGTTGCTTCACTACTTGCTCCCCATGTATTGTTTCTCTCTGGCATCATCATAACTGTAAAAACCCTTTTTATAGTAATATCCACCTGTATATTATATTCGGTATATATCCAGCTGTAAATTTAGTTCAGCACTAGTTATCTACAGTATATATTATATTCATCTATTAGTAAGATTCTCTTTATAATTGTATTCATCTCTATACTTATTCCGTAGAACCCATGTCCTGTATTTATAGAACCATTATTTATCCTGCACTAGCTGCTATTGCACTTCTGGTTAGACCTAAACTGCATTTCGTTGCCTTGTAGCTATACCTGTGCAATGACAATAAAGTTGAATCTAATCTAATCTAATCAGCAAAACTCATCTCTGCCTCCTCATCTCTGCATTTGGGTCCTCAAAAACCTCCACCAAACATTGACAGTTTAATTATAATGGCAAAGTTACATTTTGTCGCACTTCATATGTTACCAGTACAAGAGGAATCAAATCAACCCAAAAGGAACACTGAGCCATCATCATGCTTACCCATGGATAGGATATTGTTTAAAACCAGGCTTCTTTCTCCCTTAGTCTGATTAGCTAGGCCCAAATTATCCCTTTTAGATTTATTATCTTACAGCAAAAGTGCAGAGATATAAAGTAAATTAAAAAAAATGTGTTTTACTTACTTTTTTAGAACAATTCTCATTTGTTTTTGTATTCAGAGCACTTTACTCTTGTAGCTATAAAAAAAAAACTTCAGCTATTCTGTAAAGGCTTCGCTAAGGCAGGATAATCTAAAAGGGGTTCTGACCATTTACCATGGGCCCCCGTCCACTTAGGAGCAGTTTGAAAATGAAACTTTGACTTTGGGGTGAAGATTTGGAAACCATGGAAACCAGCCCCCTCTCTTTTGTTTTTTTATTTGGATTATGAAAATGGATTGTAGATGAGAACTGATGCTGAGGTGAGGCAGCATTAATTTACATAAACCAGTAAGTTGTTGCATGATGTCTCTTGGTATTGTTATCACTGACTGAGAAAGTTCGTTTTAGAACAACTGAGCTGCCCCGCCGCTTGTAATGTGGGGGGGTGGATTTCCATTTCGAATCTCGGTGCCCAGAGGAATCTGCAATTTTGATCTGCCCCTAAGGCCTCTTTCTGGAAGAGTTATCTGAGGAAAGCTTTTGTTGAAAGAAGTCATATGAATACACAAGCCATGTAGGGGAAACAGAAAATGTGGTTGAAGGTACTTTTAGATTAACTTTTTTGTCAACAAATGAAACACATTTTGAAGCAGAAAAATTATCCTGCAAAAAATCCTAATACTAAAAAACTTAAATCATGCTGAAATATGGTGATGGAAGCATCCATCTAAGGGAATGCATTTCTCCAGCAAGGGTAAGGGAAGCAGGTCAGAGGTTATGGGAAGATGACTGCAATGCTAAAAAAAAAAATGTGTTCCACTCTACAGAACATGACGGCAAAATATCACCTTCCAGCAGGGTAAAGATCTGATATACTATTATTTAATCTAATTAACTGTTTCATTTGCTTTTGGGGTTAATAAACTGGTTTTGAATCTAATTTATTTTTATATAAATATGCTACCAGAGCTACAATCCGTTAAAATCTGTACATCTTTGTTGAGATTTGTTTGTAGAAAAAGTTTAACTGATCTGAACTTAAGACAGATGAAAATTTGGTTACTGTTAGTTCAAAGTAGGTAGAAAATCTAGAAAGCCATATATTCTTTTCAACTGGTTTATGTCTATCATATAAACCATAATAAAGTTGAAAGATAACAAGTTTTACAAAAAGGTCAATAATATTATATAATCAAGTAAATATATCAATAGTTTGGACACCGCACCTTTTATCTAACAGACTTGTATTAAGGCATCCTATCACCTTTGTTCAGCAAATATATCAAGTATACTAACAGAGATAAATGGAAAAAAGATAAATGCAGAACATTTTCTCATAGCTTATTTTAGCAGTTGTGGTAAACAAAAATTTGTTGCTTTGTGCGAGAAAAGTGGGACAACATTTTTACTGTTTTAAACAGAGGCAACTTTTGGAAAATATAATGTATATAATCTGCAAATTCTTCATTGATGTCATCCTTCTTAAACAAAAGCATGTCTGATCCAGGTGTTCCCTCCTTCCCAAGACATGCAGATGTGGAGCTGAGCTACGTGCATTTTGCTCCAGACTTATCTGCGTAGATGTCAATCGGCTCTAGAGTCCAACTTGGTATTTCTGCATCTTTTCAGCGTCACACATTTTTTATCTTATCAAGGAATTCCCAAAGGTTTTGTCTAAGGAGGCTGCTTTAATTTTATTTTACAGCCAAGCGTGCAGAAATAAATGGCTTTCACCTGTGGAGATTAGAGTTCAAATAGCCCCCCTCCTCATCTTAAATGACCACAATGGTAGGCCAGTGCTCCTTCTGTGTGCACAATCAGAGCAGAGCAAATAGGGAGGCCCTTCTGACTCGACCTCAGTAATCTAAACATAGAGAATCTGCCCCTGCTTGTTGATTCCCAGTCGTTTTTGAAACGGGCCAAGGGGTTAGCGAGAAGCCTGCCAGTCACAGAGTAAACGAGACGTCTGGCAGGGTGTGTAAGCTATGTGCCTTCATCTCACTCTTCTCATTCACACACACCTAAAACATGAGACAATAACAAGCAGAGAGTGGCGGACCAAGAAAACAGGAACCTGTTGCACAAGCACGGGCATATGCACAGGAATGAAATGTGTCTCCTTAGTTACAAAATTATGAAAGAAAACAACTGTCTGATCACATTCTTTTCCTGTCCTAACATCCCATAAACTCAGCAACTACCAACTGATCTAAAATACCTCCAAACGGTGTACACCCTCTGCAGTTATGGATTCATATTTAATTTGGCTCCGATGAGGAAAAGGAAACACCTTTCCCACTTTTATCAGGAAAAGGGTTACATTAATGTGTTTTCAGGCCCCTTTACTCTGATCCCCACAAATGAAATCCAGTGAAACAAACACCCTACAGATTCCACCAGGGTTAAAACTGTAAATGACTATCGTTTACAGTTTGCTGGAAGCCATGTTAAGGATACAGCATATATACTAAAGGTGGCAATCGGGCTCTGAGCTGAATGCAAACCTCTCAGCACCTTTAACACAGCATTCTAGGAAAACTGGTCAGAGTTGAAGGGAAGAGGAGATAAATGCAGTTTTAACTGTGATTAATCTGGTAATTCAATTTAAAAAATATTTGTGAATCCTAAAGGAAAATGAAATGTTGCCATAAGTCATAATAATGTTAATACATAGGAAGGATCTCTTGTAGTGGCCTTTCTGTATCAGATTTAGAGATGCCGTTGACTGAGGACACACTGTTGGTCTTCAAAAGTCTTCAAAGGAGGATGCACAGGGATGTCCATAAATGCTCTTCATTTTAATAAAAATTTTCTTTGTAAATTAATCTCCAAAGGTTCTAGAGGAGTTCCCAGAAAAGAGCCAGCCTCCTTCATTAGCTTGTTATTTGCTTTGTATTAGTGAAGGCTTCAAAAGAGACTGGGCTAAAGGATAATCTTTAAGTGAAACAATGACTTAAAAGAATTAGCCACATCCACAAAGACATTGTTCAAATTAACGCAGATTTATGTGTTTGATTTCTCTATCTGATTCTAATTGAGGATGTGTGTCAACGTTTAGTTAAACTTCTAGGCTCTAAAAGGTCAGTGACGATTCTCCTTCCAGTTTAAATGAGTTAAGCCTTTTTGCAAATAAGACTGAGCAAAGATGCAAATTTAGTAGGCCCATACCTAGAAAAGGTGTGCAGTGAAAGGTCTTCAAAAAAAAACATGAATATGCACAAAACATTTTCTAGATCCTTAACTGTAAAAAAATTTTTTCCAAACTATCCGGTAGTTTATGTTGGTCTGTCACATAATGTTCCCATATGATAAAAAGTCTTATGGGATGTGTTTTATAACTCCATCTGTGTTACGGCATGCTCCAGGACTCTTTCCCGTCATTACTGGTTCACTCTTAGTTTAGCGTTACACTTACAGCCATTACTGAGGCTCTCCTTCCTTCTCTTTCTGCTCTCTTTGTTTGATCGGGGCTGTTTTTTATTCTCCTCCAGTAAGCTTGGAGGTGAACTGGAGAGAGAAAGGAGGCGGTGGGGGGAGAAAGAAATGAAAGAAAGAAAAGACCTCTAATGTTCTAACCTGTGTCGCACTAAGCATCTCCATGGTAGCACGACCCCCCCTAAAACAGCCCATCGTGCTCCACTGCACTTTAAAAGAAGTGCAGAGAAGGGGCAGAGCGAGGAAGGGTGTGAAGAAAGAGAGAGAGTCCAGATAAAGAAAACTGCAAACAGAAGTGGAGTACGGGTCTCCAAAGTTAACACATGGCTAAATCGCGTATCACTTTTGCTTTTATCTTTTTTCCAGCACCAATTTCTTCACTTCCTCCATGGAAACAACTTTAAAGTGTTTACTGTCTGATGCACAAGTGATTAAATTAATTGTTGAAACCAGCGCAAAAAAAGCCAGACAGAGAATCTAGCAAACCTCTCCTAAGCGTGTATGTTGAAATTCAGAAAGGTTTTGTGCATAACTGTAACTTTATATATATATATATATATATATATATATATATATATATATATATATATATATATATATATATATATATATATATATATATATATATATATATATATATATATATATATATATATATATATTGTTTTTTTTTTCCTGATAAATTTCCCCTTATATTTTCTTTGTCACTTTCTCTATAATCTCCAGTCTTTTTTCTTTTCACAAAGCTACACAATTTCCACCCTTCCAACATTTTACTGATTTATCTCACATTTATAATTCATTATTACATAATCCATAACACTATGTTTTGATTTAGTTACTACTATAGTTTGTTAGTTTTTTCTACACCATTAGGTATTTGTTTTTCTTTCTTTCAGGGCAGTTTTAATTTCTGTTGCCATGTTTTTGATTGGCCTATTGTGTTTTGTCTGACACCGTGTCTTTGCACCTCGATGCAACTGATGGGCATGGGAGAGAAAACCCGGCTACAGATAGACAGACAGACAGCTGAAAAAGTTGAAAACATTCAACATTCACTTTAATGGTTCGTTTTTTTGTTTTTTTTTTTATACTATTGTTTTTTGAGTACAGTGGTTATTTTTGCCTTTGTGGCATTCACAGATAAAGACATACACAAATAATAACTGGGAACAACACATATAGCTTTGTGATAATATCTGTGGCTCAGTCTAGTTGTTACAGCAGGTACGAGGACGACACTCTGCACCTGTACATACACTTACACAAACATCTTACATCTGTCCAACACTTGGACCTAATACTTTTAAAATTCTGTGTGGTTCATAAAATGACATCTATTTACATACAGTTTGTAAAATTAGCATCTAAGACAGAATCATAGTGTATGAGTTTGAAGTTAATAAAAATAAACACTGATTATTCAAACTTGTAATAAAAAATATAACATAGTTTATATTCAGAAGGTTACTCATGGTCAAGTGCTATTAATTACTATGTACAGGA
Source organism: Cyprinodon tularosa (assembly GCF_016077235.1). Taxonomy (NCBI): domain Eukaryota; kingdom Metazoa; phylum Chordata; class Actinopteri; order Cyprinodontiformes; family Cyprinodontidae; genus Cyprinodon; species Cyprinodon tularosa. The sequence continues at coordinate 96,304 of NW_024038913.1, read as the reverse complement.
GAGCATATTCTCCTGTCTGAGTGGCATAATCAAGGTGCAGCTCAGAGATTGGAGTCCAGGGGGCAAAAGTTCACGGTTACAAAATTTCAGTCAAGCCTCCACCTTTTGAGAAAAGTGGTTTGTACAGAAAAGTGGCAAGTACAGAAAAGTGGCATTGTAGAGAAATGGACAAACCAGGTCAGACTCCTTCCAGTCGCCACCTCGGTTACTCAAAAGAGAACAATAGCATTGTATTACAGCACAATGTGGGATTTTTCTTTGAGAACACATCGGAAAAGGTTAAGTGGAGGTGATGCCAGGCAGTCTGATGGGGAGACTGGCATCTCATCGCACTCAGAGGTAAAGATGGTCAGAAGTTTAGGCAAGCGCTTGTCTGTCATTTCTGCCAGTTCTGCTGATTTGTGCAAAGCTGTCCTCCCATCTGAGGTGGTGTGTCTAAGTTCACAGCTGCTTGTTGATATTTTGCCAGTCGAACAGAGAGGCATAAATATAGCAGAGGAAGGCATCTTTTCATTCAACATCCAGGATCAAAGAGGGATTAGATGCGTTCAAAAAGCTGAGAGAAATGCTAAAACCATCCTCTTTGGGGAAATAAAATCAAACTGAAAAAGTTTACAAATTAGCAGCTTATTAAAATGACATTGAAAAATAGATATATTTTATATTTATATAAAAATCTCTGAAAAATTCACTTTTTTCACTGGGCAGGCTTTACGTACCGCCATATGTGCTCCTTGCATTTCACGAGTTTGAAATAATGTTATATGTATCTACATCAGCACATGAATCAGTACGTAAGGATGTATGAGCTTGCGTTAGATTGTACTCATCTATCAAATCCTTGACTCGAAATGATTCCCTCAACTTATATCCTAAACTTTATTCCTTCCCTATCTGCTGCTGTTTTTCTTTTGCAGTCCATCTTCTCTTTGTCCGTCTCCTGATACCACCTGCTAGCAAACCGTTTGCTGGCTGGACAGTGGACTCTCCAGGGACATGCTTGTTGGAGACAGGTCTGGACGGGTGCAGGGCTTAAACATGGATGAGATGTGAAAAGCCTGCAGACAGATATATATATATAAAATGTCAGGAGATATACACAGACCCCACATTAGAGAGCAGAGTTTGAACGTGGAAATAGACTGTTTAACCCAACTCGCCATGAAACAGACAGAAATGTAAGTGGAAAAATAACCCTGGACATACCACCCAGTATGCAGTGAGCCCTCCTTGTATAAAGCCAGTTAGGACATCAGTGGGGTGGTGGCGGTAGTCAGAGATGCGACTCAGGCCTGTGTAGATGGCCAACATCACTAAGAGGAACTGCACCAGTGGGCGCAATAATCGAGCTCCTCGCCATGACAGCCTAGCCTGCAGGTAGAACTGCAGAAAAAAAAACAAGATAAATACTGCTATTATTCACTCTGGATACTATTAATATATGCATGTAGATACTTGGGTACTAATGCATGTCCCAAACACATAAAACTGTGATTATGTTTAATGACTAAAGTTCTGTAAACGGAGACAAAGTACTTTAAGTGAAAGATGAGCATTCGGCTCAGTCTGAAACCCAGGGGGGAAACAGAATCTTGGCATGACTCCATAAACAGTTCTGATGCTGCGTTTCATCCTTATACTCATCAACCGCATAGAAGCTGAGGGGAACATGGAAAACTGTAGTTTTAAAATTAGTTTCGAGAGGCAGGAAAAGCTTTATGAAGTCATCAGAGGCCTGTCTGGGTTTATCAGACTCTAGAGCCCACATACCTAAGAGAGTGGACCTTCATCGGGTTTTTCTTTACTTCCACTATGATCAGGTGTTACTCCTGGTGCTCTTTGCACAAGCAGCTGGCTACAGTCCTAGAGGCATGTGCCTACAGGTCGGAGCCGTCTGCAGACGACTGAAACATTAAGAAGGAACAGACCAATGTGCAAAGCTGTCTGTCTGAACACTCCAGTTCCTTCTCTTTTTTTAGCCCCATTACAATAATTAAATACATTTTCGTTCAATTTTTGTTTAATTAACCAAGTATTGCATAACTGTAAATTTAAAGGAAAGAAGAGTGAATTAATTTTTTATATACTTGTGCTCCTTCCAGAATCAATGGTTTCAGCTTTTACAGCTTTTGTAGGATGTTAACAACAGTGTTGTGACACCTAGAGACTAAATAACTGCCAATTATCTGCTAAATATATAGTCTTGTAGGATTGTTTCCCTGATGGGAGGTGAACTTCCTATCCACTCTCACACAAACTGCAGCCTTTTACATATTTTCTTCCCTTTCCTTGCTAAGAGGACACATTCCCATACCATGATGCTGCCTTGACAATATTTCACTGTGGGGCCAATCACCCTAATACCCAGTACTGTTTGGATGGAAGGATATGTCATCTTTATTCTGCCAATTTAGTGATAAGCTTCTGGCTGCTGCAGTTTTGTAGCTTTCTGTTGACTTAAGCTTTGGATCTATACAGCTCCTCCAGAGTTACTCTGGATTTCTGGGGTGCTCCTCCTTTAAAAATCAATCTCCCATTTTAACATGACAGTTTTTCTATACAGTACTTTCTTGAAAGGTCAGTGACTAAGGGAATACGTAATAACTCCCCTTTTATTTTTTTGTGGTAGTCTCTTTGGCGTTCAACTAAACTACATACATGGATAGTTTATTTAAAGGGGAAATCTAAGGTGGTGGAAAATTTCTGACATTATTTGAAACTGTTAAATTGGGCAAGATGCAAATGGAGTCCACACTTTTCAGTTTCTTATTTGTAGAAAATGTTCTAAAAGTTCTTATTTATTTTGTCTGCATCACAATAACCTCAAAACAAAAAGCACATTGCATAAAATATTAGTAAAATTAACGGATAATATTTTCCAGAGATTTAAAATGAACTAATCAAATAATGGAGTAGCAGCTGTGAACATGGAAATACCAAGTTCATCTGAAATGATTAGTTATTGATTATTTATAGATCATTCACAAGGAATCTGGAGAGCCTGTGGAAAATGACAGGCTTTTGTCACTCTACACATTTTTTTTCTTTCTCACAAAGCAGCCATGAGCACTGGACAGTGCATTCACAGGGAGAGATGAAGAGATAGAGGGGTGGGGGGGCTTGAACTGGAGAAGGGGGTTTAGAGGGTGTCTATTGCTGAAAGAAGCCTGTCGATCTCTCAGCAGGCATTTTTCAGCCCTCCACCCCCTCTGCTAAATGAGAACCAAAACAAGGCCTCCTCTGTTTGTGGAGTCTCTTCATCTATTCATGCTCCCTGTGGAAAACAGCCCCCCCATCCCCCTCCCCCCATCTCACTGTTTTTCGATTTCAGGCAGGATGCATGTAGAGAACTGCGGCTCCCAAATATCCCCTTCTTCACAATCAGGAGTTAATGTATTAAACAGCACATGTCCCCCTGTGTCTGTTTATCCAGATTGACTTGGTTCATAATGCTTGCAAAATTTAGTTCCCTAACCTCAAGGGGATCCGCGTTTCAAGGTTCTAATAACTAAAGAGAAAGGTGTAGCTGTAGCATTTAGAATAAACAAATCTCAGTACCAGACAGGGTGATTGCACCACATGCACTCACAAGTGAAAGTGAAGGTCACATTTGTGAATAATTTCTTGGAAATATGGGTAACGGTAAATTACTTACGGCCAAATAGAGCATGGTGTACATTGCAAAGGAAGCATGCCCAGAAAAAAAGGATTTCCTGAAAGAGAAGATCAATAAGAGATGCCACATGTTAAACATTAACTGCTTGAGCTAACTTAGAAGTGTATATGAACCACCCTTGGTAAACACTTCACCTTGGAATAAAAACAATAAAACAATAAAGAACACACAGACACGCACCTTGCCTCCTCCACTAGCTTGAGTTTTGGCTGCGGACAGTTGACCTCAGGGATGTAGCTGCCAGGAGTGCATTTAATGGATGCATACGTGATGTTGCACACAGAGAGGAAGTTCGGTCGCAGGCGCCCTACACTAAGCTTGGCCATGTTTGTGAGAGACTGTCCCACACAACAACCAAACAGGAAGCTTCCCAGTTCCTTGTACAGGCATGACACGTAGCGGTTACTAACAAAAGCTCGTGAGTGTACACCTCTGAAACGCACCCGGTAGCACTCGCCCAGAGCAATCTGGAACAGAAACAAGAGGAATTGGCATGTTAAAGCCACAATGGTGAATAAAAATACGAGAAAATTAGGTAACATCAGCCTTACTGTTAAACCAGTGATGGCAATGCCACCTGCAATGAGCAGGGTGTCGGGGATGGCCTCCTTCTCTAAATATGGATAGGTGATGCTGTCATCTCCACAGAAAAAGCCTCTCTTATACGGAGTCACTGCCTTCAGTTCACATGCAAAAAATGGGATGGAAGCTGGTAAGAAAAAGAGAAGGAAAGAGAGTGATCGGTGAAATTAAGTGAAATAAAAACAAAAACAAAAGATAGCTTCATCACTCTCTGAGATGTGGATTTTTAAACATGGATCACAGAGACACATAGAAGTGAGGGGTCAGCAGGCTTAAAACAGAGACAAAGAGGCTGCTGGGAGCATACAAGGTGGCTTCTTTCTGATTCATGTCAGTAGATAGATGTCAGCAAGGTAAGCCAGGATATCAAATGTCGGCCATTTTGGTACAAGATCTGCAAATAGCTGGGAAAAGACATTCCACGCATATCTGCATCTACCTGAGGAGCAGAAGGAAGGAACAGGGTTGACAGACAAAAGAGACAGAAAATTAGTATGTCACTGGGAAGTTCAGGAGAAGTGGAAAATCTGAAAGAGGAAGAAGGTATTAGAGACCATGGCAACAAAAAAATGAAGAACTTCAAAGGGCTAAAAGAATAAATAGTATAGAAAAAAAAAGTGTGATTGTGTAATCCAAAAATAGGAGCCTGGTAACTGATTATCAAAACCAGGTCAAAGTCCGTGTAACTCCTGGCCTTATGAAAAACAGACAGCAGTCAGATGGTGAAAGTTAAAACTTATGCAGTCCTTTGGGGACAAGAGTAAAGATCCTGTTTTAGTATACAAATGTTGGCTCATTTGTGAATTCAATCTAGAAGCCAATAACCTTGTAAAGGATTACCCAGAATCCAACATTTCTTTATCCCATGTCCCCCTGTCCCTTTGTGGAATGCAGTGAGACCGTAGGACTAATCATTAACCTCTGCAGCTCCTTCTCATCCCAGGCCTGCTTGTTGGCTGGAACACAGCCGGGCCGAAAATACTGCGGCTGCCAGGGAATCTCGGACTACGTGACTTTGTAGTGCAAAGGATGCACACTTTAACTCAAGGCAAAAGGCACAACCAGGAAACACAATACAAAACCTCAAAAACACAAACCATGGTCTGCAAAACATGTCTATAAGGTTTAGACATAATCTTTCCAGCCCACATTCTGTTTTGTTTTGTTTTCACATTCATTCAACCTCTCTGTACAGAAAAATAGTAATCACTATAATAATCTTCTTAAAATGTTGACTGCATCTAAGATATAGCACACTAAATTCATTTTACAAGGTCCTGCTCCGGTGCGGATTTGATGTTTAAACTCTGTTTAACGTCAAGCTGCCCTCAAAGAGAGAAAACACAGCCATGTTTAAGAAGTTCAGCAGGAAAGAAGAGAGGAAAACCCTCTGCAGACAGATAGCGATGGCTGTGACGCCAACAAAGAGAGGGAGACAGATATGAGACACCTCTCATCTGACCCCAATCTCTCACTCACATCGTTCAGTCAACATGTATATACAGGGAGCACATCACAAACCCACTCACCTCCCACAGGTATCCTTTCATCATTTATGTTTAGCTTTTAGTTTAACTTCTCTGATTTTACATAAAAAACAGGTAAAACCACTAAACCTTAACATTAAATTTATACAGTGCAAGTATTTTAACTAAGCCTAGAGAAATCACATGATTGTTATGAAGCAGGATTTTTTTATAACATAATGCCCCCATGGAGGCTTTGTTATCCAGAAAGACCACACAGACACTTCGTCTACATACTAGGTAAAGAACATTTCCATCGCTTTGCAACAAGATTCATATCTCAAGTGCTTTTTCAAATTTTTCAGTTATATTTAGTTTTTTCACAGATCAACGTTAAATAGTCCATAACGGCAAAATGAAAGGAAACAGGACCAATAAAACTAAAGAGGCTACCATGCATTTAAACCCACCTCATATTTAAACCTCGTACAACCACCTCAAAAAGCAAAAAGAACAGGTTTCTTTTTTTTGCTTGGCACATCAATATTAGCTCTATGATTTTTTTTCTGTAACTGGATTGGATGGCAAGTGTTTCTGAATAGTAATTTTCAAGATTCAAGTTTACCTTTATCCAAATATTAACTCTACTTGGACTCTAGAATACATTGCATTTGCAATACAATTGCATTTTTAAATGATCAAATAGGGATTATATTATATTTTTAATCTAATTACTTTTAACAATAATGAGACACTGCTGACCACAGCCCTTAAGGTTGTGTTTATATGTTTAAAGTGTTTTTTCCACCATACAGAAGGGAATAAAAAGTAAGCACCTTTTACACGTAACAGAAGATTCTAGCAAAAATCGACACCGGAAAATGGAGCAGTCAAGGCAATGAAAATAAAACCATGGAGGAAAACACGTTTATGTTTGTGGTCAGAGTGAAGGAAAATGGAAATAAATCATAATTACAAATTTGGTAAAAAAGGGTATTTCAATTTTGATGCTTGGCAAAGTCAAACTTCCCTGTCCCTGCAGAGGAAAGGTATCCTACAGTACAAGCACGGCACTGTCACTACCCTGCTTTGCAATGGAGAATGTGTGCTCAGTGTTATTTTCAATGTCATGTTTCTGCACAGCTGCTCAGTGTCGCACTGGGTAGCACTGCTGCCTTGCGACAAGAAAGTTCTGGGTTTGATTCCCGGTCTGGGGTTTTCTCCATGGAGTTTGCATGTTCTACCTGTGCATGTGTGGGTTCTCTCTGGTTACTCCGGCCAAAAACATGACTGTTAGGTTAATTGGCTTCTCTAAATTCTCCTTAGGTGTGAGTGTGTGTCTTTTTTCTTCATAGCCTTTATTAGACTGCAAACAAAACCTCTTTAACCTTCCCATCCACCTCTACATAAAAAGACCAGATGTGTCTGATGGCAACCCTATCAGCATATTATCCAACCTGAAGAGTAGATCTCTGCTCCCAGCTTCTTCTCTGATGCATACTCTCTTTGTTTCTGTTTACAAAAGCTTTTTCCACTTCCAAAAGTTTTGAAAATGTGTTTTGAAGATCTGTACAGTTCACTTTCCACTCTACAGTTATGCACAACCTTGTGTTGGTTTGTCAGATAAAACCCAGAGCTAAAACATTAAATTGTTGGAAAAGTATATTCAGTTTAGAAATGGTGTAAGGTATTCCTCACTTGAAGATGATAGTAAATGAAAGATGGATACAAATCTGATGGATTTTTTTATATCATTTTATAAATACTGACAAACTGCTAGGTCACATCATTGTTTTTAAGATGTATCAGTACAGACTGTGTCCTCTAAGACATTCACCATTTGATCATAATTGACATAAGCCAAAAGTAACTGAGACGTTTTTGTGAGAAACAGAGACAGAGGCTTTTTGCTTGTCCATGAAATCCATTAACAGCCCCTTTTGGCCGCCTCATCAGCTTTTACAATATAGCCAGTCCTTTTTCATCAATCAATATGTTGCTGCATTGACAGAGAGATAATGGATAAGTCCACCATTAGGGCACAGACACATCGCTGTTACACAATGAACATGGAGTTTTTAAGGGGTCATTTTCGATGTTCACTATCTAATGGGACCTACAGTATGAAATGCTGAGGCAGACAGAGGTATGTTTTATCAACTAGTGGATGCCAATAGGAAGGCTGGTGTTATTTTCCTGTTTTTGCATTAGGTGCAGCTTGCATATAATATGCATTGATAAACAGACAGTAAAATGACGTACAGTGCTGCAGCTTCACTGGAAGGAAAAACACAAAGTTTACCTTCATCATCTGGTGAATCATAAATTCAAATCAAACTTATTAACTTAAGAACACAAACCAAATGCACAAGCATACTGTAGCTGCATGTTAAAAGCCCTTGTGTCACTGCCAACCCCTGTGCTTTGCAGCTAGACTAACTGTTTTCACAACAAGGCACAAAAACCCTCTAGAGAGTGTCATATCATCTGTCAGGCAGCTGTGAGCCAACCTCTGCACCTGGCCCGGCCATGCTGAAAGAAAGCAAGAACAGGAGGCACTATGAAAACCAAAGGAGGCAGAAGGAGGCTGAGAAGTGGTTCGGCTCAAGCAGCTGAGCTAAAATGTGCTCCTATCTGGGCCCGTCTTTCAGAGCCAGAATGCTTTATAATAGTCAAAAGGGTTAGAAAGAAAGAAGGGGGAAGAGGAGGGGACATGCCTCATTCTGAGAAACGTTTCTGGTTCTAATTTACACATCTATGACCACAGCCCAGAATGAGCTCACTGTGAGAAGAGAAAAACAACAACCAACAATAAGAAAATAACAAGGACGTAATTAAAGATTGCAAGCAAATTATAGATGTTCCCTGTCATGAAGTGTCAAAGTAAGAATAGGCAAAAATGTGCAGTCAGTGGAACGATTATTGATCATATGGTCAGCAATGGATGAAAAATTCAGTCGACAGAGAAACGAAAGATGCAACGAGGGCTTCTCCAAGAAGAACATGCACACGGAGGCGATTAGTGGTGGTTTTGGAATGTGAGGGTCAGGGATCTGGGCTCTGCTGGGACCCGCTCAGTAAACACCACCCCGCCTCAAACAAGAGAATACCCCTTACATGCCTTCAGAGAATCATATACACTTTAAAACCCACAATTAGATACAAATAAGCCTGAACCCGCAGACTAATACACAACTAAACATGCTGTAGGCATTGAAAGGGACAGATATATCCATTTGTAAATAAATTATCTACCAAGATATATCACTAAAGGAGTAAACAATAAAAATTAGAACTAGTTCTAAGGACATACATTCCAGCAGCTCTTACACAGTCAGATACCCATAGATAACCTCTGTGTACTCTGCCTCTGTCTGATGCAACCTCACAGATAGTGGCATGCCCTGAAGTTAGATCTAATGGCCACCTGTGTCATTGCACCCAATAACACTGGATGGAATAGGCCTGGATCTGCAACCTTTGACAGAAGTGGTGGACATATAATTAGTTACCGGTCAACACAGGTCCATCTGGCCTGCAGCTTTGGACTGAGCTATGCAGCCATCCTAACAGATGGTTCATGTCCAGCAGGCCTTTTACCACCATGTGTGTGCTGACATTTTTAAAGTAAAGTTTAAGCTTAATCTATTTCTTCAGGTCTACACAAAGAAGAAGAAGAAAGCTGGGTAGTGAAATCATGCAGTTTTGCAATTCAAAGCTTTAGTCCCAGGTATCATTACAAGGAGCAAACTGGATATCTTCCTTAAAGCGCTCTTAAACAGCAGAGATGGGTTTGTGGTGCAATTGTTTGTGCAGTGGTATTTTTAAAACCACAGAAATCTCTACATAATCTGGTAAGGATCCTCTATGTAATATAATTGATGTAAAGTCTGAGCAAACGTCTTTCAACTTCCATAAAAGCACTATGAAGTTATGAAATTGCCAGAACCCTGTTCTTCTTTGGTGTCCCAGTCCAGTTGACAGACAGAAAAGAGAGTAATTAAAACTGCTGCTGCACTGACATATTCTGCTTTCCATACTGATGTATTTTGTCTGCCCCAATGGCACCACAAAGAGATTTATCACTAGAGAACAAAGAGGTTTGAGGAGTCACAACATTCTCATATCCTGAACCTTAAGATACTATCAACTTCTTCTGCAGCTGGACTTCCAACAAGACTAACCCCTTCTTCATTTATCACCGTATATCTTTGGTAATACCTAGAGAGACATCGAGACAGTGTCAGGCACCAGTCTAGCAAAAAACAATGGTATCTATAGTCCACATCAATAAACAAAAATGCAACCAACAAACCGCTTATACCTGAATTTAACTTCAGTTATTTTCAAATAATCTATCAGAAGAGAATTTATGGCCTTTATATCTTTTATTGTTGCCACTGATCAGAGGAGACGTGCAACACAAAGCGGATCTGTTTTCTCCACACTTCAATGCCCTGCTCCCTGGGGCCCAGTTCTGGTGCTAAGGGTATGAAGGGTGAGCCCTACATGTCTGCCTGTCAGATTCAGCAGGAACAAAGGGACTGTGGTTTCCACCTTGGTACATTTGAAGGGGTTCTCTTGGGTGCTTTTGTGGTGAGAGGATTAAGGTGCGAACAGAAAGGTGTTCATGTTAAAACATCACAGGGCCGCAGTTTGGATCCAAAGGGATGCTTTTGACAAGGAGCACATAAGGTGAGATGGTGCTATGCATTTAAGGAGGGTTTAAAGACTAGATGTATTACATTAAACATGGACTTAAATTTAAGGTCCAAAGCTGTGCAGCTTCAAGAAAGTCTAAAATCAAAGAAAAATGTTTGGAGAAAATTCCTGTGAAGACAAACAAGGTGCATTCAAGTATTTTGAAAGGGTAAAAACAGAAGAGGAAGAGATATTACTTCTTAAAAAACTTAAAGACAGTGCTACTGTTTGTAATCAAAGTCAGGTGGAAAATCTGCTGGAGACCCTCTCCAGATCAATTCTTACTAATGAGCACTGAGATTTGTGATGTTGCACACATCTTTATTCACTCATTAGGGCTAATACCTATGAACCACCCAAGGCACTTATGGAACTGTCATCTCGAAGATTGCAGCTGTCTCATTAAAATTGCATTGGAAGCTTTCTACAGTCTGAATAGTTTTATGAGTATTTCTTCCAGAGTTATAAACAGGCAGCTGTGTATAAGATCTCACAGGTACCCAAGGGATGACCTTTGGTCTTCACTGTAGATCTTCATCTTGTATCTTTCAACATCCTTCCCAAAGGACGTTGGCTCATTCAGGCTCTCACTTGCCCTTCAGCCTTTAGGCAACTGAGACATTTTTAAGTCATGTAACAAACTAACAGATGAACAGGTAAAATGAAGTTAGTAGACTTTCTGCGGAGCACAACTCCTAATGAATTTAGGAACCCAAACCCTGCAGTCAAATGGAAAGGAGATGTATTATTACTCTTACAAGAAGCAGTAAGTGAAGTCACTTCTTCCACTGACTAATAATTTGACCGAGATATTTTTTAATAGCTGTCCATCTGTCAGCTGCAGAGAGACGGCAGTTTGTTCCATAACTTCAGGGAGTCAGGGTCCAACATTTATAGCAAAACAGGACCGGCAAATTTGTCAACAAACAGCAAGCACATGGCTGTTGTAGTAGCGTTGGAATTGAAAGCCATATGACTCATACACTTTTACACACACACACACACACACACAATAATTCACACACATAAACTATTTCATATTCCTGAGCATGCACACAGAAACGTGCTATGACGCGTTTGCCTCCAGTCGTCCTACTCACTCGGCAGCTTTTTTATCCAAAGAGGAGGATAAAAACCTTCTAAGATTAACGCACCCAAAACACGTGCTACAACAACAACAAAAAAGAACACAATCATATCCCTGACTTTTTGTCTCGGCAAAATGTAAAGAGTGTTTGAGGCCAAGAGATGGATAAATAAAATGTCCTGTTAATACTGATAAAGGTGAAAAGAACAAGCCAGGCTAGAATCCAGATCTCTGAGGCAGATACTAGTCGTTTGGTCTTGGCATGCTGCTTCACGTTTCAAACCAAAAACCTCAAACCTTGCTTTCCACAATAGTGATCATCTAAATCCAGCTTATTTTCTGTATGGCTGGGAAACACATTTTGCTGTAAAACTGGTCATTTTGTAAACCACTGCAACCACCTTGTTTAGTTCTGCTTTCTTGTGCCTATCAAACTTGTGTGAAAGGAACACAGTACAGTTTTTAACCTTTAGAAGAAGGTCAAGCCTAAGGCATTCCAAATGGTCCGGTATTAGCTTAGAGGGGGTTTCCTAACGCCTTTTCCATCTATTGGCCAATTATCCTTGAATTATCCTTGTGAGAGTCAATAACAGGCTTTATTAGGGTGATAACAGAGGGAAGCACACCAATGCTGAAAGAAAGTGGCAAAACAAACAGGGAGGCCTGTCTATGTTTGCTCCTCAGAAATTGCAAACACCCCAAATCTCCTGACCTATCTAAGTTTGGACCCTAAATCTTAGTCCCAGCAACCGCGCAGATTTTTTTTCAGCTCTGATTCTGTCAAAACCTTGTAGTCCCAACAGGAAAGCAGACATACCCTTAAGCACACAAGCAAACACTTGACTAGATTCACCCGTTTGAATCCTGCTGCTTACAGTGAAAAAAAGAAATTACTTGAACCAGAACAATCCATCTTCGTAAAGCAAATATTATTTAAATTTGTGGCCTGCCAAATACCTTGGCATATTATTAAAGAATAGCAATCGTTGACAGACCTGTGGTTGAGTAACAATCAGATAAAATCAGGGAAAATATCTGTTTATTTTGTCAATAACCCTGAAGATTAAAAATAAAAAAAATCACCACAACCTAAAAACTCCAAAAGCCTTGGAGGTTTTAGTCGCTCTATTGCTGATCACACAATTACGATGATGCCTCAGGATAAAATTCCCCCCATTCACAGCAATGAATGAGTCTATTTAAAACATGAATAATACCTCAGGTCAGCTGTCTGTGGAGATGTAATGATGGTGTTTTTAAGGCAGGATTTTACTTTTTTTTGTCAGAGATTAAAAGGCAGAAAATTGAAGGACCCGATTCATTTCTAATAAGAGGAACCATTCATTTCCAAATGCCAACAGATGAGTCAAAGCTCAACAACTGCTGATAATAAGCAGGATGGGAAACAGGATCAAAATGAGCAGGATGTTTCAAACAGAGGGTAGATTGTAGGCTTAATAATATCAATTATTACCAATTATATGTTATGGTGTAATAGATTGAGAATTGACACTTAGTTTTGAAAATAAAATTTGTATTTTCACAATAAGAGGTCATGATGTGGATCTGATGAAAGTTAGGCTCTACAAAGAAAAACACATTATAAAGCAAGAGTCCTTAAATAGTCTCTAAATACATTTCATTACAGTTTACTCAATGAAATCTTTCTATAAAATGCCTTCCAGCTAGACCTGCTTATTTTGACTAAAAGTATCTTAAAAAATAATTTTTTATTGAGGCATTAAAAATGCTTTCACGTAAGTCTAATGTTCTGTAATAAAAAAATATATTTTAAGATACTTTTAGTCAAAATAAGCAGGTCTAGCTGGAAGGCATTTTATAGAAAGATTTCATTGAGTAAACTGTAATGAAATGTATTTAGAGACTATTTAAGGACTCTTGCTTTATAATGTGTTTTTCTTTGTAGAGAATCTTGAGTGTTGTGCTTGCATTAGCTGTTAGCAAACAAATCAGATTTAGGAGAAATAAAAACTTTAAGGCGTGTCTATGAGCTGTCAATCTATAAAATGTGTTTAAGTTAATTGAGTTACTGGAAATGTTTTAATGTTTTCTAGCTTAATGAATGATCCTGCATAGCTTTAAAAAGTGTGAAAGTCCAAAAGGCTGAACATTTTATAGCGATAAGAGTTTTCGGTTTACAATGCCTTTCTGCAGAAGAGCAAAGTCAACGAAATAAAACTAAAACTTGGTGCAATGGATTCCAATACATATTCTTTAAAGCAATAAGTATTTATACTTTTAGAGCGAGAATATCTATGTCTTCAATATCGTCACTGAGAAGGACTGCTTTGAGGCAATATTTGCAAGAGTATAGCATTTCGGCTTTCACATTATTATTTTTTATATATATGTTTGGATACTAAATTGGACTCTCTTTATCCCCTACTGTCGCTAATAACGCAGACTGCATTGACCACAAACCAGAGATTTCAGGAGAGTGATCAGGACATTAATGGATAATGGAAAACAATAATCGAAATATTTTTTATCATCCAAAAAAAATTCTGATGTTTGCAAACATCAATCATATTACAATGTTACATTTTTTCAGATTGTAAATTCCTACCTATTTAGTTATAAAGTACCAATGAAACTCTTTTAATAATTTTTACCTTATTTCTCGACATTTAAATCTCATTGAATTAAACTGTTTCTCTTTTTTAGCGATAAAAGTAAAAGTTGATAAAGCCATAATACTGTATATGTTACTCAGCTGCCTGTGTGTGTGTGCGTGTGTGTGCTTTGGGGTAGGTACTCAATGTGTATGAGTATTCTCGTCCATCGAATCCACCAGTGTCTATTTACTGATTGATCCGTTTCATAATGATTAAAGTTACATTTATGCTAGATTTTAAAGCTTTTTAGTCTACTGCTCTGAAAAGTCTCCAAACAAACGTCCTATTTTCTTACCTCTGCACAGAAAGAAACATGTGAAAATCATCCAGGCTGAATAAAATACATAGCACATTATCTAACTTAAAGGAAAATTCCGGTTTTTAACACTTTTAGCCCATTTTCTGTAGTGTCCAGGATGAAATCGAATGATTGACACCAAAATTTTGACGATTGGTCCTGTCTCTGCTATTTGGCTCATGCAGAATCCCCCCCTGGCTGCTTCAGAATGGCTTCCATAGTGCATGTCCGATAATGTCCTTAAAACAACCTTAAACGTTCTTTTTTTAAAATATGCTACTCACCAGGTCGTCAGCGCTGTTCAATGACGTTCCAAAAAAAGTTTCGTGAAGAAAAACCGTTCCTGTCTTGTTTTATATAGCATTTTGTAAATCCCAGAACTATTTTTTCCGATACATCACAACCGCTTATAAACTTCCGCTTCCCGTTCGAATCTGAAGCGTTGCACACTCCAGACCACTAGTTGGCGACGGTATCCTCTACCGTCAAACTCAAAGTCCAATATGTCCTCCTCAAGAATCCACCTTTCGTATTCCATTTTCAGAGTTTTTTTAAAGTGTTTAACAGAGACGTTAGCACCTCGACGTCGGAGTACACAGAGTGAAGCAGAAACACTTGGGCCTTGCGAAAAGACTACAACTAAGCGTAAATAGGCCCCCTTTCCGTTTCCGGTGGCGGAGGGATATTGACTATTCCAACAGAACTCAATGGGATTTGAGCAGAGACAGGACCAATCGTCAAAATTTTGGTGTCGATCACTCGATTTCATCCTGGACACTACAGAAATGGGCTAAAAGTGTTAAAAACCGGAATTTTCCTTTAAGATGATTTTATAGGTTTTGCGAGCTATAAATCTCTGCTTTCTTTTTCCATTAAGTCTAGAAAAGCTAAGAAAATGATTAATAGTGGATCACAATTGATGTGGTTCTAGATAACAGATCATTAGACTCTAGATCTGGACTGTAGTCTACCATAAGATGACATCTGTTATATGGGGATGTGGTGAGTTTTGATGCAAGATGACACAGGAAGAACCTGGAGTCCAACCGTGAGGATCTAGGTCATCAATGGCCCAAAAGTGCAAGTTTTTGGGAACTAATGCAAACTAATATTAGCTCATGAAGAACGAGGAAGGCTGCAGCAAACATGCAAGTACATATGTATGCTCTACTGGATTTGCATTGAAATTATGAGCTAAGATCTGGAAATTATATCTGTTTTAATTTGCAAATATTTTTGTAGCAAGTCAG
Source organism: Cyprinodon tularosa (assembly GCF_016077235.1). Classification (NCBI taxonomy): domain Eukaryota; kingdom Metazoa; phylum Chordata; class Actinopteri; order Cyprinodontiformes; family Cyprinodontidae; genus Cyprinodon; species Cyprinodon tularosa. The sequence continues at coordinate 80,608 of NW_024038913.1, read as the reverse complement.
AAAACTAGTAGGGTACCCAAGTCCTAAATACTAGTAGGAACACAAGTGTAAAACTATGTATTTATTTCCCATACAGTACTTTAATGTGGGGATGCAGCGATGCAGATTTTAGTAGGACTGACCTTTCCTCCACTATGCTGACTGATGGTGACAGTTGGCCAGCCACTAACTGAACCAGCAACCACAGCTGTTAAGCAGTGAACTAAATGAAAAACTAATTGCATACCTTTAGGGTTAAGAATTACGTGTCGCTAAATCTATGAGCCTCACACGGTGGTTTTGTTTGTCTCATTATTTCTCCATTTCAACTGCCAAAAAGCATCAGACTCGTTGGTCTGCCTTGACGAGTTCTACCTCTCCCGTGTTTGCCGGCCAAACGGATATCGTCTTAGTCACACAACACCAGGAGTTTGTTCTACAAGGTTTTTAAGAGGTTCAGCCTCACTACGTTAAGTAAATGGAGTTGTAATAACTTTGCTTCATCTCAGTGTGAGTTCGTCCAGCCAATCATAACATCAACAATGCTGCATTCTATGAATACAAAAAGAACAAATCAGCACATGTGGAATGGCATTACATCTATGGCAGTTTACCACAGCATTTCTGTCTGAACATGAAGCTGGCCTTGGTTTCTGTTTCAAGTTTCAGTCGTTTAGAATTTACAACAAATAACAAGGTAGTTATCGGCATTTCATAATGGCTCTTTTTTTCTCATAATTAGTACTTGGCAAAGGTTCCCCAATTATCATGTTAATATTAAAATGTATTTTTGTAATTCTGCAAGCTAATCTATCTAATAATAAGCAGGCGGTGCATGGTCAATTATTTAGGGATAACTTTCAGTAATCCTGCAGAGAGACGGACTAAAGACCTCAGAGAGGAGGGGCAATTTTCAGCACAAGCATGGAGCATGTTTTCATCCCAATTCCCACGTTCTTGTCCCGGGAACTTTGTAGGGTTGCCATGGGAACAGATGAATTCTCGGGACAGCTCTTCTGCTGCCAGAGGACCTTCCCCCCTACCACCCCTCTTCCAAACCCCCCAGGTCCCTCCCTCCCGCCCTCCTCTTTCCCCCCCACGTGAGTTTTCTTCCTCTTGGAACATTTTCCACTTCTGGAACTTCTGGAAAACTGTTTTGCTGCTGTGTTCACTTTACCAAATTTCCATACACTGTGTTTCCCACTCCCCCTCTTTTTCAAAGAGCAAATTCAAACATTTGCGTGTAGGCTAAACCTTTTTAAAAACAAACACACACATTTACTCTCTATGCATTTTATGGTAATATCATTTAAGTGGAATGTTTGAGCACCTCACATATAAAATAAGTTGCTTACCAACACAAAGACATATAACATCCAAACCGACAAGCATCTTCCTTTTAGTACAAAACGAGCCTTGCTCTTCAGGCTGGGTGAGGAAATGGATCCCAGCTCCGTTCTCCCTCCCTTCCCCGGAGCCTCCGCTGTCAGCCAGGCGCAGCTGAAGCTCCGCGTCCCGGGGCAGCGTGCTGCAGTGCGTCCCGCTGGAGTTCAACTTCTGCATGTCTGCTAAAGTTTTTGTTCTAGTTTTTAAAGAAGAAAAAAAAAAAACTTGAAGAGAGAAATAACTACAGTCGGTCCGTTTTTTTCTTCTTTTTTTTGGCAGCCAGTAAAACCAAAGTGTTCAGTGCGTCCGTCGGTGCAACATATCCATGTCAGCTGAAGTTTGACAGCAGCAGACCTCAGTAAGAAACTGATCGACCGCTCCCCTGCAGGCAAAGTTTCTCATCAATAAAAAGTGTAGAAAGTGGGTAAAAGAAATCGAGGAACCAAATAAGAACTTGGGGGGGAAAGTGCGCTCTGGATGGACTTCACAACACATTTCTGAGTGGAAGCATGTTGTTCTGCTCTGTGTCTTGAATAATCAAACATAAACCAGTGGAAGTGCTCCTCCCCTGCAGTTTATTTTGTCGGGTTTGAAACCCCGTTTCCGGTCATACCTGTTGGATGTGAATTGATGCAGCTTTGGGGCTGAAATTGAAAGGGGATCTGTCTGCAGACCCTGGAAATCAATGCGTATTGATCACCTGTAACCCACTTGTTCCCCTCGCTATTGACCTCCCTGCTGTTTGTCTGCTTCTATCCACTCAGATATTTCCTGAGGCGTGAAACTGTCCCACCCAGGTCAGGATGTGGCCTACTTACAGCGGCTGGTCTACTAATAAACTCATTAAAGGACATGTGCTAACTTTCCATTTCCTAATATCCAAAATGCCAATTAATCATACTTTAATCCAAGTTTACACAGAACACGCAATAATATGGTTTAATATTAATTTACAGTGTTTAAGAAGGGTTTCCCTTTATAGAGCACTCAGTGAAAATCCAAATTTCAAGCCAATAGTATTATTGGAATCCAGGACAAGAACTTATTACCTTTGTAACATTCATAAAATATGGATATTTTGATGGTAAAAATGTATGTCAATGTAATAACAAGAAAAGCCAATTTGCCCAAATACATTAAGAATAATAACAAATGTGCTTCTATGGGAAATTTATGAAAAAAAACTTTTTTTTTTTTTATAAAAAACCTTAGAGGCCTTAATGCTCATACTGGCACTTACAATTTCTAGTTTATAAACCTAAATATATTTGTTAACAAGGATCATTCACTTTTTGACTTTACTTTTTAACTTTTCAGTAAGCTTTTTACCTTTTTCTTCTTAACTTGTTAACTTTTTTAAAACTTAATCACAGTATTTTATCATTCAAGGGCTCATCTAATTGGTCAAATACCAAAATAAAATGTACAGTACAACCATGTAGCAGTCTTATCTTTACTGAATGGCTGGATATAGATCTTGTGCTTCTAGACTTCACTGAAGGACGGGGGGACTCTATTTGTAAGGGGTATGCAAGTGCTCAAAAAATGGTAACTTGTCCTATAAAGGGTTAAAGGTTTGCTGTTCATGCTGCCATGTCAGGATTAAATGTTTCAACTAATTAAACATCAGAATAAATATGAGTAACAGCATCTATTCAGAGGAGAGAAAAAAAACTCTATGTGCAAAGGTTATTTCTACCTTCTAGGGTTAGTTAACTTCATGTTTTTAGAATGTGGGAGGAAGTCCATGTACCGAATATGAGGAAAATAAAAAATCTGACAGTTATTTAAACCCTGTATATTAAAATTGAGGCCAAAATTTAGTTTATCATTGGAAAACTGCATTTTGTAATCCATTTTAGATTATATAAAATATAAGAAAGAGATTGCATAATTTGTTGTTGGTTATCAATACAGCCCCACACCCCCCATCCTCAGAGATACGAATTTTGACGCATAAAGATCTAATTACATTTTCAGAAAAAACCTGATGGTTTCTGTCTGATTGCCAGGCCAGATTCAGCATATATAAATCCATCAGAGATGACAAATGCATGTTCACTTTTTCTTCCTTGACTTTTGGAGCTATCCTGCCACCTGCTGAAAACATGGTGAAGGAGCACGCCTGCTGCTTTCATTTGCCTCAAAAATGTATCATGGACACAAGATTTCCACTGGGTTTGTGACAACAGAATGTAAACTACTTAAGGTTGCTGAATGTCATGATGAAGAATGATTAGAATTTCTCCATCTCCTCCTCCTTATTGATGCATCATTGCCACTGAGTCGCTCTGGTATTCAGGGATCACAGCAAGCAACTTTGTCACTTGGCAAAACCTTTACGCTGTCTGCCCTTACTGAAATAACAGGGAGGAAAGCTCAGCTACCCTATTTTACTGTAAAATACTCTAACCCATTCAACATGGGCACTGCTGATGCATCACCGCAACACAATAAAAAAATTCTCCTCTGTTCCTCTCATCAAAAATGAGTTACAGATGCACAGAGCTTATCTCACTTAAATTAAAAAGTGGGATGTAAAAAGAATAGTTATCTTTCTTTTCAACTGTTGCATTAATATAGGTCCCCCTGAACTTAATTTATGCAAAGCCTCAACCACTGGGTGCCTATTGATAACTAGCTTAATTGATCATTTCATTCACCTGTCTACTCAAGCCAGGTTTCTTATCACTGCTCATATGATCCACCTGCTCCTGCCTCTATTTAAGGTGCTGTGCACCCTATCATCAAGCCAGATTATTCTTGTTCTCTCTAGCCAGTGGTGAGAGTGTTTTTAGAGTTCCTTGGTGCTGCTGATTTCCTGATCCTGACCTGTTCTGCCTCTCAAATACTGAGCCTGGCTGTTCCGTCTGATCTCAGTGGTGAGAGTGTTTTCAGTATTTCCTTAGTGTTTCTGATTACCTGATATTGATCTGTTCTGCGTCTTAACCACTGAGCCTGCCTGTTCCCTTCTGAGCAGTTTGTCTGAACTGTCGTCTGACTCCTGCGTCTTTGAGCCTTCCTGTTCCTGTTCTGATCTGTTTGCCCGCCACATCTTGTTGACAGCCACCGGTTGGATCCTACCTCATTCTCCGCGCATGGACTGAACTTGTAAACCAGAGTTTCCTGCCTATGACGCTCTAGCTGCTGCAGCTGCTGAAGCGCAGACCCGCCTTTTGACAAATAATTTTTAATAATCCCACTGTCTATCTTGCCTGAATACTGAGTCCTCTGTCAATTGAAGTTGACAACATAACACTAATTTATGTAGTTTTGGCTTAAGTAAAATATTACCAAATGTTTAAAATTACTTTATAGAGTTCATCTACATGCATGTTTTTAATCATTTTCCATCTTGCTGATATTAATATTTATCTCTCAGGTAGATCAAATTATTATCAAACATGCATTTTTCAAATAGCTTAGTGTTTATCTTTTAAATAAATACCCTACTTCCCTTCAACATTTAAAAAATGCAATAAGAAACAACACATTTTATTACTTTGCACACTGGACATTGAACCTGATTGATAATGATCAGTGGTGTTAAACACTATATGTAGTTTAATGAGTGTGTACAAGGAACATTTACATTTTTAAAAGTTCTATATCTATAAGTAAGTATTTTGCATGGCACAGTCAGCTTTAATTATATTAAACATAATTTTTCAATGACAGCTGGAGATAGGCTCCAGCACCCCTCGCAGCCCCAACAGGGATAAGTGTGACATAAGATGGATGCATTTTCTAACAACAACATTGTGGCTAGTGAAAATGCTGAGTGACTAATAACTTTGGAAAATCCATAGCCACCATGGCCAGTAAGCAAAAAAGTTAATGCCAAGCTGTGTATACATATATTAGTGGTGATAAAATGACAGAACAGACAAACATACTCTCTTCAAAACAAATAAGTTAGATTTTTAATTGTGTTTACAGATACGCAATTGTTTAATTATAAAAGTTCATTTTGCTACCAACTTAAACTTTCTTGCATTTAAAAGTGTAGCTATGTACACCGAGTCAATGCTTATACTATTACATCTAGCTGTAATTGCAAGTTTTAGAGTTGCTCAGAACTAGATATTGACCAGTCAGATTTAAAGAGAGCATTTATGGAGATGAGTTTCCAAATATTTCCTCAAAGTCTTCATTCAATTGAGCTGTGGGATTTGACTAGGTCATTGGATTTCGAGTGAATCACCATTAAGGATATTTAAGAGGCAACCATCAGCTAACCTGCTAGGATTTTCTGTGCTAAAACCAAGCTTTCATAAGACAGAAAAAAAACTTTGGTGCTAGGTGGAGCTGTAAGGTCAGAGGTCGGCCAATTGTCTGCCTGTTCTATGGTGAAGCCAAAGTTATAATTCCTATAGCAGGGGGCAGTTCTACACTGAATTACTCACAGGGCAAGACCCCCTCCAAACACAGACATAGGCCCAGACAACACCTATTTGATGCAGCTTTGGCTTGATGCAGCATGGGTGTTTTACTCATCCAATTGTCATGTATATATTCAGAGACAAGTAGGTGTTCGCTTTCAAATAATGTATCACACATGTAATCTGGGCTTACAGTTCCGAAGTTATTTGCTTTTCCATTTGGGTATGCAAAAATAGGCGAGAATTTCCCAAACTGAGGAGGATATTAAAGTGCTTTACAAGAAAAAGTGGAATGTTATTGTTGGTAATAAATGCTCCTTTCGCTCCTACAGCATTAGTCACAAAGAAAATGACTGTCTTGGTCAGCTGCCTGGCTTTGAACTCTATATGGACGTGAAGAAGCTGTTCTTATTGGTGTGTGATTATAAAGGTCCACCCAATACATTAACAGAACCTTTCTATAAACTGACTCAAAAAGGAAGGCAAGTTGAGTGGAAGTACATATATGGATGCAGCATCCTGCCACGCCAGAGGATTTCTTTTGGGATGATTCTGGAGAGAAGAAGCTGAAACTTTATTTTATGATTTAATAAATAGATTTTTCACTTTTTGATTGAAGAGCCTCATCTACCCAAGTTTTTATTTGGTAAGTGTTCATCGCTCTATCATATGATTTTCTTTTTCTCAAATGAATCAAAGTGACTGAAGGCACATTGCTGAGGTATTTCGGGCACATTTATCAACCCTTTACTCTGGGTAAAGACCATATCAGCAGACATATCAGAATATTTCAGAAAATAGTTCAAGGGAAAATCCTCTTTAAAAAACCACAATGACCTGACATACAATTGTTTTAATATTCTTTTTACACATGAGTTGGTGATATGTTGGTGGTGTGGATAATGCTGGATGTAGAACACGTGGCTTGTGTCAGGCTTTAGAGCAGGGGCGGGCAATTCGAATTCCAATACACTACAAAAAATAATTAGATGATTAAGATGACTTTGCGTACTGAGGAGGTATTCAGCCATTTGATTCAAATGCTTCGGACTAAGGAGGAATCCAAATGTTGCAGGATATCAGCCCTCAGGGTATGGAATTGTCCAATCCTTTAAACTAGGGCTGGACACACTATGCTTTGATCTATACCAATCCTGTAAAGCTGTAGCTCTTTGCTTTGTGCTATTGTCCTGCAGGAAAGTGAACCTTCCCCAGAATTCTTTACTTTAATCGTTTTGCTGCCGTTTTTCTATCCAAGCTGACGGCATGAAATTGTTTCATCGTTGGAATGGTTTGTTCACAGTTTTATGCAGAGTTTTTTTTTCCTATTGTTTTTATTTGCTCTATTTCAACCAAATCGTCTTCTTTCAGCTTTGACGGATTTCGTCAAAGTTGCATTTGATTGATTCACCTACCTGAACTTTGAATCCCTGCCCTTTCTCAAGAGTTATCATTGGTCTCTTCACTTTTTTCTCTGATTAATGCTGCCCTTGCTTGCCCTGTCACTTTAGGGTGGACAGGCTTGTCTTTGGTAAATCTGCAGATGTGCTAGACTTACCATTTTTGAATGATGGATGTGGAATGGGATAAGATGGAATGGATTGATTTCGCAGTAAAAAAAATTTACTGATTACAGCTGCTTCTAGTACGGTAACACAAAAAGTGAGTGCAGATGGTGAGGAAATGTAGGATTGACAAAAAAGTTCTAAACAGAAAATAAGTGATAATAATAGAATAATGGTACCTTATGTACACAAAATTAACTTTATGAAAGAAATAAAATACATATAAATGATTAAAGCCTATTTTTTATAACCTTGCCCTATAATTCCTGACCTTTCTCCTATATTGCTTGATCCTACAGTAATGCGCTGCTGGCCTCTTTTCTTTCAGCAGCATCTACAGAACATGTGGTTTTATACTAACTTGCAGTTTATCTAATCTAATTGGATTCCTTCTGATGATTTTTTTTTTTTTTTGCAAATTTTTATGCAATCACTTGAGAATAAAGGGAAATAAAACAAATGTGCGTTTTACTCTTTAGATTTTTATTCTTGACAATTTTTAAAACCATATAATATCTTTCCTCTACTTCATGGATATGTGTCACTTTGTCTGGGTTTATTGCTAAAAATTCTGGTAAAACACATAAATAGTAATTCTTTAACGGGAGAAAATAAAAGAAAAATACATCTACAAATTATCTCTAAATATTATTCAGTTAGAACTTGCTTCTTATATATCATGTCCAGTAAAAATATAAAAGGTTGATAATAAATGGAAAAATGCGAAGTTACAAAATGCAGTAAACACTTTGATTAGCAAAAGTTTCATTTATTCTGCGAAGATAAACTGAAACTATATAAAATGCTGTAAATCTAAATTGTACATTTTTTAAGCTACATGTTTCTTTTTTGTTTTCAATTGATTTTCCTCTAAAGCTTTCCAAAGAAAATCTATATCTACTAACTAATTAATCATAGGGATTATTTTATTTTTACATGTACTAATGTGTTGGTAAAGGGGTCTAACACCAAGGAACAGCTGTATTATCTGACATTGACTATTCATCTAGCTATTTATTATGAATCTTTGTGCATTTCTGACTGTCATCCTCTAGATGGCTGTAATTCATCAGAGTTTAGAGATTAATATAGAGGAAGTAACACACCAGTATCTGTCACCGGAGTGAAAATTGATCAGATATGACTGAAATCTTCCTTTCCCTGCAAAATACATTCCCAAACATAGTATTTCTTATTGGTTTATTTTCTTTATTCACATGAATCTCTGGAAATTGTAAAAGTAACACGCTGGGTTTCTTTCCACCAACCTGTATCATGACTCCTTGTTTCCAACATGAATTATCACATTTCCCAGGTGTCCATCCTCACACACTCTGACAGTTTGGCTCCTATGTTATTGTGAGACATTACGCTGCATCTCTGTTTTTCTCATGTGAAACTATGATTCATTTAGTTTAATGCCATTTGATTTAAGGCTTTTGTTTGGAAAGAGTTACATCATCTGAAAATGCAGAAGTAAGCAAAACCAAACTACTCATACTTGCTGAGACAGATTTATTTCTCTCCTGATTTGCATTTTGTTTTTCATAAACACAAGGGAGGTCTATTGATGTGAAATGACCTGGACATGCACAGCTGCACCTAACCTGACCTACACCCGTATTTTGTTTTGGGTTTTTTTCATTCACACACAACATTATTTGTTATTAAAAATGTAAAAAGCTCTATTTACCTTAGTTTAACTTTAAGATTGTTTAGCTGCACAGAGAAGCTTTTAGATACTGGAAAGTAAGGATAATAAGTATCTGGTAAATGGTCTGTTATAGTGTTTATTGATCGTTCATTAAAAAATGGTAAATGTATGTCACTTTAGGTGTATTGATGTCTTTAGGTCCTGCTTCAGGTCTGATGACACATACCCGAACCAGAACCCATCCTGTTTTTCTGCCATAAAACTTTCCCCGAGCAAAGAACAAACAAAGAAAGTGAAACCACAAGCACTGACCTCAAGCAGAAATTTTGTGTACATGGGAACTTTTGCAGGTTGCAAATAGTAAACAGTGTTGTGACATTTTGCTAGTTACTCACTTTATTTGAGTCTGACATTTAGCCTGCTAAGACAGGAGATATGATATGGATTTCACTCTTTATCTATTTATGCAAACAGATATTAAAGATAATGGGATATTCCTTGTAGAATTTTTTGCATCAGTGTAATTTTTGTTATGTTAATATGCTGTGTTGGGTACTTCTCTAGTTGATGTTTCCTACAAAAAATATAAATAATTGAAGTAAAATATTCCTAAAATAAAGATAATGGTGGAATGTTGGTGCTGACTCCATAATTCTAATTCAGATTGACTAAATCTGATGAAATCTGTACATATTTGGGGAAAACTCTTCAGATATGTTAGAGGAATGGTTTGCAGAGTTGGAATATACACTCAAAGATCCTTAATTATTCTCATAAAAAATAAGGAAGTTTTATGATTCATTCAAGTGAATGTCATGATTCTTCTCCTCTTTTTCTCTCCCTGGTAGTCTTGTTCCTCATTTCGGTGAGACTTGTGGTGAGTGGGAAGAAAAGGGCCAGCCCCCAGAGAGACGACCTGGGCCTACTGTGTCTGCCTTCACTTACACAAAAGGGAAAGTACCATTTGGATCACTCTTTGTTGTTCATATACATAGAGCAGAACAGTCCGAACATAAAACATCCTCATCGAATCACGCTCAGAGCTCAGGAAACGATCTTGTACTGCTTGGGTGCACACCAGAGGAAACTCGGGACTTGTAGAGTTGTTACTTCTAAACATCTGTCTTCCTGCGCTCCCCGGGCTCAGACAGCTCTGAACGCAGCCATCGGACGGACCATGCCACAGAGGAGCCTGCATCCCCTGGTCTACATCCTCCTGATTTGGATCAGCATTCTCACCATACTCCTGCCCGTGTTCATCACCCTTAGCCTTTCATTGAGACAGGTGAGCCTTCTTATTCAAGCTTCTTATTTATGTGTAAAGAGCAAAAATATAGGATCGACAAGTTACACAAAAACTGAATTTCTTTTTAGCGGCACATTTCTTATATTTCAATGAAGTACCATAGTACCTCAGCGGCGCCTCTGTACTTTCATGTGGTTTAGGCAGTAGCTCAGCTGGGGAGAAACACACCTGTGGTACGCACTGCTTACAGACCCCTGTCATGACTCAAGTAGTCAAAGCTTTTCTCAGAGTTCAGACAAAAATAAAGCCTTAGAAAGATTTGCACATTTTGCTAAGATGATACAAACAATTTCTTCTGTAACTATTTAGCAGTTTGAAAGAAAACTATCACATTGAAAGCATGTCAGTGCCAGATTAGACTGTACCATTTAAGGAGTTTTAACAACTGTAGATAAGAAAAGCTTCATTTCCAACCCTATTTTGTAACTTCCTCTGGTGCCATGTATCATGGGTGGATTTTGTGCTTCTGTTTCCTTTTCCAGTCTTCGAACAATTGCACTCTAGGGTGCCCAGCCCCATTAAACTATCCAGCGGTAAGATAATTACACTTTCAATCTCTTGCTCCCATTGACCTCACTGTGTTCAGATCTCTAGTCTCAGAATTTCATACAATATCTTAGTGATCAAAGTACCATCATTTCTATTAATTTATTTATGCATGTTTCTCTAACATTTGTTGCCCAGGTGTTACAGAAACCTAAATCCTAGAGAGCAAGCAGATTGATCTCAAATGACTTATATTTCTTTCTGCGTTACTTGTGTCTGCTAACCACTCTCCTCATGTCTTGGAGGAAGCATGTTGACGTCATTGACACATTCGGGGAAATGTCACTAAACTAAACAGATGTCTCTTCATTTTCCTCTTTAAGATCTATTCTGTTCTCTGTCTGAAGGCGTAGGTGGTGGCCAAATCAGTAAATGAAATAAATCAAAAGTTAATGGGACTGCTGTGTTTGTAAAGTATGAATATGAAGCTCTTGACTCTAATTCCTCTTTTTGTTTAACAGTGCTCCAGTGAATTACTCAACCTTCAAGCTAAAGGTAAATCTTTTTATTTGTGTGAAATGTTGTACCGCATTACTGCCACTACAATTATTTCTATTTTCATACAATTCAGTCATAAAAAAGGCACATTTCCATTTAACAACTTTTTCCTCTCCTACCACAGATTTAAAGGGACCCCAGAAAACCATTGAATGGACCATGAAACAAGATAACTCGACTCTTATATCAGAAAAACCTCTCAGGATAATTAAGGACGGAAACTATATCCTGAATCTTCGGGTAACATTGTCTTCATGCAGCGACCAAGTCGTGTTACACAATGTGGCCCTCGTTTTGGCAAACAAGCAAAAGGATTGGACTAGCATTAAATCAAACAGCACAGGCCTGCTCAGCAAAGTGTTACGTCTGGCAGCAGGGGATAAGTTGGAGATCACTATTGAACCACCTGGATGTGTTGACATCAGAGAAGAGGTGACCCATCTGGACATGGTTTGGCTGCAATCACTAAAGTTGTAGCTCATCTGGACCCTTCCCTCTACAAAAGCCCTTCTCCAATTAAACAAGAGTTTAGTGTGTATTGATTTCTTAAGATTAAGTTTTTTCTGTTTTTTGGATTAAATTAGCAAATCACTAAACTGTTTAAAAATGAGAGGGTAGATGTTTAAAGTAGTTTGGAAAAAGCAGCTCAACTCAACTTCAGAGAAGTCCATTGTTGGAGAAGGATCCATTTTTTCTCAAATTGTAGCTTAATAATTTATCTTCAAGAAAAAAAACTTTTATGAATCTCAGGGGATTCACATTATCACTACAAATCGGTTTCTTGTTTTATTGTGCCTTATGGCTGCTTTTTTTTAAATAACTATTTATGCTAATCCAGTACAATGAGCAGAGAGAAAGCTGTAACACTGAGGAAGTAGAAGAATTTTTGTTTTTCTTTTCTTTTTACTCACCTCTGTCCTTTAGTTTGGTGATACAGCCTTACTAAATTATTTAGATTTGATTTCTTGACTTTATTTTTGCGTTATATTTGATTGCTACAAATATTGGCAAATAACATATTCTTTTTCTAGAAAAATATAATAAACCCCACCATTTTTTTCAAAATCTTGATATATTGACTTTATATTTTATGAATATATATATTTATGCTGAAGCTATTTATTATTTGGACCTGACTTTTTTTACACACAGTACATTGTACATAGTAAAATTCCACCGACAGATCAGCTGATACTCAACGAATGTATGACATTTAGTGCTGCAGTGTGTTCCTGTGCAGCACACATTATATGTATTTTTATTGATGACTCACCGGGATGTACTTAAAATATCTTCATGACGTCCATGTAACTGCATTTTTTATGATGAAAGGCGTAGATTCCTTTTATTGCTTTGAGACATATTTGCGGTACACTTTTCATTTTTTTTTTAGCCTGTTGTGTTTTATATTTAAACTACAGCACCTACGTAACTTGACTCATGTTTTTTATTGATATTGTTAAAGTTGCTCAACCAAGTTAACCTTCTACTTCCTGTTATTGCTTGTGTTACACAATCAGATACCGAAATTCTCAGATTTTTGGTCATTAAAGCAGGTCTTTTCTGATGTGTAGTAAATAAAAGTTTCTTTTTCATCCTTGGTTGTCTTTTGTTTTTCATTTAGATGTTAAAACCCCTTATTTTTTGCACTTTTAGAATCCGACATAAAAGTATTAATAATGCTTTGAAAATGTAACACACCCAGTTCAATTTGATGAACTGCCCGCAGTGATGAGAAAGACAAAATCACAGCGATGACTTATGTCGTTTGAGTGAGTCATTTTTTAAGACCCCAAATTTAAAGCGAAAGTGAGAGGTTATAAGTTAATTGTGGCGCCGGATTAGAAAAGGAAAGTTACGCTGGGACCCTCCCTGTTATATGCTTTCGAAGAATATGCCCTCCAGACAAAACAGCAACACAGATCTGCTGCTTGAAAAAGAACACAGCCTCATATCTATTGACCTAAATCAAAATGATTACTATCTTCTAGAGAAAAGGTCACCGGAACATGACATTAGTCATCACAGCCAGGAAAGATATTTTCCAAGTTGCTGAAAGCTTTACTTTTCCAAACCTCAGTTTGCACTTGTTGCCTCCAAAGGTTTCGTTTAACTGAAATTATGTCCAATGCGACATAATAAAATGCAGATAGCAGAAATACCCACTTACACACACCTACTCTGTCTCATTTATTACAGCTGTTTGCACAACCTGGCTTGTCCCTACTTACTTTCCACACTGCAGAGGCAACAACTGCGCATCCCACTGCAGAGTTAAAATAGGCATCGTCTTTCCATACATTATTTCCACTCAGATATCTCATAGCAAGCTTCGGTGAAGTCCTTATAAGTAGATTTGATTAAAAACTTCCACTTTTAGGGATTTTCCAGTTCGTAATCACAATGGACCATGTGTTAATTTTCAGTCATTTTCAATCCTCTCTATGTGCTAATACTGGAAATAATCCTAAATCTAATCATTAGCAGTACATTTCTAACCCTAACCTTAACCTGAACTTAATTCACACCATAGTCCCAAACCAAACCCTTAGCAAAAATCCAAAATGAGGACCTTTAAAATGTCCAAACTTTTGTACAAATCATCCTCTATTTGATGGTGAAATCAGTTAAATTGGTCCTCAGGTCTTTGTGAGGCCTTTTCTATTGACTTCCATTCATTTCTAACAACCTAATTGTGACCTTTACACTTAACTCAACTATTATGGGTTCATACCTAACCACAACCTGAACTCAAATCCCATCCTAGCCCTAAAGGTGACCCCTGACCCTAAAACAACAGTTTCCCTCATGAGGCCCAGGCATTGGGTCCCATAAAGAGCAGTCGATCCTCACAATGTGCTATTTTTTCAGAAAATGGGCCCCATAATGTATCAAATACAAGTATTTCTGTCCGTATAAGGACTTTATGTTGACTTTCATCCATTTTAGTTTCTGCATTTATGCCTAACTCTGAAATTTAACCTAACCCTAGCAGCTATCTCTATAATTCTAATCCCAACCTGTAGTGAATTTAAACCATACCTCTAAACATTAAAAATGGGGGTCCACTACATCAGCCTTTGGTCCCCGCAGTGTCATAAGTTAGTAAGTAACTATAAGAAAATGGTCCTAAACAGGTAACATAAACAGGTACACAAACATCTTTTTATATCTACACCTATTAGGCACTTGCTTTCACTGATATCTATTTTAGTTACTGCATTTATTTCTCATTCTGAGATTTAACCTAAACGTAACAGTTATCCCTAAGTTCCCAACCTTAATCCACAGTTAATTCACACCAAAGCTCTAAACTGACTCTTTAATATTAAAGTGAAGGTCGACCAAATTAGGACCAGCTTTTGGTCCTCAGAAGGTTAGTAAATATAACATAAGTTATCCTAAATAGGTAACAAGAACAAATTCACACACACCAACATTTCTTATATAACTAACACCATACATTGTTTTTCAGTTCTTTTTTATGTTGCTTTTTATTAGGGATATATTCAATATTTGATACAATAATTTAATTTATTAAGAAGCTTTTAAAACCAAACCTTTTGTGCTTCAAAGGAAATGGCCGGGTAAAATTTATAAATCCTTGTGACGCGCTTCGCTTTACGACCTGCCTTCAAGAGTTTCTCCTAATAAAAGAAAATGAGCATTTGAGGTTGCAGTAGAGACATTGAGGCCCAATTGGATTTACGTTTAGACTCCAAACCCCTATTCTGTTATTTTTCATTAACCCAAATGAATGAGCTTAAGGTCATAAACTGATGGTGTGAAATTAGGAGCCAAATATAGTGTATCTAGTATTACAAGCTGTCATTTCAGGTCCTTTCAAGACCAAGATATTCACACTTCTTTATGCTAAATGTAGTGGGATGTAAAACCTTTCAAGAAGTTCCTCTTTCTGCTTTGTCAACCCACAAACAACATTTCCCCAAAGTCCTGGAGATCATCGTAGTTTGTTTTGTTTGGCCAATTGTCAGGTTGGCTATTGTGTTATTCTTCATTAACAGTGATGATCATCTAACACAGATAGCACCTTATTTCTGCATCTTAAGAAGACTTAGGCAAGTGTGGGCATAAAGTTCTTTAAAATGTTGCTTTGACCTCCTGAATGAGTTCTCACTGCACTCTTTGTGTAGCTAATTTTTGCTGAGTATTCCTGGAACTGTTTCGCTCTGGTAATTGTTTTATACATTTTTGGGCAATGTCTCACTGTTAGTCACTGGAATATGAAAGGCTGAGAAAGTAGCTTCACATCTGTTTCCAAGTTGATGTATACTTTTCATTTATTCTAATTTTATTTGGCTTGGAGTATAATTTCCTGCAACCTTTTAGCCTTTTAATGTTGGCACACATGTTCTATTCTGATTCCACAGTTGAGCCTATAATACATTCTGATGAGGCAATAGAATTAAGTAAAAAAGGTGGTTAATCACACCTATTTCAAGATTTCATGAATGTAAGGTTGCTTTAACAAACAACTAAGTTGATCTAGACAGAAATTTTTCTGTGATACACAAAATAATAATTTGGTATTGCCCTTGGATTTCTTCAAGCTTTCTGAAACAGCTAAAAGTATAGTGGAATGTGTTCTTTTTCTGGGTGCATCATCAAAATAAGTGGTCCTCCTAATTGTCAATCGTCCTGGCAATACGTTTACGTAGGACCATCTTACGTGCTCGTCCCCATTCACTTACAAGTGCTGAGTCTGACATAGTGGTAAAATTGCAAAACTTCTTTTGGTAAGTAAGCTTGTATGAGCAATGCAAACAGCAACTTCTAAACAGAGCGTGCGCCAGGAGAAATGGGCTTGTGCATGCTCTCACACGCATATAATGGGTGTTCCCTCTCCTTAGTGGGTACGCTGTGCATGTGCATTCTTTTTCAAAGTGGAGAGGGCGGGTCTTTTAAAAAATTTGTAAAAATCCTCCACTATACAGTATCTTTAACTATAGAAAAAAAGCAAAACCTGACTGAATATCTAAAGGGCGAAGGCATGACTCTGTTCTTCACTTAAAAATAATGATAATAAAATTCTAAGAATTAAAACTTACCTTTTACTGAATGCAAAACTTGCAATGAAAAAAACTGGGATCTGCAGACGTTCAAGCAAATATAATTTAATTGATTTTTGCTTCAGTTTTTGTGGAGTTTTTTTGGGGGGTTTCCGTTGTACTGTAGGATATTTTATTTCAGGAACACACGTCTCACATGCAACACTTTTAGAATGAACCAACAGTATCTTCTGTGTCTTCCATGAGTCTCTGTTTGAGGTAACTGCTAAAGTATTTTAATGGTCTATAAAACAGTAATAATTAATAATTAACTTAACCACCAAACTGAATATAAAATATTGAACAGCCCTTTAAATCCCCTGTTTAGAAACAACAGTAATTCTTGTAGTTTTTGAATAGAGTCATCCCAACCGTGAACGTATTCAGCTCTAACTAAACGCCTGTTCTGTTTCCCCTTCAGGAGCCCAACACAAGGGGACAGTATTTAGCTGCAGACCATGTGAGACGCACCGTGGCCAACACTTTCGCTTATGCTTCAAGTGTAAAAATGCATCAAAGTTTGACAGTACTTCAAGATAAGTGCCTAAAAACAGGCACACCTTTGGCGTATAAATGACTTTAGAAATGGTCTTCATTGATGGAAAAAGTTGGTTACAGAGAAAGACAGAGAAATCTCATCCCACACAAATTCTCTGTAAAAGTTTAGAGTTTAATGATGATATGGCATGAATCCAAACCACACAACGCATCACCCCCACATTTTAGACAATCGTGTTGCACACTTTTCACTCTGGAACATGATGACTCATTCCTATATGTTCAAGACAACTGTGTCAAAAAAAAAAAAGCATCTGAGGAAAGGCCACACATGATTTGTTAACTAGTTGGGCTGTTTGGCACTTTTTTCTCCTGTCGAGTCTGGAAGGGGAGAGCTTTTCTGACTTCAACTAAATCCACATAGAGCGCTTGAGAGGAAATTAATTTGAGGTTGACGCCCACCTTAACTCTCTCTCACACATACACACATTTCCTGCGACAGTACATCTTTATCAAGCACTGTGCTCCAGGTCTGGGGTTGGAAAGTGAGTCAGGCATTCTGCTACCGACAACCCCCCTCCCCACCCCCCTTGCGGCCCCCATCACCACTTCCTCCTCAGTTTACAAACACACAACTCAGTGGGTGTTTTCATAAGGCTTCTGCGAAGCGTCACAAATGAAGGGAAAGAGTAAGATTGACTGTGAGAGATATGAAAAGCAAAAAAATATACTTCAAAGCGTGATGGGGCTTTTTTTTTGTACAGGGAGAGTAAGCATATTTGTCATAATTTGAAGTCTTTTTTCGAAGTTTAGAGTCAACAAAACCACTTTCCAGTTTTTACGTAAAAGAAAGCAAAGTGGATGCAGTGCCCCTCCCAAACTTAGGATCAGGGCTCATCTGACTGTCAAATTTCATTCTTGTACTGTAAAAGTCCACATTAACCAAAAACCAGCTAACTTCTGATGACATTTCAGGTTAAAGTGGTGATAGAAAATTACCCAAGATGTAAGCCATATGATTGGAGAATCTAGGCGACATATTGCTGTAACTGAGACCACTCTTCATCTAACTGAGCTTAGCCTGATTTATAACAGGAAGTGAATTCATCTGACTCACAAAACCATGACTTCAGAAAACCAAACTTTTAATTGTTAAATCTTTATTTTATTAAATGCTTTTGTACAAACATAGCACTGTTAACATAGCTTCATCTAAAAGGAATAAATAAATAATGTTCAGTAATTAATAAAAACAATGAAATTTTAAAAAGTTGCAGGATTAAGTTTTTTGCATGTAATTCGCTTCAGAGCGGATGCATCTTTAATCATTATATGAAGGTTTGATTTTGTATAAATGCAGAAAGTTGTCTTAAAAAAGTCCAAAACGCTTTACCTTTCTCCAAACCCTTTACCCCATATGAAAAAAGCCACCAGCAAATTTACAAATAGCATTCTACATCTGCTTTTTTCTGAGGTTTTCAAGGTAAACAAAAATATCCCTGAATAAGAATTAAGAGTGATGAACTCTTATTCTAATCATTAGGTTTATAATCTCCTGTTAGGGAGATATCTATATCATATATGCACCAAATACATTTTCATAAGCCTTGTGTCTCATAATCTGTTCTGTATTGCTGATGTATACATAGATGGCATCATTTTTGTACAGATGAAAAACTCCACCCAAGTAACTGTTGGAGGTATTTTCAGGTCCTTTGGATTTCTTTGAATACATCCTGGATTGTAGAAGTCTGATGCTTCCTCCGGAATATCGCTCTGTTTCCATTTCCACCGAATGGTGAAAACTATTATCTGGTGAGAAGTACACCTTTGAATAGATGTAGTAGAATCCCTCTTTTTGGATGATGAGTTTTCCTTTGTCGTAATTCATTTCATAGAGTATAGGGTCAGCATTTCGGCTCCATGACATTATGTGTTTGTTGTGTTGCACATCTTGGCCATCTAATGAACAATACATCAGTATTGATATTAGCGCTAGTGATTAGGTTCTACCTTCGTTTGAAGGTAGTTAACAATTTATTTGGAGAAGTTACAGAGAGGGTTTTACCTGTCAGATGTGCCATTGGTTTGGGAGGACGCATCTCATCGGTTGGGCTTTTGGTGGTCGGCACAGGAAAGCCTGCACAAAATTCCCATATTTTGTTTTTATATAAGTAAAATAAAACCCAACTATTTATTATTTAAATGAAAACTTGCTGAGACATACCGCCACTTTGCTTTTCGGAGTGAGGTGAGTTTTCCTGCAATGATTAAAGAAAAAATAACATTCAAGTGGTTTAGCTTTGATGTGGACGCATTCATGCATTAAGTAAATATTCACAGTTTGGGACAAAGGGTTAAAGAGAAAAAAGGTTATAACTTTTCAGCATATGTTGCATGTTTTGCAAGCATTTCGTGGTTATGCGTTGTCCGTGAGGGGGGCTGGTAGGTTTTTCATACAATGCACATTAGGTAGATCTTTATCATGATACAGGAAGTAGACCATTTTCCTGCACCATGATTTGTTTTTGCATTGCTTTTGATGTAATAGGCATTGCAGGTTCATTTATACAGCCCATTTCAGAGGTCAGACAATTCAAGTGCTGTAGATGAGAAAAAAAGGAAAAGTACATCTCAATGGCATAAAGGGAACACAAAACATAAGGAAATAAAAATGATTAATTAAGGTAAGATGACTACATAGAGAAAAGTATATAAGATGATCAATAAAAAAACATAAAAGGAAAGTGTAGATCCTCAGACAGCACCCGGACCTTATGACAAACCTCAGAGTATCAACTGTCCACAATCGCAGGCAGCATTTGACTATACAAACCCAAAATACGTCAGCAAAGTTCTTGATAAACAAGCAGGTTCTCCATTAGCGGTCCACTCTGTTCCTCTTTACACTAAAATAATTAAAAGCTCAGCATTTTTGGATGAAAAAAAAACCTTTCATTCACATGATCTGAGTAAATGAGGGTCTGCTTAATTTCACAAGAGAGCTTCATTATTTACTCACACACTTAAGAGCCCCAAAATAAATGGTGTGAAAATCATACGTCGAGAACTTTACTTTAAGTGGTCGTGTTGGAAAGCAGCAGATTTACTAAAAAAGTTTCCACACTGGAAATTCAGTTTGGTGGAAGAGCTGACGATTTTTTCCTTTGGACACCATGTGGTTCTTAACATGTGCACCAAAAAACCTTTTTATCAGCAGTATCATCACCAAATTTCTAACTTATGCTTTTCACTTAATCAGCGCTTTACAAAACTTTTCATACAAATATTCAGCATTCTGATTATACTTTATCAGTCATCCGTATTATTACTGATGTTGTCATTTAATTTGTTCACAGTATTAATATTGTTTGTAACTTTACAAGTTCAAGTGTGTAATCATGTTATTCACTATTCATGGAAAATTTAACATATTAAGACAAATAAAAAGCTTTGACATTAAAAAAAAAAGGTAGAAAAGAGTTGAAACAGGAAAAGAATACTGAAAGTGAGAAGTGGTAGTAAAGATGATTAAATTCGTATGAAAGTGAGATTCAACCAGTGGGGTGAAAAGGTAAATGTAATGGAACAGAAATTGTACAGTAAAACATACACACACACATGCGTTCACCCACACACACACATACTTAGGCAATATTACAAACACAAGATACTTACAGCTTGAAAAGAATGAAAGCGATATATGAAGCAAGCTTCGATGGCCAAGCCAACCAATGCCAGGGTCACCAGGAGGATGAGCAGGTTCTGTACCGCATCGCTTCGCTTCTTCTCTTTGCTCAGTCTAGGCGGCACAGCTGGACGTGTTGCATTAGTGTCCACTACAAACACAGAGGGAATGTTACCTTGAGCCATACCTCCAGGGCTCCTTTTGGAATTGTAGAACATTTCAGTGAATGGTCAAAGCTGTCGTTTCAGAGGGGCTGAAGGGACCAAAAGACACTTGGGAGGTAGAGTGGTGCAGAGAGGTTGCAAAATGGGTGGGCTCACTTCTGGTTGGTCCAAGTGGAGATGGCTCATGAGTAGTCAGAAACAGACAGCAACAAGAATCTTGAGATGTGTCACTGAAGCACCTATGAAGGCTCCCAAAGATCCACAGTCACTGTAGTCATCAAAATGAAACCATTGTTAGATGCCTTGTTGGTTTAAAGGTAGAAGACCATGCAAGTGAGGGGGAGATCAGACAATGTGCATTTTGACCCTGTTTCACACCCTCCCACTTCACTGCAAGAGCAATGTTGAAACATTTTCGTTCACACTTCCTCTCCTCTGCACTCTCTCTTTGCAGCTTGTCTATAAGTTTAACATCAGTTATTATTGGCAAGGTCTAAACTAACATTCATTTCCTGACAACTTCTCATTGCCATTGCTGTTTAGAAGGCCAGAAGAAACAAAAAACAAATGTATAGCAAATCAAAACTGTTCTTTTCTGCAGAGTTGAAAAATCATTTGATCGGGATTGGTAATTTACGCACAGATAATTCAGCTCTAGCGGAATAGGGAACATCCCCTCTTCCACACTATGTTTAATGATAATGTCATGTTCATGCTTCCTAATAACTTTCCTGTTGTTTTTGTTTTGATTTAGAATAAGGGAAACCCTTCACACCCAAACCTTATTTGTATTGTATAGAATTGATTGTGTATATTACCAAGTTTTAATCATCATATTCAAAATGGTGTATGACATTTATATTTCAGGGACCAGGTTTCCAGAAAAGAAGGCATGCATAGAAGAGGTCTGTCCGTCCTCTGCTGTAGTTTCCTGTGGTTTGCGTGACTTTGTTTCCATGCACCTTTCTTCTTATTCTTCATTTGATGCAATGTTAAAAACACTATGAACCGACAAGACTTCTAGGCAAATAGATCCTATCCTAGCACTATTATGCTATATTCACCTTTTTTGACAGTGAATACATTTTTATTATGTTTACAATCATCACTCTGTTTTTTTTACAAAACATTTATTTTTATTGTGGCCAAGTACATTAAATTGCTTGAAGGATCGATGGATTTTACAATCACAGGAGATTTGATGACATGTTTTTGATAATAGGATAAAGAGTAAACAGCCCTACATTAAACTGTACATTACAGTTCAGGCAGGCAGATGCGGTTTCTGCAAACAGTGGTCAGCAGCACCACTTCCGGTGTAACCCCCCCCCTGCTAATTTACATTTCACAGCATCATATGACTCCTGTGCAGTACTTTGTTTTATACAGAGACGGAGAGTGCAAAAAATAAAGAAAATCACTCAAGTCAAAGTACAGCAATTAAATTACCCATTCAAAATGTTAAATAAAAGCAAGAATGACCGAAGAAAAATGTAACTTTGATAAAAGCTACTTTTTTGTAAGCAAAATAAAAAAATCCTTCTGGTCCATTTCCTTCTTGTACTTATACACATCTTATGTGGAGAAACAAATTTATTACCACTGTGTTGACGCCGGTAAGCTAGCCTTGCATCCATTTGCACCCGGTCTTCTTATGGAAATTTAAAGTCACTGCATCTGACACTTTGCACTGCATCATAACAGGGCATTACAGAGGCACGCAACCATGCAACTACACACACTTACATTTAAAGGAAAATTGGAGATACCCGTCAGCCTAACAGTCATGTTTTAGGACAGTAGGAGGAAGCACCTTAAGAGAGCCCACACATGCTCAACAGGCGAACTCCATGCACAAAGACTGAACCCAGAACCTTCTCAGTGCAAAGCTGCAGCAAGAACAAACTGTGACATGGCAGTTTGATACATTTAAATGTCAATTGTTTTTTCTAGAAAGGCTATTTGATAAATGTCTTTACATTTTTAATTATTGTTAAATGAATTATGCAGTTAATAAGCAACAACTCTGGCAATATGGATGCTTGTAAAATAATTATTTAAACTTTTCCTGGATCCAGTGCAAAATAGTAAAAGTTGGTCATCATTGTTATTTATCGGTTAAAATAAAAAACATAATTTACAGATTAATTGTGTTTTAATGAAGGTAAAGGAGTAAACCCAGTTGTTCATTCTTATACAGCTAAAGATATGTGCTGATAAGTCTTTTTAAATCATGTGTGTTCCGGGTTTTCATATCTTGACACTGAAATGAGTCACTATAGTTTGGGGAGTTAAAAAAGGACTGCTCAGAATCTGAGCGTAAGTTTATTTGAAAAAGTTGGGGGAGGTCTATGCTAAAATAAATCCTGTTGGAATTTGGACTCCCTTCTATCTAACTCATGAATCCTAAACTATTCTTAGTTTAGAGCTGTTGTCCTGTTGCACTCGTCTCGAATCTTTGTGCAGCTATTTATGTTTCCCCTCCAGGATTCTTCCATTCAGTATTCCCATCATTATGCTCTTATTTTTTATCCCTGCTGAGGCAAATAATTTCCCTTAAATGAAGGCCCTCAAAATAGGAATGGTGGGTTTGGGGTGATGTGTAGGGGATGGTTTTCAGTCATGCACGTCACAAATAAACATCTTGGTTCAGTCAAACCCCATGTTTGCTGTGTTTCTGCATTCTTGTGTCAAATATTACACAAGATTTATTCTGGTTTCTTCACAAAAATATCTTCCCAGATCAGGTAACAGGGCATCTTGGCTGCTTCTCTGACTCTTGTCTGGTCTGTCAGTTAACAGAGTCTTGGCTTTGTTTTCATTTGAGCCTTACATCTGTTTTTTTATAAAAGTTTTAATATTTCTTTATAACCTAACCATTTAGACTACTCCCTGAATTTGATCATTAATGTTCTCTAAGAAATCTCTAAGGCCTTCAAAAAGAAAGTTGTTTTGTACAGAGCTGAAGATGCACATAGTTAGACTCTTATTTAATTCAATTTAATTTATTTATATACCAGTTGTATATATATATATATATATATATATATATATATATATATATATATATAGCACCAGTTCACAACACAAATCACCTCAAGAAACTAAATGAAGACAATGCTGTCAGATTGGTAAGGAAAACCATTTTGATTGCATCCAGTCATGACTTGCAAGACATGCTGCTACTGGATGAGCCTTACGTCGACAACCTTTGCTTGTATTTTGTTGTTGACTCATCAGCAATCCCTCACAGCATGCATGTAGCAACTGTGGAGAGGAAAAGTTACTTTTAACAGGTAGAAACCTCCAGTAGAATCACACTGATAAAAGGTTGGAGAACCATATACTTAAAAAAATGTAAGATAACTTTTTCCACTTAAAAAGTCTTTGTAAATGTCTATATTACTTACTAAGAAGAGTTGATTTAACAAACAAACTGAAGACAATTTTATTACCAAAACTTGCATGTACTTTTGTTTTGCTTTTTAATTTTTCACAGAGACATACAACCATGAGATTTAACCTAAATGTAATTTGCATGGACTGTAGGAGGAAGCCAGAGCAAACCCACATATGCACGGCAAGAACATGCAAACTTCATGCAGAAAGACCTTGGACCAGATATTGAACCCAGAACCTTTTTGCTGCAATGCAACAGTGCTACAAATCTTGCCACCATGCAGACAATAAGCAAGCAATACTTTCTATCTCTGACTTAAAAACAACATTTTACTCCTAATATCCAAGTAAACATTACTTGTATCTGTTAAGTTGGGAACTTATTTAAGTGGTTTTGTTTACACTATTTGGTAATATGAATTACATTTACCTGTGAATGAATATAGATTTACACATTCATCTAAGTAACACATTAAACAAAAGGTTTCATTTTGAAGTAAAAGCAATTACATGGCAATTATCAGTACATTTAACATAAAAACAGTTAATATTTACGGGACAAAATGTTACATACTGCAAATGTAGCAGATTTAGTTTTTGTACAAAGCTCTATAAATGACTTAGAGAAGCAGATCATTTCTGACCCATTTATTTTGATGCACCTTATTCTTTATATAGGCAATGCATCTAAACTTATTCAACCCAGTCAAGCCCACACACTGCATCTTTCTTTAGGGTGTGGTCTGATCACATTTTTGAAAGAATAACCTGGTATTAATTTTCTCATAAACAAACCGAATGATGAGATAAAGTTTACTTCATTTTGCTTTGAGTTAGCTTTTATTTAGAACATTTTAGACTGCATTTGAATTTGATTATTAAAAATCAAACTGCAAAAATCTGCACTCAAATTGGGTTTCCCTTTTAACAAGTTCTTTGAAATTGCCAGAAGTTACTTGCCTTAAAGTGATGTTTATTAATAAAGATAAAACATTTTTCATAGTGTCTACGTGTGATCTGCATGTCAGTAAACCACTGCTGGACGGGGATGCTTTTAAGTAAAATGAGGACACCCACAAAGAGGAAATGATGTCAGAGTTAAGTCTGACTGGAAGGTATGCTGCACAGCAACTCAAGAGCAAGATGAAAAAGAAAATCACACTGAGGTTAAGTCTGCGAGCCAGTGTAAGGACTGAAAAGAAAAGGCAGGATATTACAATAAAACCAGGTATTGTTCTTGCTGTCCGAATACAAGAAAAGTAAAAAACAACAACATACAAATCGCATATATTAAAGATACAGACTTGTATTAAACCTAAAAGTTAAAATAAAATCAGCTCCTGTCCAGATTGTCTAGAAGTCAGAGGACAGATATGTCTCCAACTTTACCACCTCCCTTGAGTCATTACCCCCCCGCCTTATTCTGATTGCTTTATCTAGCGTCAGTGAAGCAGCATCTGATGTTACCACAGAATCTCAACAGGGTTTAGACTACTTTGATCCAGTTGAACTTTCAGAGTTAGGATAACTATTATCTTTATCTGAGCCTTCAGCTTGTAACAAAATTATTTAAGGAAGTATTTTCTCTGATTTCCACCTCCATTTTACATGTGATTAACCTATCCCTGTTACAGCGTCATGTACCTCAGGCTTTTAAAGTAACTGTATTAAATCTTTATTTGAGAAACCATCTCTTTATCCAAATGACTACGTCTTTTGTAGACCTATATCTTATCTTCCTTTCCTATCTAAAATTCTTGGGGAAGTAATTGTCAAACAAATGTGTGACCACTAACACCACAATGAACTTTTTGAAGCATTTCAGTCTGGTTTTAGAGTTAATTATATCACTGAAACAGCTCTGGTGAAAGTCGCTAATGATATTCTCATGGCCTCAGATAATGACTTATATCTGTACTTGTTCTGTTAGATCTCAGTGCTGCATTTGACACAGTTGGTCATAATATTCTTTGAGAAAGACTTGAATACTTTGTACACTGCAAAAAATATAAATCTCAATAAGTTATTTTTTCTTAAAATAAGTGTGTTTTTCCTTGATTTGAGGAGATAAGTAAGACACTTTGCCAATGGAACAAGACAATTTCCTTTTAAAATAAGAAAAAACTATTTTATCGTCTTATTTCAAGTAAATATTATCTAACTATCTTATTTTAAGAGTGAAAATACTCATTCCATTGGCAAATCATCTTATTTACCTGCTCAAATTAAGGCTAAATATACTTAATTTAAGCCATTTTTTACTTCTTTCTGGATTGTTTTTGCAGTGTAGGAATTCAGGGAGCAACACTATGCTGGTTTAGATATTATTTATCTGACAGATTTCAGTTTCTGCACGTTAATGATAAAACTTCCTCATGTTCCAGGGTTACCAGTGGAGTACAACAGAGATCATTGCTAGGACCAATTCTTTACTATAAATATGCTCCCAATGGGAAGAATTATTGGACAGCATGTATGTGGTTCCTATGATTTCTAAAATTAGACTGGGAGGCAGATCTTTTAGTTATCAGGCTCCTCTCCTGTGGAACCTACTGTACTACCAGTTTTATTTGGTAAGGCAAAAACCTGTCTACTTTTAAGGCTTAAAACTTTCCTTTTTGATAAAACGTATAGTTAGAGTGGCTCATTTTATTCTGAACTATTTCTATAGTTTTGCTGCTATAGGCTTAGACTGCTGGAGGATATAGGGACCCCTGTTCATTATTCTGCTTTATTCTATCTCTTTTTCCTAAAAGGGGGTATGGATCTACATGTTATTTATTCTTTAAGTTCTTTCGATTTTAATGAAGCGTAGGCGGAAGTTCAACTAAAGAAACTAAATTACCTGCCCTCATCATCAGAGGCTCACCTGCATCTGACACAAATCAATCAGCTTTGAACCGCATCTCCACAAAGCCCTATCAGCAGCCAGAGTTCATTTTAAAAGGTCTTCAAATCCAAGAATCAGCCTGCTACCCAGCTAAGTGCAAACAGTGATGCGCTTTGTCCAATTTTGAGTCAGATAACCCCGATTTAAACCACCTCTATGCCCTTCTCCACTATCGTAGCTAAGCTCCATCTGGCTTTTCCATGGTGCTTCTTCAACCTGTTCCCTATCAGAGTGTAATTCCTCCTGGACTTCCATCACATCTTGACCGGCCCAGCAGAAGACCGCCATGTTGAGCCTGGTTCTGCCAGAGGTTTCTTCCCAAAGGGGGGTTTTTCCTCTCTACAGTTGCTTCATTCATGCTAATCATGGACAGGTTCATGCAAACCTGTGTTTTTCCAAGCTGGACATCTATCTTCCGGGTCCCGAGTGAAGCACTAGTATCAGCTCACACAGTCTAATGGATCTCACCAATTCAGCTCAAGCAGATCATCTCGTCAACTATGGACTGACCAACTTCATCTATCTCCACTCCACCACCAGTTTCAGGCCTGGGAGGAGACATCCCTGTTCTCATATACCTTCCTATGCATATTAAATAAAATTTCAGTGCTAATGTTTCCTGCTGAGGTCTGAGTGCCAAAGTCTTAAAATAATTGTAATAATAAAATTCTACTAATTGTCCTTTTCTTTCCGTGTGATTTTTTCAGATTGAAATGCTATTTGCAACTTTAAATCTGTGAATATCAAACTATTTCATTGCGTTTTGGGGGCTTCTGTTTGGTTATATTTATATATCATGTCTGAAATTTTTGCACTAGACTGAGTCTTTCAGTATATACTTATATTCTCTCTGTCAGCACAGCGAGTAAAAGAGTAAATTAACCTATTTCTGTGCATAGAACATTTTTTTAACTAGATTATTTAGTATCATTCAAGACAAAATCTTGATTTTACTTTGCTACTTAAGTAAATTTAGAAACTCTACTTTTTTACTTTTATAAGAGTTTAATCAATACTTTTACTGAAGTGAAGAATTTGTGTCTTTGGATGTGTTTCTGCTTCTGAAGCCCTGAATCAAATGTCAAATTACTCCTGCTGATGACCTCATTTTTGACTCAGATGTGTTCAAGCTTTTTCTAATTGTGCTGATTTATCATTATTCCAATAATATCATTGCTTCCTTCTCTGCAGTGAATACCATCTCCTTAAAGATTGACAATTTGGGTGACATTTAAATTAGCCTCTTTTCCATTTAATTTTTTACCAAAAGTGTTTTTTACAGCATTTTGTGGCAGCCTAAAAAACCTTGAGGTTAAATCAGCTCAAGCGAAAGTTCAGAAGGACTTTGTTGAGAAAACTAGAATATTTAAACAATTAAAACATAAGGTGATTGTGATGTTTTGCTTAACAACATGGACTTGTGTTATTCAGTGCTTTGCATTCATGCAAAATAAAATTTAGTTGGGAGGGATATAATAGAAATCATCACGTCAAAAGTGATTTAAACTTTAAAGTTTTCTTGATCCTTTTTAGGAATAATCTTAATAGAGATCAGATTCGGGTCCAGTAGAGCCAGGTCAGAAGACAATTTGGTGTCAATTTCATGCTTAACTGTGTAACCAATCAGTTTGGACTGA
Source organism: Cyprinodon tularosa (assembly GCF_016077235.1). Lineage (NCBI taxonomy): Eukaryota > Metazoa > Chordata > Actinopteri > Cyprinodontiformes > Cyprinodontidae > Cyprinodon > Cyprinodon tularosa. Next base: position 51,947 of record NW_024038913.1, on the reverse strand, counting down.
TCTATAAGACTGCTTTTAGAGAATCCATTGTAACCTTATGATTTAGGGTTTTTTGTACTGCTTGAGATGAGTTTAGCCACTTCTCTTATTACAGTGAGACTGAGAAGCAAGTCCCCCTTTTGGTAAGTCAGACCTGCCTCAATGTGACCTAGAAAACCTGAACTGGGTGAAACCTATCACAAGAGAAACCGCAGCAAACATCTGCTATATGAGCCCAAAAAGAGGATTCAAACAACTTTGTGCCAAGCCCTCCGTTCCCACGACGACACTGAGATGGAGAAAGGCTCCCAGATCGACTGTTTGAGAGCCTTAGATACTAAATCTATTCAGATATAAGGTATAATGGAGACCTCCAAGTCTGGACCTTCTACGGTCCTTGCATCACTTGCGAATGTACATCTCAAAGTGATAAACTCCCACTCAGATACATCCACTTAACATAAACAGACCTATTTGCAGAGATATGCTCAAACACATGCACAAACACACACATAGTTAAGTGAATGAAGATTATATAAGCACGTTGCTATGATACTGGTATGTGGGCTGCCTAGATATATACTGGATTAAAAAAAGCTGAACATGTAATGAGGACAATGTCAGGAGACATTATTTTTGTAGAGAACAACTGACCTGATGCACATAGGGAACCAGGTGCCATGTGTTTTAGGCCACAATCTGACCCCTTAAAAACAAACAAACAAAGAAACAACCAAAAAAAAAAACCCGTAAACCTAAACTGTTCCCCTTTTCTGACCTCACTGATTTCTAATAAGCCCTGAATAACCAGTAGAGCTACATCAGTTAAAGAATAGAAGCTTTTGTACGTTACTTCAGACAACGTCCCCTTATTTTATGTTAGTACAAATAATCGTGTTGTCCTTTGTTTGGTTTAATGATGTTTGTTAGTCTATCTTTATTCACAATCAGTAGATGCTTACTGGGAAATTTCTTTATCTGTATTTATGATATTTTGTATTTGAAAGTAAATATGCTGTTTGGTATTATGAAGTGTTTATACACAATTTAGTGATTAGTATTTACATAAAGTTGGTTGCAATTCAAATACAAATATTTCATAATTTTCTATCCTCTTCATCTCAGTGTACATGCATAAAGGAACATCATTCTCCTTGTCATGGCACGTTCCTAAAAGGTAGAAGTATTTTATTTCAGTATCATTATTTCAATTCGGCCTAATCGTGTTTAAAGTCTGCAAAAAGAAAAAAGATGTGTAACCTTTGGCATTTATATCTTGTGGTCTCATAATTAAAACAACATCTTTTCTGTTTTAGATCACTTGGACTACCAATGAAATCTATATTACTAAAAGCAAGATTAGAGGAGACAGAGTCAAGCAGAAATAAAATAACTCTGCATGAAGCATGAAGCTGTCACAGAGCTGGAGAGCTTTTTTGGTGACAGACCTTAGCTCTACAACGGAACATTATCACAGATCCTCCCACCAGTTTCAACAAGATCAATATATGGCTTACATCCCGCAGCTCACTGCAGAAGTTCTTCACTTTTTTTAGGCATTATTATGCGTGCACATTTTTAAGACTTTTAGTATTCCCATTTTCAGTTGCATATTTAATTTGATCCTGGTATGGCATTTTAATCATTTAAAGGCCTTTGTCCCCACTAAAACTATTAAATTGGAGCCACATCCTCCCAGATTGAAGGCACTCACACTGGCTCTCTGTCTTTTTGAGAATAAACTTTAAAATATTTCTGTTATTCTATGAATCACTGAATGGCTTAACTCTAAAATGCATTACTCTAAAATACATTACAGACCTGATGTCACTATTTCAACCACAGAGGTGTAGCCAGAAAATTTTTATAAGGGTGGCCAAGAAATAACCAATGTAGACTGAGGGGTGGCCGAAATTGGATCGGCAGCAGAACCTCAGGGTCAATCTACACAGTTCCAACAGGAAAATTAACAAGCCCAACGTCCATGTTTTCAAAATAAAGGCTTACTATTTCTTCCTATAGCCTTTGCTAACAACTCGACGCATAAATTTCAAATTCCATGGCATCTAAATTAAAGCTATAGTGGATAAAATTCTTTCAGGTTTGAGTTCTGGGGTGAAAATCTTTTCCATTGTTATTGCTTGCCTACTTTTATCAATAATCCTTTGGCATAAAATTGATATTTAGATGTAGTAATATCTACATGAATTGATTATTTAATACATTTTTATTAAAAAACTTATTTATCTATAATTTCACTGAAGACTCCTAGATGACTTGCAGAGACACATTATTTTCTCTTTACCCCATATACCTAAAAATCTACTTCTGAAAAGAGCATACATTCTGTATTTATCATCTTTAATGTTAGTATATTGATGAGCATAATGAACCACAGGGTTTTTGTCGTCAAGTAATTGGTAATATATGAAAAATTTTAATGTTTTGAATATTCCAATTGAGAGTATTACTGCTGCCACCATCTGTATTAGAGGGGGGAAAATGGTAGGGATGGCCACAGGGGGAGCCAATCATTGGCTAAGGGGGGCCAGGGGTGGCTATGGCCTCCCTTAGCCAATTTAGTTCCGCCCCTGTTCAACCACCCAGACCTGTCGGGTGAGGTCTAGCCTTTAGTTCTTATGCTCCAATAATCTAGAACAAGCTTCAAGAGAACTGGAATAGTGCTAAACCCCAAAGTTGCTTTATACTGAGATAAAACACTTATTTACTGAGGGTGTCTTTTGACTGTGCTATCTAAAGTTCGTAGTCTAGCTTACTTTTATTTTTTTATCAATCATTTTGTCATTAGTTTTTTTATCATCATAACTTGAATTATTGTTTTGTAATTTCTTTAATTATTCATGGTCATTAATTATTTAATTACTGCTATGATACTGAAATATACCTTTCTCTGTTAATTTTCCTAAGTCATCTCTTTTCTTTAATGTTCAGCACTTTGAATTGGCTTAACACTGAAACGTGCCATACATAAACTTGAATTGCATTGCAATATATTTTCTTATGTTGTAAACTTTTCCTAAACTTAACTCAATTTCAAAAGTTTACATGAACTAAAAATATGTTTTTAGAATATTTTAGGATAGCCCAAAATAATGATGCCTGGGCTGACATCTCAGATACGTTAAGCAAATCTTTAAATATATTTTAAGTTAAAATATCAAACATACCGCTACCTTGTGTGGCTTTAAAGAAAAAGATAGCATAAACAGCCCAGATATCATGGAGAGAAAGGTGAACCTTAGCAAGTCTTGTTTATGTTTGGAAATCATTTCAAGGAGGCTAAAGAAGTTCGAGGAACTTTGCAAGTATTAACGCTGTTAGAATATTACGTCATCATGCTCTTTGGAAAGGACACAGCTTCTCAGAGAAATATCCTGTGCTGATCAATCCCAGAACTAAAATAAGAGAGTTTGTAAAATTTCTAAAAAAAGTGTTTTTTCACAGTGAAATTAGTCAATCTGATGGAAAAAAGTCATTACCTCTGCATCAAAAGCCAGGTAACAATTTCTAAATGCACTCAATGATAAAAAAAAAAAAGAAATTCATGATCTGTCCTTTCTTACAATTAAACTAAGTTGAGGCTTTAACCTAAACCAGAGAGAAGGTAGCAGGAGGTGCAAAGATGGATCACTGTGGTTAGTCCTATGCTCCACTAGCAGACGAAGCAGGTGCACTATTTAGCAAAAGCAACTACCCGAAACAAACACCCCAGGTGTACAGTTTATAACCAAAGAAATGTATATCAGCTTAATTAAAAACTACATAGAATTATTTCTCCATCTGAGGGACAGAAATAGAAAGGGGCCCCTAGATCGACTGTTGGAGAACCTTATCTATCTAGTTGGACATAAGGTATGATGGAGACCTCTGACTCTGGATCTTCTACGGTCTTTGCACCACTTGAGAATGTACATCTCAAAGTGATAAACTCCCACTCACATACATCCACTTAACATAAACAGACTTATTTGCAGTAATTTGCATATACTCAGTAACCAAGCAGAAACACACACATACATCAGTGATTGAAGATCATTTAAGTACTTTGCTATGATACTGATATGTGGGCTGCCTAGACATATACTGGATTAAAAAAGATGAACACGTCATGAGGACAATGTCACGAGACAATCTTTTTGTAGAGAAAAACTGACCTGAGGCTCTTAGGGAACCATCTGCTATGTGTTTTAGGCCACAACCTGACACCTTGAAAACAAACAAACAAACAAAAAAACTGTAAATCTAAACTGTTCCCCTTTTCTGACCTCACTGATTTCTAATAAGCCCTGAAAAACCATCAATTACAGAACATAAGCTTTTGCATTTATACGATACAAGCCTTTATTTCATGTTAGTAAAAAAATATTTATTATATTTTTTTCCTTTGTTTGTTATACATATGTGTGGCTCTTTACCTTTATTACAATCAGTAGATGCTTACTGGTAAAACTTAATAGTAAATACACAGCAAATGAAACATACCTCGAGCAATTATTATTTGCCTCTGTAAACAAAAATGTATGCCTTCAGTTGTGTTTCACCCAATATATTGATTGATTGAAATTGAAAGATTCTTCTAGTAGCTCTTGGAAATCTTGATCCTTTCAGCAGCTGCTGCTTTAATGCAAACACTGTACTGTTTTTTTTTTTTTTCAGCTTTTATTGTCATTACACTGTCACAAGAACCGAGCAATGAAATGAACACTCTGCATTTAACCGATCCCCTTGAGGAGCAGCGGGCCGCCATCATGGGGCGCCTGGGGAACAGGGTAGGGTTAGGGATCTTTGCTCAGGGACCCAGAGTGGCAGTCAGTGGGAGTGGGGCTTGATCTCAGAACCTCAGGACTCCTGTTGTGATGAAGACAGAGTTGAGCACGGTATGCAAAGCTCTAAGTTAACTAGTTGGTTCCTACCCTTACTAATGGTCATGGAATCTGAATGATGACAGAAAGAAGGAGATCCCAGATATGAACGGTTGAGATGAGCTTTTTCCCCTGGGTGGCTGGGAATTCCCTTACAGATGGGGTGAGGAGATCGATCAACTGGTGAGGCTTGGAGTAGAGCCTCTTCGCCTCCACACCGAGAGTAGTCAGCTGAGATGGCTCGTATATGTTTGTCAGATGCCCCCTTGAATCCTCCCTCAGAAGCATGTCCCACTAGGAAGAGGCCCAGGGGAAGACCCAGGACACGCTGGGGGGACTATGGGAGCACCTCGGGCTTCCCCCTGCAGAGCGGGTGAAGGTGTCTGGGGAGAGGGATGTCTGGGACTCTCTGCTGAGATTGCTGCCCCCGTCTTCCAGAGAAGCAGAATATGTGAAAGAACTTTAACCTGACTCAATTATTCCAGGTCTCTCACAATTGGTAAAAATACCTCCACATTATTTAGCAAAAGTAGTAAACTACCCAAAACAAAACCCCAGGTGAACAGCTTGAAACCAAAGAAATGCATGTAAACTTTTAAAACTACATAAAATAATGAACAGATTTTATTGTTATTTAGCAAGAAGGAATTATTTTTGATAATCTGGATTAACGTAGGGCTGCTCAGTGGTGCAGTGGGTAGCCTTGCAGCAAGAAGGTTCCGGGTTCGATTACTGGCCCGGGGTCTTTGCATGTTCTCCCTGTGCATGCGTGGGTTCTCTCAAGGTACTCCAGCTTCCTCCCATAGCACAAAAACATACCTGTTAGGTTAATTAGCTTTTCTAAATTCTTTGAGTGGTGTGAGTGAATGGTTGTTTGTCCTGTTTGTCTCTGTTTTGTCCTGTGATGGACTGGCAACCTGTCCAGGGTGTACCTCGCCTCTCGTCCGTAGATAGCTGGACATATAAAAAATAGAAAGAAAAAATAAAACACTATATCCTCTTACAGAGTAAATCAATATCTGAGTTTTAGTTCCAACTATCTTTGTTAAGTGTGTTAATATTTCTAGATATAAATTTATTTGCTATGTTTGAGTACCTTCCTTTGTGTTTTGTGGTAAGAAAGAAGTGGCCAGCATAGTAGAGAAGTGCAGAACAAACAGCGCCTTCTAGGGTCAAAGTAAATAATAGCCACAATAGGGTTGACATTGGAAATGAAAATTCCAATAAATAGCAGAAATATCATTCACTTCTTTCCTTTATTTAATAATTTCAATAATAATACTAATATTCATCATTATTATTGATACATGAGTATTTTCCAGCTAAATCGATTTTAATCAACACTCTTACTGGCTCGGCCTTCAAATGTTACCAGGGACACACTAATTAGATCAAAGTGTAAGAGAGAAAAACTATTTTACTGTGATGGAATATTAATCTGGGATAAAAGTGATTAATCTGCCAGGTAAGTAAAAAACAAACTTAAAAATAGCTAGAGCATTCAATTCTTTTCAAAACTAATTAGGAAAATCTTTATAAAAGGACATATATTTAAGTACTGCCTAAGCAGTATCACTGATTAAATACCTTTGTGTTTTGATTACTCTGTTGTGGTATTTCAGGCATACCTCACAGGGAAGATGGCTACCAACAGGAACCAGGAAAGTTTTACACTATAGGAAGCATATCTTAAGTGAGAACTATTAGCATCAATAACTTTATTAAATCCAGATTTAAGCAGACAACATACCGGTAGTAGCATATTGTTGTGCAACTTTAATATATTTATTGCCCACCCCAGTAAGGGCGGTAAATATGTTGTATAACCAGATATTATTCAGACTATCATATATTGTTTGTGAACAAATGCCCTTCTGGCTGTGAGTTAGAACAACAAATGAAAGTGTGAATCGAGCTCAATTCATGGCCAAACAGATCATTCTGCAAATACATGGAATAAATTCACCAAAAATAGAAGATCTTATTAACAAAAATCCTTCAGCTCTTAGTCAAACATATTTCAGTATAAAAAAAAGCATTTTCAGTTAAAAAAAGAAATGAAATATCATTTACTTTTTTAATTTAAAATTTTACATCAATTTTGTAGCTCCAGAGTAGCCTACTTTCCGTTGGGCATTTTTGGGACCCAAAACAAAAAGTCTGGACACCCCTGTTTTAGAATCAATGTAGGTTTGCATAAATGCAAGTTTGTACATTTTTTTGTGAGTGTGGTAAGAACAGAAACATACCATAACTCTCCTTCCTGGCCTTAGCAGCTAGATCAGCTGATGACAATCATAAGGAGACCACCTTTGGTTATTTTTACTGAAAAATTAAAATCTTAATTTAGGTAGGGCTTTCCACTTGAGAGTGTCAATGCTGCCACCTTCAGTTTTAGAGATGAACTGCTTGTTCCAGAGGCAGTTATTAGGTCCACTGTGGAAAAATAAATCACCTGATAGGGTTGGCCACAGAGGAGGCTGATGATTGGCTGAGGGCCAACCTTTAGCCCTTTAGCCTTAGCTTACCCTTTGGGCCACCTCACTGGGGCCACTAGAATGTAGGGTGCTCCAGGTAGAAGAGGCATATTGTATACTCTGATTGGACAATCCCTCATAGGTCTGGAAGGCGGGGCATTCACCAGAGCCTGTTACAGCTCTGTGCCTCCTTGCCAGCTCAACGAAGCTCTGGGGGCCACACACCACCAGGTGGGAAGCCCTCCACTTTGGGACAGAGTGCAACTTGCTATCCCTTACAGAAAAAGCTAATGAATAATAAAAAAAATAAACATTCTGTATGCTATTGTTGATGACTATGATGACTCATTAATAAATGAAACCAAAGCTAAGAAAAAAGGGAGAGTTAATTCATGTCAACTCACTGTGACCTTTTTAGTCTCCTTCTAAACAGATCTTGTCAGGTTAGTCATGCACTTTGAGCTCCATTACAATCCTGTTTATTTCAGTTGCACTGGAAAAAAAAAAGAGACTCCTACATAATGAGTAATGAATAGGGAAAAACTAAAACATTGTTTTCATGTCTTTTATTGCACTGCACTCACACGTGTGAGTGTGAAGTCCAGAACGCAGAGCTTCTGATCCACAGATAGCGGCTCCACTGACTCACCTTTGACTCAGGAAAGTATTTTTCAACCAGTGGAGTATGTCAGGAAGCGATTACACACATTCAGAGAGTTTGGCCCACTGTGCATTTTTTACATGGGAAAAATTACCAAGGGTTTGTGAAAGAGGAACTGTAATCACTCGACTTGTTTATTATGCCTGCGTCTGTACAGCTCTGTCTGATGGGATGTATGACTCTGACTGTGGGGCTGGCTTTGGGGCCAAACCAGAACATGGAGTTTACGTTCATGTTACCTGCTGGCAGCACTGAGTGCTTTTACCAAACAACCGTGACAAGTGACACCATGGAAGTGGAATACCAGGTAAAAACAACGCAAAAACTTTGGAGCGTCTTTGTTTGTGCTTGAATGTTTTGTTTCAGACTTCTTTTTTTTTGCGGGCAAGACATCGAGTGGGCGGTTTGGACTTTGGCCTTGTTATCACAGAGATAAGAGAGCCAGGGGAACGGTAACAGACACATGCATGATAATAAGGCAGGATGGAAATCCAACCCTGCAGTGACAGAGAGGCTAGTTATATGATCCAGCTGAAAATAGGAAGCAAACATTACCTATTCTTCACTTCCAAAAATTAGGGCAGTCTTTCACATTTTTATGCACAAAAAGCTCTTAAATTTGTTTAGGGAAACAAAGATATTCTACATTTTTGTGTGTTGCCTTTAATGGGGATTTAAGCGACAAACCCCAAGCATTAAATTATTGTAGTTTTTTGGTCTTAAACATAATCAAAACAAAGCCTGAAATGAAATAACACAGCACTCCTAATTTTAGTGATGAAAAAGCATTCAGTCATTTCATGAGCTTGATATTTGCATTACTTCCCCTTTTCTTATAACCATCAGCACCATAGCCTTTGTCTAATGACACTGGAAGCTGTGTTCATTAAAAATCCACCTGTGTCCTCACAACCATTGACCAGCAGTTTGGTCCTCATTGTCCTCCAAAGTGCGGTTCTATCATGAGAAACTGTTTTATTTTCTGCAGCCGGAGCCTAATGAGTTTAACTTTACAAACTGGAAAGCCTCAGCCGCTCTGAGTTATTTGGTTTCCTATCAGGTCTTTTATTTGAATTTCAGGGTAGCAGTTATAGAGATAGCATTAGGTGAGCTTGGGCATTACATTGGAAAACTACTAAAGAAAAAACTTTTTATTCGTGACTCTTTTCTTTTTTTTCTTAAGGTGATTGCAGGATCTGGTCTGGATGTTGGGTTCGCTTTAATCTCACCCAGCGGATACCGGTTGGTCTCTGAGTTCAGGACGTCTGACGGCATCCACATGTGGGTGTTCTACATGTTTTCCTGATGATCTGAAGCTAAAGCTTCAAATTTTAAGGATCTCTACCTGCCTTCCAATGTTATGTTAAAAATGTACCTCTTTCTATAGAAAAGTGGATTTAACTGAGTGTGACAGATAAAATTCTTTTAAAGAAACTAAACGTTGTGGTTAAAATAACATCTTTCCTAGATTTTGTTCTACATAATAAAACATCTTTTCTTGCAGGGTAGATCCCACAGAATATGGAGACTACAGGTTATGCTTCGACAACAGCTTCAGCAAGATGTCAGAGAAGATGGTGTTTTTCAAAGTCATAATTAACAGCCAGAGCGAAACACCTGGAGTCCAAGAGGATTGGGCGGACTTCACTGTGTCTGACAGAATGGTGGACTACAGGCTTGAGGAAATCAGGGTGAGAAGGGGAAACTCTTCACGTCTTATATGTGGTTGTCCCATTGCATCTCACTGATGTCTTTTCATCTACCTGTTCCAGGGGAGGATGGACTCTGTGTACCGACGTCTGGAAAAGAGTCGCCAGGTGCAGACAGTCTTGCGGGCCTTTGAGGCCAGGGATCGCTACCTGTTAGAGGACAACCTGTGGCGAGTGTCCTTCTGGTCCTGCCTTAACCTGCTGGTGATAATGGGTGTAGCAGCCACTCAGATTTACACCCTGAAGCGTCTCTTTGATGGTACCAAGCGGGTCAGCACATGACAACAGAACCACTTCCTTACTTTCTACCCACACAGGACGCCCTGACAGCTGTTGATAAGCTAAAGCCAGGGAGAACTTTTTTTCTCTTGTAAATCTTTTTATACCATATAAAAGAATGATAATCTGGATCTCAATGAAGTTTTCCGATAGAGAAAACCAACAACCTGGACAGCAGAAGATATGGCTGCCTAAATCACTGACTGTAAAATGTCGTCACACTGCATTTCAGAGGTTTACATTTGGTTCCTTTTGCACACCTAGTCCAAACTTTTGGACTTTAGTTTCCAAATGAAATGTGAAATCTACTTTAAGCTGAAAAAATAAATCTGAATGACTGCCTTTGACTCTCTGAGACAGTCGTGGTCCATCCTGGATTAATCACAGAGTGGGAATATTTAAAGCTACAACTTCCAATTAATAGGCTCATGTTAGGTTATGAACAGCCGGCAACAAGCTTGTGTGGTTTACCATTAGAGGTGATCAGTGATTGCCTAAAATAGTCCCCTCTATTCTGTAAGTCCCGTTGATAGGCAATTATGTTTGTTTTATTCCATCTGATCTAGTAATTAAATTGAATTAAAAAAACTGAATTGCTGGTTTAAATTTTTCAACTTTTACTTTAAGCAATTATCCTAATTGAAATGAAAACCCCAGTAATATGTCACTTTCTATACAGTGAATGCATGAGTTTCACTTTTAGTACTGAAACGGATGAGAGATGCAGGTAGACGCAGATATATGGAGTTTCTACGATTATAAGAACACGCAATCATGAAAATCTTTGTGCACAGACATTTAGAAATATTGTCAGCAGCCAAAATTGTTCTCAATAATTTTATTTTATAAACATAATTTACAGTCTCACTGAATCATTCCAAACCTTTATTACGAGTCAATAGCCACCCTCACTGGTTAATTTGATCTAAATGCAAAACAAAAAATGTTCTAACAAAGTCTAAAAAAAAAAAAAAAAAAAAAGCAACAACAAAAAAAAAACCCTGATTACACACAGAGGATCGTGAGTGGTCACAAAGATAAAAGCTACTTTATGTAAATGCAAGCCCTGTTTTACATTTTAGTATTTAGTAACAACGCTTAAATTCTGCTAATTTTCTATAAATGTAACAGCCTTTCTCTTGGAAAGTTTTCTTGATCATCAACTCCTTTAGAAAAATGTTAAATGTGTAGCCTTTGTAAAGGCTTAAAGTCATCTTTGGGTGTTTTAAAACATTGACTACACCTTGTGATGCAGATTTGTGTTTTGGAAGAAAAGCATAAAAAAGGTGCAGCTCCTCTGTGTCTCCATTACCAAAGCATCTGTTCAAGCATCCCATCTGCTGGTTTGAAGTCACCACTGTTTTCCACGGGGAGCCGGAGGAGGGCGCCTGTTCAGGAACAATCAGTCACTGTTAGTGTTGACCTTGTGAAATGCAGCATAGTATGGTGTTTGCAGATCAGCTTTGCCGCAATCTGATTTTTTAAAAATAATAAATTATATAAAATAAAATTCATGGTTTGTCATTTTTAAGAATTAGGACTGCTGGAAAAGGCTGAACATGAACATTTGGAAAATTTAAGGAATAATATGTAACCTACACCCTTAAAAATGGTGGTAGATGAACTTCTTGAAACTAACTAGGATTCTTGCTGCCAAAAATTAGATCTAGTAATTATTTTTAGAAATTATATTTTTACATGGCAGCAATGCTAGTAGGAGGAAAGCGACAGAAACCCAAAAGACCACAAACATGCAGGTGCAGGCAGCCTAGTGTGCAACTAAATAAGCAAGTGAAAAAGTGTGCTCAAGATGACAGCAGTTTAGAGGTTAAACATTGAGATAATTTTTCTAATTTAAAAAAAAGCATGCTGGTTATAGAGCTTTCCTCCTAAAATCCAAGTACCATTGGGTCTTCCACACATTCTTCTCTATACCTTATTAAAATATTGATTTAAAGCAGTGGAAACATTTAATAAAACAGAGTAAATTACCTACATTTATTTTAAAATGGAAACCAGAACCAGAAAAGAAAACAGATATTTGAATAAATGAGGACAAAGCATAGGCCAATAAATGACTGAGCACTGTGGTAATGCCAAGATGAAGCTAGGTTATTCAGTGAAGCATGGTGGCTCAGACACCATATGGGAAGGTTTTCACTCTGGTTCCCAGTACATTTACGGCATGCATGGATCATGGATCACTTTATAGATTAAACTAGATGAGAGGTTATGGATTCTTATGGGTGTTTTAATGAAGATAAACTAAACACACCGGTAAGCAAGCAGCATCTGATGTAGTCAGACAAGAACAACATTATACCAATAAAAATAAACACTGATAGGGACACGAGACATGCAGAATCTGAGGCAAACCCAAGAAATTCGGAGGAGCTTAGGAGAAACGACCAATCATCATTGGTGGTAAAAGCTTTACAGATGCAAGGAGGTGGTGGACAAATTACAACCCACGAAAAAGTTCTTAGAAACAAAAAATTTAACCACACATTAGTTCAGCGGTTCACAAGAAAGATTAATCCAGTATATTTGATCAGGTTCTACAGTAAATGTTTGAGTTTGTCAACAGAAAGGCAGACAGCCGAGTGCATAATGTGGATTAAGGTTTTTCTTGTGTTTATTTTTTTGGAGTAGACCTAAACATATTAAAAACAAACACTAAATTAATTCTTGTAAGCCTTGCTATTATTCTGAATGCATTTGTATGCAACAATAAAATAACTCATGTCCAAAATAATGTTGCAACATCTGTTAATACTGCAACAAATAAAAGCAAACCTAAAACTGGAATGCAAAGTATATCTTATCGTTTAATTAGGGCAACAGCAAACTAATAAAGGTTCTCTAAACTATGAAAGCCAGAAACAGGGAATAGTTGATCACACAGGACACAAGAAGACACCAACCACCAAAAACAGTCCCTTTATTGTACACACCTCTTTATTGACTTTTCTTTCTCAATCAGGTCATGATGTTTATTAAAAATGCTTGAATTACTACAGAGGCACTTCATAAGGGTTTGCAAAAAAAGAAAAAGAAAGATGTTTTAGGGATCATTTCCGACCCCATTCATACAGATTTAGAGAGGAGGGAAAGAGGAAGTAGGGATGATACTGTACATAAACACAGGACTCCCACATTTACAGTCTAATCATGGACAAGCTGGAGTGACAGGCATTCAGGAGGTAAACCACAAAGTGGTCTGTTTAAAACAATAGCAATATTCTGCAGATTGAACATTGATTTATTTTGGTTTTGAAGCTCTGTCACAGAAAGCAAGACCAGGATAAATGCAAGGGAAAAAAAACAGAGACCACAAAAATACCCAGTCTGTCTACAGAGTAATGTGAGATTTCCTAAGTATTTTGTTTTCTCTGTGTTCTAGGAATCTTCTCTAGATAAGATCTGCATTTATACACTGAAACCCACCACCAACGATCAAAGGAAACCTAAGCAGCCCATTATCACTCCCAACTTTAATCATTTCCCCCAAAACGTTAAGATCCAGAAAATATATATATATATATATATACATATATACATATATACATATATACATATATACATATATACATATACATATATATATATATATATATATATATATATATATATATATATATATATATATATATATACATACATATATACATATACATATATATAAATTAAGAACAAACCCTTAAAAAGTAATCAGATATTTATCAGCATATAATCACAGCTGGTTTTGTCAAGATCAGGACTATTCCCAACAAATTCTGAAACCCAATCCCTGCAGCAGAATTCAAACAAACGGGCAAAAAGCTAAGGAGCTGAATAAGAAAGAAGCTGTACGAAGCTATTAGAGGAACCACAATCCATGAAAAAACAAAAGGCCCAGGCTATAAATAATATATGACCTGGAAAAATCATTTTCTCAACACTGAGGTTAAAAATCCATGAAATGACAATGTTAGACCTTTATGTAAAATGAAGACTTGCGTGTCCTTTTTACATTTCCTGGTTTGATTATGCCTAACAGCATGTCTTTATTCCATGAACTCTGTGAGAAAATGAGACATGAGTAATCTCTTCAGTAAAGGCTAGCTATTTACAATAAATCTGATGTATGGAAAAAGTAGAACTGATAACTATAAGAATAATAACAGTTCTTAAGGGGGGAAAACAAAATATTCCTGCTCTGTAACTCGGATCTGATCGACACCCTGCAGCACAAAATCCAATCCTCTTTAAGAGAAATCTAACATTTTTAAATCAGCAAACCAGGAATTAAATCAAACTCCAATACTGAAAACCTCCCCAGGACTGAGGCGAAACTGAAAGGATTATTTCCCAACACCTTTGAAAGCGCATAAACTCTTCTGCCTGCTTTTCTCTCCCTCTCCTGAGGGTGTGTGCATAGTGTTCTGGCATCCCTGTTATGAGTGGCTTATAAGGCTCAGTAGATAGAAGTGCTTGGATTGACAAAGTCAATTCTGTTGACATCTTTTCAGTATGGAAGTATAACTAAACAAAGGCAGAAAGATTATGAATCTCTTGCAGTCAAAGTGTAATTTAAAGCTACATTTTAATACTCATTAAGTACAGCCAATCAAAACAAGAAAGAACAAATTATATATAACCGATACCACCAAAAGTGTCATATTCAACTATTGTTTTCAGTATGAAATGAGTTGGGAAACCAGTAAAACATTAGAAAAACTTGAAGTATGTATTCTATACACAGACTGTCTGGGCCTAAATTCAAGGGAAGGGGCGGAGAGAGGAGGAGAGACACCCTGTTTCAGTTAATATTTTTATTTTATAGATGTAACAAAATGGGACATTAAAAAAATCATGACTGTTAGAGCCTTTGATGAGTTTTAGTTTGTAATACATGGCTGATAAATGTGGAATAAACTGATGAAGGGCTGTTTTATTTCTATGCACATATATTAGCAGCTTATTAACACTGCTTGAATACACCTATCCAATGCTATGCAATGGAATATACACATTGCTTTAAGCTGACCCCTCCTCTCAAGGCCCCCGGTCCCAAACCAAGAGTGCGCAGACACACATCCAGAACAAAAAAACAACAACAAAACAGACATGCTAGGTTGGGTTTGGCCACAGGTCTAGTCTAGCAGGGAAGGCTCTGCAGGACGAATAATGGTGGGCCGGTTAGATGGAGCACCAGGGGGTCTTCGACTGCAAAGAGGAGAGAAGATACAGAAAAGGTGTGAGACGTGCCCACAAAGAACCACAGATGAAACCAAACATCCCAAAGAGAAAAGAGAGCAGAGGTAGAGATGGAGAGGAGGAGAAAACCGATGATAAGAAAAAAAGAATAAGTTAAAAAAATGTTTAAGACTGGTAGGAATGAGGGAAAGGGGATAATACTGGATGGCTCCATCTTTATGATTATATATTGACCCTTAAATGTGAAAAAAAAAAAATCATTGGTTATTTTGCTTTAAACTAAATTCGTACCTGGGTACGCCGGGTGGGATACGGGCTGGCCGGGAGGGGATCTGTGGTGGAGCGCTGAACGGATCCTGACTGCTGTTGAAAGCATTAGCGGGTGGAGCTGGGCGAGAGGGGATGGGGGGGGCACCAAATGCTGGGGAGGTGCTAAAGGCAGGGGAAGGGTTTATAGGTGGTGGAGGTCCTGGAGTTGGGCCCCGGACAGCAGGTGGACGGCTGGGGGGCTGGGACGCTGCAGGGGTCGGTCTTCGCTGAGGAGTTGGGCTACAACAGATATTTAAAATCATTCGCTGATGCCTAAAATAAAATCAACATTTCATTTTAACATTTAAAGGAAAACTAAACTCCCTCCCTACCTGGAATCCTGGAGCCAATTATCGTTTACAGGTGGAGGAACTGGCGTGGAGATGGTGTTGGTGGTGATGTCGCCTATGATGTGCAGTGCTTCCTTCAGCGCATGATACATGCGCAGCATTTCGTCCCTGCGCTGGGCCTGGTCAGCAGACTCCTCCATGAGGCTGTTCTGGTCCCCGGAGGAGTAAAGATAAGCCAGCAGCTCCGAGTGGATAAAATCTTTAGCCTGGAAGGGATCAAATTCAGTCACAATGACAAAAACTACATATAGTGAAGCAGTAGTAGCCAAAACAGATGCATTTATTTTATCAGCTGAAAGAATTAAGGATATAAAGCAGTAATAATAATTTTAAAAAGACACAGTACATAATGTGTAATCTCACTGGAATAGAAAACATTAATGAATGTCTTACAGGTGCTATTAGCATTTTATTTTTTAGCAGTAACATTTATTAAGTGTCAGAATAAACAACAAAACCTTCTATCTTAAGAAAAGCTAATAATTGAAATCTCTTCTTTATGCTAGCTTTTAGTTTGATGTTATTCCTGATATAAAAGAGAAGTATTTGCTCCTATTGATCTAGGAAGGATGGATATATCCAGCCTGATGTCAACATTGGGTTACGAACATCAGAGTGTGGCATAACATTTTTCAACTTCAACTTTTCTTTATGCTTTAAATAAGAAAGACTAATGACTTCACACAGGTTGTATTGAGTCCATTTAAAGGACAAAATCCAAACCCAAGGTAAATGTTCTTGGCCTGCAGGTGCTAAAGCCTCCACTCACGTTGTTGATCATGAGATGCATGATGGTTTTGGGCACAAGATCTCTGATTGATTTGTTGATGATGCCGATGTACGAGTCCACCAGGTTACGAATGGTCTCCACCTGCCGCTCCAACTGGGGATCCATTGAGAAGGTGTCTGCAGGTGCGGCCTCTTCATTCTCCACCTTCCACAAAAACATCACATCATACCAGAACCAAGAGGTTCACATTGTTCCAAGCTTTATTAAGGCACTATAAATGGAGGCAAACCACCTTAAAAAAACAGATTCTTTTATTTTGGTTTATTTCGGCTTATTTGTTTTATGCATTTATAGCCAACAGAATCTGAGCATAATGTGTAAAAAAAAATAAAAATAAATAAATAAAAAGAAGAAATTTGCCTATTTACCAACTCAGAAGACAAATCCTGCAAAATCAATTTGTCATACCTGGTCTTTCTCAGGATAAACTCCTGCCCTGAGGAAGGAAGCTTTCCAGCTGTCTACATCTTCTTGAGAATCACAGGCCAGATCTATCTGTCGTAGATCTTTGTAGACGTTCCTGTTAAGATAATCGACAAAATTCTGATTTACTGAGACCTTGAAGCAACATATAACTGAACAAAACCCAACAAAATAAAATCAAAGTGCATCAGCTGGAGTTTACTGGAGAACACTGACCTCTGTTCAGTGTTAAAGATGGCAAAGATGTGCTTTGTGGACATAAAGCCTTTCTCCACATCTCTGATCTTCAGGTTGTCTAAAGGCAACATGTACTTCTTCTCTTTTTCCTTAAATAAATCACATAAAACTTCATTAAAGATGCTATAAAACATAAAACATTTTAATCCATACATAATAACTACTTATATATGCTTAATGTTCTTAATCTATAAGATAATTGGATAAAAAATAAATGTATTAATCTCTTTCTCTTTTTAAACCTTTTATTTAATTTTTTTTCTTTTTAAGAATAAATTAGCAGAAGAAATATCTAAATAAAGTCTCTTAATGCTTAAAATGTTTTCATTCAATACATTTTGGATTTTCAAAAACAAAGCACAGACACGTGAGGAGATCAGTATTTGGACAAACCGTTCTGTCAGTCAGAGGGGGTCACTACTGGAACAGCCTCCCAACAAACATCAGGGAATGTCCCACTTATTGCACATTTAAAAGTTTCTTAAAAGTTCCCAGTCATGCACTTACTAATTTTATTGTTGTAATGTCATTGTCTCAACGTGTGTCTATGTGTTTTGACTGATATTGTATTATGTGATCTTGTGTTGTTTTGTCTTCCTGCCTCAGGACGACAGATGTAAATTAGCAACTATGCTATAATCTGGCTCATTTACAATCTGTACAGAAGTATAAGATTGTTCATTAATGTGCTCTGTCCTGATAAAATAAATAAAATTTAAATGTGGACGCTCACTTTTTCTAAAGGGAAAAAATTAAGCATTTCCTCAGTAATGACCACCCCCAGACTTGTGAGATGGGGAAATCGTAATCAAGATGATGAGGAGGAAGAAAAGTAGGAGTTTCTAGAGGGACTGGTTGGGGTGCTGAATAGAGACATCTGGAAGCATTTACATCTGCACTTACAGAGTGGCACAGGACTAAAAGTTACATCACTCAAAGATCTGCACAATTCCACTCCTTGATCCCACATCCACCCACACACACACACACACACACACACAAACACACACAAACACACACAGAGCAGAGTAAATCCTCAGCTTCATGATGGAACCAAACTCACATGTGGAGGAAAGAACAGGACAAAGAGAAAACTAAGTGTGGTCATAAAGACACTTGTACAGATGAGGTCAACTTCCCAAACAGCCGGCGGGAGTCGTGCAGGCCAGCGCCTACACACTTGTACACACAATCGCCCCCTCCCCTCCAGCCCCCGTAACCCAGTACGATTTCCTGCAAATTCCAAAGTCAGATCCCGGCTGGAACATTTCAGCTTGACTGCCACGTCAGTTTGCCTACACTTTTCCTACCCCTCTTATTCTCTTAGCTTTTTCAGAAAAGGCAGCGAAAGTGAGAGAAAACCAACACCGAGAGAATGCGGTTTTTCTTTTCTAATTTGCATCAGACTTTTTTAGGTTTCTTTTCTTAATCGAAAAAAGAACAACAACAGAGGCCTGAGAGAGAGAGACCGAGTGGTGAGTAACAATCCCAAACTATTCATTTTGATCAGAAAATCATTTGAGACAAATACTTTACAAATTACCTGTCTAATATTTCAGTTCCTTTATCTGTAAACGCTCTAAAATTAGCATTTTTTAACCGAAGAAACTGTTTTTACTGAGTCAGATTAAATCAATATCATGTAAATATTTTTATTTGTTTGCTTTTCACTCTAATTTATAACAATACATAACTGCCACGTACTCTGCTTTTTTATATTTACAACTTCTGGGTAATATTTAAACTGTGTCCTCTGTCCTACAGACGCAATGACCTCTGGGTCCTTCCTCCCACCCCCCCACCCAGCCTGCCCAGTGTTCAGACTACCTGTTCCTAGAGCTACAGCTGAACAGTAGTCTGCACATTGGTTAGGCTAGGCTGGGATGCACACAGCTCCTCACCTCTGATGGCGACGGCACCAAATCCTCATTAGGGATAAATTACACAAAAGCATGCTGGAGTAATTTCACGCTTTTCTGGTGTTGAACTGAGTTATACCCATTTATGTCACATTAAATAAGTCAATGGAGAACAGAGTCCTCTCACCTCCTCGTCTTTGTACCAGGACAGAGACTCGGCTGTCAGCACGAACCAGTATTCCTTGGAGCCTCCCTTCATGATGCTGATGTGGAGGGTTAGCCAGCCTTTCCTGATTACCTACACAGTGAGGGAAACGTGTGGAGGACACCAGGAGCACGGGGAGGTTGGGAATTTTAGGAAGTTGGAAGAAAGCAACAGAAACAGTCAAGCTTTTTCACTGTTAAAATTAGGACAAAAAAAAAAAAAAAAGAATTATTTGATTCAAGGATTTGACAAACACTGGAAAAATGAAGTCACTTACCTGTGCGGTTAAAGACTACTTTTGCTAACATTTTAGATCTAAATGTTAAATGTTTGGAATTTGTGATTTTAGTGGTATTCAAGACCTAACATGACATAAACCACAAAAAGGAAAGAGTGATCAAAGGATAGCAACACGTGCATCTTGGAATGGACAGCTAAATTCAAAGAAAATCCAGAATGGAACTACTGAAATGAAATAAAGGGAAATGCCCTGATTTATTCAACAGAAAATTAATCATTTCATCAGGAAAGCAAAAATGCTCTCTGGGGCATTCTCGCTCCAATTTAGGGACAAAAAACAAAAGGTCGACGGCGGCGTCAAAAGGTTAGTCAGAGAAGATATACATGAGGTGCTTGATTTCATAAGAAAGAGCTACACAGGTTAATGAACAAGCATTCAGTGTGAACAGGTTATTTAAGCCGACAACGGTTAGTTTAGATTGCAGAGAACAAATGTAAACAAATTACATTCTAGGCAGCAGAAAAGACCGAGTGAGAGAACGACTACTGATAAGACGTTAGTTAGGAAAGAAATTAGACATTTCTCTGCAGAAGACCATGTAATAGAACTTTATACTTTTCTACATTCCCTCCTGTCCAATTTAACTACAATATCAAAAAGTCAGTGTTAAAACAAGGAGCTTATATGTTAGATACGTTATAAACTCTTCCTCATGCTTTTAGTAAACAGTCCCTGTTCATGGAGGAAAGAACATGAGTGGGAGACGGTTGGAGGGAAAACCCTTTCACTAAGCTTCAAAGGGCCGATGTCGATATGGGAGAGGAGGAAAGAGAGTTCTACGAATCACCATTTCCTTTGTTATTTTACAGTCATCTGGTTTATGACATGAGAGGGAGTCACAGATGCTGTTTCCCTTTCCATATTATTTAGACAAAATGTTCTGCATTAATATGGGTTAGTTGAAGCTGACAGACGACATCTGAGATCAACAACAAAAATATCATATAGAACACATATATGCCGGATATAAAAGGTCTATTATTCCCTGTTAAAATGCCACGTTTATGAAATGTGAAAAAAAATTGTAAAAACAATTTTAGTCTTTTTTCACTTTTATTTTTATCTATGATTTGAAAAATTAAATACAAGAAATGTACATCATTTGTTGAAGGTTGCAATGTTGCTGTATAAGGAAGAAGAGCTTCATAACTGGGCCCAAAACTAAACTGGGGTCAAGCAGGAGCCAGTGCCCACCGGCTATCATTTCATCACCATCAATTGCTTTATCTGAAAATTGCATAGTTGGCTCAATCAGTAAAACCCAGGGTCTGCTGAGAGCTTACAAATGTTAACATAAGGTATCAGTCAGGATACGTGCAAAAAAGATAGTGATCAGCCATGAGATAAAAGTTGTAACTTTATAAGAAAAAAATACAAACCCACATAAATTCTACAAAAAACTAAGTTTCCTTAAAGCAGGTGGGATGATGAGTTACCGTTCAAAAAAAATAAAATCAGTGTTTAACCTTTTCCTCATAATCCAAATAAGTGAAAGAATTTAGTGCAAAGACACCACTGCACATCACCAAACCCATAGTCGGGCAAGGTGGTGGCAGCGTCATGCTCTGAGTCCTTTTTTTTTTTTTTTTTTGCCCCTTTCACTGCAATTGTTGCCTTAGCTGTGGTTATGAACACTTCCAAACAGTGTGAAGTAAGTAGAAAACTTTCAGGCTTTGGGTGAAAGTAACTTCATTAGAGAATGAATTTTCAAAAAAATGTGTTAGTTACTGGCAGCTACTTTCTTCTTGGAGAGCTGTTTTTATCAGAATCAAAATAAATCTGATGAGAAACCCGTGGGGTAATAAGAACATGATACGAGATGATCTGATAAACCAGGAAGATTTTAGCAAGGTGATCGGAAAGTTAAGAAGCGCTGTGCTTATAAACTAAATCAGCATAAGCTAATCTGTGTAGGTGTGTGTTTTTATAAGTCATCAACATAATAAAATTTTTGTTTGTTTCATTGAGTCTAAATAGAAATATGGTTCATCGCAGGTGGAAACGGTTCTGAAAAGATTTGTTACTCTAATCTTTTTCCATTACAAAAACGTGGCATTTTAACAGGGCTGTGTGGACTCTTTATATCCAGTCTGAACAAAAACGAAGCTTGCCTTGATAAGACTTCAGGAAATAAAACAATGAAAGTTAACAACGATTTATCTGTTCAGTCATTAGCATACAGCCCAAAGCCGTGACCAGTCACCAGATTCAATAAAGGGAATCAGTGCATAAGATAAGAGATTATAATCACACAATTTTGTTAGATAAACATTATTTTAGAAATTTTAAAAGAAAACCAATCAAAAGACTTGTTTTTCAAATCAAAGAATACACTTTTAGGTATGCTGCTGATTTGATTGGTCCCGCTCCTCCCGTTATTCCCCAGAGGCCTTCAGGACGGTTCTCACAAGGCAAACATTTGGATCACCATGCATGAGGCAGCAGCAGAGGTAAAAACCCAGTGGCAGAGGAACTGACACCTCCACAATTACAGGTGGTAGGCTTCTTCATCATCTCTCTCGTGTCGCAGGAATGTACTGTGCCACCATGTTCTGATGGCACAATAAATTAAATCATTTTTTAAATGTGCACAATAAAAACTATGTTAGTAGAATTACTGGCAATTACTGCCTCCTTTGATAAAGATTATAAGTTTAAAAAGTCAAGTCAAGTGTTAGTGACAGCCCAAATTACTGGCAACTGTACACCGATGTTGTAATTACAATTAATGACACTGTTGTAATCCTGAAGACTCTACCTTTTCTTCCTTGACCTCTCCTAGCCCGACAAGCTGCAGAGGGGGGGAAGACATTTTATTAAAGTGAAGGTATTGCCTTTATTTGACACAGGAGCTAACATTCACCCGCGGATCTCCGAGGAGTTTATGTTCAACACTAACTGAACTGGCTGACCTTTACGGATACGGCCTCAGTTCTTCTGCATGGCCTACCCCTGCTGCCCCCGGCAGGGTGTGGTTTAATGTGAGGTACTTACCAGAATCTCACCCTGCAGTAACAGGAAGGGAAGTGGGGTTAAAGCCAAGGGGTAGTTTTAATATAAACAAAAATCAAAGCAAAAGAGAAAACAATAATAGCCAAGATGGAGGACAGTTTGAGTTGTGTAGAAGAATGGTGGAATAAATAGGAAGAAGTAAAATGAACAAACAGGAAGAGTAAAAGAGAGAAGGAAAGGTAGTTTAAGGGAGCAATAAAGGAGAAAACAGGGAATCCGAGAAGCAGAGAGAAAACAGATGAAAACACAGAGAGAGAGGGGGGGGGGGGGGGGGGGGGGGGGCAAAGTATTACATGCAATTAAAATTACTTCAAGGTATATCACAATTCGGTTATGTCACATTTATTGCTCAGATGATTGTTGTGATATCCATGCACATCTTCAAATTCTAATCAGCACCAAGATGCTTGGGAGTTAATAGAAAGGCAAAACAATCAACATAATTCAGTTATTCATTATTGATGTGCCAATACAACATGCACAGATAACATGCAGGAAACAAATGGCAGTCCTGAAGAGATGAGCTCTTGCCAAAAAGCAGGGAATGGGGTCTTCCTTATAATCATTAACACAGCTCTCCCTTTAAACAATCATTGTCAAAAGGGCTGCATTCAAACAACAAATTCACCATATATACAGTATGAGAAATAGCATTTTTAGAACGCTAAATAGATAAACATTAGACCTACAAAAGAAGGATGTCACCAGAGGAAGACATAAGATTACTGGCTGAGGATTGATAATTTGATTAATAGGCTCATCTGAGACAGACTATTGAACCTGGATGGATGAGGAGATGATAGAACATACCTGGTTGGGTACTGCTCTCTTCTTGTTCGTAGCAATGTTCCTCTGCTGAGCACTGTGTACAAAAAGAAAGGCAGCAGATAAATACCAAAGAACTTGGCAGAAACATTTTTACAGTATTTTTAATGCGTTGATCACTTCCTATTGATTTTATTCCTCTGATTTTCAGTTTTATAAAAGGAATCAGGTCAGATTTAAAATGTGTCAACTAAATCCATCACCACAAAAACTCAAAGTTAAAGAGATTTAAGAGAAAAGGTTTAAATGCTGGGGCACTCTTTAAATTACAACATCATTGAAAAGTTCACTTATTTCAATTGTTGACCTCTGATAAAGTGAAATAATTCTAGCATTTACTCTCTTATTTCTGATGATTATGGCTCACAGTGGTTGTGTTTCATAGAGAAGGCCAGACAGTAGACGGTAACCAAGTCACAAAAAGCTGTTGCTAAAGTAGCAACATATATACTGAAAGTTGAGTGGAAGGAATAAGTTCGGCAAGAAAGGATCTGCAAACAAATGCAGCCTTAGGATGCTAATTATGAAAAATGCAAATCATCACAATTGCACTATTTCTATCAAATAAGTAAAACAACCAGAAGTGCATGTGAATACGTTTGTTCATGCAATAAAAAGAACTTGGCAGTGACAGCTACATGATACATCGGTGTTTCTGCCACAGCACTAGAGGGCGCCAACATCCTCCAACTACGTCTGCTCTTCTTTGTCTTTTTACTAGTCGGTAAGATTATTTCTAGATCACGTGACCGGATTCATGTCGAAAAAAAGAGTTTTTTATAAATTGCAGTGTTTCCATTTAGCAAATTTATTGTCGTAGTTACAATTTGCACAACTTGATGGTTAATAGAAACTAGCGCTAGTGAGGACACTAGGGTTATGATCCCCCGTGATGCATCAGCCAAATCTTCAACCATGGGCTTTTATAGCTTGTTTTGGAGATGCTGATTTCCTTTGCTTCTGTTGACACAGCTAAAAGTACAGATAATTGATGACCACGTTATCACTGAGAAAACTGGACTGACCATAACCCACCAAGAATTGCTAATAATAAGATGTATACCTTTCACCAAACCCACCATTTCTGTTTTCTAAGTTATTATGAAGGACCAAAAACATCTACTTTTATAGCTCTTATATATAACCGGACTTTTTTTTTTATGTGCAATAAACCATAAAATTACAGAAATAAATTCACTTTTCAATGATATTTTGTCGACATGCTATTGTGGAACAAACCAAACGCTCCATCTTTCCCGTTTGCCCACCTGTTGTTGCCGTACCCTGGGGAGCTACCATCATCCAGCCTTCTGTAGTCAAGACTGAAAGTGATGTCATGAGAACCATTAAAACGCTCCTGCCGATGCAATAAGGCAATTCCCTTGCCATGCAGAGCCAAAATGTTAACCCTGACACATGCTCCCAAAGGGACTTTTTGTTACTTTGTCAAAAAAGAAAAAAAATCCACACTGCAGAGGCGCTCCTCTCAACTATAAATGACTGTTACTGCAGCACTAGGAAGCACATGAAACCACCCGCAAACTCTAGATTGCTTTGAGATAAACCGCAGAGAACATGAACACTTTGCTGTGTGCAAATTAGCTTCCAGAGCAGAGTAGCAACAGATAGAAATCGCGAGCACTGTTCTTTCCTTGAGTACAACAGCATGCTGCAAATAGGAAAAGTTTTTTTTTTTTTTTTACGTTTTTTCAAGCAAAACACACATGATGATGACTGATATATGGGGTAAGGTGGGATTTTTTTCATGCAGGTGTAAAGAACCTCACAAAAAACATGAAAGTTTGATCAACGGATGGATGTTGATTATTGCGGCAGTCACCTCCCCCACAGGGAGACACCAGCTCTGATGTGGCAGAATGACTAAATAACAAGCTAACAGATACCGTTGTATCAGAGTTTCTCAACATGTGTCATTTAGATTAATCAGTCATTATTTTAGATTACTCTCATCTAAAAATGCAGCACAACAGGTATTCAGTAAGACAGAGGTCACAGCACCAAGCTACACAATACACCTAGAATAAGAAGGATGGTTACATACTTTGCAAAGCCTATGAAGTCCTCATGGTTGGTGTTTATGTAGGACAGCTCTATGTCAATAAGCAGCAGAACCTATAAGAGAAACAACAATGTTAAGATGGAGGATTTACTTAAACCATGCAAAGACAAATGAGAAAGTGAAAAGTGTCACATTGATATAACACCAAACCAATCGTAATTCAGCCTCTAAAAGTGACAATATCAAGGCTGCTAGCAGTACCGCTGAGGTTGAATTGAGAAACCCTTATTACTCAAAGGTTTCTGTTTATAAACCCTGTATTTTACCAAGTTCCTGACCAACAGCAGCGTTATCCACTTCCTCAACTCCTGTCAGGGCATATTGACATGTTTTCTGAACTCACTGGGATTCTATTAATATTTTAGGATAAATCACATAACAGACAAAAAAAATGGTCTCGCATAATGTTGTGCAAATTTTCTCTATATCTTTTTTTATCATTTAAATTTTCTCTGTTAGCTTTGTTTTTTGTTTTTTTTATTGAATCGAACAGAATGGACAGTAATGGCAGATGATTATTTGTAAATAACTGCAGGTGAACAGGACCTGTGGAAGACTGAAGCTAAGAGTAAAACTGAATAGGAACCTTTTATTCTTTTACATAAATTATGCTGTTAGACTAAACGCAGGATAAAGAAAAAAGATCTGAAAGCATTACTCAACCAATCATTATCTAATATTATAAATGTTCCTACTTCTTTCCAGGGTCAAATGTTCAGACTTGTCTGTAGAGCCATTTTCAAAGTTCTCTGTACAAAATATTTAATGTACATTTAAATGAAAGCTTGGATCATCAGGGTTTTATTATCCGTAACCTAAAACAGTGATAACAATTCTACAATATTTCTGTATACAGAGATAAATAATAACAGATTTGGCATTTGTTTTGTCCATTAAAGTCAAATGATTTTTCATAGCAGTGATTCCGGAGCTTTAATCTTGGGAAAGACTGTAGGCGGGCCATTTTTAATAAATAAATCATTAGGCAGCTCTAGTAGGCATCAACCACTGATTCATAACCATAATGCTCCATCACATTCCCTGTATTGTTTAAAACACCCCAACTATAGATTGACAGAATAACCAGTTTTCAGGTTATTTCAGCTGTAGAGGAAGATGACGTTAAACAGCATTGACCATCCAGTACATGATGCAATAAATTGGCCCCAATCTCACTGATAGAAGACAAAAACACCTTCCTTCCAGCGTTAAAAAGGTTGTCATAATTTGAAACAGCATTCAGCAGCAGCCCTGTTTACCTATGGCAGGGACGTCCAAAGTCATGTCCTGCAGGTTTCTCTTCTTCAGCCTAATAATCAGCTATCAATGGAAATCAGCTGTGCTCAAGCAGGGAAACCTCTAAAACCTGCAGCACAGCGGCCCTCGAGGACATACCTGACCTATGGTAAACGCGCATATTTTCTTTTGAGTGATTCATCTGAATCAGCAAAATAAAGAGTCCTCACTAGCTGCTTCTGGAACCGTCAGTTACAGCCCAGCCTCCCGTTTGAGTCATTTTATTACGAGGCACATTATCCACCAACAGCTGCTGGTTTTTAACTGCGTCACCTCACACATGCAGTAGAAGGGGAGCTGTTGCAGAAACACAGCTTGATGGGATAATTCAGACTGATGCAGCAAAGCAAACCAGTCTAACACCTGAACAGATACCATTAGCTAATGAGGCGCTGAGATCTGGTAGTTTTCAGTAAAGACAAAGCCTCTCTTTAAAATGCTTTGTCAGGGTTGCAGTCTTTTCTAACTCTGCAGCACAGCCCGTTTCAGAGATGGTCAGCATTCTTTGGCATTTTTAGTTGCCAAGTATCTCAATAGGCTACAGTATAGCCTTAGCATTAAGGGAAGCTTTATAAAAGCTATTTTTTTCTTATGCATTCACCTTTTACTAGCGTATTTAACTCCAGCGAGAGGAGGGGCTAAGAATCTTTGACCCCATTGCAATTTGCGTCACTAACAAACAAACAAACCCCTATTTTTTTATCTTGAATTTATAAACTGTGTTTTTAAAGCTTTGGTTTAGAAGCCTAATTGGAGGAAAACATCAGGGTCTAGAATCAAGTCCAGGATCCAGAAGTGCCCTTGGGCAGCACAACTAATTGATCAAAATGACCGATGAGCCAGTAGACCATCAGATTAATAGCCTAGCAACGCACCTGATCCTTGGTCTTCCCTTCTCTTTCTCTTACATGGGTGGTAACAATCCTCTCAGTCTCCTCTCTTAGTCTTGGGTAGGAGTTGAGCTGCAAGGCAACAAAACATGTAACTGCGGCATTTAACACCAACAAACACCCACACAAACGCACAAACACACACACACTTACACATAAGCTTGACCTTATAGTAGGACTTACCAACAAGAATCAGAGAAAAACAGGAGTGAGAAGTGAGAATAAGTAGGAAAAAAAGAAAAAAGTAAAAACATTGTCAAGTGACATTTCAGAGTCACACAAATGCAGGTAACCACGATCAAACACGCAAGCACACCAAGGATCTTAAATACATGGTGGTCGTTAGAGTGTTAGAGGCCAATGTACCAACAGTCAAAGATGACCTTTAATGTTATCCTAACAACTTTATCCTAAATCGTAACATCCAGTTTAAACATGCCAATTATAGTTTGAACTGTCATCGTTAACTGAAGGTACAGATTTAAATCAACGGAAGTTAGTGGAGACTGGATGACAGGAGAGTCAGGGGTGAGGCAGAGAAAACCCAAAAGGCAGGGAACTGTTTGTTCTGCTCACTTTGCATCACAGAGCATTTCCTTCTGGGCAGTGCTCTCGTTTGTCCACAAGATGGCAGTGGCGCACTGTTACAAACGAAATGAATTGCCATGTTCTGGTATAGTTTCTTTTAACCCCACTTATCAGTTCAATTTTTTTCCACTTCAGCTGATAGAATGTCAAACTGCCGTGTGGGTCAACAAGCGTGCATCACTGAACTGAGTAGATTGGTTCTCAAATGGGCAAGGGCAAAAAAAGGGAAGCAGAGCAGGAGCTGGGGAAAGCTACGCCCGAAAGCTGATGCAAAGGTACGGATGTACGTGATGAGCTGGTCATTAAAAAATTTTAAGCAGAGCTCAAAATTTTGCGCAGAGTTTTCCAAGAAAAATGTTCACATTCAACATAACGAAAAACACCGACAGGATGGTAAAAAAAAAGGAGACGATATATAGAGACTTTAAAAGCAATGAGCAGCAGTGGATGAAAACTGGGCTCTGATGACAGCAAGATAACAACTTGAAAAAAAAAGCTCTTCTCCCATCTTGGCATTAAAATGGCATATGTTTCCCTGGTTACCTTGTTGGCACACTTCATGACGAGAGCAGTGAGTTCAGTCACCACAAGATCCACACATTTGAGGCTGGGCTCTTTGAGTTTGCGGATCTGCTTTTTGACAATCGTCTCGAAAGCCAGGTCAGGGGTGAAGAGCCCCGTTCTGAAAGGTCATAGGGTTAGTTTTGCATTTTGTTGTAAGAGTAGAGAGAAAGTTTCAGGTGGAAATAGAGGAAAAGGGAGGAAATTTGGAAAAGACAGAGAGGAATAAGACAGGAAGTGTTTGCACATTAGTCTGTTTCTAATTGTTTAGCAGGAACTCAAACAGTGGAGGACAAGCCGCAGGTTGTTCACATCATCTTTCCTAATGAGCCGCTTCCATCCAAAATTGATCTGCATAATAAAGATAGCCTTATTGTTATACTGATTATATTGAGCTATGAGACCTGCAGCTTGTCCAGGAGAGATCGGGAGATTCTCAGTCCTGGGAATATCTCTTATCCACAACAACACGTCACCCGTCACAACACTCCACAACACGACAACGCCGCCTGAACTCAGAGCTTTCAGGGCCGGGCTGGCAGAGGGCGAACTGCTTGAGACTTTCCGCAATCAAAACCCTAAAATCTGACTAACTTTCCTCTGTGCTACAGCTAGCGTTCTGTGTCAGCAGCACGCCCTCTGCTACAACCCTAATCCCCCTGCTCTGAGCCTTGGCCCGGTCGGGAGATGCTGGACACTTGCAGTACCTTGTTGGTGCACTGCCTGACTGTGTTGATGAGTTCTTGAATGACCAGATCGATACATTTGAGACAGGGCGTTTTCAGCTTAACAATCTGCTTTTTCACGATGGCCTCAAACGCCAGGTCTGGAGTGAACAGCCCCGTTCTGAGGATGCACAGAGAGACAGAGGCACAGAGGCCGACACATGGAACAGTTAACAGACATGTAGGCTGGAGCATCCAATAAAAATATACAATGAGGAAATTAAAGAAAGAAAAAAAAAAGCGAAGGTTTCAAACAATGAAAACCTGGATGTGCAAATATGAAATACAAAAGAATGGCAGATGACGCAACACAAGACGGCACAGTTCCTTAAGGAACATAGAACACAAACATGATAAATATCCAGATTACATCAAAACAAGATGATCTGAACACTATCAGACACCAACAAAAAAGAAGTGGATGAAATTTCAAAGACAGTCATCTAGAAACATTAGAACTGAAAACAAACCACATTCACAGATAACAGTTTCTAAATACATCACTTTCAGTCGGTACAACTAGTTTGAAATGCTTAGCCTTTAATCACAGCTCGGACAGAGGAAGAACCACAGTATTCAGTGTTAATAAGTTTCACATGTGCATCGTCTCAGGAATTTTCTATGCTGAACTCTACTTGCCTGACACCATGGACATTTTTGATCGCGTGACTGATTTCCCTCCTCAGTTCTTTCTCATCAAACACAATCTGGAAAACAAGAAAGATAAAAGAAAACCTTCAAAATCCAGTATAGTTGATACCTTTGTCAAAACAGGAAGTAAAGACATTGGTGTTTATTGGTCAACCTTGACTAGCTCGAAGGGGAAGCGTTCGTGGAAGAGACGGTTGATCCTGGCACCACCTGACAGCTCATTGGTGTCCACCTGGTCCCCAGATCCCTCAATGCACTTTTCAAAGTCCACACCAAATTGTTGAACCATCCTTTATGTTTTAAACAAAAGACGAGGCGTGAAAATCATCTCTTTTCAAGCATTAATATCTAATATAGGCAAAACATGATCTTCAGTAACTTGTGATTTAAGATTATGGCACTGTGCAATTAATCCCCTTTTTTCGGTTTATTCTTAAACTCAAAGATGTGTAAACATGCAGCCACTATGTGCAAACTGATTACAAAACACATGTACTGTGAAGCTACAATCTAAGCTAACTTGATAAAGACCAAATTCAAATAAGAAGGTTAAATGTACTTAAGCTTTATTGTGCATAAGTTGCAGGCAGTAAAGTGTAAATCTAGTCTTTAAATAGACATTTAAAACTGCACTCACTGCAACAACGCCTTCGTCTTACGAGTCGGATCGTCGGGACGGAAATTCTTGTACTCTTCCACCTCCTTCTCCAATGAGAGGAGTTGACTCTGCAGCTTATTGCGCAGGCCCGGCAGAGTGTCCCTGATGTGATTGGTCAGTTGCTACGGACAAAGTCATGGTATTTTAGATCTCAATAACGTGGACAATCTTGATGCCTAAATATAAGAATGCCAACCTGGTTGAGGGTCTTTTGTAGATGCGGGGTGCCCATACGGTCTGCCATGTGTCGGTAAGCAGGGTGGGACAAGAAGAACTTTCTCTCTGCGGCCAAAGCGGCACGGATATCTTTTTTCCCATCAATGTCTTTTTGACTCCGGTTCACCACACCAATGTAGCCTAGAGAAAGATAGGGCAGTCAAGATGTAAATATCATGGAAATCCGACTGTGTGTGTGTACCATACAATACTAACCTCTCCTTAATGGAAGCAGTTTATTTTCCAGAATATCCTTTGCGTCTGTGCCTTCATCCATGAGGTCCAGTTTTGTTATAACTCCAATGGTGCGAAGACCTGCACATATGTATGAAGGGGGCATGTTTTAGACGAATTTTATTAAATTTTTCTGTTGATACAAAAATCTATTTAAAGAAACGGGAGAAGACAGATCCATGCTGGCCGCTGCGATGGTTTCAATGGGAATTACGAGGTATCAGGCAAGTGAATGTAAGGCTGTAGTGGCAATCTGAGGTTTCACTGTTGAGCTGTATGCTTTACCTTGTGGGTCCACCTCTTTGGCAATCTTCAAAGCATCTGAGTTAGCCAGGTCCATGTTTGCAGGGGTAACTGCCAGGATCAGACAGCTCTCCTTGGTGATGAACTGCATCAGCATGTCTCTGATTTGATGCTCAATGTCTGGGGGCTGATCTCCTACAGCAACCTTAGTCATACCCGGGAGGTCAATCAGCGTCAGGTTCAAAACTGTCACACAAGAAGAAAAATATATATGAATTGGAAAGAATAATGAAAATTTTCCTCTTTTATCATGACAAAGTAAGCTTTCATGTTTCTGGATCAAGATATTAATTGGAACAACTTTGATTACCGTGTGGAGAGTAGACTCTCAGGTTAATGGGGATAGGAGAAATGCCTTTATTGGATCCTGTAATCCTGTCCGTTTCTGCCTCGATTTCTGCCCGAACCTCATCAAAATCCACAAACTTCTTCCCTTTGCAGTGCAGGAATTCAGCATATTCTAAACAGGAGGTTAGAAATGAGTATGTGAGATGTATGCAGAAAAAGAAGGAGAAAGGAGTGGTGAAGAGAGGCAGAAAATTACATTTGAGACATGAAAGCAGCAAATAGTGTGACTGGCTTGAGGCACAGCAAAAGAGAGGCCATATGCAGGGCAGTGATGAAAGAAAATTGGGATTTTGTGTTGCTCCAGAAAGGCGTGCTCACCTGCTTTATTATTTACCAGCTGCAAAATGAGAGGTCTGCGGGTAACAATGCCTGATCCGCGAGGTAGAAAGTCCCTGAGCAAAAAAGGGGAAGGAATGAAAAACAGATAAAACATTATTAATGGTTTGAAACAAAAGCTACCAGAGCAGATACAATAAAAGCATGCTGGATTAAATGTAGCTTACAAAAAATATATATACGGTATATAAACTGAATAAAGGTCAGAGTGACAGGGAAGAACATTTCATTTTTCATTATAGTCCTTTCAATAACAAAACCGTCAACAGTAAACCAAAAATGAAATTATCATTCCTTTTTTCTATCTAGTCAAAAAATGTCAAACACGACTCATTCTATCATGAAATATTTAGAGGTCAGCTCATGTGCAAGAACACCAGCTAAGATGATAACATTGTTGTTTTTTTTACATACAAGTAAATAAAAACTACTACAGCTCTCTCCTAATAATCTAATTTTAGTTTCAACAAACTTTAGTAATAATAAGTAAACAATAAGGCATCTTTCAGACAATGGATTGAAGATTAATTAAGGATGAGAAACATTTTAACCAAAGTCCAAAAATAAACTCTTGACCTATTTGCTTCTGGTCTGAAACATTTAGTGATCAGTCACATCCAGTGTGCTAATCTCCTCTCATCCATCTATTCCTCCTTTATTTTTAGAGTATTTGCTAACATGGGGGCAGTAGCTGTCAAATAACATGCTTTCACAGAGCAGACCAACGGTCCTCCAAACATTTCAGTTCAAAAAGACCATCTCCGCAGCAGTTAGGAAGTTTGTCAGGCAGCATGACTATCAGGTTACAGCATATTTTTGACATCGGACTGTGTTATGTGCAATCCAACAAGTGTTTTTTTTTTGCAATACTTTAGTAATCCACCAGGGAAATTACCCATTTTATGAATGAAATGTAATTCATTAATTCATTTAATTATGCAAACGCAGCACAGTTCTGAATTCTTAATCACAGTGAAAACATCCAAGGTTGCAACTAGGGCCTTTATACACACCCATAAACGTAAAGCTGTGCTTGTTTACATACTCTTCTATCAAAGACATAAAAAAAATCTGTATTTTATTTTACAAAATTACCATTACTACCCTTTTCAGTTTTTTATTATTTGAATTACTAGTGTGAATTTATTATTTTTCCTTAATGGTAAGGGGAAGTAAACTTTCCAGCAGATCTGTATCTCCAAACTCCAGCTAACTCCATAGTTTAAAATAACACAAACATTATGTTAACCGGTTGAATTATTTGCAGAGAGGAGCAGCGTAAGACTGGCAGTATTTCCAAGGTAGATGCCATCTCTCACCCAACCTGCTGCAGATAGGCACTGCCCAACTGGATGCTAAAGTAGATATATAGACGAAGGGAGGAAGGATGGATGGAAATGAACGGCAGATCCCACACAGCTGACCACAATATGTTATGTTTTATTTTGTTTGCCTATGCTTTTAACGTGTTATGCAAAGTTCACTTCAAACACAATGCATTTGAAGGCAATAACAACAACACCATTAATGTTTGCGAGGCACCGTCATAATTGTCCCTCACTAATGTGGTCTGTTGGTGTTATGTATAACGCAAAAAAAACAAATGACTGGACCTGAATTAGTCACAGTTTTCAACATGTCAAATAAACTTTTATCCAAAAATAATTAGTGCAGGACAGAAGCAAACTAACAGATGCATTAGGCAATTTTAAATATAAAAAAAGGAACCATGTATTACTTTTGACCCAACAATGTTTTGTTCCTGAAAGCAAATAAAGTACAAATGTTGCAGTAAAATGTTAAATGAATGGTCACTCAGGTAACTATTTGGGCTTTAACTAAGATTTTTTGCTGATCTGGCCAAAATCATTGCAGTTGTAAAATATTTATGATTTTATTGCAGCAGCATGGCTTTAAACAGTATGCCTTTCAGCACATTCAGTTTCATAAACAGCTAAATCATGCCTGTTCAGCATTGTTCTGTTGACAGAAAAATAGGGCAAAATGACAATTTACAGTAAATGATATGTCTACTGGGTTTCGTTGTACAGAGGTGTTTTATTTGAATAACTTAACTAGAGTCAGGTTTTAGAAAGCTGCTCTTAAAGTAAACAACATATCACGGATAACACCTTTCAACCTCTGCGCGAGACTATAGAGAAGCCGAGCAGCGCCTTTAGTTAAAGACTTCTACACCTTGTTTGACTCTACAATGCAACAATACAACGGCAATAAGTTATGCAAAGTATAATGTGCAATTACTATTTGATTCCCTGTGCAATAACCTGTTTCTCTATATCTGACACCCAGTGCAATAACTATATTTATAAATATAAATATCCATCTATAAAAATACCCATGTAAACACCCTGTGCAATAACCCTGTATAATAATCCTACTATTAAAAAAAAAGCTGTCAGATGTGGGTGCACTGTATGTATATATCCCATGCACCTTTTTCTTCCTCTGGCACCTTCCTCTTCGTCTATCTGAGCTGATGTAACGGTAAAATTTCTCTACTGTGAAATTAATAAAGTCAACCTATCAATCAATCAATCAGTGACTTTAAATTTATGTTTTATTTCCTGAAACCTTATATCGTCATTTTAGGACACAATTTTTTTGCAAAGGCTTTCCTGTTGAGCTGTTTCTTGCTAAGTTTGTATAGCTTGTAGTGATACTTTCATTTCTGTATTCATGAAAATCCTCCAACTGAATATAAAACAACATTAAGTTTGTTTTAGGCTGCTGCAGACATGTGATTTTGTTAAGCGTTTATAGGCCGAAAAATATTGTTCTTAATTTTTTTTTTTTTTTATGTTTTAGGTTTTGTAAACTTTCTAAAACAAAAGAAGTTCCAGGTTGTCTAATGTAATTCAGCTAAAATGAACAGAAGTGCAGAATGTCCTCGCAGCCCCACTACTTCCGCTTTTAGCTGCAACCACAATGAGAAGGTGTGTGGCAACCTAAGCGAACAGTACCCAAAAAACTGCACAACTAATGATGGCAGAATAACAAGTAACGTTAAACTAGCAAAGAATTTGCCACCTTGCATAAAATATCTGTTTAAAAGATCTAAAATAAATTAGTGATGCATAGGTTTGATTTTATGCTTACTGACTACTTTTTAAATATAATCACACTTTGATGTCTTATCTTGGCCACTTGCTTGCAAAAGGCTAATTGCTCAAAGCAACAGCAGTGCATAACACAAGCAGACGGTAGTAAACAATTAAGAAATGCTGCAAGAGAAAAAAAATAAATGATTGAGAAACAATATAAACATATAAAAGCTCAGTCTGTTCTCTTTAAGCTTTCTGTGCAAAAGATGGGTGACAGAGTTCATCAAAATAAGAAAAACATAGTATTGATTTTTATGCAGTGATTTATGGCTTAAAAATTTAATCTCCATTTTTTCTACAAATGTGAGAAAATTTATTTTCAGTTTTTAACCTTAAGTTTCATAAGAAAAAAATTAAAAAATGACATGCATTACTTTTAAAAAAATAGCTTTTGCTTCAATCAACTTTAATTTAAAACCACATTATTTAAGTGTTTAAGTGGTGAAGCCTTTTGTAAAAAAAAAAAAATCCCATTTGAAGCTAGTGGTATTACAAACAAAAATTGTTAAATAATATAGAAATACAGATTTTCCACATAAAATAATCACCGTTCCCCACATTTATATATTTATTTATTCTTTTAGCTGGTTTTTATGAACATGAAGCTTGAGAGATTTTAAAGAGAACAAGGTTACTTTGGGGATATCAACCAACAGCATAAAATCCTTTTTTTTCCTCTCAACATAGAATTACACTATGTCTGTAACATTTGATACAAGCATACCAGGAATGCGGTAACTGTGTAACATAGAGATACAGTGGATAACAGTAGCTGATAATAAAACTCTTCTGTCAGATTAAACTTGTAAATGTTATTGCCCCTCTATCTTTATGCCAGGAAACATGATAGTTTACCACCTAATGACAAGAACTCAACTCTCTTCAATCACAGCTATTCACATGATGACAGTTATTGCTTTCAGTAAAAACACTCTACAGCTATAATGAGGATATATGATAGCATTAATAAATTATTAACACAAATACCATTTTCACAAGTCCAAATATAACAATATATAACTACAATGTTCATCTAAAAACAATATTTTATACGCTTCAGCTCTAGTTATAGAGCTATGTGATCTTATTAAACTAAGTAGCCCTAAAGGGTCTCTCTCTCAGCTTAAGGCATGTTTTAGAGGATCTATAATCCGGTTAATGATTAATCGATGACTATATTAGTTGGGGATTATTTCAATAATCGATTAATCCGATTAATTGTTTCAGCTCAAATAAACTTTCAACTTAAGTTAACATTTGGACACAA
Organism: Cyprinodon tularosa; assembly: GCF_016077235.1. Classification (NCBI taxonomy): domain Eukaryota; kingdom Metazoa; phylum Chordata; class Actinopteri; order Cyprinodontiformes; family Cyprinodontidae; genus Cyprinodon; species Cyprinodon tularosa. The sequence goes on along the minus strand of NW_024038913.1, from coordinate 15,174 downwards.
ATTCCTCTGAAAGTAACCTGGTCAAAACATGTATAAGTTTCATAACTAAGTGAAGTAGCAAAGCATCAGTGGGGTAATCTAATAAGCATCAGCAAATATAAGAACACAGGAATAACTTGTTAAGATGCTAACTAAAATTAGAGATGCTCAAAACCTTTTTAAAATTATATTTTAAGTCTTCATCATTGCAGCTAATCCACCCATCCAGTACATGAACTGGTCCATATTCACAGTATCTGAGCCAGAACATCAAGGCTAAGGAAAAAAATCTTTCAATGAAAGCAACCCCTGGCACTGCAGTTCCTTCTCCTCTCACATACATTAAACCTTCTGGTTCTGCCCCTTTATCTTTATACATATATAATTAGCGGTGCAACCACTGATCGGCCTCGATTTCCTTATTTTTGAGAAATCTTGAAAGGCTGATTCTTTGGTTGTGGAACCGATCTTTTCCATCAAACCTATCTACCTCTGCAAAGGTCTGAAACTCACTACTTCGATGTATATTCGAGAGCAGTAATTTCATAAGTTTTTATTGTTTCATGGGACTGATTGTTTTTCAGAAAGAGATTAAAATATTGAAGGTGTCTTCTGATCTTATAACAACTGACAGTGTCAGTTATATATATTTAAAAAAATCAAAAAATCTGTATCGATCAAATTCAGAATTGCCATTTTAGGATTTTTAAAGGTCAGGAATCGGTGATCGGATAAAATCCTGCAATTGGCGGACCCCTATCTATACTGTATATATTCTCCTGCTCTTATTAAAAAAAAAAAGTTACTAGTTCTATTCAAGTCTTGTTTAAATACTTTGGTGATGTAATTAAATAAAAAGACGTCTCACGAGAAAGTAAAATTACTTGGTGCCATTTTTCAACATCAAAAATATTTATCTTACCGATATCAATTTAACATCAGTCTATGACAAAAATTGGTCTATTTAGTGTATCGAATTCTGACTTTTTACCAGCAGGATAAAGAAAAGCAGAGTACTGTATGTTTAAAGCAGTGCTTGAATAATCAGTGACCATTTGTAAGTCATTACTGCAGCAGACACTGATAAAGATGTTTCCCCTCATGCTCGTTCCTTCCCCTCTGCCTCACGATTCATCAGCTGAAAAACACACATCTGGTTGAAATCACACAGCTGTAGTCAGTGAATTATTCTAGCGGAGTTAAGGAAGCTTCCCTTCATTTCCTTATCACAATCCGACCCACATAACTGAAAAGAGTACAGCAAAGTTCCCCCAGCCATTTGATTTTAGATGGGAAATCATGTCTGCTGCAAGACAAGAGAAACAAGCTGCCACTGTATGTTCCCAGACTGTGTTCATAGAGCAGAACATTCTGGATGGGACCGAGTAGAAAATCCATTGATCAGCAAAAACCCACACGTCTGTGGTTTAGCACTGGTGTTGCGTCATGGACAAAGTGTAAAGTATTCAGACAGTTGTCCCTATGGTTGGCAGTATAAAAAGCCAGGGCCTGTAAGCAAATGAGGGAGAAAGAGCTAACATATAGCATTAGAAAAAAGAGAGACAAAGAGGCTCAACATTCTGAATACTAAAACGTTTCTGAGTAAGAAGCACAACAGTCAGCTCTATAAAAGCGGATAACTTCGTATTGTTCAAAAAATTCAAATAATTTCACCATCGCTAATCATTTTGTACAAGAACTTTAAGTTAAACCTAAAATATATAAAAGATAAGCCCAGCTTGTTCACACAAAATGATTCATTTAATAAGGCTCTAACTTGAGTCTGTTGGTGGAAAACAGCTAAATACAGGACTGAACATTAGGTTTTTATTGAGAGTCAGATAAATGGCAGCGGAATATCAAAAAGAAGCAAGCGGTCAGGATTCTATTATTGATGCCTTTTAAATGATAGAGGAGGCTCAGCAGATTGTGTATCATTTCATGAATCATTTATAGACAAGCATCAGTCTGTGTGCCACCCTCTAAGAAGGAGAAATCAAAAGGAAAAAAGTATACCAGCCTCCCAAAACAACGGTGCACTACTAAAGGTCTCTTTATTCCAGTAGAGAGGCCCACAACACCACACGAAAACCAGTGTGAGAAACTTTGAGGTTGCACCAAACTCTCAAGGGAGCATGGTTGCACACACAAAAAAAATGTGTTTCTGGTGTGATTGAGCTTATTCAGAGGCTCTTTAGAATGGCAATGAACACATAATGACAGCTACCCGCATTCCCACATCCTTGTCTGTCACTGTGAACCAAAAGTAATCTTTGCATCAAAGCCTCTTCAGCCACATTTTACATCCAACAGCTCGCTGGGAAATCCCTTTAATTACCATTTGTACATCTTAAAATGACCCACAAGGATCAAAACTGAGACATTTTTGTTTACGGCAGACAGAAGGTTTGCTTTCATAAACAGAGATGGAATAATCTACAGTTTTGTGCTCGGTTTAACCCCTAGTTATGTTTAAGTTAACAGGACGTAGTTTTAAAACATGATGGTTAAAAGAAAAAAAAAAAGTCTCAAGATCTACAAAAAAAAAAAATATCTGTAAACAAATGTATTTAAACCTGAACAAATTGCTCCACAGCTTGTTTGCATGAGTCTACACCACAAATCTGATAACTCCTCCACCCAGGCCGGCCTGCAGTGCTAGATATGATATCTGAACCACCAACTATCGGGAGGATGGATTCACAACACAAAAACCTATCATTTAAAATGGAGAAAAATTGTGGGTTATTTGCCAGATAATAACCAGAAAATCAAATGCTCATTGCTGTCCTATCTTTTAGTAAACTTTTGTGTTTAATGCAAAATAAACTGTTAGAGATCTGAACATTTAGAATATGATGAGACTAAATTGGAAATAAATAACAGGCCTCAGTTCATCCATTACATCAAATCCCAGAGCAGAAAATAAAGAGTAAATCACATGTTTACTTAGACTGTATAACACCTGTACACTTGCCTGTATAATAACAGTCAAATATGTAAAACCTCAGATGCCAAACTACAAGTTTTTATTCTGAACTAAACTCTGCATCTCTGAGCAACAGTCTGCCTGAGACATGAGCCCAGAAGGAATCAGACACTGGAGATACGGTTGTTGAGGTCAGAAAGAAGAGAAGCATCAAAGGAGTGGTCAGATTGAAGCTAAAGTTCTTGGAACTGGTTTCTTCCTAGAGAGAGTGGATGTAAGATAACTGTAAAACAGCATCTGTGCAATACATTCGTTTGTTGCACATTGAAGGCCATTATTTGATTGAGAAGCCTTACAGCTAGTAGATTGTTTACTTTATCATTAGTATGGGGTGTTTTTGCCAAAGTCCTGAATCGATTCAATTTTGATTAATACATTTCTAAATCGATTAATTCCGATTTGATCTGTTTTTACAATAATGAAAGTGGTTCAACTGTGTCTCAAAATACTCATGTATTTTATGTTTTCCTGTCACATTAAACACAATGTGCAAACTTGTAAATAAGACAGTTTAAACTTGAGATGTGAACAAAACTGTCTCATAAGTGCAAACTTGTTTGTCAAAAGTGAAGCCACACTCGAGCAAGCAGACGTGACACAGCAGACATGCATAAGCTGCATTATCTCCAGTACACCATATTTGCAGCGTTGTCTGTAACAACTACAGGGGGTTTGCTGGTCAGCCCCCGTTTGTTAATGTCTTCAGTCAACCTATTGGCTATATTTGCAGCTGTCTGGCTTGAAGTCATCTTGTGTGCTGGTTTCCTGCTCATTTGAATGTGAACGTCACGCGCGTCTCTATAAAACTAATCGATCTCATTCCCTAGACATCGATTTTGCAAAAATGTAAAGGAATCGATTCAAAATTTATGAAATCGATTTTTTTACCCAGCCCTAATCATTAGCCATAGTTATCAAATGCTTTAAAATAGCGAGGTATTTCAAACTAAACCCTTGTTATGTACAGCTGAAGTATGTTTTATATTTGCATTTTGTATTCACTTGCTTTTCTGTAGCTATTTCTGTCTTTTTACATATGGATTTATTTTGTCTTTAGTATAATGATGATGATGATAATGATGGGATGCAAACCAGTGTCATGCATCTCTAAAAACATCACATAACCAATCACAATCGGATTCTGTAGACGGATCCTAGAAACCATAGCTCAACGGTCTCCTTTTATACTTTTTAATTTATAGTAAGGATATTATTTAAACCTGAGCAGCACCAAAAGTGTTGATGGCAAAAAGTTACTGATTGAAATAAGTTTGATTCTACATTAAGTCTGATTCTGAATATACAGCAAGGAATAAAAATAAATAGGTATAATACATTGTGATTTCTGGATTTTTTTTTTAGATTATGTCTTTCACAGTGGACATGCACCAACAATGACAATTTCAGAGTCCTCAATGATTTCTAAGTGGGAGAACTTGCAAAAAATAGGGTGTTTAAATACTTATTCTTCACTGTATCAAATCAAACAATCAGCAAAAAGTTAAAGCAGGCGAGGCAAAAACAAAGCATTCGCTGTGTCAGAATCGTACATCATGTTGTCACAACTTATGTTTACATTTCTATTGTTTCTGTGCTATTTTACTACATATATGGTGGGTTATAGACTCCTCCTGGGTTTAAACACGCCCTTAAGTCAACAATGAGTCATGACCCTGCTTGTTGTTATGGTGATGTGGAGCACCACCCAAGTGCTTCCATACTGTAATGAGGCTCCACCTAAAACAGATGATTTCAGTTTGTATAACTCACCTCGTCTGCTTTCAAAGTCACGTGCCCAACACTGCAGGTACCTTGCATGTAAACTGTAGTTGGAAATGTGTGATAGGGGCTTTAACATTATAAAGTGCTATTGGAGCAAAGTAAATTCTATGCTTCAAAGACAAATAACTTCCAAAACAAATGGCATTAAACTGAATTACACTGCTTGCATTATAATAAAGATTAAGGAAAACATTTCATATAAATCTGTCTATTTTATCTATATGTATGGAAACTGAACCTGTCCGTAAACTTCATTTAAGAGACATGCTGAGAATTTGTGTTAGATTAATTGAATTGAAATGGAGAATGGCTGAACGCTAAGCTAGGGCTACTCAAATAATTACATATGTAATCGCAATTTAACAAGATGCTATTTTTAAATCGCAGAGAAACTCAGTTTTTGTCTCATTACATTTAATGAAGGTTAGACACAGACTTTTTCACTCCATCCCATTATGTGGCAGCTATACACTTATAGTGGGTTTGCTGCCATGCAGAAGGGAGGAGAGCTGCAGCTAGCATGCAGAGCCATACATGCAAGTACAAGTAAGCAAGTTTCCACATAACAGTAACAATAAAGTCCTCTGACAATGGACTCTAGACAAGAAAGAGCTTTTATGGTTATGAAAACAATTAAACACTGGAGTGAAACATCTACTTGCTTGTGGTAGGTGCTAAGGAAACTCAAAATAAAATCTGAATCTCAACATTGGTTGAAGAATGAAAGAAATAGTATTAAACAAAAATCTATATTTTGATTTTTGACTAAAATCAATCAGCCTACAAATACCAATGCAAAGTTAGGGGAAAAGCTAAATGGAAATGGCAAACCACAGATGGATAATGCAACTTCTGAATTCAAATCATTAAATTCTGGGACTAAGCCGAGACTAGTTTAATACAACTCAATTAGGATACATGCAGCCTAGGATAAATACAAATTGTCAGTGTTGAAATCCAGAAGCCAGGGTACATTCCATTTTAATTCCCCTTTTTTTCAGTCAACAGGACAGACTGCAAATTACTATGAGTGTGTGCGACTTTCGATGGGTGGAAACCTGTTAAACAAGTTTCTTAGAGGCCAACTTGTTTTTTTGTTTTGTTTTGTTGGGTGTCCTCACTGGCTGCCTATGAGGGAAAGGACAAAGGGATAAACATGATAAGGCAATGGCCAACCTGCTAAGAAGCAATGTCCCTTCAATCCTTCAAAGATCACAGACAGGTCAAACCCATTTCCTTCGTTTCTAAACTCTGACCAAAAAAAGAAAAGAGGAAGACCATGTGGGAAGTAGTCTTAGCTAAAAATGAAGTCATTTGGTAAAAGGGACACTTTAATTTAATTTAAAGGAGAAAGTGTATATTTTTATGTAAAATACACTCAAGACAAAAAACAGGTACCCAGAACAACTCATGATGTATCCGGAAATGCAGTTTCAATCTTTCTACACCACTTTAAAAAAAAGCACCAGAGCGTTTTTACAACAAGCCAAGCGGCAACAAGTAGGCCAGTGGCATTGAGATTTCAGTTGACAGGTGGAACTACTTACGAGTATTGCGAATCAGGTGGGAATTATAGGGTGTGGCACCGAATGAGCAAAAATTGCAAAAATAAAATGGATATTTTTTATGTTATTTTTTAAACAAACGAATCAATAAGCGGTGAGATTTAGGGGATTATAGAGATATTTTACAATAAAGGCTGGTTTATGAGGTGGCCGTCAATCATTCATTAGAATATATACCAGTAAAATAGCTGCTCCAGGGTTAGCTTAAGTTTTTGGCTAATGTCCTGCCAACGAACCCTCCCATTCAGTTTTATTACACTATCCAGACAAACCAGAAATATACAGCTAAATGCAGCAAATATCTAATATAATTTACCACTTTTGCTTACCTGCCGACAAAATTTTCCAGAACAGAGCTCTTTCCTGCGCTCTGTCCGCCAACCACGGCTATCTGAGGAAGGTCTAAGTTGACACTCTGACCGATTGAACTGAATGCATCTTGTAGCTTGTTGATGAGGGGAATCAGGTCTTCCATGCCCCGGTTCCCCATTGCTTCGTTAGCTCAGAGAGCTCTTCAATACACCGCAGACCGGAGGCTAATGTTAGCTTAGCAGCGAGCAGCTCTCGGGTTACTCTCAAAGTCTTCAGCGCCACCGCTTAAAACAGTTCGGTTCTTTTAACCTCACTTTAAAAGAACAATGTGTTTGTCCGAAGAAATACGCAGTTCAGACTAACATAACTTTATGTGCTTCAAAGCACATTAACTAGGAGCTCGGCGAGTCGATACGGACGGAAAAAAACTCGCAAAACAAAACTTCCTCTACACAAACGCTATCCGGTTTGAGGAGATGACGTCAGATCAAAACCGGCCATCAAAAGGCCCACCCCCGTTTCCCCCGCAAAATCAGAACCGTTTACTGGCTAATTCACATGTCTTACACCAGAATCGTATTTTCATTGGCTGCTCAAAGGACATGTTCGTCACGCTCGGCAAGAAGCGCGACTCTAAAGTTACACAGGTTTTTTTTTTTTTTTTTTTTTTTTTTTTTTTTTTTTTTTTTTTTTTTTTTTGGGTGAATCGTTTTCTGTTTTCTTGCTTTACTCCATATCAGTTGGTGGCGGTAATGCACAATTCACAAGCCTGCCAACCGCCATAAAACCCCATAAGAAGAAGAAGAAGAAGCGCGACTCTAATTGGTTCCTTCAACTCTCGTTTCCTGCTTACGCTCGAACTGAGGAATATGTCTGCCACCAGAAACTCAGAAGCAGATGGGAATATGAAAGAAAGCAGCATGCATTTTAAGAAAGCTTTATCCGCAGCTCCGGCTCTCTCCCTGAAGATTATTGCCGAATGCCCTGTGACCAAAGCAAGAGCCTGCGACCTGACTCTGCCTCACTGCACCGTCAGCACGCCGGTTTTTATGCCTGTTGGGACTCAGGGGACCTTAAAGGGGATCACTGTGGATCAGCTGGAGGGTCTCGGTTGCCAGATCTGTTTAGGAAACACATACCACTTGGGTATGAGGCCGGTGGGTAGATACAATTATTAAAGCTCGTTTATTGTTGAATAAAACGCCACATTTCATTAATTTTGGGTTTAAATAAACTTAGACTCAACTTTATTAATCTCTTGGGATTACTCCTTCAGGGAAATTCTGCTTCCAGTAGCTTATTTAGAGTATAAAGAGTTAAAGCAAGATGCCATTAAAGATAAAAATACAACAGACAATATAAAAAGTGTATATAGTGCAAAATAGCATAACAAAAAGTAATGTCCTGGAATATGTTCCCCTTAGATGTAAAAATATCTGCACAGTAGAAGGCTAAATGAATGTATCTAGCTACATTTGCACCAGGAATTGTTTTACACAACCATTCATTTATTTCTGTAACTAAAGGCAATAAGCCAACCTTTCAGTTCTTATATCTGTATATGATCTCATAGTATTTACATATGACTTTTTCAGGGAATGGGTGTCGTTTAAGCAAATACACTTTAGATAGATTGATATAAATATTGTTTAATGTATTTATAAATCATTTGCTTGTGTTAAATGTGTCAGGCCTGTGTGCCTTTAGCTGACTCTAAACTATAACTCCAAAACCTGATGTTGTCAGGTTCAGATGGAAATTGAAATTTGTATTAATAGTTTTATGTCAGAGTAAAAAAAAAAATGACCAACTTTTCTAATGCTTTTGGTGGTTTGTATTCATTTTTCTCTTCACGTTTTCTAGGGAACGGAGTTGATAGAGAAAGCCAACGGTTTACATGGGTTTATGAACTGGAAGAGAAATCTTCTAACTGTGGGTATTCTTTCAACTCTCTGAACCAAATGTAAAGAACTGAGCTTTATCTGTAAGAACTTTTTCTCTAGGATTATAAACAATGGTGCACATTATGTTACAAACATATTTTCATTGCAGAGTTAATATCAGATTTTTGGAAAAAAAATAAATAATTTTTTTTTTTTTCCTCCAGAGCAGCATTTGATATGACAGAGTAGTAGGGCAATAGTGAGAAAAATTTGGGAGGAATTTGTCTTTCTTCATCTATCTGACTTTTTTTTTATTTTATTTTTTATCAACAGTTCAGCTTTATTCTCAATTCTATATTTCCACTTTATTCTAAACATTTTAACGTCACTGACTTGGTGAAGAAAAAGGGGATAAAAATTCCTCCCCCATTTTTCAATGTGGGCCTTATTTCCTGTCCTAATTTTATGTTCAACAATCTCTAGTGAAGCATAAAAAAGGTTGGCTCTTTAGCAGAACTCCAGTCCGCTTTGAATCCAAATCTAGACCAAGACAGTCTGCTAAGCATCACCTGGGAAAAGATGTGCAAAGATTAAGATACAATTTCTTCCTTGTTCCCTTTTAAAACTTCGGGTCTCTCTTCTCTTAATTGGTTTCTCTATTCTTAGGCTGTTTAGCTGAGTTTACAGTAGAATTATCTCTACTTTCCTCAGTACTTTTGCAGCCATGCTGACCTGTTTACTCTGCTGCTTATCAAAGGCTCCGCCCCTCATTAAAATCCTGTAGTTGCTTGATCACTCAGTCAATTAGTCAATTGTTATTATCAAATCAAATAATTGAACTCATAAAACATTGTGTAAAAAGCCTTTCCCTTAACGAGCCAAAAACAGAATTGGGTAGTTCCTTTAACGGTCATTAACCCTCCTGATTAGAGCATTGCTACATTAGTTGCCTGCAACCAATGGGTGATGGTATAAGAGAGTTTTGGAAGTAAAACAAATGTGGAAAAACTAATTCTTGTTACTTAATTTAACAATAATATCTCATTGCATTGCCTGATATTTTAATATTGTGGTGCCTTTAATAAATACCCTTGAAATAAGGGGTTTAGTTACAGTTTTTTCCCTTTTTTCTTGCAGGACAGTGGAGGATTCCAAATGGTGTCTCTTGTTGAACTATCAGAGGTCACAGAGGAAGGAGTCAAATTCAAGTCCCCTTATGATGGCAAAGAGATCTTATTGAGCCCTGAGAAGTCCATCAGCATACAGAACCGCCTGGGTTAGCAGGGTTTAAAGCGTTTTTTTCAGTTAGACTATTTTAACTGTTAACCCCTTGAACCCTACGGACCCACCGGCGGGTCCAGCTGCTACATGACCTCGTAATTTTACCAAACCCCCAGTATTGATGTAAAAAACATATTTGGCACAGTTTGGTGACATTTATGGATAAATGTGCCAAAATGGCCTCTCCGCCTAAGAAATTTCTCACTAATACCATTCTAAAATAAATATGATTCATCTGATTGAGTCCACATTTTGTATATTTTTACACAACATTTAGATTTGAAAGTCTGTACTACTTTTTTGTGCTATAAATAATATTTTGGTAGTGTTTTGCAATGTTTATTTCAAAGAAAATTTTGGCGAGGTTCAAAAAATGCAAAATATTTTGTATTTTGTCCCTAATATTTCAGGCAGGGTCAAAGCTACAATGGTGCTGACACCAGAAAACCATTCTATGACATCTTACCTTTACAGACGTACCAAAAGTTTCTTCTTAAATCTAATAGCTTTGAGGCTATAATTTATTTACTTTTGTGTGTTTTTGTCAGGCAGAAATTTATTTATACCCCCTTAGGGTGTAAGAGGTTAATTCCCATCAAATCAACATGCTTTATTTTTTCTGTTGCAGGGTCAGACATCATGATGCAGCTGGATGATGTGGTCAGTAGTACTGTGAAGGGACCGCGGGTGGAGGAAGCCATGCATAGATCCATTCGCTGGCTGGACCGCTGCATAGCTGCTAATAAACATCCAGACAAACAGAACCTTTTCGCCATCATCCAGGGTGGACTCAATGCCGAGCTCCGCAAGGCCTGTCTAGATGGTAAAAACAAATGATACATGTTTATAAACCCCCATATCAAAATCTTTAGAGATCAATATCTCTGTCTGCATAAAGAGATCATAGAAATATCATATATGTACTCTCCCATTGTTCTTCTACTTGCAGAAATGATTCAGCGGGACGTTCCTGGGTTTGCCATTGGTGGCTTGAGTGGAGGAGAGGAGAAGGACGATTTCTGGCGGATGGTCACACTGAGCACTGACTACCTGCCACGGGAAAAGCCTCGCTACCTGATGGGTGTCGGGTGTGTTTGCATGCACAGCTCACACTCTTAATGGGCTTTTCACACGTTAATCAACAACTTAAATACCTCTAACATGCTGCAGGTATGCTGTGGACCTGGTGGTGTGTGTCGCTTTGGGATGCGACATGTTTGACTGCGTCTTCCCAACCCGCACTGCAGTAAGCTCTTTTCACCTCACCTGCTGATTAAAAAAATAAAAATAAAAACCCATGAAATTCTTCATTTAAAATGTTTGAACTACACTGAGACTTTATTCCAAATGTTTCTGTTTATAAAATCGTTCTTTTTCCATCAGAGGTTTGGTTCTGCCTTGGTGCCTTGGGGGTCTCTTCAAGTGAAGCAGAAGCAGTATGCCAAAGACTTTCAGCCCATAGATCCTGACTGCCTGTGCCCCACCTGCAAAAGGCAAGTCAATGAATAACCGTTTATGTTTGCTTTTAGCTTTTATATTGGGAACATTTTAGGGAAAGATTTGCTAGCAATATATGCAATGTGACTGGAAACTGCTGCGAATTGTTTCATCAGTGGTGGATTGTTGGAGGAAAACGTCTGAAATTTATTTTAATAGCTTTTTTTCACATCGTTTTTTTTATTGCAGACATAGTCGGGCTTACCTGCATGCTTTGTTCAAGAGTGACACCGCGGCAATGCATCACATCACCATTCACAACATTGCCTACCAGGTCAGTATTAGAAAAATCTTGCAGGATTATCATTAGCTAATTAATAGTAAAACATATAAATGGAGTCGAGATGATTTTAAAAGAGGTTTTCCTTCATTTCAAATATCATTTTTACGGTCTGCCTCTTTTTTTATTGCTGTTTTAAAAGCAAAACAAATGATCCTATTGTTGTTTGGGCATAATCCAGTCAAAGAAAAGTCTAATGGTTTATTCAGTAACGGGGATCTGGATGAAAAATGATGATGGTGTTATTTTAAAAGTCTGTTTCAGTCAGCTAACAGGTTTGGGTTGTGTTTTTATTTGTTTGTTTTTTATTTATTTTTTCTAGATGTTATATGTTAATTATGCTCAAAAGTGAAGCACCTCATTCTGGTTGCATGGTAGGCGCTTTTATCGCAGAGAACGGCCATAAATGTGCCATAAAAGCTCACTTTAAAGTCAGGAGGAATCATTTGGTTGCTTTATGGGAGATGCTGATATTTTCAATCTAAAAATCTTGGCAGTCACAAGCTGTAGCAGCTTCTATTTGTCACCGAGGGTCACTTTCCTTTTTACTGTTTCTTCTTTCAAAACAGCATTTATACTGTTTAAAACACTGCATACACTCAGTTTATTTTTCCCTTCAATGTTTTATTTGTTAGCATTTATAATCATATTTATTATTCTTTGATTATTTGTTATAAATCCAATCTCTCTCATGGTTAAAGTGGATAAAACAAACATGTTGCTCACATTGTTGATCTCACATGTGCTGAACACATGAAGAAAATGAAATTAAATCAAAGTTCTTTCAAAAAAAGATCAGTTTATAAGTGTGCTCACCTTTGCAAGCAGGTTCTATTAATCTATTTTAAAATATCCTTTAGTAACAGGTGATAATTTTTTTTCCAGAGGTGTTAAAATGTTCATATTCTATACTTCAGTAAAAATGTACATGTGCACTCTGGTAAAAGTGCCAATTAAATTATTTTACTTCAGTGAAAGTAAAAAAGTACAGGCTTTACAACTTTACAACATCCTTAAGTAGAAAGGTAAAATTAAGATTTGCCTAAAATGTTACACAATATGTTTTTAAAGCTGTTTAAGGAACGGTTTTATGCACAAAAACAAATAATACTTTTCCTCTTTTGCTCACTATGTTGGAAGAGGAAACATAATAGAAATCACTTAGTCTTGTTTTGTTCTAAATGATAATTTTAAGACAGGTTTAAATAGACAGAACTGCACAGAAGTCCTGCCTAAGCAGCTGGATACTTTTAGAGCTCTGGTATTTACAGAGTTAAATTTGCAATAGGATTAAAATTGAAATAATAAAAAAAAAGTGTCAATTTACAATCAAATTGGAGATGAATAGTTAATGTGTTATATTAATAGTAAATTTTCTTCTCACTCTTGATTTTCCTACTTTGTTGCAGCTGCTTCATTATGTAATTTTAAACATGTATAGAAGTAATGCAGCGGTTTTGAGAAAGTAAGACATAAAATGTACAGATATTTTTGTCTGAGAGAAAAAAGGCCTCAAGATAAATACTAAAATACCTATACTGAAAAGAAAAAATAACTTAAGTACAGAAACTAAGTTATTCAATTCAGTGTATTGATCATCAAGAGACACTTTACAAAGGCGTTTATAATTACTTAACAGCTTTATGTTTTTATTAAAGAACAACAGAAATTATTTAACATGGTCTCTACTTATAAAGTCTTTGGAAACCACTCCATCTAAACCTTATTTTAAGGATCATGTTTCCAGAAGGACAATGACAATCTTTCCACTAAATCTCCTCTTGTTTTCCTTCTTTGTTTGGCAAACAGCTTACAGAACAAAACTCAAGTTAAACCAGGTTCTAAAAGCTTTAGATATCAATCTGTGCCTGATTGTATCTGTGGAAGGCAATCACAGTCTGAGAGACCCTGCCTTTTCAATTTGCAAAGCACAAAGGATCTATTACCCAAAATCCCCCCAGGGTTTATTGTCTGAGCCCAGATGCAAAAAGTGAGACCTCCTTATTTGACTTTTCTGCTTTCTCAAGTTTAACCTCTAGGTGTCACTAATTGTTAACTTGGTGTGCTTCCTTAGGATTTCCTTTTTTCCATATAATATTCCATTTTATTTCCATTATATTCTGTTTTAATGATTTATCAATAGTGAATAGATATAAACAACCTGCTGCCACCTTTAAGAAAGGTTTATATAAGCGAGATCGCTCAGAATATCCTGACCTAAAGCTGATCTAGAGATCATAATGTACCTCTAGAGGTTACAGTAATCATATCATCCTTTCCTCTTTTATGACTGTTTTTCTTTCCAGCTTACTCTGATGCGTTCCGTGAGGCAGAGCATCATGGAAGGCCGCTTCCCTGAGTTCATACAGACATTTATGAAGCGAATGTTTCCATCCAGGGATCAGTACCCCAGCTGGGCGGTGGAGGCTTTGGCTTCTGTCAACGTGACTTTGGAATAGGACTTTTTAAGCCCAAAACTCCAAGTGGAGAAACCCGTCAACCATGGACTATAGGAAAAAAAAAAAAAAAACATTTTTGTACCCTTTTCTTAAAGATTGTTTTTATATAAGCTTTTTAAGCTCTTTCCAATTTCATGAGAAGAATTTAATTCACTTCTGTTATTTCAGTGTCTGACATTATAAAAATAAATTGGCTTTAAAGGATGATTTAAACGCATGAACATTTCCTTTGAAATTCACAGTTTTTGTTACCATGGTTACAGAGGGATGCCCTCCTATTTCCTTTTTTTTATTTCTACTTTCCTCCTAGTCTTTTTATACACTTCCTGTAATGTATTTCAGTTTATTTGGTTTCAGTATTTCTTTGCTATTCTAAGTAATCTCTCCCTAGATTTTAACCCTAGACTCAACACATCATGCAAGAACTGATTAAAGACTAGAAAATTTCTAAAGAAATTTTGAGGGGGGCCACCTACTGCCCGTCTGGGTAACTGGGCCAATACGGCCCTGGCAAGTGACATTGGGGCTCCCCAGACCAACTGCTTACGCCTTTGAGGGCTGCTGAGGGAAGGAAAGAGGGCTAGTTCATGGGCAAAGAGAGCTGTGTGCCAGTTGTGCTGAAATCTGGGAAATAGACGTGCACAGCATATGATGCACAAGGGTAATATGGGTTGTCCATATTGAACCGCAGTGGGTAAAGCGCAGTTGGCGGGCGCTGCCCGCATGCTAGGTGCCCTTGCAGCGATGAAAAAAATCACCAATGGCGGGCTCCGCCCGCCTGCTAAGAGCCATTGCAGTGATGAAATCACCAATGGCGGGCTCCGCCCGCATGCTCAGAGCCATTGCAGTGATGAAATTAAAAATGGCTATGAGCAATATGCCAGAATGTATGAGTGTGTATAAGGAAGAGGCTTTTATTCTGTAGAGTCCCTGTAGTCTTATTTTGAAAGTCTATCATGGATGTGCATCAAAAGATGGGTCATGCCCAGCAGTGATATAAGAATCCATTTCCAAATGTTAAATCACTGGTTTTCCATGCTATTAGGTGAATAGCTGCTGTATTACAGAGTAAATGGGAGACTTTTATTGTGAAATTTGCTCTGGGGTGTGTTTTTGAAAAGGTCACTAGGTCTAATTAAAAAAAAAA